>NC_070605.1:20099803-21299803 GCF_027172205.1 Podarcis raffonei | reverse complement strand
CCAAGAAGCAAAATCCAGCAGAAAGCACTCCTCCAAAATGAACAGAATCTGTATGAGAACATAAATCGAGAGACGGTTCTGCTAAAGTTAATGGGGAATATGAAGATGCTGCAATTTGGATTTTCCACCTCAGGTATCAAATCTATTAAGGTAAATGATGTTCAAACAGAGTACTATAAAGACCTTGCAACTTGCATAGGGTCAACGACATCCCAGAGTAGAACTGTCAAGCTTGTTTATATTTGATAATTGGGGGGGGGGGAATACTCTTTGCCATTTTCATCATTTTACTTTCAGTGTGTAGCCTTCAGTAGCTTGGGTACCAATCCCTGCAAGATTCCTGTTTGTGACTTTAACACAATGTATAGGTTTTGGAATCCTATGCTACAGGATGTGATGATGGCCATATATTTAGATGTCATGAAAGGGAGATTAGATAAGTTCACGAATAAGTCTATTGGTCATGACTATGGAGCCTCCATTTCAAAGGGTGTATATCATCGAATCAAAGTTTCCAGGCAAAAAGGGTGGAGCTGTTGCTTGTGGCTCCCAGAGGCACCTGGTTGACCACTGTACAAAGCAGGATGCTGAAGTAGGTGGAGCTTTGACCTAATAAGAAGAGTGCCACTGGATAAGACCACCCCTTCCTCAACAATCCTCATGGCCTGCTGTGTGTTCAACAGTGCTAGTCACACCAAGAAAGTCATGAATGGTGGTGGCACAAGAATTGTATTGGCTGTTCTCCAACGCTCTTCCTCCCAGGTGTTTGCCAAAGCTCAAGCGGGAATGTTTTCTAGAGGCAATGTTTATTCTGGCAGGCATCTTACGTCCAGGGATGGGCATGGGGTTATCAGCAGTGTTTTCCGTGATTTACAAATGCTTTTATTTTCAAATGTAGTAATCTACCTATACCTTATCAGATTGAATTTCTGTGTTTTCTTTCCCACTGTCTCCTCTTACCCGACACTCATACTCAAACTATACCAAACAAGTTTGCAGCTGATGCAATATTAATGGTCTGCATGCCTTCTTCCCCACCAAACATGCACAACTTTATCCAATAGAAGATCTCAAGATTTTATCAACTTTAGTTATATCTCAACTTAATAACCTTGCTGTTGTCATACTATTAGCTTGTCCAATCCTCTTAAGAATTTTAATGGCTATGCTTTTCCGAAAGACCACAATTAAATTCAAGTTTATTTGCCAAAGGCAAGTGGTATGAATACCAATCTGAAGAGCCAACAACTTTCCTAAGGTCTCTTAAATGTATTGAACTGCAAAGTTCAGTGAACAATTTGGTTTTGTAGGAGGTGCCAGACAGCTTAAAATGAAACCCAATACTGTATGGTGGTTAGAGGGTTGGACCACAGAAGTTCAGATTTGGATCCAGCTAGCCTTTTATTGACATTCTCATCCAGTTTATAGTGGGGAAGGATGGACTGAGACGTAGCAATGAGATGAGGACTTGATTTGTCAATGCTTTTGCCCATCTCAAAGTAGCTTTCCAATAAAAGCTAGCTTCTGACTAGGTCATTCCCAAGGCAATACAAAGACATAAATTCTAGTATGTGTCTCCAGGATCCAAAACTCTCACCATATCCACTGGGACAACCTTTGAAAAGCAGCATTCTAATTATTTGGTAAGCAGTTTCCCTCAATTTGAAAGGCTTCTGTGTATCTATTTACAGAAAGGTAGCCGTGTTGGTCTGTCATAGTCAAAACAAAAAATTTTTTTCCTTCCAGTAGCACCTTAAAGACCAACTAAGTTAGTTCTTGGTATGAGCTTTGGTGTGCATGCAAACTTCTTCAGAAGTGTGTTCTGAAGAAGTGTGCATGCACACGAAAGCTCATACCAAGAACTAACTTAGTTGGTCTTTAAGGTGCTACTGGAAGGAAAAAAAATTTTTGTTTTGTGTATCTATTGTTACTGAATTTTATGGCTGAGCGTTATTATTGTATTTATATAATGAACTGCCCTGAAAACACTAAAGATACAGGTTAGTAATTTAATACAGTACATTTACTCCTTCCGAAGTACTGAAAACTGGACAGTGCAATTACATTTAAAAGAACTTTTACAGCACAGGTGAATGAACTGCTGTCTTGCCTTGGGGCAAACCAAGTCCTGGACATGCCTGAACTGTATTTTTCAGTACAGCCAAAGTATAAATGTTTTAGGTGCTTATTTAAGACAAATGGATGGGCTCATAAGTAGGCCAAGGGAGAGCCCTAGACTATAGCAGTGCCTAGTTCTATACCATGACTAGGACAGAGGCATTGCACTTGGAGGTCTCTGTTCCTCAAGAAAGGAAGAAGCGATGAAGGAACAGAAGCATAACAGCTCCTCCCTTTTGGCTGCTTGCATTTCAATGGTTGTTTGGAGAAGAGCAGGAAGAGGAGTCATATGTGGCTGTCAGGTAGGAAAACCCAGCTCTGCCAAAACACACCAAGGGAGCCCTGCCTCTCTTTTGGGAAAATCTGGTTCTGTGCGCACACCTGCATGAATTCCTGTTCTTCAGAAAACAAATTCCTGTTATTCCTGAAAGATGAAAGACGTTTCCTTTAACAAAATGTTTTAAATGAGTCTTCATTTATTCAGCCACTTGCAATTACATTAAATGGTTGCCAATTGTGAAATCAATGCAGGGCAGGAAATGTTTTAAACAAGACTTGTACTGTTAAGCATTGGTCAGTATCGCTGAAGCAGTCAATTTCTATTTAGGGTATAGCAAGTCCTCAATTTACGTGGGGCTAAATTCTGGGGGCCCTCTCTAAAGCCAAAATCAATGTATAATCAGAACACAATGGGTGCAATGGCAGTTGGCATTGCCAAAGTGTTCCCGCCTCAAACCCCCCCCCCATGCTAGCCCCCTTTTTAATGTTGCTAAACAAGTTTTGCCAATTGTGTAAAGCTAAATATGTGTAAGTTGTGAGCTTACGGTATTAAGGTTTCCTGTGTGAAAATAGAGGGCGAAATTATCATTATCACTATATAAAACAGCAGGCATGTCAGCTTCAATAAATTAAAGGACCAACGAGACAATAAATTAGCTCCATTTCTGTGCTATATCCATCTCTTTCTAAGATGCCCCTGACAAGGGAACTTATCCAAAATGCACTGGGCTTTTAAATAAATTGGTTGTGGCACTCCTGAGAACTCACCTCTTTGGGGTTTCACCAAACAGCTGAAACCTCTATTTTCCATCTAGTTGAAAAATATTTTGCCAAATTCAGCTCCCTTGCTTTTGGAAAATTAAGTCTTCAAGTAAGTGACCTTGATTTGCTGCTATATAAGGAACCAAGAAGGCTTGTCTCAACTTTACAAAGACATAATGTTCCAAATTTATATAAAGGTTCTATTTAGTTCTGCAAATGATAGTTCCTTACACCAGGGACCCCCAAATTTTGCCTGGTCTTCATAGTCAAGTCAAAATTTGTGGTCCCTGGAGTCCCTTCCCTTCTGCACAATTCTACGTATGTTTACTTAGAGGCAAGACTCACTTCATTCAATGGGGATTACTCCCAACATATTGGAGCGTACTGTTTTGTTTCCAGCTTCACACAGCGAAGCACAGTGCAAGTTCAAGAACTTGCAAAATAAGTTTGCATAGCATGAATTTCAAAAGGACATTTATTTAAATATTTTCCTTTGGTAATTTAAGATGTACCGTGAGACCTCACACTGCTCATAAAACCATAAACCAGATGAAAACTAACCGGTTTAACTACTCTTGCTCTCTAGCTACGTTGGGGGAGGGGTTGGAGAAGAAAATAATGAGACAGCAGGGTGAAGGGTTAGAGGAGCAAGTGCCATGATTTATAACCAACTCTTGTTTGCCTCTTGGGGAGGTCAAGACCTGAGCAAATAAAGGTGCTTCCATGGCAGCCGTATAAAGTTGCTAGAAAGCCCTCTGCTATAGTATTTGGGCAGCCAGAGACATGAACTAACAATTTCCGTTCTTTAAAGGAACAACATCCTGTTTCACAGTTGGAAGTTTTGATTTTCCTGTACAATGAAACCAACCTTAGGGCCAAAGTACACGAGTTGGCGACAGACTTTGGTGGGATATCAATTTTATAGCAAAAGGGAAATCTGCAGGGAAGGGGGGGTGAGCCCCCCTCCTGCACCTACAATTTAAATCTCTCCAATTGAATATCAGCTGGTTTGAGGGGGGAAACCTAATGGTAGTGGTTTTAGCATCCCATCAAACATTAACTCCTTTTGTTTTGGGGCAGGCCTGGGTTTAAGTAAACTCATTTGCAGCAATTGCTTTTAGTCTGGCCTTAGAGCAAATGTAAGGAAACTATGGCCCTACAAATGCTGCTGAAGTACAACCATCAGCTCCAGCAAGCATTTTTCCATGTACAGTGGTACCTCTGGATGCGAACGGGATCTGTTCCAGAGCCCTGTTCGCATCCTAAGTAGAATGTAACACGCGACTGCGTGTGCCGCATTTCGCTGCTTCCACGCATGACATCATTTTGAGCGTCTGCGCATGCGAGAGCGGCGAAACCCTGATGTAACGCATTCCGTTACTTCCGGGTCGCCGCGGAGTGTAACCCGAAAACGCTCAACCTGAAACATATTTAACCCGAGGTATGACTGTACAAGACACCCCAATGTATAAGACAACCCCTATTTTTTTTAACCCTAAATTAAGAAGTGGGGCCAGAGCCAGAGCCCAAACTCGAAGCTGGGCCACCCGCACCAAAGCCCAACCCCGAACCCAGACCACCAGTGCCAGAACCTGAACCAAAGCCCGGGCTGCTCGCACCAGAGCTAGAGCCCAAACCCTGTGCATTCACCATCCATGTATAAGACAACCCCCAACTTTTGACATTTTTTTAAAGCAAAAAAAGCACTGTCTTATACAGTGGTACCTCAGGTTAAGTACTTAATTCGTTCCGGAGGTCCATTCTTAACCAGAATCTGTTCTTAACCTGAAGCACCACTTTAGCTAATGGGGCCTCTCACTGCCGCCACGCTGCCGGAGCACGATTTCTGTTCTCATCCTGAAGCAAAGTTCTTAACCCGAAGTATTATTTCTGGGTTAGTGGAGTCTGTAACCTGAAGTGTCTGTAACCCGAGGTACCATTGTACATGGAAAAATATGGTACATCTTTGGCCTGCTGCAGTGACCATTTTATCAGTTTGTTTTATATCAGTTTGTTTGTGTTTTAAATACAATGCAAACTGCCTTGAGAACTTTTAATTAGTAGGTGGGGTATAAATACTCCTAAATAAATAACTAAAATCATCGTCACCACTACCTTAATGAAACAACTCTTTAGCATGTATTTATTTTCACTTATCAGCCACCTTGGAGGCCGGTTATCAAACAGGAAGGTAGGGTTTATTTTAAATGAACAGAAGTACACCACCACACGCTGCCATTGACAGAAAAATCAACACTTGTTTCCTAGGACTGCCCAACTTTGAACTATGATATATTATGCTTTTGTGTTTCACCACGTGACCTATATGCTCATAAGTATATCTGCTTAAAATCCCTCCTTTCCAATCTTCTTTTTCCAGCAGCTCTGCACGTAGCAGAGCACTCACTCCAAGGATGTTATCAGTGTTTTGTTTTTTAAGCTGCAGTGCGGTATTTAGCATGTCACTCTTGCCTTCAATGCCCACCCACCAAGCTGCCAGCGCTCCCTTTCTCTCATAGCTTTGCCTCAAGAAGACTAAGGCAAATAGGCAGACACTCCCCCAAGCTCCCTAGACAGGACAGTTATTTTGCAAAGCTGCATTTTCCACACCAGCATTTCAACACCGATTTCTCTCAGCAAAATTTAAGTTTTCGGATTACAGATATCTTTTGCTCTATTTGTATCCAACAAGAACTTTACAAAACAAACATTTGCCTAGTGTCTGCTGATTTAAAAATGTTTGCGATTATTTGGCAACTGCTATACAGTCGTACCTTGGAAGTGGAATGGAATCTGTTCCAGAAGTCTGTTCGACTTCTAAAACGTTTGGAAACCAGCCAATTGGAAGCTGCAGAAGGCCCACTGGACTTTCGGCTTACAAAAATAGTTCGCAAACTGGAACAGTCACATCTGGGTTTGCGGTGTTTGGGAGCCAAAACATTCGAGAACTAAGCAGTTCAAAAACCAAAGTATGACTGTATTCTTGCTATCGGAACTGAGCATACCAGTAAATCAAAGTCTCGTTGTGTCAAATAGATCCTTGGTAGCAGGACTATGCCACAAATATTACTCTGGATCTCCAAGTAGTATACAAACTCTGTGGCAACTGGGAGCCCTTGGATCCCCTATTTTGTATCTCACTCCAGGAATCTCAAGGCAGTGAACATTGGAATTCCCAAATAATATCCTATCCAGGCCTTTGACAAATTATTGTCTCAGACCAGCCAACCTCACTGAAACATTACGCAGCTGAAACACAGCTCCTTATTTGCCCCCCTGAGCACCTTGGAAGAAAGGTGGCAAACACAAATGCAGTGATTTTTTTTGGGGGGGGTGCTCAAGGGTACGCAGTACCAGCACCCCTTTTTGTTCTTGTTAAAAAGTGTGACACTTACTCTAACTTCATGGTGAGTACCTACACCTGTTTTTTCTAGAAAAAAAGCACTGCACAGATGCGTATGTGCACCCTCATGTTGCATCCAGACAGAATAGGAGTGTGATCATAAGAGCAAAATGACATGATTTATGCTCCCCACAGAGAGGTGATGTTTAGAAGCCACATGAGAATTTACCAATATCACCAAGACACTAGGTTTGGTGGCACAGTCAGAGCTCAATGCACTTTGCATACAGTCTATACCAGTACTCATCTTCTGCTTTCACACAATCCAGTACTACATACAAGTAAGGCACAACAGAGAAGTCACACTAGAGAATTTTCAACCAAGTGTGCAAGAAATAAAAGGAAAGGCAAAAAACAGGGTAGATGTGCAAGCTGCCCAATAATTGCCCATAACACGCACACACACACAAAGGATGAAATGACAACAGTTGACACAAGACCAATTAGCAACACATTAGTACTGAATATATGGGAAAGTCTGTCCATTTTGAGAACTACATGAATCTATGTGGTCAATACACCCATAACAAAAACAGGAGCAATGCTAAAAGTGCAATTCATCTGCCTATATCTTCAGAAGTTGGCACGCGTGCCTTCAGAATGAATGGGATTTGCAACAGAAAAAGAACATTCAGGACCGGATTGGTCTATGAACACCATACCAACTCAACTGAGCTCAGTTTTTAAACCGAGTTGCCAAATAAAGTTTTCCTCTGGTCACTTTTAATACGGTCAAGTCTGTACATTTGTATTCATCATGATTCTACGGTATGGTCAGCTCAATTTAAATTTTTTACTTGTATGGTTATTGAAGTAAGGCACATGGACAATAACTAGTGGACAACATTGGTTGCTTTGGAAGGAAGGGCAGGATATAAATTTAACAATTAAATGAAAATGCATGGTCAGTGTAGTACCTCACTCCCTTCTGAATTAGCAGAAGCAGAACTGTGTGAAATAGTAAAGTCTGAAAAATGAATAAATCATTAGTTTGCTCAGGTAAGAGAATCAACAATGTCTGGTTGGTCCAAGGCATCTTCCCATTTGTTCCTCTAGTCCAGAAATGTTTATTCAACCTGACAGTTGTTCTCCATGGACTTTTGAACCACCTAATCCTTTTCATAGGAGGATACCATTACCCGAGTTACTCTAATACAAATTTCCGATTTATGTACATAGCATAAACTGCCCCCAGCAACAGTCTTCTGTCCTTTTCAGATACAAACCTACAATTTTTGCGTTTTGATTTTATGACGTTCTTGTGAAACAAGCCATTCTGTTTTCTTGAAGGGGCGATTATCACACATTTTGCCTTTGGCTTCCCCAGTTCATACACTGAAGGCATAACACACCTAGCAACCTCATCCGGGTTAAGTTTTAACACTCGGGTTGTGTCAACATCCCCAACAGCACCCACAGATACAAATTGAAAACTTGTGGCAAGTTCATTCAGGAAGCTATACAACAGCTGAAAGAGAAAATAGGAAGTTGTTGACAAACTCCTTGGAAGAGCAGTTTCCTGCAGAGAAAGTTAACTACAGAAGACAGCTGGGGTGATCAGTAACAGTTTCCTCAGCATGCGGCATGATTAATGAGTGTTGCAAGAGTCTGTACAGGGATTAGATGCATGAGTCTATGACGTCAAACCATCCAACTTGCTTCTACTCTAGAAGACACCAGCAAAAGCACACCTGGGGAAAAAGCAACCTCTTCAAGATATGGGTCTGCAAATCATCATCTGCTGCTAATTAGAGCTTGCTTTTTTGTCTTAAAAGATGAAGCCAAACCCCCACTTCATAGTTCACTGCAATGTCAACTTACAGCTGGTCAACAGGAAGCATTTCAAAAGCAACACAGATGTCTGTTCTGCTTGCCATTTGCATGGTACATGGGCCCATTCCAAACACTCTTCTGCCAACACCCGGACACTAGAGGTACAAACCCCACCAAAACGAATGTGAGCTCAGCAGGACAACATTTCATGGATTGCACTCTTAACTACCAAATAGTGAGCCTTGGTTAGCCATTCCCGCTTTTAATTGAACCGTAGTTGTGACCACAAAAGCAGTTCTCAAGAAGGTTTGCTACCAAGTCTAAGCCAAAACTGTCCAAGGCTCCTTAAGCCTAAGAGCCGCCTCAGGCAGGCAAGGGTTTGTGGCGTCAACAGAAAGCAGCCAAGCGCCTTGCTCTTCCTGTTCGACCACAACTCCATCCTGTCTGAATTAAAACTTTCAAAGCTTCGGCATCCATGGGGTGTACACACTGACCTAAATCAGCATACTGGAAAGATGAAAAAGATACAATACATGAGGCAGTACCGTGGAGGAACAGGAAGCTTCCTGTTGTAACTGCAACACCCAGTAGTAGCTCTCAGAAATAAACGCTAACACCTTGCAACATTTGTTCATCAGCAAATACAGTGGTACCTCGGGTTAAGTACTTAATTCGTTCCGGAGGTCTGTACTTAACCTGAAACTGTTCTTAACCTGAAGCACCACTTTAGCTAATGGGGCCTCCCGCTGCTGGAGCACGATTTCTGTTCTCATCCTGAAGCAAAGTTCTTAACCCGAGGTACTATTTCTGGGTTAGCGGAGTCTGTAACCTGAAGCGTATGTAACCCGAGGTACCACTGTATGTAAAAAAAAAGGAAAGGTGAAGCTGGTGAAGTTTCACAGACACGTGATATACCCCCCCCCAAAGGCTGGCCCTTAAGGAAAGTGGATGAGTTTGCTACATAGCACTCCCCCACTAGGACCAGCCAATACAATGGCTAAAATATGCAGCCTTCCATTTTGCACTGTTTCCTGGTGCAGTCAAGGCACACAAACACATCCGACTTTCTTCTAGCAGCTCTCTGGCCCTACCTTAACTTTGAGGAACTCTGATACAAAAGCCACATCTGCATACTGGAGGCAAAAATAGCAAACAATAAACCAAAAGATGCCTTGGGGAGCATGGAAATTTGAGCAGAGAAGCAGCTGAAAGAGGGGCTACCCTAAACTCTTTAGGCATTTTCACACAATGCAATTTATCCCTCTGAACTACTTTTCTACCCACAGGGGGAAAGATACTGTGCAGCTACTCTGCTGAGAGCAAAGCATCCAGGCACTATTTGAAAACGATGGCCCGGAGATATTTTGTTTCTCTCCAGTAGTGTCATGGCAAGATTCACTCTCTCTCTCATCATTTAATAAATGTATTAGACTAATGTGGGATTAACTGAATGACATTAAGGAATTCATATTTAGAATTCATAACGAATGATACTGAGTTGACGGATGTTTTGAGTTATACAAGTTAAGAACTAACTGAACAAAAAAATAGAATCACAGAACAGAATCATAGAATTGTAGAGTTGGAAGGGACCCTGAGTCATCTCAACTAAAGCATTCTTCTATGGAAACATTTTTTAATTATCCTAATTATCTAACTAAGTGAGATAAACCTATTATCTATCAGGTTAGTCAAAATATGAGGTGCAATCTACTGCAAAGCTGTCCTGCACACTCCCTATTAAAATAAATGATAAACCAAACATGGCATTCCAATGGGAGTGTACAAAAAGGAACGTTCCAATGGGTAGTGCTAAGCTCTTATAATCGAAGAAAACTGTATTGAATGTGTAGCATCCTATGCATATTTGAGATGTTATTAGCCCTGAGAATCTAGTGGTTTCAAATCAAATAATTGCTTTAAATCAGTGTTCATTAATTCAAAGAGTTTTATTCCCCCAGACCTTACAATTCAAGCTGTAAGGTTCTGATTCTTTTGACAACAATTTCCAAGAGTCATTTAAAGCACTATCAACATCATGATAGCTGGCTGAATACAGTAGTATTAACAGAGATTGTCACATAAGAAGTATTTTGAAAAAAGATTAAAGAATCCCACTGAACCTGATACAATATTCTTTTTTCAGTAGTAATACAATAACATGTTGTTTTACACATAAGTAACACATCAGACACAGGTTGGACCCATTGAAATCAATGACTAAATTAGTAAAGTCCACAATGGGTCTACTCTGAACAACCGTAAGTTACAGCATGTTTAATTGGGAGCCATGCATTAAAATTTTAAGACTTTTCACATTATTAATAGGTTTGTTTATATTAAACATGTTTTAACCCATATTTTGGGATCAGTAGGTCTGCTTTCATTAAACACATTTTAAACCATATTACTGGGATTACAAACATTTTCTCTCAACTTGTCTGGAAATATTTCTGTATATTTGCATGCCATTTCTTAACATAAAGTTACTTGTGTGATTTACTGTAAGATGCTTCAGCTAGAAAGATAACTGTGGTGCTATTTCTAACAAGAGAATTATCTTTGTACATGATTAAGTACTGTCACCTGCCTGTTCGTTCATGTGCCATCACTGTTTGTCATGAGCAAACAAACAAGCAAACAAATAGTTAATTACACCACTATTTCTGGATTTCATTTCAGATGCAAAGTGACAATATCTATGGCCCATTTTTCTTCCAAGATGGAACCAAAGACAGGATACCCTTATCCAGCTACTAAACAGTCTCAGACTTGCTTATCTTCAGCAAGTCTTGCACATCTTCAAAATCATGCCCTAGGACCAAAACCATTACGTATCAACAATTAAAAACAGGATACCAAGTTTTACCTGTCATCACCAGTTATGACACTGCATTGGCAGACAATCAATACTCCATGCTAACTGTTCATTTACTTATAACTTAACAGCATTTACAAACACACAAACTGCACTGATTTCTGTTCTGCCAGAACAAATGAAACAGGCTGTTAGGTAGATTAATATGGTGCAGTAGCAGCTAGGCCAAATTGTACCAAAAACTGGAGATTATTTTTAAATAGTTGCTTTCCATTTTCCATTTTAACTTTCTTCTGTCCAGCCAGCAATCAGGTCTCATTAATTCTGACGGTCTTTTTAAAAAGCTACTAATGCTGAACCTGTACCGATTAACATTCACCAAAAACCAAGGCTAGAGCCATGCATTGCAGGTGTTCCCAATCTTGAGAAGAAACAGTACTTTTTCTATCCCGCACTGACTTACATTAGGCAATACTGTTTTTTCAAAGCACACCTCTATCCAACCGCTTCTTTCCAGTAGGAAAGCTACACACTTCTTCCTGAACTGTGCACGTTTTTTTCAAGCAGTCCACAAGGAGCAGCAATGAACTATTGCTGGATCTTCCAGCAGTAATGCAATATTAAACCGCTCTTGGTCAAATGTGAATCCTGAAGTCAGAACAGGAAGCCAAGTGTCAGTGAAGAGCGCCCACAACTAGGTTTCAAGTGGAGTAACAGAAAATAAAAAGAACCTCCATATAACGTATTATTTGTCTGCTTGCTTTGTCAGAGGAGCCATTTTCTCCAGTAAAGAGGGCACACAACCCAGCGTGGGAGAGCCAAACATGTTGGTACCATAGTGCTGCTTCTGGACAGAACTGCAAAAGCTGTACACACAGCTCTGTCACTTTTTCTAACATTAAGGACTATCCTGTGCTAAACACCAATTTGTGCAGACTTCCACTACCAATCCTAATTGATTTGGCACCAGCGACAATCTCATGGTCAGAATTTGGAAGAGGTGGAAGTATGAAGGAACAAGGAGAAAGAAAGGTAAAGCCTCTAACTCACGTGATTGAGAGGCTGATTGTCAAGATTAAAAAGACTTGCTGTAGTTTAATGTGAGCGAATATTAATTTTAAAGTGCTCACATGTGCACATTCTCTCTTTATATATATTCTGTGTTGCAGACAATGAGAATATTATCAGTTGCATTTCTATCAGCTGTGGTTTTTTAAAAAATACTACAGCTTTAAGATGACTTCATGCATTTATTTCTGCTAAAAACAGAACTTTCAAAACAAGTTATTCTTTAAACTTAGGTAACCTAGGTTACAAAGTAATAAGAAATCATTTTACACAGAACAGCGGGTCTGGTACATCTCCACAACACACAAAATCTATATAGGAGTGTCCATGTTGTTGTTCTTCGGGCCTAAGCAGAACTTTCAGAACTGTCCTCAGATTCTCCCAAACCACAGCAGCACCCAAGAAAAAGCAGAAAGAAAAACAGTTTATTAAGCTGTTTAAAATCTCCCCAGATCAGCATGTGACCCAGCAGGGAGAGGTTCAAAAAAAAGCACAGCCTTTATTTTCCTTCCTAACAACCTGGTTTGTTTCTACTCTTTCCCCCCTTCAAGACACATCCTTCACAGCTAGCAGCTCTTTCAATCATTTACTTTGGATGTCTGCTTGAGAACAAATGATCATGCTCATGCAGATGAGTTTGCCAGACTTGTGTGTACTTTCCAGTCTCAGGCTCTTTATTGTCCTTATGGAAACCTGACCCTTTGAAACAGATACCAAGAAAAGACCAGTGAGAGAGGGAGGAGATCACTCATAGGAGCAGGAAGACTTTTCTGTAGCAATAATAAAACTGTCAAAAAAAAAAAAGGCCATGATCAAACTGTTCCTCTGCTTTCACCTAAATCTGCATAGGTTGGAAAACCAGTTACACAAAGGCTTACGTTCGTTTTTCTCCTCTTTTTAGAGGCAGCTCATTTAAAAAAAAGGAATTTTGCTGAACTGTCTACTACAATATGCGGTTTCCAAGTCCTATATTCTTGAACTGAATTAGATAAATGGGGTGGAAATCAACACTACTTCTACTCAGGGTAAATTGACTGAAGTTAGATATGACTAACTTATGACTAGTTTGGTTAATTTAAAAGGGTCTGCTCTGAGTAGGACTTGGCTGAAAAGAACCCATATACTGCAACCCTGCAAGGGATAAAATCCATAGGAAGATCTGCTAGATGCTTGGGGTAAGGATCCAGTGCATTTCTGGCTGAACTGGGAGGCAGCCAGGCTACACCACTGTAACTTCCCCAACCTCAGTTCAGCTGGGGGATACATTGGTTTGTCTCCCCACATGCAGGCAGCCTGGTAAGCCCTGGAAAGGGGCCATGGTTGGGGCAGGACCAGAGAGGGGAAACTCAAGAGCGAATACTAAGCACATTCAGTTTGGTCACGTGACCTGCCACCCCAGCAAAAAGTGGGGTGTAACTGAAACCCCGTTTTAAAGGCTTCTTTTCCTTCTGCCAGGCTTAGCAGAAGCCCCACTCCTGAATGGAATTTGGTACTTTTCACTGGCTTGCTGTACACCACCATCTTGTGTATAGGATTGCTCCCAAAATGCACTTGAGTTGAAAATAATTACTGCTAAAATACTATGAATTGCGAGGGCGCCTTATACCTTATACTTATTATGTTTTTGTGTACCCCACCCTTAGACCATTTGCTATAGGTGGTGATTAGATAGATGATAGATAGATAGATAGATAGATAGATAGATAGATAGATAGACAGACAGACAGATAGCCAGCCAGCCAGCCAAATCAGACTATGCTCCATCTAACTCAGTATGATCTTCCCTAACCGGAAGCTACTCGGGGTTTTTATGCAATACTGTCTCTCAGACCTAACTGCAGATTCCAAAGATTCAAGCTGGAACTTTTTCTGCTACAGCCTTGCCCCATGGATCCAGCAATGCGATCTTATTTTAAATACTTCAAAATCTATATGCCGCCTTTCTTCCTTACGGCAGATGTCTAAGGAGGCCAACAAGAAGAATTAACGACTACAATCCTTAATTTTTCTTAAGGAAAGGCAATGGAAAATCTGATGAGATGATGCTGTAAAATGCCCACACGGTCTTAAAACACAGGGCTGTTATTAACGCGCACTAGATCCATGCACCGACTTACTCTTGAACACTGTCATTTTCCCCAATAACTACCTGGTGTTTTTATATTGCTTACTGCACAACAGCTTCACATTCATTATCTCAGCAAGCCTCACAAGCACCCTGCAAAGCAAGTCAGTTTCATTTCCATATTATGAGCCAAGGCTTGCCGAAGGTCACCAGACAAGTACAGGCTAAGGAAAGATTTTTAGCCCGGTTCCTGTGCTTCACAGTTCACTTTCGTAACCACCATGACATTTTACAAGCGGTATGGCTGTCACAATAAACCATGGTTTATCGTGAAAAGAATGAACTGCATTAGATAGGTGGGATAGAAATTTCTATATAAATAAATATGTTTATGGGAGTAGTAATGTCAAATGATAGGGTCTGATCAGGACGGATTAGTTGTGCATGACAAGACCTGCTTTAATGGAACTTTCAGAACCAGGCATCCATGAGGTCCCATCCTGTCCTACATTCTAGAGGTATAGAAAGTATGCAGAGTCAGCCTACAATCAAGTGAGCATATGAACTTAAAAAGTAGGGATGGGCAGACCTATGGCCCATAAATAGTTAAACATATCTACAAAATCATAGCTTTCAAAAAAAAAAAAAGTGCTCTTCATTATTCCAGAGAAGTCGTCGTGGCAAAAATACTGAGTTTTAACGAGGGGATGAACCTGACCCCCAACTCACACTTTTGCTGTTCCTAGTTCTATATGAAAGCATGAAACTACCTTATCAGCCCACTGTTACTGTCTCTATTGACTTGCAGTGACTCTTCAAGATCTCTCACCTCTGCAACCCCAAGGTCCTTTCTAACAGAGACTCTGGAACCTCTCCATTGTGAAACACGTATAACAGAGTTACAACCATTCCCATATACTATCAAAAGTCTTACAATACTATGTGTTTATTAGTGATATGCAAATTGCTTAATTGCATAAAGTTAAAAGTACACAATTATTTTAAAACTGACAATACAATTTTCAGCATGACCTCACAATGTCAAACAAGGATATGGCCTTCAGATGAAGCACAAGGTATTAATTCTACCAGTTGTTGTTTCTTAAGCACAAAGATTTGCCGCTGCCGCCACCTCCCCTTTCCCGGTAATTGTACTTACTTCAAAAAATATCTCTGGCCAGAAGGTGTCTTTGCCATCTCCCAACCCGGTGGTAGGGGCACATCATCAGGGATTTCAAAGGATGACTGGCGGAGATGTTGAGAAGAAGGTGCCGCTCCAGGAACTATGCCGGAAGGGGTAAGTCCCCCTGGAGAAACGGTTCCCAACTGTAACGATGCTGGAGAGGAGTGGGCACGGACATGCTGAGGTGTCAGAGCTCCTGCTGTCCCTGCATCTGTACTGGCCTGCAGAATTAAACAATTCCTTAAGTCTGTGATGTAGCCAGGTACCCATTATGTCAGCAGCATGCTCAAGAACCCCCACTTTTCATCTAGAAACAGTTAATCTGCCCCAAGGACAGGTGAACGCACAGGGCAATGTGGCTTCCAACACGTAGAGTAATAACCAAAGCTAATGTCGAAATGGGCATAAGACAAAAACGGAATTTTATTATTTCATACCAGGTTTTTTTTTAAGTCTGTGACTGCAGATGCAGTATTGGAATTGGACCAATATCTTTTGTGGTGGACAAAGTTTTATAGGTGAGGAACTTGGTGTCCAGCAACAACTGGAGTAATATAACTCCCAAAAGTCCATCAGTTGAAGAGTCACAGGCTTCTCATCCCTGCTTTATAAGAACGTTTCTACTGAATGGTTTTGTTTACATGTACATCTTTTAGAATTTTCAGGTATCCCTCATCTCTTTCTAATACCAAGTTCTTGCTTCTGTCTGCTCTGTCCTCTACCACTGCCCGTCCCCCGCCTCCATTGCTGTCCCACATCTTTATCAAGGGCTTCAGAGACAGCTGTGAAAGCTGTTTAAATGGTCTTACAAAATGGGACAAATGAGGTCCACATTGCAAACCGTAATACATGTCTGGTTTTGCTAAAATGTGTTCCAGATGACAAAAGATTTGTTGGGGGGGGGGGGAGAGAAAGCACGATTTAAAGCAGGGCAGGGCAAATCACTCTTTTTCTCCAGGCTAACTTTTCTCCTATTACTGTATCTCCGAGGCAGAACTTCTCAATGCTGCCATTTTAGAATACAGCTGGAGATACAGTCCTCACATCCCTTCTGCGATGTGATGTGATTCTACTATAAGTTGAACAGAGTGGTGTCTCTTAAACTGCCATGATACACACACACACACAACACCAACAACAACAGAGGGCGAGCCAATGAAGTCGTACCCACTGAAATCAACATACTTCATTAACTATCAATTCCAGTCGATTGACACTGAGCATGACTAGGCTGGATATTGCCCAGAATGGTGTTCAGTGGTCACTGCGTGTTCTCAAGGAACTTTGCACTGCATTGCAGGCGGGCTGGACAAGATGACACTTGCGGTCCCTTTCAACTCTACAATTCTATGATTCTATTATTTAGGACATGGGCTGCAGCTTGGGAAACTGGAGACCGGAGTAGAACAGGTAGAAAATATAGATGATTAGTTTGGGCCAGGCTTCTAGTATTTCAGCCAGGCCTGAACAATTCTGAAGTTTCCTACTGAATCACAGAGGCTGATGTTGCAGATCCCCTAATCTCTTCTGCACCTTAGGAAGGCTATGTAGCCTGAATTTGCATAACTCACAAGAGTTTATTAACCTAGGTCCCAGCCTTAGACTGTAATCCACACCCAGCAACTGCCAAGTCCTTTACCATCAGCCTAAGTAATTCTCAGTTTGTGTTAATATGCTGAATTACTGTCCACCAAGATCTGAACACACAGACATGAAGCTTTTGACAACCACAGACACCTAGACACACAGATAGCTTTTATGCATTTTATGGTGCATATAGATGTATGTCTGCAGAGCTTTAAGGCCCAAGGCATGGAATTAAGTACGCAGTTCAATGTGAAACTGTTTAGGCAAGTATTTTAGCCTTTTGTATTCAAGCAGCACACATGGATTACACTATACAGCTATCTCCATATGGGAGGCAGCTCAAACACAGATTAATGCCAGTTTGCAAATAAGTAAACCATGATAAAAACCACTCTCATACTTGAAGCTAAAGATGGTTTCGGTACATAGCTAATAACTTTTCTTCTGCAATTGTCAGGGGAGTTTGAGATATTGGACCTACATGGAAAGTATGTGATAAGCCTGTACTACGTTAAAGTTCAAAGGCAGCAAAGCAATCATCTCTACTTGCAACTCTACAACTTCAAGTCTAGGCTTTTTTCCATTTAATATCTGTCAAGTGAATTAATGTTTGGGTAAGAGCTGTATGCCAAGGTTCAAGCAGACTTTTTTTTTTAAGCCACACACAAAGCCAAGCCTCTTTTTAAGAGAGGTTTAATAATGGAAAAGCTGACATAATTGGTCACAGAAATATCAGAAGCAGTTGCAAAATAGTCACTTCTGCTGGCTGAATAGATGACAATAGCTTATGATGAAAACTCAAAATATACTTCTCATATAAAAAATCTTTAAGAAAAAGAACCAATTCCAACTCCCCTCCCCCTCAAAAAAACAACCACAACAACCACACAGAGAACCCATTAAGTTGCCAAATTATTAACTTCCATCTTGTCTGTTCTAATATTTAAATAATTATCCATAGGCTGAACTTATTAAGAACCCAAGATCTCCTTTTCAGACAGCTTTTCTCTGAAAGTGTTTATGGTCTGCAAGACTATGGCCTCAACACCTGGATTCAAGCTTCAAGACAGCAAACACTCCACATTACAGACATCAAAGTGTCAACAGTACAGTGGCAATACATCCAAGCCCTGACATTAGGAAGGTTCATGCTAATGTCATAGGAATATGCTGCAATCTAATGCTCTTAAGGCACAAAACTGACACAGTTCTACATTTAGAAGTTTTTGGACACTCACACAACTCCCCCCTCAGTACACTAGTCAATAGCAATTACGAGATCAATGTCCATTTGCTTTTCTGAGTGATTAATTTCCAATATCGTTTCAGAGGCTTTAAGCCTTCTTCTTGCAGCAAAGGCAAGAACTCTGCTTAGGCGATAGCTAAAAATATTGGTGTGGCGAAAACAAGCCTTGGAATGATATGGGGGGGTGCCTTATCTAGAAAGCGCAAAATTCAAGGCTTCCATCGCTCCAACTCCAACTCTTAGCTCAGAGAGAAATGACAGACTTTCCACAATCCTGGGAAGAGGGAATGGGGGATAAGTGTGGTGTGGTGATTAGGGGAGTCAATTAGGACCCGGAAGACCAGGGTTCCCTCAGCCATGAAGTTCACGGGGTAACCTTTGGCCAGTTACTTGTCTCTTAACCCAACTTACTTCACAGAGGAAAGGGGGGAAATGAGGAGGAAAGAACCATCTGCACAACCTTGAATTCCATGGAGAAAATGTGTGCTATAAATGTAACAGTAAATAGACAAAGTGCAGGGAATGCAATATGCAAGTGGGCAAGACAGGGGAGTTAAAGCCCCCTCCCCTACAAATTCCCTTAAGTTAAGGAATAGGGGAAAAACGGAGTTGCCGCAAGCATCTTAGAAGGCCTTAGAGCCGGGGTCAGCAAACTTTTTCAGCCGTGGGCCGGTCCACGTCCCTCAGACCATGTGGTGGGCCGGATTATATTTTGGGGGGGGGGGGGGATGAACAAATTCCTATGCCCCAGAAATAACCCAGAGATGCATTTTAAATAAAAGGACACATTCTACTCATGTAAAAACACGCTGATTCCCAGACTGTCTGTGGACCGGATTGAGAAGGCGATTGGGCCAAATCCGCCCCACGGGCCTTAGGTTGCCTACCCCTATCTTAAAGGATGGCATAGTTCCTCCCTATTGGGATAAGGATTAAAGATAGCTCAAAGGAAGGGATAGGAGAGAACTGCTGCCATCACTCCTACCTCCCCCATTCACAAACAAGTGGCCAGGAAAACAAGCAAACAAAAAAACAGATTAGAGGTGAAGAAGAGGGAAGCTGGCCTGAACAGCTCCATCCAGGGATTTATGAGAGTATAAAATCGGAAGGTAGGTCAACACTTCTTCACAAGCAAAGACAAAATGGAGGGATGTGAAGGGGCATTTCTACTACTGGGGAAGCAGGTCTATAATAGGCAAAAGTGAAAATTTCCTCATAATGAAGAACTCTGGAAGAGGAATGGAGGTGGGATAAAGAGGATAATTATATGCTGGGAAGTGCTGTGGAGAGGAAGGGGGCCACCACCAAAAGGACTTCAGAGGGTAAAAAGAGGTTTCCGAGCTCTTCTAGAAAGGAAATTATCTTCCATCTCCTAACGCAAGGGACAGAGAGAAGGAAGTTTAAGCACTGCCGAACCACTGCACATCGTTCTCCTAAATATGACACTGTCTACTTGAAAATATAGGATCATTAACAACTGCATTCCACCACCACAAGCTCAGAAGAACTGTGGAGGAAAGGCAAGTGAAAAAAGTGATCACTTTATAACAAGAACCAAAAGCAAGGGAACAATATCCACCTATATAAGCACCAAGGCCAAGCACAGATTCAAGAGGAAGGAGATGAAAGTTGCATCTTGCACTGCAGAAGCCCAAGAAAGGGACTGAAGTTTAGGATCCCAAAATGAAAGCAGCAGTGCTGGGGAGAAAGCAAGATTCTACCTTATCTTTCCTCCTCCCCTCACAAAAGTGTCAAACTAAAACTGGGGAAATCCAGGTTCAAACTCCGACTTGGAAATGCCCCTCTCACTGCCCAAACTTGGTCAAGTTACTGGCTTGGTCCTTACCCATGGCTTAAACAAACTCAGGTTTCTTTGAATGTGCAAGTTGAGCAGGTTAACCATCATTTGATTTCTACCAACGAACGAAGCTGTGGTTGGCTTAGCAACCATGGCTTGTTTTAACCCATGTCTGAACCCAACAACCATGGTTTGTTTGGCCAGCCCACGCCAGACACTCATGATGCTACACTGGCACGTGGAAACAGTAGCTGGAAAACAAGCCCTCCTGGGCTCCTTTGGGAGGAAGAGCAGGATATAAATTTAATAGCTAAAATACAAACCAAGCTTTGGAGGACAAGCAATGGTTTGTTTGCTCATCTGTGAGAGGACTCACATTTGGCTGAACAAACCGTGCCTTACCAATTATGTGCAAACTGTAATCACTCTCTTTCGGCCTAACTACTTCACAAGGTTGATGCAAGGAAAATATTGTGGTTGGGTAGAAAACCATGTATGCCATCTTGAGTTCCTTGGAGCATAACAAAGTAATACAGTGGTACCTCTGGTTACGAACTTAATTTGTTCCGGAGGTCCGTTCTTAACCTGAAACCGTTCTTAACCTGAGGTTCCACTTTAGCTAATGGGGCGTCCCGCTGCCACTAAGTGATTTCTGTTCTCATCCTGAAGCAAAGTTCTTAACCCGAGGTACTACTTCTGGGTTAGCAGAGTCTGTAATCCGAAGTGTTTGTAACTTGAGGTACCACTGTAAATCTCTACAAGAAGCCACAGGCTTCTAGCATAATTATGAGACAAATTCTTCTCCCCTTTCCTGAAAAACTAGGAACACGTGTTGAATACATCAGACAACTGCAAGGAAACAGAAAACTATGAAGTGCTTTTCACATAAAATAAAAATAAAAATCAGTAACTGTGTTTTATTATTGTTCTGAAAGAATACACACACAAACTCTGGGTGTGTAAAGGCAACTTCCCAACTAGCAAAGTAGTCATAGGCGGGTATTTACGTCTTTAAGTGTCAGATACACAGGATCAAGCTGCCTGGAAGTCACACCCTCTGACCTGGAAACCCTTTTCCTCAAGGCTCAGGGCTGCCTCACCCACAGCGTTTTTGTACACTCAAGTAGGAAAAGCAAACACCTGTATATACAGTTGCACATGGGAAGCATACAAATGTTCATTTTGCTACAGAAGCTCCATCTCTTCAAACCTTCTTAAGCAGGCCCTGAAAACCTATTTGTTTGCTGTGGCTTTATGGTAATGAGATTGTGAAATATGTGGTGCTAGTTTACTGTGGCTGTACTGTAGTTTTAAGGTTTTACTGGGGACGATGACTGTAGTTGTAAGACCACTTACTGTGTTTAATGTACTTTTGTCTACTTGCTACTTTCATTTATTATTTTTGCTCTGTATCTGTTGGGTGGACCCATGTACCTTGTACATTGCCTAGTGAGTTTATTTTTTAAAAAGCAAGATACAAATCTAATAAATCAATACATACCTGCACCCATCTATTTAGCAATATATGGCAGCTTCCTAATGTGTACACATGGCAAAAATCCAGGTAAACATCAGGCAAGTGTTCAATTCTGAATAACCCCTCCCCCCCCACAAGAAATACAAGAAAAGTGTGTGTAAAGGCTGTCATCAGGAGGCAAGGCTACACTTGTTTTTACCTGAAAAGCAGTATGTAACTGCATTTGCCCATGATTCTTCTCCTGACATCCTTAACTCTGGTTTTCCTTTCCTCCCTTTATTTACCCTGTTGTGTCATCCTCTGTCAGCATTTAGACTGCAAGCTCCTTGGGGCAAAGACCTGCCTTTTTTCATCCATCTTACCCAACAAAACATCACTTGCAAATGTTAGATGATGATGAAGACGATCACAGACGGCGAGAGACAATGATTTATTTATTTTTTAATCATACTCCTACCAGTATGGTGCAAGACAATCTGCACTGAACTCTGAAACACAGTATATCATTAACTTTGATTCATGATTTCGTACACCCCAATGAAACACAGAACTCGGGTCATAGGCAAGGCTGCTCTACCCTTCCCTTCAGGTAGCTTGACCCATTGAAACAAAGTGAGATTTACTTCTGAATAGACCCCTTACAGTGTTACACTGCAACAAAAAAACTATTCCCTATCTGGAGTTCATGGTGAGAAAGAAACGGGGGAGGGAGAAAGAGAGCATGTCGCTACTATTGTTCTTAACCACTTTATTCTTAAAATACAGCCTTTACCATGCAGCCCATTCAAAGGCAGCTGACAAAAGTTTATGGAAAGTGAGATTGGGGGGGTGGGGTGTTTCAAGAAGTGGTGTGTAAGCATAAGACAGCCCTTTCTCTACAAATATAGCTATTACAGCTTTTGATCCTACCCATGTTTGCTCGCTTTTAAATGATTCCCACCCATTCCCCGCCGCTGTTTTTAAGACAGATTTTTGTAAGCCGCCTTGAGTCCTTGGGGGGGGGGAGGGAAAGGCGGGGCACAAACAAATAAAACTATTAATAAATAAAAACAAGAACTTGTAATAATATCATAATTACCCCCCCCCCCCAAAAAAAGCCACCCACACCCAAACAGGAAAGTTTCTCTCTCTCCCACCCCCAACCTCGCTCACCTGGCGGGAGTGGGCCTTGGGCTCGGGCGGCTTGAAGAAAGAGTCGGGCAGCTTCCGGAGCCTCATGGGCAGCGTGTGGGGGACGTTGGCGCCCTTGGGGTTCATGACGGCGTTGAAGAGAGCCTCCAGGTCCGTCTCCGAGTCGCCGCGGACGTGCACGATCTGGTGGCCGGCCGGGGGTGGGCCGGAGACGGCGGCGCTGCCGCCGCCGGGCTGCTGAGGCGGCGGCGCCTGAGGAGGGGGCTGCCCCGAAGAATTGGGGGGCGGAGGAGGCTGCTGCTGCCCCGGTTGCTGAGAGGCCGACTGCGGGGGCTGCCCGGCGGCGTCCATGGCGGCGGCGGGCTCCCGTCCCCACCGACTCCTCTCTCGCTCGCTCGGTCTCAAGCGGCCGCAGCTCCGCGCTCTCCGTCCCGCATCCCCCGCCGCCGGTTCTGGCTGCCCGCCCGCCGCCTCCTCCTCCTCCTCCTCCTTTAAAAAGTTCCTGCGAGTTTGCGCCTCCTCCACACGCAGCAGCAGCGCGACGCAGCCCCTCAAACCAACACGGCGAGGAGAAGGAGAACTTTTATATATATCTCTATATATATTTCGGAGGAATCTCGTCCCGCGCGCCGCCGCCGGATCCGCGCACAAACACCGCCAAACAAAAGTTCTGAGACGCGCCCGCCCGAGCCAGCTCCGCCCAGCGAGAGCCCGCCCGCGCCGAATCCGGCGGGACTTTAACGCAGCCCAGCCGGCGAGGGTGGGGGGGTGGATCCTCCTCCTCCTCCTTCTCCCGCTGCTGGACTTCTCGCGCCCGGCCGCGCTGGATTTTAGAGCGAGGACATTCTTTCTCCCCCCGCCCCTTCCAGTTTTTTCTCTTCTTCCCCGCCCTCACTCTACTTTTTACTCTACGTCCCTCCCCCCCCCCCCCCCACCACACACAAACACACAGCACCCCCGGCGTGGTCGGTGCGTTTTCTCGGTTTCCCGCGCCCGCCCGCGCGGCTGTTACCCGTCGCGAATGTTGTCCGGCAACCGCGGGTTTTTACAGGACTTCGCTTTAAAAGAAAGAGGTTTTCCATCCCTCCCACGGAGACGGGGAGGAGGGGAAGTTGGGGGTGGGTGGGTTTCCCCCTCCCTCTCCCGCACCAGAACGGGTCGGGGGGGGGATGAGGGAAGGAAACGAGACCCTAATCACAGCACAGGCTCCAAACCCCACAGTTGGGGGGGGGGAGAGAAATCAGGGCGCCCTTCTTCCCTTGACAGCGGTGCAAGCTGCTGCAACGCCTCCCCGTCTCCCAAAATGGGCTGCAGAAAAAGGCCAGAGCTCTTCTTCCTTTAGCCTCCACCAGAACCAGAGTCACAAGCACACACACACACCCTCCTTGACACGGGAGCTGGTGGTGGTGACGTGGGGATGGGGGGAACAAGTGCAAGGAAAAGTTTCAGCCCACACGCAGACAGCACTGCAAGCCTCTTGTCTCCCGCGACGTTCCCAAACTTCAGGTGGATTTGTTTTCGCTTTGGTTTGTTTCTTTTTCTGATAGCAGAGATTGAAGCTCTTCGGACAAAAGGCAGATGACCAGAGGCGAAGAAAGAGCCCTAGGCCCTTGTGCGTTTGTGTTTGGTTAAAAATAGGGTTCTGGTGAAATCCGATTTTAAAAAAAAAAAAGTTAGAAAAGGTAAAGTAGTATCCCACTAAGTTTTTTCCTTTTCTTTCAGAGTAGACCCCTTGAAATTAATGAGCATGACTTAAGTTGGGTCTGTTAACTTCAATGGATCTACTCTGAGTAAAACTTAGCTTTAGCAAAGTGGTACTTCAAGCTGACAGATAACTAGTGCTACACTTGACTTCACAGGCATTTGCTCACAAAACACAAATCCATCGCATTGCAAAGATGGCAATTAAAAATATGACGTTATGAATCAGCTTTGATTTATACAAAGTGATTTTTTTAAATGGTCCACTGATACGCCTGTAATTTTCAAGTAGTCTGCAGGGGGCAGGAGTGTGAGAAACTCTGCTGCATTCTTGTCTAATTTACTGCCTGTAGTCCAAAATTTAGAATATGAAGCTGCGGTATAGACCACCTAGCTCAAAGTACTCTCTATTGGCAGTAACTCTCTGGGGTTTCAAATGGGGCATTTCCAGTCCCAGCCGGAGATGGTGGGGATACAGCTGGAGACTTTATTATTTATAAATAATAAACAATGCATCCATAAAATGACTGGCTACTTGAGAAGCATTTTAGACAACATAGGCTTTTTGCAGCCAAAGCAGCAACAGGCTGTAGAAGCTGGATAATCTGCAAGCTATATTAAACTGATCGCATCCGAAGACGGGGAATCTGCCATGTCATCACATGCAAATACATTGCAACTGGAGAGTGATGAGCTATTGATCAGAGAGGCCTACTACAATCAGAAGATTTTATTTATCTATGTCATTTTTAAATTGTGATTGATATGAATGCTGCATTCTTAGTTTTAGATTTTATGATTTATGTGGAAATTGTTTTCTATTTGGTTGTGTACTTTTTGATGTGTTTTATCTATTGCTTATGACTTTTGTTATGTTGGTAATTATGTAAATCTTGAGCATTGCTTTAACTATGGAAAGGCGGCATACAAATAAAATGATGATGATGTGAGTCCCTCCTAGTTGGGTGACATCAAGCCACTTACCCCACTCCTGGGCAATTATATCTTGCAAATAAAACATATTTGCAATTAATTATAAAATGGGGTTACGAAACCATCTGAACTCGCTCTTGGCCATCAATAGTGTCAGCAAAGCCATACAAGAAATCTTCCAAAAGGAAATTCCCATTGTTTACAAGCAAATGGCGAAAAGTTTCTTTAAGGAGTGTGGGTGGGAGGAAAAACTGCCTGAGAAGTAGGTCACAAACTAAAGCACCAAAATAAAGTTGTAATCAAAGAAGTACCATTGAAATCAGTGGAGCTTACTTCAGCATATAAACATTGTTAGTTACTACAGGCAATCCTGCCTTCAGTGTCCTTAAAGGGAGGGGTATTTTCATACAGAGAAACAATACTAAATAGTTTTAAGAAAATTACTACAGATTGTGCAAGCCTGAACTATCTCATCCTACTCTCTTCAGTGAAGTTACCTACCTTACAGAGTTGTAAGGATTGCAACTAGAAAATGCTTGTGAAGCACTTTGAGCACTTGAAAGTGCTATACAAAAGCTACGTACTGCTATTGTTATTATTATTGTTATTATTTATAATGATTAAAGGCCATAAGGTTTTTATTTCCAATATTTATAGGCCACTTTTAACACCACACATGCTCACAAAGCAGTTTACACAGCAGTCAAAAAGCAAGTTAAAGCAATACAATCAAAGTAATATGGTGGTTAAACCCCCCCCCCCCACAAAAGTTCAGTAAATAGGCACAGTACTACAGCACAACTAGAGATGGGAAGGCCTGGGGGACTGGAAAAATGGGGGAGCAGGTTTTTTTTTTTCATTTTTCCCAAAGCCGTTTTTCCGGGGGGGGGGAGTGTGTGGAATATTCAAACTATATCAAACTGGTTTTTTTAATATATATTTTTTTAAAAACTGGCTTTGGAAAACAAACAGAAAAAAACATGGTTCCCCCCCTCAATTTTCCCAGGTTTTCCCCCCCAGGCCTTCCCATCTCTAAGCACAACGCAGCCTTTTGATCCAGAGCGGGCTAACCAAACCCACCATATGCCTGGGTAAACAGAAAAGTCTTGAGTTAGCTACATCCCTGATGAGCCTGAGTTGCCTTCTGTGTCTCCAAAGCAGGCTTCCTCAGACTCAGCCCTCCAGATGTTTTTGGCCTACAACTCCCAAGATCCCTAGCTAGCAGGACCAGTGGTCAAGGATGATGGGAATTGTAGTCTCAAAACATCTGGGTTTGAAGAAGCCTGCTCCAAAGGAAGGAGTTCCACATCTGGAGCCAACCACAGAGAAAGTCCTAACCTTCATCTCCACATGGAGCAGCACTCCATGGGATAGTGAGAAGGCACTCCTCTTCCAATCTCAGAGCTTGGGCCAACTGGTATGGAAAGAGATGCTCCATCGAGTGCCTAAGTACCAAGTCATTCTCGGCTTTGTATTTTAACATCCATACCTTGAATTGGACATACTACAATATAGGCAGCCAGTGCAGATCCTGTAGAACAGGTTTTAAATGGCTGTGCCAATCAGTACCCTCGTACCACCATTTTGTGCTAGCTGCAGTTTCCATACTGTCTTCAAGGGTGCGTTCAGAGTAGTCAATAAAAGTCATCAGAGCTTGCAGATTGGACTGACAGAATCACAATATCCCTTTCAAAGTGCATCCTTTTATCTCAAAATAAGAGACTTCCTTCTCACAGGAATACGAGTTTGAAAATGTTACACCTCTTAATAGCTAGAAAAATATAGAAGGACATTCCATACCCCAAAACACGTTTAGGAAATAATACAGGCTCTTTTTTTCAATCAGTAATTTATTAAGCTAGTTTTTTTAATATAAAATAAATAAAGTTAAAATGTATCAATGCAACAACCTAGTTTTAAAAAGAAAACTTTGTAACAGCAGAATATTAGTCAATACAGGAGCTCCAAAACTTTTTAGAGAATATATTCTGTAAGTATTGGTATTGCCTTACAGTTTTCAACAATAATACAAATAGCATGTGTGCAAAATCAACATCAGTGCCCAATGTCTAGGTAAAATAGATTTCACTGTAAATAACAGAATCTTGACATGTTATTATTATTTATTAAATATTAATATAATTCATTAAAGTTACACTTAAAAAAAACAAAACACCCCTCTAATAATCAAATATATCTGAGAAGAGAGTCAATGATAAAAACAAGCTTCACCAAAAGAGTGGTACAAAACATAGATGTGTCGTTTCAAAGGATTCACAATCAAATAGGCAAAATTCTGTTCATGGTTGTTGGATGAAGGGTAACAAAGGCCATGAGCATCCTAGAAGACAAAATATTCAGCATTAATATAAGGTACTAATGTGTGATACAAATTCATCCTGAACACTACAAAGCCTGACTTAAATGGGATTAAGCATGCACAGCTCTTTGGCTCTGTTCTGTTTGAATTTGGCTTGTTTCAGTAAACCACATGTGGGAGATCAGATACTATTGGGGCTCATCACATCAGCTCTGCACTGCAGGTAACCTGAAAAGATTATCAGCACAACCAGGCTGGAAGTGGCTTGGACTGGTAGTGGTCAGTTGTCTCACATTTCCCCTGCCCTCATTTCTGCTACATAGGGAACAGAGGCAGCTGAGGAGGAAAGAGAGGAGACAAGAGACTGCAGTTAATGGGAGAGTGCTGGCAGAACTAAGTCCAAAGCCAGAGCTGTCTCCATCTCTTAACAAGAACTGCTGCATGAAAGGAATACGGTTACCAGATGTCCCCATTTCCCGGGGACAGACCCCGGATTTGCGAGCAAGTCCCTGGACAAATTCCATCCCCAGAATATCCCCCGATTTCATCTAATGTCCCTGGGAAATGCAGCAGTGGCAGTCTCAGCAGCCCGGAGCAATTGGCTCTGGCTGGCTTCAGGAGCTGCTCGGAAGTCCCCATATGATGGTGGTGCAGGGGCTCTAAGACGCAGCTTCTGGGCTGCCTCCACCTTCCCTGACCCCAGCAACTGAGCTGTGAAGGGAGGCTTCATGCTGCCTATCGGAGCAGCCTCCCAACTCCTACTTGCGTGCAAGCAGCAGCGGAGCAGGGATCTCTCAGCTGTGAAGGGAGGCTTCACGCTGCCTATCATAGCTTGCGTGCAAGCAGGAGGGGGCAGGGATCTCTGAGTTAGGCAATGGGAAGCCTCTCTTCCCAGCTGAGGGATCCCCCCCCTCCTGCTTGCACGCAAGTAGGAATGGGATTGGGGCTGCTTGGATGGCCTCGCTGCCGCCGCTCTCGGCCCTCCTTCTCCACCTTCCATGCCTGACCCACCGTGCACACTTCCCCACCACCACCACCAAAGAACCAACAACTCAGGGGCTGCCCAGGCTCATGGAGAAAGGAGCCTCGGATGAAGGGGAAACGTGGCGATTGAGGTCAAGGCGGTGGCTGCCCCTCTGCCACCGCCATTGCTGAAGCATCAACGTCCCGAACGTGTAGTATTTATTTATTTAATTAATTAATTAAAGTGTCCCGGATTCATTGAAAAAAAATTGGTAACCTTACCATGGAAGCATCCTTTCCAGGCAAATGTCACCCAGTGGAGAGCCAGAAATATTGCAGGTGAAGGTGCTGTACTGTAGTTGTGGGACTACAAGGAGCGCTACTACAGCACTGGTGTCTTTCAACAGCAGGGGCAAAAGTACTGTATTGGCTTGAATATAAGCCTCGCTTTCCCCCCAAATTCCAACTGTGAAAAGGTAAAGTGCGGCTTATATTCGTGGCCTTACGATGTGCAACCAGGAGCACAGGGCAAACAGTGCCAGGAGCGCAGCAAAGTGGCGCCCACCCTGTCCTCTCCCCCAAGGCTGAGAAGGGAGAGAATGAGGAAGGGGAAAGGCTGCCGGCAACACAGCGTGGCTCCTCCTGTCAGGAGTTCCTACACACGAGTAGAAATCCGGCAGCGACACATGCCCGGCTGGCATGTTCTCTCCCTCCTGGTCAGTCGTTCGGGAGACTCAAAGACTCCAGCCCAAACATCACAGCGACTGATGCCTCAGAGGCATCAGCACACTTCAGGAACAGCCGTGTATGGGCAGTCAGCGTAACAGACTCAGTAGCACAGCATTTTGGCTAAACTACTTTATTTACGTATAATACACTCGGAGCATTCTAACTCAATTCCTTCCTCATCAGCATCAAACAGGAAAGAGAGAGAGACAAAGGACAAGCGTCCTACATCACGGAACACAATAATACAAACATCCTGTTTCCGTCACTTCCCACTATGTGGAATGAAAACATACATTGTCATGTGATAAAAACAATCCCATGACTGCAAGCACAGGGAATGAATCCTAACACACACAGAGTATGCAGCCAGGAGCAGCGAGGAATGGAGTGGTTTATATTCGGGCCAATACAGTAAATTAGTTTTTAGGAGGGGAATCAGGGAGAGCATTAGTGCTGATCTGGATTTCTTGACTTTGCAAGTAAGACCAAGAAGGATGCAGTGCCTCTTTGAGTGTCACGCAAGCCTTTTTAGGCCCGACTGGTCAAAGGAACATTCTAAACAGATTGCTAGGTTGCTCCTAATTATGGGTTTTCTGAATCTAACTCTACTACTATACTAACAAATCTGAGTAAGTTTTTGCTACATACTATAATTATTCCTGATTATTTGGGACAAAACTGCTGCCTATTTACATCAGTTTCTTATTTCCCCGCCTCCTGCCCCCATGCACGCACGCACGCACGCACACACACACACTTTAAAATAGAAATGGCTACACCATATTATATTAAATACAGTAGTATAAAAATAGTATAGTAGAAATAATACTGATCCCTCTTATGGTGTTTTGCTGGATGGCATCTCTTTAGAGATGCCTTTCTACAACTCTTTCCGTAGCTCTATTAAGGATACTCATCTGTTGCCATTTTGATTAATAATGCTGCTGCTATTTTCATGGCCTTGTCCTATTATTATTATTTTATCTCATGGCTTTTATACCTTTTTATACATTTTGCAATAGAAGGTTTTGATATCTTATTATCAAGTTTGCTAGCTGCATTGGACCTTTTGGTAGAGACAGAGTAAAATAAATTAACTCTGAACTTCAAATCTGCAAGCTGTCCACATCGAAAATGCTGGTTCTTCAGGCACGCTGGGTGCTGACTTTAGCAGTATCTAAATCAAAGTTTTGCTTAGGGAAATGCAAAATCTATCGCTGTAGAGGTACTCTGTTTTCGCAAAACCAAACCTCAAATTCTAGTGTTATCTTCTAACCCTCATATCAACTGAATCTGGAAACCCAGCCAGATGGGTGGGGTATAAATAAATATATTATTATTATTATTATCATCATTATCACTATTATCTCTTACTGAATCTAACTTAAGAGTTTTACAGCGTCTCACAATTTCTAAAGTTGTTCTTAAGGTGTTCTTAAGTTTTTCTTAGATGTATAACCATTAAGGTATGCAACTCCATTTTCTTATCTCATTGACATGCAAACTACAAGTAAGTGACTATCATTCTCTTTCCTTAGGGAAGTAAACTAAGGGCATTTTCACATGCTACTTAGAAAGGCAAATGCTAGTCCTTAAAAAAGGAGAAGTTGTTTCATTGAATGGGTTTTCTTTATCTGATTGGCAGCATTTAAAATTCTATAGGTCTGCATTTTATTTGAGGCTACCTATATTGAAACCCAGTTTGACATGGAAGCCATAAAAATACCTTGCTCTTCCCCATAGCGGAATACTTTTAAAACCATAGGTTAAAATGAAATTCTTTGTCTGATTTGCCTTTTTGAGAAATGTGTTCAGTCTATGTAAAGTCCTTGAAATTCTGGTATCTGAAGATGTTTGTGGCCAGGCAAAATAGAATCCCCCCCCCCTTACTGCATTGTCCATTGCCCAAGGAAGAAAGAGGGCAAAAATTGGGAACAGGTGTGCACAAAATTTGCATATTCTAATTAATATGTATAAATGCAGTTAGAAATATTGGGTTGGGTCCATCTAATTCTACTCAGAGCAGACCCACTGAAATTATTTTCAATACGTCTGCTTTGACTAGGACTATAATTGAAGTCGCCCAATATAATTTAAAAGGAGGCACCATCTGCACAATACATTTAATGCAATATTATACCACTTTAAAGAGTCATGGCTTCCTCCAAAAAAATACTGGGAACTATTGTTAAGGTTGCTGATAATTGTTAGACCTCTACTCCCCTCACGGAGCTATAATTTCTGAGTTCTCTGGGAAGAGATATTGATGGTTCAACCACCATGGGAATTGTAGCTTTGTGAGGGAATGGAGTGCTCTGCATGAGAAGAGAGAGTTTTTGGATTTGATACCCCGCCTTTCACTGCCCTTCGGGAGTCTCAAAGCGGCTAACAATCTCCTTTCCCTTCCTCCCCCACAGCAAACACTCTGTGAGGTGAGTGAGGCTGAGAGACTTCAGAGAAGTGTGACTGGCCCAAGGTCACCGAGCAGCTGCATGTGGAGGAGCAGGGAAGCGAACTCGGTTCACCAGATTACGAGACTACCGCTCTTAACCACTACACCACACTGGCTCACTGGCATGCAACAGGTACCAACTTTAATCCCCGGCATCCGTAGGCACAGCTAGGAAAGACCCCCCTCTCTCTAGAAAGCCACTGCCTGGCACTATAGACAATACTGAACTAGGTGGTTTGATGGTCTGCATTGGTATAAAGCAGCATCATATGTACTTAAGGCTCACAGTACTATAAATGATAATAATGTTCACAGTGGATTGAAATCTTGAGAAATGGGCTGGGTTGATAATTAACAGAATGATGAGCCATACATCATTATATAGCTATCATACAGTCCTATTCAGCAAAGTTTCCAATGAATCTTATAAAAGAATCTATCATTTTAAACAGAAAACCTTTTATCATCCTCTTTGACTGCAGGTGGGTGGTCAACCATTTGTTACATGATTTACACTCTGGGACTAAGGTTAGATTCTCAGCTGCTGTTAAAAAATCACATAGCAAGAGTGACCAAGACAGCTTTCTTTCACCTGTGTCTTACGACTAGAATATTTGTCATTTTCTATTTCTTATTTTCGGATGCGGACTTAGATACAATGACTCATGGCTGGGTTCCCACAAGCACTTAATGACATTGAAGAGAAATTTATCGAAGAACAACTCCAAAACAGAAGCAGGACAGAAATGCAGCTGTATACTTAAATAGATTTTCTGATCATAAGCAGAATACCCAGTTTAACTTGGAAGATTGTTGTGTAAATAGAAAAGGTTACGTCCAAATCTGCAACATCCATTTATACAATCACATCAAGAGGGACCTCAGATTTACAAAAGTAACTTGTAGTAGTAGATGCAATCAAGTGTTGTAATATATTGGATGCCAACATAGCTTAAAGTACAAATACCCATCATAGTTCTCATTCTTAAAGTGTTATGTAAAAACTGAGGAAAAAATAATTTTAAAATCTTGCAGAAAAATCCTCATGGTTCAGCAAACGTTATGCACTTTTATGTCTCATTGGTTTTGATGGGAGTGATCCTAGCACATGTCTACCTCTCCCATTTTGGCCATAAGATTTAACAAGATTTAAAGGAGAAAAAACAACACAACCATAATTTCTTATAAATTTTATGTCTTTTTTTGACAATGAGAATAAACATGGTTTGTCACCCAAGTCAAATTATGGTTTTGAAATGTTCTAAAAATTTGAACTAAAGCAGTCAATAGATGCAGAATTTTGTTGGATGACTTCTCAGCTATCTGTAAAGATTTTTGTTTATTATTTTATCTTCAACAAGGTCTTTGAAAGATTATGGTTACTGAAAGTTGCATTGTTTTGTGTATAACATTTCCTGTGAATTTTTGTTCTTAAGTGCTTAGTGTTATAACAACAATTTCACCCACCAAAATCAATGGGATATAAAAGTACTTTGCTGTGGCTTGATCATGCCCAAACAGTGTTTGCTTGACTGTCTTTATTCATAATTTGCTTGAAATTTATATCTGAAAATATTTTTGGTTACATGATTAGTACCCCTCCTCCTAATGAAATACTTACATAAGCGCAGACTTTAAAAATGGTAGATATTATTTTTATTTCCTTAGTTTCGGGATCCTTTTGAACACTGAAATTCAAAAAAGTATAAACTCTTTTAATAATGACATCTGGAACAGTCAGAACTTACAGTCCAAGACAGACTGTGTGGATTGGCAGCTAAAGAGTTAATAGAACACAAGATCATATGAGACCTTCAGGGTCAAAGAAGGAGCAGTAGAACAACAAGTAAAAACATGAAACATAATAGAAAAAGAGAAAGGAAAGCTTCCAGAAGAGAGTGGCTAGCAAGAGGGTGGGAAAATATTGAAAAATGTCATGGCAGCCAAGAGTGAACGCTGTCTTGCTAAGGGTGTTATGGCTTTAAGCTGTGTTGGGAGATCTGAGTGGAAAAATGGAGGAAAAGGTGGAATTAAGAAATGAAAAGGAAAGGGAGGAAAACGACTCCAGAAGATTTTTAGAGTATGTTGTGAACCCCTTATTCCCAAGCTTCTTTTTGGACTGGTGCTCCAACTAGCCATGGCAAGGGTGGGAGTGGAATTCTGTATGTTGCTGCTCAATTTGCAGGTTGCTGGAATAGGATCACACTCATAAACCTTATTGGGTATGCTTTCTACCTGGGAGCCAGCTTCTACCCATATCTTCTGTGGACAAGGTTGTTCCTTATAAGATGACAAGGAATAGACTAGGCATTTATACTAGCATTGCAAACTTGTTTCCTGCCCAGCCCTGCTTAGATCATATATATGATGCCATTGCAAAGCTGAAACCTGCCCCAGAGCACCTTCCAGGATCACACCAACAAGTAAAACAAGTAAGTAAATCAGATTCACATTAAAAAAGCAAAAACATATTCACCTCACAAGTTCTTTATATAAAGCCTTTGTGGTTTCTAAGTATGGACCAAGTTCATCTTCATATTGGCAAAGAGCTCCTCCAAGGCAAAGATGCTTAAAAAGACAGAAGAGAAATTCCTCCCGGTCTAAATGGCTAAATAAGTCATAGTGGTCTGAATCTTCCAGTAGAAGTACCTATCATGAGACAAGGAAGAAAGACAATGTAATATGGATGTTTTATATATTATAATACAAAAAGACACTATTTTGTATTCCCAGTGGTTTCTGTTTATATATACATGCAATAAATTTGGTAATTAATTTGGGTATAGTTATATAAAAAAAGTATGCAGTGCTAAAGTAGGGAATCCGGACCACAATCTGGCCCAATCACTGACCAAACTGCACAGCTGCCATCAGCTTTGAAACATATGTCATCAGGAAATAGCCCCATCAAAAAAAAGGGGAGAAGAGAGAGCAGACTGGGAGGAGGAGGTGTTGGAAGCTGAAGAGGCAACAGGCTTTAGTGGGCAGGAAGAGGCTGTGGCAGAGGGCAGTCCAGACTCATTGAGGCAGGAGGAGGAAGGGAGGGAGGGAGAAAGATGAGGCAGACTGCTGAAGAATCCAGGGAGTCTCCCCCTCCTATTGCGACCAGTTACCCTCTCCTGTCTCCCAGAACACGCAGAGAAATGAAAAGTGTGGAGCAATGAGATAAAAGGCGATGGAGCATCAGTTTGCTGGGGACTGAACCAGGGAAGGAGCCCTAGAGAGTGGTGGGAAGCAATCCTCGCAGTGGCTTCATTAGGGCAAGACTGGGAAGCATTGCTGTGACCACTAGGACTGAGCTGTTTCGTTTCTCTGAATAAAGAGTTAACATCACCAACATCGGGTCCTCACAGGTGGCGCGACTGGTGTGGTTGCACCAGGCACTGCGCTGCAGGGGGTGCCAAAACAACGCAATAGAATGGAACATGAGAGGTGGGGGGTGCTGAATTTTAGCATTCCACAGGGCCCAAAATCCACCACTGGCTTAAGTCCAGCAACATCTAGAGAGCCACAGGCAATTCACTGCTCTAGCACATCTTAGGTTATCAGTCTTCCTCAAGGGTAATGTCTATATAAACCAGCCCACAAAACCAAGGGAGGTCACCATCAGTCAAGATGCAGTAGCGCGTCCTAATTTTATCACGATGAGCTTTTTTTGGACATAGAAACACTTCCTGAACCTCAAGCAGGTTTTGACTCTGCGGAGGCAAAAAGGAACTGAGCAAGTGAATTTCTTGTTCTGCACCACAATTGGTCAAAGGGAGGAGTAGGAGTATGCTCCAGGCATAAAAGGCTTGTATATTTTGCAATTTGTAATAAAACTGGCTGCAAAATGCAGTTCTCTGAAACAACATGCTGACATCATCAGACGATAGCAAAATTGAAAGGAAATTGAGAAAAAACACTTTGGGATTTAGTGCTGTTTATGAACACAACCTTGATGGCAGAAAGTGAGGAGGAATTAAAGAACCTTTTAATGAGTGTGAAAGAGGAGAGTGCAAAATATGGTCTGAAGCTCAACATCAAAAAACTAAGATCATGGCCAGTGGCCCCATCATCTCCTGGCAAATAGAAGGGGAAGAAATGGAGGCAGTGAGAGATTTTACTGCCTTGGGTTCCATGATCACTGCAGATGGGTGACAGAAGTCACAAAATTAAAAGACGCCTGCTTCTTGGGAGAAAAGCAATGACAAACCTAGACAGTATCTTAAAAAGCAGAGACATCACCTTGCCGACAAAGGTCCGTATAATTAAAGCTATGGTTTTCCCAGTAGTGTTGTAATAATAATAATAATAATAATTTATTATTTATACCCCGCCCATCTGGCTGGGTTTTCCCAGCCACTCTGGGCGGCTTCCAACTGAATATTAAAACAATACAGCATTAGACATTTAAAACTTCCCTAAAGAGGGCTGCCTTCAGTTGTCTTTTAAAAGTCAGATAGTTGTTTATTGCCTTGACATCTGCTGGGAGGGCGTTCCACAGGGCAGGCGCCACTACTGAGAAGGCCCTCTGCCTGGTTCTCTGTAACCTTACTTCTCGCAATGAGGGAACCGCTAGAAGGCCCTCGGCGCTGGATCTCAGTGTCTGGGCTGAATGATGGGGGTGGAGACGCTCCTTCAGGTATACAGGACCAAGGCCGTTTAGGGCTTTAAAGGTCAGCACCAACGCTTTGTATGAAGGTGAGCTGGACCATAAAGAAGGCTGATCGCCAAAGAATTGATGCTTTTGAATTATGATGCTGGAGGAGACTCTTGAGAGTCCCATGGACTGCAAGAAGATCAAACCTATCCATTCTGAAGGAAATCAGCCCTGAGTGCTCACTGGAAGGACAGATCGTGAAGCTGAGGTTCCAATACTTTGGCCACCTCATGAGAAGAGAAGACTCCCTGGAAAAGACCCTGATGCTGGGAAAGATTGAGGGCACAAGGAGAAGGGGACGACAGAGGACAGTGTTCTTGAAGTTCATGAGTTTGACCAAACTGCGGGAGGCAGTGGAAGACAGGAGTGCCTGGCGTGCTCTGGTCCATGGGGTCACAAAGAGTCGGACACGACTAAACGACTAAACAACAACAATGAACACAAGATCCATATGAAAGCTATTAATATTAGCTGTGATAACGATGTGGTTGCCCTGGCAAGAAAAAGTGACTAATAAATTTAATAAATGATAAAACTATAAAATAATACTAGACAGAAGACAGGTGTTAACTACACTTGTACTAACCTTTCTTAACTCATCAGCAATGAGAATATTATCGTGATATTCATCAAAACACTTTACAATACTTCCACTTTCTCGAACAACCCCTTTACAGTATAATCGGTCAAAAAATGACATGGAAACTTGCTTGCACAGAATATTCTTGACATCAATTTTTCTCACACTGGTATCTGAAACATATGGCAGAAATCAAATGAACAATCACAATAGCATTTACAAATCTCCAAGATTATATTTTCATATCTGAACAAAGTGGCTTAATACTATCAAGGTTACATTTTAATTTGGAACATTTTAAACCTGTTGAAATGTTTCCCAACTTACTACGTAAGAAAAATATGACTACCTTTAGACCCAGTGTGGTGGAATAGGGATAGAGTTTGGTTAAGAGAAAGCAAGATAAATTCCAAGACAATTACAAGCAGGTCACAAAGCATACAAAAGTTGGCAAAATCCCCAACTTGGTGTAGAATTCTTCCCTCTTCCCTAATGTCTAGTCCAGCACATGGTGAAGATATTTTAATGTGAAGCAGCCAATGAAATGGTGCAGGCATGAGGAAAAGTGAAATGTTGTGACATGAGGACACAGGATAGGTGAAACTAGACACTATGGGATGGAAGGGAGTTACATGGATACACCATTTTCAACAGCATTCTCATGTTCTTTGTAAGTACTGTAGTTCCATTCCCAGTAGGGTGGCCTTTGTAGATGACTTATCTCTCAGTCTAACCACAGGCTAAAATGTTGCCCTGAGGAAGAGCAGTATGCAAATGTAACAAGTACACATTGGGCATGATCAGCTTAGAACTTCTTAGAACTTCTGTTCACTGGACTGGAATGAACAGGAAAGATGCAAGTGTTCTCTTGCCCAATTTTCAATTATGAAATAATTATGAACAGCTCATATAAAATTATTTATTCAGTAGTATCAAAGCTGAGGAAACCACAAAAAGGAATAAAGATGTCAATGCAGAAAGAGGTACTTTTACTCAGTCTCCAAAAAAAATATCTTAAAGGCTATCTTAAAAATAAATAGATCAGGAACTCTTTTGAAGAGACTAAGATGAAAGGGAAACAGCTGACAATGCATTAATGTCTGCAAATGCAGGCAATAATGTTCATCATATAAATTTAATACATTTTACATCAACTTTCAATGGTAAACTGACCTAGAAATGTTTTAACAGACCACAAGCAACAGTAAAGGTAAAGGTAAAGGTACCCCTGCCCGTACGGGCCAGTCGTGACCGACTCTGGGGTTGTACGCCCATCTCGCTTAAGAGGCCGGGGGCCAGCGCTGTCCGAAGACACTTCCGGGTCACGTGGCCAGCGTGACGAAGCTGCTCTGGCGAGCCAGCACCGGCGCAGCACACGGAAACACCATTTACCTTCCCACTATAAAGCGGTACCTATTTATCTACTTGCACTTAAGGGTGCTTTCGAACTGCTAGGTGGGCAGGAGCTGGGACCGAACAACGGGAGCTCACCCCGCCGCGGGGATTCGAACCGCCAACCATACGATCGGCAAGTCCTAGGCACTGAGGTTTTACCCACAGCGCCACCCGCAACAGTAGGGATTTAAATAAAAGTTTGAATATTGTTACTTAATATTTAACAATCTTTTAATATTGTTCATTGTCATTTTATGAATGTATCTTCATGCTACTTTGGTATAAGCTGTGTTGGAAGGATCTGTATCCTGAAAAGCAATATATAAATAACCGCTACCAATCACACCATCATTAGAATCAGCAAGTCATTTTGCAGAGGAAAAGGAATTATCACACTGAAAACGGATTTAAAAGAGAAGTTGTCTCAAAGTTGTTATTTTTACCTAATGTAGTCCATTGTCCAGAAGGGGAAATCAATTTCAAATTGCTGATAACATCTGGATGATTAAAAAAGGCCTGGAAGTAGAGTCAATAACAATTGGCAGTTAAACAGATTCTATTATCTGATTTGATACATGCATCAAGTAAGGTGGCTTTGGCTTGATTTAAGACCATAAAGGGGCCCTGCACCAGAGGTCCACCAGTCCTATATTTCCCACTAGCCAAACATATAGCCAAGTAGGACATGAGGACAACAGCCCCTTCCTGTTGTTGTTCATCAGTGACATGCTGCCTCTGACCCATCAGGTGCTACATAGTCATAATAACTAGTAACCACTGACAGCTTCATCCTCTGTAAATTTGTCTAATCCTCTCCAAATGTCTGAAATTCAAGACTGCTGACCAAATTAGGGTTTTCATTCATGGAACTACTGCTGCAAGTCACTCCACTGATAAAAGTCTGGAACGTGAGAATGATTTATACCCATGTCTATTTATAAATGAGACAGGTCTGCCCAGCTGCTTCTGAGCAAACACAATCACAGTTTGCAAGTTCACACAGGGATATAATTCTTCCCCTTAAAAAACACACATACACTATGGGAATGACCTGTAGAAGCACTCTTGTGAACAAAAAAAAAAAGTATTGTGGGAAATGAGAAACAGGTTTTTTAAAATAAATAAATAAATAAACATGTTGTCTTACTTAATAGAAATCAATAAGTAGCATACATAAAAATAAGAAAAACACAAGCATATTCAATAAAATATCCTAAAAACAAAAATTTTAAAAATGCAACTGTACATCACAAATTAAACTGAGCAGTCTATAAAACCAGGGTTGGAAACAGGGTTGTATTTAAAATAATGCATGCTGCTGTTTTGCCCTGTTGTGCTTTGAGCCATTTGATATTTTAATGCTGCTTCTGTCTTAGTAATATTTATTAACACACCACTTTGAACATTTTAATCAAAATTCCAAAGTGGCCTATAAATCTACAGACTACCTCAAAAGCTGGTGGACTCTCTCATTCACTGGAGGTTTTTAAACAAGAGGTTGGATGTCTCTCTGTCTTGGATGCAACAGCTGCGATTCCTGGGGTCGGCCTAGATGACCCTTAGGTGTCCCTCCCAACTCCACGAAACCCACTTTTAAACTAATAAACCAGATTAGGTTAACTACCATAATGAAATCATCCCTCTGGTAGCCTTTGAAGTTCTGATCAAAGCTGAATGCCTGTGCAGCGATTCTGCCATCCATGGACCTGCGGAATGTAGAAAAAGAAGTCCGTCAGGCTTGTATTCTTCATGTAATAATAATAGGTATGAGGGGATTCTGCACTGGAAAAAATGATGATAAAAGAATCTTTAACGCAGAATTTTATTTTATTTTTTAAAAAGTGGTTTAAGTTCTGGAGCAGAGGTGGATTCCAGCAATGATTTGCTGAAAGATTTCCAATTACAGCATTGAAGCCTCTCGATTAAATCCTGATCCTGAAACGCACCTTGCCCTCCCACGGTCCTGAGGGCAGCCTGTAGTCACAAGACTGACCCCCATTTTGCATTTCACCCCACTTTCCCCTCCCCCTTTCCTCCCCTCCCCCCCCCGAGAAACCGCAGGAGGAACGGCCGCTTCTCCCCACCACTTGAGGAGGCGGTCTCGGGTGTCCCTGCTCTCCAGCACTGGAAAGCTTTTTTGCGGGAGGTGATGGAAAGCGTAGCGGGGCTCCCCGCCTTCCTCCCCGTAGGCGGCCATCGCCGCTTCTGCAGGACGCGGGCGGTTCCCATGGCAACGCGCTCTCGCTGGCCGCTCAGCGTTGCACCTTTTTTTTAGTCCCCCCAGGAAACAAGCAGCCCGGTGACAACGGTTCCGCTTCTGCAACGCAGGAGATTTAACATCTGCAATCAGCTGCTGTGGGGGTAGGGAGCGGGGCGGCTGAGCTATTTTCTCCATATTTAAGTGGATGGATATACTTCGCCTTTTAGGAAGTTTTGGTCGCTCTCTCTCAATGTATATATGTGTGTGCGTATTTGTGTGTTGCTGTGTTTTCATTAGTCTTTAAGATATATACACACACGCCTGTTTTGGTTCGTCATTGTTATATATGTTTTACACAGCGAATAATAAACACATTTATTATGTCTGTGTGTGTCTATTATGCTCACAATAGCACATGATGGGCACACTAGGCCACTTCCATTGGTAGAATTGGCGCTGCTACAGGTGTGACACGGATTTGTAAATTCAGAAACCTCAGAAATCAGGGAGCATATCTTTATTGAGGATCTGTTTGCAAAATATTGTGGACTTCTTTGACTTTTTCATTTGTTTTTAGCTTCGCGGCTAATCCTTAGCTGATACTCCATCTTGACTTTATGACTTGAACATCAAGCCAGCTTTTTGCTCACTGTTTTGTGGCATTCTAGTTGGTCTTAATAAAAGTATTGCCATACATACACACAGACACATTTGTAAGTTTAGTGTGGCAGTGCCTGCACTTTGGAACTCCCTGCCTATTGAGACCAAGCAGGTGCCTTCACTGTACTCTTTTCGGCACCTGCTAAAAACATTCCTGTTTAGACAAGCCTACCCAGGTGCTTAGAAAGTTGAGGTAATTTTAATCTGCATGAGTGTTTTACCTTTTGTATGTTTTGAAGCAAAAAATTCTGAGAGTTGTCAGAAGAAGGAACAGTTTAGGGAGTTGGGTATGTTTAGCCTGGAAAAGAGGAGACTGAGAAGAGACATGATAGTTATTTTGAAACATCTAAAGGGCCGTCACATGGAAGACGGAGCAAGCTTGTTTGCTCCTGCTCTGGAGGGTACGACCCAAACCAATGACTCCAAGTTACCAGAAAGAAGATTCCGGCTAAACACCAGGAATAACTTTCTGACAGTAAGAGCTGTTCGACAGTGGAATGGGTTCCCTCCAAAAGTGGTGGACTCGGCTTCCTTGGAGGTTTTAAAGCAGAAGTTGGATATCCATCTGTCAGTCATATGTGAGAGTCCTGCATTGCAGGGGTGTGGTCTCAATGACCCTTGGGACACTTCTAAGATTCTATGGTTCCCCCCCTTGATTTTACTGTTTTATCTTTTGTAAACCGCTTTGAGGTTGCTTGTTGTCTTTACAATCAAGTGGTGTATCCGTTTTATGAACCAACAAAATAATATACATATATGGGGCTATCTGTTTAGCCCATTTTAGTGTTGGCTAAGTTCTAAAATCTTCCTGGATGTTTTAACTGTGTATTGACAAATGTACTTTTTTCTGACTGACGGTCGAATAAAAAGGTTGATGATAATATACATAACGATTCGTCACTATGAAAATCACACACACTATGAAAGCAATTCAGCATGCACAAATTAAATAACTATCGTACGAGTCTTCCTGATGAGTGTTAGTAAACAGTGGCAGAAGCATCATTATTATATGCAGAGTCATCAAGGTGGAAGTGTTTCAGCACTTTCTGCATACACCATTACCTGTGGCCTATTCCACCCCCCAACCTGTTTCTGATCATTACTACTAAGGGTGTATGCCACCGCCTCTACCAAGCCCACTGCGCTCATCCCTGTCATTCATAACCTGTTCTGAATGAGGCAACAAACTTTGTTGGTTTCTTTGTATGTACCCTTTACTCCAGTTTTGTTTGACTGATACGTACAGCCTGACTCAGTATTTCTCTCTCCCCATCTCCTCCTCCTTCCAAGGGATTGGTAACATTTTAATTGGATTGATTTGGGCTGATGCTCAGTGGTATCGGTCATGCTAGCAAAGTAAGCAAAATGCATGACTAAGGGTTTTTTAAGGCAGCAATCCAATGCATGCTTCTTTGAAAGCATGCCTCACTGCAGGGATGCAGGTGGCACTGTAGTCTAAACCACTGATCCTCTTGGGCTTGCTGATTGGAAGGTCAGCAGTTCGAATCCCCGTTACGGGGTGAGTTCCTGTTGCTCTGTCCCAGCTCCTGCCAACCTAGCAGTTTGAAAGCACACCAGTGCAAGTAGATAAATAGGTATCGCTGCGGTGGGAAGCTAAATGGTGTTTCCGTGCGCTCTGGATTCTGTCACGATGTCCAGTTGTGCCAGAAGTGGTTTAGTCAGGCATAGGCAAACTTGGCCTTCCAGATGTTTTGGGGCTACAACTCCCATCATCCCTGACCACTGGTCCTGTTAGCTAGGGATGATGGGAGCTGATGTCCCAAAACATCTGGAGGGCCGAGTTTGGCTATGCCTGGGTTTAGTCATGCTGGCCACATGACCCAGAAGGCTGTCTGTGGATAAACGCCGGCTCCCTCAGCCTGAAAGCGAGATGAGTGCCGCAACCCCATAGTCGCCTTTGACTGGACTTAACTGTCCAGGGGTCCTTTACCTTTTACTTCTGAGTAATAGGTAGTGGGGTGATCTGGTGGTATAAACGTTAAGCACAGTTAGGAACAGATTGATTAGAATTTCAGCTTTTTCCTGTGAGGTTGCTGGTATAGTTATGGCCATCAATCTGCTCATCCCACGTAAGTATGGTCATCATGGATTCGGGCATCATCAGAGTGGCACTGGAAGCAGTTGCAGCTGCAACTGGCTTCCAGCAGGTACTTTCTTGCACAGAAAGGAGTTGGAACATTGTGTTCTATAAGAATAATGTACAGGAACAGATATTGTAGAGCTTTGGAGATATAGATCAGATGCAAGAGGCTTCGCCCACTCAAGCCATTGTGTCAGCTGCCTGATCAGCCATTGAGTCAGGGTGTGTTCACTTCTCCAGCTGGTTGTTCCAGATCCTTAGGAGGTGAAAGGCCAAGGAAGGGCACGTGTAGGATGTTGGCAGGAAACACAGGTGAGTCTACACCTGTTCTTGCAGGTGTAGCCTGCAAGGTGGGATTCTTGCAGCCCTCAGGTGGGATTCAAGGAAACAGGAAATCAGTTTTTAATAGGTGCAGGTGGCACTATGGGTTAAACCACAGAGCCTAGGGCTTGCTGATCAGAAGGTTGGCAGTTCGAATCCCCGCAAAGGGGTGAGCTCCCATTGCTCAGTCCCTGCTCCTGCCAACCTAGCAGTTCGAAAGCACGAAGTGCAAGTAGATAAATAGGTACTGCTCCGGTGTGAAGGTAAACGGCGTTTCCATGCGCTGCTCTGGTTTGCCAGAAGCAGCTTAGTCATGCTGGCCACATGACTCGGAGGCTGTACACCGGCTCCCTCGGCCAGTAAAGCAAGATGAGCGCCGCAACCCCAGAGTTGTCTGCGACTGGACCTAATGATCAGGGGTCCCTTTACCTTTATTTATTTGGTTTTATTATAATTGTTGTAAACTGTCTTGGGAAGGGTGGTTGAGAAATGAATGAAATAAATTAAAACGTCTTCTTTCTGCAGAAGCTGCTCAATCTGTACACTTCAAAACTCACCTGAGTTTCCGTCCTCCATCACTTACTTTCAGATATGCCGACCCTGAGTTTACACCAGTGGCTATTATACCTTGCTTTGTCAGATAGAAGGGTGGCACAGAAAGTACCCCTACACCTTATTGGCTGGGACCAACTGCCATTTGGCTCCTTCCCTCTCCAAATTGCCCCCATAATTAGCTACTCCACCTAGTCATGGTGCTTAGGCAACCCCCACTTACACCTTAAAATTACAAGTGAGAGTCAAGGGATGGCATTAAGTAGACCCCCTCCCCACACCACATCTGATATGCATTCTAACCACATACACTGTCAGCCTTAATGTGATGGGCTTTATGCATGCATGTGGATGCTCTTCCACGAAAGGGTCCTAGGTCATTCAGATTTCCATGACTTCAGAGCTACCCTTGACCTTGTTAACACCAGGGCTCTGTTGCTTCCCTGTTGTGCGTCTTCTGCAGTTGTGGTGGAGGAAATTTTGCTGCTTCTGGTCACTGCCTGCTTGGTGCTGACCCATGGCAGGGCCTTCTCAGGGGTGGCCCCCCATTTATGAACTGTCCACCCTAGTAATGTGCACCTATCTCCCTTGTTATTAACATTCAGGAGAAATTCAAACATGTTCACTCAAAAGATGATGGCTGGAAGAGATTGTTTCCAGCAACCTCGGCAGTATTCTCTGTGCGGATATGCGGCTGTATTAAAATGCTTTTAGATGCTCTTAATGGTTTTTAACTGGTTTTATTTGTTTTATTGTTAATTCCACTGTTTGGCTGCTTTGCCACCCTGGGCTTCTGTGGGAGGAAGAATAGGGTGAAATAATGGTGATAATAAGAATAATACTCTTCTTACACTCACACTTACTTGCAGATTTCACAGCTAACTCTTTGGACTAGTGGGGAATTGGGGTGGGGTGGGTCACCTGAACTATGGGGATAAGAGGATCCTGCAAGCAAAGGGGAGGGACATGGTCTGATGGTAGATGCATGCAGAAGGCCCCAGATTTAATACCTGGCGTCTCCAGCTGCTGCTGAGAAAGTCCCATGCTTGAAACTCTGAGCTGCTTCCAGTCAGTGTAGTTGATACTGAACTGGATGAGCCAATGGCCTGACTTAGTACACAGAGGCCTTCTACGTTCCTGTGTTCCAAAGCGTGTTCCTACTGCTTCTTTTAACTGCTGAGCAGGAAGCCCTGCAGTTTCTTTGTCCAGCTTTTCCAAAAATAGCTTTTATTGCAAAATCCTGTTTTCTTTGTCTCTTGTTTACACTGGTTCAAATAAAGCTTATGAAGTGTTATAAAACAGAGGGAACCAAATGTCACCCTCTGCTCAGTCTTCTAGGTCTTCTCAGCTCCACAGGCTTTTTAGGGAGGAGCTATAGCTCCGGGTGGCGCTGTGGGTTAAACCACAGAGCCTAGGACTTGCCGATCAGAAGGTCGGTGGTTCGATTCCCCGCAATGGGGTGAGCTCCCGTTGCTCGGTCCCTGCTCCTGCCCACCTAGCAGTTTGAAAGCACCGCAAAGTGCAAGTGGATAAATAGGTACCACTCCGGCGGGAAGGTAAAGGGTGTTTCCGTGCACTGCTCTGGTTTGCCAGAAGCGGCTTAGTCATGCTGGCCACATGACCCGGAAGCTGTACGCTGGCTCCCTCGGCCAGTAAAGCGAGATGAGCACCGCAACCCCAGAGTTGTCCGCGACTGGAACTAATGGTTTACCTTTACCTTTACCATTGGTATGTGTTGCCCTCCACCCCAGGGTTGGTCAAAGGTGAATGCAGCCCTCAGGCTAAAGAGACTTAGCTATCCCTATTCTAAGAGGCTGTTGAAGGAATAGTAAGAAAACCCTTTGAAATGCTTTGTATTTTTCTAATGAGAAAAAAATCATTCCTTGCAAAGTACAGTGGTGCCTCGCAAGACGAAATTAATTCGTTCCGTGAATTTTTCCGTCTAGCGAATTTTTCGTCTTGCGAAGCACGAAATCCCATAGGAATGCATTGAAAATCAATTACTGCGTTCCTATGGTCAAAAAAAGTCCAAACAAAGCCAAATTTGGTACAACAAGAGTTTATTAAGTGCTCTTTAAAGTCACACATACTGTAAAGAGCATTTCAAAATTCAAACCTAGAAATTTTTTTTAAAAACAGCAGAGTGGCCCAATGGTCACAGAAAATCATAAAAATGCAGGAAAAAAAAGCTTCCAGATTCTTGCAAACCCCTCCCCAACTGTTCCCCCAGCCACCCAGCACACATAAATTCAAATCCAGAATTTTTTTAAAAAAACAGCAGAGTGGCCCAATGGTCACAGAAAATCATAAAAATGCAGAAAAAAACACACAAGCTTCCAGATTCTTGCAAACCCCTCCCCAACTGTTCCCCCAGCCACCCAGCACACAGAAATTCAAATCCAGATTTTTTTAAAAAAAACAGCAGAGTGCCCCAATGGTCACAAAAAATCAGAAAAATGCAGAAAAAAACCACAAGCTTCCAGATTCTTGCAAACCCCTCCCCAACACCAAGTCCTTGAATTCCAAACACCCCAACCCAAAATCCAAAAACCCCCAAAAAAGTTTTAAAAGCTTAACTTACCAAATGGCTGCAAAAGAAGTTTTGGAAAAGCTTCAAAAATCACCAAAGTCTTTAAAAACCTCAAAAAAGGCTACTATGTACACTGCGTTCTATGAGTTGCTCCTCGAAGTCAAGTCGCAACTGTATTAACGGTGTTAAGAAAAAGGAAACAAACTTGCAAGACGTTTTCGTCTTGCAAAGCAAGCCCATAGGGAAATTCGTCTTGCGAAGCAGCTCAAAAAACGGAAAACCCTTTCGTCTAGCGAGTTTTCCGTCTTGCGAGGCCTTCGTCTTGCGGGGCACCACTGTAAGGATTTTCCCTGGAGCCAGTTGAATACCAGGTAAATGACACACCTTCCTTCTGGAAGCTTCTCTTGTTCCAAAGTCAGTCTTTGAGAATCGGGTTTTGCAAGATACTTAGGACCAATACATGTTGTGTGTGTGTGTGTGTGTGTGTGTGTGTGTGTTTTAAGAAAGGCCTTTTACCCAGTTCCCTCCATTTAACCCAGGATAAGACCTTGAAATGCGGAGAGTGCAAAGAGATTTAATTGAACTATTTAAAAATAAACCCTCAAGCAAGTTGGCAGCCATTTAGGCCCTTGGAATGAATGAAGGTGTAATAAATAATATGCTCCAATCAGGTATCAGAATCTCAGTGCAGACATCAGCTAAAAATATATGCTTTAGCTCATGACTGATTTATTCTTCCTCTGCTATTCCATTTAAAAGGCATTAGATTGATGCCCTGAAAGTGACAAAAGTGTTGACTGAAAGATTCATATCACAATCAGATGAGAGATTAAAAACTCTGAAATCTAGGAACCTAGGAATAACCTGAGGGTTCTGAATAACCCTGACGCAAAAGTAGTAAGAACATAAAAAGAGCCTGCTGGATAAGGCCAGTGGTCCATCTGATTCTGCATCCTGTTCTCACATTGACCAATCAGATAATACCAATGGGAAGGGTGTAAGCAGGACTGGAGCAAACAGCACTCTCTCATCCTGCAGTTTCTAGCAACTGGTATTCACAAGCTTACTGGCTTATACTTATACCGCCTGGCCTTTGGCTTGGAGCCAATTTGATTCCCTCCCCCTCTTCCTTTTTTCTTTTCCTTTCTCCTCCTGCGATGAGGCTACATTTTAATATTTTAATGTTTCAATATTTTAATGTTGTATTTTAATTTTGTTTTTAAGTTGTATTCATTCAACTTGTTTTTATTATTGCTTGTTAGCTGCCCTGAGCCCGGCCTTGGCTGGGGAGGGCGGGGTATAAATAAAAATTATTATTATTATTACTTCCACTAAAATTAATGGGCCTAAGTCATGCTTGGTTATCTTGCATTGTGCTTTGCCTTGAATTATTTTGATTTTCTTATGTTGTACAGTGGTACCTCGGGTTACATACGCTTCAGGTTACAGACTCCGCTAACCCAGAAATAGTGCTTCAGGTTAAGAACTTTGCTTCAGGATAAGAACAGAAATTGGGCTCCAGCTGTGCGGCGGCAGCAGGAGGCCCCATTAGCTAAAGTGGTACCTCAGGTTAAGCACAGTTTCAGGTTAAGAACGGACCTCCGGAATGAATTAAGTACCACTGTATTGTGCATTTGTACTGAATGCCTTTAGGGTTGCCATACATATCCGAAATACTGCAGTGTCCGGGCGGAAATTGGTAAAACCCTAGAATAGCTCATTTGGTTAGAGTGTGGTGCTGATAATGCCAGTGTTGCAGGTTTGATCTCTGAATGGGACAGCTGCATATTTGACTAGATCAGGCATGTCCAAAGTCCATTCTGGGAGCCTAATCCGGCCCACCGTTCAATTTAATCTGGCCCCTGTGGCAGTATATGTCCTGGGGTAAAATTCTAAAAAAAAACTCAGCAACTTCAATCCTAAAAAAAGCTCAACTTTGGTCAGCCCTCATGCATGTTCACTTCACAACTCTGGGCCTCTTTGAAAAAAGTTTGGACACCCCTGGAGTAGATGACCCTCAGGGTCCCTTCTAACTCTACAATTCTATGATTTTGCTGTTATTTGTAAGTAGATAAGCTTGTGTAAAGCAACAAATAAACTTGATGATTTTGAAGTCAGTTTGCAATAAAGAAGGTTTAGAATTGGGCTAGAAGCTGCTGCATCACATTGAAGAAGCATAAACTTGAGTTCTGTGTCAATTTGCTTGATCAGCAATACAAAATGTAAGCTGAGAAGCCAACGTAAGAAACACAATGGGGACAAAGCTTTTATTTGAGAGATCCAACTCTATGATTCTATGATTCGATATATCTCAGAAAGAATTATAATCTGCCCAGACATGAAGCATTTTTTTTTCTGGAGCAAAACTAAAACCTATGCAGCGAATGTTGCATTGTAAAACCAACAACAAAATAAATGATAAGCTTTCAATCTATTTTCCCCTCAGAAAACTGCTGAAATACAAGAACATGAAATAATGGCATTAGCAGAGGAAAGTCCAGAAATGTTGAAGAAACAAAAAGCTGTAATATTTTTGATGTCTCGGACAATATTCTCAGAGAGCAAATTATAAGGTCTCTTCACTGAATATGACAGTAAGAAAAAAGTGTTATAAATTGATGAGTAGGTGCAGTGCTTTTTTCTGGGGGATACTCCTAAACATTTTGTGAATCTCTGTACTTTGGTCCATTTACTGCATTTATTTTCCCCGATTTGAACTCTAAAATGGTGATTTTCTTGAGTCAAAAGAAGAGTACCCCTAAAGATTATTTTTAGGAAAAAAGCACAAGCAGGTTGCAGAATACAAAAAAAGCAGCAAGAACTATTCAGTGAAGATGCTGGAAGTGTGGTAAAGACTTGCGAGTTCTGGCAAAATTGACTTACATGGCAAAAAAAGACAAATATGAGATTTTTTCATGAGAAAAGGGGAAACGTTTGTTCTGTTTCTCACTCTTTTGAGTTGCAGACTGGAGAAAGGATAATAATTGATCATCTGAGAAGATATCTGTTTTTCCTACTAGGAGATAATAATTGTACAGAACTGTGTTGTGTGTATTTGGAACATATGTTTGCTCTTACATTATGTTGTAAACTATAATGTCATACTTGTAGTCTATCTGCCTCCTTATTTTGCTTGGACAGTTAGCAACAGCACCAGACATTCTTGGGCAGCTGCAGGGGGTTGCCTGACCTATGGTATCCTTGAATTTGTTTTCCTGGTCTAGTGCTCTGACTGGCTGGGTCCAGTTACTATTTTAATTTTCCCCAATGTATCATCAGCCAGCAGCATTGTAGAAAACTGAGATGGCAGCTGTCAGGTAGTGTTTGAAGCATTGTTACATGACACTGCTGCCAGGGCTCACCAATAGATTAGGAGCTCCACAAGAGGGCACTTTGTCCAGGGTCTCCTCAAATCTTTCTTGGAAAGCTAGAAATATCCTCCCAATTTGTAAGTCATTTTGGGAGCCTCTCAGGGCTATAAAATGGGATTTACTTAGTCTAAAGTTTAAACACACACAAATCCTAAATGGGTGTGGTTCCATTTGTTCTGATTATTTCTCACATTGTTTACAGAAGACCAGGACAACCAATCCACATTCCCTCTTAGGAAACTCTTGTATCTTTGAAGATTACCATCAGTCTCTCCATAGTCTCCAATTGCCACAAAAATGCCAGTACTTTCATGAAAACCCTTCAGCCGTCAGGGCTTCTCACTTTGTCATGCAGAGTCCTGGATTCCCAATTGCAATCCTTTCCTGTATTGGGATAAAATCTCTCACATACTGGTACATCCATTCTGACTCTACAATATATGTTTCTTTTATTCATGAATATACCTACATGTAAAAAATGGCATGTCAAAATAAAAACAAGTCTTAAAAAGTGATTGAAAATGTACGGTAAATTTCAGCAGTAAAACTTATGGGAGTTAACTCTCAGTGGTTTTGTACAGCAACTGGATAAAAGATAAAACAAGTGATGTTCCAAAACCTTTCACCATTGTTCAGTTATCTTCAAGTTATTCAATGAGCCATATCATTTTTCTTTTAGGACACTGAGTAGAGAGATGCAGTAAGTAGCCGCTTGAGCAAACTATCATTGTTATGACTTTAAAGTATTGTTTTCTGAATCTAGGAGTAGAACCACTATGAAACTATTAACCTGGTTAGCTCTGCAGATAATTGATTATCATTTTCTACAACATACCTTTTACAAATGTAGTAGAAATTTATTAGCAGTTAATGAAAGCAATAAAGTTGGGAGATGAACTTATACATAATTTTTAATCAATAGCAAAATAATTTCTTTTCTTTTTAATTAAAAATGTACAGTAAATTTATAAACAACAGCACTCATTTAAAAGTGAGGTATTCCATTCTTTAAAAAAAATACAATATATTTTACAATAAAGTGCATATAAAAAATTTATATTTTGCCCTAAAGGTAAACTAGGTAACAAGCAATCAATACTTGCGTTACATCTTTTATTTTGTTTGAGTTGTTTTTAATAGCATTTAAGGCATGTTGCAAATAATTATGTTACAAAGATAGCAGCTGAGAATATATTAAAATAGATCCCAGTTCAATAGCCTCTGTTAGACCAAATCAGTATCTTCTCTGCGTTAGGTTTCGAGGGTCACCTGATGCACTCTTGTATCTCTGCATGGTAGGAATGATGTCCATGTATGAGGGAGATGCGACCTGGAAGACCAAGAGAAAACACAACACAAACAGCTTAAAGTATTCTGACTATACGTTGTTATTATTATTATATACCACCATTCATCAAAAGATATCAGGCCACTTCACAGAATACAAAATAAAACACAAGTAAATAATTAAATCAAAACAACAAAACAACCCCCTCTTCCTACAGACATATTTAAAAGGCTGTAAGATATTAATCAGCCAACAATAATAGACTACCTTGCTGTGATGGATAGGAGACTGAGTTCGCTTTCTGAACGAAGGTTAGATCTCTGTGTAGTGACTCTAACCGTATAAAAAAGCACTGATCGCTCCTGCGAACCTATCCTTATCTCCATCTTAGCTTGCTGATGAGGCACAGGTTCTCTGTTCTGGAATAGCTACGGTATGTACAGTTCTCAAGGCTCTCACCACCTCACCCTTTTATAGCCACTGAAAGAAGAACCACTAAGATTGTTATTTATCCTTAACAGTGATCTTCATGGCCTTCATAACTGCAGCCTGCAGTTGAAGAGGCTAAGGATGGTGACTCCACTCCGGAACTGATGGAGCTAAGGATAGGTTCCGAGCAGTGTATGTTCGTTTTTGGAGATGCTGGATACCAGAGCCAAGACCCGGTGACATAGAGAACTGGGTTTCAAGCTCAAGTACAGATAGTCCTGAAGCAACATTAAGGTTTCCTGGATGAAAATACTGTAGCAGGCACCTTGTTGGAGTACAGCCAGTTATTCAGGCACCAAGTGGGTTAGTGTAGCAAAACAGAATCTGGGTGCAACAGACCTAGAGACAAAATGTCTGGCAGATCGAGGGACTAGGCTCTTAGTGGGTCTTTGAGATTTGACAAGTGGCCAACCTATATTCTGGGACACTGAATCTTAGAACTGGAGAGTTGGAAGGGATCCCGAGGGTCATCTAGTCCAACCTCCTGTAATGCAAGAATCTCAACTAATAATAATAATAGTAATAACAACAATAATTATTATTTTATTTTATTTTTATACCCCACCCATCTGGCTGTTTTCCCAGCCACTCAGAGCAGCTCCCAACAAAACACTAAAAACAGAATAAAACTTCAAACATTAAAAACTTCCCTAAACAGGGCTGCCTTCAGATGTCTTCTAAAAGTCAGTTGTTTATTTCCTTGACATCTGATGGGAGGGCGTTCCACAGGGCAGGCGCCACTACCGAGAAGGCCCTCTGCTGGTTCCCTGTAGCTTCACTTCTTGCAATGAGGGAACCACCAGAAGGCCCTCAGAGCTGGACCTCAGTGTCTGGGCTGAATAATGGGGGTGGAGACGCATCCATGACAGATGGACATCCAACCTCTGCTTGAAAACCACCAATGAAGGGGAGTCCATTCCACTGAGAGGCTAAGAGGATGACCGAGACTTCTTCCCTACTTATCCTTCTCAAGAGTCTTGAATGGAGAGGGACAAGAAGAAAGGCTTAATTAAAGGAAGCCTTTCATCTAGGGCAAGTGGGCTGGATTGAATTCATCCCCCCTGTTCAAAATGAAACTTGGCATGGAGTACTTTACATATAGAGGGGTTGCAAATAGTTCTAGGAAAGAGGTGCTGAAGTGCTACTGGAGGATGTTGAATGCTGGCTGAGGCAAGCATCACTCTCTGGGGTTTCATTAATAGCTAAAGAAATAGGCAGTTGGGTTGAGGCCTTTATACATGTTGAGACCAACAGCAGGCTAGACTCTGCCCAGATTTACAGGGACTCAGTCTTGAGGTACAGAGACCAGGTTTGGGTCTGTTCACATATTGCAAGTCTGAGATGGATCTCCAGTTGCCTCCTTTGCAGCGGAGCCACTAAGCTGGGGGGAAATTGGAATGGGGAAATGGCAGATGGGAAATGTATTAAGTAATCTCTCCTATCTATTCTCTGCCTTAAATTCTTGCATACCATCCTGAAACAGCTTTCTTTCTTTTCTTTTTTATAAAAGGTATCCAGGACACTGTTACATGCATTAGCACACAGTTATTACAGGATATTAGACGAACACATCTTGCTGGATCAGATTAAAATTCATGTAGTCCAGCATTTTGGTTCAGACAGCAGGCAACCATATGTCTTTGAAAGAGTACAAGTGGATGATTATCTCTGATGCATCTTTATCATAAACAAACAACATATTGTTCATATGCATTTTACAATTGAGGAGCAAATGGGTATGCTTACCAAAGGGGAAAGAGTCTGTAAAACATTTGTGGAGGATGGTATTTTTTTCATGGTTTCATGGACATCTAAAATAGTATAAAATAAGAAATTTCAAGTTTATGGTGGGGAAAAACAAGGTGTACAATAATTTATTCTTCCTTCAGATTGTAAATAATTCAGACTCTATGCTACCTACAGTTTTTGTTCCCTTTGCAGGGCTGCAGAAGCATTAATTTTATTTCGTTTTTATTATTTAATTTCAAATTTGTAGAGAGAAGGTCTATAAATGCCTACAATTCATGGCGGTATATGAAACTATGCTCAGAAGTGGTGGGGCATTAAGTGCTAGTTGCTGCAGAGCAATAACCCCTGCTTGGGGGCTTCCAAAAGGCACTTGAATGGCCACCGTGGGAAACGAGATATGAACTCTTCTAGTACAAAGCTCTTTTATGTTCTCAAGCGTTCAGCTCAGCTTTTTCTGGCTATTCAGTTTGCAGGCATGAAGTACTTTGGGATCCACGAACAAGGTGGCACTGTAGCCAGGGGCACCCTGCCACCAATTCCACTTGGTAGGCACCCCTTTCAGAATTAAGTCTGGCGGCCATCAATTGATGGGCTACCCTGTGGAATGAGGTAGCTTGTCCTCTGACAGGGGTGGGTTCAAAAGCAAGTGACAAAGGATTCTGAACTTCTTATCTCCTCCTTCCATCAATATCCCCTGCCTAATCTCAGATGTGTCATAAATCAAAATAGAGTTTGAAATAGTGTGTGAGTAGCAAAACATTCTGGTCCTAAAGCATGAGAGAGAGGCAGGAAGGATAGAAAATTGTTGAGATCATACCTGTTATTGGATAATTTGTAAGGTTTGAAGCAACTTTGGATGTTCTTTATCTTTGAAAAGAATGGACTTTTGCTTGAACAAATGAATACCCCAATTATAGTTGTATGGGAGTCCTCATGCCTAGAGAACTCCCCTATATCTACCATCTTCACAAAGGCTCCAATCTGCTTTAAAGTGCTTATGTGCAAAAACTGGCCTTGCCATGCGATTCTTGCATACATACCATTTGGCTGCAAATGGGGGCAACTCTTTGACTAGGGAAAGGAAAGGTAGGTTGTCACATTCCCATCTTCTGTACTGTAAGCTAAATCTAGGAACAGCAGTTCCACTATCACATAGCCTTGTAACTAAATAATTATTATGGCACTGCATGGTATATTTGTTAGAAAACTGGGAGAAAACACAGTTGGAAGCTGAAATGGTTATTCTGGCAGTATTGCTTATTTACATTTAAACTGCAAACCAATGTGCACTTACTGGAAGGCCCACTGATCTCAGTGGAACCTACTACCAAGAAGACAGGCAGAGAGTTGTATTGATAGAGTTGACTACCCTGGTGAATTTCATAGCATGATCTGCTGACTACTTACTAAGTAGCTTTTGATTAATGCGGTCGAGTGACTGAAGAACTTTGTGCTCTTCAAATGACAATGCACTCATTCCTTGCCGTGCAGGTCTGTTTAGCACTGTAGTCTGTTTGTATGGTTGAACTGTGTCCAAATCAATCAAGATGTCACTTTCTGTAGCTGATGTGTTTGCTAAGTTTTCTGCCAGCATAAACTGTGTAGTACTGTCTGAAACTAATAAAAGAAATGTGTATTGTAGAAAAGGTTAGAAAGAAAACAAACAAAAAACTGGATTTGCTCCTGGGGTCAATTTGTTTTAATACCCACCTTTTACAGCCTTTCTCCATTGCTAACAACATGTCTTTGTGCATCTTTCACAAATAATTTTATTTATATTTGTTCCCACAGAGCATCATGACCCTATCCGAGCAACATTATAATTGTGTTTGAGGACGCCCAGTGGTCTAAATCACTGAGCCTCTTGGGCTTGCTGATTGGAAGGTTGGCGGTTCGAATCCCCGTGACGGGGTGAGCTCCCGTTGCTCGGTCCCAGCTCCTGCCAACCTAGCAGTTCGAAAGCACATCAAAGTGTAAGTAGATCAATAGGTGCAGCTTCAGTGGGAAGGTAAACAGTGTTTCCGTGCTCTGGTTTCGTCAGAAGCAGCTTAGTCATGCTGGCACATGACCCGGAAAAACTGTCTGCGGATGAACGTTGGTTCCCTCAGCTAGTAAAGCGAGATGAGCGTTGCAACCCCAGCATCGTTCGCGACTGGACTTAACTGTCAGGGGTCCTTTACCTTTTTTTATACACCTTTTCTGTGCATCCAAATATTTTCCCCACTTTTGATTCAGAAAGCAAATGACATAAGACTATCATCACTTTCCTATAATGTTTCTGTGAGAAATGGACACATGACAGATACCCGATCTTTTAAAAAATTGCCCTTTTTCTGTGGTTTTCTTTAACTGTTCTTAAACCTTTTACCATTTCTCACTACCCGGAACCCTCTTGTGTGTTAAGACTGTGTCTTTTTTTTTGACTTATGTACAACACCTTGTTGTTACAAGCACTCTACAAATGGGAGTTTATATGCAAAATTCAAAGATATTCCTTAAGTGGGAAGGACACAATACTTAGCAATGAATAGGTTTATAATAAAAACCGTAAAATAATAATTCATAGCAACAGTCAGATTGAAACATGCTCTATTACCTTCATCAGAATTACTGATGCCACCCATGGCTTGCACTATATCATTTGCACAATGAGGTGGTGCTCGCTTCACAGCTTGTGTCGTATTCTATAAAAAAAGAATTTTATTATCAAACTGCTTGAAAAAATAAATCTTAGCATTTCATGGTCCAGAAGTGCTAACGTTACTCTGAAATGAAAATCAAATAATGAAAAAGCCTTAAAACACACACACACACACACACACACACATCTATAACATATGCTGCTGTATTATGGAGGACCATTAACCTGTGATAGTGGTGATACTGAACTACAGCAGAAAAATTTAATAGACTGCGATTCCCACATAGTGCTCTATGATAACTCATGAACAGGTTACATATGCAAGTATATTCAGGATATAGTAAACCTGAACAGTTATTTGTGAAATGACTCCACCAGAGAGTTTCCTTTATAATGTACAGAATACCCTCTCTCTACATTCTGCCTTATCAGAGAAGTGGAAGCAAGAAGTCTAGAGATAACTGTAGAATCTCTTTTCTACTGGAAATAACCTTTTAATTTTCTTTAATTTTTTAACTGCACGATACAGCATCCATTTCCCTAGGACAGCAATTTTTGGTATTTTTCAGTCAGAAATTTATCAGATATACCTGTACGACACTAGTGGGCTTCCATATTGCAGAGGCTGCCTTTTGTCTCCTCTGTTCTAAAAGAGCCTTGCGTTTATTTTCATTATTTTCAATACTTTGTTTTCGTCTTGTCATGGCAAAAGTAGCTGAAAAGGATAAAAAAGCACCACAAAACACACACCTTGTTATATTGTTTTATACTTAAATTATAATTATAGTTTCAATGTTATCTTTTGTTTATAAGCCACTTTTATAAGCCACATATAGGGAAAACATAGTAACAAATAAATAAATATGCAGAAAAATGGAATACAGATGGTTAACGAGTTTACTTTTGGATTATATCAGTAATGTTGAGCAAGATAGATGGCAAACCTGCTTGTATGGTACATATATGCTTCGCCTCATGGAGTAAATGTACAATTCTGGGTGTGTGTTGTTTGAGAGAGATGTGGATCAGAAAACCCGTGTGAGGAAAACAACAAAAACTTCCTCCTGTACCATGGGCTCTATTCCAAACCACTTCTATTTACTCTATACAAAACGACAATCCAATTATAGATCTCCCACCTCACATCTAGGTTGGGCTTTAGGTCTCCAGCAGAGGGCTTTCCTAGTCCAACTATCTGAGATTCCTTTAGCAGGAGATGATGGGGACTGAACCTGGAATCTTTTGCAGGCAAGAATGTGCTCTACCACTGAGCTATGGGTCAACATTTGGGGTAGTTTATAACTAGAGCTGCAAACTTTAATTGGTAGATTAATTAAATAGAGCTTTAGTTTATTGATGGCAGCAAATTCAAATCAATGAAGTTAAAAGTTAAGGATATATTTGTTAATTTAGCTTATTTTCAAATTCTCTAATTTTCCTCTTGTGGTAAAAATACTAAAAATTATACTAGTTCCGATATTATAAGGGAATGTTTGGAAAAGACAAGTGCAAAAGAATTTTCATGAATAAAGCCCTCGATTAGCATGTGAGCTGTAGAAGAAACCACTTCAGAATATACCAGCATACTCTAATTTATCAATATGAACTCTCAGTACTTAGGAAAGTTCCACAACCATACATGCCTATCCCAGGTACCCTTCTACATTACAGTGGTACCTCTGGTTGCAAACGGGATCCATTCCGGAGGCCCGTTCACAACATGAAAAGAACGCAACCCGCAGCAGCGTGTCTGCGCACATGCGGGTTGCGATTCGCCATGTCTGCGCATGACATCATTTTGTGCTTCTGCGCATGCGGCAAAATCTGGAAGTAACCCTTTCCGGTACTTCCAAGTCGCCGCGGGACGTAACCTGAAAGAACGTAACATGAAGTGGACGTAACATGAGGTATGACTGTATTTACTCTCAAAAAGTTGCCAGTGTGGAAAATACAGAATTGAAATTAGGGTACAAGAAGAAGAAGAAGAAGAAGAAGAAGAAGAAGAAGAAGAAGAAGAGGAGGAGGAGGAGGAGGAGTTTGGATTTGATGTCCCACCTTTCACTCCCTTAAAGGAGTCTTAAAGCGGCTAACATTCTCCTTTCCCTTCCTCCCCCACAACAAACACTCTGTGAGGTGAGTGGGGCTGAGAGACTTCAAAAAGTGTGACTGGCCCAGACTCAATCCAAACTTCATACATGGCTCATTGACTAAAGATATTCCTTAACTATACATATATTACTGTATAAGCTTTATTATTCAAGATTCATTAAATTTGGCCTATATATATTCTCGTTTTCTCCCCCCCCCAACAAAATTTGATAAAGGAAGAACCTTACTGCTTGGTGGAGAAGCAAATATTGGATTCACTCTGACACCTGATTTAATACTGCCCATCAGATTGCCACCATCAATTGTGATGTGAGTCACATTAGGTCTAGTGGGTTGCAAGTCGCCATTATTTGAATTATTACAGAGTGTAACACCATGTTGTGAATCTCCTGAAATAAAAGAAAAACACACAAGAAGATTTAAAAATTACATTGTCAGGCTAACTTCACTCAGCAGTTCAGAAATTAGTCAGGAATGTGTGTGTGTTTTACAACCAGCTGTATTATTTCACCCAATTGCTTTAAGGCATGTGGGGTGAAGTTGCAGCAAGACCTAATTTACCAGCAGATGATTAGACCAAATCAATGTATGAATGCGTAAGTTAAACATTCACTCAAGGCGCATCCAATCTCCCTTCATTACTGAAGCACCACACGTTTAAGCACACTGTCCAAGACTCTGTTAGATGACAGCCAAAGCACTCAGTCATTAACAAAAATGAACTTTCACTTCATTAGTAACAAACTGTTATATCAGATAACAGCTACTAATATTATTATTGATGTTGAATTAATAAATCACCTTTCAGATAAATTTACAGGCAATTTACAACCATAAAACAAAACAAGTGAAACAAGTAAAAATAAATTTAAATACAATATAATACAATACAATACATAAGGCAGAGACATGTTCCCCCTGCCCCCTGCCATCCAGCTGGAAAGGCAAAGTGAAGCAAAAGCATATTCAGTTGTTTCTGGAAACTCCAGATAGTGGGCACCTGTTGTATCTCAATAGGGATGCTTTTCACTTAACAGTGACAGCTACACCTGCTTCAAATTACTGTGTAGTGGGATTCTGATATTTTAGGAACTTCAGGGAGAGATCCTCCTGCAAAATGCAGTGGCCTACTAGGTACATAGTGAATAAGGCAGTTTCTCAAGTAACCTAGTCCTAAACTGCGTAGGGCCTTATACAGTGGTACCTTGGTTTACAACAATAATCCATTCCGGAGGTACGGTTGTAAACCAAAACAGGTTGTAACCCAAGGCGCGCTTTCACTAATGGGGCCTCCAAAAAAAGGGTGGGTGGGTTGTAATCCAAAAAAAGGGACACACACTTCCGGGTTTGACGTGGTTGTAATCCATAATGGTTGTCGTCATCGTCATCTAAAATGGTTGCAAACCAAGGTACCACTGTATGTTCATACCAAAACCTTGAACTTGGCTCTGTAGCCTGTGCAGATCCCACAGGCAATATGTTATATATGCTGGTGGCAGTTTGCTCCCATAAGCAACCTAGGCATCATGTTGCGTGCTAGCTGTAGCCTCGGGACCATCTTCAACATCCCCACAAAGAGTTCAGTGCAGTAATCCCACCTTGAAATTACAGATGAGCTGAGATTTACAACATACTGGGAAATCTGCTTGCATTACCAGGGCTGATATCCTGCCCGCTGGAGGAGGAAGAGGGGAGCGGGGGGAGCGCACAGCCATGGCAGCGCGATCCTGGTGGGGTGCCATTGCAGCTGCCCCCTGCCTGCGCTGGGTGCCATTCCCCTGCCCCGCCCCGCCTGCTCTCTGCCCCCCCCCCGGTGCCAGAGCATGAAGCTCCGCCACTGATCCTGCCTGGACTGCCTCTAGTACCTGCTGCCACTGAGAACTCCTGTAGTTGTCAGCCTCTCCTTCCCCTTGCAAGTGGGCTAATCTGGTGGTGTTGGCACTAAAAAGTACTGGGAGGAAATGGCTACTTCATTCCATTTGGCAAGTCAAGGTCAGCAACACTGTGGGAGATAAATATGGCAGCCACCAGGTGTCGAGCAGAGCTGATAACCTACTTGGCTCCAGGCCCCCTGCCAAATAAGCCTGTTTGTGAGGGGGAAGGAGGTGGCTGCAGTATTGTTAACATCAGGGTGTCCAAACAGTGGGAGGTGCTGGGTTGGGTGAGGGCAGCCTGCTCATGGCTCCTCCAAACCCAGAGCTGGGCTTGTTTATATATGAAAATGCATCAGGGATGGCTTGATTCAGCTCTACTAAAAATTCTAAAGGAGCTTTTATCCTCCAGTCAGAAAAGGCACTGTGGTTTTATCCACTGTGGTTTTATCCACATTCATCAGGGCTGAGCTAGTCACACCTATTTGTAACTGTCATGGTCAGGGACTGACTAAAACCAGTAATGGGCAGAATACCACTTGTTAGAAACAATTTTTGTCTTGGTTTTGAAAGGAAGTATGTCCAGTCTGGTCTTTCTCTTTCAGTACACTCCTGCCCTTTTGTTATTTCTGACGATAATGTGAGATTGGCACAATATGCCTGAAATTAAACTTTTTTCAAAGTCCCTCTGAATGGGCCCTCTGTTATTAGTTCTGATTTTATCAAATATACAGTCTTATAAATCCTTCTAATTCAGTGAAAACACATAAATCTTACCAGCAGCACCATCCTTTTGAGCCAGTGCACGATGCACCCCTTGCCACAAAACTGTGATTTCTTCATCGGTTGGTGTGCGATCGCGACATAATCCATTTTCTGAGTACACAGCGTTTCCTTTTGAAAAGCTGTTGCACCGGGCAACTGCTTGACCAGTAGCCTTTTTCTTCCTCAACAGCTCATAGGTAAATATGCTATACGAAGGTCGCATAGTGGCCACCTGTGAATTGCAAGCAGTACCTGAAGATGGAGAATCTGTAGTATCCGAACATAAATCTTGACCTTCAGGTAAAAAATGACTGTTTTCAGTATCTGTGTGAGCTTTCCAAAGATTTCCTGACTGAGACACACTGTCTGCTGGATTTTCATCCATTTTTTTGCCTGGTATGGGCTTACTTGGTGGGTGAGGTGCCATGATTTTGCCCTGAGTTTTCATAACCTTTGTGGCTTCGCTAGCAGACTGTGGTCGGATAATGGTGCCCTTTCGGTTTTTAGTTGTGAAAGTTGATGTGGCTTTGGCAGATTTTGGTCTTTTGATCAATTTCGTTCTACTTTTACATGGATTGCTTTTGGGATTTTTTAGTTCACAATTATATATTAGGGGTATTTCTTCACCTCTTGGCGCCATCCATGCTTGTCTAGCAACATGATATCCTTTAGATACAAAAGCATTCTGCATCCCATTATCCGAGTCTTTAACAGTAGCAATTTTTGCAGATGCCTGAGAATTCTCCTGGGGATATTCTGGAAAAACAGAATTGAGAGTGCAAGCGGGAATGCTTCTAACATTAGTTCTAGAAGTGGCAGCTCTAATTTGAGAACCAGGTGATCTGGGCTGTGCATGAGGTATTTCAATGATATTTTGTTCTGAATGCTTTTCATCACCCACTGCTCTGTTAATTTCATCAAACCACCTAAGTTTTTTACAGTTCTTTTGCTCTGCATCTTTCCCTTTCATTTTTGCCAATTCAACACTGTCTCTAGGAATCACAGGCTGAGTCCCAAATCTGACCCCCCTGTTGACAACTACTGCCTTGAAATTGCTAAGTTCATACTTAGATTCTTTTTTCAATATGCTTTTTGGAAATTTCACTACTTTTTCTTCACTGGAGTTGTTCCCTTGTTGGTCAAGATCAGATAGATTAGCAGTGGAATCTTCATGAGACATAGATAAACTATTTTTAGTCATTTCATTATCTCCATTAGCATTCTGTTGATTTATACAACCTTTACACATCTCTTCAAACAAAGATGCTACAACCTTTTCATGTTTAGCATTTGCCACACAGTCTATATCTTCAGTACATCTTGCTGAATGATCATTTCCCTTCTCGATGCAATTAACTGAGAAGCTGTTGTTGTAAGGGGCAGTAGGAAAGACCGCAGGGGTTGCAGTTTGTTGACAGGAGACGTGTGCTGATGAGGTTCTGTTCTGGGGAAGCTGAGAATTTCTCTCTTGTAGTGAAACAACTGAAGGATCAGGGACAGCCCAAGCTTTGTTTATTTCATGTACCGGGCTGTCAGTAGCTACAGGACCCTCTGTGCCTGAAGACTGACGTTTTGACAGAAAACTTTTCTCTTCTCTTTCATTTTGTGCAAAGGTTAGATTCTCATCAGAAGCATCTCCTGCAGTCTCTCTTTGTTCAGACCTACTTTGAACAAATGATTTCTGATCAGGACTGCATGTGTCCTCGTCAGAAGGTATGACATTGTATTTTATTAAAATATCACGAAAGGGGGAGGTTGTCTGGAAATTTGAGGTATTTAAATTTGTAAGCCAATTATTTACATGCTGATTTTTAGAAAAAGTCATGTCAGTTTCATCAGAGAAACTTTTATTTCTAGTCTGTAATTCCTCTGAATTGTGGACTGAGGAGTCCAACTGTGCAGATAAAGAAGATGTTTCACTGGGTGTTGTGCAACCTTCATTTGGTTCTGCAGCCTCAAGACTGTCCACACTGCAAACACTTTCTGTATGGGCTATGTCATTCACTTCTTGATGAAAATCCTAAGACAGAAAAGCAAACAGCTTATAAATATCACTAAGACACATCTTCTTGGTAAAGTTTAAAAATTAGGGAAATCAGGGAGGTCCTTATGTTTTTGTGTGTGAAAAGTAGTAAGATTTTCAGGTTTGCATTTCAAATAAACATCAATATGTCCTTGTGGATACTCTACCAAATCAAAAAGGAAAAAGTTGGGAATAATTTGATAGAAAACTGTAGAATTTTTCAAGAATACATTTCAAAGACCTTTTTTCAAGTCATCTCTGCAAGTAAGAATATCATTCTGAATACAGGATGAAGTGTGCTAAAAATGTCACAAACAGCCAGTATTCTTAACTGGAGCTTCTATTTGGTCACTGATTTTCAGTGCTAGAAAAATATTGCAAGTTCTCATACACCGCACATTTTGGGTGCCACTTCTGCACAGGGATGAACTCACTTCAGTTGTATATTGAATTTATAGGCAGCCACATGCCTGAGATTTTTCTAGCTCTAATTTCAGTCTATTTAGCTGAATGTTTTTTCAAATGTCTGGTGCTGCAAGTTTAGACAGAAATTACCTATGAAAGCCCCTGGGATACACAACCTGGCAGGAATAAAATAAGTTAAGCGCCAGTGCTAATGTGTGCTTGTTAAAAGCTCACTTGTTTTTCCAGGCTTTTGCTAGCCATTAATACCATCTTGTTGTATTTGCCCTGGTTTCTGTATGCTGCTGCATTTGTTGTTTTAAGATATTTTAAAGGTATTTTAAAATTTGTTGTGAACCACTTTGAGAAATGAAGGGAGGTATAGAAATGTGTTAATTTTTTTTATCAGATACGGTGGTACCTCAGGTTACGTACGCTTCAGGTTACAGACTCGGCTAACCCAGAAATAGTGCTTCAGGTTAAGAACTTTGCTTCAGGATGAGAACAGAAATTGTGCTCCGGCGGCGTGGCAGCAGCAGGAGGCCCCATTAGCTAAAGTGGTGCTTCAGGTTAAGAACAGTTTCAGGTTAAGAACGGACCTCGGGAACGAATTAAGTACTTAACCTGAGGTACCACTGTAGTTGGAAACCACAATAGCATCCAAACTAATGATGATTTTGCTTCATTGTTTTCAGCTTAAGTCTTATAAAAATAGTTTACCTTATCTCTTCCTTGCTTATAATTCTCTTCCTTGCTTATAATTAAGAACCAGTGAAGCTTGTTTCTTTGGGATAAAGAATATTACTAGATATCAGCCCAGTAATTTTTATTGCAGGCCCTTGAATTTTATTTGAAAACAGGCGCTATAACTCAAAAATCACAAAAAAGTATATACAAACCCTGTGGTGACTATATTACAGCAATACTCTGGTTTGGAAGTGAATTAGGTTTAGAACTGAAATTTTGTTTGATTTTAAAGGGATATATTAATAGGAAACAATATTCATACTGGCATAGTGACCTTTTTATATGCCCTAAAAGGGGGGGATTTTAGGAATCTTTGTAATCCTACCAGACCTGTAAAACCGCAAAGTGAGAGTTCAAATGGCCACAATGTATACAGATATGGTGTACAGTCGATTTCAATGATTTTGATTGACTACAGCAGCCTATTCAACTATTGCTTTCCACTCACCCTTGCTTATTAAATGTGAGTTTCAAAGCAAAGCACCACAGTGAAACAATGTCAGTGGTTACTCTGTAGCATTTATTTGTCTGTATGTTTAAACTCTTACATATTTACAGTCAAACCTCGGCTCCCGAATGCCTCTGTTTTGGAATGTTTCGGCTCCCAAATGCCAAAAACCCAGAAGTAAATGCTCCAGTTTTCAAACGTTTTTTGGAAGTCGAATGTCCAACGTGGCTTCCACTTGAGTGCAGGAAGCTCCTGCAACCAACTGGAAGCCACGCCTCGGTCGTCAGACATTTCGGAAGCCAAACGGGCTTTCTGAATGGGTTACGTTCGACAATTGAGGTCTGACTGTATAAGCAACTCCCCTTTCTGCTAATTATCTTCAACAGTTGGAAAATTGTATCTGCTTTGCCAGAAAACCCCCAGCTGCCCCTAGTGGCAACTTAACGATGCAAAAGAAAAATAAGTTTTTTATAGTATTGCTTTGCAATTCCAGCAGCAGACCAAACTGAATACAGTTGCTTGAAAGAAACCTAAACATGAGCAGTGAATGGATTTTGATGCTCTTTGACTGATAAAGCAACTGCAACAGCAACTTCAGCTGAGGATACTGCAACACACCCGGCTCTGCAGTGATGTGCACCTTCACAGGGGTGACATGCCTAGGATAAGGAAGACTCTGTTAACATCTTAATGTCCTTTCATGTGAAGTTCTACTTGTGTGTGGGGTTATCATGCTGTTTTACCTTTCAAGGTGATAGAAGTCCTGGGCTTCTAGATCCTTAAACTGGCACTGAAGCAGGTGCAATGGGTCTAAAAAGTTGGTACATTAGGTACTCCTACTTAGATGGTTTATGAATTGCACCTTTAAGAGGATGTAAATAACTGCCAGGACATCATACCTGAAGGTTGCTGAAATGTTGTTCTTGTAGTTGCTGCTGCATTTCATTCAGATTTTGTTGGAAGAGAAGCTGGGAATTGTCCGGGTTTGAACCACTGTTTTCCTGCATTATCCTATCACAGCCAGCTTTCACTGAGCTCTGTTTCCAGGAAAAGGGATCATTTCTAGTAGCTGAGGAAGTTGTGTCAGCAGCTCTTGCAGAGAAGAAACATTATAGTCACTTCCAGCTACATTTTTACTACTTTCACAAAAAGTTTCACAGTAAAAAATTACATCTAAAGTGAAACATTCTGCACACTAAAATTAATTTAGTAGCTATAAGGTACTATAGAAGGTACTTGTGAAAAACATATTTCAGTAAAAATTTGCCCCAAACTAGGAATAAAGTGATTCTGCTGGTGTTGCATTTAGCTGCATTTTATATACTGCATTAAGTTCTTACTTTGCTTTACTAAATGCATATTTCTGGGGGAAATATGTGTCCTCTTCATAGAAAGCAAGTTTTCTGTCCCTTCCTGCAGCTACCTGCACCTCTGAAAAGCTTCTTAGGAGAGTTGTGGGGACCTTGGACAACATGGGATTTGATGTGGCAGTTGTTGAATGAAGGAAGGCTCACCCAAAATTGGGCCTGGATTCTAATACGTTAATTTACAGAAGTTAATGGAAGGAAAATTTCCCATGGCCTCACCTCACCCAACACTGTTCACTAGGGAATGAGGAAAAGCATATTTTATATGATCTTGCATTTAGCTTCCGCCCACAAGTACTGCAGCAATTTTATGATTGAATTAAATAAAATATCTACCTTCCAATGACTTTGGATGGTGACAAATGTAATCCTGTTACTTGAATTTTCTTAAAAGCCTCATCTAATTTAGGTTCTGGTTTTCTCTGCACTAGGAATTAAAAAGAATGACAGCATTTAGAAATATTGAATAAAAGGTCAAGCTTTTAAACACAAAAACTCAGGAATAGTTCCCCACCCCTAGAAAGCTCCTACAATTCTAAAACTGTGCCCACATCAGCCCTCTACTACTATAGTCCTTAACTTCTTCTTCTGCCTTGTTGTTCCCATACAGCATGGCTTTGCAAACTCTGCACACTCTGACTTATTTAAATGCACCAACAATTACTGCAATTCCTAAACTGTTTTTTGAATTTTTGAGGCATCCGATAATGATAGTGTATTTACAACTAAGGCTAAATTTACAAATGATACTGGACCCTAAATTAAGCATATGTGATTGCAACAAGGAGTATGCAATATAAGGGACAAAAAAAGAGAACAATCCACAATAGCCTACTTCTGCTATTTATTTCAGTCCAGTTCATTTTAATGGGGTCCATATAAAAAAACTTCCTGGTAGATTGTGCCAGTAGATGTTTTTTGGTAGGTGGAAATAGAAAGCCCTGATAAAGGTAGGAGAGGAGGGCAGTGACTATAAGAAATGTCTGGTCAAAATTATTATTTTTTAGATTGCTTGCTATCTTTCTGCCATAAATGACATTAAAGGCAGCTTAACAATTCATAAAAATATTAGTAATGAAATAAAAAAGCAGAATATATATATATATATACATACATACATACATATATATATATATATATATATATATGAAAGTACACCCTTGTTTTGAAAAGTAATATAAATAAAATGCAGCAGTTAAATAATTTCTGCACCCAACAGGCCATGCAAAGGAGAAAATCTCTGGCTCCCAGTTCATTTCTGCACTCAAAGCAGACATTCTACCACTGAGCTATGGCCTGGTATTGATTGATATTTATATCAATAATATTATTCATGGGTGGCTTCCTTTAATTCAGTAATTAATTATGAAGAAACAGGCACACACAATGAAATTAATTCGTTAACCATCAAAAGTTTTGATGTATAAACTTGGTGTATAATTTTTATGAAAAAAACAAGTAAGAAATCCCTGGAGAAGTTTCACAGTCAAATCAAAATGCATCATTACCAATGCTGTTTTTTTGTCTTTCATTTGATCAGTGGATAGGAAACATCCACTGAGAATCGGAGGTGATGCACTCATGACTTCCTGAGTGGAGAAGAATATTTAAGTGAAATACCATATCACATAGTTTCAACCTTGGAAAGTTGACTGAGACATCAGACTGTCTGTGTTCACAACTGTTAGATGCCCCTGAGAGAGTACCTTATAACTCATGAGAATTATAAAGACTGGAGCAGAACCAAATGTGTGTTTGTGAATCGTTCACAACTGTTATGCTGTGTCATCAAAAACAAGTTTGAAATAGGGATCCTGTATTTAAATACTAAAACAACCTGAAATATACAAAATTACATCTCATAGGACTGCCCAGTAATGAAGTTTGTTTACGTATGAAACCAACTTCAATGATACATGAAGTAATTTGAAATTAATGAGTTTAAACAGTTTGCAATCCTGGTCACTAACAGTAAAGGCTCAGCATCATTCTACATACACCCCTACCTAAGGACACCCAGGTTTCCAAGGCAAAGAATCACATACAAAAATACAGAAAAACTGAAATGAAATCGATTGCAGGCTGAATCATAGAATCAAAGTCAGCATTATGTAATACATGTGCCAGTGGTTATATTATCACAAGATTCAAAGTCTTCCACATTGCACAGTCTCTTCACCCCTTAAATTACTGCTCTTTGCTGCAGTTAACATTGAAGAGGCACTGCACCCTCCCAAAACTAATGCTCAATCAAAATTGTCAGTTTTGACACAGCTAATCTTAGGCTAGAGAGCCAAACTTGCATCACAGATGCAGTGCTCCCAAAGCACAGCAGCCTTTTACACTGTCAGTAGTGTAGATCTGCCTTTGGAAACCTATTTCTGTGCTCACAACTGTGTTACTAGATCAGGGATTGCCAGCTGTTTTGCATCCAATGATCTATGGGAAAACCCCACCAGTGGTTTCACGAAAGCAGAGGCTGTGGCCAGAGCTAAAAAAGCACCTCTTACTTCTTTCTGTCACCTTTCCCCTTGTCCTGAAAGCTCAACAACTTTCCTAAAAAAACCCAAACTCAACAACTTTGGTCTGCCCCAGGTGGGGGCTGCTACACTGCTGGAGCAGAGACCAAGACCTGCTTAGGCAAGTGCATAATGGTAGGCAGAAGGAACTGGTAAGATGCAGCTGCTTTGTTCTCCTGGCTACCCAACACCACACATTGCTGGTGGGCACAGTATGAAGAGCATTGCATTGGCTCCACCAAGAGCATACATGGGATTAAACAGAAGTAGCAGTAAGGAGGCCACTACTCAAAACCCCAACAATCCATGGGTCAGTCAGCACACTAAAACAGTATTATGAAAATTATAGACTTCCTCCTGTTTATATATATTTCTCATTGTCTAGCACATGTTGTTCCTGACCTTTCTGGCTATTCAGATGGCTAAGTTAAGCTTACAATAACGCATTCTGCAGGATCAACACAATTGTGGGCATGGTGGGGTTTTTTTTGGATAACATTATTTCACTTTTTAAACTATTTATTTTTTAAAAGGAAAAGATAATTTGTTCATTTAATATACACTTATGGAATGGCCCCTAGGTATTGCAATATTTGTTTTTTTGACAGATACTAATCTGGAATGAAAACTATTTCTAACACGCATTATAATGCAAGAATTATAGATATAGCTGCATTTGCAATATGCAAACCTTCTACTTTCTTCCGTTGTGAAAGTGGAATATGACCACGCTGGAACCTTTCAGTTGCTTCCTGATGTTTCAGTTTCCTTTGCAGCAAAATTTGTTCTCTGAATTTTTGTTCTTTTTCTTCAACGTCCTTCCATTTTTCTTCAAGTGCTCTGTGTAAAAACAACTACAGCTTTCAATAAAAATAATCACCATGGTAAGTGGCTCGCACCATTTTGCTTAAATCCTTCTTTGTCCAAATACATCAGTGATTCATATTAAGAAGCATGTTTCAAACTCTGTCATGTCCTGACCTCTCTCCTGGCATGTGCCAGGAAGAGTGTGGATTGGCTCCACTTGCATGTTTGAATGCACAGACCTTGCCTCCCCATCTCTGTCTCCACACACACACTCTTAAATACCCATTCCCTGACATGACAATCACTGATTTCCCTCTTGGTATCTGCAAGCTCACCTTTGAGCACTGGGAAATGAAGTAATAAGCTACCATGGAGTAACTAGATCTGATTGCTAGCATATGTGGCACCCCCAGGATAAAGAACAAATAATCTTTCAGATTTTTAGCAGAAAAGTCTGTATTAATGAGTGAAAAGCTGCATTCAAAACATATAAAGATTTACTGTTATAATAAAAAGTACTCTTAGAAAGATTTATTCAATTTCTTGGCACATCAAGCAAGGGATAACATATATACTTTAAAGTGTATATTCTGTTCCTTCGGGGCTTTGTGAATCCAGGGGAGATTTACTTCTTTGTTTGGCATAGAAGCTTGATTTCTAACAGTGAAAGAATATAATACCTGAAAACTATAAATTATTCTATGTACAAATAATCCCAACAAAATGGAGACTAGTTCCCCATCAACCTCCTATCAGGTAGAATGTGCCTCCCTATTCTTCAGCTTCTTGGTGACAGTTTGGACATAGGGTCTGTGTTGAGGATAAGCTACAACTTTTTTCATTAAATCAAGTGGTCCCAGGATGGGATTCATTACTGTTTTTGGGGGTGTTATTGTTCTCATGTGTTTATCATTTTAATTTATTGTTGTTAGCCACCTTTAGCTCCCTTGAGGAAAGGCAGGATATAACTATTTTAATTAATGAAAATACGTCCACTGCATTGCCCCTATTCTTTAACTCCCTCTCTAAATCTGTGATTTATCGCAAGTTCCTGCTTGTTGAAATCTGTACCAAGTGCCTCTTGTACTAAGAAGAGTATCATGTCAGAAAGTAATACTAGCAGCAGTTCATAACACAGACACTGACTCAAGGAATCTATTGTTACATGAAAGTATACTATTTCGCATTGTGCAAACTAATGAACTCTGAACATTTCTTGACTGCAGCAGGGCAAAGCAAGAGTCTAACAAGAAGTAAACAAGATACTCAATCTTCCAGGTATGATTTAGTTTAGCACTTATCTCAAAAGGCCACCACTTTAAGTGTTAGGCATGATCACCTTTATTCTAGCCACACTGCCTATCCTGAAAGAAATTTATATTTAATTTAAACTTTAAGCCATGGTTTCCTACTTCTTAGATTTTCATGGCCACATTGGAAACTCATAATTAGATTAGGACCTCAGTTAATCTGCAACATTTTATAAATTCTAAGTTTAAAGAGTATCATTTGAACATTACCGTATTTTATTTATTTGCTTCATTTTTATTCTACTCTATCAAACCAAATGATCCCAGGGCAGGGTATTGCAATTATAAAACAAGTAGCAAACAAAACAAATAGCAATAAAACATTCAAATGATATAAAATCCATAAATGTTACAACTAATACTTTTTCCTCCAGGTATCTGTGGCCTAACATATCCTACATCATTAAAAGGCTGGCTAAAGAGGTAGTTTTTACTTGTCAACAAAATTCAATCAATATAAGCACCAGTCAAATTTTAAGTGAAAGAGCATTCCACAGCCAGGGAGCCACCATCAAATAGGCCTTTTCATATGTCACAGAGGCATGAATCACACACAGCAATGAAACAAGCAGCAGGGCTTCTTCAGCTGATCATAAGGCCTGGGTAGGGGGATACAGAGGGAGGCACTGTGGTAACTGGATCCTTCCTACGCCATTCAAGTCAACATTAAACACCTGAAATTAACTTAATAGCACACAGGCAGGCAATGTAGACTCTTCGGAACTGGGTGCTCTGCTGGCAAATCTGTCATTGCTCTTCCCGTAGCTTATCAGAGCGTGATCACTGTAGCCACACTATCCCTGTCCAGGAATGACCATAGCTGGTATCAGAGCTCCAAGCCACTTGGGCTTCCAGTGACAGAGATTAATTTTACAGCAAATCCAGAATGTGCACCTGTTTCCTCAGAGCAAATGTATCCCCAGCTAGAATAGGCCATCTGTTCAATTACTGGACATTAAAGGTAAAGGATTCCTGACAGTTAAGTCCAGTCGCGAACGACTCTGGGGTTGCGGCACTCATCTTGCTTTACTGGCCAAGGGAGCTGACGTTCATCCGCAGACAGTTTAAATGGTGTAAATACTGACCTCTGACTTGTTATGATTCACTTTCAGTTTATGGGCCCTTATCAAGCCCATTACTGCCTCCAGTCGTTGATCTAACACCAGCAGAACCTCTCCAGATTTAGAAGGTAGGAAGAAACACAAGGTGAGTATCCTTAACATACTTATGTATGCTCCATATCGCCTGATGAGCTTGCTCAGCAGCATTACGTATATGTTAAACAAGACGGGGGGGGGGGGGGACAGAGCCCTGCAGGCTCCCACAACCTAATTGCCATCAGGCTAAGCTGAAGTCTCCCCTTTGCCTCTACCTGGAAGCAGTCTTTCAGCCAGAAGCAGAATCAAGAATTTCACAGTGCCTCTTATGCCAGCCCACCAGAGCCAATGAAGGAGGAAACTGTGGTCCAACTATCAAAATCTGCTGATTCAGTAGGACTAACAAGACTGTATATCTTCTGATACAGCTGATCAATGAAAAGAACCAACCAATGCCCCAAATGGACCTGAAGCCAGATTGAAATGGGTCTAAATAGTATGTCTCCCCAAATACACCTGCAGCCCATCTGCCATGACCCTCTCAAGTACCTTGCTCCAAGAAGGTAGCTGTCGCAAAAGGGTTTCTTGAGGGGCTGTACCAACTGCCCTTTCAAAATAACTTGAACCACTCCGTCCCACAAACAATTATTTACCACCACAACTAAAATATCAAGCATGCCTTACATTTACATACCTCCTCCTTTTATTTGTTTCTAGAAAATGTTTTCGTGCTCGATTACGAAACAGTCTTTGATCCTTTAGCAACTCGTGACGCTCTTTTGATAAGTCCCTTTCAAGGAGAATCTTTAGATTTCTGATCATGACGTTAAAGATAGCAGAAACTGTAGCGAAAACCCTAGACACCCAAGCCCACATTTAATTTGTTGAAGGTGCTTTTTTTGTTTTTCATTTCAGTACTCCCCCCCCCCCCATGCTCAAGGGTACACAGTACCAGTATCTCTTGTTGTTGTTGTTAAAAAGTGTGGTACTTACTGTAACAACTTCATGGTGTTGAGTTTCCTATTTTTCAGGAAAAAAGCACCGATGATGATGATGATAACAACAACAAAAGCAACTTCTGTTTTTGTTATAATAATTATAATAATAAACCAACTTGTTTTTTAATTTTATTATTTATTGTCCTTATATACCACCCTGTACCTGGAGATGGCTATTATTATTGTTGTTGTTGTTTTGTTGTTATTATTATTATGGCATTTCAGTGAAGTTTCAGCGAGCCTATTGAGAAGACCCCTAAGAAGCAACTGTACCAAAATGAATTATTGTGAAAATAAGAACTATTTAGGGGGCCGGCTGGCCAAATTTTGTCCTCCCTGGCCTGAGCGCCCCACTTGTTCGCTCAACAAGCGCTTCTTTCCCGCCCTCTCGCCTCCTGCCCCACAGGAGCTCCGGCCTTTCCCTCCCTGAGAGGAGGATACGTGGAGGGGCCCAAGGCGCTCAGGGCCCGGCGGCCGAGGCCCCGCGGCAGGGCGCTTTCCGAGACGCCCCTCCTCGCGCCGGGGGCAGCGGGCTCGGCGGCGCCTTCGGCCTCCCACGCCGAGGCGGCCTGGCTCCCGCCCGCTGCCCGTCCGTAGCTGGAGTAGTAGTACAAGCTGCCGTTGCCGCCGATCACGTTGCCGTTGGCGCCTCCGCCAGGCTCCATCCACGCGCCCCCGAACCTTCAGCCGCCCTCCGCCATCTTCACACCCAGCGGCTCTCTGGCTTCTCTCTCCGTCTCTCGCCCTCGCTCTCCGCCCTTCGCCTCGCTCGCGGGATCCCCGTCAGCGCCCAGCGGGGGGGCTCCAGCGAGCCCTCCCCGCCGCCTCAGAAGCGCCCGCCGAAGCCCCTCGCCCGGCTCCAGGGCGCCGCCGCCCAGCCGCCATCTTAGCAACCGGCGACGCCGCTTCCTTCGCAACGGAAACCAAGGGAGACGGAGGAGGAGAAGGGGCGGAGCGCCATGCGCAGGGGCCGGCTCGGAGACAAGGGCCGCGCCGAGGCGGAGACTCTGAGGGGGAGAGGCCTTTCCGGGCTGCCCGTTTAGCCTCTTCCCCGCCGTCGAATATGTGTACATGTATATATACTGCTGGCCGTTTAGTCTCTTACCCTCCCTCGATATATATATATATTCGACGGCGAGGAATATATATATATATGAGAGAATGAAGACAGGAGTGCCTGACGTGCTCTGGTCCATGGGGTCACGAAGAGTCGGACACGACTAAACGACTAAACAACAATATATATATATATATATATATATATATATATATATATATATATCTCGAATATTTTATCTTTTTTGGGGGGAATGTTGTGGGTTTGGTTTTTTTGCCAATATATATAGGCAAAAATACACACACACACACACACACACACACATATACATAACTGCATATGTATATGTGTGTGTGTATACTCATACATACATATATACCGGTACATATGTATATATACGCTTAACCAGTGCTTTTTTTTCTTAAAAAAATGTTTATGGGCACTCTGATTTTGACTCAAGAAAATCACCATTTTATAGTTAAAATCAGGAAAAACAAATACAGTAAATGGACAAAAGTACAAAGATTCACAAAATGTTTAGGGGTATGCGTCCCCCTGAGTCCCCCCAGAGAAGAAAAAAACAATGAGGCTAACCACCTCACGCGAGGTTAGGCTGATATATAGGGTTGCTGTGGGTATTAAAAGAACAGGGAGAGAAAACCTGGTATGCCACCTTGCGCTCCTTAGAGAAGGGAAGGATTTATAAATGTAATCGATAAGCTGTGGAATAAAAATAAATCAGGTAAGGCTTGACTGGCCCCATCCCTTCTTTTGTGTGTGTAAAAATAAATAAATACATATACATATATCATTGTCACATTTATATGCATGGGCGTAACCAGGATTTATGTTGGGGAGGGGCGGGCTTCATGTTAGGGGGGCAGAACGTCAGTTAAGTATTTGTCTTGATTTTTTTGGCTATGCCACCACGTTTTTATATTTATAGTACTATTTATACTATATATTTATAGTCCTTCTAGTACTCCAGGGCAGCTTACCTGTGTGTTGGACTAGATGACCCTCCGGGGTCGCTTGCAACTCTACAATTCTGTGATTCTAAGTGAAAAACTGCAAGGTACAGTAAGGCAAAAACCTGCCTAAACAAAGAGGGGCAGTTGTTTGCTGAGAGTCCTGCCTTGGAGGGGTTTGGGCTTGTGGTCCCTTCAATTCTATTATTCTATTATCCCTGCTCATTTAATCCCAACAGCAACCCTGTTAGGTGGTTCCATGTGAGTTCCAAGGAGGAGTGGGGATTTGAACCCTGGTCTTTCCCAGGTCTTAGTTTAAGACTAACCACTATGATACACTGGCTCCCAGGTGTGACTGTGGGTGGGCAAGATGTCCCCACCCTCATTGAGCCTCTGATATACAGAAGTGCTCCGCTAAGGCAGCCTTCATCAGCCTGGAGCCCTCCAGAAGTTTTGGACTACAACTCCCACCAGCCCCTGCCAGCATGAGTGCTGGTGCTGGCTGATGGGCGCTGCAGTCCCAAGACATCTGGAGGGCGTCAGTTGGTGAAGGCTGCCCTGAGGTACCATGGACCTAAGCCATTTCTTATTGAGGTCAGTGGCGTTTTTTGTTCCTGTGAGTTAGTGCAAGCTGATCTGTATATTATATCCAGATGGTCAGAGTCTGAAATCAGTAGTTAGGATTTTGTGCTGTTTTCTCCCCAAGAACAGGGATTGGTAGCTGGCATCCTGTGGGCTGAATTTTCCCTGGCAGCCTTCTCTTTCTCTCTACACTTCTTGAAACAGCATGGAGAAAGGGAAAGAGGAAGACCTGAGCATGTGCGAGGATGGAACGTAGAGAAGGTAGAGGGGAGGAAGATCCATAGCATTTCAGATAGTGTGAAGAAGAGATGAAGAGAGGAATGGTGGAGGGGGAGGGTGGGCTTTCTGGCAAGCCATTTTGGGGATGGGGGGGGTCTCCAGAAACCCCTTCAATGTGGTCTGCTCCAGGTGGCTAGATGCTATGGCCTGGGCAAAGATCTGATGACACTGGCAAGCAATATAAAAAAGGAGCCCTGCATTTCGTCCTGCAGAACATTGGCACTAATCCAACCCTCCCAGAACAGTTATTTTCAGATCTTAATTAAGTAGCAACTGCTTTATGTCAGCAATATTTGCTTTTAGGATCAAATGATTTTGTGCTTTACAATTGCTTGGGGGATTAAAGCAGACATGGGTTACATAAATTTTTGTGTAAGTTTTCTGAAGTCCGGGCATAAAAGGGTTGGCTTTCTGGCTAATGTTTATGCTGTACACATTCCTGAATTCTTAACTCAAGACTTCATCAGTTAGTGGACAGTCTTTTCCAAGGCAGTTTGAAATTCTTCGAAACCTTTTCCTTTCTTCAACTCAGAGATGATCCATCTCAGTGCATCCTCACTGATCTTCCTAAATATCATATTTTTCATTGGGGCTGATACTGTGTTTGGTAATGCCAAGCCATGTTCTGCAATGGTAAGGTTTGCAATGTATTGCCTTGATAAGATTAAGGAAATCCTGCTTTCAACATGTTTTGCTTCGGAGGGCTATTGTGTGTCTGTAGAGTGCAGTTGTATTTCTATTGAAAAGACCCTGCTGAAACTATATTAATGCAACTAACGTAGTAAATGCAGTTGCTTGCCTAGATGAAAAGATAGACTGAAGATCCCCACTAAAGTTACTGAGAGTTTTTTGATTAACATCTGTGAAGGCATGGCTTTTTATCAGGTCATTAATAAAAGTAGAACTTGGAGGCATACCTCTTCACAAATAGTAAATGGCCTTTGCAATTTTTGGATCGTCTTCTAAACACACATACACTACTGTAAATACAAAATAACATCTTTTGTTTTTATTTTACTTGTGTCATGTGGCATTCTGATCCTTTATTGCAATACATCTAGAGGTTCTCAATGGGTTTGTGTAGAAAGTTTTGAAAAACATTTTAAAGGGAGGATTACATTTCAGTGTTATAATGTTTCTGGCCGTGTGTGTGTGTGTGTGTGTGTGTAAAACCCTAAAGCTCTAGGTTACTTAACCAACATCTGGTTATGTTATTGCTATTTTGTCAAGGGTCAGTTTGTAACTGATGCTAAAATCTTATACCCACTTATCTGGGAGTAATCCCCATTTCACTTAATGTGAGGTACTTCTGAGTATACATGTATAATAGGATTGCATGTAAGGCAATTTCTTGAGCTTCATTCTCACCTCAGTTCTCTAATTACTTAACACTGTTTGAAATCTGCATAGTTGGCTGCTTACAGTTCTTTGCCCTTAGTAATTGCTTTATTCTTATGATGTTGCTCCTGCCAGAAGGGGAAGATACTGTGGGAAAGAGCTGTAGCTCAGTTTGTTCATACCTTGTATACAAAAGGTCTCAAAAGGTCCCTGTCACCTCTAGGTAGCACTGAGGGGGAAAAACAAGCCTGAAATTCTGGAGAGCTGCTGTTAGTCACTGTGTAGACCATGGGTTGGCAAACTAAGGCCCGGGGGCCGGATCTGGCCCAATCGCCTTCTAAATCCAGCCCACTGACGGTCTGGGAATCAGCCTGTTTTTACATGAGTAGAATGTGTGCTTTTATTTAAAATGCATTTCTGGGTTATTTGTGGGGCATAGGAATTCACTCTTTTTTCCCCTTTCCAAAATATAGTCTGGCCCCCCACAAGGTCTGAGGGACTGTGGACCGGCCCCCTGCTGAAAAAGTTTGCTGACCCCTGGTGTAGACAATACTAAGCTATGTAGAACAATGGGCTAACTCAGTACAAGGCAACTTTATAGGTTCTCTATGTTTCTGTGTCTATAAAAAAAAAGTCAGACAAACATGCTTACTACATATGTTTATTCACAAGTTAGTCCCACTATGTTCAATGGAGCTTACTCCCTAGAGTGTTTAGGATTGTGGCCTTAAAGCAATAAATAAGTATATTTTGTTGGGGCTGTAGGAGAGCCGCAAAGAATACAGTCCAATCAAAACTATGAGCTGTTCTAACAGAATATTTCTTTATATGGGGAAGAAGAGGAATTTGAAGGAAATATTTGGAAAGCCAATGGCATTTTCTTCATTGCTTCAGGAAGTTCAACAGTTCAACATTTCCATTTTTAAAACCTCTCTCTTAACTTCTTATTTTTATGCTAAAATGGGAGCATTAAAACATCAGCATTTAATTTGTAAACTGGAAGGTACTGGCCATACAGCCCTGTGCCCTGTGCTTTTAAGCTCTGTACCCTTAATTCAACATCTGAGGGTTGGTTGTGGTTTTTCTCACCATTCAGTGAGGAGGAAAAAGCCCCCTTTTTTACTTCGTCAAGGGGCACTGTATTACGCCTTGTACTCTGTGGCTGGGTTACATATTCCTGGAAATCACCTGGGTCATACTGGGTAATACCCAATTATATAACTTCTGCAGAGATTTGCTGGCTCTTTTCTAAGCTGATCACATATTAAATAAGCATAAATGTGACAGTACTTTAGTCAGTATATATCACCCTGAATTTGGCTTGGTAATACTGGCAGCCAGTGCAGCTTTTTGGCTCCATGTGCTCCTCTACGCTGCCCCACTTAACAGCCTAGATTTCACATCTTCTGAACCATCTTATTCTGAGATGAAAATGTTTGCCATCTTTTTAAATTACTGATAATCAAGAGCCTGTTTTATCTACATTCTGTACAGATCTTTCCCCCCTTCTGTTTGGTATTTCAGGGTACTTTGGCCACAACCACTGTGGAAGAGGCAGCCAGTCCAGGAACAAAAAATAAATCTTCAGAAAATCCACAGGAGAAGAAAAAATGCCACGTGCCCTGTGATTTTCAAGCTAAAGTGTTAAGAGAAGAAAAACATTACATGTGTAGTATGTACTTTTGTATTTTAGAAACTCTTTCCTTTCATTCACTGTTGCAAGCTAACTTGGGATATTGCTAAAATGATACGATAGTGAACTTATTTGTATTTCGCTTACAGTATGTTAAGTTTATTTATTAAAAATAAATATACTACTTACCTATTTTCACTATATTAAGAAATTTACATAAATGCAATTAAAATGCAACAATACTCAGCAAAGCTTCCTAAAAAGTAGATAAAAATAAGATAAAAATACATCATAAGTGTGAATCACAATTAAAACTGAGCAGAGTGCAAAACTAAAAATTTAAAACTAAGGGTCTGAGTCCAGGGAAACTGTGAACATACACATTTTAAAGCATTGGTTAAAGATCATTACTATCTCCACCTCATGAGTAACCTGAGGGAAGGCATTTCAGAGGGTGGGTGCTACACTGAGAATGCCTATTTCCATGTTGTTGCTAAGTGGCAATCCAGTGGTTATGTATCTTTGAAATTCTTAACCAGGCATAGGCAAACTCAGCCCTCCAGATGTTTTGGGACTATAACTCCCATCATCCCTGACCACTGGTTCCGTTAGCTAGGGATGATGGGAGTTGTAGTCCCAAAACATCTGGAGGGCCGAGTTTGCCTATGCCTCTTCTTAACAATTGCCTTGGTCCATACTGGGACTGCTAGGTGTCCTAAGTCAAAGTTGTTTAGGATTTAATATCAGTAGCAAAACCCAGAACTTGATTTTGTTGTCAATAGGCAGCTAGTGCAGATCATTTACTCAACACAGGTGTAATATATCTAAAGCTTGGTGGGGTTGGATGAGCACAGGGTGAAACAGTTCTAAACCTTTCCACATTCGTAATATAAATACTTCATTTCCTGCTGCAACTCTGGTTTGTTTCAGGAATTTTCTTCATCTACAAATGCAGACATTGATGTTAAGTGGTATGAACATGCAAAACTTGCCTTATTCCAGTTGTTGATCCACCCAGCTCAGTCCTGTCTGCTCTGACAGTAGTTCTTCAGGTTATCCTGACAGATGACTTTCTTAGCCCTGCTTATTGCAATCCTTTAAACTGGAGATACGAGGGACTGAGGTATTATCGTCTCGATGTGCCACCCCCAGCACCTTAAGGCACTAAGCATTTTGATTCAAACCCACAAATCATCCAAATCCCACTTTTACAAAGAAGCTGATTTCGGGCCTGCATGTGACGCTAACAAAGTGCTGAGTAATCATGTTGGCATAGAAAACAAAGAAACAAACATGGAGAAGCAGAGATTGTTTTCAACTGCACAATGTGCAAGGAGAGGTGGTTTGAGGTTTCTCTCCCCGGCTGTGATCTCAGTAAATGTCTTCATACCACCTTTATCATTAGAAAGAGGAAAGTTCCCACTGATGTGAATGGGAGTTCCAACCTACTGTCAATTACTATGGCAGCGAGTTTGAGGAAGTACACAGCTGGGGAGGGAAGGTTTAAACTTGCCCCAGCACTGCAGTGCTGATTGCTGTTTGTCCCCTGTGCCTGGCATTTAATTAAAAAGAAACCAACAACCTGATTGCTAATCACACAGATAGTTAGCATCACAATTGTGAGCATCACATGTAGTCAGGCTTTTACTCTGCTTGAAATATTACCACACAACGCTAATTGCTGAAAAAAGCTCTGTTATGTGTCATTGCATTATTTCAGTAACTTTTTTAATGACTGACGGTCTGTTTGCTTAAAGGGAACTTGCAGAATTCTCTAGTTGAATATGCAAGAAGTACCAAGAAGATGATACGGAACATGATGGATGATCACCAGTCTTCTCTCGATTATCTTTCCGATCAGGTATCAGTTATTATTTGCAGAAGGCATTTCTTTCTGTACAGGACTAATTCTACTGAATGATCTTAATTCAGCTGAACTAAATGTCAAAATCCAGTTTACAAACATAGTGAGCACATTTCATAAAAACAGTTTGTCTTGCAACAGCAAGTATTTGGTTATTGTTTTCGGCATTGGGAAGAAACTGCTGATTTCTTACAGTGCCACAAACACCATTTTGGGTAGATATGAGGGAGCCATTAAGGTCAGCAAATATATTACTAGCTTTTTAAGTAGGACCCTCCTCAGATTTATTCTGTATGAGTCAGTGAATAGGTGGGAAATGGCAGCTGTATTCTTAAAAATATGAATTATAAACCGTGTGTATGAGCTAGCCAAAGTTAAGCATTCTTCAGTCATATTGATTTTACTAGGAGATACTTAGGCTATTGTCCTCAGCTTAATTTCTAACTCCTGCTGAGCTCAGTGTTACTTCCTTCTGAGAAGTTTTTCTTAGGATTGCTCTACATAAAACATGCTTAATCGACCAAAATCAATGGGGTGTGCCACCAGATGTATATTCAGTATATTTACTCAGAATTAAGCCCCATTTAGTAATTTTTCTTGGGATTGTAGAAGTACCTAATTTGGGCTGAATTACATCCCATGTTAATGTTTGTTTCAAGGTTATGAATAAAAGGAAAGGAAAGAAAAGAAAAGAGGCAATGCTGGGCTCCCTTGAACATTAAGAATGGTTTAAGGTTTTTCTTGTGATCACACAGGTCAATGAACTGATGAGTCGGGTTATGCTTTTAAACACAGACCTATCTAGAAAACCAGTTGATGTTTTTCCTCATCGAGCTGTTCAGTCTCACGGTAAATACTTTTTGCTTCCTGACTTTTTCCATTTCTCTTCTTGCTCCGTAACTCCTCCTGGTAAGGCAGTGGTACAAATAAGAAAGATTGGGGGCGGGGGAGTGGTTTGCCATTACTGATTTTGCAAAAACAAAAGTGTTTATTGATCATTTCACTGTTGTATTCTTTTTGTAAGTTGCTTTGAGAGTTTTTTTTAAAAAAAGGTATATAAATTTTATGAAATAATAGCAATAATAATAATAATTAATAAGTAAAAAATTATTTTTCTTTGCCATCCATCTGATTGGATATTGTATCGTTCCAATTTTTTAGTATATGTGCTGCCGAAGCAAGCACCCATCTGATTGGATATGAAGGGGAAAGACAGAAGTTGCTCCTTGTATTCAAATATATGCCAATGTGGACTACTCAAGTCTAATGCAAATGGGAAAATGCAGATTAACAGCTACATTATTCTCAAATGTGGGTAAACTAATTCTTTGGAATGGTACAATAATCTATGGGTCAAAAAACATGTTGCACTGCAGTCAGGTGCAACTAATGTGTGCATGTGTGTGCATGCTTAACCTTTACCTACCAGTCACTTTGCCTAGAAGCCTGCGTTCCATGTTCTTGTTTATATTCATATGGGTCCGAAACCTTGGCAGAGAGTCAAAGCCAGGGGGAGGCAGTTCAGGGGGAAAGTGACTGTCAGAGAAAAGGTTAATTCTGTTTCCATTTTACAAAGTTGAACCTGAACTTCCTCTGGTAATGTTGTCTGCCAGGTTTGGATTGCAGCGATATTAAAGATACCATTGGCTCTGTTACAAAAACTCCAAGCGGTCTCTACATAATCCATCCAGAAGGATCAAGTTATCCCTTTGAGGTAATACAGATTTTTCATTCTTATTGTTTGCTTAGATTGTTGTTTCCCCCCTCTTCTTATGGCTGCATTAAAGCAGTCCCTGTCGCTTTAGCCGTGGTTTTAACACTTTCCAAGCCGCCGCCAAGTGCCAATATTTTAAATCTGATATGGGGGGTCAGTTTGTTCAACTGGAAGTACTGTAACTTAGAGGAGAGGAAGCATAGTCACTGAAATGTACTGACTGTAGCATGAAACATTGGAAAGCAGATGAGTACAATGCGGCTGATTCACTATTTTTCATAGGCATTTCAAGTACCCTTTTTTCCAAACTAAAAACTAGCAGGTGTGGTTCAACTCCCGTAGGAAAGAACAGCAATGTTGGCACTAAGTATAATAATTTTTATAGCATGTCAGCAGTCCTTGAAGTCTTAGGCAATCCTCTTGCTTGTAATTTTTCCCAGCAAGCAAACACCCTGAGAGACTACGGCTCTTGGGAAGCTTAGATGGCTGTACCATTTGAGCATCATTTAGCCTGGGCGAAGGGAGAACTGCCGCTTTCCTACAGATGAAAAGCTTACCTTGTGAGACTGACAGCTCATTAGCTATGCCAACTTGTTTTTCTTTGAGCAGTATTCCAAGGGCTCAGAGCTAGCAGTAGGTGGAAGGGCAGATACAGGGGTCCCAGGAATACCTAGGAGTAGCACACAACTACCCCAGGGAGCAGTCTTTGACTTCCTCTGATGTTCACTAACTGACATACTGAATCATTCGTCCATGTAGTTTAGTCCTGAGTGACTACCCAGTTGGTATTGGTTCTGCAGGGTTTCAGACAGGAGTCTTTCCAAGTCCTTCCTGGAGATGTGCAGGATTGAACTTTTGCATGCAAAGCAGGTGTTCTGCCACAGAACTCCAGCCTTTTACTGTATGACCCTATCTCATTTGCCCACACAAATATAGGGGAAAATTAGGTCTGCTTATGGGAGCAAGAAATGCATTGTGTAAATTAGTCTCTTTGAAATTGAGGGGGCTTAATTATTTAACTGTGTTTGATATAAGCTTGCTGATCTTTCACTGAATTGCAGAATAACAGTAAATGAAATACTAGTGATGCTTGTAAGAAAACGCTGAATTCATTTACAAATGCCAACAAGACAGAACACCCATTTGTCACAGCGCGAAGCTCTGTCTCTCCTTTTGTGTAGTCGACAAGAAAAATCATAAATACCAATGTGACATATTTTTTATATGACACTTTAACAGTAAAGATAAAGTGGCTGCCAAGGCTGCGTTCACACCCCCAGGATGGATAAACATGTCAGTTTCGGCTTCTCATTTTTCCATTCTTTAATTTGCTTCTCCACATTTACACATCAGTTTTTTGATCCCCCTCCCCCAAAAAAGTTCTCATGGAAATTCACCAGCATTTTAGTGTGGATTTCTGCTGATATGCACATTTTTGTCTGCAGCTTTGCCTAACACACACATTTTTGTCTGCAGCTTTGCCTAATACACACATTTTTGCAAAGCAATTTCCCTTAATATGTGTTTTTGTATTTTGTTTTCACTTATATATGCATTTATATGCACATATGAATTTTTGTACAGATTATTTGGCAGGAGAACTGCATTGCAAAATTCTAAGAAGTGCAGATTTTCAAGGATAACCATGTTTTACTTCTCATAGCATTTTGGAAAGTGCGAATTAACAGAATCGAATTTCTCCTCAACCCCTATGGGAGAGAGAAAAAAGGGTTTAACATGGAGCTTTGCTTCTTAGCTGCACTATGATTTTGAAAACCAAGAATGCAGTCACAGCAGTGCACAGAATACTGTTCCAGAGATCTGAACTGACCTGCCAAACAAACACTCCCTCTTGGGATCAGTCTTGGGATTGTTGCTTTTGCCAGATCAGCCTTGTGTGACTAATAAAGACTTAAGAAAATGTGCTTTTGATTGTGCACTCCAGATCTTTAATCAGAGGACTATGTAGTGAGAACACAAGGAATAAAAGGTGGGCAAGTGTTTACAGGCTAAAGGAGTACCTGCAGAGTTACAACTATTATTCAAAACTCACAATTAACTGAACTTTTAAAAGGTCTCTTTACAGAAACTCTAGCTAACTTCTCATTGGTATAAACATGGCACTATAAAGGGCAGGTTGGAAAGAAAGTCCTGCCACAAGAACGGGGGTGGTCTCTTTCCCATTGCCATTGTAGTGGCAGTGTCACAATCAGGGATGGAAGGTTCTGTCAATTCTGGTTCTCTCTGTTTCTGTTTTATATTCAATTTTGACTAATGTACACATTTTTGCAAGCAATGTATTTTAGTATGTTATTTTCAGTGATATACTATTATTTATTGAATTTATATACCGCCTTATACCCGGATGTCTCAGGGTGGTTCACGGAATAAAATCAAAATATAAAACCACAAAATACATAATCAAAATAAAAACAACAACCTAATAACCTCTCCTAAAATCATTTTAAAAGAGCATAGGATGTCAATCAAATGCACACTATAGTTAAAATATCCATATACCATATTTTTTGCTCTATAAGATGCACCCGACCATAAGACACACCTAGTTTTAGAGGAGGAGAACAAGAAAAAAAATATTCTCTCCCTCTCTGTGCAGCGCCTCTCCAGCAAAGCGGGAGGAGAAACAGAAGGGGCTGTTCTGGCTTCCGGGATAGCTGTGCAGCCTGCATTCACTCCATAAGACGCACACACATTTCCCCTTACTTTTTAGGAGGGAAAAAGTGTGTCTTATAGAGTGAAAAATACGGTATAATTTTTGTTCACATTGCTTGGCTGAATTGCAAAATTTGGATAAGTGCAAATTTTGAATGATAGCTGTGTTTTGATTCACATATTATTTCAGAAAGTGCAGATTTGGTAGATTTGGGTTTAAATGCATACTGAATCAAATTTCTCCTCCATCCCTAGTCACAACCAATCTAAAGCTTTTTGAAGCAGATACTAAGATAGTCCTTTAGGAGCTGTCGGTGGGGGGGCAGAGTTCTTCTCTCACAACTGCATCATAGGGCAAATTATGGTGCCCTGATGTTGGTGATGTTGCCATTGTGGGTGTCCTGGAAGCAAGCAAGGTGGGGAGACGCGGGGAGCTCACCCCCCACACCCCTTGCTTTGCCACCTAGGCTGTAGTCAGGACATGTTGAATAAGCAACAGGTTGTCAAACCAGTCTTACTCCCTCCCAACTTTGTAGGCGTGTTGCACTCAAGAAGCAAAAGTGGACAGAGTGACAAATGTAAATTTTACTTTGGTACAGTAGACTAGTTTTACACACACATATATACACACACATCTCTTTATCTTCCATCCAGGGAAGCAAGAGGCAGTATTGAACTACAAGGACACATTACAGCCAGGAAAAACATTTAATGAGGGTGTGAACAGAGATGATATAGGGCATGGCCTGGGAAGAGCGGGTGTGGATAAAGAGAGGGTTTAGTCTAAGAGGAGTCTCACATCTGGCCCCAGGCTTGGTTCCTTACCCCCGATTCAGTCTAACATTGTGGCCTGAAAAGAAAATGCTTAACATTGACAGTATCATTCCCATGGTGTTTTGTTTTTTAAAATCCTTACTCCAATTTTGTGCTTGCAGGAGTTAAATATATAAATCATGAAATAGTTTAGCATGCACTGGAGGATACTTTTGAAATAACTAAGATAATTAACTTCCATATTTCCTTTTTTAAAAAAATAAAAACCTTTCCAGTGTTTAGGAATGACTGCCAATGTCTACAGAAGTTGAAGTCATCAAATAAGTAAAAATGTTTGCTTATGACACTGGCCAGAGATCAAGAACTAATGGAAAAACATGGTTATAGGATGTGTAGCAACTAAGGAGGAGGTTAAAACTGAAAATAAAATTAGGATTTTGAATTTCAGAGGGGGACAGATGAAGACACTTCAGAACAGAGAAGGGAGAGGTGCAGAAAAGTCTGACGGCTCACTCTTGTATAGAAGTTAAATTGCAAAAAAAAGGAAAAGTTGCCTGCTAGAGGCCATTCACATGGAAAGCACACCTAATTCAATTGGAAACAGCATACACAAATGGGTGCCACATGTATGTCCCTCATTTCTGGTTGGTCTAGTTATCAGGACTGTGTACCTTTGCAAAAGCTGATATCCACCCACGAAGCTGTTTGGGAGAGGGCTGGATTTGGTCCAAACATCTCTCTCTTTCTCTTCCTCTCACACACTGTTAAAATAGCCTTGCTCCATTTATATATAACTATAGCAATGTTATCGACAGAGGACATCTAAAAAAGAAAATAAAGAAATTAGCTTTGAATCTATACACTCATTGACTAATAATTTGACTCTAAGCCCCAGGTATGCATGCCAAAGGTGCAATCCCTGCAAGCTTCAGAAAAGCTATTTTCTTTCTTACATATACATATACGTATACGTATACGTATACGTATACATACATATACATACATATAAATACATATGTCTGTTTGTGTGTTTGTGTCCTGTGTTGATAACATTGCTGCACCTAGCTTGAACAAATTATTTCCAAGAATTTTTCCAAGACCTCTTTAAAGGGAAAGGAAAATGAGAAGAATTAGTGAACTCACTGTGAAAAACTGAAAGCCAATCTTTGTAGAAATCCATATTGTGTACAAATGTTAGTGTTTGCTTAATTTGGCCGGGGTGTGTGTGTGTGTGCAGTGGGAATTTGCCAGCTTCTTTACAAAAAGATTTCACCACCATCATCTATATATGTTTCAGGTATTGTGTGAGATGGATTTTCGAGGAGGGGGATGGACAGTAATCCAGAAGAGAACTGAGGGGCTTGTTGAATTTCAGAGGACATGGTCTGACTATATGAATGGATTTGGTGACCTTGAAGGTAGCAATTTGTTATTTGTTAGGACTTTTTTCTGGTTACTCCAGCCCAGCTAGGGACATACAAATTTGGTGTGTCCATGTTTGTTTTTGTTATTATATTTATAACCCTACCTTTCCTCCAAGGAGCTCAAGGTGACACACATGGTTGTCTCCTTCCCATTTTATCCTTTCAACAACTCTGTGAGGTAGATTCTTCTTATTGGGTCGGCCAGGGGCATGGACGACCCCCAGGCAAACAACAAGAACGTTTCCAACCTGTCCCTCCCATCAGCGTGCAGCTCTAGGGAGTTCCGACAGCCTTCCCCGACAATTTATAGTGACTCACATCTTGGAGACATTGAGCACACATCCAGAGTCCAGCAGAGATAAAACGCAGTCAGAGCTAGGCTGGGGTTGTGAACACGAAGCTCCTTTATTAAGCATAAGGCAGAACCAAAGAAAACATGTCTCCTCTCTCTGATCTTCCTTGGAGAGAAGTCAGAAATGAAAGCAACAACCTCAGAGTACAGTAAACAGAGTACAGTAAACATCCACTCCCGTGATACCAACAGTTGGTGCTGGAATGCATAACACAGACATGTGATGAACCAATCCTACACAATATCTGCAGATTGAGAGGAATAGAAACCCAACATGTCTGAGAGTTAATAAGAGTGGAGGTCCTGAGCTGCATACCTGTGGGAAGTGGGGTATGATTTATAATGGGCGGGAGCCAGGGCTCCGACAGGAACGCCTGCCATATCACCTGGAAAATCCCCCCCCCCCCCACCAAAGCTGCTTGGAAACTCAATGGATCCATTGGCCTCCAAGGGCAGAGCATCCTAATGGAACCATATCAAGCACAATACACTGATATTTCCCACTGCATGTACTGAGCATTTCCCACTTCCGGGGTGACTGAGGGAGCAGATTGTTGTTCAGCTGAACCTATACGTGAAGTTTCAGATCATTGCTTTGTTATGGTAGAAAAACTAAATAGATCAGATTGATTATGTAGCTAGTTTAATTCTATCAATATATAATTGTTTTTTAATGATTGTTATAATAATAGTTTTTTCTGTGTTTTTAACGGTTCTCATTTTTATCTGTAAGCTGCCTTGTGTGTGTGTCAGAGGAAAAAGCCGGGGTATAAATCAATAATTAAACATAGCTTCCTTTAACTGGTTCGGGATTAATAGCAAACAGATTGAAGGTGTGTGTGTGTGTGTGTGTGTGTGTGTGTGTGTGGAGGGATAAATCTTCACTTCTGTTCTTTTAGAGTTTTATTTTAATTCTGTTTACAGGGGAATTTTGGCTCGGCCTCCGAAATATTTTCCACATAGCAAACCAGAAAACAGCCAGCTTCATGCTTTATGTGGGCTTGGAGGCTGAAGATGACACGTATGCATACGCATCGTATGACAGTTTTTGGTTAGAGGATGAAGCGTGCTCTTTTAAAATACATTTAGGACGTTACTCTGGAAATGCCGGTAAGACTCAGACGGGAGCAGCAGTCTAGCTTTAAAATGATAGGCTCTGCAAATGTGAAAATAGGGTGGCAAGTCAACAAATATAGACAATAAACTATAGAACATCTGCCAGGAGCTCCTGTGTCTTGGCTGGAGCAAGTATCATGATTTCAGAGGCACATTTTCCAAGCTCTGAGATCACCAACGTTGTCATGGCCAAGGTACTCAGCTCCCATATTACACGTTATGGCTGCTTATGTGAACTGCCTGGGGAACCTTTTGCTGAGAGATGGTGTGTAAATCTGTAAAGGGAGTAATTTAATCGACACTGGAGACACTGGAAGGGATTGCATGAGAACCTCCCCACAGTTTACTGTATGTCTTTCTAGTAATGTAAGACTACATGTGTATATACACAACTGTGAGCATCCATAATGTAGGACAGCCTTTGCCAACCTGATGTTATCCAGATGTTAGGACTACAGCTTTCATCATTCCTGCTGATCATTGGCCACGTGGCTGGGGCTGATGGGAGTTAGCATTTATAGGGTGCCAGGTTGTGGAAAACTAATATAGACCAAGAATTGGGGCAAGCAATTGCTAAAACTAGGATTCAGCCACCATTACTAATCCCTTGTTTATTTCTTAGAGGAAAAGATAACTGAGATTTTACTGATAGCACAGAGCTAGGTGGTAAGGCAATGTATTAGGCCAGCTATTTCAGAATAATCTAAGTCAAAACCTTACACACAGTTTGGTTAATAGGCAGAATGATTTCAAGGCAAGTGAAGAGTTTGCTTAAAATCATCGTTAAAGACTTCACTGATGATGTTTTTTGGCCAGTCTAGAAGCCATAGGTGTTGCTGGGAGACTAGAGCAAACAAGACGAGGCAGTCAAAGTCAAGCTGTGTATATTTTGATACATAGCCACAGAAAGCCAGCTCATACTACAAGGGTAGTGCGTGAATTCTGGAAGAAGTTCTTGCTTAGGCTGTGGGAGTCCTCCAGTAGAAGAGTATTAGGTAGATGTTTCATAGGCACAAAGACCTTTTCGGTGACATCACACATACTTCGCTCACAGCAGAAGTAAAAGTCAGTGTTAGATAATTCAGCATGCCACAGAAAAGAAAGTTGCCCTATAAATCTGCTTCCAGATATTGCTGCTAGGAGCAATTCATGAATGAAGCACTTCCTATTGTGTCTATTTAAGTGTAATATAGATTAGCAGAGACTGTTTCCCATCCTCTGCCTGAATCTGTGACGTGCAGAAGAAGTACAGGAGAATGACAATTTATGTAAGAACATAACTCAAGATCATCATAAGAGTGTTCTGGATCAGGCCAATGGCCCATTTAGTCCAGCATCCTGCTCTCACAGTGGCCAAGATGCCTAGGGGAAGCCCACAAGCAGGACCTGGGCGCAACAGCACTCTGCCCACCTGCAGTTTCCAGCAATTGGTATTCAGAAGCATTACTGCCTTCATGGTTACTAGCTAGTAAGTATGTAGGGCCCAAGTTAGTCAGGACCTGCACTGTTAAATGCTTAATTCAGATGTGTTTAATTACTTTCCCCTTTTTTTTGTTCCTATAATTTAGGTGATGCATTTCGGGGATACAGAAAACAAGACAACCAGAACACGTTACCTTTTAGTACATTTGATATGGACAATGATGGCTGCAATCCAGCCTGCTCTCTCCAGGAGCAGCCCGTGAAGAGCTGCAGTAACTTTAGTGAGAAAACAGGCTGGTGGTTCAGCCAGTGCGGCCTTGCAAATCTCAATGGTGTTCACCGGGTCACAAGGAGGATGCTGGCAACAGGGATTCGGTGGGAAACCTGGACAGTGAATGACAAACCAGTCAAAATTAGATCGGTTTCAATGAAAATCAGAAGAACATATTTCAAATAACGGAACAATGCCTGACTTTCTGAAATTAGGCTGTCTGGTAGCTCATTTCAGACTGTAGCGCGCAAAGTTTTAGTTTAGCAGTCCATTTCTAGAAATGTTAGAGGCATTTTGCACACCTTACTTTGCAACAGCACTTTCCAGCACAACATAATTATTATCCCACTATGTTGTAGCTTCATTTCTAATATTTTCACTAAATACCTGGATGCCATTATTGGCTTAATCGTGATGCCTTAAGCATCGATCTCTACAATTCCAGCTTGGTCGGCGTTGCCAACTGAGCCTTCTTTATCTTTAAAATGAGTCAACATAACTTAACATCTGGGATGTCATCCTAAGGGGAAAAGTTTGGAAGAAAGGGGGAGGCAGCAGCAGAGCATCTGTTTGCATGCAGAAGGTCCCCTGTTCAATCCTTGCCATCTCAGGTGGGACTGGAAAAGCCTCTGCCTGAAACCCTGGAGAGCTACTGCCAGGAGGTTTAGACAATACTGAACGGCATGGACCAGTGCCCTGACTGGGTTATAATGCAGCTTCCTGTGTTCTTGGTATATCCAAACCTGACTGCTGGCATTTGAGGATCTGATTTGGAAGGGAATCTTTCCCACTGAAGAGTGATATGTGCCCTGTTTTCCTCAGGCAGTGAGGCAACAGGGAGAATGAGGTGTGAGTTGGGAAGAAGCCGCTTTTCTTCTGAGATGGCATATCAGGTACATGCATATTTATTCACAGAAAAGAAATCTGTTTGCTGGTACCACACTTGTTTTACCATTGTGCCAGGTAGACTCAGATAATAGGAAATGTGCTTTAATTGGCCCCTTTGGGGCTAATTTCAGCCCCGGGAAAGGAAACCAATAAGGCTATTTCTCTATTCTGGAAAGAAAATAAAAAGGAATCACTTAAGGGTAGTGGAGGGTATTTTTTATTGTGCATCATAAAATTTCCTTCTCAAAGATTTCTGAAGCACTTACTTTTCAAAGATATACGGCTAAAATGGGCACACTTTTTCTGAGTATTGACAGAACATGAATATTATTTCATTGTTTAAAACAGTGTTTCCCAACCTTGAGTCTCCAGCTGTTTTTGGACTACACTTTCCATCATCCCTGACCACTGGTCCTGCTAGCTAGGGATTATGGGAGTTGTAGTTCAAAAACAACTGGAGCATCAAGGTTGGGAAACACTGGTTTAAAATGCCCAGGTACTCGCTTATATCCATAAAATTATGTCTCTTATCTTCCAAAAGGTACCACCAATTTGTTTAGGATTTTTGCCCCCGAGATATATGAATAAAACAGATGGTTTTTTAAAAAAATAAATCATTGAAGTTAGGAGCACTGATAGGGTTCATACACAGTGCTAAGCCACCACGCTGTTATTTTATATAATTATGCAAAATGATAGGGCTTGCTTTTCACATCATTATTTTCTGAAGTAGAAAACAACTTGCTGTGGTTTGATTGAATGTTTTCCAGCAGGAAGGAATATTAACATTGTTCCCAATGTCTTTCTTTTTTTAAAAAATGGTTTTTTGTATTTGAAACTTCTGTTTTGTGGAAATCTTAACAACAATAATAAAGTAATATAGCATATGTCCCTGTTTCTTCTCTTCCCCCACTCTTTGTGCAGTGTTGAGTCACACAACCCACGTTTGAGCAAAATTTGTGGGGAAATTTCTCTGTGGGTATGGGGTGTTAACCCAAGCTGGTGCCAAACGTATTGCTCTGCTTTCCTTTGGACCACATCAGCAAGGCAGAGAGCAGGCTATTTTCTTTTTTTTTTTTTTTATAAATTTTTATTAAGTTTTTCTTTTACAAATAATTCGTACCACCATAATTACATGTTTGCTGTTTTTTGAACTTCCATCGGCACCTCCCTCAATCATCCATTTTTCTTATTTTCCCGCATTTTCTTTATAATATTGCCAATTTAACATTAACCTTCCATATCTATTTCTTTTTTACAATATACCTTGTTTTTTTCACAAAGCTTCCTTAAAAGCCACTAGCGTTATCTGTTCATCACATATAGTTTTCAGATATTCCGTAAACTTTCCCCAGTCCTCGATGAATTTGTGATCTTTCTGATATCTAATTTTCCCAGTCATTTTATCCAGTTCTGCATAGTCCATAAGTTTCATTCTCCACTCATTCAATGTCGGTAGCTCCTCTTGTTTCCATTTTTGGGCCATCAATATTCTTGCCGCTGTTACTGCATACTGAAAAAGTTTATAATCGCTTCTATTTATCTCTCTTCCTGTTATTCCTAGTAAAAAGGCTTCTGGTTTTTTAACAAATGTATATTTAAACATCTTTTTCAATTCATTGTAAATCATTTCCCAGAAACCCTTTACCTTCTTACATTCCCACCACATATGAAAAAAAGACCCTTCTTTTTCTTTGCATTTCCAACACTTATTACATGTCTTATACATTTTTGCTAACTTTACAGGTGTAATGTACCATCTATATACCATTTTCATAACATTCTCCTTTAACGTCGTAGATGCAGTAAATTTCATATTTTCATTCCATACCTTTTCCCAGTCATCCAATTGTATATTATAGCCAAAATCTCTGGCCCAATGTATCATAACCGACTTTATCTCCTCATCCTTTGTTTGCCATTCCAAAAGTATTTTATACATTTTTGACATTATCTTAACATCATTATCAATTATTTCTGTTTGAAATTTCGATTCTTTCTCTGTATATCCCCTCTCTTTAAGGTCCTTTTTGAACCTTTCATTTACTTGCAGGTAATGTAACCAATCGTAAACATGCTCTTTAACTTGCTCATATGGTTTCATTTTCCATTTCCCCCCTTCTTTAGTTACTAATTCACCATAAGTTATCCAGTTCTTTCTCATATTGATTTTCTTTACACTCATTACCTCTAGTGGTGACAACCAGTGCGGAACTTTGGGTTCTAATATATTTCTATACCTCTCCCATATTTCCATTATGGAGCTCCTAAAGATATGATTATCAAAACCTTTATGACTTTTCTTCTTCTCCAACCATAAATAAGCGTGCCAACCAAATCTATTATCAAAACCTTCTAGATCTAATAATTTGTTATTTTTTAATTTTATCCACTCCCTCAACCAACAGAGACAAGACGCTTCATAGTATAGTTTCAGGTCTGGCAGGGCAAAACCGCCTCTTTCCTTAGCATCTGTTAATAGCTTAAATTGTATTCTTGGCTTTTTGCCCTGCCAGATATATCTTGAAATCATTCTTTGCCACTCTTTGAACACGCTTGTTCCCCTGATTATGGGAATCATTTGAAACAAAAATAACATCTTTGGTAGCACACACATTTTGATCGTTGATATTCTGCCCCAGAAAGAAAGTTTCAATCTGCTCCACGTTTCTAAATCTTTCTTGATTCCGTTCCACACCAGTGTGTAGTTGTTCTGATATAAATCAATATTTTTGGGGGTCAACCAAATTCCCAAGTATTTTACCTTTTTGGCTACTTCAATCCCTGAGTCTCTTTGCGTTTCTTCTGTCAGTCTCTGATCCATATTCTTAACCATTATTTTGGTTTTTCTCTTATTTAACATAAATCCAGCCAGTCTGCCAAATTGGTCAATCTCATTTAATACCTCGTTTAGACTATTTTTTGGGTCTTCCATCGTTATTACTAGATCATCGGCAAAGGCTTTAACTTTATATTCATTTTGACCGACTGTCACTCCCTTTATTCTTTCGTTATTTCTAATTGAACACAAAAGGACCTCCAGGACCGTTATAAATAACAATGGTGATAGAGGACATCCCTGTCTGGTACCTTTTCGTATCTTAACTTCTTCTGTCAATATATTGTTTACAATCAATTTAGCTCTTTGTTCTGAATAAATCGCCCTTATTCCGTTGTAAAAGTCATTTCCCACTTCCATCATTTCCAAATTTTTTAACATAAATTCCCACGATATGTTATCAAAAGCCTTCTCTGCATCCACAAACATCAATATAGCTTGTTTCTCATTCCTGGCAGACAGGTATTCCAGTATATTTATTATATTCCTAACATTGTCTTTCATCTGTCTGCCAGGAAGGAAACCTGCTTGATCAGCATGGATAAGTTCCTGCAAGATCTTTTTTAATCTTTTTGCTAAAATTCCAGAGAATATCTTGTAATCTGTATTCAGCAGAGAAATCGGCCTATAATTCTTCACTTGTGTCAAGTCCGAATCTTGCTTGGGAATGAGTGTAATAAAGGCTTCTTTCCATGTTTCAGGGATATCTTGTTGTTTTAGAATATTATTCATCACTTCCTTCAATGGTACCGTCAAGGTGTGCCTCAATTCTTTATAATAACTAGATGTAAAACCATCCGGTCCTGGTGCCTTCCCTTTTTTCAAATCTTTTATAGTCTCAAATATTTCCTCATTTTCTATCGGAGCATTCAGTCTGTCTTTCTTTTCTGTCGGGATCTTTTGCACCTTTTTCTCTCTTAAAAATCTCTCAAGCTATTTTCATCTGGGCAGCCCAGGCCCTCCATACACACTGACTAGGCTTGCACCCCAGAGAGGTCACTTGGGTGCTGCCAATGCAGCAAAAGCAATGCAGGAGGTAGCAGTTACAAGGTACCGGTCTCTGAAGCCGCAGGTGCTGTGATTCTCTAGCAGTTTGACTTCATTGACTCTCAAGACAGATGGATGCCAACAACCTGCATGGGTGTAGCCACCAGTGTAATTTGCTACCATCACAGTGGTGGGTATCCTGGCTTTCTTGTTTAGGGAGAGCAGGATCTGTTTTCTTGCTTACTCAATCACTTGATTGTTAGCAGGAACTGTGGGTAATATCCCACATTAGTCATAACTTAAGCCCATTTATATCATTAGTTCTACTCTGAGTATGACTTAGCTGGAGAAATTTATATGCTGCTTGATTTTACACACACCCACACCCACACCCACACCCACACACCCACACACCCTCTCAAAGTGGGTTACAATAAGATAAAACAGTAAAACCTAGAAAAATTCACAGCTGTATTTTAAAACACACAAAAGTCAAAATACTAAACACACCAAAATTACCACTTCTTTCATGGAATAGAGGAAGACTGAGAAGAAAGATGACTCTATGTAGGAACAGATAAATCTATCTGTTGCAGTTTCTCATCTTTCTAATCATTTTAGTTCTCCACATTTCCACATCAGTTTGTGATTATTATTACAGTGGTACCTCAGGTTAAGTGTTTAATTCATACCGGAGGTCTGTTCTTAACCTGAAAGTGTTCTTAACCTGAAGCACCACTTTAGCTAATGGGGCCTCCCGCTGCTGCCGCACTGCCGGAGCATGATTTCTGTTCTCATCCTGAAGCAAAGTTCTTAACCCGAGGTACTATTTCTGGGTTAGTGGAGTCTGTAACCTGAAGCGTATGTAACCTGAGGTACCACTGTATTGTAAAAGGTCCTCACGAAAGTTCACCAGCATTTTTGTGCCCCCCCCCACACACATTTTCCTTGGTAGAATACTATTTTATTTTCAGGAATATATGCATTTCTAGACACTATTTCCCATAACATACACATTTTTGTGGATTTGCTAGGAGACGTGCATCACAAAAGTCAGATTTCGGAAGTGGAAATTTTGAAGGATGGCTGCATTTGGGGGTCACAAGTCATTTTTGAAAGTGAAAATTGGTATTTTCTTGTATATATATATATATATATATATATATATATATATATTCCTGCATCAGTAGCTGGAGTAGAGTGAGCACAGGATCAGAAGTGGGTAATGGGCGACAGAAGGACTGCAACTATGAAATATAATGAAAATCTTCCATTCCTGCAGCCTCCTTCACGAGTGCCTTTTCTCAGTCCTAACACATGCTAGACTGGAAACTTTGCATGTGAAAAGTCTCGGATACAAGATGTCTTTTAGTGTCACTGAGCAGCGGAAAAAATTGTTTCTGCAGCAAGTGGGAAAGTGTACAGCCAGACTCCATCCGACGTGGCAGCAGACACTCAATGTGTTAAACATCTGGAAAGAACAGAGTCTTTTCGTCCAAGGAGTTTCCTTTTTGCTCCGAAAACCCTTTTGTCTGGGCTGCACAGTCTCTGCAAATGTACTCAAAAGGACTAGTGTTTGTGCCCATCTGCGTTATAAATAGAGTTAGCTGAATCCCTCCCTGTAAAATGTATTGACGTACACTTAATTGTTCGTGCATTTGCACTGTACCAGGTTAAGGAGCGGATACTTGATATCAAAGATCATAGAGTTGTTGAGTTGGAAGGAACCTCTTGGGTCATCTAGTCCAACCCCCTGCAATGCAGTAGTCTTTTGCCCAATGTGTGTCTCGAACCCATGACCCTGAGACGATTAGACATTATGGTGAATTTTAATTCTGGAAGAAAAAGAAGAAACGGATGCTCCCCCCATAGGAGCCAAGTCCTAGGGGCTGAAGTCCTTTGACTCCCCCTCCATAAAAATATTTTGAGGGGGAAACCCTCTGTAAAGTTGACGGGCATTGCCATTCAAATAATAATAATAAATTTTTATTTACACCCCACCCTTCCTGGTTCAGAAAACCAGGCTCAGAGTGGCTAACAACAAATTTAAAACACTTAATTGATGCATCAAAATACAGCATAAAATACAGTATAAAACGTGACTAACAATAAATTCAGAATTCAAAAATCAATTTAGGGGGGAAATCCGTCCAATAAACATTAGATGATCACCAGGGCTAGCTGGCTAAATTAGTCCTATTTGGGCCAGCTAGGAGACCAGGGGAGAATTAGCTGTGGAATCCCAAATGGTGTGTGTGCACTGCATCTTGTGATCAATTATGCAGGATGGGACTTCCCTCCCGCCCTATTTTACTCAAGTTGGCACCCCTGGCTCCCCCAAATCCAGAATCAGCACATAACCAGGGAGTGAGAAAGTATCATTGAGGACAGCGGTCTATAGGCTTCCTTGGGATGTTCCTGCTCCGGAAGCAGAGAGGCATGTGCTCTGGGAATATCAGCATTAGTCAAACCTATGCTGCAGGAATGGGAGAACGTTTTTCAGCCAGAGAGTCACATTCCCTTACGCGCAAAAGGGATGAGACTCTTACCTTTGTTCAGTGGGACATGTTCCAGCCACACAGCAGTAAGAGGTTGCATGTATGAAATATATTCGGAGTAGAATATTGATTTCATGCTCTTTATTTCAGCTCATAGTAAACAGCGAATGAATCCCCCCCCCAAACCTCTGGCGATATATACATTATTTACACAATGGGTCCCATGTGATTGGCTGATTCAACTCCCCTCCTGGAGCCTTATTGGGCTGCTCCTGCCGGCCAATCAGGTTGCTGCCTTCTGCCTATTGTTCTAGTAATAGGCTGATTCACTTCCTCCTGGAGCTGGATTGGGCGGCTCCCGCAGACCAATCAGGTTGCTGCATTCTAGGATCCTACCTGCTTATTGTTCTAGGATCCAAGCTCAGTACATAACATAGCTGTCAACCGTCCCTAATTTGGGGGGAAACTCCCTTATCCCAGCGCCGTGTCCCACTGCTGTCCCTTATTGATGATGTCCCTTAAATTTTCCGGGTTTCAAAGGAAGCAGCTCCTCTCTTCCCTCCCTGCCAGCCACGGAGGAGGGAGGCTCCAACTGTGTTGCTCCAGCCTCCTCTCACCAGCCTCAGCCCCCGGGATCCCCTCCCCCACAGGACTGGCGGGAGCCTCGGGCCCTTCCGCCGCTATCCTCCTCGCGGACGCTGAACTGAGCATCACTGCCTGGGGCCTCCCGTCTGCCTGCTGCCGCCACTGCCGCTTCTGCTAGGTCGTAGTGCACTGCACCGCCGAAGGACCCAGATGAGATGGGCAGCCTGGTGCGGCCTATGAATTGCTGAGGAGCCTTGAGAGGAGAGCGAGGGCAACCATAGAGAAAGCAGTTCAGAGAGAGGAGGCGGAGGCGGAGGCGCGGGCAGGTGTTCCAAGGGCTAACCATAGAGGGGGAAAGCGGAGGAAGGACCACAAGCGCTTCTCCCATAGATTTGTAGTGGTAGACTAGCATAGATGGTTTGATCTGTGGGTTTAATTCGGGCGCTATTTCCCCCCCTCCTCCCACCCCGCCTGATGGAACTGAGAGCTGCAGATGAAGCACGAGAGAAAAGATACAGAACTGCAGCAGCATCTTCGTAGCTTGGACTTCGTTTTGCGCGAAAAGTGGTTGCTGCTTGTACTTATTTAATTGCAGTGTTTCATCAGCTGATGTCTTGAGCAGCAACCTCTGGAAATGAAGGGCTAAAAACCAATGCTGCTCTCCAAAATTATCTGGTCCCTTTTAACTTCGCAATTCAGCTGGTTGACTAAAATCCCTTATTTTGGCTGCTGATCCCTTATTTTCGAGGCAGCTGGTCCCTTATTTTCAAATCTGTAAGTTGACAGCTATGGTACGTAACAGTGTACAAAAGTACACAGGATGCCTCCGTTTTCAATTCATAGAGTCCTTTCTACAGATCAGTTACAGTGGTACCTCGGGTTAAGAACTTAATTTGTTCTGAAGGTCCGTTCTTAACCTGAAACTGTTCTTAACCTGAAGCACCATTTTAGCTAATGGGGCCTCCCGCTGCTGCTGCGCTGCTGGAGCATGATTTCTGTTCTCATCCTGAAGCAAAGTTCTTAACCCGAGGTACTATTTCTCGGTTAGCGGAGTCTGTAACCTGAAGCGTCTATAACCTGAAGTCTGTAACCCGAGGTACCACTGTACATTCAATAGGAGACACCCCTGTTATAGGCAGCATGAGGCTGGGGCAGAAGAGAGGTGGGGGGAAGAATGGGGGAGAAAAAAGAAGGAGAATAGAAAACTTCCATTCATTTACGTAGTGTATGTGCAGAGTTTTTGTGTCAGCATCATGTGGATAGATTCTTCACCAATTCATTAAAGCTGGCAATATTTTAAAGTCTTGGGAATTTTAAAAACATAAGAAAGTAAAATGTCTGAACAATTTTAAATGTTATCTTAAGCCTGAAGTTCAATGTGCCATAGCTGCCAAACTAAGTTTTGCCCAGTTATGGCAAAATAAATTGTCTCCATCTATATCATAGAGTTGGAAGGGGACCCTGAGGATCATCTAGTCCAACCCCCTGCAATGCAGGAATATGTAGTTGTCCCATACGGGGATCAAACCTGCAACCTTGGCATCAGTAGCACTATGCTAGTCTAACCAACTGAGCTCTGCAGGCTGGTTAGCTTTAAGCTGCCACCAGACAGCCATTTCAGCTACAACAGATAAACTAGAGAACAGGGCAAAGTTCTCCCAAGGCTGGTTTGGGGGTTAAATCTGGGGGTTTAATCGCCTCATATGAGAAGCAAGCTTTTAACATCTCAGTTAAGAGTTCGTGGCTTCTCTCTCCAGTTGTCTGCCAAACGCTTGTAATAATTTGAGCCACCAGGTGGCAGCCCAAGCAAAGAAACCAAGTGCTTTATACGACTTGATCACAGGTCAACTGGACTCTCAACTGCTAGGGTAAAGAGATGCAAATTCAGCATCGCACCGAAAGCTAGACAATGGAGATGCAAGATACACCTGTGCGGGGAGCTCACAGTTTAGGGGCTGCTGCTGAGAAACCCCTCTCCTGGTCCAGCTGCCCTTCCATGCACTTCTGAAGCTGGCAGAACTACCAAGCAAGTTGAGGTCTTATTGCAGCGCTGCAAACTTTGGGGTTACCCTTGCGGCTTCCCAAACACCCCTTTTCCATACAGATTGGGCTGCTTTGGATAGGGATCTACACACCTGAGTTCTTATTAGTGTGCAGGGTGGTGCCCTTTGTAAATGCAATGCAGAGAGTTCTGGATCATTGCTGCTCTTTAGGAGTTTGGATGGAAACCATAATTGGCTGTTCCCAATAACACTAAACATGAAATATTGAAGTTTTGATGGTTAGCATCCCTACGCTCGGGCGATTTGCATCTAGCGCGGCACACGGGGATTGATTTCAAAGTTTTCGGTGGCCGAGGGCTTTGTGGGCGTACGTTGCAGCCGCTTTGCTTAAGCTTTGCGGATGGGAGTCTGTTAATTCTTTGATGGTGGGAACATTTCATAAGCTGCACTGAGCTGCTCAGAAGGACTGGCTCCCAGACTGTAATATGTAGGATATCGCTGTGCCTGAAAGAACATTAAAAAAACCCCAAAAAGCAAATAATTCTACCTTCTTGGGAAATCCAAAAATCATGGGTTGTGCTGACAGGAAGAAGGTGGGGTGGGGGACGTGATTTTTTTTCCCCTTGAAAAAAAAACTTTCCATCCCGTTGGAACCTGAGAGAGGTTTGTCCCCTGTTTAGGGCTGTGTGTGTGGAATGGGAGCATCTAGACTGATGAATGATGTTACGTACTGAGTTGAATAGGATCCAAAAGGCAGCAGTCTGATTGGTCCTAGAACAACAGGATTCAGAATGCAGCCACCCAATCCAGCTCCAGGTGGAAGTGAATCCGCAACCTGATTGGCCTACAGGAGAATCCCGGAATTAGCCAATCACGTGGGGCCCATTGTATAAATAATGTATATAAAGCAGACATTCTGGGGGAACTTCCATTCCTCCTCACCACTATGAGCTGAATAAAGAGCATGAAATCCACTCTTGACTCCGAGTATATTTCAAATGAGATCAGCCTGGTCTCCAGCTTTGTGCAGCTTCTCCTCCTCTGATAGATGAGGCCAGCCTGGTCTCCCCTTTCCTGCAGCTGCTCCTCCCTCTTCAGCTGATGAATGAAGCTGGTCTGGTCTGCCACTTCACCCAGCTGCTCCTCCTTCTCTGGCCAATGTGTGAGGCCAGATTGGTCTTCCCCTTGGCATAACCTTCTTCCAGGGAGGCAGTGAGTGCCACATCCCGGTGACTCTGCTCAGTGACAGAGGCCAGAATGTTCTTCCCTCTGGCCCTGGAGTCCCTATCCTCTTACTGTCGTGTGTATCAATATCACTTCTGATATTTGTATCCTGAAGTTCTTGCCCACTAGATTTTCAGAGCCACATAACAGTCACTCCAACCATCACAGGCATATTTCAGTATCGAGTGAAGCGCAAATACAAAAGGGTAAAGGTGAAGGACCCCTGGACGGTTAAAGGCGACTCTGGGGTTGCAGTGCTCATCTTGCTTTTGTCGGCGTTTGTCCACAGACAGCTTTCCAGGTCGTGTGGCCAGCATGACTAAACTGCTTCTGGTGCAACAGAACACCGTGACAGAAACCAGAGCACACGGAAACGCCGTTTACATTCCTGCTGCAGCGGTACCTATTTATCTACTTGTACTGGTGTGCTTTCGAACTGCTAGGTTGTCAGGTGCTGAGACAGAGCAATGGGAGCTCATCCCGTGGGGATTCGAACCACCGACCTTCCGATCGGCAAGCCCAAGAGGCTCAGTGGTTTAGACCACAACGCCACCCACGTCCCATTAGCAAATACAACAACCAGCTGACATCCATACAGATGGCTTCTCATGCATATGAAATTAGGATCTCGTCCCCACTTCCCCTTGCCCTGTGGCTAGAAAGCACGAGTCTAGGAAGTTTCCCACTTGATCTGTGCTTTCTAGACACGGGCCCAAGCCTTTGCCCCACTGCTTCCCCCCAGAAAACCCACTCTTTAGCGCTAATATTGAACAAATTGCAACCTGCAGAAAACCCAGTTGCTGTTTGTTCTCATTCAGCTCTAAAGTTTTCCTGGGGGAAAGGGGAAAGGCCAACAGAGGGGTGGATTCCTTTAGTTGAGATTCCTGCCTTGCAAAGGGTTGGACTGAATGACCCTTAGAGTTTCTTCCGACTCTGCAATTCTAGAATTCTCTCCATCCTCCCCACAACGATCCCAGCACAAAGTCCCCGGACAAAGCCTTGTCGTTCTGGTTTGTTTAAAGGGGATTGCAAGCCATCAGAATTAATTTCAGTTGAGTGAGTTAAAAAATGTCAAAAGATTACAGTGCTGAGAAATGTGCAGTTCTCCCACCAAGTAATGTGTACGAAAATGCATATACTGGGGCAAAGTATCGATAAAAATGCAAATATTGGCGACAATAATGTACAAAATGCATTGTATCTTGGAATAACTATTTTGCGAAATTATTTATATTAGGCCAGAATGCAAACACACATGTGTATATTAAGAGATATTTGCACTAAAATGCAGATGAGTTTTCACAAGGACCTTAAAAAATAATATATCAAAATCACAAGCTGATGTGGAAATGCACAGGACTGGACTTATGATTGAAAAAATTAGAAGCTGAGAGAAACCATAATGGATAGATTCACCCATCCCTACTCAAAAGTCAGTCCTTTAGGAGTTTACTCCCTGGTAGGTGAAGCTATGATTGTAGCCTTAATAACCCTGAGTGTTTACTCCTCAAAAAATCTCATTTAAGGCATTGGCAAGGTTTTTTTTTGTTTTTCTTTTTACTGTAACAGCAAATTTCAAAGGATGGTGGTGTTTTGGTTTGTGTGTTGTTTCAGAAAGTGCAAATTGTGGTTCGAGGACCCGATCCCCGCGTAGTGAAATGAAGACACGAGAACAAGTAATATAATGTTAATGGGCAAGAAAAGGCCACAACTTTATTGATTATAGCAAGTGAAAAGGTATTGGCTTAGACATTGGATCACGTGACTTGACTCCACCCACTCGGAGAGGGGTGAGTCTGAAAAGGGGGGTTTATTCACCAGTAGGTGGAGCCTGTTGATGCTAATCCAACTATAAGCTCTCCCCTGATGTCACCAAGGGTCGTGCCATGGCCCCCCGCCACACAGGCATTGGACAGGATCCACGACTGCCGGATTCCTTTAACGGAATACCCAAAAATTGAAGGCGTAGGCGATGGCCACACCTAGCCCTTCCACACACCGCAACATATTCCGATGCCTAACTTACCCACCAATACCATGAAAGTTGTGATGGTTGCTACAAGGTAGACGGAAAAACCACAAAGCCTAATGCCAAATGGAAAAATTCCTACCAGGCCCCCTGGCCAACCAGGGCGACCAACCTAAGGTCCATAGCAAGGCCAAAAGAGAATTGGAACCCTGAGCTCTAAGGGAGTGGAGGGTGGGTGACTCACAACGGGACGACGAAAAGTGAGGCCGCGTGGCTGGCGCAGCAATAAGTTAAGTTGCTGTCCACACCCCCTTCTAGCCACCTGGTTGGCCGCCTGCCCGTGGGCGTGGTGCGCCAGCCAGGTGAGTGGGCGGCAGGGGGCTAATGCCCCCTGCTTGAGGCTGGGATCAGATCCCGCCCACAACCCCTCCCCTCCCTTGAAGGAGGAGAGTCTTTAGGTAGGTTTGTTTCCAGCCGAGACTTCATGTTTGCTAGAAAGTTAGCCTCTTTGCGTTCAGCAGGACGTATGTTCTAGGGAGTTTATTTAGGATGCACTTCTAGCTGAGGAATGTAGCAAGGGATCCAGAATGAATATAAAGACATTTTTAAAAACGATAATATTCAGAAGCTATTTATGGTAAACTAAAAATAGAAATGTGTTTTGCAATTTGCCATTTTGGATTATGTCAAGTAGTGGAAATCTTTACATCTTAATCTGAGTCACAAGTGTAGGCATTTTTTTCCTGCAAGGTTGAAAAGGACAGGAGGAAAAAAATTGATTGCGCTTAGATTTTATTCTAAGGGCCAAAGCAAAACTTTAAACGTGATTTGACTTTATAGCAGGCTAAGCCAAATACCTTATGTGCATAAGCACTCAATTGTTCAATTTCCAAATTCAGGCTGCGAGTCATCTTGCTTAATATGTAGTAAAAAGCAGCCTAAGACAATTTTGCAGAAGTACAAGCATCACAGAGGGGGTCAGATTCGACTCATCTCTGCCCACCTGGGTACCCGGTTGTCTCAAGTGCTGTTGGAGGAACCCAGAATTGTCGTTTGGAGTTACTTCAACATACATGCCAAGGATGTCTCAGGTCTGGCTTGAGAGTTCATGGTCTCCGTGGCAACCGTGGGTCTGTCTCAAATAGTCAGAGCAGGATATAGCTTTTGCTCCTTGCAAGGAGGGGTAAAAAGTAAAGGTAAAGGGACCCCTGACCATTAGGTCCAGTCGTGGCCAACTCTGGGATTGTGGCGCTCATCTCGCTTTATTGGCCGAGGGAGCTGGCGTACAGCTTCCAGGTCATATGTCCAGCATGATTAAGCCACATCTGGAGAACCAGAGCAGTGCACGAAAACGCTGTTTACCTTCCTGCCGGAGCGGTACCTATTTATCTACTTGCAATTTGACGTGCTTTCAAACTGCTAGGTTGGCAGGAGCAGGGACCGAACAATGGGAGCTCACCCCGTCATGGGGATTCGAACCGCCGACCTTCTGATCAGCAAGTCCTAGGCTCTGTGATTTAACCAACAGTGCCACCCGCATCTCTAAAGGAGACGGTGGTCTGTAAATGAGGGGTGGGGTTGACTATCACCCCATGAGCATGGTCCAACCACTTCCTGGTGAGGTTTGGACTTGTAGTGACGATTCTCCCTTGAAAGGCTGAGAGACCAGCTAGGATGGTCATCATATTCTGGAGACTGGAATCAGATGGATCCCTAACTGCTCTGGGAGAGTTTCCAGTGGATGAAGCAAGTGATCCTGTTGAGGCCCCAGGTTCACTATGGGACTGTGGAACTCATAGGGCCATTGACACGATCACTTCAGTGCTGTGGAGTCCATTTCACTCCTTGGTATACAATGGTACGTTGGGTTACATACGCTTCAGGTTACAGATGCTTCAGGTTTCAGACTCCGCTAACCCAGAAATAGTACCTCGGGTTAAGAACTTTGCTTCAGGATGAGAACAGAAATCGTACGGCGGCAGCGGGAGGCCCCATTAGCTAAAGTGGTGCTTCAGGTTAAGAACGGTTTCAGGTTAAGAACGGACCTCCAGAACGAATTAAGTTCTTAACCAGAGGTACCACTGTACTGAGAATCTGTGGCCGATGGACTGGGCAAGGACTGGGACATAAGTGGTGTATACCTTGCTCAGGAGCCGAATGAGTACATGTTCAGGCTCATAACTGGGCCTACCGCATGGCGGTGAGGGCAGAGAAGAGATCCTACTTCACTGCCTCCATTGCATCTTCAGGGAGACCTCTGGCAGAACTGTTCCGTGCAGAGGCAATTTGAGGGCAGCGCAACCATTTTCACTGGGCACGAAGTGGAGTGGGTTCCCAGCTACAGGAAGGAGAAGTGAGGGCTCTGACAGGGTCCTAGAGCCCTCCCTCCTCCTTCCAAAAGCCTAGTTAGCACTTGTCCAGCTTTGGAAAGGAGGTAGAATGGGTCTAGGACCCTGTCAGAGCCCTCATGCCTCCTTCTCAAAGCCCAGCATAGCGCAAGGATTGGTGTGTGTGTGTCTGAGAGAGAGAGCCTGCCAAATTTTGGCCTAGCTCGGGGCCCCTGTTCCATGTGGTTGAATAATATCTGGATGACCATAGATTCCCCCATACCTGGCTTAGGACAGCATTAAAAAAATTAATAAAATCTACCTGTTTTTTTCTTTTTTAAAAAAGACTATAAATTCCTTTGGCTATGAGAAGCTCAGTTCCCATAGCATTATCTTCATGCCCTCAATGGATGAACAAGTGAAGGAACATCTTTTCCTTGCAGTACTTGCCAGTGATAAGCCTTAAGCCAGAGATGTCCCCGTTATTTTCTTCCCCTAATTGCCTATGGAAATGAAGTCATAGCATCTTCCAGCCAGACTTTTCTTCTTTCCCCTCCTCTGCAAGATATAAACCCGAGAGACAGACAGCCCAAAGCCTGCAGGTTGACAACGTGTTGAAACTACCTTCCCAGAATTTTGTAGACACACACACACACACACACACACACACACACACACACGACCTTGAATAGCTTTATGAATACAGTGTCTCTGGGACATTAATCAGTCGAAGGTATGACAGGCAGCATATAAGTTTTGACAAGACAATTTGTGGAGTTTAGGCGTTTTATGAAAGACAAGCACATATATCAAGTGGGGTTTCATGAAGGCCAGTCTAACACGCACACCGTCATCGAAACCCAAAATAACTGCTCAGGCAAAGGAAAAGAATAAATGTGTGGATTGATTGCACTTGAGGCCAACTCTACAGCAGTCTTCTTTCTCCAGAATATGAAGGAAAGCTTTAAAGCTTTTGTTTTTTAAAAAATTATGTGTGCATAACAAACAACAATCCTAACTGGGGAATGTGTGTGGAGGAAACCTCTTGAAAAAAAGAGATAAAAAGCTGTAGGTAGGAGGGGAAAACAAGAGGGGGATCAGGAGGAAGAAAAGAAAATTTACTATTGTTATTTATTTATCCTAGTACATTTATCTCCTTCCCTTCCTTCGAAAGAGCTCAGGGCAGCTTGTTTATTTCTGAAAAGATTTATAAACCGCCTTACAAGGCAATTGCTCTCACAAGGTAGTGTACAAAGCACAGACATCATAACAACATTGTTTTAAAACCCACATGGCTACCCTTTTAAAAAGAGCTGCATAACTTTGTCAGCAAGCAAGGCCAGGTCCTGTTCATTCTATGGGGAATGCAATGTTTTGACTCAAAAGGAATATTGCTTATTATTATTATTATTATTATTATTATTATTATTATGCAGATTGAGAAGGCATCTTTTTTTCTTGGGAGTGCCAAGTGGAAAACTCATTATCACAAGCAATGAAAAATGTATGTCCCTGATAAACAGAGCTTATCCAGATCCGTAGCATGCCAAGTGTACAGTTTTGTATGCTGAAAGATTTCAATCACATTTGGTTTTCTTAAGTGGAGATTGCCATGTCTAAAATTATCCATGCTGGGAAAATGCATGTTTCTTATTTAGATCTGGGCAGCTAAGGAGACGTTTCCTGTGTAAACCCAAGGGCTTTGCTTGACCCTTTCCTCTAGCTTTCTGTTGTAAGGGTGAATACGTGTAGTTTAACAATTTATTTTTCTTAAGCAAAGGGTAGATCATGAGAATCAAGAAGAAAAATTCTTAGGAAAAACTTAGAAGCACAAGAATGAATAAGAGATTAATGCTGTTATCAAAATGGCTGCCCATGAGATTCACAGAACCTATATACGCTTTACATTAGGACTGGAGATAAGGAGAAACAGTATGGTGTAGTGGTTAGAGTATTGGACTAAGACCTGGGTTCAAATCCCCAATCAGCTTTGAAGCTTACTGGGTGAACTTTGGCCAGCAGTTATATCTCAACCTAACCTACCACACATGGTTGTTGCAGGGATAAATTGAGGAGGGGGAGAACCATGTATGCCATCTCAAAACTCCTCTGTGGAAAGATGGGGTATAAATAAATAAAAATACACGACACGTGCTGCTTTCCTTTCTTCTGGACCACATCAGCGTGGCCCAGAGGGGAATCTTGTCGTCTGGGCAGCCCAGGACCTCCATACACACTGACTAGGCTTGCGCCCCAGAGAGGTCACTTTGGTGATGCTAACACAGCAAAAACAGCACGAGGGGGCCAGCAGTTATGAGTTATGCACTCAACCTGATCGGCATCAGGTACGAGCACTATGGTTTGCCTTCCTTGGTGGGAGAGTTCATTGTGTCTCCCTGGTCAGCTACCGCCCGCCTTAAGCTGGGCAACTGGTGGTCAATGAACCGCTGTCTGCCTGCTTCAATGGGTGCTTGGAACTAGAGTACAGTGGTATCTTGGTTGTCAAACGGCTTGGCTCCTGAACAAATCGGCTCCTGAACGCCGCAAACCCAGAAGTGATTGTTCCGGTTTGCAAACGTTTTTCAGAAGCCAAACGTCCGACGCGGCTTCTGCGGCTTCCAATTGAGTGCAGGAAGCTTCTGCAACCAATCGGAAGCAGCGCCTTGGTTTTTGAATGGACTCCTGGAACGGATTAAGTTCAACAACCAAGGTACCACTGTATCACTTGACAAGCGGACCGAACTACCGCACCCCAAAGGCGGACTCTTCCATTATCTCCCAAGAAAGACGGATGCCAACAAACACTACGAGGATAGCTGCTATGTCCAATACAGTGGTACCTCAGGTTAAGAACTTAATTCGTTCTGGAGGTCTGTTCTTAACCTGAAACTGTACTTAACCTGAGGTACCACTTTAGCTAATGGGGCCTCCCGCTGCCGCAGCACAATTTCTGTTCTCATCCTGAAGCAAAGTTCTTAACTCGAGGTACTATTTCTGGGTTAGTGGAGTCTGTAACCTGAAGTGTCTGTAACCTGAGGTACCACTGTACGAGCAACCCTGCCTTATGCACATTCCACTTGTGCGTGACTGCATTTATGTGGATCACCAGTGTGGTGTAGTGGTTAAGAGCGGTAGACATAATCTGGTGAACCAGATTCTCTTCCCCGCTCCTCCACATGCAGCTGCTGGGTGACCTTGGGCTAGTCACACTTGTCTGAAGTCTCTCAGCCTCACTCACCTCACAGAGTGTTTGTTGTGGGGGAGGAAGGGAAAGGAGAATGTTAGCCGCTTTGAGACTCCTGAAGGGGAGTGAAAGGCGGGATATCAAATCCAAACTCCTCCTCCTCCTCTTCTTCTTCTTCTTCTTCTTCTTCTTCTTCTTCTTCTTCTTCTTCACCGTGAAGTAAATAAATAAATCTATTGGCCTTCCCTTGCTTGGGGCTGCTGCCTGGATGTGAGCGAGGGAAGGCCCACGGGCTGCTTTATTGGTTGAATTGTTTATTTGGTTCACCGGTCTATCCCTTTGGGGCTTTATTGATCACCCCGGCTTGGTTTTTCCAGATATACTCAACGAATAAATGTGCTTTAAAAAAGAACCCAGCAGTTCCCGGCACTGACTCATCTTTCATAGAATAAATACCATGACTTATGGTCTCCATCAATGAGTAAGGAATGTCCAGTGGTTTAGGAGCCTTGGCATTGCTGGGATTGAAACCAACTGGTTCTAGGTGATGTTTGATTAACCTGCTGACATCTATTTCTGAAAGCTCTTTGCTCTGAGGATGAGTGCATACCAGAAAGACACACGCTAGTTCTGGATATTAGCAGACTGACGTCAGATGATGCAGCAGCATACAGTGTTGTGAAAACGAGGAATTTGCTTCCTTTTCACATGAAAGCTAACACTGTGCAAACTTTAAAAGAAAATGCCGCAATTGTTTATCATGTTGGGGTAATGGGAACATTCCTCCTCCTCCACCGCCAGTTCCTATGTCATGTGTGGGCTGTCTTCACATATTTCCCTTGATGATAAAACATCAGCTCATACCCTTCTCTGGAATCTATTTAAAGAGGTTCTCAGGAATAAAGGTCACAGGTTTTGAAACAGGAAACAGGGAAGCATGCTGTGGGAAATATCTGTACTGTACATGCTTTGAAAATATCAACATGCTATTAAAATAAACCAAACTCGGGAAGCATTGAGAAATGCGCTTCACTTGCTGTCACCATCAAGCAAATGGAGCTTGACTGGCAGACAAAAGAAAGTATTTGCTCACACGAGGTATGTCCAGCTTCTTCTCTGGTTGGGCTCAAACAGGCATTAAAAGTTTGGCTATTCCAAACTGTTTTTCTTACATATATAATAAGCATATAAGAGTGTCGTCATCCTGCAGTTTGCGTGGCCACAGAAAGATGGCGCTGCAAGCTGCAGTGCAATGAGAGGCGGTGGATGGGCTGTCCAGGCAAGTCATGGAGGGACAGTCAGAACAGGCTGTGGGGACAAGGAAGGCATTCAGCCTGTCTTGGGATCCACAGAAGAAGTGGCATGAGGGAGAAAGCCACCCCAATGTTGAGGACAGGCAGGACTCTGTGGGCTGTGTAGAGGAGGCAAGGGGGCTGGAGGGGAATCTAGGGGAAGGGGCGAGTGTCTGTGGTATCCACAGGGGCTGGGGGAAGAGGAAGAGGCGGGGCTGACAGAGGTGGGGGAGGAAGAGTAGCAGGAAGAGGCAGAAGGAGAGTCAAGCATTGGGATCTGTCAAGCCATTAGGATCTCCTCCTCCGTGTCTGACCTCCTCTGCTGTCTGCAAGGACAAGGAAGGGCTTAAAGCTCCAGGCCTCAGGCACAGTGGCAACTACCGTGCAGGAAAAGCAACAGTTCCAGGCAGCAAAAGAACGACTCTATTAGAGCACAGGGCTCTCCTCTCTGTCAACGGTGCATTGCTGCCCTGTCTCAGCTGCTCCTGAAGCATGTTCAATGGTGCCTGGAGCAAAGCAAGACACTCCCAGCTGCTCTCCCTCCAGTTCCCTGGTCTGCACAGCACCCTTGGCAGTAGCATTAGTGAGGATTGCTAACTAACTCTCCCCTCACCTCACCACAAAGTCTGGATGAATTCCTTTTGGGCCAGTTGCCAGAAAATAAAAGAGATGTCTGGGTTCCTGCTCACCATTCTTGATCATTTTTTTGTTGTATTTTCAGTCACATATTTACCTTTAATTTAAACCACATGGCTCCCCTTCCCCCCCAAAAAAAAACAATCATGGGAACTGTAGTTTTCCCCACTCACAGAGCTACAATTTCCAGCACGCTTGACAAAATAAGAGTTCCCAGGATTATTTGGGGGAAAGCCATATGCTTTAAATGTATGCCGTGGACACAACCTGGTTTCAAAATCTTCATATCATAGTAAAGCAATATTTTGTGTTTGAATAATGGGCTCCTATTCAAATATGGGCTCCCATTAAAATAATGGGCTCCTATTCAAATAAGGTGAACCAAAATGTTTATCAAAGAAACAAGGGATCAGCAGGTTTGGGGAACCTCATAGGTTGGCAGAAGTACAATAAATAATAATAATAATAATAATAATAATTTATTATTTATACCCCGCCCATCTGGCTGGGCCTCCCCAGCCACTCTGGGCGGCTTCCATAAAAACCAAAAATACAGTAAAATATCACACGTTAAAAACTTCCCTGAACAGGGCTGCCTTAAGATGTCTTCTGAATGTCAGGTAGTTGTTTATCTCTTTGACATCTGCTGGAAGGGCATTCCACAGGGCGGGCGCCACTACCGAGAAGGCCCTCTGCCTGGTTCCCTGTAGCTTTGCTTCTCGCAATGAGGGAACCGCCAGAAGGCCCTCGGCGCTAGACCTCAGCATCCGGGCAGAATGATAGGGGTGGAGACGCTCCTTCAGGTATACTGGACCGAGGCCGTTTAGGGCTTTAAAGGTCAGCACCAACACTTTGAATTGTGCTCGGAAACGTACTGGGAGCCAATGTAGGTCTTTCAAGACCGGTGTTATATGGTCTCGGCGGCTGCCCCCAGTCACCAGTCTAGCTGCTGCATTCTGGATTAGTTGTAGTTTCCGAGTCACCTTCAAAGGTAGCCCCACGTAGAGCGCATTGCAGTAATCCAAGCGGGAGATAACCAGAGCATGCACTTCCCTCCCCCCCCAAAATAAATGAGCACTTCCCTCCCCCCCCAAAAGCCCAATGAAGACTGAGCATGCTCAGTGGCCATGGAATGCAAAGTCAAGGGCGAATGGAATCCTGAACAGGAGCACTCTATACTGCAACATTTTGTTACAGTTCCCACTTGCGCAGTTTCCTGTGTTTCCTCTCCTTTCAATTGTAAATTCATATTGCCATTTGGGGAATTATCCAGAGAAATTCCAATTTGTTACCTGTTGGGAATTTTCCTTGCCTCGACAAAACAACAACAACAACAACAACAACAACAACAACAACAACAACAACAATAATTACTGTATATGCCGCCCATCTGACTGGATTGCCCCAGCCACTCTGGACAGCTCCCAACAAAATATGATAACGCAATAGAACACCAACCATTAAAAACCTACCATGTTACCGAGCCTATTTTTGACTACTTTGCATGTCTGGGTGGCTAAGCATGAACACCAAGCCTATTCTGCAGCTTTACTTAGAAACTGCATCCTGCCTGCATCCTGAAAAATGCTCCCAAGGCGAGACAGCTTTACAACGCAAAATTATATATATATTTAAAAAAACGCAGTGGCAATAAAAGGGAATTAAAATTCAAAGCTCAGTTTAAAGACCCTAAAACAGAGAGGTAGAATCACATTGCGCTGTGGGCATATCCACTATTCCATAAAAGCAACGGCAGCAAGAAGAGCAGCAGGATAATTAACAGGCGGCTTGAAGCAGGGCTTACTCCAATGCTCTTTTAAAAGAGGAGTTCAGCAGACAACAGAACTCAGGGAGAGAGAGGGGGGAAAGGTGAGCCTAGAGGAAACTACCAAGAAGGCTTCTTTCCCTAGTCTCAATGTAACTGGTATCAGGTATTGCTCTTAGGGAGCTTATCTCCTCTCTCTCTCTCTCTCTCTCTCTCTCTCTCTCTCTCTCTCTCCACCCAATAGCACAGTTGGTTAGAGCATGGTGCTGATATCGCCAAGGCTGCAGGTTCGAGCCCCATAAGGGACAGCGGCAGATTCCTGCACTGCAGGGAGTTGGACTAGATGTCAGGTGTGCATGTAGGAGCCAGGCCCTGTGACCAATAGGACTTTGCAGGACTGGGGCCTTCCTAAGTTTGTTCTGAAGAGGCAAGGCCGATTGGTAACTCACAGCACCTGGTGGCAAGAGCCGGGAAGGGATATAAGGTCAGCATTTCCCTTCGGCTCTGACAGCAACATGCTCCCTGCCTTGCTGTGTTTGGCTTCTTGCTTCCTGATCCTTGAACCTAGACTTCTTGACTCCTTGCTTCTTGATCCTCAGAGCCCTGCCTAAATGACTCCTTGCTTCTTGATCCTTGGACCTTTGACTTCGTGACTCCTTGTTTCCTGACCCTTGGACCCTTCGCTTCTTGACTCCCGGCTCTCTGACCCTCGGACTCCTGGCTTTCTGACTCCTGGCTTCTGGACCCCTGTTCCTGCTCCCACCCCGCCATCTTGCCCCCGGTCCTGAGACGTCCCCTGCCGGGACATTGATCGTCTGTGAACCGGACCGTGACACTAGAACTAGATGATCCTCAAGGTCCTTTCCAATTCTACGATTCTATGCTTCTAAGAAGGTGGTGTAAAGCCACCCCATCCCTTCACTACTGACTGAGCAGGCTTAGGATCCGGCCCAAGTCGTCATCTCCTCCCCTATGCTCCTGCTCCCACCACACCTCTGAAACACCTTTTCAGTGGGCGGGCTTATTTTAGGATTTGTAAGGGCAGTAGCTCAGTAGCAGAGGCTCAGTATCTCAAGGGCTGTCCCATGGAAGATGGAGCAAGCTTGTTTTCTCCTGCTCTGGAGGGTAGGGCTTCAACCAATGGCTTCAAGTTACAAGAGAGGAGATTCTGACTAAAGATCACGAAGAACTTTCTGACAGTAAGAGCTGTTGAACGGTGGGATGGACTCCCTGGGGAGGCTGTGGACTCTCCTTCCTAGCAGGGGCAGAGGAAGGGGTATGTGGTGGGGGCGGACCGCCCTGGGTGTCACTACTGAGGGGGTGACAAAATGCCGGGCGGCACTTACCGCAGGGCCTGCAGCACGCCTGAGCCACACATCTCTCCTGGGAGTGACGTGGTGGCTGGGGCGCCCGCAGGCTCTGCGCTGCCCCAAACGGTCCACCCGCCACCTCCCCCTCAGCTGAGTGGGAGGAGGCAGGCAGACTCCTTGGAGGCCCCACGGAGCATCCTGCCCCAGCTCGCCCCCCCCACGGGTGGCTGGCCCTGCCCCTGGGTGCAGGGTATGTGCTCTGCCCCAGGTGCCTGCATTTGTTGGGGTATGTACTCTTTTTCATTACTGTTTGTATTATAGTTTATAATTTTTGTAAAGTGATATGTCATTCAGGTCATCGTCTGTAAAATTGTATTTTCAGTTTATGAAGCAATTCTATATCCTCTCACCACGCTGACGAAGAATTCTACGAAACAGTAGTCAATATCCGGAATCACTGTTCAGTGTTGGACATCATATTTGCTGAGCACACAAAGCTTCACAGCTTGTCTTTCGTCGTACAAAGTTTGGTACCTCGCTTCATTTAAAGATTTTCAGAGACTTTGACACTAAAGATTTCATTTTGTACTTGTTATGGTTTGAAGGAGTTCTATAAAGATTGTCTATTACATATGTATATGGTCATCGTGTTGCCTAGACATTACTGATGTTCTCTTTGCAACACAGGGGTTTGTTTGTTTGTTTGGTTACTTACTACAGGCGCCCGATTGGCTTGCTCCGGCGCTGCTTCCTAGGAGGCTTTTAAGCAGAGGTTGGATGGTCATCTGTCCTGGATACTTTAGTTGAGATTCCTGCACTGCATAGTGGAAGATGCTGCCCCATCAAGCAGTGTTGCAGGACATTTTGACTGCCAGTCTGGTGCTGACACCAGGCCTTAACCAACTGAGCAGACTCTGACTTCAGTCTTCATTTTACTTTGTTTCACTATAGTCACGAGTTCTGAGGCTTGTAACCTACACAGAATTATGGGCATGAAGATTGAAGACCGTATTGGAGATGCAAAGAACAAGGGAATTGAACGCATTAAATTAGGGGAAGTGTTATTAATTGCATTGAATGCATTATTAATTTTTGAAAATAGAGAGAGACATCTGTACTAGAAAAATGCAATTCTGTGCTATGTTCTAGCAAAGGGAAAAATGATTTTGCTCCCAATGGTTGCAGTTAAAAAAAAAGTATAATGTAAATTTGTTTGGTAGAAAAAAGTAACAGGACTACAGTTTCTTACCAATGCAACCCTATACATGTATACTCAGAAGTAGTCCCATTGAGCTTAATGAGACTAACTCCCATGCGAGTTTTTATAGGGTTACAGTCTAAGAACATCATTTCCCATACAGCAAATACGTAAGGGGCACATAACCCAAAGCCAAAAAATAGTACTTGAATAACATCTCATTAATAAGCAATGATTCCACTTCAAAACTATCATAGTAGAGGGAGGAATACATGAAACTGCTTTTATTCATTGTATTCAACAAATTAAGATCTAAAGGGGTTCTTCACAATCCTGTTGCACTTTCTCATCGTGTAAATAAGTCCTGGAAACCAAAGGAAATGTAAATACTGTGGTACTTCAATGTACTAACTAAAGTTCACAGTGGAATACAATGACCTGTGACTCCTTTAATGCTCTTTACAAGTAACCAAACTATCTCTTAAAACCACTTTTTGAATTCAAAGGTCATGACTTCCAGAATTCGTTGTACTTCAGTTCCCCTCAATCACTGGCCATTCTGGCTAGTGCTGGTAACAGGTATAGTACAAATACATTGGGGGTGTATGTCACTGCTTTTTCCATCCGTGTTTTAACTGGTGTTGCAAGATCCTGCCTGACTCAAACAGGAATTTAGATACCAACATGGATGCTAATGACACCATTTTCCTGCCATTTGGAAAGATAGGTAGGTTAACAACAACAACAACAACAACAACAACAACAACAACAACAACAACAACATTTTATTTGTATCCCGCCCTCCCCAGCCAATGCTGGGCTCAGAGTGGTTAACATCGTAAAAACAACACAATAAGCATGAAAACAGACATCAATTAATTAAAATACATCTTAAAATTCAGACAAGTTAAAATCCGGGCAGGTGGCAATTATCAGAGTGGAATTGAGAGTGGTTGATAATTGCCAGGACCAACTGTTTCCACTGATCATACAAGGACCTGTGAGCAGGTTGGGGGCCTCCTTTGGGCTTGTTTTATACAAAGGAAAAGAAGTCAAACTGCATCCTGCCTAAAGGCCTGGCAGAACAGGTTGCCCTTTTCTGAACTTTTTCTAGCTCTTTGTATCTATGTTCTTCCATTCTTGGGCAAGGTGATTGAGCGTGTGGTTGCTGAACAACTCCAAGCACGCCTGGAGGATGCGGACCATTTGGATCCCTTCCAATCAGGGTTCAGGCCTCATCATGGGACTGAAACTGCCTTGGTCGCACTGGTTGATGATCTCCGGCGAGCTAGGGACAAAGGTGAGAGTTGTTTCCTAGTTCTGCTGGATCTCTCAGCGGCCTTTGATACAATCGACCATAACATCCTTCTGGACCGTCTAGAGGGGTTGGGAGCTGGGGACACTGTTATACAGTGGTTTCGCTCCTTCCTCCTGGGCCGTGTTCAGAAAGTGGTGGTGGGGGATGAGTGTTCAGACCCCTGGGCTCTCACTTGTGGGGTGCCTCAGGGTTCCGTCCTCTCCCCCATGCTTTTTAACATCTATATGAAGCCGCTGGGAGAGATCATCAGGGGGTTTGGACTGGGTGTCCATCAATATGCAGATGATACCCAGCTCTACCTCTCTTTCAAATCAGAACCAGTGAAGGCGGTGAAGGTCCTGTGTGAGTGCCTGGAGGCGGTTGGAGGATGGATGGCGGCTAATGGATTGAAGTTGAATCCTGACAAGACAGAAGTACTGTTTTTGGGGGACAGGGGGCGGGCTGGTGTGGAGGACTCCCTGGTCCTGAATAGGGTAACTGTGCCCCTGAAGGACCAGGTGCGTAGCCTGGGAGTCATTTTGGACTCACAGCTGTCCATGGAGGCGCAGGTCAATTCTGTATCCAGGGCAGCTGTCTACCAACTCCACCTGGTACGCAGGCTGAGACCCTACCTGCCCACAGACTGTCTCGCCAGAGTGGTGCATGCTCTAGTTATCTCCCGCTTGGACTACCGCAATGCGCTCTACGTGGGGCTACCTTTGAAGGTGACTCGGAAACTACAGCTAATCCAGAATGTGGCAGCTAGACTGGTGACTGGGGGCGGCCGCCGAGACCACATAACACCGGTCTTGAAAGACCTACATTGGCTCCCAGTACGTTTCCGAGCACAATTCAAAGTGCTGGTGTTCACCTTTAAAGCCCTAAACGGCCTCGGCCCAGTATACCTGAAGGAGCGTCTCCACCCCCATCGTTCTGCCCGGACGCTGAGGTCCAGCACCGAGGGCCTTCTGGCGGTCCCATCATTGCGAGAAGCAAAGCTACAGGGAACCAGGCAGAGGGCCTTTTCGGTAGTGGCGCCCGCCCTGTGGAACGCCCTCCCATCAGATGTCAAAACGATAAACAACTACCTGACATTCAGAAGACATCTTAAGGCAGCCCTGTTCAGGGAAGTTTTTAATGTATGATATTTTAGTGTTTTTTGGTTTCTATGGAAGCCGCCCAGAGTGGCTAGGGAAACCCAGCCAGATGGGCGGGGTACAAATAATAAATTATTATTATTATTATTATTACTATGTTATCCGCCTCTCCCACTCCATTTAGCCTCACTGCGGGCACATTTAACGGAGAGGGGGAAGAGGCTCACAGAACTTCCCCTTCCTTAAGCAGCTGATTTAGGATGCCTTCCACTCGCACTGCTTGCTTGCTCACCTCCCTGGCTGCTGTTCAGCCTTCTGGAGTTGGCATGGTCACCTGTTGGCAGCCACACTAATTACAGCGTGATGACAGCCCTCCATTTTTATGTATATAGGAAGATATGTCCACTGCTGACAGGACCAAACATATCCTGCTTTTTAAACCATTTCTTTACAAAGTTTCTACTGAAGATAGGAAAATAAATCTGAGCTGACCTTGAGAGAATATGAAAAGCGTCTTGGATCTCTCCTCAGAATTGATAAAGCAGGTGCAGGACAGCTTCTTCTCAATACTCAGTCAAAATTGGATTCCTGTCGAAGGCAAAGTGCTCAGCTGCAGAAGCCAAATTAAAGGATGACACATAAAGATGGCAATTCAGTTCGGACAAATATAATGAAAGAGCCCTACTACCGTCTCTTCCCTGTGCATGTCTACTCAGAAGCAAGTCTCCAACATTTCTCTGATGAAAATGGGGACATCCAATTAAATAATAATAGCAATAATAATATTTATACCCCACCCATAAAAACACAATGAAACATTAAACATTAAAAAAAGTTCCCTGTACATGTCTTTGGATGTCTTCTAAAGGTTGAATAGTTACTGAAATTCTTGGCTCGGGGGTCACATAACTCCATTCCCTCCAACATTTCTCCGATGAAAATAATAATAAAAATAAGAGTTTGGATTTGATATCCCGCTTTATCACTACCCTAAGGAGTCTCAAAGCGGCTAACAATCTCCTTTCCCTTCCTCCCCCACAACAAACACTCTGTGAGGTGAGTGGGGCTGAGAGACTTCAGAGAAGTGTGACCAGCCCAAGGTCACCCAGCAGTTGCATGTGGAGGAGCGGGGAATCAAACCTGGTTCACCAGATTACGAGTCCACCACTCTTAACCACTACACCACACTGGCTCTCAAATAGGGACATCATAAGGAAAAGTGGGACATTCCGGGATCAAATCAGAAACTGGGATGCTTTTGGTAAATCTGGGTCTAGCCCTGGAAAAGTGGCACACTTGGAGGGTCTGTTAAACCACAAAGCACTGTTAAAAGCAGTACAGAGCAATCATTAAAATGACTAGCTACTCAAGGAAAGTTTAAACAACTGCCTAGGCCTGCCTACATAAAAAGGTCTTCCAGAGACAAATTCAAGTGCGCCTGCCAAATCTCTGCTGGAAGAGAGAGCCCACAATGTGTGACTGTCAACACTTAATGCCTGGCTTGTGGTGGAGGTCAATTGGGTCTCTGTGACATGGGGAACAACTAACAGCACTCCTCTGGATGATCTCAGTGATCGTTCTTGGATAGAAGGACTCTGGAAGTCCTTAAGGTAACTCAGTTGCCCCTGACTCTACAGATAAAAGACTTCAAAAGATTTTAAAAATGAATTATTAGACCAATCATGAATTATCTGCCTGATATAAGAGTTCATCCTTCTAATTATTGGTTCTGCTTCCATCCCCCTGCTCCCTTCAATGTGGTCATACTGAAATCCACAACTTGTTTACTTACAGTTGGTCCTATTAAACATCAGCAGAACAGCCCAGGGGTTGAAGATTTCATCTCCAGAGAACGGTCTTGTGATTCTCAGAGCGATTTACTAGCCTCTCTAACAGTTTCTGCGTTGAAGGCCATTAACCAGCTACCTTACAAGGAGAGAATTCCTCGAGCAGTTTTTGGTCCTGCGCTGTCTCACCTCTGCCAAATGGTTTGATTGTTTGTGTGCCAAATTCGGGATGCGTTAAGCCTTATTCACTCATTTTCTTTTGAAAATGGAAACCTTCACTGCTCAGTCTCCTCAAGAGTTCCTCGCTCCTTGGCTGCAGTCCACAAAGACTTAAGGCAGTGTTTTTTATACACTGCATGCAAACTCACTAGGCTCCCAGTCCTGAAATTTGCAAATGACCAGTTCAGTAACTAATGTCAGTGCTAGTGCATTTGAGAAAATTGTTATGGTTAGGAGGCAGAGTAGGAAAGTGTGGCTTAATTGCTCAAAGGATCACATTTGTTTCCTAACAAAACAATGGGATGATTTCATCCTTCCCACCCAGCACCATGTGCAATGTTTTTTCTCTGTGTTGTTATTTGCCTCTGTAGATGGCATTAAACAAAATGAAGCCGCAAATGGGCCCGCAACAAAATGTTACAGCATATCCTGACTTCTAACATTGCTCCTATCCAGTCATCAGGATAGTTTATATACTACACAGATAGGTTCTTTCCAGTTTCCCTTCCCAAAATTCTGTTCCAAAAGTGCTGCATTGGCTCCAAGTAAAATACCAGGTCCAGTTCAAGGTGTTAGTACATTCGAGGTTCTGAAAGACCACCTTCCTCAGTATCAAACATATTGGGCTCTGTGATCAGCAGGTGAGGCCTTGTTGGTGGTGCCACCACTTGGAGCTGCCTGGTTGGTGTTGACTCGTGACAGGGCCTTCTCAGTGCTGGCTCCACATTTGTGGAATGCCTTACCTCATGAGGTGCATATGTCCCCTTTATTATTGACATTCAGGTGGAATTTTAAAATGTTCCTCTTTATCCAGGCATTTCATGTCTGAAAAATACTGATCCTAGCAAACTTGAAATCACTGAATGAGATAATGTGATTGTTTTTAACTGCTTTAAAACTATTTTCAGAATCTTTTTTAAGATTTTGTTATTTATGTGTTTACCACTCTGGGCTTCTTTGGAAGAAAGGGTGGGATATAAATTTAATAATAATAATGATGATGATGATGATGATGATGTCCAGTTCCCATTAGACTGTCTTTTAAAATGTGTATAGTTTCCCCCCATTAGGCTCTTCTTGTTTTGTAAATTTTGGGCTTTCCTTTGCGTGCTGAAACCTTCCCGTCTTGCTCATGAGAAGCTCATTTTGGCTTCTTTGATGTACTCACATGCCATGTGAGTTTACTATTAGAAGGAGTTTTAAATATGCCATCACTGTGGCTGTGTGAACACTATGCCTTTGAAACACCTTCTTTCCCTCAAAGAATTCTCTGCACCTTAGTTCACCCCTCACACAGTTACAATTCCCAGCAACCCTTTACAAACTACAGTACCCAGAATTCTTTGAGGGGGGCAGGATGTGCTTCAAATATGCTTTAAAGGTATATTAGGCATGCAGCCGCACTCAACGAATTGAAAGTCCGGGGGAGAAAAAGGTAGTCCTTGCAGGCAACAGCCTGACTGCCAAAGGGAAGTACAGTGGTACTTCGGGTTAAGAACTTAATTTGTTCTGGAGGTCTGTTCTTAACCTGAAACCGTTCTTAACCTGAGGTACCACTTTAGCTAATGGGGCCTCCCGCTGCCGCCGCCGCACGATTTCTGTTCTCATCCTGAGGTAAAGTTCTTAACCTGAGGTACTATTTCTGGGTTAGCAGAGTCTGTAACCTGAAGCGTATGTAACCTGAAGCGTACGTACCGGTAACCTGAAGCGTCTGTAACCCGAGGTACCACTGTAAAGATACGTGTTGTATTCTTTTCAATATTAATAGTGAGGGATAACTTAAAGGAATGAGAAAGGTTGTTCTTCTGTGTTGCTCAGAGATCCATTCCAAATTCCTTTTAATGCTCTGCACGCTGGCTCCTTTTCAACTCCTTTGAAAAATCTTTTCATGCACATTATTTATTTTTATACTGTCAGCAATTATTGTGAGGTTTTTTTTAACGTAAGCATCTAAGGTCAAAAACAATACAAAAAAAGTTCATGTACGAAACCAGAAAGAGATATTGGTTCATTTACAGGAAGGCTGAGAGACCTTAGGTCTTGGGATCGAATGTGGCCCTCGAGAACACGCTACCTGGCCCTCAGGCCATGTCCCCTCTCTAGGGCACCCTCCTCCCTAATCCTGCTCTATGGTCTTTCTCAAACGCTTTTGCTTGCCTGGTTTGTGTCCTCAGACTGTGATAAAACCTTTTGCTTACCAGGATCTTCATCCAGGTGTGTGTGTGTGAATGGAAAGATCTGGGAAATGATATATAATGAAATGGAAAATAAAGTTTAAAATAACTTTTCTGAAGAAACTAGAAGCTTTTTTTTAAAAAAGGAATTGTAGGTACCAAGATCCCAAAGGAGCAGAAAAGACTTTTCATGTATGGAACGACTGATGCACGGATGTTACTAGCCCAGAGATGGAATGTAGATAGAGTCCCTACCAGAGAAAAATGGCAAATTAAGCTGTTGGAATACGCCGAAATGGCAAAACTGACCAGAAGGCTCAGGAACCAAGAAGACGAAAACTTCAAGAAAGAATGGGAAAGATTTATAATTTATTTGGGAGACCGCTGTAAGCAGATGAAAAAAATCAGCAGGATTCTAATAATACTTGTCATGTAACTGTAGACTATAGACAATATGGAGAGATATAAAATGTGGATGATTAAATATTATGCAGTTGAAAATGTTGACAATAGGACCCAGGGAGGGGATGGTGGGAAGTCTAGAGATTCAGAGAACTCCCTAAACATGAGCATGTACAGTGGTACCTCGGGTTAAGTACTTAATTTGTTCCGGAGTTCCGTTCTTAACCTGAAACTGTTCTTAACCTGAAGACCACTTTAGCTAATGGGGCCTCCTCCTGCCGCCGCGCCACCGGAGCACTATTTCTGTTCTCATCCTGAAGCAAAGTTCTTAACCTGAAGCACTATTTCTGGGTTAGCGGAGTCTGTAACCTGAAGCATATGTAACCTGAAGTGTATGTAACCCGAGGTACCACTGTATTTGGTATTGTTGTAACTTTACACTTGGAAGATCAAATAAAAATTATTTCAAAAAAGAAGAAGAAAGATCTGATTTCTGCACAGCTGCAATGTACTTTACTGAAGGAAGAGTTGCGCCTGTTGGTGTTCCCAATCTGGCCTTCAGCCAGTAGCAGCCGGTGAGGCAGAGTGAGGTGCCTTTGCTTATCAGAGGGAGGGCAGCAGGGCATCATGGATGTCGGCCCAGTGCAGATGGAACCAGTCCGATGCTCCTGGCACTGTGCCTACAAACTCCTGGCAGCGCTTGCCTCTTCAGCACTGGGAAGCCAGGTGAGCAATTCCGCTTCATCCCACTGGCTGCTGCTATTTTTAACTCCACCCGCCAGTGGCATGTGGCCCCCAGAACGCTGGCTATGAAGGAATGTGGCCCTTAGTGTGGAAAAGCTTTCCTACCCGTGATTTACAATAGTGCTATGTGTTTGGGTATTTCTCCTGAGAAATCTCTATGTGGGACAAGAAGCTACAGTTAGAACTGGATGTGGAACAACTGACTGGTTCAAAATTGGGAAAGGAGTACGGCAAGTCTGTATATTGTCTCCCTGCTTATTTAACTTATATGCAGAATTCATCATGCGAAAGGCTGGGCTGGATGAATCCCAAGCCGGAATTAAGATCGCCGGAAGAAATATCAACAACCTCAGATATGCGGATGACACAACCTTGACAGCAGAAAGTGAGGAGGACTTAAAAAATATTTTATTGAGGGTGAAAGAGGAAAGCGAAAAATATGGTCTGAAGCTCTACATCAAAAAAACGAAGATCATGGCCACTGGTCCCATCAGCTCCTGGCAAATAGAAGGGGAAGAAATGGAGGCAGTGAGAGATTTTACTTTCTTGGGCTCCATGATCACTGCAGATGGTGACAGCAGTCACGAAATTAAAAGATGCCTGCTTCTTGGGAGGAAAGCAATGACAAACCTAGACAGCATCTTAAAAAGCAGAGACATCACCTTGCCAACAAAGGTCCGTATAGTTAAAGCCATGGTTTTCCCAGTAGTGATGTATGGAAGTGAGAGCCGGACCATAAAGAAGGCTGATCGCCGAAGAATTGATGCTTTTGAATTATGGTGCTGGAGGAGACTCTTGAGAGTCACATGGACTGCAAGAAGATAAAACGTATCCATTCTTAAGGAAATCAGCCCTGGGTGCTCAATGGAAGGACAGATCGTGAAGCTGAGGCTCCAATACTTTGCCCACCTCATGATGTTGGGAAAGAGAATGGGACGACAGAGGACGGGATGGTTGGATAGTGTTCTTGAAGCTACCAGTATGAGTTTGACCAAGCTGCGGGAGGCAGTGGAAGACAGGAGTGCCTGGCGTGCTCTGGTCCATGGGGTCACGAAGAGTTGGACACGACTAAACGACTAAACAACAACAACATGTGTTTGGGTGGGTGCTAGGCCCCTATAATTCCAGTAAGTGATAGAATCTAATCAAGGCTTGTTGTGTTCATCTTGGTGCCAGACACTGAACCCTTGGGTTCAGCAAGTGTTAAAATATAAGCCAGCTTAGCCTCCCCAAGAGGTAATTGCTTCGGAGATGAGCCATTAAGAAAATCATGATGGTAATGTAGAGAAAAAGAAGGAACCTTTTACCACATGTGGTGGATGTGCCCCAAGGTAAAAGACTTCTGGGAAAGGATTTATAATGAATTGAAAAAAGTGTTGAAAAACACATTTATTAAAAAACCAGAAGCCTTTTTACTTGGTATAGTGGGGGGTGAAATCCCCAAAAAGGATGTTACTTTTTTTCCCTGTATGCCACAACAGCTGCAAGAATATTGTTAGCGAAGAATTGGAAGAAACAAGATTTACCAACTATCGAAGAATGATGGACTATATGGAACTTGCTGAACTGACCGGGAGACTCCAAGACCAGAGAGAAGAGACGGTGGAAGAAGACTGGAAGAAGTTTAAGGAATATTTGAAAAAATATGTTAATATTTAAACCTTAGAATAGCTTTGGAAGTGGATATAGGCTGTAGGGATAGAAGTAGAAGATAGGGTATTTTAAAATAGTATTATTTGTAAGTGATAAAATGTGAAGTTATTTTAAGTGTGATTAAAAAAAAAAGATGGTTAGAGATTATGATATATGTAAACTGCTAAAGATGAAGTAAAATGAAAATCAGATAGGTGGGACTGGGGGAAGCCCACTTAACAATGTTTAGAAAAATAAGGATATGACAAGAATTTGTTTGTATTGTTTGTCTTTTCTGTTTGTGTTTTTTATTTGTGTTATAAAATAAATAATTTTTTTGGGAGAAAGTGGGGGGGGGGGGAGAATATCATGATGGCACCAAAGTTTTCCTAAATCAGGGGAAATAGCCTTTTTCTCTTACACATTTGCAACAGAAGAAGGAACACTGTGGAGGGTGAGGTTCTTCCTGAGGTAAACAGTTGCCTTTCCATCCTCTCAGTTTTCAGACAGTGATTCAGGAGGAGGAAAAGATAGACCCTGTAAAATATTATTATAATTGCATGGGGATCTTTGAAATGTTATGCTATATTAGGATATACTCATACAATGACCTTTAGGTTTAGGAGATTACCATCAGAATTTCTGTGGTAACGACTTGAAGACAGTTTTAGAGAAGCCTGTGTTTTTCTTTCTCATGGAAGATGTATAAATGCAGTTCTGATTGTCCAGGAGATAATGTAGACAATAACAAATCTCTTTTGCAATACCATGTATTCAGTGTTAAGTGGGTAGCCATAGATTAATTAAATCACTCTAGTGCTTACACCATGAAATGGAAATGAAATCCCCAAGACACTGATTTCATCAAATTGCACAAAATTGCAATAGCTGTGATGTAACTGCTAGGTGCTGTGATTCTGAACAGGCAATATTTTAAACCAAATAGGTGTTAAGTATAAATGTTTAATTGTACCTTGAAATGGAAAATAACTCTGTGCATTGCTAAAGGTTTAATGCTAAAAAATTCCATTGAGTGCCTAACAGATTAATAATTAGCTGTTGGTGTATCTCCGCTAGCTCTCACGTTGTGTTTAACTTAGATTACATGGGAAAGGTATTCAGCTGCAAATCTCCATTTTGTGTGAGTTAGTCTTTGTTCTCTCTCTGAAGCACCAGAGAAGAAAGCATATGTGCTAATGATTCTCTCCAGGAGAGGTATTATGCAACTAGTTGGATGTAGCATTATTGTTTTGAGTGTCTGTTTTGGAACAAGTTCTGTTAGTAAATCTTATGAACCAATTTTTTTTGGACTGGACAATTTTTATTTTGAGAGGATTCACTTTTTATTCATCCTCTTGCTTTCATATGTGCAATATTAATAACCACAATAATAGAATTTCAGGAGAGTTGGGGAGAAGCCCAAACCCAAGATCTGTGGGGATGAGTGGAGCTGGAATTGGCAGATCTCCAGCTGAAGTCCCTCATTCCACCTCAGTCAAAGTAACAACAGCATAAGTTCCCCATCCCAGCTAAACGGCCTCGGTCCAGTATACCTGAAAGAGCGTCTCCACCCTCATCGTTCAGCCCGGACACTGAGGTCTAGCACCGAGGGCCTTTTGGCAGTTCCCTCGCTGCAAGAAGCCAGGTTACAGGGAACCAGGCAGGGGGCTTTCTCAGTAGTGGTGCCCGCCCTGTGGAATGCCACCCCACCAGATTTCAAAGAGAAAAACAACTACCAGACTTTTAGAAGACATCTGAAGGCAGCCCTGTTTAGGGAAGCTTTTAATGTTAAACAGACAATTGTATTTTAATAGTTTGTTGGAAGCCGCCCAGTGTGGCTGGGGAAACCCAGACAGATGGGCGGGGTATAAATAAATAAATAAATAAATAAATAAATAAATAAATAAATAAATTTAGCTGGGCTTCAGCTAGCTGAACCTGGAGAATGTCCTGGAAAGGGGGCATGCCTGGGATATAGCAGGAGGGTCATTGGGTAGAATGGACTTATTCCTGTTCCAAAAGCCATTCCACTGGCAAAATAGGTGGCATAAGTCGAACTCTATATTTTAAAGGCTTGCTTTTTCCTTTCCCAGGCTTGGGCAGCCCCACTCCTGAATGGAGTTTGGAGTCGGGGTAAGTTACACTGGCGTAATTTACACCAATGCAAATTATCCTGTCTTCCTACAGTTTGGATTGCTCTTCCTGACTTTTGCTTACCCTGCCCTTGATGCCAAGTACTGAAGAAATGAGCCCACGCTGCCAATTCTCGTAGTAGACCAGTATAAAGCAAGCAGCACATAAGCGGCACACAAAACGCTACCAAACCATTCTACGTTCTAAATCTTATATTAATAATCCAAAAATTGAGAGAGCTACTACAGGAGCCTGGCTAAAGGAACTTTAAAGATTGAATCTTCCTTTTGGACACAATTTGTTTTTTTTTTAAATAAATGTTTATTAAGGTTTTACAAAACAGAAGATTCATCATTTCAAAGTGTGTCATTTCCATACATAAAGTTCATATAAAAAACAAATACAACAGAAAAACAAAACTATATAGCAGAGAAAAAAGAAAAATAGGGAAAAAGAAAAAAGAAAAACCCACTTTCTTAAATTTATAAAGTTCCATACCCCTCTGTCTTGACCTCCTCACATCCCCCTTTTTTGTGTTCCTCTTTATTCCAATCAAATTCAGCAAGTTCAAAACCTTATTTAAACCATACTTAATTTTATATTCTTCTAGTTATTATGTCCCGATTTTCCATTATTTTGGTCCATACCTCATCTTATATACTATGACATAATAATGTTCTGTTCATAACCCCCTATCCTTTTTTAACATTCTTCTTTTTATTCACATTTAACCAAATCACACAAACCCTGTTACCTTCACTTCCCACATCATATTAACACTCAAAGATTTTACAGTATTTTTGTAAATAGTCCTTAAACTTTTTCCAATCCTGTTCAATCAAATCTTCTCCCTGATCACGGATTCTGCCAGTCATTTCAGCCATCTCCATGTAGTCGATCACTTGCGTCTGCCATTCCTCCACGGTGGGTAGATCTTGTGTCTTCCAGTACTTGGCAAGAAGTATTCTTGCTGCTGTTGTTGCATACATAAAAAATGTTCTATCTTTCTTTGGCACCCATTGGCCAACTATGCCCAAAAGAAAGGCCTCTGGTTTCTTAGGAAAGGTAAGTTTAAATACCTTCTTGAGTTCATTATGTATCATTTCCCAGTAAGCCTTGACCCTTGGGCATGTCCACCAAAGGTGAAAGAATGTTCCCTCGGCTTCTTTACATTTCCAACACTTGTTGTCAGGCAGGTGATAAATTTTTGCAAGCTTAACTGGGGTCATGTACCACCTATAAATCATTTTCATAATATTCTCCTTTAAGGCAATGCATGCCGTAAACTTCATACCGGTGGTCCACAACTGCTCCCAGTCAGCAAACATAATGTTATGACCTATATCCTGCGCCCATTTAATCATTGCTGATTTAACCGTTTCATCCTGCGTGTTCCATTTCAACAGCAAGTTATACATCTTTGACAGAATCTTAGTTTTTGGTTCTAACAGTTCTGTTTCCAATTTTGATTTCTCCACCTGGAAGCCAATTTCTTTTGTCCAAATTGTAGGCCTCTCTTATTTGATAATAATGAAGCCAGTCTCGCACTTTGTCTTTTAATTTCTCAAAACTCTGCAGTTTCAATCTGTCACCTTCTTGTTCCAAAATTTCCCAATATTTTGGCCATTTGGCCTCCATATTGAGCTTTTTCTGAGACTTAGCTTCCATAGGTGACAACCACCTTGGGGTTTTGCTTTCCAGCAAATCTTTATATCTTGTCCAGACATTGAACAGAGATTTCCTGACAATATGGTTTTTAAATGCCTTGTGAGCTTTAACCTTGTCGTACTACAGATATGCATGCCACCCAAAAACATTATTGAAACCTTCTAAATCCAAAATGTCCGTGTTCTCAAGAAGCAGCCAGTCTTTTAACCAGCAGAATGCTGCTGATTCATAGTACAATTTAAGGTCTGGCAGGGCAAATCCACCTCTTTCTTTTACATCAGTTAAAATTTTAAACTTTATTCTGGGTTTCTTGCCCTGCCAGACAAATCTAGAAATATCTCTCTGCCACTTCTTGAAACAATCCATCTTGTCCAAAATTTGCAAAGATTGAAACAGAAATAACATTTTTGGCAAAACATTCATCTTTATAGCTGCGATTCGACCCAACAAGGAAAGCTTCAAATTAGACCAAATTTCTAAGTCTTTTTTAACTTCTGACCAACATTTCTCATAGTTCTCTTTAAATAAGTTCAAATTTTTCGCAGTCATATTAATCCCTAGGTATTTCACTTTCTTAACCACAGTTAAACCTGTTTCATTCTGAAACCTGTCCTTTTCCATTGGAGTTAAATTCTTCTCTAATACTTTAGTTTTTGACTTATTTAATCTAAATCCTGCCACATGACCAAATTCTTTAATCAATTCCAAAGCTCTTTTCATACTAGATTCCGGCTCCTGTAAAGTTAAAACCAAATCATCTGCAACCTTTTGGACACAATTTGAATGAGTTTTCTGTTTGTGGCTTCTGTAGTAGATCTTGTACATAGCTCTCTCAGTTTTTGGATTATTAATATAAGATTTAGAACGTAGAATGGTTTGGTAGCGTTTTGTGTGTCCTTGATGCCAAGTAAGCAGCGAGTTCCACAGTTTAGCCTTAGATTTATCTGGTAAATACATTTAGGACAGCAGCCCCAGAGTTAATATTTAAGTCACCAGCAGCAGAACAACAATTTCTGCCATTCAGCAGTGGGTGGAACACAGAGTTCTCTAGAGAAGTAGAGCGACCTGAGAATGACTCAGCTGAGTTGAGTTGTATGTTACGTGGAAGATCCATGAATGGCTCTCCAAAGGTCTTTATTTTTACAATGTCTGGCTAGTGCACAGGCTGAGTTGTAAGTTGCCCACAACTCGCTTCCATAAAGCACATGGCAGGACAGAGTTTCAAACAAAGATGTGCTCTCCCAAGCCTACATTCCCAGCCTGTTCGTACTCCTGACTCAGGAAACCTCTACACTCGCTTGGTCACGTCCGCAGAATGGAAGATGGCAGGATCCCCAAGGACGTGCGCTACAGGGAGCTGACTTTAGGCAGCAGGCCCATTGGCTATGCATTCCAAAGTTGTCTGCAAACATGACATGAAGGCTGGCAACATCAGCCCTGCCTTGTGGGAATTCCTTGCAGACGACCACAGTGCCTGGAGACAGACTGTCAGGTTGTGCATTCGTAGCAGTGACCAGAGGAGGAATGGCCGCTGGGAGGAGCGCAGAGAGAAGGAATGCCATGGTGCATCTGCAGCAGCACAAGAGAGCCAGTGTGGTGTGGTGTAGTGGTTAAGAGCGGTAGACTCGTAATCTGGTGAACCGGGTTTGTGTCCCCGCTCCTCCACATGCAGCTGCTGGGTGACCTTGGGCTAGTCACACTTCTCTGAAGTCTCTCAGCCTCACTCACCTCACAGAGTGTTTGTTGTGGGGGAGGAAGGGAAAGCAGAATGTTAGCCGCTTTAAGACTCCTTAGGGTAGTAATAAAGCGGGATATCAAATCCAAACTACTACTACTACTACTACTACTCTTCTTCTTCTTCTTCTTCTTCTTCTTCTTCTTCTTCTCCTTCTCCTTCTCCTTCTCCTTCTCCTTCTCCTTCTCCTTCTTCACAACCAGATGCCTTCATCTGCCCCAGCTGCAACAAAACATCTCTCTCCCATATCGGGAGAGCAGGCACTGCAACCTTCCAACAGCTTGACCTCACTCCTGAAGGCATACTCCGTTGTCTCCCAAGACAGACTGCTGCCAATGATGAGATGAACCAGACTCTCATTAGGGAACGAAACTACAAAACTCTGTAGCTTATTGATGCTACTTTCAAATGGAGACAATTTGTGCATTCAGCTGTGAGCCATCAAGTGACGTATTATCAATTGCTCTCGATTAATGTATGTGCATGTGAATCAGCACATATTTCTGAGAGTCTGAAAACTTTTCAAATGTTTGGAACCTCCAGCAGATAACCCATTTGCTGCCATAGGAGTTAGAATGGGAAGATATTAGGCTGGAGCACATATCTTTGGCCTTTTCAGACCCAGGACCCACCAGCATACATTTCTTGTTCTTTAGCCATATGATTGCATGGTGCTAGTGTTCCTGTGGCAACCCACTTTGTGGATCAGACACACCATCTGAAGACCAGTGGGCAAGAGCGTAAGTAGGCACAGAGCACTTGGGGTAGATCTACGCACAGGGGAAACACTATAAATAAGTCAGAAATTAGATCGTTATAACAAAAGTTAAAAAAAACAACTATGGAAAATTGCGTATAATTTTTCTTTGCTCTCTGGCACCACCTGGTGTTCCATGTTTATAATGCATCCAATTCACTGTTCTTTTGATTAATGTAGCTGAGTCCAAGGTACACACTAAGCAAAGGACTCTGGGATATTTTTCCCCAGGGAAGAGTTCACAGCTAAGTCATTAAAAAGGTAGCTTACACAAGTAGAAAGCAGAGCCCGGAGCCACCGTGGATGAAAAGGGTAGCTTACAAACGCTACTACAAATGCTACTACAAACGCTACCCCTTTCGTTTGCCAGTTTAATTAGTGTAATCACGACAGACCGAATGGCTTTATGACCGTATGGGTTAATTTGAATTGGAAATTGAAATCTGGGCTCGAACTACCCCAAAGATTGGCACCTTGAGACTGGACACGGAAGGAGGAACAGATGGAGAAGGGGACTGTCAAAAATGTCTGTCAAAAAAGGAAGCTATTTATTTCAAGAGAAGCAGTATGTTTATCACCTCCCCCTCTTTTGAAGAGGCATCATTCAAAACTCTGTGTCACATTCTGGTGAGACTCTGAGTAACAGAACTAGGGGTAGGGTGAGGCGGACGAGGAGCTAAGGCTTTCTAGACTGGCCATGTAGGATTGATGCTCAGAGGTGGGAGCTATATGGAGGAGGAAACATTGTGTCACATAGTGCAACCATTCATATAAGTGAATGGTTGACACTGGCTCCTATAGGCTAATGTTGCAACACTTGGAAACTCTGTTGGGATGAGAGCAAAGGCTGTACTCATCCAGTCCTAGCTCTGGATGATGAAGCCTTTGTGGATTCCTATCCTGTGTATGTTTAGTGGAGGGATGCAATGCATCTCTGATCACAGAACGTGTAGAGGTCCACTCAGGGGTCCAGCTGCTTACCCAGGGTTCATGTGTCCTTTGGAAATGAGGCACAGTAGAGATTGTGGTGTCTTTATGATATATGGTTTATGTATACATATATTCAACCTGAGCCTATGATGGAGGGGTTCAGAGCATTAACACCCCAAGAGGTTCTTGCTTTCCTCACAGCCGCAGGCTTGGATGCCAGCAGAAATCAGCCATGGCTCTCTGCTCCAGCTTGCCGCATTTAACAGATTGCAACCTCTTTTACCTAGGTCACATATTCACCACTGCAATCCTAAACCCGACTCTGCCTTATCTCTGCCCACAATCTCTCAGTGGAAGGAGGGGCTTCAGCACATTGCTGTCTGGCACAACCGATGCATTCTTAATGGCTTCCTTCATGGCTCTTCACCTCCCCTATGGTTCTTGTTTTGGTGAAATCTACCTCTTCCTGAATCTGAGCAACTTTATCTGCAAAAATGATTTTGTGCTGTTCTGAGATCTCCTGGGCAGGCCGCGCCCTGGGCCAGCTGGTAAGAGGCAGGGACAGTACCTGTGGGCACTCACAGCAGGGGAGTCCTCCTGGGCCTGTATTTGAGCACTTTGCTAAATCCAGTGCCTGGCAGCCCATTGCAATACTCCAAGCACTGATTAAATTCTAATATTTACTAAATTCAGGGATTATGGGTATTTTGCACCCACAAACTCTGGCACCCACAATTTTATTACAAAAGAACTGGTCTTATATATGCATGAATAGTAATTGCAACTCAATGAAAAACCTTACAAAACACACACTTTAGTGACCACGAGAGTCTGGAGGATGTTTTAAGGTCTGGGGATACAGCTCACAAATTGGGGGAAGTTACTGGAGAAAACAGATTTTCTCCAGTTCGGCACGGTGTGTGGTTTCAGTAGCACTGAATGCAATTCCATGGGAAGGCTTTCAGTTTCCCAAAGCTGGGGTACTTTTCCATTAAAAAAGCCAAAAAGCCCAACCCAAATATTAGAGTCTAATGAAAATCAGATTGCTACTATCATGTGCATTACTGGTAATTTCTACACTTTAAGCAAACCACATACCATGGTAGATTTATATGCAGAGCACGTTCGATATATCCAATAATTGCTCACAATTAGTACAAAATGATAGTCAATCTGATCTTTATTAGAAAGGCACAATGTAATAAAGCTTTCAAAATGGCTGGTTGAATCCTGTAATTATTTTATGTGCAAATGGATGTCTTGTCTGAACTGTCTTGCTCCCTGAGAGCTGGTAGCAGCTAAGCTCTCTGTTGGGAGAAGAGATAATACCACTTCTGGCCAAACTTCCATGAACATTTTTGCCTTATAGGATCACAGGCTGGATACATGAGACGGATGAGTCAGCCACCACCACTACCTGTGGCTGCATTCAGACAACACTTTATTCTGATTCCCTAAAATTTCCATTCCTGATAATTTCCGCAATTTGTGTGATCTTTCACATAAGCCACTTCTGGAAAACTAGCAGTCACCAGAGAAAGCCTAGCACTCATTTCCATGTTTTCTAATTCTTATTATATTTCTAAAAAGATGCTGAGCATATGCTTGGACAAGCACATGTCTTATGGAATGATTTGGATGTACCATGGATTTGTTTTTCTACCTGATTTGAAGAAGTTCTGGTTAGTAAAGCTCTGAATCCTATTTATTGGTCTGGACCATTTTTATTTCAAAAGGAGTCAGTTTTTATGCATCCAATTGCTTCAAACTGCGCAATATTAATATCTGCAAAAGATACCATGTTTGGCCTCCAGCCGATGTCATGCTCGCTGTCTTCCAATTGTGGATAGGAAACTGAGACTGTGATGTCTGCCTCTGCTATTCCACACTGGTTCTCAAACTGGTACTAAGCTAAAAAGACTAACAATCTTTGCGGAGTACATCCCAAATATTGACTGTTTTCTTTACTTCATTGTTTATTGGCATTCCCATTTTATAAATACCGGTGTCACCATTCTGCCCGTGAGTATATTGTGTCCACATGGGCAATTATCGGATGGCCAAATAAGCTTCAAAGCGTCACTGGTATTCTGGGCTAAAATCCATCTATTGTTAAGAGTGTGAATTGGTCTGCTAATGAGCATCATAAACTGGCAAGAGCTGATTGTCATCATAGCACTACTTCAGATTTGAGGAAAGCTCATGCTCTCAGTTTTGCAGTTTGTTTAGAGTCCACCCACCCACCTGTTCCGTATATTTTCTAGTTGTTTTCCAGGCTCAGTCACCCAGAGGGATGCACTCAGCAAAGTGTTGCGCTTTAGAAAGCATCTTGGGGTGCTGAGAACCTTTCTCTGAGTATCTCATGGGTGGTAGTGGATACGGTGTTGGAGTATTTAAAACTGTGATCCCCTTGCATGCAGATTAACTCAAATATTATGCAGATACACCTTAAGTATTGTTCTTCCAAACAATACTAACCCCTTGTGGGCATTAGAGTTGCACACTCCTGCTCCAATCCAGACCTCCCAAATCATGCTGACTCACCCTGAGGACCACCCACCCTACATCAGTCCCAAGTTAGTTTGAGGGGCGGAGCTAATGTTTAATTGTTGTTGTTGTTTAGTCATTTAGTCATGTCCGACTCTTCGTTACCCCATGGACCAGAGCACACCAGGCACTCCTGTCTTCCACTGCTTCCTGCAGTTTGGTCAAACTAATGCTGGTAGCTTCGAGAACACTGCCCAACCATCTCGTCCTCTGTCGTCCCCTTCTCCTTGTGCCCTCCATCTTTCCCTGGTCTTTTCCAGGGAGTCTTCTCTTCTCATTAGGTGGCCAAAGTATTGGAGCCTCAGCTTCAGGATCTGTCCTTCCAGTGAGCACTCAGGGCTGATTTCCTTCAGAATGGATAGGTTTGATCTTCTTGCAGTCCATGGGACTCTCAAGACTCTCCTCCAGCACCATAATTCAAAAGCATCAATTCTTCTGTGATCAGCCTTCTTTATGGTCCAGCTTTTAAAAACCCTAAATAGACATATGGCCAGGAGAGGCTGGGGGGAGAGGGGAGATACTGTATCTCCTTCCTTCTCCACCAGAGCAGGGGGAATTCAATGTCTACATGCAGAAAGTTCAATCCTTGGCAGCTCCAGGTAGCCATGAGACCTTGCCTGAAATCCTGGAGAGCACTGCCAGTTGGTGTCGACAGCATTGGCCTAGATGGACCAATGGTTTGACTCAGTATGAGGCAGCTGTCTGCGTTTCTTCATTGGAATGAATGAAGTGGCTGTTTCGGGTGGTTGGGGAGAGTTGGGTATGTGACGCAGATCTTCAGACTCTAACACATCCCCCTCCTCAAAAAAATTGTGAAGTGCTTACGTCCATGTCCATCTCCTATAACAAATTGTTTGAGACAGGTGGCATTACTTGAATTGATTTCCCCCCCTCCCCATTTTTTCTCAGAATCTAGGTTGCTGACATACTGAAAAATTACAAGATCAAAATTAATTTCCTGTTTCTGTCCTCTGCTGTTCATTAACTTTTACAATGTCAAGCATTTCATACTCTCCGTTGGGGAAGGAGAATTCCAGGAAACGAACCTGGCTGGGGTTTTTTTAATAACCAATAATATTTGACACACATACACACTTGCTCAGAAATCAGGAACGGAATGCATCTTCTTGGAAGTGCATGGCAACCTCCGCTTTCTGAAATATAGAGAGGGTTATGTCAAGTGCCAATATGTCACCGTCAGAGCTCAATCTTTCCATGCCACAATTTATGTATGTCTGGGTTATTGTGATGTTGCAATTCTACTGAATCATGACGGAAGTCGGGATTTCAGGTCTCTAAACACATAATATGAAGACGTTATATAAATGATACTGCACCACTCATTTCTCCCCGCTCTGTCTGAAAGCTTTTGAAAACTCTGTCGTGGAATATGCTGCCAGATTGATTTATTCTTAAAGAGAGAGGACTGTGGCATTGTGTGACAACTCTGAAACAAGAAATTACATGTCTTCCTATTTAGCTTTCTAATTGAGTTTTCAGAGATTTGTTTTTGCTGGACTGATGCCCTGTTTTCAAAATAAACTGCATTCTGGGCATGATGTGTCTGTTATATTCACATTTCTATATATATTATATATAGATGTCTATATATAGATGTGTGTGTGTGTATAATTATTATATAATATTATATAATAAATATATAAGCATGTCTATATATTCACATTTCCCTGAATATATAGCACAGGGATTCAGACAGTGGAGTCTGCTCCATTAGGGTGAATAGGGCCTTGCCTAAAACATACAACACCATAAAAAACATACGAAAGGTGGTGCCAACTAAACAAAGGTGTTTTGGCCGCGAAATAGAATTTCTCCACCCTCTCCTCTTCTTTTGCTCCCACTGTCAAACTGCTCCAGAGGGTTGGGGGGGACCCCTAGAACAGATCTAGGGGTCTCATGAGGGTGGAGGGAACAGTTGGGGAGGGGGTCAGGAAGATCCATTGTGCAATTCCGAATCTGATGGTTCAGACGCAGCGGTTTTCAACCTGTGGGTCCCCAGATGTTGTTGGATACAACTCCCATCATCCCTGACCACAGGTGATGCTGGCTAGGCATGATGGGAGTTGTAGTCCAACAACATCTGGGGACCCACAGGTTGAGAAACACTGGTTCAGAGGGATCCAGCACAACATTTGCTTTAGTAGGAATTCATTGTGCAACAGAGGCCACCATCTATTGCGGGGGGAAGTCACTCGCAACTTGCTTATGTGTGTAGGGATGATTAGGGAGGCAGGAGAGGATATATTATTTAATGATATCCTTCCTAACTTGCGCTAGCAAGTTCCATATTCTCGCAGAGTTCCAAACATCCCCCTTTTTAAATTACACAGCGATCAGCTTGTTGCTGACTCATCTGAGTCTTATTATTAAAGATTCCTTCCTGGTAAAATCCCTTCTAATCCTTCTTAAAAAGAATAAACCCAGGAATCTGATTAACGTTAATATAAAAGTAGTTTACTCACAGATTCATTCAGGTCCCCAGACATATCCCTGAAGGCAGGCATTGGTTACATGACAACTAGAACTATTCCATAAAGAAATTAGCCCCAAGTGACTGCGACTAAGCACTTTTCCAAACACACAGCAACATACAAAATGGAGAACACACACATTGCTAGGTGACTTTAATTTAGTGCTTTGTGCAGCCCTGAATACTTTTAAAATTAAATATCATTTTATCATGGTCTAAGATTCTTTCACTTTGACTTGATACATAGAAGACATCTCCGTAGCATCAACTTGCCATCACACCATATATGTTTTCTGATTCCATGTGGGTTTTTTAAAATGTTAGCACCCAGTTTTAAAAATAAACAGGGAAATAATATCAGACGAATTGCTCTAAAACCTTGTTAATATATAAACACATCAGAAGTTGCCGTATGTAGCCAAAAGATATATCTCAGGGAGTAACCGTGAGAGAGGCACAATCTGACCACTTCTATCCATCAAAAGCCACATGGAGTAAGGGAGGGAAGATTTATTTCACTAACAGTAGATATGGTAGGGCCGATATAGCAACTGTTTTTTGTGATAGCAGAGCTAAAAATAATTTAGGAACAGTTTCGGACTTCTAGATAAATCAAGTTTCTATATAAAAAGAACACACCAATAGGAGGGGGGGGGGGAGGAATGTAATCTGGAGCCAAACTATCAGTAGGATTTAAAGCCTTTGACACTTTGCAGTTCCCAAAACACAGTATCAGTCTTTATCTGTATGATGGAAAGGAGTCAATTAACCCCAGGTCCATCTGATTCTCAAATTCTAAGGCAGGTCTCCCTAAGGGGGTACAACTTGCTTCGGCAACTGAAGATCCACACTGTTCCTTCAAAGCACATCCAAGACAGAATTCTGGGAACTGTAGTCTCCCCCTCACAGAACTACAACTCCCAGCACCCTTAACAAACTATGATTCCCAGGATGCTTTGGGGAAAGTAATGTGCTTTAAATGTATGGCCCTCCACCCTCCATAGGTGGCTGTGTGAGTCTTGATAAAGGTTGATCCCATCTGGACACAATCCTGCCTTTTACTTTGTCTACCTGTTATTGTTGTTTTAAATTAAATTAAATTTGTATAGCACCCTACATCTGAAGATCACAGGGTGGTTCATAACATAATAATACAAAATGGGAACACAAACTATATAAAAACAACAGCAAGAACAAAAACAAGCCAGTAACCCCCCCCCACAAAAAATATTTAAAAGGACATGGAGTGTTAATCAGCCAAAGGTGGGTTTAAAGAGAAACATTTTAACTGGTGTCTAAAGATATGTACGGTGGTACCTTGGGTTAAGTACTTAATTTGTTCCAGAGGTCTGTTCTTAACCTGAAACTGTTCTTAACCTGAAGCACCACTTTAGCTAACGGGGCCTCCCGCTGCCACCGCGCCACCGGAGCACGATTTCTGTTCTCATCCTGAAGCAAAGTTCTTAACCTGAGGTACTATTTCTGGGTTAGAGGAGTCTGTAACCTGAAGCGTATGTAACCTGAAGCGTATGTAACCCGAGGTACCACTGTAATGAAGGTGCCTGGCGAGCCTCTCTGGGGAGAGCATTTCACAAAGGGGGGAGCCTTCAGAAAAGGCAAATAAATACCTTGCTGCAACTGCTATCTGATTTGTCTATCTAGCTATCTGCCTTCCTCTCTGGTCCTGAAACACCAAAATTAAATAGGCTGCCAGGCACTAAGGGTTATATTCAATGTTAGTCCTAACTGTTTAGTTAGAACTCTTGCTTTCGGGTATCTATCTATATGATTTTTAAGCAATCTCACCTTAAAGGTAAAGGTAAAGGTAAAGGGACCCCTGACCATTAGGTCCAGTCGTGGCCGACTCTGGGGTTGCATGACTAAGTCGCTTCTGGCAAACCAGAGCAGCGCACAGAAACGCCGTTTACCTTCCCGCTGGAGTGGTACCTATTTATCTACTTGCACTTTGACATGCTTTCGAACTGCTAGGTTGGCAGGAGCAGGGACTGAGCAACGGGAGCTCACGGGGATTCGAACCACCGACCTTCTGATCGGCAAGTCCTAGGCTCTGTGGTTTAACCCACAGCGCCACCCACATCCCAAACTAAACCCGAACCAGAGCAAATGGGAAAATGAATAAAACAAATGATAATTTGCTGTTACAGCAAAATAATTATCATAGAATGCAACCACGCCAATAATAAATCCATAACAGGAAAAATTCTGTCTTCATCACTAAACCTGACAGATTTGTAAAAATTAAAAACACTAACGGATCAGGGCCTCTAGAATGAAAAATAGCAAGCTGATAATCACCCATGGGCTTTGAGTTTGCATATAAAACTTAAGAGGGAAAGACATCCATTGTAAACAACTGTCTTGGATAAACAAATGCTTCTTCTTTAATATGACCACCCATACAAACTTTCCCAGGCCAACTAATACAGCCTGCCACTTCCATACAAATGGATCTTCTTGTTCCAGACACAAAGCCAATGAGAGGTAAATGATGCAAGGATGCGAAGATCTGTGTGAAATGTTCTGAAGTGAAACAAACAGAGGAAGATCCCTAAACATTAATAGGGAGAAACCCGTGCAGGAGCTTCATGTAAGGAACAAAGAGAATACTGTTGAGTTGAAAGTAAAAACCTTTCGTAAGAAATGTCAAAGACTTCCATCTACAATTCAAGTGAGAACATACCCTTGTTTGACTAAGCATGTGATTGTAAATATATTCTCAGTTATATGTTTATGAAAGTAAAGTTCTTTTGAATTGGACATTGTCTTTACAAAGAAGCTATCAATCACCTAGAAGAGTTATTTAGCTTCCTAGCTGCAAGCTACTCTGTTACTTTGCATATCATCGAAATTTATTTTTTATATATACACAGCAACCCAGTGAACCCATGATTCACTCCTGTCACACACAAGTGCTACCTCCTGTCACACACAAGTGCTACAGCCTGGCCCTCTCCTGGGTTGCTGTGAAATGTTCTGTATACTTGAAAAGTGATACGTATATAGAAGGGCATAGGAGCCAATTCCTAGGGGCTGTGGGGTTTTTGGCTCCCACAATAAAATATCTGAGGGAAATCTGAGCTGGGCCCCCCAAAAGTTAATGGGCATTCCCAATCAAATGGTGTGTGCGCATTGCATTATGTGATCGATTATGTGTGGCAGGGCTTACCTGGGCCTCCACAATATTTTATTCAAGTTGGCATCCCTGGGTCAGGTGTAAATGCCAAAAAGTTTGCCAAAGTTTTAAGGTACCACAAAAGAATAAGTGGGCTGACAAGCGAAGTTCTATTTCAAGTCCAAATTCAGGAAGTGAGCAACACTTTCTAGACTCCCCTGGCAACCTCTCCTACACAAAACCCTTTGAAATGAACGGGACTTGCGTAAGAGCTCAGCGGTACAGGTTGCTCAAGTTTGGTCCGATTCAATGGTTTTTTGTGAGGGGGAAGTCCCTGCTGCATGACTGAAGCTGCCGTTTTACCCAAAGTAAATAAAACGTTTACTTAAGCCGGCTGTGAAAATAGCAGGCTTTCCTGCTCTGACGTGTAACAAAGATTTGGGGCGTTAGAACAGCGCGCAAATTCTTCCCCTCTAACAGTTCCCCTTTGTTGAGAATTGGGTATTGCTCTAGTATCTTGGTGAGTTTGTACACTGGATTTCGGTACTGTTGCATGGGAAGGTGTTCCCTGGGACCGAGAACAAGTCAATGTCACAGCACCTGTCGTGGCAGAGAAAGATAGAAAATAAAAATTGATTGACTCCTGTCCATATAATTGAGTCATTTCCCCCCTTGTCATAATTATATGGACTTAGTAGCAAAGGAAGGAGGTCTTTGTACATTGGCCTAACTTTTCAGATGCGGAACATAAAGGAAAGTAGTCCTAAATGATTCCAGTTATAGAACCCAAGAATAGGGTCGATTATGAATGAAGGTGAACCCATTGTTTCCCTTGGAGTTAAGTAAATACTTAGGTCATGATTTAAACACACACACTTTGATCAGCAGCCTTGCATATAAAGACATCACATCTTCTTTGTTTGAAAAGCGGCAGGCAGGAAACCCAAATGAGAAAGAATTTATTTTTATTGGCCCTACCAACAAAGCCTCTTTAAAGAAGCTGTTTTAAAATATATTAAGCATTTCAAGAAAATATATAGCAGTTGTAGGCAGTTTTGTTTTCCTAAGCAATTAGGAAAATCGCCTCGATCCCTGGTTTTTTTGTTTGGTGTTTTTTTTGCATAGATGAGCCAGTTTTCCAGACAATTGTCAAAGGCAAACTTGCAAAGAGTATGTAGCAAAAGAATTTGGCCCAAAGCCTGCTGCACACGTTCTTCCTAATAGCAAAAACTCCCTGACTTTATCTAGAGATGATTTGGGGGTAACGGATGGGAGTAATTAAAGGGAGACAGGATAGATCTGGAGCAAGATCTGCAGAGAAATAAATTGTGCATAAACAAATCAAGGAGGAACTGATCTGGAGTGATCTGGGGCTCAATACAAATTGAATTTAATTTGTCTGGAATGATTTGGACTGGAAATTATTTGGCTTCCCTTCTGTGACATTTGAATTCTAAATTTGCATCTATATACAAAAAGAATAAAATAAATAAAAAATAGCAATGGCAAATTTGGGTCTATGAGCCCAGGTCCCAAGTGGATATGTTGGAGAGGAGATCTTGGCAGATGCCAGTCTCTGATGCTGGCCCTGGATTCCAGTAATGAGAGCAGTATTCTGTTTCAAACAGAACCCTAGACTAATGTTTGTTTGCTTGTTTGTATTGTTGCGAGCCACCCCAATCTCCGAATGGTGCGAGATTTCAGGGGTTCCAGGTGCTTACCCAGGGTTCATGTTGCCTTTGGAATGAAGGACAGCAGAGGCTGTGGTGTCTTCAGAATATATGGTTTATTTGCACATATCGAAACCTGAGTCTATGGTGGAGGAGTTCAGAGCATTAACACCCCAAGAGGGTCTTGCTTTTCTCACAGCCACAAGCTTAGATGACAGCAGAAATCAGCCATGGCCCTCTGCTCCAGCTTGCCGCATTTAACAGACTGCAACCTCTTTCACCTAGGTCACCTAATCACCACTGCATTCCTCACGCATGGCTCTCCCAGCTGCCCAGCCCACAGCCTTGCCAGCTGCCAACTTCTAGCTCACATAATTATCCACTCTGGCTTTTGTCTTTCTAACTGCCACCAAGTTGAGAGAGGGAGGCCAGCCCATTTGCTTTCTGGCACAGAACCACTTCCTTTGTTACCTTAATGGCCCATGTTTAGAGAGCCATTACCTCATCGGGAAGCTAGCCTGGCTATTCCCAGAACTGAATCCATGCTGGACCTTCAAATTAGAAGGGGGCTCCCTCCTCTCCTGCCCTCCTAGCACTATTTATTAAAAGTATTTCTATATGCTCTACCACAAAATATCTGTACAAAAATACAGATAATCGTTAAGGTGACTGGCTAATAAAAAATTAAACAGTGACAAAGGCCTATCAGCATTTTTTTAAAAGGGCATCTCTGAGAAACAAAAGTCAAAACTCCCACAAGTGGGGTGTGAATGTGGTGCCTTTGTAAGCTTGTTCTTGTTAACAGTGCCTGGTGCTCAGAAGTAAATTTATTCTGCCTTTGAAAACTTCCCCCTCCTTTGGGCATATATCGGGTTTCCCTTTAAATAATGTAAGTAACTCTTGAAAATTAAAAGCTTTTTGGGGAGTGAATGTCAATGTGATTTACAGGATAGTTACATCTAGGAATTAAAGCCATGCAATTAATTGTCATTCATAGTGCAAATTCCGAGAGCTGTACAATGCTGCCCATTGTTCAGTTTGACAGATCAAATGCATGCTTAATCAAGATGCTGGCTATTACTTGACATGCTTTCTCATCCCTCCGCACCCTAAGGGAGTATCCATGATGCTAAATTAATAATCTGTATTGCAATGCACTAACGGCTGTAGCGGCAGTGATGAGAATTGAACTGATTGACTTAGCACCCTGCCTATCACAAAGGAGTCAGTCAGTCAGAAGGCCTCTGGATTCCACTGAGCTGAGCTCCTCTCTTCCATTGGCTGAGCTGTCTCACAAGATGAGCCCATCTGGATCAGATCAAAGGCCTTCCCAGGCGAGAATCCCGTTTCCCACAGTGGCCGGCCAAATACCTCTGAGAAGGCCACAAGCAGGACGTGAGCACAGTAGCCCTCAGTTGCTTCTGTTCCCCAGCAACAGGGTCCCTGCCTCTGTCGCAAATGGAGCTCCGCAGAATTTGGGGAGAGGCAGAAGGACCAGGGCAAAGAGGAGCAGAGCAAGTAGAGACTTAGGAAAAGAGCAGGCAGCGGAGACCTTGGATCGCATGATAGCAACAGGGAATGGTCCTGAAGAATGCAAGAAAGAGGAGAAAAGAGGGAGAGAGATTAGGAGAGAGAGAGAGAGAGAGAGAGAGAAAAAAAATAACTAGAAATGTCAGGAAATGGTGCAGTTCTCTGGTAGCCAGTGGTGTAGCATGGGTTGCCAGAGCCCGGGGCAAGGCAAGTATTGTATCCCCTAACCCATGGTCCGTGTGCTGCACTTGAAGGTGTTAAGAGGAGCGGCCAGGAGGAAACCTCTCCACCACCTGAGAAGCGGCCAAACAACTGGGGCTGCTCTGCCTAATAGGCCTCATGGCTGCCCTTAAGCACAGCAGCATGCACACACAACCGCTGTCCTCCCTCCCTCAGGAGATCGCAGCTGCAGAGATAAGAAAAGATGTTCTGTTCTATGGAGACTTCACTTCCTGGTCTGCATGGAGAAGCTGTTTTCAACAAAGCCCAGCAACGGAAGTGTTCTACTGTATTGAGGTAGCACCGGAAGTCTAAATTTTACGCCCTTAAGAATTTTGCGCCTAGAGAAACCGCCCCGTGGCCACCCACCCCACGCTACACCACTGCTGGTAGCACATGTTTTGAATGCAGAAGTTCCCTGGTTTAGTCCTTGACATCTCCAGCTAGGGCTGGGAACGTCCCCCGCCTGAAACTTGGGAGAAGCAGCCAGGGCTTTTCCACACCTCCATTTGCCCTGCTGCTTTCCCCTGGGAAAACTCACAGTTTACTGCTGAATCAGAACAAAAGGCAATTGGGTTTTCTGCAAATTGCCATTTGCTCCAATTTAGAGCTAAAGAGTAGATTTTTCCGGGGGGTGGGGGGAGGAAGTAGTGGGGAAAAGGCAAAACTGCTCAGAGCCATGCCTAGAAAGCGTGGGGCAAGTGGAAAACTGCTCAGACTCCTGCTTTCTAGCAGCTGGGTAGCTCAGTTGATTAGAGTGTGGTGCTGGATAATGCCAAGGCTGCAGGTTCGATTCCTGTATAGGACAACTGCATATTCCTGCATTGCAGGGGGTTGGACTAGATGATCTTCAGAGTTCCAACTCTACAATTCTATGATTTTAGGATTCTAGGACAGGGAGAAGTGTGGACAAGCCCTCGGTGTGGACAATACTGAGTTGGATGAACCAACTGTCTGACTCAATATGAAGTGAAGTGTATGACTAAATAAACAAATAATAAAGTTGCAAACTGACGTATCTGGGATGCCAGCAAAGCCACAATACGGTGGAGGAGCACCGTAAATGGTTAATTCACTTAAAAGCAACAGGTTGTCTCCAACTGGATAATGGCACATGCAGAAGGACTTCTGCAAACGCAATGGAACTTGCCCCTCCTTTGGGTAAATATCAATTTTGGCTTTAAATAACGTAAGCAATGCTTTAAAATTAGCAGGTTTTGACAGGAAAACATGTTAAGGAGATTCAAGATTATTTGGCAGGGTGTGTGTGTGTGAAGGAATTGCACAATCGACCAGTGGTCTGACTCATTATATGTGTCTCCCCCCTCCATTAAACCCACCTCCTTGGAATCAGAAATTCTGCATTTGTTAGGGTACTTGCTGGCTCCCAGCCAAGTGGGAGAAAAGAAAGAAAAACCCATGTGGGAGAAAAGAAATAACTCTGTGGCTTTTGCAGTAAGCATGCTCAACCTGATAAGGTCTTTTACATCTTAAAATAGGGGAAATGAGTCATTTTCTTAGGCTCTGGGAGGTTGTTTTTGCGCATCATACAAACAGGACATTGAATCATCAAAAGATGTCCCAGCAATGTTGTTTACCATCAGTTCAGTGTGTGCCTTAGCCACAATATTTCAAGGAGTATTTAAAATGAGAATGAAGCTCATCCTCAGGGCTGTGGTAACACCTACAAACAAAAATTTAAAAAATGATTTGACCTGCTAGATTCTCCACTTGTATTTTCCAATTTTACAAGTTAAGCATTTTAGGGAGCCCCATCAGATGGTAGCCTATGCTGTCCAATGTCTCTGGCTTCAAATCACCGCCCTTTTCTTTGTCCCATCTATTTGCCATTGTCACAGAGAAAATGCCACTTCTGCTTTATCTCTCTTGCCCCGAGGTTGTTTTCCAATATGTCAGATCACATAACCATGACAGCTTTTTGAAGTTCCTTACGGAACAATATCTATTTGCTGCCGTTAATGTCTAATCTACAAGGTTACAAGGCGAGGGATGGGGGGAGAAGTTCAGTTTAGCTCACATTTTAACACGAGCCTACGCAATTCAGACTTCCCAAAACAAAGCAAAGTGCAGCTATCCCTAGAAGTTCGCCCTTCGCTGAATTTTGCAATGTGGTTTTCTAACAAACGAAAAAAATGTGCCCCAAAATGAATATTCTGGGACAAAATGTGAAAAAAGCAACAAAACAAAACAAATGAGAGTTCTTAGTGAGAATGTCATACAAAGATGCACATATTAGGAGAAATTGTTTGCGAAATGTGTATATTAAACAAAATTGCATACAAAAATGTGTGTACTAGGGGAAATGTGCAGTAAAATGGTAACAGATTTTTATGAGGACTTTTTTTTTTAAAGCAAACTGCTGTGGAAATGTGGGGACCTGAATTTAAGAACTAGAGAAAGGAGAAACTGCGAGAAACAAAAATGAGCAGATTCTTCCAGTCCTAGTATGGTTGTTGTTTAGTCGTGTCCAACTCTTCGTGACCCCATGGACCAGAGCACACCAGGCACTCCTGTCTTCCACTGCCTCCCGCAGTTTGGTCAGACTCATGCTGGTAGCTTCAAGAACACTGTCCAACCATCTCGTCCTCTGTCATCCCCTTCTCCTTGTGCCCTCCATCTTTCCCAACATCAGGGTCTTTTCCAAGGAGTCTTCTCTTCTCATGAGGTGGCCAAAGTATTGGAGCCTCAGCTTCAGGATCTATCCTTCCAGTGAGCAATCAGGGCTGATTTCCTTCAGAATGGAAGTCCTAGTATAGATTCATTAAAGAGAGAGAGAGAAAGAGCAAGAGAGAGAGCGAGAGAGAGAGAGAATGAGTTAACAGACACTTTGAGAGCTGTGCTTCCTGAACTGCAAAGTCCACAAAGTTCAACCAAAGCAGTGGCGTAGCGTGGGTTGTCAGCACCCGGGGCAAGGCAAGTAATTTGCACCCCCTAACCCGTGGATTTGCGCCCCTAACCCTAACCCCCAGAGGTTGCGCCCGGTGCGGCCGGCCCCCCCCTGCACCCCCCACGCTACGCCACTGAACCAAAGTAGAGTCACACTGAGCATCGTGCTGGGAACAGGGGTGTAACTCACTTATGGTGTGCTGGTTCAGATTTGTCTTTGCTTGCTACACTTCTAGCAACTCATGAGGAGGAGATCCATATTTCCCATGCAGAGCTACAATTCCCAGACTTCTCTAGGAAGAGGGATTGATTGTAAAACCGCTCTGAGAATTCCAGCTCTTTGAGGGACTGGGGTGGTGGTGGTCTCCCAACAATTATTGGCACCCTTAACAAACTACATTTCCCAGGATTCCTTGGGGGAAAGCCACAAGTGTTTAAAGTGGTATGATACTGCTTTAAATATGTAGTGTAGATGGGGCCAACACCAGGCGGAACCAATTAATCCCAGTGTTTTCTCGATCCTGCAAAACTGAAACTAAGGAGGAAGGAGCTGATGGGCAAAGCCACCCCCTCAATTGGGTTCTAACAGAGAAGACAGGAAGGTGGGGGCAGAATGTTGTCAGTGGGGGCATGGGGACTGTGAGGGAGAGACTTCATCAGGCAAGGCCTCCTTCCAGCTGCCTTGCCCCACCCTCTGCTTCTCAATGTGTATTGTATTGTTTTATGTACTGTGGCTTGCCGTTGTTTCATTGATTATAGTTCAGATATTATTGTAACTGTTGAGTGGATTTCTGTTAAACTTTTCTGTTGATATTACTATTTTATACTATTCTAATGATTGTTGAATGTTACTTTTTGATGGAGGTTGCCTGTTTTAAAGTTATGTTTTATTATCACATTTTTGTATTAGATGTACATTTTTTGTTTCTTCAGCTTGTAAACTGCCTTGAGTATTGTAAGATAGAAAGGCGGTATACAAATTAAAAATGATGATGTTGGGGATGGGGATGTGCCCCATTCACCGCAATGGATCAGCCCCCACTGCCTAAGAAACAGAAGCTCTTTTACTAAACAAAAACAGAACTCCTGACTGCATTACTATGCATTCACTGCTCGAAAAATTGCTTTATTGTAATATTATCCAACCCAGGCTAAAAAAAATATAGTCCAAGGACAATTATATCTGATCCGTATTGACAAACACTAAACTGCAAAGGAAGAAAAGGCATTTATGAAAATGACACTTACTCTGGTTGGATGAAGCAGGCAAAAATAGAGAGCACATTCTCAATTTCTTGTCATTGTTGGTGGGAACCTACAGAAGATAAAATGTACTAGCAACTAATTACAGCACATATAAGAAGTATTTTGCAATACGTATTCAGCTCAAAATGACCCGATTCCACCCCTTATTTGAAAAAGGCAGTAGCTAAAGTTGATGGGAATTTGCTATTTCATTTGGTAGCAGCTTAAGGATCTTATGTGAAAGATACTGGAGAAACAAAGAAACTCCCTGACTGAGAGAATGGTAAAATTTACTTGGAGCCTTTAAATTTGACAAGGGATAAAGGAAACAAAGAAACAGATCTGAGAAAAACTGGCAAGTGTTTAAGTTCCTTTGGAACAGAAAACAGGAGACAATCCTACGGCAAGATTCACCGGGATGAGTAGCTTAGGATCTCTGGCTCAGCTGGTTGAATCCTGGCTCCGTTAGGCTCAGCATGTCGCATACTGCAGCTCAGCCAATGATATACCAGTGTAACTTGCTCATCCCAGCTCAGATCAAAGTGTTCTCATGGAAACATGTTGGGTAAGGTTTCCCAAGTTGTTTTGTAAGCTAGAACCAAGCCATGATGATGAAGATTTATAAGTTGAAGGATAAAAGATGCTGGAAATGTAGAGAGGTAGAAGGTGACCTCTACCATATGTGGTGGTCGTGTTGCAAAGTGAGAGGCTTTTGGGAATTGGTTTATAATGAACTTAAAAAAATCTTGAAATAGACATTTCCCAAAAAGCCAGAAGCTTTTTTGTTAGGAATGGTCGGTAAAGAAATTAAAAAAGAAGACAAGATCTTGTTTCTATATGCTACGACAGCTGCAAGAATTATGTTAGCACAAAATTGGAAATTAGAAGTAATACCCAACATAAGTGATTGGCAGGTTAAAATGATAAATTATGCTGAGCTTGATAGAATATCAGGAAGATTAAGGGACCAAGACGAACAGAAATTTCATGATAATTGGAAGAAATATTTAATGTATATGGAATCTAAATCTCAGGTGACACTGGCGGGGTTGAAATAACTCTAACAGCGGGAAAGGCCTATGTAAAAGAGTTAAAAAGTACGCGACTAGATAATTTATTCGATACTTACCAAAGGAGTGGAGGGAAGTCCAAGGCTCAGTTGAGACTAACTCAGTTATGTATTTTATTTATGATTTGTGAAGTGGATATAATTTGTATAAGGTATGTGGTGGATTTTTTGCTTATGTTTTTCCTGGATATATGTGCAAATATGAATAAAAATTTATAAAAGAAAAAGAAGGAAAAAAAGAAAGAAAGAACCAAGCCATGATGGGCTTTATATTAACGTTACCAGATTTTTTTTTCAAAGAATCCAGGGACACTTTTTTTTTAAGAGAAAAAACATTATTATTATTATTTATTTATTAAAAATGAGAAGTAATATCTTCTCTTCTGTGGTCTCCTCTGTTGCGTGGCCTTCCTCTGGGCCTGCTCTGTTGGAGTGCTAGCTGCCGTGGAATAGGCTCAGGTCAAGCCTGGGCTCAGCCATGTGTCCTTGCCCTCCTGGTGCTCTCCTACATCTCCTCCTCAGTGGCAGCCGCAGTGGCGCAGCAAGGTCAGGGCTCCCCTCTTTTTCCTCCTTCCTCTTTCTCTCTCTTCCTTCTCCTTCTCCTCTCCTCCTTCTCCATGTATCAGCTCTGGGGTTTTCCTGGCCCCGGAGCGCCACTGGGCAGTCGGCTGGGTGGCCGGGTGCTCTCGCTCCTGGCTCGATTTGGGTCATGTGGGGGGGGGGTTTGCCCCAGTTGACGTGTCGGGCGTCCCCGGTTGCCCCTCAGCAGCGGCAGCGGCAGTCTCAGCAGCCCGGAGTCAGCCTGGTAGCGCACTTGGCTCTGGCTGGCTTCAGGAGCTGCCCGCTGCCGTGGCGCCTGCCATTTTGCCTCACTGGAAGTCCCCATATGATATGTCTTGTGCCGTTGAACCAATCATGCAGCATTTATTCCCTACTAATAAATCTACAATACTTAAAATATAAGTCCGGGGACATTAAATGAAATCCGGGGACATTCTGGGCACGGATTTGTAAATCCAGGGACTGTCCCCAGGAAATGGGGACGTCTGGTAACCATACTTTATATACCAATAATAGCACCTTGATCTTGGCCCAGTAGGAAATTGACAGCCCCATGCAGATATCTGAGTAGAGGTGTGATAAGCTGGCGGATTTTCACTCCCATCAGAAATCATGCTGCTGTATTCTGTATTCTGCTATGTTGTGTGGACTGTGGAAAATTCAACGTCAGATAAAACAGCCTGCTTAGTTCTAGTTAATGCATGAAGGGGTCTTTTTCCTAGACTCAGCTAGGTCACGTTCCCTCACCTCCTGTGACAAATTGTTAGGAAAGTTCTTTATTTGCTTTCCCCCCACTGTTTGTCCTCTTCCACCATGTGAATCTGACCAGAGAGTTGTTCAAGTGTGAGCTGTTCAGGCCACATGGTTAGAAACGTTTTTACCAAGTTCTGTAACTTAAGTTTTTCTGCCTGCGTTTTTCTTGCTGCTGCATGGAAAAGCACATGAATCTGGCCTTCAAAAGGTTGTAAGGAAACCATTTTCATAACTTACTAAACTGTGTGTTCTTTTCTATGCTAAAGGGGGAGAAAGGGGAAGCTCTTAAAGCAACTTATAAAGGGGATATTTTAAAGCTCTCACAGCCTACATTCCCACACTTTATTTTGCTGCATGCTTTGTGGTTTTTAAATCTCTGCTGGGGTTCTCTTACCAGGAAAGTGCTTGCCCACATCTGAATCTAGAGATCCAGGGAAATTCTTCTTTTACTAACCAAAACCAATCATATTGAAACCAACATGGAGGTCTCAAATTTAAGCCTGTCCCCTGCTCTAAGAGTCACTATATATTTTCAGTTAGTCAAGCAGGCTGATTTCCCCCTCGCCCCCCATTCTACCTCCCCCCACAACTAGTTCCATATATTTCAGAGGTGCACCAATTTTTGTCTAACTCTTTGTGTTTTTTTAATAATGTTATCTTTTAATTTGCAAGCATCTATACTCCTGTGTACCATGTAATGATTATGGATTTGTATTAAACAGAATTGGGTCACCAAAGAACTATCCTGTCTTCTTAATGTTCGCAAAGATATAGAAAATGATTTTTTTTTTAAATTTAAAAAATCCTTCCTAAAGTGGAGAACTGGTAATAGCTTTATTCTTTTTCTTCTTCTTGATCAAACAGCACCATATGCTCTACATCATTTTTATCGATGGCAAGGAATAAGTCACTGGAGCTGCATCTGTATTCCATTATGATTAGTGTTACAGAGTTGATTACAGACATCATGTTCCAGATTAGCCATAAAGATTCTGGCACATTGTAAGAGACACTCTCCTAGCATCTTTTACTAGCACACACAGACTTTGCACAGATAAATGAGCAAAGAACTGGTGCACAGGAAATGTTTGAGAAATTAAGTTGGTCCGCATGATAACACTGGGCATACATTTCAGCAGTCAATTGTGCAAGGAGAAAAATCCTTGCATACAGCCCAGTGCTCTTATTTTAAACAGCCAGAAATGCCATTTCAACATCAACGTGTTTTTCACTTCCAGTGAAGAAGGAGCACAGAGCATATGTAGCAAAGCCAGGAAATCACGACTCAAACTATAAAGCAAGTTAATTGTTTTTAAAGAGAAATCGGGGAATATTAAACAGGAAGGACAAGAGTTATGCTGTGGAGGGCAGGCAAGCAGTACTTGCAAACAGGGAAACAATTAGTACTTTAAAAAAATATCTGTAATAGATAAATGCTTAATTTTATTTGTATGTAGCCTTTCCATAGTTCAAACCATGCTCAAGGTGACTTACAACATGGAAAAGTCCATAATTACAATATAACCAAAGTAGTCAGATACTGTACAAACTCATGCTGGTAGCTTCGAGAACACTGTCCAACCATCTCGTCCTCCGTCGTCCCCTTCTCCTTGTGCCCTCCATCTTTCCCAACATCAGTTTTTCAGGGAGTCTTCTCTTCTCATGAGGTGGCCAAAGTATTGGAGCCTCAGCTTCAGGATCTGTCCTTCCAGTGAGCACTCAGGGCTGATTTCCTTCAGAATGGATAGGTTTGATCTTCTTGCAGTCCATGGGACTCTCAAGAGTCTCCTCCAGCACCATAATTCAAAAGCATCAATTCTTTGGCGATCACCCTTCTTTATGGTCCAGCTCTCACTTCCATATATCACTACTGGGAAAACCATAGCTTTAACTATACAGGCCTTTGTTGGCAAGGTGATGTCTCTGCTTTTTAAGATGCTGTCTAAGTTTGTCACTGCTTTTCTCCCAAGAAGCAGGTATCTTTTAATTTCGTGATCATGGAGCCCAAGAAAGTAAAATCCCTCACTGCCTCTATTTCTTCCCCTTCTATTTGCCAGGAGGTGATGGGACCAGTGGCCATGATCTTACTTTTTTTGATGTTGAGCTTCAGACCGTATTTTGCACTCTCCTCTTTCACCCTCTTTAAGAGGTTCTTTAATTCCTCCTCACTTTCTGCCCTCAAGGTTGTGTCTTAAAAGGTGGTTCTCACTTAAAGGGAGAATACCACTGGAGCTTTGTCTTGTCCCTTTACGAACTGATTCAACCAGAAGTTGTCAGGAATTATTTCATCCACTGAATTTCATTAAGCTCATCGTTCCCTTGTGTACCTTGGAGAAGTTCTCCGGGCATTTGCAATCGGTGCCAACTATTCTGCTTATTGTCAAGTTTCATCTGTAGGACAACAAAGCAGTCACTTCGTTAAATTCATCCTGCAAACATATGGCAAGCGTTTTCTTAAGCTTTAATATTCCAGCGCTCACAGGTACCATTTGAATTCCCTTTCCTGCGCTACAGCACCACTGTTCCTTTCCCATTTAATAGGCTTCAGAGTGAATCATTTTGCCGGACATGCGATTTCTCCTCCTTCGATTGCTCTGAGAGGGAAGCTGTGCGTTTTCAGGGCTGCTTCTGCTCAGCTAACAGGCTTGGAAGATGTATCTTATCTTAACTGCTGGGCCCTTAGCGCCATTAATTCATCTTGTACACCATTCTTAGTTATAGAGTGGCATAGAGATAAGAGCTCAGAAGACAGTGATTTGAATTTATAGCAGCATCTGGTTTCAACCCAGAACTGATAGGAGATGTATGCGCATATCTCGTTGGGAGAAACTGGATGAATAGTTCTCTGTCATGGGTATCATTTTAAAATTTATCATCTGTTATTTTATGTCTTATTTTCAACTGTCTTTCAACTGTTTTTTTTTACTGCATCTTGTACATTGCCTTGAGACATATGTGTGGAATGTGAAAATGATGATGATGATGATGATGATGATGATGATGATAGCAATTATATCCTGCCTTTCCTCTTTTGCCCAGGGTGGCAAAAACATCCACATTTTTTTAAAAAAAGCATTCTAGATGCAGTTCCAATTGAATACGTCTAAAAACAGTTTCAGTTAAAAACATTCTACAAACAATTATATTTATCCAGATGCACCCATGGTAAACAAGCTGAAGTCATGATGGTGCCAAACAGCAAATCATATTCACCTATGTGCTGACATAGGGCAAACATAGCCAGTTCAGAGCAAGGGCAACAGGCTAATAAAACACTTTTGCAGCAACCAGATAAAAATCAACAAAGGGATTCATCTTTCAACACTGCTGTAAATATTCACCAGTCAGTGCTTCTTACCCAAACTGCAATAACAAGCATTCTCCTTCAGATATACATAGAAGGAAGGAACCAATCTGTTTCAAACACAATATGACAACATTGGTAGCCTTGCCCAAACTGTGAAGTAAACTGTCTCACACATCATGACATGAGAACATTTCAGCCCCCCTGACATTCCGGGCTGTCAGCAGTTGTTACATACAGGAACTCAGTAATAACACAGTGTATTTTGCTCAGCCTGGCTTGGCTCCCTAGTTAGGCAAAGTTGAGTCAAGGCTGAGAAATAACACCCTTGGGGAGTTTTTCTGGGTAACCTGGAGGATATATGAAACTGGATTAAACAGACATCCTAAATAAGCTGTAAACTAGGACCAGCTCTCCCAGACTGCAGAGGATCAGTTACTAGAAATGTCACAAAGGGTCAATATTATCACATCTGGAACCAGGAGAGTGAGTAGAAGTAGTTAGCCGATTTAAACAATACAAGCCCCATGAGCCTCCAGTGAAATCTATATGTCTGTACTGTTATTTTCATTATTGCGTAGGAATGCATCACACTTTATCATCTCTGGCACCCCATATTGATTCTGTTCTACACCTGTGCAAGCCAGTTTGGCCCTGGGTGAACATTCAGTTGGGTAGGAGTGAGCAGCAACCACAAGAATAGGTTCATCTCAGGATAAGGCCTGCCTCATCCTAAAGCACTTGGTGGCTTGCCTGATTTGGTTTGAGTCTGCTTCATTTATCTTCCCTTCTGCACTTTTGGAAAATTAAGCAGCAGCAGCAGCAGCAGCAGCAGGTATAATTCCCCTCCTTGATGGAAAAGGATGGAGTCAGGCTTCTAGAATTTATCTCTTTACCTCCCTACATTACAGGGGGTTGGACTTGATGACTCTCAGAGTCCCTCCCAAATCTACGATTCTATGGTTCTATGAAATGGCTGGATCAAAGGAACTCTTTCACCTTTAAACTGCACTGAACTTTTTTTGTAATAGAGCTTTCTTTGGGCTAGGTCTGCACATTCAGTTTCATTCAAGGGTCTGAACTTTTGTGTCTAGAGTTGCAGATACTCTCTCTCTCTCTGGCAAGCAATTTCTCCTCTTCCCTATTCTGTATTTAGAGCTGCTATTGCAACACATTATGTTCCCACTTCTCATTCTGTAGATTACTGCTTGTGAATTATTGTTATGTTGAAAAAGTACTTCAAATAGCAAAATGGGATTTTGCACATCCTATTTGAAATTCTGATTTTTGAACTGGTTTAAAATCGTACTTTGCAAAAAGAAAGAACAAGTTCTATGCCTTGAGTACGAGCATCCTGAATTTATGTAATTTGGCTATACGGAAAAATATATAATAGCTCAGATCTAGGGAACTGGGAGTGAGGCAGGAATATTCATTCCCTTTGCTGAATATTGTAGGCTCTTCCTCCCTTCCCCTTTACTTCCAAAGCCAGGGCGGTGCAGAGGACAGCATGTCAGACTTCCCCAAGGAATATATGGGTTCCCATCTCTGCTCAAGCCATGAAGTCCATTAGGTCACTGGTCTTCAACTGATGGGTGGGTGGTACAGTGTTGCGGCCTGGTCCAAGATGGGTCACACAACAGGAGCATTACCACCAGGCAAATATATGGTAAAATGTTAAGAAATCAGTCCCCAAATGCATGTTTGGGTTAAAAGTATGCCCCAGGTCTGAAAAGATTGAAGATGCATCCATTAGGTGACCTCCTGCAAGTCAGTATGATGTGGTTTGTACATGGCTTCCAATTTTGGTTAGGAGACAAAATACTGTTTGTCCAAAGCGAACATTGCCCGTTTAAGATGCAATGGCAAACTATGGTTTGATTAAACCAGAAAGGAAGGGAACCGGATTCTGCAAGAGAGGGGAAGGGGAGTGAATGGGAGCCTGATGCCTGGGTGAAAATGGCCAAACAATAGTTTGCAGCATGGCCATCTGTCATGGATGCTTTAGCTGAGATTCCTGCATTGCAGGAGGTTGGACCAGGTTGTTCCTTGGCTCCCTTCCAACTTTAAGATTCTATTATTCTATATGAGACAAGTGTGGTCCTCAGCCTAAATTGGCCCTTATAGTTGTAGTGAGAATAAAATGCAGAGGTGAAAGCCAGGCCTGCCATCAGGAGACAGAAGAAAGGACATCATGAGGGTTGGTACTGAAGATGTGGCTCTCATCTAGCCAGTTTTCCTACACCCTATTAATTGCAGCAACTCATTCCTTAGCACCGCATTATTCTTTTTTAAAAAGTAAAGGTGGTACAGTAACTCTGTTTGGGGACTTGCTAGAGCCTTTGTATTAAGGCACCTGGACTTCTAACTGGTGAGACAACAAAAAATTATGCTAAGATCATTCTCTTAGCAACCTGTTTTTCAAAAAGTCTGAATTCCCCAAAATAGTTTCTTTACGTTTACAGAATTGAAAGAACTTAAAGGAACGCTCCTGTTAAACATTGCTACTACGTTTGTTAATGACTCTGTAAAACTGAGGAAACAGCTAGTTTTACAAGGGAAATTATAACGAAGGGAAAAAGCAATCTGTTCAGATACAGCTCTTCATAAGAAACACCAAAGGAACCAGTATTGCGCTTGTAAGAATTCTAGTTGAAGAGTCACAGCACAATCACACACACACACTCCGTAGTCACACTTGCGCCAATATAGACTTCCCAGATTTGGGCTACATCTGCCATCTTCCCTGACCGTTGCCCATGCTGGCAAGGACTGATGGGAGCTGGAGTCCAGCAATACCTGAAGGGTCATGGGGTATAGAGCAGGGGTAGGCAACCTAAGGCCCATGGGCCGGATGCGGCCCAATCGCCTTCTCAATCTGGCCCGCGGATGGTCTGGGAATCAGCGTGTTTTTACATGAGTAGAATGTGCGCCTTTATTTAAAATGCACCTCTGAGTTATTTGTGGAGCCTGCCTGGTGTTTTTACATGAGTAGAATGTGCGCCTTTATTTAAAATGCATCTCTGGGTTATTTGTGGGGCATAGGAATTCGTTCATCCCCCCCCCCCCAAAATATAATCCAGCCCACCACATGGTCTGAGGGACGGTTGACTGGCCCACGGCTGGAAAAGGTTGCTGACCCCTGATATAGAGATTACTCCCAGGTATGTCTGTGTAGGGTTGCAGCATTAAGAATGAATGTTCTGATGGCACAGAGGGGAGAAAGATTTTCTCCTCTTTCTGCCCCTCTCCTCTGCGAATGGCAGCAGCAGCAACAGAATCTTAGGACTGAGGCAAGCTGTAAGCAGATGGGGGAGTTTGGGCCAAACAGTGGGTCTTGATGGCAGTAAAAGGGGGGCACATGAAGACCTGCTGATCGCTTGTTCAACTGAACCACCACCCACCCACCCAGATGAACATGCAGTGCAGCCCTAATTAAACTGCTTCACATATCCCCCTACAGTGAACATGCTTAATAATGCACTCCCTTGTGGACCTTTGGATCACTGACTTTCTCAAAGCCAGAGGGGAGGTGTACAGCTGTCCTGTAAAGTTTCAAGTCAGTATAAATGAGCGGTATGTCATGTTGTTGTTTAGTCGTTTAGTCGTGTCCGACTCTTCGTGACCCCATGGACCAGAGCACGCCAGGCACTGCTGTCTTCCACCGCCTCCCGCAGTTTGGTCAGGCTCATGTTTGTAGCTTCGAGAACACTATGTCATACCATCCCTTAAAAATCAAACACACACACACGCTTTCTATGAGCAAGCAAAGGTCCCTCTTGATCAATAAGAAAATATCCCAGACCAGAAAGAGAGTAGAATCATAGGACCATTCAGTCCAGCCCCCTGCAATGCTGGAATCTCAACATGCAGTCCCCTATCCAATTTGAAACCATACCGGACCCTGCTTAGCTTTGCAAACGTGCAAATGTGCTAGCACTTATTTTTTTTTAATTGCCACACCAAATTCTGGGAAGTAGCTACTTGTGCATTTTATGGCATTTGCAAGAGATGGTAAACAACAACCTTCCCACCCTCTTCTGACATACAAAATGGATGCCAAGGAATGGGATGAGCTTATAAGCTGTCAGAAAAACAACAACAACAACTGAAGGTCGAGGAAACAAAAGACCAAACTACCCAGAGGTAGGAGAACGCATCAGCATGCATCAAAGTCAGTCGATGTTTGGAATCAGGTCAGTGGGACTTGTTGGCATTGCACACTTCAGCTCCTCAAAGCTGCAGGTTTCCTTATGAGGACCTCCCCCATAACTTGAATAAAGGGATCTTTTTAGACAGCAGCTTAGCTTATTGACTTGAGGAAGAGGTACTCTCTTTGTAGGAAGGAAATGCTTAATGGAGAAAAACCCACATTAAAGTTTGATGTGTGGAGGTTTATTTCTCTACTCCAAGCTGTGATTACATTAGATTTCCACTTCACTGCTGTATGAGTTCTCAACCTCTGCGGTTTCTTACTAAGAAGTCAATTGTTGCCTTTATTTTTAATGTTGAATCTGAAGAAGCATAAGCACTGGAACATACAATAATAGAATCACATACCAATAATACAGCCAGGACCAGCTCTGTCACTAGGCAGCGTGAGGCAACCGCCTGCTGTTCCTCCTGAGTCCTCACACCCTCTGGTTAGATCCTTCCCATAACTACCCTGCTGCTCCTCTCTGGTAACTAGCTGCTGCTAGTTTTGAAATAACTGCCTGTCCAGCTCTCCTTGGAAAGGAGGAGGGACACCATTTTGTCCTTCACCTCAGGCAGCCGAATGCCCTAAGTCAAGTCCTAAATATAGAATGCCATTATCTTCATTCTGATTATATGATCGCCCAAGCCACACCCCACACCCCCATTCAATAGGTTCAGACCTTTCACTTCAAGTAAAGGTAAAGGATCCCTGACAGTTAAGTCCAGTGGCGAACGACTCTGGGGTTGTGGCATTCATCTTGCTTTACTGGCCGAGGGAGCCGACGTTTGTCCGCAGACAGTTTTTCCGGGTTATGTGGCCAGCATGACTAAGCTGCTTCTGGTGAAACCAGAGCAGCACACAGAAACGCCATTTACCTTCCCGCCAGAGTGGTACCTATTTATCTACTTGCACTTTTTTGGCGTGCTTTTGAACTGCTAGGTTGGCAGGAGCTGGGACCGAGCAACGGGAGCTCACCCTGTCGTGGGATTTTGAACCGCCAACCTTCTGATCGGCAAGCCCAAGAGGCTCAGTGCTTTAGACCACAGCGCCACCCGCGTCCCTCACTTCAAGTACCAGACCTCTAAACAACATTTCTTATTTGGTCATTTCATGGATTGGATTGGCCAAAGTGTCCATGTGACAGACGCCTAGAGAAGTTACCATAAGGGGAGAAAGCCAAACGGAGCTCATTCTGATAACAATGTCATAAATTTTTCCGACCTTTTTAAATCCATGCCAGCTGGTGTTTGTGTACAACCTCAATGCAGTGTGAATGTGCAAACCGCAGTATAATCTCTGCTTGAGTTTGACTGGAGAAGTTTCCTTCCTCATCCCTAGTTATAACCACAAAAGAACTGAATGTATCCAGAAGGCACCAGGTGTAGATCTACACATGGGGGCTATAAATAAGTCAGAAATTAAATTGTTATAACAAAAGGGGGGGGGGGAAACGCTATGGAAAGCCACATAGAATTTTTTTTGTTCTCCAGCGCCATCTGGTGTTGCATGTTTATAATGCATTCAAAACACTGTTTTTTTGACTAATGTAGCTGAGTCCCAGGTTGGGGAAGCCTGGCATAGGTGTGTGTGTGAGGTCATGGCATTGGTGCGAAATGAATGTATTGGTTTGGAATACTGTTGATGTAGGTTGTGAGGAGATAGTTGTCACCGGCATGGGATCTTGCTTTGAAATAGATCCACACATTGCAGGCTGTGCAAATTCACATTGCGAGCCAGATATTATTGAACTTTACAGCATCACTATTCTTATACTTATTTCTCTTCCCGCTCACGGCTAGATGAAAGCAAAATAGCTTTCTTTTTGCTGTGATTCATCAGCTAGTGCTTGGGGACTGGATAAGCTTTCTGTAAAATAAAAGCTAATTGTTGTGGTCTGTGGTTATCTGTTGCACTGGCAACGCGAAGGTCTGGTAATTCTACTTATTGGCAGAATGCATTTCTTTTTTGTGCTGTTTGCAAGACCTTGAAGTGTTGATTTACTGTCTCAGACAAATCTCGTCTGGTGGCAGAATTCTTTGGAACTGGACGCTTAAATCAGAGAAATAACTTGGTGAGGTGCATTCTGCAAGGCAGTCGGCTATGATGAACATTGCCACAGGGATGAGAAATGACCGCAAGACTGTAAATGTAAGAAACCATAATGTCAAGAGCTGCTCCTGGCCAGGGAGGCAGGGAGAATATTATACTGCCCTGGATTATGGATGGCCTTAATTTAAAGTTCTTTGTAGCTAATCTAGAACACTGGTTCCCAATCTTATGGGCATGGAAAACCCCCAAGGCCAAAGTTACATGGCATGGTGACTAGGGCTGCCATATGTCTGGAGATTCCTGGGTGTATCCTGGATTCTGCCCTTAAAAATGGCATCCGGGGGAAATTTTTCAGAATCGGCAAAATGTCCAGGAAAACCAGGACATATGGCAATGGGGGCAGAATACATTGCTGGCACCTGCCCCAGCCCCCACAGCGATGCCAAGGCTGAGGCTGGCCGCATGCTGTCACCCAGAGGCCTGAAGACCAAGGTGCCCCCCATGGACTGGTAAGCCTGCGTTAAGGAAGTGAAAAGGCGGTTGTGGCAGTTTGCGGGCAAGAGCGGGGTGGGCATGGAGAACGCAGGCTCTCTCTCACAAACTAGGCCCGAAGCCACTTCACGAGGTGGGAGGAAGCAGGGGACAGGCCGGGTAGACCGGAGAGAGAGATCACATGCGATACTACAGGGAGGGTTTGTGAGGTGGGCAGGTGAGGTGGAGGGATGGCAGAGGCAACAAGGGCAAAGGCAGCGAGGGAACAAGCAGGTTTCAGAGGAGGGAAGCACCCTGCTCTTCTGCAGCCCCAAGCAGAAGCAGGCTACATCTTGATGCTGGAGGTGGAGCGAGCGAGCGGCGGCTGTTTCCGGATCGCTTGTGGAAGAAGAAGAATAGTTTGGATTTGATATCCTGCTTTATCACTACCCTAAGGAGTCTCAAAGTGGCTAACATTCCCCTTTCCCTTCCCCACAACAAACACTCTGTGAGGTGAGTGGGGCTGAGAGACTTCAGAGAAGTGTGACTAGCCCAAGGTCACCCAGCAGCTGCATGTGGAGGAGCGGAGACGCGAACCCGGTTCCCCAGATTACGAGTCCACCGCTCTTAACCACTACACCACACTGGCTCTCCCACCGTCTTTTCGCTCTCCTCCTTCCCCATCATCAGGAGTCGTCCTTTCCTCCCTCCTGGGTCCTTGGCTTGCCTCTCCATCCCTGGCTTCCCTCTTCCCATGTGTGTACCAAAAAACAAAACACACACACAAACAAAAAGCGCAACAACTCTATCCAGATTTTCAGTTTTGGAAATATGGCAACCTTAATGGCAACCATTGATTTATTGTCACAGCATCATAATAATATGCCAACAAAAACAAAATGTATCGGTTGTTCCAGCTAAGGATTTACAAGCAATAATTATTTTCGGTTTGCATATAAAGCCAATGATCTATTGGCATAGGTTTTGTGACCTACTTGCAGGTTGTGTCCCGCAGCTTGGGAAGCTTCTGATCTAGAAGATGGAATTAGGGTGCAATCCTGATACTAGCCACCACCTTACAGAGCTTAAGAGAGCAGTGTGTGCTAGCCAGCCAGGGCTAAAGGTGCATAGGCAGATCACTGCAGCAGCCTGGAGCTGGGGTTGTTCTGAGAGCTGGGTTGGATCCAGTGCCATTATGGGGCTGTTTAGAAAGCCACGGGTCCACTAAGACCCCTAGATCTTTTTCACATGTACTGCTTGTACCCCATCTGATATTTGAAGAAATCACAATCAAATAATCGCATGAGATACTGCAATTAGCCGACTCCTTGTAAAAGAATATATATTCCTTTTCTCTTGGAAGAAGTAACAGTTTGGAAATGAAAAGAACGCCTGCTTTGTTTTTCAGGGAAACGTGTGTGTGTGTCACAGCAGGCATCATTTCAGAAGAGGCTTCTGCGTGAAAGAAAAGTAGAGCGGGGGACACATACTTCTCCAAGATGGCATTTGCCATCTGCTGGTTTTATAAGTAATTGTGCTAAATATAGTTTTTACAAACATGGTGACCAGGTTTAGTGGGGAACATGTTTATATTCATTCAAGAGGGGTTTTATATGATTAATCCACCTGGCTAACTGATTGAGTCTTTTAGCACTGCATATTAGGATATATGACACCAGGTTTTAGAGGACCCAGGGGCAAAACACCCTCTAAGATTTCCCCAACTTCAGTGAGTCTGCCTGTGCTGCTCCTATCCAACATTCACAGACAGAGGCTCTTACCTGTGTGTAATGAAGAGATTTTATTTAGGCAAATAGTGGTACAGTGGTACCTCGGGTTACATACGCTTCAGGTTACAGACTCTGCTAACCCAGAAATAGTACCTCGGGTTAAGAACTTTGCTTCAGGATGAGAACAGAAATCGTGCTCTGGTGGTGCGGCAGCAGCGGGAGGCACCATTAGCTAAAGTGGTGCTTCAGGTTAAGAACGGTTTCAGGTTAAGAATGGACCTCCGGTACGAATTAAATACGTAACCAGAGTTGCCACCGTACGAGCTTGGCATAGTACCGCTTAGGAGCTCAAGCACAGAGCTCAGCAGACACGATCCAGGAGCTCAGGAACAAGGCAAGAAGTTCAGAACGGACGGAAGGCAATGAAGACGTACCAACAAGTTTCCACACCCCACCCAACATGCTTTTAAAGAAGTGGTGTAGCACACTCACCTGAGAGATTTACTCACTCTGCAGGAATCTTGGGAGTGCAAAACCACATGGGTTAAGAAGCTACAGCTCCCAGAATTCTATGGGTGAGGGCACACGACTGTTTAAAGCAGTATCCTAGTGCTTTAAATGTAAGGTGTGAATGTGGCCATAAATTAATGTATGAATTAGATCTGCATGGCATTAAAGTGAGCATGGAGCAGGTGTATAAGTGTGCTGGTCCCGGGGGGTTACCGTGCAGCGTGGCCCAAGTCCAGTCTGAGGTCGAGGGTGTGGTATGGAGGCTGTCCATCAAGGCTGAAGCGGGGTCTAAGGCAACGAGTTGGGTGTGGTCAGGAACTCTGGCAGAAGAGCAGGACAGGGTGCCAGCAGGAACAGGTTACCAACAATGTTGCTCCCGCCACCTGGGACTGGGCTGGCTGGCTTTTATCTGCCCTGAGGCATAGGGCGGCCCCAGTCCACAGGTGACTCACCTTTCCTGGCCTGGAGGCAAGCACTCCTCCTGTGGGAACTTAGTTCCCTCCGTCTCTCTGCCCTGAACCTCTGCAGCTCAGGAGAGGCTGGAGGGTTACTGGACCCAGAGGCAACCTCAGCTTCCCCTGATGGGGCTGAGAGTGGAGCACCTGCAGGCAATGGGTCCTTGATCACCTCCGGAGCCAGAGTGGATTCAGCTGGTGTCTGCTCCTGAGGATCCGGCACAGGTGAGGGCCCTTCAGATTCAAGCCCCAGCCCTGGCTCAGCTGGTCCTGGAGGCAGGGACTCCTGTGCAGGCTGGGATTCCTCAGGTTCAGCCTCTGAATCCGATCCCCAGGCCATGACAATAAGCAGTATTTACCTGGAAGACATTCACCAGGTGGTATGTAGACTGGAAAGGGGACAGTGGGAATATATTCTCACTGTGGCCAACCAGATTCCCATGGGAAGCCTGGGTTCAACAACATTATGCTTACTTGTGATCCCCAGCAACTTCCTCAGTTGCTGGAGGTATTGCATAATAATAATAATAATAATAATAATAATAATAATAATAATAATTTATTTATACCCCTGCTCATCTAGCTGGGTTTCCCCATCCACCCTGGGCAGCTCCCAACAGAATATTTAAAACACAATAAAACATCAAACATTAAAAACTTCCCTAAACAGGGCTGCCTGCAGATGTCTTCTAAAAGCCAGATAGTTGTTTGTTTCCTTGACATCTGATGGAAGGCCGTTCCACAGGGTGGGTGCCACTACTGAGAAGGCCCTCTGCCTGGTTCCTTGTAACCTCATTTCTCACAGAATTACAATGAGAAGTAGCGATTGTTGTAGAAGTATGCACACTAGTCATTTAACGGAAAACTTATGCCACAATCCATTTGCTAGTCTTTAAATTGCCACAAGTCTCTTTGTTGTTTCACCTGAAGCTGAATAACAGGATGACTCCTCTGGATTATATTTCTATATAATTCAATGACAAACACACCCCTACAGCAATGGGCTTTTGTCCAGTAAATGCGGTGACCTTCCTCATTTTGTTTTTCTAGTTCTCTGAGACTCTCGTGGCAAGGGCTATTTATATCAAAACATAAAATCTAGCACTCCCCCAAGGTATCTCATGAGAAGAGTTTTCAGCATCCCACATTATGTTTAGTAATTTTGTGAACCTGGAGAAATACTGATATTTTTCACATAGGAGTGCAGTCTATGGCAGTCATGAGCCCTATTCATGTGTTCAGGTAAATGCATGTGGGTTCAAAGTAGGGAGGGTGTGAGCTGAGCATGCAAGCCTATCCCATAATGTCCAAGCGCATGCCAGCTCCAATGCAGACCTCACTGAGTTCAATGTGGAAGTCTGAAGGGAGAGTCTAAGTGCATTAGAGCAAACTTGAAGCAATGTGAGTTATTATCATATTATTATATATTTATTAAAAGGGATGCGGGTGGCACTGTGGGTTAAACCACAGAGCCTAGGACTTGCCAATCAGAAGGTCGGCGGTTCGAATCCCTTCGACGGGGTGAGCTCCCGTTGCTCGGTCCCTGCTCCTGCCAATCTAGCAGTTCGAAAGCACGTCAAAGTGCAAGTAGATAAATAGGCATGTCAAAGTGCAAGTAGATAAATAGGTACCGCTCCGGCGGGAAGGTAAACGGCATTTCCGTGCGCTGCTCTGGTTCGCCAGAAGCGGCTTAGTCATGCTGGCCACATGACCCGGAAGCTGTACTCCAGCTCCCTCGGCCAATAAAACGAGATGAGCGCTGCAACCCCAGAGTCGGCCACAAATGGACCTAATGGTCAGGGGTCCTTTTACCTTTTATATATTTATTTATAACCCACCTTTTCCACTGACAGGGACTCAAGGAGGCTTACAGATAAAACAGGAACAGCTAAAAACATTTTAAAAAACAATTATCTGTTAATAGAATTAAATCTCCCTCTCTCTTTGTGATCTGTTAAAAACATAAAGATTATTACATGAAAAACAGCACAGCACCAGCCCTTTCATTAAAAGCAGTCAGTTCCTGTAAGCCTGTTGGAATAAGGAAGTCTTCACCTGCCCGTGGAAAGATAACAAGGAGGGAATCAGTCTAACTTCCCTAGGAAAGGAGTTACAAAGTCTGGGAGCAACCACCGAGAAGGCCCTCTCCTGAAGGTGAGGAATGAGAGAAGGGCCTCCCTTGAAGATCTCAAAACCTGGGCAGGTTTGTATGAGGGAATACAGTTTTTCAGATAGCCTGGACCTAAGCTGGACTTTATAAGTGCTTTATAGTACTTTGAATTGTGCCTGGAAATAGACCAGTAGCTAGTGAACCTGTTTTAACAAGAGGGTCATATGCTTTCTATAACCAGCCCTACTGTGCTGGTTCTGGGGGCTACCAAGAGGCAAGGTCCAAGTCCAGTCCGAGGTCGATGGTGCGGTATGGAGGCTGTCCGTCAAAGCTGTATCTGGGTCCAAGGCAGGGAGTCGGGTGGGGTCAGGAACTCTGGCAGAAGAGCAGGACAGGGTGCAGGCAGGAACAGGCTAGCAACAACATTGCTCCTGCAACCTGGGACTGGGGCTGACTGGCTTTTATCTGCCCTGAGGCATAGGGCGGCCCCGGTCCACAGGTGACTCGCCTCTCCTGGCCTGGAGGCAAGCACTCCTCCTACAGGAACTTAGTTCCCTCCGCCTCTCTGCCCTGAGCCTCTGCAGCTCAGGAGAGGCTGGAGGGTTACCGGACCCAGAGGCAACCTCAGCTTCCCCTGATGGGGCTGAGAGAGGAGCACCTGCAGGCAATGGGCCCTCCATCACCTCAGGAGCCAGAGCAGACTCAGCTGGTGCCTGCACCTGAGGATCCAGCACAGGTGAGGACCCTTCAGGCTCATGCCCCAGCCCCAGCTCAGCTGGTTCTGGAGGCGGGGAATCCTGTGCAGGCTGGGATTCCTCAGGTTCAGCCTCTGAGTTCGAATCCCAGGCCATCACACCTGGTCAACAGTCTGGCTGCAGCTCTTTGAGACACTTGACGTTTCTGAGCAGTTTTCAACACAAAACCTTGCCAGAACAGTCTCAGACTGCCATTGGCTCTGCTGTTAAAACAGGGGTCACAGACAACCAGTGGTTGTAGCAATAGGCAATTGATGTCTTGAGGCCAAATAGAAAGCCTTGTATCTGTCCTTCACCCTCTCCTGTAATTATGAAGACACATTATCCCAAGCTGGGAAAGGAGCAGGGGGCTATTATTATTTCTTATTATTTCCTTTCCTTCATGTTTACTTCCATGACTCACCTCTGCCAAGGGATGGTTGAATCCATTGATTTTGGTTTAAGAAAAAACAGACAGAAGTTTAAGTAAATAACATTCGAGAAACTTGAAGAAACATATAAAAAGATAGCACATCTGAGATCTCTGTTTTTATTATGAGTTTCACCTAGGATAGTGATTGGGTCCAACTTATGGCTGTTGGGCATTACAGTGAACATTTAATACGAAGTTTAAAGTTTTGCTCTTTTTACAGAAAGCTGTTAAGGGCTTCTGGCAGCGTTGACGAATCCTGCAAAAAGCTTTTCGAAGTTGTGTTTGAGCAAGCTGTTGAAAAGTAGCTCAAGGCAGACTGAACACCTCAAGTTCTTGGGTCGATGTGGGAAGCAGTATACTGAGATACGCCTTATAAACTATCATGGCGCATAAAGCAAAGTTCTGCAGTGAAACCTGTGAAGACAGTTTTGCTTACGGGTTGCGAGAGCCTTCATAAACATCTCTGAGCCATTTAGCAGATGCATTAAAAATTGCCTTCATTTCACGCAGCTGATGTGACGAGACATGTTCTTTAGAAAGAAGAAAGAAAAAAAGTACATGCGTGGCAGTAAACAGATAGTATAAGAAAGGGGATTTAATGTTTTGAAACTGCAATGCCATGACACTACAAATCCAGACTTTGAGTCATAACCAAATGCAAAACACTACTAAACCTTAGGTTATGTAAATACAATCCTAGTAATAACACACACAACGTAACAGGCCGTTTTTGACTATGTAACTTCTATTCCGAACACAATTCAACATATAATATCTCACTATGTGTAATTCCATAGACCAACACATCATGCCATACCTTCAAGGATTCCATCTGATCTGATATCTACATACAAGGAACATTAGAATCCTCAAAGCAGAGACACGTGGAACACCACAAGATAAGCATACCATATTGTGGTTATTGCCAATATGCCAATTTAGGAACTGAATGGACTTTATCTCCTGACCATCCATTGGACTTTAATTTCTCAGGATATGTTCTGTTTACACAATGTGTTGGTCTATGGAATTATGTGTTGTTACTATGAGTGGTAACCACCATTTATTTATTTATTAAATTTCTATCCCAACCTTCCTCGTAAAGGAGCCCAGGGCAGCAAACTCAAATGACAGAATAGTTTAAACATCATTAAAAAACATCTTTAATACAATTCCGATGCAAATGCAGAATGAGAAAGATCTCAGCTTGAAAGACTTGTTGGGAAAGAGAAACAGTCCTGCACAGGGAAGTTTATAATGTTTGATTTTTGATTGTGTTTTTGGATGTGCTGGAAGCTGCCCAGAGTGGCTCGAGAAACCCAGCTAGATGGGTAGGGTATAAATAATAAAATTATCATCATCATCATCATCATCATCATCATCATTATTAATCAAGGGAATTCCAAAGAGTTGGTGCCACAACACCTAAGACCCAGTCTCTATATTTTCTTGGGACAAAAGCAATGACAAACCTAGACAGCATCTTAAAAAGCAGAGACATCACCTTGCCGACAAAGGTCTGTATAGTTCAAGCTATGGTTTTCCCAGTAGTGATGTATGGAAGTGAGAGCTGGACCATAAAGAAGGCTGATCGCCGAAGAATTGATGCTTTTGAATTATGGTGCTGGAGGAGACTCTTGAGAGTCCCATGGACTGCAAGAAGATCAAACCTATCTTCTGAAGGAAATCAGCCCTGAGTGCTCACTGGAAGGACAGATCGTGAAGCTGAGGCTCCAATACTTTGGCCACCTCATGAGAAGAGACGACTCCCTGGAAAAGACCCTGATGTTGGGAAAGATTGAGGGCACAAGGAGAAGGGGATTATGGAGGATGAGATGGTTGGACAGTGTTCTCGAAGCTACCAGCATGAGTTTGACCAAACTGTGGGAGGCAGTGGAAGACAGGAGTGCCTGGCGTGCTCTGGTCCATGGGGTCACGAAGAGTCGGACACGACTAAACAACTAAACAACAAACAATAAGATGGTAATAGTAGGAATTTGTTGACCTGGAGGGTCACTGGCTTCCCACCCTTTCAAGATTCAGAAGGTGGCTACATACTGTCTCAGACTTATCATCAAATTGGAAACCTACAGATAGCAAACTGCAGCTTTTGCAGGAATTTTTCATAATGGCATCTCCACACATCGAAAAAACACCTCTTTTTTTTTTTTTGCCGAGACAAAGTTACAGAGTTCTGTACTTACACCCCATAGTCTTGATATCTATTTGCACTGAGGTCATTTTGTAGCACTATAGATTAGGTGTTAGTTACATTTACACTCCCTAAAAATTGCCTTTGCTGCAGTTTTGAAAACAGGATGGGAGAGGGAACTTCTTTTTGACGTTTTCATTTTTTTTAAAAACCAACAAATTATTCAGCTTGGCAATATTCATAATGCCACAGAATAACAGCTTGCAATGTTAGGTGATGTTGCACTGGTAACAAACAAAATTGGAATGAACAGTTCATTGGGGGCGGGTTCTTTTTCCCACAAAAGAAAAAAAGTTTGAGATATTCATCCATGAGATAGAAAAGAAAAGTATTTAAAAAGTTCACTTGTAAGAAAAGAGAATATTTAGGAATAGCTCACCAATATCACATTGCTTCCTGTCACATGGTTTCATTAGCATGTGTTGTTGATTGTATTGTTGTGGTGGTAGAAATAGAATATTATAGCCACATTATATAAGGATTGTTGTTGTTGTTAATTTATTCATCATCTATACAATTGTATCAGAGCAATCTACAATTAAAAAAAGGTTTAAAAGGTTAGAAACACACAAAGGTAACGGTAAAAGGTAAAGGACCCTGGATGGTTAAGTCCAGTCAAAGGTGACTATGGGGTTGTGGCGCTCATCTCGCTTTCAGGCCAAGGGAACTGGCGTTTGTCCACAGACAGCTTTCTGGGTCACGTGGCCAGCATGACTAAACCGCTTCTGGCACAACGGAACACTGTGATGGAAGCCAGAGCGCATGGAAACGCTGTTTACCTTCCTGCCGCAGTGGTACCTATTTATCTACTTGCACTGACCTGCTTTTGAACTGCTAGGTTGGCAGGAGCTGGGACTGAGCAACGGGAGCTCACCCTGTCGCAGGGATTTGAACCACCAACCTTCTGATTGGCAAGTCTAAGAGGCTCAGTGGTTTAGATCACAGTGCCACCCATGTCCCTAGAAACATACAGAACCTCCTCATGCTGTCCCTGCCGCCCAGAAATGGTCATTTATGAGAGGTTATGAATCAACACATTGGAAAAAAACAACAATGCTAAGACTTTGACCATCAACCTTTGGGTAAAAATCATACAGTCCACCTCATCCCACTCATTCCTGTCTTGTCTTAGGGCAGGAGTCCAAAATGGCCTTCTGGTCTCTCTGTCTGGCTTAGATTATGGACTAGTTAGAAAGCCCCAGGGACCTTGGTACAACCAGATAAACAGGCCAGAGAGCCAAGATGCTTGATAATGTGGGGGAACATAATATTTTGTGGGTAGGTGCTGACAAGAGGTCGATTATTATTTTTTGAAGAGCATTATTTGTTTTAAGATACCCAAACCTGTTCCAGAATCCCAGCAAAGATAGCAAACAATGCCAGAAAGGGCATTTCAATTGTAATGCACGCAGTGTGGAACTCTGCTCATAGACAAAAGTCAGGTCACATCAGTGTCAATCTTACATTGACAGATGCTTTTTTTATTAAAAAAAATATCTAAATGCTTATCCCCTTTTTGTGATATCCTGTACTCTTTCAGTGACCTTTTAAAACATTGGTGCTTATTTCAATGCTTGTACTTTTCAATGTATGCGCAATCATATACAGCTGTGAGTCAGCAGCATTTGCTATAGCGGGACTCCTGAATAAACATTCAAGGGCTCAGACCGCATGGCTTTTGCAGTTTTATTTCCTGTGTCTTGGAGTGTGGCCTGACAGTTGTGTGCTGCAAAACATTTGCTAAATGTGGTCTGCATTTTGGACGGTCGACAATTTGGAAACCCTGTGTTTGGAAGGGTGGTGCAATGTAACTATAATAAGCAAAAATGATATTCTGTTGTGTACACTGGGAAGCCTCGCTGAGTATTCCCATAGAGAGGCACCTCAGAAATGCACGCAAGCATAAATAAAACATGTTAGAAAGCAATATAAAATGTTTTCAAATATAAATGTTAAAAACTCAGTGAACATTGCCCACGGGGTCTAATATTTCTGCAAAAGTGGTAACCTTTTCATAGTTATTGCAGTACTTTCCCTGCACAGGAATTCTAATTTATATATTATCTTTCAGCTCTTAATTCCTCACGCTTAAAATGGATATCCATCTTATTTCCATATCCTTCAGAAATGTTTTATCTGATTCATTTCGACACTTGTTATTAAAATAGCCCTATTTGGATTGAGTGAAAGGGAATGGAAGAAAGGAGGAAGCAAGGCAGAATTTAGATAGAAAAACAACTCGGTGGGGGGTGGTGCAGTATCAATATTTATAAATCCTCATCTTTGGTTGAAATCTCTAGGTGAATTCATGCCGTCAAAATGTTACGAATAACTTTGAAAACGTTTTCGCCACCATATGCAGCAGTGCTCTTACACATTGGCCTGCAGCTGACCTATTGCGCGTGAAGACCCCCAGGAGCTACCCCATAAATAATTACACGCATGACACAGAATTTGGTTTTAGGTTACTGGAATAATTTTGGCCACAACTTTATTTATTAGAGATAGTGAGTGGTTGTTTTAGGCACTGGTTCCTGACTAGCTGCACCTGACCTCAGTAGGACAGCACTGACGACTGGGCTCCACCATATGGTCAGTGCAAGTAAACACCATGGGGGAGCATTGGTACGGTCACGTGACTCAAGCTCACCCCAAAATGCTTCCAGGGTCTCTTGCGTGGCCCTACCCCCTGAAAGGGGTCGACAAAAGCATGACAAGTCCCTGGATTCCTTTAATGGAATACCTTTTGCCATTGGAGGGGCCAGATTCTTCGACCTCCCCTCCACACCACCATTTAACCAATGCCTAACCGCCAAACCTTACAAAGTTGTGATGATCTGCTATGCGGCAGGCAAAACCCAAGTGGCACCAGCCAATCAGCCAAATGGGAAAATTCCTACCGGGCCCCTGCCCCAAAAGCAGACGACCCACGACGGCATAGCAAGGTCATAGCAAGACCCTAAATATAGGGAGAGTGGGCGGGTGAACTGGTGCACAAAAGAGGAAGCTCAACGCAACGTGCAGTGGTATATAAAGATCCCTCAGTTAATACACAAAATTCCCATTGGCCAGATTTGCCCAACAACCGAGGGACCTCCAATCAGGTTGTTGTGGCTATCCGATCGCTCCCACCCACACAACAATGAGGTCAGTCCTGATGATCTACCACAACTCTTCTGTGAGGAGGACCCGATTTAGCAAAAACCTGCCAGTGGAAAATAGCACCATGGAGACACAATTTTCCATCCAGTCCTTCTACTCACCCAAGAAGGTGTTGATCAGATAGATAGATAGGTTTTCTATTCCTAGGACTATTTCCAGTATGCAGCCCTGAGTGCTCACTGGAAGGACAGATCGTGAAGCTGAGGCTCCAATACTTTGGCCTCCTCATGAGAAGAGAAGACTCCCTGGAAAAGACCCTGATGTTGGGAAAGATGGAGGGCACAAGGAGAAGGGGACGACAGAGGACGAGATGGTTGGACAGTGTTCTCGAAGCTAGCAGCATGAGTTTGACCAAACTGCGGGAGGCAGTGGAAGACAGGAGGGCCTGGCGTGCTCTGGTCCATGGGGTCACGAAGGGTCGGTCATGACTAAACAACAACAAGTGCTACTCAGAGTTAGAACCACTGAGTAACATACTTTTGGGTGGATGGATGGCAGTGGAATGAAAACAGTGGTGTACATGAACAATGAGCAATGATGCCTTCTTACACCCCTAGCCTCGAGCTCAGGAGAAGCAGTGTCTCTCCCCGCCCCCCGCCTCGCAAGAGCGTGACAGAGTGCAGTTTCAGCACCTTGTTTTGTTTTTTTCTAGAAAGAAAGCGCTGCTTAATAGCGTGGCACTTACTGTAACAACTTCGTGGTGAGTTCTGGCACCTTTTTTTCTAGATAAAAAGCACTGAGGAGAAGTAACCTTGCAGGAGTATCTTCAGTGTGCTCCACAACTCAGGCCCTCAATAGTCCCCCCCCCGCCTTTCAGCCCATGACACCCCACTCTGAGGCTCTTAGACGTGCCAAGACATGAGCACACGCCATACTGAATAATTTGTGTTTCATCCAGGAGGGATGAACTGTTTGATAAAGATCTTCTTCAGTGACCCAGATCAAAAAATCGAAGATAAAAAATGCTTGAATTTTTATATGGATTATTCTGAATAATAATAGTAATAGTATTATTTATATGTCACTCATCTGACTGGATTGCCCCAGCCACTCTGGGCAGCTAAAAAAAGGTAAAGGACCCCTGACAGTTAAGTCCAGTCACAAATGACTCTGGGGTTGCGGCGCTCATCTTGCTTTACTGGCCGACGGAGCCGGCGTTTGTCCGCAGACAGTTTTTCCGGGACATGACTAAGCCGCTTCTGGTGAAACCAGAGAAGTGCACGGAAACGCCGTTTACCTTCCCACCGGAGTGGGATTTTGATGTGCTTTCAAACTGCTAGGTTGGCAGGAGCAGGGACTGAGCAACGGGAGCTCACCCCGTTGCGGGGATTCGAACTGCCAACCTTCCAATCAGCAAGCCCAAGAGGCTCAGTGGTTTAGACCACAGCGCCACCCGCGTCCCAACAGCTACCAACAAATTAATAAAACCCAGTATTTCATACTAGAAATTAATACTTTGTTGTGGCTTCAGTTGTCACAGAAATGTTTTTTTAAAGTACATTTCTATATGCAGTATATTTGTTTGTCTCCTTCCATATATTGTTTGTCACCCCTAATAGGAAACGTCCGTATCATGCTACTGTCAGATTATCATACAGAGTGAAAATGTTATTGTTCATCTCTTAATGGCATATAAACAGAAATTTTTCAATCTTCCTGGAAACGATTTAAGCTATACAACAGATGATGGAATGATGCAGGATTAAAACCACACTTTAAATAACTACATATGTATATCATCAGGTCCTGTAATATTATCCATATCATTGAGTGCAAAAAAGATGTAATATTCAGAATGTAAGTAAACAGCTGACCCGCGCACACATTTTAGAAACTACAAATCTTCAATTTTGACCAAAAACGTGGAGCTACCAGTTGCGAAATATTTCAGGTTCTGAGAAACACTGTCTGCGAGACTTATCAACCATATTTCCTGAGATCCAGCAATGCTAACTGGATACACTCTCCGTTGAACACAAGCTTGTTTTGTGTGATAAAAGGCCCAGTGTCCTCACGAGCACATCCTTTGCTCAACCGGCAGCCACAATCAGATGAGTCGACTATAGAGATCACATTATAAGGTGCTTTTAAAGGAATGGCGTAAGCATTGTGTTTATATTTTCTTGAAGATTCCCGTATCTTGCCAGCTTGAAATGAACAGGTGACTCATAGACGATTGATGATACACCCTACATCTTGTGAATAAATAAATGTGTGTTTATATGTGTGCGTGAGTGTGTATGTGCATATATATATATTTATATATAGGCGTAGCATGAGGGGGCTGCTGGGGCGATGGCCCCAGGCACATTTTTTCAGAGGGTTGGGGAGGGGTGGTAGACTGTATGCCTGAGCCCCTTCCTGGATCCAGTTAGCCAGGCTAGCTTCCTGGTGACGTAATTGCTCTCTTAAGTATGGGCCATTAAGGTAACAAAGGAAATGGTTCTGTGCCAGATAAAAAAAGGTTAGGGCCTCCTACCCTCAACTTGCTGGTAGTTAGAAAGACAAAGGCCAGAGTGGAGAGTTGCGTCTGCAAGCCAGAAGCAAGGCTGGGGGTGAGCAGCTGGGAGAGGGAACCATGCCTGATTTCTGATGGAATCCAAGGCTGCAGCTATGGAAGAAGCAAGACCTGCTTGGGTTGTTAATGGTGTGAGTCCCTCCATGGTCTCAGGTTCTATATAGATGTAAACAAACCACATATCCTAACACACCACAGCCTCTGCTGTCCCTCATTCCGGGGATACCGAACCCTGGATAAGCTTGGAACCCCTGGAATCTTGCACCACTCAGAGGTTGAGGTGGTGTATAACAATAGAAACACATTGTTTGCGGAGCTATTCCCCACTGAAGTGTTAAATGTGTATATTTGTATTCTCTGTGTGTGCAATAAACATCTCTGTGTGCATGTGAAATACATGTCTATTGAAGATGCTCACTGGAAAAGTTCTTAAGCCTTTTAACCACCCAGGGGAAAATATGTGGGATGGGTAAACTCATGAGAGAATGTTTTCCTTTCCAATGCCAATCCCATCATCACGAACAATCTCTTTTAAAAAAACAGAGTTCTGTGCACAAAGATGGAAATCGGACCTCAGTTTGCTTTCATCTTGCATGTAAAGGTAAAGGGACCCCTGACCATTAGGTCCAGTCGCGGATGACTCTGGGGTTGCGGCGCTCATCTCGCTTTATTGGCCGAGGGAGCCGGTGTACAGCTTCCGGGTCATGTGGCCAGCAGGACTAAGCCGCTTCTGGCGAACCAGAGCAGCGCACAGAAACACCGTTTACCTTCCCGCCGGAGTGGTACCTATTTATCTACTTGCACTGGCGTGCTTTCAAACTGCTAGGTTGGCAGGAGCAGGGACAGAGCAACGGGAGCTCACCCCGTCTCGGGGATTCGAACCATCGACCTTCCGATTGGCAAGTTCTAGGCTCTTAACTTGTCGTATTGACAAGTTAATTTTCGTGATGGCATTTTTTTTTTTTTGCAGTTGCCAGCTTTTAAAACTGCTTTTAATGATGCAGTTTAAACTGTTGAAACCCACCCTAGTTAGAAGAACATTATTATTGTTACTAATGCTATATGCGTACAGTCTCGCCCAGCAAGATGTGTACCTCTGTAGGTGCCCAGTGATCTTGCCTCTCCCTTTCCCTCTCTCTCACACACAGCAGTTTAGGCCACAATCCTAACACTACTTACCTGGGAGCAAACACCATTCAACTTCTCTCTGAGTAGACACGGTTAGCACTGCAGCCTAAATCTCGGTACTCCAGGAATGGGGAAACAGTTTCCCTCCAAATGTTGCCGAACTACAACTCCCACCACCCCAACCATTGACCACGGGGCTGATGGGAGTTGTAGTCCAGCGGCATTTGGATGACCACAGGTGCCCCACTCTTATGACTTGTTCCTAAATTATGAGGAGGCTTTCTTCCTCACCCCAAAATCTCCTGTAAAACTTGAGCCGTTAAGTTAGCCGTTGTCAGAATTTACAGCAGTTGCTCAGTTGCCATTTCACAGTTGTGAGATGCCGCAAAAACATAAATCTGCTACGAGGGAAAACATGCTGTTGATTAAACCCTCTCAAATTTATAGGAGCCATAAAAACATTGGCTACAGAGAATTAAGCGTTCCTTCCCGCTTCCCCCAAGCTTTGATTTTTTTTTTTTTTGAGATGTTGAGAGTTCCCGCACCCTGCCTCTTCTGTCCTGGTCATCGCGAACCTTTTCAGTTCCTTGGTCACTTAGGACTTGGGGCTTCATTCATTTGGCTGTTCTTGTCTTTGTCCTGCCATTCCCCCTGCAGCGATGCAACACCACTGTCTCAAAACACGGCTCAGTTTTACCCAGGCAATCCTAGGAACACTCAGTGACTCCCTTAAACCACTCTGATATCCCCCTTTCCAAAGTGTTTTCTACCCTTCCTCTCCTCTTTTATTCCAGGTGAGTTTTCGCTTCTCCTCTGTTTCACTGAAAGGGCATGCACCACTTTAATGCGATTCTGTCTCTTTCTAGATGCTTCACTCTGTCAGTTGTTCTTCCTAAGGGCTTGCTTCTGCAGTGTGACCACCCATACGACTGCAATCACGACTGAAAGCTGAAACCTTCACCATACAGTTCCCAGCATTACGTAGTTTCTTTATCTTGGCCTTTGGCATCTGAGATACACATTATCAGGTCCCACTCTATCCCTGTTACTGTGATTTGTTTCATTATGACTATTTTGTGTGTGTGCTGCATCAGATTGTTATAAGGTGTGTGGTCTTTGTCGTTTCTTCAGCTCGCAAACCGCCCTGCGTATAGCAATATAGAAAGGCATTGTGCAAATTAAAAGTGAAATGGAAAAAGAAGAAGAAATGAAAATGTCAGGGGGCGATCCTGCATGGGATGGGTGATTCCCTGGATCCCTACCTCCACTCAACAGCTGTGGATCAGAGGGGGCGATCTTGCAAAGTACAGGTGATGCTCTGCTAGCAGTTTTACTTTAGGAAACGCTCAGGATTGCCCCAGTGTTCAACAGGAGGGAGGAGAAGGATACACGAGAGTACCCTCTCCTGACTGTGTGTTTAAAACACTAATTAAACCTTGGCCCACCCCTGAACATACGCATACCGTACAAGTATCTCATTTTGAGGAGGATATCCCAGATTGACAGAAGCTGCCTTGTCTTCTGGTCCCAATCCCGGGTGTCCTGCTTTGGCTCCTGTGCTCTGGCCGGTTTTTGTTCCACCCTGTGGCCCAAGTCAGTTGGCTCACGCTGGAGCGCAGGACCAAAAAATGGAAGTAAAACTTACTTTGTTCCCACATGCCACCACCCTCCTTCCTCCTTATCCTGCCAGCTTCTGGAAGTATGTCTGTGGTGTTGTTGGAGAAGGAGGAGGAGGCCGTGGCGAAGTTGCGAAGGAGTGGGTGGGTAGGTGACAGCAGCTGGTGAGTGAGCGGGCAGGGTGTGTGTCCAGATTTGCCCTCCTGAAATGTTGAAGGGTATGCTTAGGTGGGAAAAGATCTGCTACTGGGCAGGGTTCCACCTTCTACCTTCAAACAACCCTTCCAATGCTGCAGTAGGGAAGGAAATCCCTTCCACTCTAAAAGCAGTGGAAATGCACATTGGGAGTAATGGAGGAAGGGAAGAGCTTTGCAAACATAGATGGACATGGCTCCTTTTTGATCCCACTGACCTGCAGCCAGCGGTGGAGGAAGCTGCTTGGGAGCCTGGGGCGGCACCCCATGGATGGGGTGAGCCGCGAGCTGGGGGGAGGCAGCGGGTGGACCATTTGTGATCCAGTGTGGTGTAGTGGTTAAGAGAGGTAGTTTCGTAGTCTGGTGAACCAGGTTCGCTTCCCTGCTCTTCCACATGCAGCTGCTGGGTGACCTTGGGCCAGTCACACTTCTTTGAAGTCTCTCAGCCCCACTCACCGCACAGAGTGTTTATTGTGGGGGAGGAAGGGAAAAGGAGATAGTTAGCCACTTTGAGACTCCTTCGGGTAGTAATAAAGCGGGATATCAAATCCAAACTCTTCTTCTGCATGCGCCCAAGCCACCACGTCTCTCCCAGGAGAGACATGTGGCTCAGGCGTGCTGCAGGCCCTGCGGTGAGTGCCACCCAGCATTTTGTCACCCCCCTCAGTGGTGACACCCAGGGCCACCTGCACCCACCATACCCCCCTTCCTCCGCCCCTGCCTGCAGCCAAATGAATTGACATTCAGCATTTTCATGCTTTCATCTAGCTGAGTTTTGAAACCAAAGAGATTGCCTTCGCAGCTCATGCAGAGGTAAGGCCCTCTCATTTCAGTGGGATTTATATTCCCAAGCAAATGAGCGTAGGGTTGTGGCCTTATAGGGACATCCTTAAATGCCAGTGCTGTCATGTTTAGAGATCTTAAGTTGATTTTATATGGCTAGATAAACAAGCCATCTGAATGTTATTTGTCTCTTACCGTGCAAACTGCCCCAGCCATTTCTTCCAGGCTTCAGATGACCTGTGTCAGATTATTGTTGCAGTTGTGTGTGTGTGTGTGTGTGTGTGTGTGTGTGCTATGGCAATATGAATCCAATCTTATCCTGGATTCCAGCCTGAATTTATTAATTGATGTTTTGCATACTTTTGGACTTATGCAAGCCTCTCTCTCTCCTTTTACATAAATAGATCTCCTCACTTTATTGTAGCATAGCACCACCAAGGCACTCCAATAGCAGCATGCACGGGTAGCTGCAAACATTGGGGTTCCTCCAACTCTGCCAGCGCCAATCCCTTGCACATGGTCTGTGCTGTTTCAGCTCCATAGGGCTGTCACTCAGAGAATGAATTAACTGTTAGTACATAGGAGGAGGGTTGTAAAATATTTTCTTCTGGGCATGTTGTGAAACAGTTAATGCTTCTCACTTTGACACAGGTCTGGCTCCAGTTCGCTATTCCAGGAATGCCCCATGGCTTTTGGCTTAGAACAGGAGTTAGAAATTAATGCATCCTCGCTTTCAAAGAAGGGTTGCCATATTGCGCAGGGGCTGCAATTTGAGAATCACAAACCTGCTTGTGTGCAGAAGTAGTTATACAGTTCTTTGAATCCTGAACTTACTAATTCCATAGAATCATCGAATTGTAGTGTTGGAAGGGACCCAAAGGGAGATCTAGTGCAACCCCTTGCAATGCAGGGATCCATTTACAGCAGGGGTCAGCAAACCTTTTCAGCAGGGGGCCAGTCCACTGTCCCTCAGACCATGTGGGGGGGCCAGACTATATTTTTTTGGGGGGAAATGAACGAATTCCTATGCCCCACAAATAACCCAGAGATGCATTTTAAATTAAAGGACACATTCTACTCATGTAAAAACACGCTGATTCCCAGACTGTCCGTGGGTCGGATTTAGAAGGCAATTGGGCCACATCCGGCCCCTGGGCGTTAGTTTGCCTACCCATGATTTACAGGGTATATATAGATGGCAAGCAAGTTGTTCGCCAGATGCTGATGGACTCCATCTCCCATCAGCCCCAGCTAACAACCAGAGCCAGTGTGGTGTAGTGGTTAAAAGCGGTAGTCTCGTAATCTGGGGAACTTGGTTCGCTTCCCCGCTCCTCCACATGCAGCTGCTGGGTGACCTTGGGCTAGTCACACTTCTTTGAAGTCTCTCAGCCCCACTCACCTCACAGAGCGTTTGTTGTGGGGGAGGAAGGGAAAGAAGAATGTTAGCCGCTTTGAGACGCCTTAAAGGGAGTGAAAGGTGGGATATCAAATCCAAACTCTTCTAGCTAACAGTCAGGGGTGATGGGACCTAAGAAGAGAGCTTCTGGATCAGACCAAAGGTCTGTGTCACGTGGCATTTTGTTCTCACAGTGGCCAGCCAGATACTCATGGGAAGCAGGATTATGAACATGATAGCAACACAATCTCCTCTTCGAAACATTGCACTTGATATTCTGCTGCCATTGTATCTCAAAACCTAATTCTACATTTTCTGATTCCTGCAAGACGTTATAAAGATTCATTAACAGGCTTCTGGTTTCCTTCAAACCACAGAGTAATATCTCACATGTAGTCAAATTTTGAGGAATATTATGACCTTTTACACAATGTCTGATATGAAATAAACCTTATACAACAAAATTATCAGAGCTTTCATTTTCATACAAATCTAATTGTATTTATCACGGTTCCATTAAAAGAGACACCCATCATTTTAATAAAACCACAGTCCTCCCATAAGACAAAGCTTCCAAGTATATTTACCTTATTAGATCTTCCATTATGAAATATGAGTGCTAATGGAGAAACTTTTAGCATTCAAACTGGGTAAATTATGAGACCACTAAGAGTTCCTTTTTTAGCAGTCCCTGGCCTTTATATTTCATTATAAAATTTAAAATCTGCAACATAGCTCTTAGTGGATCCCAGGATTTTAGCATGCTGCCACAGGGATCAACCCTATTTACAGAAAGTTGGCATAAAGCAAACCAGTGTGAATTAAGCTGGTGTAAAGTTACACATTAAATCTGAATCCCCTCATCTATTCCAGATTTGGTGACACCTTGACATCTTTCTTAACATTCTGATGCCTAAATTTCTCAAATACCGTAGCATGAAAATGAAAAATAATAATAATCATGGTCTGTGTCAGTTTATGATAGTTTTAGTTCATAAAGAAGAATTTTCTGGATCCCTAGATCCAAACATGGGGCAGAATGCTCTCCGGTGAGAGAAAGCCCCAGTGGAGGTTTTAAAACACAAAACATGCAGCAAAGTAAAGCGTGGAATGCACACTGTTAGAGCTTTAAAATATCCTCTTTATAAGTTGCTTTAAGAGCTTCCCCTTTCTTCCCCTTCATCACGGCAAAGACCACACAATTTGGTAAGTTTAAAATAATGGTTTTACTTACAAACGTCAAAGGCCAGATTCATGTGGTTTTCCATGCAGCAGCAAGAAAAATGCAGTTACAGAACTTGGTAAAAACATTTCTAAGCACACGGTTAGGACTTGGACTGATCAGCTCACACATCCTCCCTGGTTGGATTCACATGGTTGAAGAGGGGAGTTAACAAAGAGATTTCTTAACCCTTCATCTTTTTTGCTAAATTTGACTGCGGTGACTTTGATGTATGGTATCACATATACAGTATAACACAAGGAAAGCTTGCTGGAGCATGTCAGTGGTCCATCTCCATCTTGTTCTCAATTGACTGAGCCTATATGCTTAACATAAAGAGGGCAGGGCTCATATAGCATTAACATTCCAACAGATCTTACTCCCCACTTAGATTTCTATGGGAATTCCCAAAGTCATCACAATTGGGTTCCAGCATAGTCAAGTCAAGTCTCTGGGTCTTCCCAGCTTCAGATTGAACTAGCTCTAACTAGTCCCTGGTCTAATATTCTTCTACCCCTAGGACAGTGGTTTTCAACTAGTGTGCCATGGCACCCTGGGGTGCCTTGAATGATGGTCGGGGGTGCCATGGGCAACACTGGCCTCTGTCCCTCTTTCCTTTCCTCCCTTCTCTGATGCCCTCTCGCGTCTCTGCCTCCAAAAGGCTCGCACGGCTGTTTATTGCAGAAGCCCTGGCTATAAAGAGATGGGAGAACAGAAGAGGCTGAGGGAACACTCCACAAGAGAGGGTGTTCAAAAAAGGGTGAGAGGCTGCCAGCTCTGAAGGCAAGGGGTGACATAACTGAGCTCCTGAGCCCCACAGGGGTGCTGCAGAAAGAATGTAGATTGTCAAGGGAGCCGTGGACTCAAAAATGTTGAAAATCTCTAGGATGATGTGGCATTCAACCAGATTGGGGGTGGAGAATGCCTTGTCATTCTGGAAGCATCACTATGTGGTGGGAACATCGTCAACTCTTTAGTCATGTTGAAAAGGATTCTTTAACAGCACTTCAGCTGTTCCTTTACTCCAGAATACTATTTTACAGTAAAGCCACAGACTTAGATTGGACCCAATGATATTCATACCATATTAATTTTATTGGTTGTTGTTATTATTATTGTTGTTTAATATTTAATAAAATTTATTATATTTAACAAAACGTGTATGCCTCTTAAATTTAAATAAAACCTCCAAATGGTTTACAAAGGATATACAATATATATTAACACTGTAAATAAAAATCAAGGTTAAAAACAAGTTTATAAAAAACAAAGTGAGTAAACTTAATAGTTAAAAGCGAAAATTATTTTATATTTGGTATTTAATTTTGTTAGGACACTTTGAGCTTTGATTGTACAAAATGACTAAACAAATTCATAATTAATATTACAGATTAATAATTTTACCACAACTGAGCCTGGGTTACAATGTCATTTTGCAACAGAAACCAAATGCGCTTCTTTCACTCCTTCATTCTCTTCAATGAGTTGTTTATAAATTTTGGAGGGCAATGAAGCAGCAAAAATCTGCTGAAGCTTGTTTATAAGTACTGTGTCAGTAGGCTGAATAATGTTTTGATTACACCCTTCTTTAAGCAATAAAGGAACAATCACAATGTTTTGAATTGTGGGGAGAATTAAAAATAATCATCACACACAAAACTGTGATCTGTCCATAGCAGCATTTTCAACATGTTCAATAGCTATAATTCAGGGAGAAGCAATTACAGAGTATTTCGGTTGGGTTTTTTAATCCTATGTTTCTGTCTTTCTTGAGCCCCAAAGCAAGTAAACACAACCACTAAGTACTCCTAGCCTTTGATATTCAGCACAATATCATTAACTCGGTGCACTGATATCAGCTAGTAAAAGAAACTGAAATCCCTACAAAATTGAGCATACTTACCTAAAAATCTTATTGAAAGATGGGAATTTTACAATAAGGAAGGCAAGCCTAAGTGGAATAAATTCAATCCAATTAGTATTTCTTTGCAACAGCGAGTGAGTTTGGAAAATGCTGTATCGTTTTCAAGTATGATTGCAATTACTTGTGAACCTTAAATGTGGCGTCTAATGAACTGGACGTGACGTAGAGATAACTTTTCCCTTTTCACCCATGTCACGTTATAGCAGTGAGTTAAAGCTAGTGTGGTTGTTGCTGTTGTTGTTTAGTTGTTTAGCCGTGTCCGACTCTTCGTGACCCCATGGACCAGAGCACGCCAGGCCCTCCTGTCTTCCACTGCCTCCCGCAGTTTGGTCAAACTCATGCTGGTAGCTTCGAGAACACTGTCCAACCATCTCATCCTCTGTCGCCCCCTTCTCCTTGTGCCCTCCATCTTTCCCAGCATCAGGGTCTTTTCCAGGGAGTCTTCCCTTCTCATGAGGTGGCCAAAGTATTGGAGCCTCAGCTTCAGGATCTGTCCTTCCAGTGAGCACTCAGGGCTGATTTCCTTCAGAATGGATCGGTTTGATCTTCTTGCAGTCCATGGGACTCTCAAGAGTCTCCTCCAACACCATAATTCAAAAGCATCAATTCTTCGGCGATCAGCCTTCTTTATGGTCGAGCTCTGACTTTCCCCTTTTCCCCAATGTTATGTTACAGCAGTGAGTTAAAGTTAGTGTGGTAGATGTGTGATTTGAGTTTCTTTGCTTTGTTTTCTTCCTCTTAGCTTTTCGCGCCCTGAAGCTCTCCTCCCCCTACCCTTTAACTCTGCACTCAGCAGAGCTGTGTTGCTTCCAATAACCATTCAGCCAGAACCTTCTTGTGCCTTGCCTTGCCTGCTTCCCACAGGCATCTGGCTGGCTGCTATGGGAGCTGGATACTGGATTGGGCCACTGGCCTGATCCAGCAGGCTCTTCTGTGGCCCTTATGCGAAATTGGCGAATTAGATATTTGTCCAGAATAGACAACCAGATGCCTAATTGCAAGGCATGCACCATGCCAAGTATGAAGACGGATGCATCTGTGTCAGATAAACACAATTTCCAGTCAGCCGCCTATCATGGGGCTGAAGTACATTTTGGTAATGCAAGCCATCCATTTTATTTACATGAAAGTCATCCTGTAACAAGCCCTTGTTATCCTTTATGCCTCTTCCCTCCTGCTTAAAAAAAAGAAAGAAAAAAAGACTACAGGCCATTGTGGATTATTATTATATTTTTTTAAAAAAGAAATAATAAAAATAAAAGATGAGTAGAACATATTTATCAAATGTATTTCCTGAAAAGACAGATTAATGGCCAGCTATTGTGCCAAAGTGAAAAAGAGATGGATGGCACACTTATAAAGTGTTTCGAAACTTTCCTAAGCGCTGTGCAGATATTAAAAGGATAAGGCAGTCTCTGCCACAGGCTCATTATCTAACAATCGTGATACTGGATTTTTTTTTAAAAAAGCAATGAGAGGGTAAGAGGAAGGCAAACACTGGAGCAGCTGCACCTTCTTTGGCTGAGGGTATCATAGAATCATTGGGAAGCGGGTGGCACTGTGGTCTGAACCACTGAGCCTAGGGCTTGCTGATCAGAAAGTCGGAGGTTCGAATCCCCGTGACGGGGTGAGTTCCTGTTGTTCGGTCCCAGCTCCTGCCCACCTAGCTGTTCAAAAGCACACTAGTGCAAGTAGATAAATAGGTACCACTCCAGCGGGAAGGTAACCAGAGTTTCCATGCACTGCTCTGGTTCGCCAGAAGCGGCTTAGTCATGCTGGCCACATGACCCGGAAGCTGTCTGTGGACAAGCACCGGCTCCCTCGGCCCATAGAGCGAGATGAGTGCCGCAACCCCAGAGTTTTCCGTGTACCTTTACTTTTACCTATTATAGAATCATAGTGTTGGAACTTGGAAGGAACCTTAAGGATCATCTAGTCCCATGGTTTCCAACATGGGGCACACACCCTACAGGGAGGCAATTTGATTTTTAAGGGGGGCAATTCGAGAATGAGTTATTAACAGTGAATGACATTTAGGCCTCCTCCATGTGAGTAGTTCATTTTTTGAATAATAAGAATTATATTGGGGGTGTGGGGGGGGGAGCCACCAGGATTTTAGAGATGCTTAGGTGGGGCATGGCAAAAAAAAAAGGTTGGGAACCACTGAACTAGTTCTGTAGCACAGGAATCTCTTTGCCCAACGTGTGGCGTGAACCAAGGATCCCGAGATTAATAGCCTCCTGCTCTACCGACGGAGCTACACCTTTCCACGATGTTTGGCGATGGAGAGAGGTGGCGAGTCTAAACCAGAAGCGGGACTATCCTAGCTCTTGGGCCGCCTCGATGCCTTTGCATAGGATCGCACGCAGGAGGAGGAGGAGGAGACCCTCCGGAAGAGCTGCTCCCTCGGGAGGCAGCTTGTAAACAGGATGCTTCCTTATTATGCGCTACTACAGGGGTGGCCAACTCCCAAGTCACTGCGATCTACTCACAGAGTTAAAAACTGGCAGTGATCTACCCCCTTTGGGGGGGGGTTCAGGTCAAAGTTCTTGAGCTTTTTTTAGGAACGAAAGCCGTTTTTGGGGTTTCAGGTTAAAGAGTTGTTGGGCTCTTTTTTAGGGAGGAGGAAAGCCCCGTTTTTTGTGGGTGCAGGGAGAAAATGTTGAGCTTTTTTTTTAGGCGAGCCAAAGTTGTTGAGCTTCTGTGGGAGGAGCCGGTGATCTACCAGTGATCTAGTGGTAGATCACGATCTACCTGTTGGACGTGCCTGCGCTACAAAGGGGAAAGCAAGGGAACGTCGAGGGGGCGGGCAAGAACCGAGGGGCGTGGCTGCCGAGGATGGTGCGCCTCGCATCTCGGCCGGGCGCGCCAGAACTTTTCCTCCTGCGCCGTGTGATTTCCTCTCTCTCTCTCTCTCCTCCATTCCTTTCCCCCTTCTTTCTTCCTCGACAGCGGGAGCTGCGCAAACTTTTAAAGTCCCCTCCTTTTTTTGGCAAAGGCTGCGGGCAGTGACGACTTTCGGAGGGGTGGCGGCGGCGGCGGATCTCGCTGGTTGACATAGTAACTCCTCTCTCTGCTCGCCTCAGTCGGTGTCTGAGGGGCTGCTCGCTTGCTGCCGCCGCCGCCGCCACCGCTACCTTCATGGACTGCAGCGAGCGACCCCGGCAGCAAAGCGAAGGCGAAGGGCTGCTCGGGGCTTCGCTGCCTCCGCTGGAGCTCCGGCGACCCCGGCTCCTCCTTCGCCATGGGGACACCGCGCTGCCCGTAGCTGCGAGCGGCGGGCGCGCCAAGCAGGCGACTCTCCTCCTCGGCGGCGGGAACCCCGGGGTCACTTTTTCTCCTTATTTCTGAAGGAAAAGCAGCAGCCCCGAGTGCGAGGAGCGCCCCACTCTCCCCCCTTTGTGTGTGTCAGGTGTTTTTTTTTGGGGGGGGTGTCATCCTTTAAATAATAATTCGAGGAGAAGGAAACGAGGGGCTTTCTCAGGGACGACGACCCCAACCAAGAGCGGGGTGAAGAAGCAGCAGCAGCGCCATGAGCCAAATTGGCCAGCCGCCCTTCGGGCCGAGCTGCTCTCCGGCGACGAGCGGGGCGCGGAGGAACGACAGCCGCGACTACCTGCTGATGGACTCGGAGGCGTGTGAGGAGAACTGCACGGCGCCCTACGCTTACTACCCCGCGTGAGTGGCTTTTTCCCGCCAAAGCGAGGGGGTGGGCGCCGCTTTTTGGAGAGGGGTGGAAAGTCAGGCGCGTCTCTTTCCCTCACGACGACGACGGTGTGGGAATGGGGCAGAGAGAAGCCAGCTGCTCTCTCTCTCTCTCATTTTCGAAACACAAGAGTTCAAAGGGGGTCGTGTGAAACAGTAGCGGGGCTGACTCGCTTCCCGGATCCAGAGAGCTTCCTTCAGGGAGCTCCTCTTGGCGCGCGGAGCTTTTCCCCTCACGGAGCTGCACCTGTGGCTTCCAGCCTCCCCCGCTGGGAAAGGGGAAAAGCGCGGGAAGATGTGGGAGGCCTGGGGGGGGGGGCGATCCTTATCTAGGGAGCCTTTCCGCCGTGGGGTTTGAAGGAAGCCTAGGAGCCAACTTCTAGGGGGCGAGGCCCCCTTCGTCCCCCACAATAAAATATCTGAGCCCCCCCGCAAAGTTGATGACTATTGCCATTCGAATGGTGTTCCATGTCATGTGACCATGCAGGGCGGGGCTTACCTGGGGCGCCCCCGCCCTCAATATTTTATTCAAATCCGCACCCGTGGAGGGAAGATAGGGAATAGGTGGCTGGCGCTAGTGGTTTCTCTCGTGGAATGGAGTCAGTGTGTTTTTCTCTTCCAGAAAGGCATCCTCATGGGTGTAGCCAGGATTTTTGTTGGGGTGGGTGCAGAATCTCAGATTTGTATTGATGTTGATTGATTGGGGGGGGGCAGCCCCTCTTTCCATCACAGGGTGGTGTGCGAGATTGAGGGTGGCATTAGCTACAGCTAAAAATTAAAGATGTGGGCAGCTCGCTGCCCAGCTCTCTAGGCGTGGGAACTGAGGGAATGATGGGATGTAGAAGGTAGCCGATGCCATGCCCAAGGGGCAGAGGCAGCCAACTTGTTGTCCACTAGCAGCGGAGAATTTGGGGCACCCCATACATAGGAATGGAGGCCCCTGTGGGCTGGATGTGGCACGGGAAGGGCTCCTCCAGAACTGTTAGCTGCTGGCTGCTTCCCAGCCCAGTTGAATGAACAGGCAAAGGGAAAACCCACACCAACACACTTATGTATTTACAAGCAGAGGAAGCTGCCTTATCCTGCATCCGATCATGGGTTCCACCTGGCTCACTATTGCCTACACTGGCTGGCAGCAGTTGTCCGGGATTTCAGGGCTTTCCCAGCCCTGCGCAGAGATGACGGGGAGCTTTCCCGTGCAAAGCATGCACTCTCCCACAGCTCTTCTTTAACACATTAAGATCTGAGGTTCTGATCGCTGCTGGTGCTTCCATCAAGGTTGGCAACCATTTGAGCATGCGCCTTCCTGCCCAGGTTTAGGGATGTGTGTCTGCGGGGAGTATTTTGGTGAGGGCTGTAAGTGAACAGTGTATTTGTGTGTGTGGCAATCAATGGGAAGTGGAATGTGAGGAAGAGAATGTATGTAAACTGTATGTTGAAGGAGGGAGGTGACACACAGGGATGCAGGTGCTTTCTCACTTGTGATGAGGAAGCCTGTATGGCCCTCTAGGTGTTGGCGGGCTCCAACTTCCACAGGCTCTGCCAGCATGTGCCATGGTCAGGGAGGGTGAGATTTCTGGTTTAGAAACATCTGGAGAGCCACGGGTTCCCCCATCCCTGCTCTTAACAAGGCAGGGTGCATAAAGAAGGCGACAGTTCTTACACAGGGTTGACCATGAGCTTTTTGTTACAGTTACAGGTGTGTTTGGAAGAGGGGGGAATAAGGTGAATGTGGGGAACTCCTATACTATGGCAGGATGTTTGTCAGGGGCTGCTGTCAGAGGGAGTGTGTAGCTACTCTAGAGATCCTACAGTGCAGTTCCATTACGGTGGTACTTTGGGTTACAGACGCTTCAGGTTACAGATGCTTCAGGTTACAGACTCCGCTAACCCAGAAGTAGTACCTCAGGTTAAGAACTTTGCTTCAGGATGAGAACAGAAATTGTGCGGCGGCAGCGGGAGACCCCATTAGCTAAACTGGTACCTTAGATTAAGAATAGTTTCAGGTTAAGAACGGACCTCCAGAACGAAATAAGTTCTTAACCCGAGGTACCACTGTACTAGCGTTAAACATCCTGAGGTCCTTTGTAGGCTAGAAAAGATTCCAGTGGAATGAAATGAATAACAGTTTCCTTCTAACTAGGGCAGTTACAAATAAGGGAGGGTGTGTGGGGGTGGGACAGATTTCTCTCTCTCTCTCTCCCAGTGCATTTTCACATGGAGCGAGACTCCTAATGTCCACAAATGATTGCGAGTACAAACTAAGGGAACAGGATACAAAGATGTGACTTGATGTACCTGCTGCATGCTGGAGGAAGGCTGCAAGGCACCAGGAGTGTGTGATTGGGTTGCTTTTTTGCCAGCAGTATGAAGAATTAATGGCTCACAGAGGGGTGGTGAGAGAAGAGACCATCGCTGCTTCATGGTGACCTGGGGGAAGCCCGCACTCTGGCCAAGGGAAGCTGGAAGAGAGATCTCTCAGGTGGCATTGTGGTCGCCCAGATGCCTCTCTGAAACCTCAAACTATCTGCTTCCCCTCCTCCCACCCCATTATATCTGCTGGCAATGATGCAGAGACCTCTTTTCCCCCAGGTTGACACTCAGTGGTTTCTTCCAAAGGAAAAAAAAGTGGGGGGGGGGGAAACACCACCAGGAAGGTGGAAAAGAAAGGGAGGGTGCCCAGAAGTACCTTTATTGAGAACTCTGTATTTTCAGTTACAGTGGTACCTCGGGTTAAGTACTTAATTCTTTCTGGAGATCCGTCCTTAACCTGAAACTGTTCTTAACCTGAAGCACCACTTTAGCTAATGGGGCCTGCCGTGTCGCCGGAGCACGATTTCTGTTCTCATCCTGAAGCAAAGTTCTTAACCTGAGGTACTATTTCTGGGTTAGCAGAGTCTGTAACGTGAAGCGTATGTAACCTGAAGCGTATGTAACCCGAGGTACCACTGTACTGTATTCTTGAGAGGCACTTTTAGGCACAGCCAACCTGAGTCTTTGGCCTCCCACTCTACTGCAGCACACATACTTGAAAAAGATTTGAAGAACTGACAAATTCTCACCAGATGCAATGAGTAATACTATCTCCTGCCTACAGCCCAGTGCAGGAAGTGGAGAGGAAAAAGGAAATGATAGATGCAAAAGGAAAAAAAAGAGGCATCTCTTTTCAAGTGTCAGAACTAGGAGTTGCTGCGTAACGCTAGTCCGTCTTGGACTCGACATACGTGTAGGAAGGCGTTGTGTGTGTGTGTGTGTGTAAATGGAGCAGAAATGTGTATTTTGGGGGGAATGGGGGTGGGGAAGAGAAGGGAACCAAAACCATCTGTCAGGTAAGTGAATTATGCTTCAGGGAATGTTAATAAGGGTCTGCTGAGAAGGAGAGATGAGCGCTCTCTGGCATGGAATATCTGTGAAGGTCCTTGCCAGAGAGTTCTCATTTCAGCAGACCATTATTAACATTCCCTGAAGCATAATCCAGTTATGCGACAGATGTTTTTGCTCCCTTCCCCTTCCAACCAACATGTCAACTCTTTCCCCCCATAGGAGTAGGGGGTAACATCAGGAGTCCATGCCACACATGAATGGGTCACAACCAGTTGTGCATGCCTTGTGAATATAAGGGAAACTTGGCCACGAACCACTACCATCTGCAACAGTAATTTTATTTTGCTAATCTGCATGGCATATTCCCTCACCCTAGCGTGATGATTTTAGTTGGCTATCCATCCTAACAACACTCTAGTTATAGCAAGACATACACACTGGTATTTCCAAACAGAATAATCTCCGCATAGGTTAAAGACTGCTGACATCAAGCTGTTGCAGACTGCAGCTCAATATGCAAAATTCCTTGGAAATGTTGACACTTAGTTTGGGATTTAGGTCACATCTTCTCACAAATTTTTGTGTGAAAGAAACCGAGCACATCACCTCACTTTTCCATGCCTCCTGAGCTGCCAAACCTGGTACATTCTGGGTTAGCCAGGAAAATCAGATTTCATCAATTTTGCCTCTGGATGAGTAAATCTGAAAGCACCTTTCAGTGTAGCCAAATTAGAAATAAATTAATGAAGCTATCTTAAATGGTGCATTTGTGTTTGGTTACCTTTTTTTAAAAATCCAGAATATATACATTCAAAATAATGCATAGAAATGTATACAGATGTTTAAAGGAATAGAGTTTCTGAGAAATTACATGAACTTTACATGCTGTGCTTCCTGTTTTTCTGTTTCTTGATTTGATGGTGACAACTTTAACTTGTTAATGCGTTTGAGAGGTACAGTCATTCCCCTGTACAGAATAAGAACTGATTACACTATGTAACATGACAAGAATCTGAAACATTCAGTGATGGCTGTAAGAGGCATAGTTTCTTCCTCACTAATGCTTTCCCTTTGTATCTTAACTACTTAACATGAGTCATTTTGCTATCCACCTCCTCTGATTTATACCACTTAAACTTGCCAAAACCTATTAACACAGCCTGGCACAGAATAGGACTGTTGGTAGGAGGCAGCAGTAATAGGAAAGGATTAAGATTAAGGAGTTCAGTGGCTATAAGTCTACATATTATTATCACTATTATCCATTTTATTTCTATACTATATATTTTTAAGGGGAGGGAACAGGTTGCAGCCTACATAAAAAAAAAATCAATAAAACATTTCTGAATAAAGTCAAGTGTGAAGTATACATTCAAAACAACATAGGTAACAGGAAACTAAAATATTATCTTGAAGATTTCAAAATCTTTGCAAAGGAGGTCAAGTACAGAATACACATGGCTAACTTTTTTTTTAACTTAAGCATTTCAAAAGAAAACATGGCTAAAGGAAGTCAAATACAGAATGCACATTTAAAACAGCATAATTAGCAAGAGGATGAAATATTATAAACACTGAACGTATCTGCTGCTGTTGCTGCCAGTCCTGCCAATGGTGGTTCATGGCGGCTGTGGAAGCTCAGGCTCAATGACCTGGGTCTTCACTAAGAGACAGCCAAGATGGTCATACATACATACAGTACATAGCATAAAAGAAACTTGATGAATATGAAAACAAACTCTTAACAAAAAAATTGGTGCGACTAACAATAAAAGACACCAACAATAAAAACAGAATCATAGATTTTCTTCTTCTTTGGCAATCACTCGTAGCCGAGTAAGATTGTCTTCCACAAACACGGTTTTAACAATGAGTCTGTAAGTGACTGTGGAGACCAATTCTGGATCCACACATCCTTCCACAGTGGGGACATAGGTTTCCGGACGGGAGTTGATCACAGTGTGGATTTGCCAAGCATGCCTTCCTCCTAGCATGTTTCTCCCTTGCTTCCTGAGTTCGAGTGTCTTCAAAGCCCATGACACCTTTGGTAAAGGCTGTTCTCCAACTGGAGCACTCGCAGGCCAGTGTTTCCCGGTTGTCAGTGTTTATACTACATTTTTTTAGATTTGCCTTGAGACAGTCTTTAAACCTCTTTTGTTGACCACCAGCATTACGCTTTCCATTTTTAAGTTCGGAATAGAGTAGTTGCTTTGGAAGACGATCATCAGGCATCCGCACAACATGACCAGTCCAACGAAGTTGATGTTGAAGAATCATTGCTTCAACACTGGTGATCTTTGCTTCTTCTGGTACATTGGCATTAGTTCACCTGCCTTCCCAAGTGATGTGTAAAATTTTTCAGAGACACCGTTGATGGAATCTTTCGAGGAGTTGGAGATGGCGTTTATAAGTGGTCCATGTTTCACAAGCATATAGTAAGGTTGGTAGTACAATAGCTTTGTAAACAAGCATTTTGGTTTCCCTGCAAATGTCCCGGTCCTCAAAAACTCTACACTTCAATCGGGAGAAAGCCGCAGTCGCAGAGCTCAGGCGATGTTCGATTTTGGCATCAGTGTTGGCCCTTGTGGAAAGATAACTGCCTAGGTAGGAGAAGTGATCGACATTTTCCAATGTTACACCATTGAGTTTGATTTGTGGTGCTGCAGAGGGGTTATTTTGTACTTGTTGGCGCAGCACTTTGGTTTTTTGGATATTGAGTGATAGGCCAAGCTTTTCGTAAGCTTCTGCAAAGATATTTCAGATGGTTTGGAGATCATCCTCTGAGCGTGCGCACACTACGTTGCCATCAGCATACTGAAGCTCTATGACGGAAGTTACGGTAACCTTACTCTTTGCTTTCAGCCTGCTCAGACTGAAGAGCTTTCCATCTGTTCGATATATGATTTCTACTCCAGTGAGGAGTTTCCCTTCGACAAAGTGTAGGATCATGGCAATGAAAATAATGAATAGAGTTGGGGCAATAACACAACCCTGTTTAACACCTGATCCCACTGTGAATGGTTCACTTTGAGAGCCATTGTTATCTGCGATTGTTGCATCATATTATCATGGAGGAGCCGAATGATGTCTACAAATTTATCTGGACAGCCAATTTTCAGAAGGACAGTCCCCAGGGCATTACGATTTACAGTGTCGAAAGCCTTAGTCACGTCAATAAACGCCATATACAGGGATTGGTTTTGCTCTCTGCATTTTTCTTGAAGCTGCTGAGTGGTGAAAATCATGTCCACTGTCCCCCTAGAAGGCAGAAAAGCATTTTGGGATTCAGGAAGGGTCACCTCGGATATTGTTAAGAGACGATTTGCTAAGATCACGGCGATCTTTAGCATGGACAATAACATAGTCTAAGAGGTGACATGAGTTTGACCAATCTGCGGGAGGCAGTGGAAGACAGGAGTGCCTGGCGTGCTCCGGTCCATGGGGTCACGAAGAGTTGGACATGACTAAACGACTAAACAACAACAAAAGGTGACAGTGGTTTGACCAAGGATGCCTTCATGAAGTTTTAAATTTATTTTTTTGTCGAAAGAGTGTGTTGGTAATAACAAGGTTGTGTGCTGCATATATCGTCAAAAGTAAGATTCTGTTCTGGTTGCTGTTGCCAACTCCTTCTCTCCGAATAGTCCCAGGCCACAGATTGAAATCTTGCCTGACTCTTGCATTAAAATCACCCTGGAGGATAATTTTAATCTTCCTTAGGCGTCTCAGATAGGACGGCATCCAGCTGCGAGTAAAATTTTTCTTTAATGTCTTCATTGGCATCCAGTGTTGGTGCATAAGCGCTTATAATAGTAGCCTGTTGGTTTTTGGTGAGCTTTATTGTTGGAAGGGACCACAAGAGTCTTCTAGACTAACCCCCTGCAATGCAGGAATTTTTTGCCCAATGTGGGGCTCAAACCCATGACCCTGATATTATTGCAGAGGGTGGTATATAAATCTAATAAATAAAATAAAATAGGCACAGGTAGATGATTTTGCAGGAATAAAAAAGGGTTGGGGTTTTTTTGCACTTATTGGAAACAATAAGGTGTAGGCACTTGTCTATCAGACATACTTCCCACAGTTTGGGAATTGTAGGCAACTGCTGTGAAATAAATGGCCTTCAGTAGCCAATAAATTAATTCACCGCAAGGATGTGACTTGAACTCAACAAAATCAACTCTCGGGCCACAAAATCACTGTGATTTGCAACACACCCTCTTAGATTGTAAAACTGAGCAAAAGTTGACGGAAAACATTTTTTACCAGAGTCTCTAGGTGCGCGCCATTGATCATTGTCTATTGCTAACAGGAGGTTGCTGTGTGCTTGCTTAGAGAAAGCCTGAGTCAAAATGACCTGCCTCACTTCATATCCTTTCTTTTTTCCTAATCTGGGAGAACAGCCTTCAAGAGGGAAGAGATCCATTCATCCTAGGGCCTGGTTCTCAGAGCCAATATACCTTTAACGTGTAGTGAAATCATTATGCCTGTTTTGAAATAATAATAGTAATAATAATAATACGTTATTTTCAGAGTGAGATGAAAATAAATTTAGGTTTGACCCAAATGCTCATCATTTCTCAGACACAGAATCTTAACGACTTCTCACCAAAGTTGTAGGAATAATAAAAGTTTGTGGGTGTCGAATGATTAGCACTTTAAATGTGTAAAGCAACCAAGTTAATCAGAAGTAAAAGATTACTGGGTCATTCCTCCACCACAATTTATCACATGACATACAAATGTACATTTTCTCTCTTCTGCAGACTTCCTACATAACCATATGTTTCCACATAAATTCATTATAGTTTTCTTATTAAGTCTAAAATAACTGCTTATAAGTTTGTGCACATGTCTCAGGCAGAGTTGTGGTTGGGCTCCAGCTCCAGTCACCCCAGACTCCCTGGCCATACTGAAAAGTTGCCTCATTCCTTACAGACCACATGTGGCCCTCAAGGTGTTTTTTAGCGGCCCTCGGCAACATCTGAGGCCCTGCCCCCAGCTCTCACTCTGCTGGGGAAGCGAGGCACTGGATTTTGGGAAGGAATGTGTTAGAACTCTGACAGGGTCCTAGAGTTCTCTTTCCTTCTTCCCAAAGCCTAGTTAGCACATTCCCAGCTTTGGGGAAAAGGTTGGAGGGTTTGAGGACCTTGCCAGAGTCTTGCATCTCCTTCCCAAAGCCCAGCTCCTCGCTTAGATGGATATTGACTACCAAATGACCCTAAAATAATATTACTTAAGCATAGAACATATCTGCTGCTGTTGCTGCCAATCCTGTTAATGGGACAATTATTTAGTTACACAACCCTTTGGAGGGATCAAGGGAAAAACTTTATCACCTGTACATTTATTTACCATTAGCACTTCTATTAAGCTGTCTTAAGACTTCCCTAGTTAACACCAGAAAGTCACAGACATGTGTCCCAGTAAATATACAGTAGCCTGCAGTTCTGCAAGACAAAAATGTTTCTGGCTGCCACACAGCACACACAAACGCTGTTTGCACAATCCAAGGATTGTCAAAATGTGCAAAGATGGAATCCCCATGCAAGTGCAGCTTTTCCCATTTTCAAACTTACCATATTTTTGTGCTCTATAAGACGCACCAGACCACAAGACGCACCTAGTTTTTGGAGGAGGAAAACAAGAAAAAAAAATATTCTGACTCTCAGAAGCCAGAACAGCAAGAGGGATCACTGCGTAGTGAAAGTAGCAATCCCTCTTGCTGTTCTGGCTTCTGTGATAGCTGCGCAGCCTGCACTCGCTCCATAAGACGCACACACATTTCCCCTTACTTTTTAGGAGGGAAAAAGTGAGTCTTATAGAGCAAAAAATACGGTAAGTTCCTGGCTACATTCACCTTTACAGACACTTCTACACTGCAGCTTCATTCTGCAATGAATGATAAACAGGGTGCTGTTTGCCTGCAAAACATACTTCCAGTGCCCCAGGCACTGGGGAGGGAGGATGAAAGGATTTGAGGGTGAAGTAGTAATTAGAGGAGGGCAAATCCCGAGGCTTTCTTATACAAATGTGTTTCCTTTATATCTTGTTAAACTAAGATTAAATTCCTTTTTATCTAAGAGCCCAGAGAGCCAGCTGGCCTTTGTATTTAATTACGCCCACCAAGCATACAATTTTACCTGTGTTTGCAGACTGCAATTCTATGCTTTATTAAGGCCAAACATGTATAATCCCTTGATGGCAACCTGGTGAATGGTGGTACTTTTTAATACTGCATGAAACAAGAAAGTGGAGAAATTCAAATTCATACAAATGGAACAGTCCCTGAAGAGGAATAACAGCTAGGATGCATAGGTAGCAAATGAGTTGGGCCAAATGTCCCAGTTGTACTAAATGTGGCGTTTTTGCTAAGTTCTCCGGCGCGATACCATGAAACCTAGATGACGCTTGCAATGTCATGCATACTTACATAGGTAAAGGTAAAGGGACCCCTGACAATTAGGTCCAGTTGCGGCGCTCATCTCGCTTTATTGGCCGAGGGAGCCGGCGTACAGCTTCTGGGTCATGTGGCCAGCATGACTAAGCCACTTCTGGTGAACCAGAGCAGCTCACAGAAACGCCGTTTACCTTCCCGCCGGAGCGCTACCTATTTATCTACTTGCACTTTTTGGCATGCTTTTGTACTGCTAGGTTGGCAGGAGCTGGGACCGAGCAACGGGAGCTCACCCCGTCGCGGGGATTTGAACCACCGACCTTCTGATCGGCAAGCCCAAGAGGCTCAGTGGTTTAGACCACTGCGCCACTGGTTCTTTAAATCCAGGGCAGTGTTATAGCCAGCCTCCACATTACAGAGGGCTGCTTACGATTATGGAGAGCACCATGTGCGGAAAGGAGCTCTGTAGAGATTGCTGCATGGCAAGAGGTTATATTTTCAGGAGGGATGAAGTGTTGCTTTGGCACTTGAAAAAAATTGGTTGTGTGGAATTGAACAGAGTCAGTTCCAGAGAAGAGAAGGGCCATAGACCATTGGGAGAACATATGCTATGCACCTTTGCCCCCAAAAACAACTGGACAGGAAGGTGCACATTCTAGTGGTCACCAACCTTTACAGAAGCATCTTCCTTTCTTAAATCTTAAGCGCCAATCTTAAATGTTGGGGAGGACCTCGTACACAGAAGTTCCCAGGTTCACGTCCCAAGATCACCAGATAGTAGGAAATACCTTCTGTCTGGAACCCTGGAGAGCCGCTGCATAAGACTCTTAATCTCAGGGTGATGGTGGTTTGAGCCCCACCTTGGGCAAAAGATTCCTGCATCTCAGGGGGTTGCATTAGACCCCCTCGTGGTCTGTGATTCGATGTTGTGTACAGAATTAGACAGTGCTTTCCTGGATGAGCCAATGGTTCCTGTGAGTCCTTCTCCAGCTGCTTTTTAGAAGACCGTATTGCTGAATGAGCTGCACGTTGCAGCAATTCACATCCAGTGAAGCTAGGAAATACAGCAAAGGCGTTGTGCCTGATTTAGCAAACAAACCCACGTAGAAAACACACCCTTCCAAAAAACTTTATGAAAGAAAATGAAGCTACCCTAGTGACAGGGGTGCAAATGGAGCAGATTGGCTCCATTTGTGATGCCATATAGAGCTATCCAAGGGGCGCGGGTGGCGCTGTGGGTTAAAGCCTCAGCGCCTAGGACTTGCCGATCGCCAGGTCAGTGGTTCGAATCCCCGCGGCGGGGTGCGCTCCCGTCGCTCGGTCCCAGCGCCTGCCAACCTAGCAGTTCGAAAGCACCCTCGGGTGCAAGTAGATAAATAGGGACCACTTACTAGCGGGAAGGTAAACGGCGTTCCGTGTGCTGCGCTGGCTCGCCAGATGCAGCCTGTCACGCTGGCCACGTGACCCGGAAGTGTCTGCAGACAGCGCTGGCTCCCGGCCTCTAGAGTGAGATGAGCGCACAACCCTAGAGTCTGTCAAGACTGGCCCGTACGGGCAGGGGTACCTTTACCTTTACTATAGAGCTATCCAGGGGCTGCCAGAGACATCTGCACATCCATAATGAGAGAGAAAAATATTGATGTACTCTAATCAGCTGTTTGGAGTCAGGGAGGTTGTTTGCAGCCACACCCACGTTCCAGCAGGTGATCAGAGCTGTTAGCGTTTGCAGTTCGCCATCTGTTTAATGCTGAGGCTCAGCTTTAATCTTGGTGTTTTGGTTTTCTTTCAAAAAGAAAAGAAAAAAATAGAATGGATGCTGTAATTTATGGTAACAGCACAGATGAGTGCATTCTGCAATCACGTTCAGCCACAACATAAAATTTGTTGGGGCGGGGGGGAAAGCTTCCCATTAACTCTGCCATTCTTACAGCTAATTCAAAATAAGCCATGCTAAAAGGTGGGATCCATGAATGCTACAGTCGCTGCATTCAAAGATACTGAAATCTTTCATTCCGAGAAATAAATTTTCATTTGCTGTTGGGATTTGTTTTCAGCATACAGAGGCTAAATTCTCATGTCAATAAACCATACTTTAGCATAGCTTTGCTCAACCACTCAGTTTTGGACTGAACGGACAGGACCAATCGTTGGATCCAGTGGTCAAGAATGAGGTTTCTGCACATGCTGTGTAGAGGGTGTCGGAGATTCCATACGACCGAGCTGAAATGGCTCTCCCCCACGACGTACGTCGGAATCCATCGAGGCTCTCTTCCAACGGTGATTAACAACCTAAGCCTTTAATGAGGCTTCAGGCACGTTCCCTCATTACGCAGAGTATCCAAACAGCAGCAGAAGAGCGAGAAATATATGCTAGGTTTATTTCTATCTATGCAGGACAGAAAAGAATAGAATAGTCATCTGCTCTCTGTGAGAGTCAGTGAAGAACTGGGAGAAAGAAACAGGAAACCAGAAACATCAACATCCGTCTCCTGTCTCCCGTGAGAGTTCCAACAGTCTGGAATGTAAACAGAGTCTTGTGACTCCAAAAACTGCACAGTGGCATAACAGAACTCTAACAGAGGGAAGTGAAGGGCAGATGGGGCCTGTCAACCTGGGAAGATAGCCCATCTAGGAGAAGGAAAACTCTGACCCTAAACCTCCGCTGCTTTGTGAGATATCTTAGGGAGAAGAAAAAGCTCAGGAGTAAACCCTACACAAATCTGGGGTGGAATCCCTAAGATGGTTGGATGCCTGCATGCCTCCTTCTGGCAACTCCTGCAGCCAAGCTGGTGGCAAACATGTTGCTCTGCTTTCCTTTGGACCACATTAGCGAGGCCGAGAGGGAGGTTTTGTTGTCTGGGCAGTTCAGGACCTCCAAACAAACTGCCCAGGCTTGCGCCCAGCGGTGGGGGTGTGTCACTTTGGTGCTGCTAACGCGGCGGTTTGACTTCACCCTTGGAAGCATACTCCATTGTCTCTCAAGAGAGATGGATGCCAGCAACAACAATTCCCATCATTCACTGTTGTCTGCTATGACAATTTAAAGAACTAGCCTAGTTTGCAATACAAAACAATCAGAGTATCTTCAAACAGGAACCATCTTTATGCTGCAATCGTATATTCATTCATTCATTCAATGTCCATCATTCTCAATGTTTAACTTTGGCTGGATCATGAATTTTTTTTTTTTTAGTATATGTGCTGCCGAAGCGAGCATGATATGTCACCATCAGCCCTCTATTAATTGCAATTAACAAATCAGGAGAGAGAAGTGACACCGCTGCCTTTCTTTAAATAATTCCATAAATTGTCTTTATTTTCTTATTCCATTTCTTTTTCATTTTCTTGCCAAACAGAAGGTTCAATTCATATAGGAAAATAAGTAAAGGTCCCAGCTGAGGTTGGTTTAACATTTTTTATTAAACACTTTGGCTTCTACAGTAGTACAGCTGGGGTTTCAAAAGAATGCTTGGAGCCAAGGTGATACAAAAATCTGCAGAAAAATGTAAACAGAAAGATGTAAACAATCCAGTACTTATTTTGATGATGAAAACTGCCTGCCATACAATCCCAGTATCCTCTCTCAGTTCATCATTTCACTAAATTGCATAAATTCTCAAGGACTAGAAAAACCTGTAAGTGACTTACTGGCCAACAGCTGTATTATATTATCTTCCAGTACTGAAATTACACCATAGCCTCAGTTGGGAATGAAATAAATCTCTCTCTCTCTCTCTCTCTCTCTCTCTCTCTCTCTCTACGTAATGGGGCAATTCCATAGGCTAATGATTGCTAACATATATAATGGATATGTGTGCATATAACCCCAAACTAATGGGTAGGACTTTGCCATGAAACAGATGCTCAAAAACTCCACAATAATACCACACCTTCTGCCATTGGCTGATTGCAGATTTTTGCAGCACTAAGCACTATATGCTCTTATGAGTATATTCCCCCATCCTGTTCTAGGTTATGGTATAGTTCGAGAACAGTTTTACCATGTGCTGGAAGTCGTTTGTCCAGAGAACCTTTCAAGTGAGGCTTTGAACCCAGATCTCAGCAGTCCAACCTCCCACACTGCAGGTTTCACCCCTCAATAGCCATTGGTCTGCCTAGAGCAGAAATAGCCAAAATGGTGTCCTGCAGATGTTAGACTATGACTCCCATCATCTGTTGTCCATGTAAGATGAGGTTGATGGGAGTTGTAGTCCCAACAATATCTGGAGGGCACAGCAAACCTCGTCAGGAGGATCTCTCAACAAACTGAGTGGCCTTGGGCATCTAGCTGTTTCTCCACCTGACATAACTCACACAAAGGTTGCTGTGAGAACTAAGCTGGTACCTATCAGCATCAACAATACTAGGCTATGTGACCAATAGTCCTCATAAAAGGTATCTTTTTGGTTCATCGACAACTCCAGACGTCCCATCCCTCCTTAGAGCTGTACCTTCATTACCTGTGCTAGTAGTATGCCTATCCAAGTGCTGTCAAGAAAGGGGCAGAAGGCTTAGTGCTCCCTGGAGATCCTCAGTTATGTATGTAAGTGTCAGGAATGGATCCAGCTATTAATCCGAAACTCTGCTAAGGGCCACCTTACAGGTTCATGTTATTCTTAACATGGAAATTACCTGAAACCTGCTTGTGAATACCTAAGAGAGTGAGAAAATGGTCAAGATTGGAGTATTTAGCTATATGGGATAGCTGTTTCTCTTTGTCTTCTTTACCTATAAAACAAGCCCTCAATTGTATATTACAATATAAGGAGGAGATCGATAGTTAATAAAAAAAATGCTGCAATACTTTGAATCTCAGATATTTCGAAAGCGTGTTGCTAATTGCAGTTACATTCTCTGAATAGTGCCCTGCTAAACTCTGTGGAACATTAATGCACAAATGGTTTATAGCACAACTTGAAAAACTTGTCTGGAGCAACAGTAATTTGTAGTCATATTTCTGCATGGCTGACTTTCATTTCCTCATAAATGCTAAAATAATGAATCAACTTTGAGCAGAAAATGTAATTAGCTTGTTCAGAAAATATGGCCAGTGTTCCTTTTCAGTTATCATACAGTGGCCTCTCCCCCCCCTTACCCCTCTGTCTCTGTATATTTTGCTTGACATTTTCACTCAAGCCTGCAATACTTGAATCTTGCACAGACCCCATTCATTTCGAAAGGGTTTGGTGCAGGAGACCTTATTGAAAGAGCATGCCCGAGATAATAATTCTTCAGGGAGCTGGGTGCTGATGCTGGCTTTCGGTGTCGCAAGTTGTTTGTGTGACCACCCACCCTAATAGAATTTAATAAATCTGGCAAGGCCATTATGGCAAATTTAGCAAGCCTGTTAGAGGAGTTTTTAATAGTTTTACACAGTAATTGTAATGAACGATGAAATGATACGTTACAATAAACCCTGCTTGTTGTAATGCATATCCATAGTTCTCATTACTGTATTTCATGTCTGGCTAAGGGGAATGGCTGCAAAGGAGGAATATAAGAGTAATACTGCAGTTTTCCAGTAGTGCCAGGCAGAGGCTGTTGGTTGCCTTCAGTGTCTATTGTGCAGAGTTATGCTTCCTCTTATACTTTTCAAACTCTTCTGTAGACAAGAGCATTTTGGCAGCTGAATGTTCTAATACAGGTGAGAACCAGTGCAGTGTTGTGAGGGTTTTGGACTAGGACCCAGCTACATTAGTAAAAAAACCCCAGCGTTTTAAATGCGTTATACACTTGCAACACCAGATGGCACTGTAGAGCACAAAACTTTTCTATGCGATTTTACATACAGTTCCCCCCCCTTTTGCTATAACAATTGAATTTATGACTTATTTATAGCATCCCCCTGCCCGTGTGTAGATCCACACTGGGAGACCAGGGTTCAAATATACACAGGATGGTTAGAGCATGGTACTGATAAAATTAAGGTCACAGGTACAATCCCCGTATGGGGCAGCTGCATATTCCTGCATTACAGATGGTTCAACTAGATGATCCTCAGGGTCCCTTCCAACTTGACAGTTCTTCCATTCTATGCATGGCATTTACTGGGTGACCTTAGGGCAACTTTCCAATTTCTCTAAGCCCAACCTCCCTCAGGGTTGTCAAGATGAAATGGTAGCTGTGAAGAACAATGTACACTACCTTGAGCTCCTTGGAAGAAAAGTGAGATATAAAAAAATATTAAATATCAACATTTGCTAAAATCCTGCACTGCTATTAAAGGCGCACTCCCATTGTGATTGGCTCTGAGCTCCTGCCCTTTACATTTCAGTACCTTTTCCTCCCTCTCTGCTCTTGTGGATGCACTTTATAAGCTGCCAAGCCTTGCAGTTAGCTTCCTCCGATCTGCAAATGCTTGCATGCTGTTTTCACAGTGAGGCTCCTGCTGCTGAGCATCTGCTTGCTATTAATGCCACAGCACTGATCGCTTGTTCCATCACTAGTGGAAGCAGTGATGGAGAGCACTTTCCACTGCATTATTCTAGATTGTTGACTGAGGCATTCTGTTCTTTTCCCAGTACAGTATATGCATTTCTTGAGTTTTCTGAACTAGTTTTAATAATGTTGCTTTCCACACACCCCTACCCCTAAGTGGTTTTAATTGTTCTCTCATCTCTTTCAAACAGCATTCTAAAACTAGTTTGGGGGGAAATGTGTTCACAGGGTAAAAACATTTCCAGAAACATTCCAGTCTGTGGAACAAGTCTTTAGAGACCTCATCAGAAAACTGTTTGTGGCATTGTTAAAACGAACAGTTTCAGTTGTGAAGAAGGAAAACATGGATGTTAGAAAAAAAAACCCTGTTACAACAAAATATTATGAGCAGTGATCCATATACCCTTCTTGCAATATTCAGTGCTGGATAAGAATCCCGTGCACTTAATCATTGAAAGTCTAGGATTTGGCAGCCTTTCTGAAGCTAAGCAGACTCGAGACTGAAGTTCCTGAATAGAAAACAATGCACACGGCCTTTCCTTCCTTGAAAGAAACCTGTCTCGCTGCCAAAGGATAAATTTACAAAGAGCAGGTTCATAAAGGAGAAGATGGTCCCTTGTTTGGGGCTTTACAGGTTAAAACCAATGTTTTCGGTTGTGATGATACTTAATCTAGTGATGATCTTTTAACACAGGGGCTTGGAAATATGACTTAACAAGGGCAAGTAGTGATTAACAGCCAAGCACTTGTGCTTGGAACTTACTGCAGCCTTCAAAGAGTCTTTGCAAGTATCCCCACATAAAGTGCATTCTAGTAATCTCACCACAACACCACCAGCTTCATATAACCAACGTGCTTAAGTCTAATTAGTGCATGAAGGGGTTAATGCCATAGAGTAAGCTGTCCTGCTAGGCTTAGCTAGGCTACTCCCCCTCACCTTGGGAGGAAGGCAATCAAGGCCTTTGTTCACCTCAGTCTACCAGAGAAGCTCAGTGTGTGAGGAGGCTAAGCTGCTTGCTGCAATTTAGCCACATGGCTCTAACAAGCCTTTCTTATGTTCCTACACCAATAATTTAGGAACTTTCATCACTGTAACTAAGCCGGGTTTCACTGCCTGTGTGTTCTGATGGCTATATGGAAAGTTATTTATTTATTATTTGTTAAATTTGTATGGTGCCTTTCATCCATAGATTTCACAAGATAAAAAAAGCAAAACAAAAAACAATAAAACACATAATATAAACAAGAACAAAAACAAAACAGTGACCCCCCCCCCCAGGAAATGCACATGAACTGGACCCTTGAGGAGTTTGTAAGTGAACCTATTTTTAACTTACCAAATATGTGTCTTTTTCTATGCTAAAGGAAGTGGGGAACCTTGGAAGGAACTTTGAAGAGTATATTTTAAAGGTCTAACAGCCTATATTTCCATGCTTTACTTTGCTGCATGTTTGTGATTTTGTGACTCTCACCAAAGAGTACTTGCCCCAAACTTGAATCTTGGCATCCAGGAATTCATCTTTTATATATCTATTTTTTTCCTTGCCACCAACATGCCATAGACAGCTATATCAAGGTTAAAGTTGGAAATATGGACGTGGTAGCCACATCATAGGATCGTTTCTTGCTACTTAGATCTCCCAATGCTTTTAGAGCAGAAGAAGGTCTGGCATAAACTGCAAGTGTTCTTCCACTGCTTTTGTATCAGAAAGGTCCACATAAAACTTTAGAAACCACATTTTACACTGTAGTCCTGCCGTCACAATGAACTGGAAGGGTTTTTCTTTATTTGTTTTAATTGCTCGTAAAATCAGTTTCCACTGTCCCTGCAGAAAACACTGCTTCGGTCATTTCGAAAATAAGTCATGCCTTGTGATGCAGTGTGCACATTAGAACAGTATTACTTAAACCAATAAAGTTCATTTTTGTTCCTACTTATGCAAACTTTGGCATTTTGAGTATGATGATTGCATTAGTCTGGCGACAGGGAAGCAAGAAACAGGGGCTAATGACTCCTGAGGAGCTTCATTTTTTCCCCCTTTCCAGGCAAGTCCACAACCTATTGGTCCCTGAGCTCTTGGTTCTTATGGGTATGTGATCTGATTCATATCGAATTGATTACAGTTAATGGTTTGGAAATTGTGGGATGTGGGTTTTGACTTGTTGCTTATATTTCTGCACTCCAGGAACAGTGCCATCCTAATCTTGATTCATTCTTGTTGAACAGGGATAGGATTGCACGTAAACTCCCCTTGCCCCATCAGACTTCAAAGGTAAACCAGGCATAGAGAACCCATGGTGGTAGCAGATTCCATAGTTTAACTGTGTGATGTATGAGTAAGTACTTCCTTTTGTCCGTTCTGGATAGTCCATCGTTCAGGTTCATTGGTTGCTCTTGAGTTCTAGTATTACGAGAGACACAGGTGGCGCTGTGGTCTAAACCACTGAGCCTCTTGGGCTTGCCAATCGGAAGGTCGGTGGTTTGAATCAGTGTGATGGGGTGAGCTCCCGTTGCTCTGTACCAGCTTTTGCCAGCCTATCAGTTCGAAAACATGGCAGTGTGAGTAGATAAATAGGTACTGCTATGGCAGGAAGGTAAACAGTGTTTCTGGGCACTCTGGTTTCCGTCACGGTGTCCCGTTGCACCAGAAGTGGTTTAGACATACTGGCCACATGACCCGGAAAACTGTCTGTGGACAAACGCTGGCTCCCTCGGCCTGAAAGTGAGATGAGCGCCACACCCCATAGTTGTCTTTGACTGGGCTTAACCATCCAGGGGTCCTTTACCTTACCTTTTACCTTAATATTATGAGAAGGATTTCTCTTTCTTCAGTTTCTCCACACTAGGCATATGACAAGTCCTGTGTTCTCTTTGAGGTTGTTCTTGCCCCTGGTGGGTTGGAAGACATTATTTAAATATTTTAAAAATAATTTTATAAGTTGTGTGTCCTTGTTTTCACAACTGGATCCTTTTACATGGGTTTTTTTGGTATTTCATGCACTGTGAATTTCCGTTATTTGTATTGATTATTGTTTAGCAATTATTTATTGTAATTGTTAAGTGTAAACTGTTTAGTTATTATTTGATTATATTTAATTTTACTGTTTACTAATATATTCTAATGGGTTATTGAATATTCTTTATTTGAAATAAGCTGTTTATTTTAAAGATATGTTTTTCTTATGACTTTTTTTTGTATTGGATCTGATTGTTATTAGGTGTGTGATCCTTGTGGTCTGTTTTGTTGTTTTTTCAGCTTGCAAACCACCTTGTATAAAGGCAGTATACACAATAAAAGTGAAATGAAATGAAGACACATTTGTGTCAGTCCCAGCTACATGGACTTCTTAGATTTCTCCATGGATTTATATGGACATTCTCAATTCCATCCCTGGAGACATTTAAAAATAGTGAACTAGGAAGTGACCTAGCCAGACCATGGTCCTTTCTAACATGCACACACACACACATACAAAGTTATGGCTTTATGACTGTTTCTGCACCTTCCTCTTCCAGCCACTCCAGTCTACTCCCACCCAGTTGTCAGTCCTCTCTGCAAGTTTTTCAGTATTCTTGTGCATTGAGTTCTTATCGAGATGCTTTTGGGGGCTATTGTCCATTGCATTATTTATTGCAGGTTTTTTGCACTTGTGGTGTACTTTGCAGATCTCTCTCTCTCTCTCTCTCTCTCTCTCTCTCTCTCTCTCGTGTGTGTGTGTGTGGTAGTTTTGGTATTAACACATGAAGGTTCAAAATGGTGTTATACACCCACCCACCCACCCACCAAAACCTGTACCCCCCAAAAAAATCAAATAAGTGATTACTTGTCCCTGATGCAAATAGAGATAATGAATGTTCACGCTGCTTGCCTTATGCTAAGACATTTCTACAAGATAAGGTAGCATGTTCTCCAATACAGATTCATTTGTAGCATTCTACCTGTCCAGAGTCCAGCAAAAGGCAAACCCAGTTTGGCATCTTATGTTCTGCTCACCTGTTTTGGACCTTGGCTTGTCCTGTTAAATCTCCACCACTCCCTGTCGTCTTCCGCCTAATCAAGCAATTGTTCCGCCACAAAAGCTGTGTCTAAACCCAAGCGCATTCACTTCAGGCTTGCTACAATCTGACCTTCCTCCCATAGCAAAAATTTCCTTCTATGGCTATTGGTTGCTCAACTGGGTGTTTGCCAGTTTTCAAACCGGCTACACTGTTCGGACCTCTCAGTTACACTTCACCGCAGCTCATTTTGCCTGCTCTTAAATGTGAGAAAAAATTGAAAATCAAACAGTTTTATCAAGTTGATGTATAGATAGGTAGATATGAAGAAGGATAGAAAACTCAAATTCTCATGGTTTTCTGGAATAAGCTGGGGTGAGAAAATGCCATGACACCCCCCACCCTTTGGATCCCTGCTGAATGGAGTTAAGAAGCCTGCAGCCAAATATTTTGGCTGGTTATTTGAAAACTATATGTGAACTTCAGCTTTTCTCACATCTGCAGTTCCTACTGCACCTCTCTGTGTCCATTTTCACTCTCATTTTCCTCCCCCTCTCAGGGACAAAGTACACGTTATGTGAGAAGTGATAATATACATTTAGCAAAAAGTGGGTGGGAGTTGGCTTCTGTTCCCACATATTTTCCCCAATGGCTTTGCCCTAAATGTATGTTTTTCCTCTTTCAACCATTTGTGGGGAAAGGGTTAAAACAAGGATGGGGAACCTCAAGATCTGGCTGGACTCCAGCTTCCACCAGCCCCAGTCATCATAGCCAATGGCTATGGAAAATGGTGTACAACTGGAGGAACACAGGTTCTCCACTCCTGGGTTAAGTGCTCCCTCTCCCTCCCCATCCAAGTCCAGCACTAGTGGTCTATGTGATTGGGCACCTGCTAAGACCAGCCTTGGCAGGTCACCTACTGTCAGTCAGAGCTTCCTGAGTCATTTTGGAGGCACGTGGAAGCAAGGAGGCTCCCCAAAGCACACACCTTATCAGGGACAACTCCTTGCCCTTCTCTCAGGCTCTAGGTCCTGAGTCCAGGCTCTAGGTCCAAAGCCTAGCATGTAAGGGATGAAGTCCTGTACTTCTCTAAAGCTTAGGAAAATATCACTGTGCTTCTTTCTGATATTAGAGGCACACAGAAGCCCAACTGGGTAGTCTCCTGTCCTGGGTTGCATGGCAAGCAGAGAGAATTGTTTGCCAGTTCAGACATGACAGCAAACACCATGGTCTGGTGAATGAAGAGGTGTAGATTCACCTCTCTCCTTGTATGCAGTCTGTGGCTCATCACTGTTTGTTCATGACATCATAATATATGAAACATCTCACAATTCTCTCCCCAGGGTCAAGTCCTGGGAAACCCAAGCCTTCCAGTTTTCAGCAGAAGCTGAAAGTTGGGAAATGCAAGGCAGAAGTCCTCCTTCACTCAGCACATAATTAATCTGGAATTTGCTGCTACGGGATATGGCGATGACCATCAACACAGACGCTTTTAAAAGGGAGTTGGGCAAATTCTATTTTGTTTTATTTATTGAAATATGTTTAACCCGCACTTTCAATAAAAGTATATTAAGGCAGTATACAACATGCAACATTATGAGTAAGACACCTGTAGAAACATCAGTAAAACCTCTATAAATATTCGCTAGTTCAGTTGCTAGCAGGCTACTCTATTTTCCATCTTAAGATGGTGTGTGAACATTGAGGAAACACAGCAAGCTGTTGATGCAGGAAGAGACAAATCTTGCTCCCTTGCCTGCTTGGCTCTGTAACTCAGTGAGGTTGCTTCATGTAGGTGCTTCATGTAGATCATGTGGGAAAGATAGTAGAGGTGGGAGGTTGAAGCCTCCTCTTCTCACAGTCTCCTCCTCATCTGATCCATGGGAAACAGCTGGGAGGCAGGGGAAATGGGGGACTGCAGGAATGCCTGAAGGTTCCACATCTATGCTCCTCACAATTGTACTGTAAGATTAAAGCTCAACACAAACGTGAACAAAGGTGGCAAACAAGACAGTAATGTGGTGGGTAAAATCAATTCTGACAAAGGTTGAAGACAGCCTTTGAGGCATGGCAAGCTCATAACTGCGTAAGCAGGCTGTTCAGCTTATAAACAGCAACTTGCAGAACAGACAAATGTTAGTTCAAGCTATGAGGATCAGTGCGATAGACATTTGACTTGCGGTAAGCTGCAACTGTTGATAAATTTATGGTGTAAATGTCAGCAACCCAGGACTTCGAGAAATTTGGGCAGCCTGATCATTAAGAAAAGTAAAAGGCCTCTCCTCCTTTTTATTGGCGCTTGTGTCTGATTCAGATGATCAAAGGCTACACAGATCACTGCAGAATGTGTAATGCACGGCTACAGACACCAAATAATTCAACACTAATGACGAAAACATCATCCTAGCTACACAGGGGAGAGTTGCAGTGACTGAGATACAGGAGACTGCAGAACTGCTCAGAGCGGGGAAAGGCATGGACTGCATTCACTACTTGTTTATATATTAGATATAATAGAAATAGAAATAAGCTCCTCGACAGTGTTCAAAGAAATAAGCTCTTTGGCAGTGGCCTTGTTCACATATTACACTTTTCATGGAAATTGGCACCCCCTGTGATTTAGCTCTACCTTGCAACCATAATATCCAGTATAACTCACTGCGTTATTTGCTGACATCAAAAGTTTCCTTGTCCCCACCAGTGACTCAGTGGCCTGCTTTGTTTGTTTTTCTCAGCGGGTTGTATCCATCTTCATTTTCACCCTTCCACCTTCCACCTTTACCTAATATAGATAATTCCTTTTGTTGTGGAGAGGCTGGAAACAAGGTAGCAGCAGCAGCAAAATACTTGAATATAAATAACTGGGCAGAAACATAGATCGATATATTTAATATTGACTGTAATAGTTTTTCTTTGGAGACTGTGATGACTTCAGTCATTTTCTTTATTCACTCACTTTCAGTCATATTCAGTCACTTTCTTTATTCATGCACTGTAATATAAGTCTTAACAGCTAATAAAATGTTCACCATCCCTAATTTAATCCAAGGCAATACCTGCAACTTTTCATGGGCCACCAAGAGATTTTACGTTTAACCCTAGATACTATTACAGCAACTTTAATTATTTTATTTATTTATTTATCTATCTATCTTTATTTCTTGATTTATATTTTTCTTTCTTTCTTGATTTAATCTCTCCTCCCTCTTAAGCAGGAGTCAGCAAACTTTTAAAGCAGGCGGCTGGTTTGCTGTCCCTCAGACCTTGTGGGGGGCCAGACTCTATATGGGGGGGGGGGGAAATGAACGAATTCCTATGCCCCACAAATAACCCAGAGATGCATTTTAAATAAAAGCACACATTCTACTCATGTAAAAACACCAGGCAGGCCCCACAAACAGCCCAGAGATGCATTTTAAATAAAAGAGCACATTCTACTCATGTAAAAACATGCTGATTCCTGAACCGTATGTGGGCCGGATTTAGAAGGCGATTGGGATAAGGATGAAATGCTCCTCTAGCTTATATAGCATCTTTTACTTCAGAGGTTGAGTTTACAGTCGGTGTTGTTGTTGCGAATGGGCTTCAGGGCAGAAGTCCAGGACCTTACAGATGAAGGGGCTCCCAGAGTGAATGATGGCAAATAATAAGGACATTGGCAGGAGGCCTCAGAGCAAAGCAGAAGTGGCAGTCGATGTGCTTCCAGCCAGCCATCGTCTTCACTTGCACAGAATGCCTTTGAGCCATGAGGCTCAGAGACATTGTGAGCAAACGAAGATGACAGGGAGCTGGAGGAGCATCTGCTGGTAGGAAACTCCTTGCAGTGAGCTCTTTGTGACCCAGCCTCCCTATCTAAGAACTCTTTCCTGCTTGCTAAGCATATAGGGGAAGGACCCTTTAAAAGCCATCCTTTCCCATCTAGCAAGCTTATTAGGAGAGCAGAACAAGGGGATGGCAGGCAAAGAGAGAGCAAAGCAGCCAATCCAGGACTATGTAGAATCATATAATCATAGAACTGTAGAGTTGGAAAGGGACCCCAGGCATCGTGTATTCCAGCCCCTGCAGCGCAGGAATCTCAACTAAAGCATCCATGACAGATGGCCATCCAACTACTGCTTATATGGGTGGGGACAGATCAGCAGAGGGTGAGGTGATGCAGTCCCCACCTTGCAAAAAGGCACCCTGCCCAAGCCTGACAGCGCTCCTGATCTACAGTATATATTACAATGTGGAAAGTCAGTTAGGTTCCCTCTGATACTTTTCTAAGGATTGAAGCTTGCAGAGCATCCTAGGCGGCATAAAATATGAGCATTTTCCATACGACTAATAAAAATGTGTCCTGCTTGAGCAAACACCTTAGGCTTTGTTTCCTGTGAATTGAATAGTGCTTTAAGCAGAGCATGACTTGTATTTTTTCCTGCCAACAAAGTGGGATCTTTTCTATTAGCACTTTGCTAGGTTTATATTGAATGGGCACAGCGTAATAAAACAGGGTGGCTTCTGAATTAATCAGGTGTCCCTTAGCTAAGCACTGGCAGAAAGCTACCCGGCCTTCCAATATTCCCTTTCTTTCCTTGTACATAGTGCTAGTTTGCAGTCAAGGATGCCTTTGCCCACTCGTCAGATCATAGAATTATGGAGTTGGAAGGAGGGACCTCAAGGATCATATAGTAGTCCAACCCCTTGCAATGCAGGAATCTCAACTAAAGCATCTATGGCAGATGGCCATCCTACCTCTGCTTAAAAACTTCTAATGAAGGAGAGCCCACCACCTCCTGAGGGAGTCTGTTCCATTGTTGAACAGCTCTTACTCTCAGAAAGTTATTTCTGATGTTTAGTTGGAGTCTCCTTTCTTGTAACTTGAAGCCATTGGTTTGAGTCCTATGCTCCAGAACAGGAGAAAACAAGCTCACTCCTTCTTCCATGTAGCAGTCCTTTAGAGCACACAGGAAGAAGGGAGCATACATCTCTAAATGGGTTTTGCCAGACTTTGTTTGTTTAACTCTTTTGCTGCCCATCGTTGGGCCAAAGTCATGGAAGGATCCCTCAGGTTGGTAACAACTCACCCAGCTTTTGAAGGTGTACCTGCCCAGGCAAGGTGATATGAAGTTATTCCTGAGATGTGAAGTCCCCTTTGTAATTACACTTTCACACTGTCTAATTCATGCCTTGATGTTGCAGTTATCCAAGTGATAATAGTAGTACATGTGAGAATTTGGGTCTGCTTCTCATGCTGGTTCATCCAGCAACGTTGGGTTAGTGCACGTACGATGCCCAATTCTGTTGAGGCAGAGCCCATAGAAGGGTTGGGAAAAGCGAGGTTCAGCAAGTTATCTTGAGCCGATGTCAGTGGGTTGTTGGTACACAGGGATCTGAATGTCCTGTGCGAGGTTGGGAATCATGGAGCAGAGAGCAAAGGTGGTCAGGGGCAGCAGGTCTTTCAGCACCCTAGACAGATCACAAAAGAGATGATTTGTTCCTTAGTTCTAAGTGGGCCTGAATTCCTTTCTGCAAACCTGCATCACTGGCTACCCAACCTTTTACTCTGCGTCTCTGTTTAGTTTACTGCTTATAACTGGGGTCACTCAGGACACTCACCTTCGTACTTAAATCATGACATGTATCTTTGCTGACGGGACACGGGTGGCGCTGTGGGTAAAACCTCAGCGCCTAGGACTTGCCGATCGCATGGTCGGCGGTTCGAATCCCCGCGGCAGGGTGCGCTTCCGTCGTTCGGTCCCAGCGCCTGCCAACCTAGCAGTTCGAAAGCACCCCTGGGTGCAAGTAGATAAATAGGGACCGCTTACCAGCGGGAAGGTAAACGGCGTTCCGTGTGCTGCGCTGGCTCGCCAGATACAGCTTGTCATGCTGGCCACGTGACCCGGAAGTGTTTGCGGACAGCGCTGGCTCCCAGCCTATAGAGTGAGATGAGCGCACAACCCTAGAGTCTGTCAAGACTGGCCCGTACGGGCAGGGGTACCTTTACCTTTACCTTTATCTTTGCTGACATCCATGCACATGATGCCTTTCATGGTTTATTTTCTACTATCCACCTCGAAAGAAAAATGGAAGGTTTGTGGGAAATTGTGGCTAAATAGCACATATAACCTCCCGACTTTTCTCCAGGTTCTTTATTATTATCAGCTGAAAGTGTTATCGAGGCTGAAACATGCAAGCAGATATGCTCAGGGAAGCTCACTTTACACCCCACAGTGTGTTTAGTGGCAGATCCATAGTTTTCCCTCATTGGGATTTACTAATGTCTTCAAGATAAAGTTAATAACATAAAGGCTTTTAGCATAGATCCTCTCCACATCCAATTCCGTCATATTTCTACCATGAAAACAATTTCTGTGCCAGTGATAATGCTGTCTCAAGTCTTAAATGGAAAGCCTTAATGCCCATTTGTCTCTGTGGATGTCTGTCACTAGGGAACTAGTTAAGAGATGTCTTGGGTTAACACCGATATGCTTGCTAATGGTTGTAGGGCAGCACTAAATTTATTTGTTTCTTGCACGGATAGCTTTATTTTTCACCAAGGAGATCAGAGAAGCACGTTTAGCCACATAATAACTGTCAGTTAGGTTAGACCAGTGTTTCCCAGTTATTTGGGGGCTACAATTCCCATCATCCATAGCTGGTCAGGGATGATGGAATTGTAGCCCCAAAACAGCTGGAGACCAAAGTTTGTGTTAGACCAAAGCCATATAACTTTCAACCCACAAAGTTGAATGAGGGGCACAGAAAGCGGGAAGCGATTCACAAAGAAGACATGATTTGGGGTTTATTCTAGATTGGATTGCAAAATGTAGTGGACTTTTGAGACCACTTGCTGCTTTTACTTTTTATGCTTCATAATCATAGATATAGGGGGTTCCTGAGGCATGAAGTGCAGAGCGGAATGGGACGCCCCTGAAATACTAAACAGAACCTTCCCCTCCAGATTCCTCTTAAAGATGCAAGATGAAATAGTCTGTTGATCAACAATATTTCTTTTACTTTCTACCCTAATTTCAATGGGTGTACTCTGAGTAGCGTTATAGGTGCTTGTTGAAGAGTAAGAGGGACTTGATTATACAAATGGGGCTGGCTGACAAACTTTTTGGAGTTTGTGGTTTACCCGTTTGAACGCACTTCAGAAGAAAAGAAAAGAAAAATTGTAAATATGGATTTTTTTAAGTCAGTGTGATCATGGGAACACAATAAGCGTTTAAGGATAAGATTTTACAAATCCTCACTAAGACTGCAGTCCTGTACTCACTTAGCTGGCATGAATTCCCATTGAACTCAAGGGGGTTTATTGCTAATTAGATATTATGTGGCCTTATGGATTCAACCTTAATCTACCAGCATCAGTCTTTGATGTAATTCTAGGAATGGATTTTTCTTCCCCATGAAACTTGCCTGATAGAAACAAAAAACCAAAATCATTGATCCAAATGCCTTTCTGCTTCAGTTGTTGGTGGTAACTGGCTGCAGCAATGTATTGGTAGCAATTGAGATTTTACTGTAGTGTGGGTTTTTTGGGTTTTGATACTGATGTGTTAAGTTACATGCCAGGGTAGCCAATGTGGTTCCCTCCAGATGTTTAGCAGTGTGTGTATACACACACACACACGCTGCTGTATCATAAAAATATATCGCAGCAGTTTACAACGATATAGAAATGTAAGACCAGGCAGTAAAAGCACAAAAAGTTAAAAAGAAATTACAAGCAAACATTAACAAACCATTGTAGGGGATATACTCTGGTGGAATAGAAACGTTTTCAGGAGGCATTTAAAAGCTGGCACAGAAGGTGCCTGTTGAATCTCTATTGGCAGGGTGTTGCACAGGACTGGCTGATGTCAGGGACTGGCTGGATGAAGAAGAGTGGTAGGAGGCACCAGAAGGGAAACCCTCCAAGGGAAACCCCAAAGGAGGAAGGCTCAGAGCCAGGAGATTGGTGGCGGGACTCTGAGGAGAGGTCAGAGGGAGAAGAGTGGGGAGGAGGTGCCAGATGCTGAAGGGGCAACAGGATTTAGTGAGCAGGAAGAGTCTGTGACAGGGAGCAGTTCAGACTCTGAGGCTGAAGCAGAGGAGGGGAGTCAAGAGGCTGCAGAAGAATCCAGAGAGTCTCTCTCTCCTGCTGCAACAAGCTCCTCTCCACCCTGGTCTCCAAGAACATGCAGAATTATGAGGAGAGCAGAACGGAGGCCAGAGGTGTGCAGATGCAGTTTGAGACTGGTTGGGAAACATCCAGGGGAGGAGGATCCTTAGAAAGGGTGGATGGTAGATACCTTCCGTCCTGGCAACTGCTCCATAGGGGCAAGACCTACTGGAAAGTGTGCTTAGACCACTAGTCCGAGTTGTATGTTTGTTTCCTTGAATAGAGAGTTAAATTCACCGACAACGGAGATCTGCTTCTTTCCTTGCTGACATGTGTCTGACTCCAGCCCTGACAGCCGATGACACTAATGGCTTGGTTTCTCATTGTTGTCAAACAAACCCTCACCAATTCGGGAAGAATCAACAGGGTCACAACCAAAGGAGTTTCTGTGCCAAAACCAGCTCTAAACCCTGATTGAAATGAATCTAGAAAATCCGTCTCATTCAAGAGAAACTGGAACTCTCTTAGGAATGTTTGCATCCATTGTAAGATGCTTGTTTTTATATAAAAACATGGGAGAAGCAGATTGTTTTAGTATTTTGGTTCCAAATAATCATTTCTGAGCCTTAGGAGTAGGAAGATATATCAAAATGAGGTCTTCTGCTTCTGGACTTCAATGTCTTCTTGGAAAAATAATTCCAAATGCCACTGTGGGAGTCTTTGCAATTAAAAGTCCTTCATGGCAGTGATTTTTTTATGCTTCTGTGCCTTCTTGAGTTCTCTGCTGTGTTCTGATTTATAGTGGATGATGCAGTGTTTGGAGTAAACACGAAGCTGATGCTAATGAAATTTTAATAGTTTTCTTCTATTTTCAGGCTCAGATATTGGTGCAGTTGAAGTAAGTGACAGCATACTCTAGACAACGGTCCCATTCCTTCTTGAGGATTGTCCATAAAATTTCAGATTCAGTATTTTGTCAATAACAACACTAGCAGGGCATTTCTGTGCATGTAACCTCAGAGCTAAGCCCTCTGAATTCAATGGAACTACCTGGGTAAATCCTGGGTTACATCCCAAATCAATACTAGACCAATACCTTTATTAGGGACGTGGGTGGTGCTGTGGGTTAAACTACAGAGCCTAGGACTTGCCGATCAGAAGGTCGGTGGTTCGAATACCCATGACAGGGTGAGCTCCCATTGCTCGATCCCTGCTCCTGCCTACCTAGCAGTTTGAAAGCACATCAAAGTGCAAGTAGATAAATAGGTAGCGCTCCGGCGGGAAGGTAAACGGCGTTTCTGTGCGCTGCTCTGGTTCACCAGAAGCAGCTTAGTCATGCTGGCCACATGACCCGGAAGCTGTACACCGGCTCCCTCGGCCAATAAAGTGAGATGAGCGCCGCAACCCCAGAGTCGGTCACGACTGGACCTAATGGTCAGGGGTCCCTTTACCTTTACCTTAACTTTATTAGGGCAACCAAAGCATCACAAAATAGTGTGCAAAACTTGAGTTCTCCAGAACTTTTCATTTTGTTGTTGTTGTTTAGTTGTTTAGTCGTGTCTGACTCTTAATGACCCCATGGACCAGAGCATGCCAGGCACTCCTTTCTTCCACTGCCTCCCACAGTTTGGTCAAGCTCATGTTGGTAGCTTCGAGAACACTGTCCAGCCATCTCATACTCTGTCATCCCCTTCTCCTTGCCCAATATCCCCCCTTCTCTTTCCCAATATCAGGGTCTTTTGCAGGGAGTCTTCTCTTCTCATGAGGTGGCCAAAGTATTGGCGCCTCAGCTTCAGGATCTGTCCTTTTGGTGAGCAGTCAGGGCTGATTTCCTTAAGAATGGAGAGGTTTGATCTTGCAGTCCATGGGACTCTCAAGAGTCTCCTCCAGCACCATAATTCAAAAGCATCAATTCTTCAGCGATCAGCCTTCTTTATGGTCCAGCCCTCACTTTCATACATCACTACTGGGAAAACCATAGCTTTAACTATACGGACCTTTGTTGGCAAGGTGATGTCTCTGCTTTTTAAGATGCAGTCTAGGTTTGTCATTGCTTTTCTCCAAAGAAGCAGGCATCTTTTAATTTCATGACTGCTGTCACCATCTTCAGTGATCATGGAACCCAAGAAAGTAAAATCTCTCACTGCCTCCATTTCTTCCCCTTCTGTTTGCCAGGAGGTGATGGGACCAGTGGCCATGATCTTAGTTTTTTTGATGTTGATATTTTGCGTTCTCCTCTTTCACCCTCATGCTAAACCAGCAGTGGGGAATGTCTGACCTTCAGCCCTAATTAGGTCCAACAGTTAGTGTCAGCTCTGGTCAGCTCTAACTTCTGAAAAATTAAAAAAATTATATAAAAGGTGTGTCCATGTGTGTGCTAAGGATATTCTTCAGATTTGAAATCTTTCAACAGTTAGTTCCCCTGCAATAGATAAGTTGCATAACATTGGGAAACTTCAAACACCCATCAATATCTGCTCCCCCTCTCATACATGCACTTGAAGATACAGACTCTTGTCACATACCACTAACAAGCCACCCATTTTTGTATGTAGTTTACAGACAACTCTTTCAGGCTTGATTTTGAAGGAGCTGATAAGCTTTCTAGTCCTCCCAGGACTGCATCCTTGACTTGAGTTCTGAGCATCGTCTTGGAATTTGTGGGATTTCCCTTCCGAAATATATTAAGGAAAGAATTGTAAGCTTTTGCTATTACGTAAATGCATACATATGGGACGCTGGTGGCGCTGTGGGTTAAACCACAGAGCCTAGGGCTTGCCGATCACAAGGTCAGCGGTTCAAATCTCCGCCACGGGGTGAGCTCCCATTGTTCGGTCCCAGCTCCTGCCAACCTAGCAGTTTGAAAGCACGTCAAAGTGCAAGATAAATAGGTACCGCTCTGGCGGGAAGGTAAACGGTGTTCCTGTGCGCTGCTCTGGTTCGCCAGAAGCGGCTTAGTCATGCTGGCCACATGACCTGGAAGCTGTACGCCAGCTCCCTCAGCCAATAAAGTGAGATGAGCACCGCAACCCCAGAGTCGGTCACGACTGGACCTAATGGTCAGGGGTCCCTTTACCTTTAAATGCATACATATTGTTTGAAAACTCCAGTAGTAAGCATGCTAATATTTCAGATATTGCAATATTTGCTCTGTGGGACAAAACATCATGGATCTGCTGTTACCCTGACTTTTGTTAACTCAAAATTCACATCTCCATTTCTATCAGCGATGACTTCAGTGCCAACCATCCTTTGCTACATCAGTTGCTTGCTTCTCTTATTTTCAGGTTTCTACCTCCCTACTTCTTTGAGCTCTCTGCATTTCCATCCCTCTCTCTGCCTTCCCTGCCCTTCTGTCACATCAGTCAGAGGCATCATGAACACTACCATAGCCACAAAATCCCTCAATGCATTGCAATATAAATTGCTGCAGCAATGGTTTCTTTCTGGCAGCGGGTTAATTGCTCTATCTTGTCTGAAAGACAAATGAAATAGATGAGTGCTTTGGTTTTGTTTTTATGGCGAGTTTACCCCTGATATCTGGAGCCAGCACTGGATTTTTTCTTCTTCTCTTCCTTCTGAGTACAAACAGCAATCAACATCAGGCCTCTAAATAATTATAAGCTAAACACATCCTATCAGATAAATATTTATTAGAAATGCCCAATTAGGCAGAAATAATAGCTAATTTTCCTTGCTACCATTAAAAATGTCGGCCATTTTCTGCTTCAAGAAGCAGAGATGTGAGTTGGGAAACGTAAAACAAAATATTGCATCATAAAACAGGACAAGGGCAAGCACATTTCTGTTACATTTTATTTATTTACTTACTTGTTTATTAAATTTGTATACCACCCTCTATCTGAAGATCACAGGGCAGTTCACAACATAAAAATACAAAATGAGAACACAAAATACATAATCATCATAAAAAGCAAACCAATAGCCCCAACACATTTTAAATGCCTTACAATGTTTAATGACATCAATCTAATTACATGGATTGGTTTTACCTAAATTATGTGTTTTGAACTCTGCCACGCCACTCCTGGCTCCTGGTTGGATACAAACAAAGCAAACATATAAATTACCTGGGATGTATGCCTCATTCAGGTCAATGAGATACATATAAGAGTTGTGCTGCAAGTTAGTTGAACTTCAGTCCCATTGAAATCCATTGGATAATTTATTAATGACTTAAGTCCCCATTGATTTAAATAGCAACTAAGTTCAACTAATGTAGACTGGCTCCAACCATCCATACTTTGTCTATGCCCCATTGAATCCTTAGTAGAGCCAGGAGAAAATGGTACTCATTGTCCTTTCTGTATTTTTTATATGGTAGCTATATTGGAGCTTTCTTTCTTTCTTTCTTTCTTTCTTTCTTTCTTTCTTTCTTTCTCTCTCTCTCTTTCTCTCTCTCTCTCTCTCTCTCCATTATCTTTATGAGGACTTTAAAATGGGTGCTACTCAACAAAGTAGATCTGCTAGCACAATACTTAGGGCTGCATAATGGAACTTTCCTTCCTTCTCATTTCTCTGTGCACCTCTTGAATCTGTTCCAGGGTTCCCCCAAGCCCTTCAGAGAAGATTTGGGGAGGGCAAGGAGATGCATAGGAAGAGGGTAGGAAGGGAAAGTTCCATTGCACAAGTGGAAGTATTTCGTCAGATACTGCCTAATGTAATTATTCTTTCTAACTGGGTGAGAAAGCCATGGTAGTGCCCATTATATAATTTCACATAAAGCAAAGGGAATGAGTGTTTAATGTTTTAGCTTGAATGTGTCAAGCTTCCTGTTTACCGCATTGTGTGGAAACACATTCAGTTAAAGGGAATCTCAAGCTGTTGGATCCATTTACTTTGGCTGCTCAAAGCAGAGCACCCAATTTATTCCACCCAGAAGTTAAATTGCATTGCTGACATTTCAAATGGAGATGGATGGTTTCATTTCATACTACCTTGGCATGTTTTGCTGCGCAGCATCAGAGCTGCACTGTTTCACCAAGAGTGAAAGGAATAGGAAAATGAGACAAGAGATTTGGTGCACAACCAGCTCTGTTTGTAATGGATCATGCATTCTGCATATACTTAAAAATGTTATTTACAATTAAGCAGTATATAAATGTTGTTAAATAAAAATTGTGAAATGGGATGACTCATTTTCTTTAATTGATTTCATACAATGCAAACCAGTTAAGCGTAGAGTCAGATCAATGCTAGCCTATTAAGCTCAACTCCTAAAAACAAATTCATTTTATTAATATAATGTAAGACTGTATTGCTTTGAAGGCAAAAGCAAATTGATGGCTGGGACCCAAAAACCCAACCCATCAATTCCACATACCCCAAGGACTTGCTTGCATTCCTTGAGCTGAAAGTTCACACCACCACATAGCAAATTTGCTTTGAAACACGGGGGACATTCAAAAGCAGGTTGTGTTGTAGTGACATGGGATGTGTATGTCTGATGTTCAAAGTAAGCAAGCCAAAGAAATCTTAACAGGCACACTCAAGTCTTGGGGAACCAAAAGTAGCTTTTTGGATATTGGCCCATGACTGCCCTGAATTTAGTAAATTGGCTGTGGGTGAGTTGCAGGACATGGATCCGAAGGTGGCTTTGATGTCCAGATCCTACACTTGTTCCCTACACCACATTTTTATGGCCTTAAAAACAAACCAGCATCTGGATGAAGTAGCTTGGACTTCCAAAGAAGCATGGCTTCTCAAGAACCAAGTGAATTGATGTGATTTGGTCTCTTCACTGCCACTTCATTCATTGAGAGCCAGTGTGGGGTAGTGGTTAAGAGCGGTGGACTCGTAATCTAGGGAACCGGGTTCGCATCCCCGCTCCTCCACATGCAGCTGCTGGGTGACCTTTGGCCAGTCACACTTGTCTGAAGTCTCTCAGCTTACCTCACAGAGCGTTTGTTGTGGGGGAGGAAGGGAAAGGAGATTGTTAGCTGCTCTGAGACTCCTTAGGGTAGTGATAAAGTGGGATATCAAATCCAAACTCCTTCCCTTCTTCATCTTCATCTTCTTCTTCATTCTCTAATGTAGTCTTTGCCAACCTGGTGCTTTCTGGGTGATTTGGATTATGATTTCCGTCTTCCCCAGCAAGCATGGTAGCTGGGCCTGATGGGAGTTGTAGTCCAAAGCATTGGTCCAAAGGGCACCTGGCTGCTGAAGGATGCATGAATAGTATTAATCTCTTAATGCTGGTCCCATTGCAAGGCCAGACTGTTCATATAGCAGAAAGTTGCATTAAACATAAACATGTTGAGCCTAGATCCAGGAACTAAGCTGTTCCTACTCATTGCATTTATTGCCTGGAAACTTGGAAGAATAATTAAAACACTTCCCCTCCCCCCACCTTTCTTCCTCCCTTTATATAAAAACTAATTCTGGTATTCCATCTTGACTATATGGGACACTTTAAAAGCCTTTTAGCAGGAGGTGGTTGTTAAGAAAAGCAGTCAGTAAGAGGAAAAACAGATTGAGAGCTGATATTCTGAAAGATGCTGAAAGTCTGGAAGCTCAACATAAAAGCTCGAATTCCAACAGAGTCTACCAAAGATTAATAGCTGCTGCCAGAAGCAAGTTTAAACTCTGGGAAACTTCTAAAGCAGAAGCAGCTCTCATCCACTTTTCAAGCATGTTCATTACACAAGAAACAAAAAAACAGATTCCTTGCAGTTTAATAGACTAGTATTCCTATTTCTTATATTGATCTGGGGTGGTGATTGGTTTTGAATCTCACTCCCCCCTGTCCAGCCACAAATGCAGTTTTCTCTATATGGTTATTTCAAATAACATTATTAACAGTTACCGTATGTTTAGAAAAGTAGGATTATGCAATATAAAATAAAGCACTGTTCAGCATCTTTAGGCAGGGTCAGTAATTGTTTTATTTTAAAAAAAATGCCTGGTCAGATGTCTGCAACCTGTAATATACCAACTCCCAGTAAAGTTTCAGGCCTTGTTGATTTAAGACACAAAGATATTTGTCTTTGTTAGCTCATTTGTTAGTCGTGTCCGACTCTTCGTGACCCCATGGACCAGAGCACGCCTGGCACTCCTGTCTTCCACTGCCTCCCGCAGTTTGGTCAAACTCAAGTTGGTAGCTTCGAGAACACTGTCCAACCATCTCATCCTCTGTTGTCCCCTTCTCCTTGTGCCCTCCATCTTTCCCAACATCAGGGTCTTTTCCAGGGAGTCTTCTCTTCTCATGAGGTGGCCAAAGTACTGGAGCCTCAGCTTCAGGATTTGTCCTTCCAGTGAGCACTCAGGGCTGATTTCCTTCAGAATGGATAGGTTTGATCTTCTTGCAGTCCATGGGACTCTCAAGAGTCTCCTCCAGCACCATAACTCAAAAGCATCAATTCTTCGGCGATCAGCTTTCTTTATGGTCCAGCTCTCACTTCCATATATCACTACTGGGAAAACCAAAGCTTTACCTATTCAGACCTTTGTTGGCAAGGTGATGTCTTTGCTTTTTAAGATCCTATCTAGGTTTGTAATTGCTTTTCTCCCAAGAAGCAGGTGTCTTTTAATTTCATGACTGCTGTCACCATCTGCAGTGATCATGCCTATTTTGGTAATAGACTGTGTAACTGAGTAGAGTGGTATCTCTACTTACAAACTTAATTTATTCCAGAGGTCCATTGTTAACCTGAAATCGTTCTTAACCTGAGGTACCACTTTAGCTAATGGGGACTCCCGCTGCCGCCGCGCCACCACCACGCGATTTCTGTCCTCATCCTGAGGTAAAGTTCTCAACCTGAGGTACTACTTCCAGGGCAGTGGAATCTGTAACCCGAAGTGTTTGTAACCCGAGGTACCACTGTACTCAAAACTCTTCCTTTCCCCCACTACTCAGAAAACCCAGCTTTTGCTGTGGCATATTGCATGTTTTGGTTAAAGACCCCAATGTGTTTTCCTTGTGTGTAGGCGTATGCTCATGTAGACAAAGACACATGGCAACAGGGTGTACACTTACAACAATTGAAGCTTTTATATACTAAATTAGAAGCAGCTGTCATTGTGAATAGTGTGGATGTAGCCTACACGGTGTCATGATAAGTGGCAGAGGAATGTCTTGTTTTCTATCACTTGCAGTGCTGCTTGAACTCTTTCTGAAAAACACATTAGACAAAACACTGACACACAAACAACTAGAAACAATGTCTTGGATCCCTGCATTCCCAGGAGCAGAAGTCTACTCATAGGAGTCTCCCACTGGTGGAAGCAGGGAGAGGAAGAAGATGGCTTTTGTCAATTCCCTCTTCCTAATAGAAGAGTTCGGATTTGGATTTGATATCCCGCTTTATCACTACTCGAAGGAGTCTCATAGCGGCTAACAATCTCCTTTCCCTTCCTCCCCCACAACAAACACTCTGTGAGGTGAGTGAGGCTGAGAGACTTCAGAGAAGTGTGACTAGCCCAAGGTCACCCAGCAGCTGCATGTGGAGGAGCGGGGAAGCGAACCCAGTTCACCAGATTACGAGTCCACCACTCTTAACCACTACACCACACTGGCCTGGGGGTAGGAGGAGCATTGAGGTAGCTCTGGGGACAGTAGAGGGAGGTGAAATAGATCGAAATCACCTTATTTCAACCAGCAGGAGCCCTTTAATATTAAAATGACATAGGTGGAACAGCTTTGCTGCCCCAATAGGATTTAACTACTGCTGCCACCCTGGCTACCATTAAACTTTTTAAAAGCCCCTATCTTGAGACCACCTTCTGAGTCCCTTCTCCCAATGCCACATCCCTTCAGAGACAAGGTTGACATCAACAAGGGGGAACGTTTTTTGGCTGTGGCATCCACATACTGTATTTTGGAGTTTTTAAAAAAATCATTTTATGCAGTTGTTCACTTTATTTGAACTGTACTTTTAGAATTGTGATCTTCTAAGCAGCTCCATAAATCAGTTCCGGTGAAGGGTGGCATATAAATATTTTACATTAAATAATTACATCAATAACCAGCACCTAAGAGATCTGAACAAGACCCTCCCACCATCGTATCTTGTTACTCCTTTGTGCCTTGCTATTCAATGAGCATTTTATGGAATAAATGTCTATCTGTTCCCTAAATTATGGTGTACAAGTTTCCAGCTTTATTCAAAGACAGCCCTTCTGCTGCTGGGATATCACTAATGGAGCAACTGATTTACAACTACTTTGGATGCATGCTGTAGTCTGGTCAGGAGGGCTCTGTCTAATCCCCCTTCAAGATTGCACACCTTGCTATGTTTCCCATGTTTTTTCAGCTCTTAGTATGGATGATGCTTAAATAAGGTCATACCCAGACTCTTTGAGCATACTTCTGCCTCTCTAACAACCATATTTGGACTGGGTGGTGATTCCTTAGGTATGCCAAATAATTTCTTCCCCCTATATGCCAAACTCCTTTACTTATTCCAAAACTGGTTTTGTGGAGATCCTCCTTCTTTAGAAAAGCAAAACTGTACATAATTCTTTGCTTCTTTGGCGATACCTTTTCCCTGCATGACAGCCTGTCTTTAGCAATATGGTGAACAATTACATCTCCAATCTCTTCATTAATTCCATGTATTTATTAGATTTTCAGAGCTTAAATCTGGATTGATAACTACAGGAAGATGGTGTCAGTTCTTGTTAGCAGCAGAGATGAGTTCCCTCTTTCGTTTTTCTGCCCTTAGAGAAGAGTGAAATAATGCTGTTTGGACACTTAAGGGCGCCGTGGAAGGCCTCATGTCTGAAGAAAGACGTGTGCCCTGGCAGCAAATGAGCCTTATAGGAGATAAGAAGCAGGAAGAAAAGTGGTGACTTTTTGGAAGGGAACTGCACCTGTGTTTTTTCCCATTTCCCCACCCTGCTTGCCTTTCCCCAGCAATCCTGTATTTGTCGTCTGTTTCTCCCCATGCCACTTCTCTGCAAAAATGTGCCCAGAGTGGCTTACGGCCTATCAAATTAGCAATAGCAATAAGAACGTATTAGAAGTGTCGCATCCCAGATGATGCACTTATCTGGATAATTTGGATTTGGGGCTCAATCTGCAAACATCCTGGGACTCCACCCTGTCATTCAGCTGGAGTAATGCAAACACTCCCATCCTGGCTCGCAACTGGAAGGGCTTTCTTTATAGCCACTATTAGGGTGAGGCGATTGAACAATCTAACATGTGCGAGGGATTTGTGGGTTTTGAGTGCAATAGAGAGATTCTTGTGAAAGCAAGCTGCTCACTTGGAGCTGTCTGTGGTCCTGTAACTTTTGACCTGCCTGACCACCTTGAAGCCCAGTGGGATTTGACATCAGACCTGAACACAATGAATGTCTTTCTTTCAAATATTCTGCTTCCGGCATCAGCCAGAAGCGATTAAATTTGAGGATCGTTACAGAACACAGCAGGAAAGTGATGAAATGACTCTCCCCTTTCCTAGCTTTTTCAAAAAAAATTTTTTAAAAAAAACAATTGCCAAGCAGAAAGTGTTGTCCTCCAAGACAAATACATGCACAGATGTTAAGTCTTGTATGCAGTCATCCACATGGCATCAAAACAAACTTGGAAAATCTTTTGCATTGCAGATTAAGATCACATCCACAGTGTATACTTGTGAATCAAATCAATAATAATATTTTGTTGTCCTCACTTCAACTATTTACTTGTGTTTTTACTTTGCATTTTTAGTCTTGAAACTAAAAGTAAAAACACAAGTAGCCCTGAGATCTTGTGAGGAAAGGTGGTATATAAATTTTAATAATAATAATAATAATAATAATAATAATAATAATATGCTTCATTCTGTAGCATTAAGATTATTTTCCATAGTGGCTGCTGTAACTCTGTATGCTACTTTGATTATGGTGTGTTGCTGTAACATAGAGTGAAAAATAGAATATTAAAATGATATTTATTATTAATGACAGCTATTATTTATTAAAGCTATATGTTGCCTCACACTTCCTTTAGGCATCCATATTGAGGATTCGACAGTATGCAGATTTATTTAAATTTAAACCATTAATAGGCGGATGATTAATCTTTCCCAATTTTGTAATTGCTTGACAACCCTAATTAAACCCTTGATACTGCAACTGAGATGTCTGAAATATGGGAATAGATTTGGACTTGTAACATATTTATTTCACAGGAAATCTAACTGAAATTATCAAATGACTTGACTATCAGTAAAATTTATTTCTGCTTTTAAAATATCAAACCCTTGTTTATGTTCCTGAGGATGTGGAATTTTCTGAAAAATACTCGGTTTTGTTTTTATGGGCAAATCTTAGAAGAAACCATTTTCTGGTTTGTAAATAAACTTGAGCATGGGATCACTGGACTGTGCCAGAAAGAGAAAAAGCTCCACATAACTGCAGTGTAGTGAAGCATCGCAGACTCCAAAGCTGGTTTTATTTGATATTATTTCAGGGTTCTTAGCTGTTGCTGCTTTTTCTACTGGTTCAGCGGCCTTAATTTTGTTGTTTTACTGCTTTTTTGGAGTTGCTTTTTGGTGTCTCTGTGTTGAAATCCTTGGATGCTGAATTGGCATTCCTGTTCAAGAATGAAAAGAAATTGAATTCAGTGCCCCCTATCATTTGGTTGAGGTCCTTTTATTCTCCAGTCATCACCAATCTATACACCCCAGGTTTGTCTCTTATTTGCTTAGGAGATTTGGACAACAGATAGTGAATTCTATCAGATTTTATCCAGGGTATGCGTGTGTGTGTGTGTGTGTGTGTGTGTGTGTGTGTTTTTGGTGGTCGTGGGAGTTGGTGTCTTTATTGTTGAAAAGCCTTTGCAATCTCTCTGAAGGTCTTTCAGGGTTTTTCTTTAAAAGCAAGCAGCATTGTTGGGTTTAATGGTTTTCCTTCTACCGAGGATTTTCTGCAGAGTGCTTTGGCAGGAAAGTGTTTTGAAAGGCTGTCTTGCAAGTATACTTTACGCTGCATACATTGCGGTATTAGAAAGATTCGGGGAGTGATAGCAGGTGAAGTAGCACCCTTCGTGACCCGAGTGTGGTGAGTCATGATAGAAATCGATGGTTCTCACCATGTGAAAAGAGGCCCTCATGCAAACAGATGTTAAGATAAGCACGTCTCCTTCCCAGTCTTGGGGGAAGCATAAGGGCACTCTTGGGGAGTTGGTGGAGACCCAGTGGGGCCAACCACTGGTGCCTGTCATGGGGACCCCCAAATCAATGGAAGATATTGCAGAATACAGCTAGAGAGGACCCAGCAAAGGGCACATTGCTACATGCCCTGTGCTCAGTCAGAATCTGGTCCTGCTTCTTAGCCTGCCAGGGCCATTTTGGCACAGTCTGACCCCCTCCTTTGGTAATCCTCACAGAACTCTAGCCCAATGGTTGCCATTAATTTGATTTTGAATTGATTTTTAAATGAATTGTTTTTAGAATGCTGTGTTACTTTTATTTTTGTTAGCTGCTCTGAGTCCGGCTTTGGCTGGGGAGGGTGGGATATAAATAAAATTATTATTATTATTATTATTATTTGGAGAGCATCAAAAGCAAATCCTTTCAAACTTACTCAAATGATCCACAGAACTGATGACTTCTTCTTCTTCTTCTTCTCTTCCTCTTTTCTGCTGGGTTATTGGGAAGGAGGAAGTTTTATGATTTCATGCATCTAATTTTAGTTCCCATTTTATAAACTGTGATGCTTTGAAGTCTTAAGTCTATATCCAAAGATAGCAGGGCTAAGGCAGAATTTGGAGAAAGGGCTTGACCTGTAACTGCAGATTATAATAGAGAATACATGATTCTCCAAAAGTTTTAAATGTTCCCACCAAACATGAATAAATGAACCAATGAATACAAGAACTGTTATTTTTTAAAAAAAACAACAGCATTTTTTATTGGTTTATAAATAAATACAATAAGCATTAAGCACTTATCCAGCAGTACAGCCAATGGTCTTGGATTGAATTCTCTGCTAGTGGGTTTTGTAAGGTGCCGCTCTGGAATCTGTTCCCTGCCACTTGTTGGTAAACGTTTTAACTGTGTGTTTTCATCTGATGCGGACAGGTATTGCTCAGTTTGAAAACTGGTTGATGGCTGAGGTCAACTATGCCTCTGCAACTAGAAAAGTCCTAAGCCTAAAAAAAATGAAAAGCAGAATAATAATATGAAGTGTTTAATAGGTATTATCAGCTGGGCATGGAACTAAGTTTTGGAACAGTTTCCTGTGAGTGCCCAGTGGGGGTGGTTCATAGCGCAGACAAAAGTCTCAGAATCCTCTCATAGGTGACCTGGTTTGGTTATTCTCATAGGCTAGACCCAACCTCTAGCTGTGGTTCTGCTTCTTTCCCATTTCATGAACTGTCTTGCTTTTATTAGCCTTACATAAGCTACTCTGGGGAGCTTTTTTTTGGCTGAGGAGAAGGATGAAAAAAGCTTCACATAAACAAATCTTAGCATTATCTCAACATTTGACCCAACACAGGCGAGTCATTGAGGGTAAAGTGAAACAGCATAATTTAGATGTTGCATGGATTCCACTTATATCAATAAATGTCATGGTTCCACTGGACCACCAGCATACCAAACAGCACTCCAGTAATGAGGATAACAACAATACAGTGGTTCCTCAGGTTACAGACGCTTCAGGTTACAGACTCCGCTAACCCAGAAATAGTACCTCGGGTTAAGAACTTTGCTTCAGGATGAGAACAGAAATCACACGGCTGCAGCGGGAGGCCCCATTAGCTAAAGTGGTAAGGTTAAGAACAGTTTCAGGTTAAGAACGGACCTCCAGAACGGACCTCCAGAACGAATTAACCCGATGTACCACTGTAGAACTCTTTTTATGTTTATTGACAAGTTATTTCATTCAGCAGACATGTTGCTCTTTTCATACATTTTTTGGGGGGTTGTGGTCTTATATGCACATTTGTTTTGTGGAATCTTCTAATTTCCTGTTTTCTCTGAGCTGGATGAACTCATGAGGTGGGTGGGGTGACGTTGGCCCCCATTTCTTCTATCATTTGGAGAGCAGGTTGTTTAAATTATAGTTCCCAAAATACATATGATTAGCCTACACTGCAGTAGTGAGATGTTGAAGCTTCTTCATGAGGTTAACTGTGGTAGCAACCACGTTGGGGCTGTTGTAATGCAGTGGTATACAGGGAATCACTTGTTGCACAGTTATATTTTGTGCATTGGCACCCAAACACAGCGATGAGCAACCCGACAAAACAATACGGGTGTTATGTAATGATCAATCTGCTGGTTGCTGGGACCTATCCTCTGCAACCAGGACAGCTCTGTAACGTTGGCACTTAAGTTGGGAAGGTTAGCGTAGAGATGGTGCCTTGTTGCAGGGATGCAGGGAAGGAGAAGGGCCCATAGCTTAGAGGTAGAGCATCTGCTTTGCATGCAGAAGGTCCCAGTTTCAGTCCCTGGCATCTCTAGGTAGGACTGGGAGGTTCTGTCCGGAACCCTATCACTACACTGCCAATCATTGTAGATAATACTGAGCCAGATAGACCCCAATGGTCTGAATGACTATAAGGCAGCTTTCTATGAGTTCCAATAATAATAATAATAATAATAATAATAAATAAATAAATAAATATAATAATAATAATAATAATAATAATAATAATAATAATAATAATAATAATTTTTATTTATACCCCGCCCTCCTCAGCCAGGCTCAGGGGGGCTAACAAGCAATAATAGAAACAAGTTGAATGAATACAACTTAAAAACAAGATTAAAATACAACATTAAAATATTGAAACATTAAAATATTAAAATGCAGCCTCATCACAGGAGGAGAAAGGAAAAAGAAAAAAGGAAGGGGGGAGGGGAGGGAATAAAATTGGCTCCAAGCCAAAGGCCAGGTGGAACAACTCTGTCTTACATGCCCTGCGGAAAGAAATCAGATCCTGCAGGGCCCTGGTTTCATGAGGCAGAGCGTTCCACCAAGCCGGAGCCAGAGTTGAAAAGGCCCTGGCTCTGGTTGAAGCTAATCTAATTTCCTTAGGGCCTGGGACCACTAGGGTGTTGCTATTTATGGACCTTGAGGCTCTCCGTGTGGCATACTGGGAGAGGCGGTCCCGTAGGTACGAGGATCCTAGGCCGTGAAGGGCTTTAAAGGTCAAAACCAGCACCTTAAATCTGACCCTGTCCTCCACCGGGAGCCAGTGCAGCTGGAAAAGCACTGGGTGAATATGCTCCCATGGCAGAGACCCCGTGAGGAGCCTCGCTGCAGCATTCTGCACCCACTGGAGTTTCTGGGACAGCTTCAAGGGCAGCCCCGCGTAGAGCGAATTACAATAGTCAAGCCTGGAGGTGACCGTCGCAGGGATCACTGTGGCCAGGTCAGGGCGGGAAAGGTGAATGTGCAATGCCACTTAGTTGTCCATTGTACCCATTTTTGCTATTTTATTATAGTTGTTAGCCACATTGGGTGCTGCTTTCACCTGTTCTTTTCATAGTTTGTTTTTAATGTTAAGTTAATTTGGTTCTGTCGGTCTATAACTGGAGGTAAGGCTCAAAGCAGGGGTGGGGAAGCCATAGATGGCAAGCCTGGTCATTTGGCTTGTGAAGCCATTTTCATAACCTCCACTATTCCTCTGATGAAAATCAGGGCACGTGTGTTTTGGAGCCACGCTCTTGTTGGAGCCAGCTGACACACATGAAAGCACAGCACCACTCTAAGTGCCAGCTGCAAGTGTTGGCTTATCTTCTTCCCCGAGCACAGTGTTAATGGAGGGGGGAAATGGGACATTCTGGTATCAAATCAGAAGCCAGGACAGCTTCTGTAATTCCAGGATTGCCCTGGGAAAATTGGTACGCTTGAAGGCTATGCATTTTGTCCAAGCTGCACCCACCTACCCCACACCTGGTAAAGTTGGGACTTGGATGAAAGGGTCTTTGCAGAAACCACTGACCAGGTTATTAGTAGTGCCTGTAAAGCCCCTTGCACACAGATTCTGAAGCATTGACAGTCAGCTGACAATTGGTGCTTGGGAAGCATTGTGCAAAGGAGCTTTGCTGATTTCAACCTGCACAGGCAAAAATAGGTCACTTGGCATCACTTGGGTTGTCCCCATCTGTCTATCAATTTCAGCCCATGGATGTGAGTGGAGATAAGGATTCCTCAGCCTTGGCTCCTTCCCTTACACAGGTCTAAGAAATGCTTTAAAAAGAAAGCAAAGCAAAGCAAAGCTGAAGACTTAATTATTTCTCTCTTTCCCTACAGTAGAGGCGCTGAGAACAGACATGCCCTCCGACAGCAGACTATTGTCCGAGAGAAAGGCAGGAGGCTTGCCAATCGTGGGCCAGCATATATGTTTAATGACCACTCAACCAGCCTATCTATTGAAGAGGAGCGTTTTTTGGAAGCGGCAGAATATGGCAACATTCCTGTGGTCCGCAAGATGCTGGAGGAATGTACCTCGCTCAATGTGAACTGCGTGGACTACATGGGGCAGAATGCTCTGCAGCTCGCCGTCGCGAATGAGCACCTGGAAATCACCGAGCTCTTACTTAATAAGGAGAACCTGTCACGGGTTGGGGACGCCCTGCTCTTGGCCATTAGCAAAGGTTATGTCCGGATAGTAGAAGCCATCTTGGGTCACCCTGCGTTCGCCGAAGGCAAGAGGCTGGCCACAAGCCCCAGCCAATCGGAGGTGCAGCATGATGACTTTTATGCCTACGACGAAGACGGCACCCGCTTCTCTCACGACGTGACCCCCATCATCCTAGCTGCTCACTGCCAAGAGTACGAAATCGTGCACACCTTGCTGAGGAAAGGCGCTCGCATCGAGAGGCCTCACGACTACTTCTGCAAATGCAGCGAATGCAACGAGAAGCAAAAGCACGATTCCTTCAGCCATTCCAGGTCCAGGATCAATGCCTACAAAGGTTTAGCCAGCCCTGCTTACCTTTCCTTGTCTAGCGAGGACCCCGTAATGATTGCCTTAGAACTGAGCAATGAGCTGGCTGTGCTTGCTAACATTGAAAAAGAATTCAAGGTAAGTTGTTTTGGGGTTTTTTTCTCCTGGGGTTAGGGGTTAGTTTTATAACAGGAGGCCACTGCTGGATCAAGCCATCTACTTTAGCCTCCTGTTTCCATTGGTTAATGTAAAAACATAAGAAGATCCTGATGGTTCTGGGCAATGCCCCATCTTGGTCAACCACCGTGGGGAACCTGCAAGTAGGACCCAAGAACACTCTTCCCTTTTGCCAGGATTTTTTTTTTGAGGGGGTATGTGGCTGCTGCTGTCTCTGCTGCCACTCCCACCCCGCCAGGCATTCTGATGCCACCCACCAAAGCTGGTCTACTACAAAGTGCTTATTTTTTCCTCCTTTCAATGACACATGGGCCACTCTAGCCATGTGACTTTGTGGTAGAGAAGGACTTTCTGCTATAGCCTTATCCTCCAAATGTCTCTAGGAAGTCCACAAATAGGGATTGAAGTTTTGTCTCCCCAGTGTCTGGCATTCTGAGGTATACTGCCCCCCAGAGCATTTGTGGGGGGGTCAATTTAGTTATGAAAATGTGGAGCTGTCATTGTTTGGCCACAGGCTAAGAAGCCAAGCACAGCTAAGGATGTTATTGATTACTCAGCCTACGGTGGAAAAAATATATATTGTCATGCCAGTTTAAGGGGAATCTAATGAACCACCTTTAGATCACTTTCACATTGCCAAAGATGAGGACAAAAGAGGGTGCCAGTTTGCACAAAACATGTGCATGCTAATTTGCATGTACAGGTGCAAATTTATAAGTAATTACTTTAATTTTAACCATGCATCTCACCATAGTGGGGGAGACTGCAGCCTGGTGACCTATGTGACTGCTTGGTTTGCTGCTGTGCAGATGATCACTGCTGATTGGGAAAATGCAAGCCCCACCTCCTTCTCCTCCTCCTAAAATGGACTTGGAGCAGGCAGAACTTGTGCCAGTCACCTTTGAATAAAGCTAGATGGGTCACTAGTTAATGTTATGCTTGTTGCTTATTTAAAAAAATGGCCGATTTCTGTGGCTTCTTTTCCTTCACAGAATGATTACAAAAAATTGTCTATGCAGTGCAAAGACTTTGTGGTTGGACTTCTTGATTTATGCAGAAACACAGAAGAAGTAGAAGCTATTCTAAACGGAGATGTTGAGCTGCACCACGGGGAGCACGGACGCCCTAGCCTTAGCCGCCTAAAACTTGCCATAAAGTATGAAGTCAAAAAGGTAAGCTCTGGGTTAAGCAGCTGATTGGGTCAGAGAGATGTTTCCATTAATTTCCTTCCCATTTATCTTCCTATCCAAGTACCAAGTATCCAAATAACACACAGAGTTCCATGAACATTTGTCCTTGTCCCAATGAATCAGCATGTGAAGATAAACCTTCCTGAACTTTCTGGATAATTTGGAAGTGCTTTTGACATTCAGTTTAGCATTTATATATCCTGCAGTACATAAGCGGAAACCTACAGGACATACAGCCCACATGTAGTACATGTTTCAGGGCTATAGCTAAGTGGTAGAGCACATGTTTTACACCCAGCAAATCCCAGGTTCAATCCCTGATATCTCCAGGTAGGACTGGGAAAGATCCCTTTCTGAAACCTTGGAGAGCCACTTCCAGTCCAACAGAGCAGTGTTGTGACTTGGTGCAAGGCAGCTTAAAGGCAAATATAAATAATTGGAACTAGTCCTAAATCCTAACAGACTGCCACTGAAGTCCTTTCAAAATTGGCATGTTCTGCATAAACCTGGGCCGCCCCAGTCAAAATTACAATATAGCCTGATTGCATTACAGTCCCTTCCCCTCAAAAAAACCAATTTCAATGAAATGGAAGCCTTTGAAGGCGTGGAGAGGTCCATGTGAGTATCAACTACATGGGTGGAGGACACCCAACTTTGGAGAAAGTTGCTCTATAGCTTCCTGCTGTGCAGATTTTATTTAAATGTAGCTAAAGCGCACCTCACATTTTCAGAGGCACAAGGCCTCTCCTACAAAATGCTGTGATCCAATAAAAGGGGATGGATGCTACCACCGTGCCTAGATTGAAAAAATTCCCAGAGGCATCTTTCAAGCCATGTCTGAACACAATTTGCACCATCTGCTTGACCCAACCTGGCAGTTTTTATTTGTAGTAAGAATCTTCTGGGGAAACCTGGAGGGAAAAAACATTTTAAAGGATGAAATTGCAGAAAACGTACAACCCAGTGTGTTGTCTTGACAAGTAAACTTCCTGCCTTATATAGGCATGTATTGCGCACAGAAGCTTCTTTCATGCACACCGCTGCTCTTCCCTCTGTGATAATCACATGAAGATTACCTGCATTGTTTCTGTTTTAATACCTTCGCTAGTGGCTAATTATGAAATGAGTGGTGGTAATGTTCTCTTGTACTCCTTTCCTTTGTCGTTTAGTTTGTAGCACATCCAAACTGCCAGCAGCAGCTCCTCTCTATCTGGTATGAGAATCTGTCAGGTTTACGACAACAGACGATGGCAGTGAAGTTTTTAGTGGTTCTTGCTGTTGCTGTTGGGCTGCCATTCCTGTCGATGGCTTATTGGATTGCTCCATGCAGTAAGGTACTAGTTGGTGCAAGGTTGCATCAGCCTTTTAAAACAGTTTCTGTACTTCGTTTGCATGCAGATTTGAAAGTGGGCTAAAGTGAAGCATGCACAATAAACAAGAGAGGCACTTAGCAATGCTTTAGTAGCAAGTTATTTATTGTAATGGCGTGAAGGCAGGATCACACACCTTGTTCTCAACAAAAACCAGCGAAAGCATTATGTTCAACTTAATTTGCTTTTCATTTGTGAAGGTGGCAGGAAAGGGGGAGAAAACAGTGGCTGAAAGGCATCATTTATGTCTTTTGTATATGTGCCTGGCTGTTTGTTAGCAACACACATGCATATAATCTCTCTTTCTCTCTCTGTGTGTGTATATTTTATCATTTGAAGCCTTAAGCCTTTTAAACTAGTGTACTGGTACTGAAAATGGGACAGCTTGAAGCTAACGAAAAATCTGATTGCATAATGAAATACCAACATCCAATATCAACATTACATTACAAATATCAACAGCAATGACAGCATCAACACAAAACAAGACGCCATGCTGGTGCTGCAGTCCAGTTACACGAGCATAGCAGCTAAATGTTTACATTGCTGTGCAATTGCCTTTAAACTGAAGACCCAGGGGAGCAGGCCCAGGGCAGTAAGAAGATAAAGAGATTTGTGACATGTTGAACACTAGCTGCCCAGTACACATGTAACACTAAGCCAAACTATGGCTGAGCACAAATGAGCAAGTACCCACAGACTGAAAATCATGGCTACTTTGCTGCTGGGTTGGCTTATCATTGGTTGGCTTAGTGTTATGTCCAAACCCAGGCTCCCTAAGACAAACCATCAGTGCCAAACCAAACCTTGTGGTTTGTCTAGAATAAAACAAGCCACTAGCCTGGGTTCAGAAGCAATGCTGAACCAAATCATGGCTTAGCACTGTGCAGCATGGCAGCAGCAGTGCTGGGTGGAGTTAAATGGCTGTGATTTTTACTCCATGCGCTTGCTCATTTATTGGCTTGGCTTAGCATTGCATGTGGACCAGGCCATTGTGGCAGAAATGTTCCCAGGCAACTGAAACTCTGGAGAGCCACTGCCAGCCATACTGGCTTTTTTTTTTTTTACTGCTGCTTATTACGTCCCACATCTGTCTTCAGCCCGCTCTGACCTGCTTTCCTGGCACCTTCAAGTGACGCTATTTCCCAGCCTCATCCTCACTTGTGAATGCAGGCAGGTAATCAATTTGAAAGGACACTGCCAAGGTATTTCGTTTATCATTTACAAAGTGTGTTTTAATCATTGCTGTCTTTAACCATCCCCCTGGAAGCTTTAAAAAGGAGCTTGTCAGTATAAACAACAAGCTTTATTAGGGGGAGGGAATAGTCATTTAGCCTCTGAGGGGACTGACAGACTGTTTTGCAAAAGAAAAACAAAACTATTTTTAGGCTGCCGCCCTAAACAAACTTACTGGAGCATTAGTCTCAATGAATTAGACTTGCTTCTGAGTTAAAGTGTGTGTTGCTACTTATTTATTTGGTTGGAGGATGAGGGTGGAATGAAGATTTCCTAAAGAATTTAGCAGACTTGTGTGCCTAGCATTTGACTTTACCAACCTTTATTAATATTAGATTCAGCCATACTTAACGTTTCGTAAACAGTTTATTTATCTTTGGCCATTTTCCACTGGCCTTTCACTCCTTCCTAGCTTAAACAAGCTTAAGGAAAGGAAGAAAGTAGCTCGAGACTCTTCGTAATGGTGCCTATTAAATAGTCGCTGGAAAAATAAAAAATTGGGAGTATTTGTGGTTGACTCTGTTTTGAAAAATGAAAACCATTTAACCTCCCTTTACATATAAACCATTTGTTGTTTAGTCGTTTAGTTGTGTCCAACTCTTCGTGACCCCATGGACCAGAGCACGCCAGGCACTCCTGTCTTCCACTGCCTCCCGCAGTTTGGTCAAACTCATGCTGGTAGCTTCGAGAACACTGTCCGACCATCTCATCCTCTGTCATCCCCTTCTCCTTGTGCCTTCCATCTTTCCCAACATCAGGGTCTTTTCCAGGGAGTCTTCTCTTCTCATGAGGTGGCCAAAGTATTGGAGCCTCAGCTTCACGATCTGTCCTTCCAGTGAGCACTCAGGGCTGATTTCCTTAGGAATGGATAGGATTGATCTTCTTGCAGTCCATGGGACTCTCAAGAGTCTCCTCCAGCACCATATAAACCATAGTTATTGCAAATACAGTTTCCCTCATTCAGTGAGATATTATGTTTGCTTCCTTGTCTTCCCAAAGCTTTTCCCATGAGCAGCCGACTCACCACATCCTGGAACGTTTTTCCGTACACATCCTGCCTGACGCTTTTGACGTCTTGTGTTCCAACATGTCATGCACCCCTTTCCCTGTGTAAACTGACCAGAGCCTGCATGCCTCTCTAATCTGGCTTTGGTGTGATGACTATGAAAGTATTTTAAAACCTATGGGAAATTCCAATGCCTACTATTTCTAACAGTCTCTAATTTCAATCTAATGGTTATATTTATTCGCTTTCTAAAATATAATTTGCTACCCTCCAATAGAACTGAGCAAACAGGGTGGTTCATGTTTTCTATAGGCCTTACACAGAATCCTGGATCTTCCCCATCTTTTCCACATTTTTTGGTGGCTAGGGAAACAATTTCTAAATCTGCAATCCTATGCACACTTACTTGGGATTTGCTTCCATTGAATAGGTTTGGCAAGAGAAGGGAGACAGTCACAGAAGCACTCAGAATACTGAGTTGACCCTCTAATCCTTGGGTGAGAAGTCTTCTTCAGGCTGAAGGCTGCATTACCTGGTAGAAAGCTGGCAGGAGCCATATTTGAATAGTGGGCAGGGCCACATTCAACTGCACACCTGACCGACACACCCTTAACATACAGGGACATACACCATCATACACAGTCAAGTATACGCACAAAACTGTTTCCCATAGAAAGAGGCATAGATTTAATTCCTACTAATTCCACTTAAATTTCATCATACATTTTCCCTGTTGAATTCACAAAAAAAGTTCGTAAGCTAATAGCCATTGATATAGCCTTATTGTCCATGAATTTGTCTAATCCCATTCTTTTTTTCTTTTTACATTTTCCAAATTTATTATACGCATCTTACAGTTTTTTTGTTTTTTGTTTTTACTATTTCCAGCTTTGACAAAGTAATAATAAAATAAATAAATAATTTGAATAAAAATGTGCACCCCACCCCCATGACTATTCCATTATAACTATCCAACCTCCCAGAATTTCAACACCTCTTGCGATGGTTTGACCCCTTTCCGTTTTAACAGTACAAATTCTACAAACACCTTCCATATCTCCTTAAAATCATTTCTCCTATATACTCCCCATCTTACCTTAATAGCACATGTTAATTTATCATCTAATCCCATTCTAAAGCTGTCCAAGTTTCTGATCATTGCTGTATCTTGTAGAAGCGAATGCCGTAGTTTAAATATGCACTGTGTTAAGAAATATTACTTTTTGTCTGTTCTGAAGCTTCTAGCATTCAGCTTTATGAATGACCCTGGGTTCTAGTATCATGAAAAAGGGAGAGAAACATCTGTCTGCTTCCATGCACAATTTTTATGCATCTCTATCTTCTTCCCTTTTACTTGCTTTCTCCCCCAAATTAAAAAGCCCCAACCCCAAATGTTTTAACCTGTAGTCACAGAGATGTTGTTGTAGCCCATTGAATAATTTTGCTGCCCTTTTATGAGCCTTTCCCAGCTCTACCATATCCTTTTTAAGGTGAGGCAACCAGATCTCCAGAATTCCAAGTGTGGCTGCGCCATAGGTTCATAAAACAGCTTTATGTTTTGGTAGTTTTGTTTACAATCCCTTTTGTTACAAACCTAGCGTGGAGTTTGACCTTCCCACGGCTGACGCACACCGGCTCGACATTTTCGCTCAGCTATCCATCCCGACCCCAAGTCTCTGCCACTTCAGACTCCATTAGCATACATTTGGAGTTAGGACCTTTTTGCTGTTCTGTGAATCACTTCACACTTGCTCACATTGATCTGCATTTGTCATTTTTAAGCCATGCCCTGACACCCTTATTACCCAAGAAGCTGTCTGCCTTCAGTTCCCCAGAGCCTGGCAGGGAGCTGTAATCTCTGAAAAGACTGGGATGTATAGCTCTTCTCAGGCAGCTCTTCCCCCTTCCTGGACATCTGCCGCATCCCAATGGGCACCAGGTCCTACTCTGGCTCCTCCCAATTACAGCCCAGGAAGTGAAGCCCTCTGACTGCCAGCCAAGTACATCTGTGCCAGCTCTGGACTTCTTGCCAGGCCAGCAATGACACCTCTGCTCCTGGGAGGGCTGCAGGTGAAGGAAGATAGTCAGGGGTCCAGGTGGGGGTCTGGTGTGTGTGGCATCATCAGGGGCAGACAGCGTTCTTGGGGGGCTGGGTGTTTTTGGTGCTGAAAGTCTACACAGGGTTCCACTCCACTTCTTTGGCTAAGGCCCTCCTGGAGTTATTGTTGGTTTCTCAGCCTTGGGTCCCCAGATGTTGTTGGACTACAACTCCCATCATCTCTGAGCTCTGGCCTTGCTAGCTAGGGATGATGGGAGTTGTAGTCCAACAACATCTGGGGCCCCAAGGTTGAGAAAGGCTGGTCTAGACTCTGTCAGAGGCAGAGGGTAAGGGAAGCAGTTTTCCCATGATTTACTCCTGTCACACACAAGTGCCACAGCCTGGCCCTCTCCTGGGTTGCTGTGTATATATAAAAAATAAATTTCGATGATATGCAAAGTAACAGAGTAGCTTGCAGCTAGGAAGCTAAATAACTCTTCTAGGTGATTGATAGCTTCTTTGTAAAGACAATGTCCAATTCAAAAGAACTTTACTTTCATAAACATATAACTGAGAATATATTTACAATCACATGCTTAGTCAAACAAGGGTATGTTCTCACTTGAATTGTAGATGGAAGTCTTTGACGTTTCTTACGAAAGGTTTTTACTTTCAACTCAACAGTATTCTCTTTGTTCCTTACATGAAGCTCCTGCATGGGTTTCTCCCTATTAATGTTTAGGGATCTTCCTCTGTTTGTTTCACTTCAGATGTATCTCAGAGACACACACTATCCACAGCAGATTCCTGAGAAGTTTCTCTCAGCAGCCATTCTCTCTCTCACACACAGAGAAAACAGAGAGCAGTTAAAAACGACAGTTACTGGAATAACAGTCACAACAGAATGGAATGCCTCTCTCATGTGACTCACAGTCAGCCAATCACTTGAGAGCTACTGCCAAAGGAAATCCCCCATGTTAAAAGTACACAGTAATTTAACATAAGTAAACATTCCCTTTTCAGGAATTTAAACCATTATCCTTAACGTGAGTTGGAGAGGGATGCTCTGTAAGTGGACCACTGCCTGTCCACGCTGTGGTCATTGAAACACAGGAAACTGCGTTTATACCAAGTCAAAACTCTGGCTCCTCTAAACCAGTATTGTCCATGCTGGTTGGCAGCAGGTCTCCATGCTTACAGACAGAAGTCTTTGCCAGCCATCCCTGAAGATGCCAGACATTGCACTTAGGGACTCTTGCATGGGATTCATGTGCTTTACCTCTCAGTTATGCCTCTTCCCCAGCTGCGTTTCTTCAGTCTGTGGTTCCCACCTTGAAGGTGGCAGCAACCATTGTGCCATAGCATCAGCTGGCATTTCTACTCCTCTGTCCTCTGCACTGCTGTAATCCTGAGGTCCCTGGGCAATTTGAGCAACATACAGGGTGTATGGAAGTACAGAAAACTGCAGAAGGCTAATTAGAATAGCATTAAGGGGTAATTATTTTATGCAAAGCATTCTCTCTTGTTTCTTCACTGTGTCTGGCTGTTGTTTCTTTTCAATAGCAGCCTTCTCAAGATAAATTTATTTTGGTGGGGGAGTGATGTAATCTTTAAAATCTCTCTCTCTTTTTAATTTTTTGCAGTTGGGTAGAATAATGCGCGGACCCTTTATGAAATTTGTGGCACATGCAGCCTCTTTCACCATTTTCCTTGGTTTGCTGGTCATGAATGCGGCAGACAGGTTTGATGGCACCAAACTGAAGCCCAATGAAAGCAGAACGGATGGAAAACAGCTGTTCAGGATGAAAACTTCGTGCTTCTCGTGGATGGAGTTGCTGATTATATCATGGGTAATAGGTAAAAAACATATTGCAAAGCTGCGTCTTGCAACAATAGCAGAGGACAGTGTGTCTGTTAGGACTCTTTTCTCTTATAGTGGTGAAGTACGAGACACAAAGTGAAGGGTCTTGTTGAATTCCACATTCATTCATAGGTTGTGGGTGGAAAATGCCACAGCGTTCTTCCTTCCTTTCCTCTTTGGTGCTTTTCACGAAACACATGCATTTATGTGTTAGCACACCAAACAAGGAATATTTGAGGTGCATTTTCAGAATGCTCTGATTATATCAGATGATTTACTTATTCATACAAGCAAACACATTCTGAATCAGATCTGTTAAGTCTCTGCCAATTAACCTGGTTCCAAAACCCAGCTCCTACTTTCTTGGTTATAGAGAAGACAGTTCACCCCAGAAAACACAGTTGATTGTCACATCTTATAGCACCCAGCACCGTACAGATGACATGTTGTTATTAATTCATTTAAAATTTACATATCAGAAGCCTAGAAAAAGGGGTGCAAGTTTCAATGTGTACACATGTTACTCTTGTTATAGCTAAAAGAAAGAAAGAAAAGGAATACACCTTCTGTTTCCTTCTTCTAAGCCTTATGCAGAAAAAAGAGGTGGCATGTTACTCTGAAAGTGCCGAAAATTCAGGGAAGTGTTCTATAGAAGTGACAGCATGTTACATCAAATGAAACCAATCATTTCTGGCTGCATTATCTAAAATAAGAATTAAATCTTTTAAAGCCAATTTTTAAAAAGAAAGTTGATAGTTAGCAGGCAAGACAGTAACTTGATGCTAATGAGAGTATTCAGATATTGTCAGTGAGCACTGGAGATTACTAACATGCAACATCAGAGAAATCCAAATTGGTAGGAGATAGCGTTTCTGGTTGATTAGGTGTTATGCATTAGAAGCTACTATAAAATGTAATAAAAAGTTAATGAACCGAGAACTGTGAGAGACATGAAGGAGCAAGTAGATATCTGAAAGCTGTATAAATTGTGAAGGAGAAACGCACACAATCACATACATAGGATAATAATTATAACACACATTCATTCGTTTGAAATGCCATCTAAAACTCATAGCGAGCTGAAGATCTGTGCAGCACCTTTACATTTCCAGCTGCAGGAGAAGGCGGATGCAGCTCGTCCCAAATCTTTTTCAACTTTGGTTAAGATATCTTCCTCTTTTGCTGTATGGTAACAGCAGGGGGTGCTTTTAGGGTGCAGTTGCTCAAGGTGGCCCAGTCTTGAGTTAAATATTAAATTCAAAAGGGATCCCAGCTGCATGAAACATGCACTATTCTTAAGTAGTGTAGGGTGGTAGAAGAATGAGAAGCTCATTGTTCAGAGGCTGGCCTCTTTGCTCAATTCTCTCTCTCTCTCTCTCTCTCTCTCTCTCTCTCTCTCTCTCTCTCTCTCCCCCTCCCTCCCTCCCTCCCTCTCTCCCTCCCTCCACACACTAGCTCTCATCTCATATCAGCTTCTGCTTCTGCAGCAAAGCTCTGCTCCCAAGTCACAGCAGTCAGAAATGGCGTGGTCAGTTGCTAGGCTCTAAACATCGCTTCTTTACGAATTCACTACACCAGAAACCTTATCTGAATGATCATCCCTGGGGAGGCACAGCTCACCTTGGCAAATCTAGCAGGGAGGGAGGTTGTGACACGCTCTGCCATTCCAGGATTGCTAGCAAACTGGCCTCTCTCACCAGTGTTTGCTATAGAAGGGGTGCTGATAAAAGCTGTCGGTGTATGAAAACCCATAGCCGCCACATACATCTCCTGCTGCGCTGGTAAATTCAAAGCTAGAGTGCCGATATCCAGCTTGGAATTTGACAACTCCCCACAAAGCCAATTGCCACCCCACCATTTTTACATAATGAATAGGGAATCTGAATAGAATTTGTTGGTATGCGTCTTGAGAGACAATGGAATGCACCTCCAGGGGGTGAAGTCAAAGAGCTGCAGGATCACAGCGCCTGCTGTGGCTGCAGCAACCGGGAACTCATAACTGCTGCCTCCGGCGTTGTTTTTACTGCATTAGCAGCACTGAACTGACCTCCCTGCGCAGAAGCCTAGGCAGTGTGTATGGAAGTCCTGGGCTGCCCAGATGACAACACCCCACTCTTCAGCCTTGCTAATGTGGTCCAAAGGAAAGGAGAGCAATATGTTTGGTACCAGCTTGGCTGGAGGAGTTGCCGGAAGGAGGCGTACAAGGCACCCTCCAACCATCTTAGGGACTCTATACTCCAGATTTGCGTAGGGTTTAGTCCATAGGCTTTTCTTCTCCCGATGATGTCCCACAAAGCAATGGGTGGAATATTTCTTGTATAAATAAAAGAAGAACTTGGCTTTCATTTTTTAAAGCAGGTATCTCTACTTCTCAAGACACGGAACTCAAACAGATATATTTGACGTTTTTCTATGACATTTTGTGGAAAGCTAATGCTGTGTGCGCTCTCTTCTTTCCTCCTCTAGGTATGATATGGTCCGAGTGTAAAGAGATTTGGTCCCAAGGTCCCAAGGAATACCTGTTTGAGTTGTGGAATATGCTGGATTTCGGGATGCTAGCTATTTTTGCAGCTTCGTTCATTGCAAGGTTCATGGCATTTTGGCATGCTTCCAGAGCCCAGAGCATGGTCGATGCAGGTGTGGATATGAAGAACTTGAAAACGGTGACATTGCCTCCCAGTATAAAATACTACACTTTGGGTGAGTTTATGAACCATTGAGATTTGTGTTGGCTGAGCAAAGGAGAACTGTTCCAGTTCGGGTTCTACTCTCCTGATCAGGAGAAAGCTGGCTTGCTCCATCTTCCATGTGACAGGCCTTGAGATATTTGAAGATGGCTGTCATATCTCCTCTCATGTCTCCTGTTATCCAGACAAAACATACCAAACCCCCTCAACCATTCCTCATAAGGCTTGGGTTCCAGACCCTTGATCATCTTGATCACCCTCTTCTGCACACGTTCCAACTCGTCAATATCCTTCTGAAATCGTGGCACCCAGAACTGGACACAGAACTCTAGGTGTTATCTGACCAGGGCAGAATAGAGTGGTACTATTACTTCCCTTGATTACTTCCCTGGACTTCTGTTGATGCAGCCAAGAATAGTGTTACCTCTTTTTGCTACTTCATCACACCATTGACTCATATAATAATAATAATAATAATAATTTATTATTTATACCCCGCCCATCTGGCTGGGCTTCCCCAGCCACTCTGGGCGGGTTCCAAAAAAATATTAAAATACTATAATACATCAAACATTGAAAGCTTCCCTAAACAGGGCTGCCTTCAGATGTCTTCTAAAAGTCTGGTAGTTGTTGTTCTCTTTGACATCTGGTGGGAGGGCATTCCACAGGGAAGGCGCCACTACTGAGAAGGCCCTCTGCCTGGTTCCCTGTAACTTGGCTTCTCGCAGTGAGGGAACCGCCAGAAGACCCTTGGCGCTGGACCTCAGTATCCGGGTAGAACATGTTAAGTTTGTTGTCTACTAAGACCCCCATGATCCTTTTCACATGTAAGGCCATTGTGGGATAAAATGTTTTCATCTAGAGCTTATAATACAATAGTCTTTTTTTCTCCTGAGGGACCTCTCACATGGTTGAGCCTTATAGGCTTTCCACCATGAGTTCTTGTCTGCATATAATCTGCCTGGGGAATTCATTACTACTGAGCTGCATGTCCTCTTCTTTTCACAACCCATGCAAGTGGTGGAGATTTTCAGTTACTTTCAGTGAGCTTACAACTCCTGCCTGGCAAGGCAGCAGCAGGTTTCATATTCATTTTCTTTCCTAAAATATCCTATAAAAATAATTTTCTTCTGCTTGAAGAAAATGCCCTGATGGGAATCACGCTATCCTTTGGACGGCTGTATGGACTGATGTGGTTGTAATGTTATATAGATATACATAAACACATCAGTTTTTTATGTTTACAACATCAACATCATTATTTTTATTAAAAAATATATTTTTTTAATTATTTAGCTTATTTTTTATCCTTAAACCATTTGATTTCCTTATATTGTGAACCCTTTTGGGAACATAACTATTAATATGTAGAAAGAGTGCTGTAAGTTGCTCTGGGCTTATAGAGCAGGTTGTAATTCAAATGAAGAAACGGGAATGTGCATTTTTAGCTGCGGTTTATACACCCCCCTTACTGTATAACTAGTTTCTTCACGTAAAATCGAGAGGTTATGAACAACCAGGAGTTGTCACAGTGAGATAAAGTGATGTGTGCTGGACGGAAAAGCAATAGCCAGCGCAGTCCTCTGCATATCTACTCAGAAGTAAGCCTCACAGAGTTCAGCAGGACTTTCTCTCAGATAAGCGTGTACAGTGGTACCTCGGGTTAAGTACTTAATTCGTTCCTGAGGTCCGTACTTAACCTGAAACTGTTTTTAACCTGAACCACCACTTTAGCTAATGGGGCCTCCTGCTGCTGCCACGCCGCCAGAGCACAATTTCTGTTCTCATCCTGAAGCAAAGTTCTTAACCTGAAGCACTATTTCTGGGTTAGCAGAGTCTGTAACCTGAAGCGTATGTAACCTGAAGCGTATATAACCTGAGTTACCACTGTATAGGATTTCAGGCTCCACCACCAGTTTCTAGGAAGCAATGGCAATTTATAACAGTGGAGGATCTGCTCTTCACTTCCTAAGCAATATAATTCTGAACCCACTGTAGTTGCAATGGATGAGTTTGAGAGCTTTAGGTTTTTAGTTTCATTGGAGGTTTTTAAGCAGAGGTTGAATGGCCATCTGTCATGGATGCTTCAGTTGAGATTCCTGCATTGCAGGGGGCTGGACTAGATGACTCTCGGGGTCCTTCCCTATTCTACAGTTCTATGATTCTATCTTTCACAATGCAGTTTGTATGTTGTTGTTGTTGTTTTGTAATAGAGGTGACTCTCAACTTACACAGGGGTTATGTTCTAGGGGTAGCACATAAGCCAAATTTGCATATAGTCAAAACGCATTGGGTTCAATTATGAGTGGGATCCCCAAAGTCTTGTTTCCTAGATGACCACCCCCTTTCCACTCCCTTTCTATTTATTTATTCTTATTTTGCCAAGTTACCTGTATTTCAAAGTGAAGAAAGAATGATTAATAAAAATATAACTGTGAACAGAATTGTTCATTTGTTTATTTCGCCTCTCTCCTTTTTTTATATTACTCTTAATGTAAAGCCAGATAACTGCATAGTCATAAAATTAAATGAAACAACATTTTAAAAAAAATAAGAAGAAGAACGAGACACTGAAATGTCAAAAACCAGAGGGGAAAATACAGCTGTATGCAAAACCATTACTAGGAGTGAGCCTGGGCAATGATGTATCAATACATTGTCCAGGACCGATTTGAAGGCCAGAGCATGATGGCGCCTTCTCCTGAGTCTTGTTTTTCCCTCGGTGCGCCAGGCACTAACAGCAGAGGGACTCCCTCTAGCACCCAGCTCATGGAGGAATGAGCTGGCATTCACCCTAGCCAGGGTGAATCCACTGCCACTCCCACTGAGGGAGCTGAGGAGATTTCACCCCAGTGCCTGACGGGACCAGGCCCGGTGCAGTTTGTTCCTCCCTCCGCTTTTCAACATTGCAATGTGTCACTATATTTCAATGTTTGACTGGTGATACATTGCAATGTTGAAAAGTTAATATTGCCCAACCCTAACTAGGGGCTGCAGTTCATACATTAATAGCCACAGAAACGGCATGTGGGTAATGTCACAAATTTGCCCGAAAAGCAGCAGCCATTTTGTTGTTGTCTCTCTGTGTTGACATCCCTCTGAATGGTGCTTCTCTCTCTTGTTCACAAGCGCTTTACTTCTGATCGCAAGGGGATGCACAGCAAGATCTCCATACATTGGCTTGACGTTTGGGCAGCTAAATATGGAACATATATCAAAACATTAAACAGATGTTCTTGTGGGTTTTCTTTTGTTGTTTTTTTACAGCAAGAATAGACTGGGATCCATCCGACCCTCAGATCATATCTGAAGGCCTGTATGCAATTGCTGTGGTCTTAAGCTTCTCAAGAATCGCCTATATTCTGCCCGCCAATGAAAGCTTCGGACCTCTACAGATATCGCTTGGCAGAACTGTGAAAGACATATTCAAGTTCATGGTCATATTTATCATGGTTTTTGTGGCCTTCATGATAGGAATGTTTAATCTCTACTCTTACTACCTGGGGGCAAAGCAAAACGAAGCCTTCACTACGTAAGTAAATGTTGAAATCTGCTTTTGCTGTAGTAAGTGTAGATGATTTTCTTGGAAGGCAATCGGTCGGATTTAAGCACATTCGCTGTTGTAATGTTAAGTATCCAAACTATGGCCATGGTTAGCTATGGTCTGCAATTCTTAAATATTGATTTACCAACCATCTTTCCTAAGCTAGCAGTAGTGATGCATCTAAATGCCAAGCACATTTACTATAAAGTAATTCTAAAGGCACTTCCATGTTAATGGATTCATGGTGATTGGCGCATTCAATGAAAGTGCTGGTTATCCCTTTGGGGCAATCTTTTGATTTCTACTACGGACTACCAGGATCAGTTCAGATGTCACTCCCAAAAGCAGCGGCTATGGTAGCTCTGAACAGCCGCAACAACCAGCAAATAGAAGCACCTGCTTTGAATTATAGATTAGGTCCTCTTTTATATTATTTAGTTTGCATAAATACATAATGCACTCCTCCTATGCGAGATGTATTAGGACAAGGTCTGTTTGTGCATAACAAGAGTGTGATGTAGACATCTTTAGTCAGTGCTGCATAGTTTAGTTGCTAGTGTCCATATATGTCACTAGGTCCATTAAAATTTAAATTATGCTTGTGCATGCTAAAGTATATATCGACTGCAGCTACTTCCATTGCACGTTCTCCCTGATGGTTTTTGTGCAAAGCAGAGGTTGATCATGCCCTGTTTGAACATTTAAAATGTGGACATTTTTAAAATTATCATGACATGTCTGATTTTCCTGCGCCATTAACATGTGCAGAGGAGGGCAACCAAGATGATCAAGGGTCTAGTAACCAAGCCTAACGAGGAACGGTTGATGGAGCTGGTGTGTTTAGCCAGGAAAAGAGGAGAGTGAGAGGAGATATGATAGCCATCTTCAAGGGCTGTCACATGGATGTTGGAGCACACTTCTTTTCACTTGCTCTGGAGGGTAGGATCCATACCAATGGATTCAAGTTACAAGAAAGGAGATTCCAACTAAACATCAGGAAGAATTTTCTGACAGTAAGAGCTGTTTGACAGTGGAACAGTCTCCCTCGGGAGGTTGTGGACTCTCCTTCCTTGGAGGCTTTTAAGCAGAGCCATCTGTCATGGATGCTTTAGCTGAGATTCCTGCATTGCAAGGGGTTGGACTAGATGACCCTTGAGGGTCCTTCCAACTTTGATTCTATGATCATGAATTGGAGGCAAGTTGGTGCCAACATAGGGCTTGTCCCATGCCTAGAAAGCATGGGTCTGAGGTTTTCCGCTTCTCTTGCGCTTTCTAGGCATGGTCTGAGTGGTTTTGCCCTTGCCCTGCCTCTTTCTCCAGGAAAACCTGGTCTTAAGCGATATATCAGAGCAAACAGCAATCTGGAGAAAATCTGATTGATGTTTGCTCTGATTCAGCAGTAATAGTCAGTATGGATGGTCCCATACTCAGCTTTTACAGATATTTTACTCCACTGTATGTTCATGTTTCTGGGATTTATTTTTCTTTCTTTCAGAGTGGAAGAAAGCTTCAAGACTTTGTTCTGGGCAATATTTGGACTCTCAGAAGTGAAATCAGTTGTCATAAACTATAGGCACAAATTTATTGAGAACATTGGTTATGTCCTTTATGGGGTTTATAACGTCACCATGGTTATTGTTCTGTTGAACATGCTTATCGCGATGATCAACAGCTCATTCCAAGAGATTGAGGTAATAATGCTCTTTTGAACTACCTTTAGCTTACTCAGTCATCATTGAGTAATGATGTGGTCGGGCTCCCAGCTCCCCTCAGCCCCAGCCAGCATGGGCAGTGGTCAAAGTATATAAGTATATATAGTCCAGTGGCATCTGGAGGGCCACAGGTATTCCATCCCTGCTTTATTAAATCAGTACAATTTTTCAGAACAAATATAATTTCATGATCAAAAAACAAACTCTCAGTAGGACTAGCACTGGTTACAACCCCGAGTTGCTTAAAAGTGCCATTATTTCAACAGGACTTGAGCTAAGTCAGTATTAATTTGTCCTACAGATATCAATGGAGCCTAAGTTCAACTACATTAGACTGCGTCCAAGTCAAATTCCTTAGAATCATGACCTGCCAGTGAGCTTCTTCCAACCACTTAGCTGATCACAGTCAGAAATGGGCTGAACACAAGTAGAACCTCAATCCACCCGTTATCTGATCCAGGCGAGCTCTTCCTATGAAGTAGTGTTACTGTTATTTCCTGCAGTTTAGTTCAGCGTCTAGCTGGAGCCTGAGCATCCAGCAAAACAACTTTTGCGTATCATTTCACAAGACCACTGCTTAACTCTTTTCTCTGCCTTCCAGGATGATGCTGATGTGGAATGGAAGTTTGCAAGAGCAAAACTGTGGTTCTCCTATTTTGAGGAGGGCAGAACGCTCCCGGTGCCGTTCAACCTAGTGCCTAGCCCCAAATCTCTGATTTACTTCTCGCTCAGAATAAAGAAGTGGGTTTTTAAGTTGTTGTTTTGCAATAGAAAAGGTTTCCAGGAAGACGCTGAGATGAATAAGGTAACTTTGCAATGGAGTAAACCCGCCGAATTATGGAATTGTAAACAACTTTATGCAATGCATGACTCCATTGGAGGAGGGCAATTCGTGCCAGACCTGCACCACTAAATAAAATGGTTGTTTTCTCTCAAGGGTTTCTGGTAGAAATTCCCTAACCTACAACGTTAATTTGATGGCTGCAATTTTAGAAACGGGCAGAGCAATCCAAATTCTGGATCTGCTATGCTGGAGGGAGTGTGGAGGTGTCCAAACACCTAGCCCAGCCTGGCTCTGCTGGCCGCAGGGTTTCTAAATGCAGTCTTGAGTTTGCAAATGCTGCCAGGGGGGTTCTTGGTAGAGAGCATCCTTCGTTTCTCTTGATTACAGTTTTGAAGTCTGGAGGGTGAATTGCCTCTGATTCAGTGTCCATTGTGGTGGAAATGTGGAACCTAAACCAATGGTTATATGTGCAGGAAGGAATGTCTGTGGGCTTAGCTTTGAACACACAAACAGATATCCCAGAGAACAGCACTGCCTGCTGACTCATTTTACTAGTTATGGATTGGAATGTGCATATTACCCAAGAGTAAGGTAAAGGTAAAGGACCCCTGGACGGTTAAGTCCAGTCAATGGTGACTATGGGGTTGCGGCGCTCGTCTCCCTTTCAGGCCGAGGGAGCCAGCGTTTGTCCACAGGCAGCTTTCCGGGTCATGTGGCCAGCATGACTAAACCGCTACTGGCGCATGGAGGACCATGACGAGTGCCAGAGTGCATGGGAACGCCATTTACCTTCCCGCCGCTGCGGTACCTATTTATCTACTTGCACTGGCATGCTTTTGAACTGCTAGGTTGGCAGGAGCCTGGGACAGAGCAACGGGAGCTCACCCCGTCACAGGGATTTCAAACCACTGACCTTCCGATTGGCAAGCCCAAGGGGCTCAGTGGTTTAGACCACAGTATTGCAGGGCTGACAGGAGATCTGCTCTTGACAACATGCATTCATATCTGTATGGACATACACATTTAACCTCTAGATCCCTTCCCCCAACTAACTTGAAGAGGAGTTTATCTGTGCAACTTTCCATCATTTCTGCCACTAAGTGGAAAGTAAAATTATGTAGAATACTGAAGGTTCAGGGTTACTGTCCACATCAGCAGGATAGCAATTTCTGCTAAGAAAATCTTAGATCGAGTGACAAGGGCATCCTTTTTGCCCATGTTAACATATATCTATTTCATACCTGCAACTTATACAATTGGGAGGAGACTCCTAATTAGGTAGGGTGGCCATGTATGCATCAGCAAAAACACAGAAATCAGAAGGTGGTATATACATGCAATTTTGGAAATAATGACTATAAGGGAAATAGAATGCAATTTCAAGGGCCTTGCTTTGCCTTCTGATGGTTCTTCATTTTTGAAACAGAACTGAGGTGGACAGCCCTTCAACTAGATGACTGCCCCCTGACAGCTCTTCCAAAAGAAGACTCTGTAATGTTGGGACACACGCCTACCCTATAAATAGGCGTAGTAAAAGGACATTCCGTAAGCAGGGAAATCTTTGGGCAGTGTATCGCTGTCAAACTCCATAGTCTATAGTCGAATTTGACTGGACTTAACCATCCAGGGGGCTTAGGGTTGAATCCCCCTAAGTCATTGCATGAGCAGGAAAACGCCTGCAAACTTATGCAAGTGCAGTGGAACTTCTCCTACCACCACCAGCAGCACTTGCCTCAAATGTGCTCCAGAGACTTAGGGGAGCTCTCGCAGCAGATTTGCAGGTTGCACAGGAGGAAGAGATGGAGAAGAAGTTCTGTTGCGCTCATGAAAGTCATTCTGCTCATGCGTACAACCCAAAGTAATAGAGAAGGGCAGGGGATGAGAACCAGAGGAAGATAAGCTCCATAAAAACTCTTATTCTCTGCTGTCTGATTCCCGCCCCCCTCACCTTTTCAGGAAAAAAGGCTAAAGTCAATAGTTAGGATGTGTAGATGTTCTAATAAGAGCTCAGCCTGAGCGTTTCTGCATCTTCACAGAGAATGTTTATCAGCTCCCCAAATCCGATGATTCACTCCTGCCGGTAAAATAAATGGCTATTACTTACCCGTCCAGTTCTGCTGATATAAACCTTCGCTGCATCCTTCCAGCTCCTGTGAGAGAATAAAAGGCTTCTTTAGAAGCCGAGCACCGCTTGCCACCAAGTGGTCACATTCTGAAATGCAACATAAAGTTATCTTGGTATGGCTTGCTTACACAACTGAAATCCAGGAATCGGTCCAGACATTGCTGTAACAAGTCTTAACCGGTCCAAGCAAATGTTTTGTGAGAACTGTCTGCTCATGTTAGTAGTGTAATTAAAAAGAAGATTTTCCACAATTAGAAGAAACGAATTCTTGCATATGGCCCCACAGGCACTTGACTTCCTGAAAGCTGCACTGCAAAAATCTCAAGGCAGCCTTGTAAATAAACCCACAAAAGTTGCTAGCCCTCAAAAAACATTTTACTAGGTAACTTTGCTCCAAGGGATCTGTGCTTTTGGGATGCTGCGGAAGAAAGGATGCCCCAGCCCTCTATGACCTGCATGATTCCATCTTCATTGTAGGCTACTTATAAAATTTAAAAGCTTTCTTCCAGTGAATTGGTGGTGGAGGGGTTGAGCAATCCTTTCTGTTCCCCCTTAACCAGTCCTTTGGATTACCATGTTGGTCTTGGAGTAATGGGATTTCTGTAATGCCTGCTGTTGAAGCACGCAGTTGGGCCCCATTCACGCCACACATTTAAATAACTATGACGTCACTCAGGGCTTCCTCCAAAGAGTTATGGGGGCTGTAGTTCCCTGTGGAGACGGATTGGTTGTCTAAACCACTCTGGAAATCGTAGCTCTGTGAGGAGAACAACTCTCAGCACCTTTAACAAACCATAGCTCCCAGAATTCTTTGGGGCAAGCCATGATTGTTTATAGTGAATGGTGTGAATGTGGCCTTAAACATTCATTGAAGACATTCATTTCTTCAGCAAACATTTACATTTCATTTTCTCCCCAGCAGCTTCCCCCATTAAGAGTTATTTTATCCAAAATATCTCCAAATCCTCTCTCTTGTGCATAGGAGCGATGCTGAGGGAGTACAGTATTCTAATGAAATATGTGGTAAGAAGGGAAAGGGGGAAGAAGAGATTTATTAAGCAATCCTCACTTAGTACTTTTTTCTTTCTGTTTTTCAGCTAGGTCAAAGTAAGGAATCAAGTATAAGAAGCTCAGATGACCTCAACTTAAACAGCTTAAGGAACCCTCAAAGGAAGTATCAGGTAGGATCTGGATGCTAACAGAGTACAGTAACTGTAAAGAACTTGACAGCCAAACAGAGAAGGATTATCCACAGCCCTCTTCTTCTTCTCCTCTCTCTCACTCAAGCCTGTTGCTTGTTCAGCATCCAACCATTCTGCTTCCTCCTTTCATCCTCTGACCTGTCTCCTCTCTCTCACCACCACTCCCCTGGCTCTGAGTCTTCCTCTTCTGAGACTTCCCTAAAGGATTATCTAGCTGTGCTGCCTCCCCTGTTCTGCCCTCATCTGGGTAAGCTGCCTCAGTGCCAGCGACAAGGCTGCCATATGTCCTCTTTTTCCCGGACATGCCCTCTTTTTCATGGGCATGGAAAATGAGAGTCGTCCTAGAGATCCCCCACAGAAGTCAGCAAATGTGTCCTCTTTTTTGCTTTTCAAAATACGGCCACCCTATGGGTCTACGTCAGACACAACTGTGCCTCACCCCATGTGCCACTACCGCTGTCTAGGATCAGGATGCACAAGCCAATACTGTATCTGAAAGGCTTTTCTGCTTCTCTTTCCCAGAAAATTATGAAACGTCTTATCAAGCGATACGTACTGAAAGCTCAGGTGGACAAAGAAAGTGATGAAGTCAATGAAGGTAGGCTTCCAAAATGGATGTCGTTTGGAATATCGGGTAGCAGAATTAAAAGGCTAGCCAAAGTTGTTGGGTTCCCCCACCCCATACTTAAATGGCACCTTTGCTACAATGCTTCTGTTTTGATTTGCGGCGTACCCTAGCATAACAGCTGCCGTGGCTTCTAGGTTATAACTCTCCCAAGAACAAATATATATATATAATCATTGGCGTCCTGAGGGGGAGCTAGAGGTAATGGTGGCAGAACCCTGTTTGAGGCCAGCCAATTCCCTCTGCTCCAGGGGGTTGTAAGGTTTTATTTATGAGCCTTTGGGTCTGATTCATCAGGGCTCTTTGTAATGTTGTCCCCCTCCCCCTTCCCAGCTTCTCCTTTTTCTTCTAGTAAGCCCTTGATCTTCTCTCCCTCTCTTATAGGTGAGCTGAAAGAAATTAAACAGGACATCTCAAGCCTCCGTTACGAGCTCCTTGAAGAAAAATCACAGAACACAGAAGACCTGGCAGAACTCATCCGGAAACTTGGGGAGAAACTGTGTATTGAGCCAAAACAGGAACAAAGGACTTCTCTCTGAAAAAAGAAAATTGGAGGGGGGCACACTCCTCCTGCAAGCTGGCAGTCCAGTGAAAGCCATATCAGTTCTATCTACACCCCACCTCCCTCCCCCCCCCCGCAATTCTTCTTCAGTCGTAATTGACACTTTTGCAGCAGCTACAAAAGTAGATACATCTTGACCATTTTTTTTCTTTTTGGTTAACTGGGGAAAACCGGCATTTTGAGCAGATGCTATTTAACCCCATCCACGGAGGCCAACTCAACCATTGAAAGGAAAAGACGTAAAATATGGTTTGAGAAGCCGCACAATTAAAGACTTTAATTACTGGTTCTACTGGTGCCAGGGAGCTCTCTTGTTCTCTCACTCTCTTTCACACTCCCACTAGCGTGCACACATATTTTGACACTTCAGACGTATGCACACTTAGAAGTAAATTCCACTGAGATGAATGAGGTTTACAAATTAAGCATTTAGGAATAAGGTTCTGATCACTTTCTTTCTTTTTTTAAAAAAATGAACTGGTCTTTCTTTAAATAAACAACAACAAAAATACAGTTACATTGCTTTAATTAAAGTGAAAAGAAATAATTTCTGTTCCGTTAACTAAGCGCTTGGGATGGACAAGAGGAAGGCTCAATAGAACACATCCGAAAGCCATGATGTTACCGTGACATTACAGTGTTTTCTTCAAATCCCTCCATTGCAAGAAGGCGTTCTGGAACATTTCTTTGGGAGTGCATCTACAGTACAAACCCGTATTGGCTTAAACGCTGAGGGTTTCTCCAAAGAATCCTAGGTGAGGGTGCTAAGATCAGTAGTCCTCTTCAGAGAACTACAATCCCCAGCAATCATTGGGGAGAAATGTTAAAATGCTTTAAGTCTCTATGGCAGATATGTCCAAGGACCAAGGTGCCAGGAGTCTTGATCCAGTCCACGAAAGGCGTTCCACTGCCAAGCAGCAATTCCAACTATCTGCCTTGTCAACGTTTAGAATTTTTCCTTGGCGAATGTTTATATGTTGAGATATACAATATGAGTTGCATCGGACTAAGTCATAGAGTTGATACACCACAATCAGTAGGCATTTATTTCAGTGGGTCTACTCTGAAAAAAAATCAGTCCATTTGTTTCATTGGGTTTACTCTGAGAATAATGCAATGGGATGCAACCCAATATATTTAAAGCTCTTGTGTCTAGGAGCAAATGACTGGAACCATAAGTGTTCTTAGGGAGGTACGCTGTATGCCTGGTCTTTGACTGCCTTACTCCCTTCTTGGCCCTGATCCGTTGTGCAGCCCTATGATAAATAACTGAAACCAAAAGCCAGCCCTACCTTGTCTCATTTCACGTTTGTATTGCTACCGCCTTTCATCTAGTAACCCCAGCACCACTGAAAGAACCACCCACAACCAAACCTTCCATTAGTCACGGCCAGGTGTTTGATGCTGGTTGCACTTCGTGTCTACACAAGTTGGATACAGATAACCCTTTTGCCCAGTGTGGCCCTTTGAGATGTTGTTGGGTTCTAACTCCCATCAACCTCAGCTAGCATGTCCAAAAGTCAGGAATGATGGGAGTTGCAATCTAGCAATACCTGGAGGACCTTGCCCTATACCTGCACCCAGAGTATGTGCAAAATTCCTGTTGTTTTTGTTTAGTCGTTTAGTCGTGTCCAGCTCTTTGTGACCCCATGGACCAGAGCACGCCAGGCACTCTTTGTCCATGGAGTTTTCTTGGCAGGGATACTGGAGTGGCTTGCTGGTTCCTGCTCCAGGTGGATCACGTTTGGTCAAAACTCTCCACTATGACCTGTCCATCTTGGGTGGCCCTGAATGGCATAGCTCATAGCTTCTCTGAGTTATTCAAGCCCCTTTGACATGGCAAGGCAGTGATCCATGAAGGAGGCAAAATTCCTACTTGGCAGATTTATCTTAGGGTTGTTTGATCATTTTAACTGGCATCCAAGCCTTGAAGGCAGGACCTCAGGCAATACCACTCACTCCTGTATCCCTGTTCTCTTATATCTGCCTAATCTGCAGATTAGTATGGGTTAACCTAATCATGCAAGTGCCCATGCAAGTCTCCTTTTAAACCAGGCACCACAAATTAAAAAAACCTCTGCACTACAATTAGTGGTATGTGGGCCAAACGGATAACAAGCACTGTCACAGATGCTTTAGCTGAGATTCCTGCATTGCAGGGGGTTGGACTAAATGAATCTCTGGTCCCTTCCATGATTCTATGAACTTTCCCCCCTTTTCCCACGGCACCAGGTAGATGATTCTCCCCAGGAAACCCTATTCAGTCTGCTATGGAGCAAAAAAACCCCCCCGCTTATGTCCTGCAAAGGCACCCAGGAGTATTCTCTGATGACACAATCATCCACCCATCAGTGTAGAATCGCAGCAGTTTAATGCTGACCTGAGTCAATTAGCAGAAGGTGGCAATTGTGGAAACGACAGACAGCAGAGAGTAGGTCTGTGGCCGCATTTGTAGTTTTGAGTAAAGGCCATAAGTCTTGGCCACTTCTTTCCCTATTCCCCCAGATCAGCCCAGCCCCACAAAAAGAGAAGGCACACCCAAAACTTGCTTTTCCAAGAGATCCAGATCAAAGCTGGTTTGTGTATAATTAATCTGAGCCTTGAAAGGGGCATAGAGCTGAAAGAGGAAGTGGGAAAGACTGTCACTTTTCCAACTTCCTCCTATGTACTTTTCAAAGCTCTATGTACTTTTCAAAGGAGCAAAATGGTAGCCACCCCCACCGCCTCAAAGGGGCAATGGGGGGTTGTGTGCTCAGAGGCTTTGTAGCAGCCGGGGGAAGCCCTCAAGGGTGCTACTGCAGCCGTGAATGCCATGTGCGCAATCCCTGATACAAACATTTACATAAGAAGTCCAAAACATTCCCCTTTTGCTTCCAGGATGCAACGGGGAAGATGAAGAATGTTTACCTTTTTCCTTAGTGATCATGCATTTGTACAATCATCCCACTCCCATCTTCTATGAATAACCACCAACAAACAGAGTTTTAAGAAAGCAGCAGTTCTTTGGAGAAATGAAGAATTCGGTTGAACCTTCCTTGATCAGTTGCCTTCTCTGTTTAGAATACATTGTACCCACAGTATACAGGTACTGCTTCCATTTCTCTGATTTGATACTGGAGGTTTAAACAAAGGCCATTAATGAAGTGCTGCGTTTTTTATACATATCCATGCATATGACCTAATGCATACCAGGAAGCTATTAACATCAACACGACCATTTTATTAACTTGGTCTACTCCTAGTTCAAGCTGCAAGTCGATGTACTTGGGATTTTACTGCTTTTTGCGGTTTAAGAATAAGCAGCATACTTGGAGAAGCTTACCTTGTATAAACAGCTTGCATAAACCAAGGCTTGAGCTGGGCTTTTTAAAAAAACGATTAAAAGCCGCTCTAGTGGCCTTTAAGCTGTAAAATAAACAGAACCAAGATAGACACGACATTAAATGCATCTTCACGATTGATGCACATTTTAAAAATGCACATAAAAGCCATTGGAGTGTGGCAGACAATTATCAGGATCTCAAGGAGGTGCAGAGGGAGAATTTTGCCCTTTTCTCCCCTGCAACTGCCCCCCATGAAAATTACTCCTTCAAAGGCGCAATTACCCTTGAAATTTGCATTGGCACCAGTGAAGCCTTAATTACTTGGGATCCATTTGCCCGCTTACCCAGGACGTAGAGGAGACAAGAAAGCACCAGGGATTCAGTTCCTTCGGAGAAAAAGGTTTATTGTGATCTGCGCAGAGGCAACCAGCGGAATTGCTTCCAAAGGCTGGCGGCCCCTAATACACGTAAGCAAGCAATATTTCTACCCCTGCAGCACCTCCCGACCACCCCACCACCAGTAACTCATCATATCATATTCCCTGATCTGCCTTATTGCTTCATTGGGCGTTGCTAGAGCGTTTCGCCAGTGCACTCCTTTCGCTTATCCGTCAAGCCTGCATATCTTGTTTGCTCCAGCTGCATTCTTCCTCCTCCCCTCCAGGCGTTGCCTTCCAACTGTCAATATACTCCCTGCCTATTCCCTTCACCAGTGGGAGTTTCCCTCCAACGCAAATAGTAGCTTCAGAGGAGTTAGTTGGGGTTTTTTGGTCACAACTGTACCAAAGGAAGAAAGAGTTAAATTGTCTTTGCCTCCTGCTGTGCCTGGGACTTTGGGGTGAAGGATGGGTAATAAATAACTAAATAACTAATTATCAGTCCTCACCCTGCCTCCAATGGCTGCACTTTTTAAAAATGTGCACATTAAATGCAAAGACAAATTTAGGATCCTGTCTAGTTTGGCCCACTGGCTAAAGGACAATTTTCCTGGTGAAGAGCCGGTTGCTTTTCTGAACATGTTTTTAACAAGCAGTGCATAGTTTTAATATGTGGTAAGGCTACATTTGGTCTCTCTGCCCCACTTGCGATAATATAAACATCATAGAGGTCACAGTGTTTTGGAGCTAGTCATCTTGTGGATTCTCAAGTCAAGAAGCATTCTGTACTTAAATGCATTCGCCTCACCTCCTCAGTCAATTAATAGGAGAAATGGACTCATCTACTGTGAGCCTTAAGATCACTGAACTCAGGGTGTATAGAAGCTTTAAAGGCCTCTCTAAGGCAGAGGAAGCCCACAGAATATATAGCTTATTTTGTAAAATATATGAAAGGACAGTTGTAAAACTTGCAAAATTGATCCTAAATAAAATAAAAAACTTGCCTTACATCAGTTGTTCCTTTATCTGGGGGCAACAGAGCAGTTGGAAGAGCACACTTCTCTTGTGCTCTTGATTAGAATCTCTGATGAAATTTTCCATTAAGCAAAAAGCAAAAAACCTGCAAGGAAGAAATTTTTCAACCAATAATCAGATGGAGCCTGCTGCAAAGGGAACATAGGGCATGAGGCTTAAGCCTAAGAGAACTCTGCGTGCAGCCTGTAATAGTGAAGGAGGAGAGGTTGGATTCAGCTGGCATTTAAATCTGCACTTTCCAGAGCAACACACAAAGCAAAGCATCCTTCAAAATGAGCACTTCTCCAAATTCTTTGCAGTGCAGCTCTCTAGCCAAGCAGTGTGTGCAAAAGTGCATACACCAGGCTAAAGCGTGGACTAAACTGCATATAAATGTACATACGAAAATGCACTAGGGAAAACAGCTTTGCAAAAAGTGTGTGTATAAGGCAAAACTGCATACAAAAAATGTGTATAAGGATAAATTTGCACTAAAATACTGGTGAATTTTTATGAGGCCTTTTTGAATAAGGGCTCAACCGTAGACGATTCCCAAGGACTGTGGGACCCTTGGGGGAAGGGAAAGGACTCCCTTTGGGGTTTAACCAGTGCACACACCTAAAGCCGCGGGACTTGGGGAGGCAGCAGGGCTGTCTTAAGCATATGTGGTGCCTGGGTGCCCATTTGCCCAGTCCCAGGCCTGCAGGAGAGTGGAGCTGGCCAGCTGCCTCAGGGTCTCGCTGGCTCGGTCGCCCCCAAACTTGCCGCACAGAGCCGCCTGTAGCAGAAGAGCCTGCCACGGCGCTCCGACCGACGGGCAGGCTCTTCCCTGGACTCAACTCTTGGGCCCTGGACTCTTGGCTTGGCGCCCCTGAGAGCCCAGCGTCCAGGTGCCCCGCACCCCTAGCACCTATGGGTAAGACGGCCCTGGGAGGCAGTGAGTTGGGAGAGCCTCCTTCCCTGCTCATAAAGGCCTTGGCTTTGGAAGGAGGCAAATAACATACCACCCAAAGCCCAGGGCAGGATAGGTTCAGCCTAGACATGAGCAGCTCCAGCAATTCTGACACAACTAGAGTACTGCAGATCTCCTTTTGTATGTTCAAATAAAGTTACTGTCCTAGCTATCCAACTACCGGTGTCTTGCTTCTTTCTTCCAGGTATGGGAACAGGGGGTGCATATTCTGTGTACGGGCACAGAGACCGTTCGCTTTTCCTGCTCAGTCCTTCTTTACACCAGCCCAGCCTCTTCGTTTTATGTTCATGTCACTTTTCCCGCCTTTTTAAATGCAGCCGCCCTTGTGTTATGCCATGGCAGCCATTTTTGTGACTGGCACCCGCAAGCACTTCAAAATTATACCTGTGCCTTCTGGCCTCTGCAAAGGTTGGTGACCGACACAGCAGCACGATCGTTGGCCTCTGGGGACACCACTAGCCGAATGAAGACTATATCTTGTATATAATATATATCATGATAGATAGATAGATGATATAGATACAGTCATACCACGGGTTAAAGTCGCTTTGGGTTAAATATTTTCAGGTTGCGTCCCACGGCGACCCGGAAGTAACGGAACAGGTTACTTCCGGGTTTCACTGCTTGCACATGCGCGGACGCTCAGAATGACATCACATGCATGCACAGATGCAGCGAATCGTGACCCGCGCACGTGCAGATGTGCAGTCATGGGTTGCGTTCTGCTCATGATGCGAACAGGGCTCTGGAACGGATCCCTTTCACATCCAGAGGTACCACTGTAGATAGATAGATGATAGAGAGAGAGAGAGAGAGAGAGAGAGAGAGAGAGATGATAGATAGATAGATAGATGATAGATAGATAGATAGATAGAGATAGATAGATGATAGATAGATAGATAGATAGATAGATAGATAGATAGATAGATAGATAGAGTGGTACCTCAGGTTAAGTACTTAATTCATTCTGGAGGTCTGTTCTTAACCTGAAACTGTTCTTAACCTGAAGCACCACTTTAGCTAATGGGGCCTCCCGCTGCCGCCACTGCACGATTTCTGTTCTCATCCTGAAGCAAAGTTCTTAACCTGAGGTACTATTTCTGGGTTAGTGGAGTCTGTAACCTGAAGCGTCTGTAACCTGAAGCGTATGTAACCCGAGGTACCACTGTAGATAGATATAGATAGAGGTTTGTAGGTGCTAGAATTTAATTAAGGCTTAGCGTAGTAAAACCAGGAAATAGCCAGACTCATGTGTACTCAGGATAGACTCAATGCATATTTGAACCATGTGCTAGACCTTGCTAAGCCAAGTGGCAAAAGCTAACAAAATCAGGACTAGCCTCCCACATGAGCGAGACAGAGGATGAAAGGGCAAATCTCGTTTGCACATGGATGGGTTTCCTCCCTCCCTCAACCAGGAGTTTACTTTAAAAAGGCAACGCCAGTGTTTTAGGGAAGGTTAGAGCTCAGAACAGCAGTTAAGAGGAAGCTGGGATGTGCCTTGAGGGAGCAATGGGAGCTGCAATGCAAGGATGCTATTCTGGCTCTGGGGGAAGCAGAGGAATGCTGTTGGTCCGAACCCCTCCATGGCAGGTTCAGGTTGTATATATTTGTAAATAAACCATATATCATAGAGACACCATGTATCATAGAGACATATATACTGTGTCTGGAACTCCCTGGAATCTCACACTGCTGTGGAGCTTGGAAGGTGGCGTATAACAACCTCCTTGTCAGGAGAAACCTCAGTTGTGGGTGTCAGGTTGCAGTTAAAGGCCTAGCAACCAGCCGAGGGAAAACAGGTAGTAACCGTAGCAGCCGATAACCATCTGATTCAAGAGCCCAGGCCTTCTCATAAACTTTTCATCTCCACCAGCAGCTGTTTTTCTCCCTGGATGACTCATGCTCTGGTGACTCACACCCAGAGCAAGCACTGGGCAGATTATTCAGCCGTGTATTTTAAGTTTTGACCTTTCGAAAAGAGATTTCCCTGCTCGGTACTTGAATGCATTTAACCCCGTGACGTAGCTTCAAAAAAAGAGAGCAGTTATGCAGACAGAGAAACACACGGGTTTGAATTTGGATACGTATTTCAGGTATTTGTTCACCTGTGCGATCCCTCCCTATCCTGGAGACACTGCTATTGTTATTATAGGCAGTGCTTAATCACAATTGCCACCGCCTGTCTGGTTAAAAGATAGATCAGCTTTTCCTGGTCATATATACTGTTGTGACGTGGGGTTTGTGATTTCAGCTCTCTTGACATAATATGCTGGAGACAGTTCTGTAGTAACACTTCTTTATTAAAGCAAACAAGACTGAGAACTGAGGAGGGGAGAGCTACATTTATAGGGACTGGGAACTAGCTAGAAAGGATACATTTTGGAGGGAACAATATCAGGCAATCACAGTCCTGCCTTTTGGAGGAAACCAATAAGACAGAGGATCCAAATACAGCAGCTTAAATGAACCAATAGTAGCTGTACCCTCTGGAACCAAAAGGCAGTTACTATACCCTAATGCAAATACAGACAATAATAATACAGATATAAAATCCTTTGACTCAATACACAACATATACCAATAACAAACTCAGTGTTTATATATGCAGTTGTTTTTATATCTGTTTGCATTGTGAAACCACTTCTAGATGCTACACGGGAAGTGATTCATAAATGAAACAAAATGATAATAATTATCCAAGTCTTTTTTTAAAAAACTATATTTTCTTTGTTGTGTTATAACTTTTAAAAATGCTTTATTTTCCTTGATAAAAAGGAAATAAATACCACCATTCTTCAAGTGCTATATGTAGTCGTAACAGTATTACACATGCATAGGAGAAAAGTATCAGCAGATTTTGGGGGAAACCTGAAATTTGACGATGTGCAAAGGTCTTCTGGGCAGGGTGGGGACTCATAAGAGAGAAAACTCCTCTAAGACATCCCAATGCTCAGTGACTACATCATGTTGACTGACTATAGGGAAGGGAGGAGCACGATATGCTACAACCTTTTGTTGCAGGTACCGCTTGTTTCTTCTATAACTGCAGTGCCCAACCGAGTCACGACTTTTGCCAGGTGTGACTGAGCCATGGACATCAGGTTTCGGAGCTCCCTTCAAACTCCTTATTCCCTTGAGCCTGCAAGCAGGCCTTAACATCCCTGCAAGGAAAAGTCCTTGTTTAATGTCGGTCCCGCTTGCTTGCACTTTTGTTTTGCATTTTTCTTATGTTAGTGCAGTTTGCGTCTTCAGACCCTGAAACCTCCCCCCTAAATAAATCCACCCATGACTCAAAATTTTGGTTTGGTTTTTGGCAGAATTTAGGCCACAACCTTGCATAGGCTCTGGTTGGACTAGCTCCCTGCCATGCAGGTAGCGCTGACCCAGGATTCCAGCATAGGTCAGCCAAGGGTGAACATCTGGATAAGCGGAAAGCCGGGAACGGGCTAACTCTGCTACCCAAATGTCCCCCTGGACTCAAGCACAGCACAACCCCCTCTCAAGGGTTGACCAAACCATTAAGTCCCTGGATTCCTTTAACAAAATACCCTTCACATAGGGGTGGTGAGAGCGTTCTCCCATCCCTATCACCTGAATCAGAGCCTATTCTCAACCTTACAAGTTGTGATCATTTGCTACGTGGCAGGCGAAACCCAAATGGCAACAGCCAATCAGCCAAGTGGGGAAAATTCCTGCTGTGCCCCTGTGCTAACGACAGACGACACACAACAGCATAGCAAGGTCAAGTGCAAAAGCCCTAAAAGTAGGGAGAGGTGGGCGGGTGTTCCGAATGCACGTGCCGAAAGAGGAAGCTTAGGGTCATGTGCATGGGCATAAATAGGTCCCTTGAAACATTTGGGCTGCGTCCCATTGGCCAGATTGCACCCAGCTTTGAGAGACCTACCAATCGGGTGTTGTGGCTGACCAATCGTACCTACCCACAACACAGGGTGTCGGTTTGCCGGGTCTCACCACAATCCCTCTTTAAGGGAGAACCCGATTTGCCAATCGTTTGGCGTTCCTTTCTCAGTCAGCAGAGTCACCCAGAAAGTCTTAAGGAATTTCCTTTCTCAGTTCAGCTCATCTGTTGGGGAGCTCCCGTGTGGTAATAAACACCTCACCCCTTTCATTTCTTCTTAAAGTATTTATTGTAGAATTGACACTACAGCTTTTATAACTACTGGTCAAATGAAAATAAAGTAGAACTGTATACAGAGAACCATTCTGTCTCATGACTCTTCAGCCATTTGGCCAGAGTGACAGCCTTCACGCAACACAACATGCAAACCTCTCCTCCAAAACCTGCCTTATAAAGAAGCCTGTTGCTAAGGGAAACCTTGTTGCTGGGGGATACCTGTTGCTAGGGGCAAACTTGTTGCCAGGGGTAAATCTTTTCAAGGGTCGTTTCAAGTCATTGTTTAGACGGCACTAAAACCTCAGCTAGCAATTTATAGTCCTTTCCTCTGCATGAGGAACAAGGAAAGATGTTATATTAATGACTGAGGGAGTCATCCAAACCAGAGATCCACTGGGATGAGTGAGATTGGATCTAGCAGATCTCCAGATCAAATGCATGATTCCCAGCGCATGCAGCTTATGCTGGTGTAACCCTCTCATTCAATGCTACTTTTATAGAAAACCATGTGCTGGAACTCACCATGAACCAGGAGTGCCAACTTGAATAAAATATTGGGGGGGGGGTTAATCCTCACCCAACATAATTGATCATATGATGTGGTGCACGCACATCATTTGAATGGCAACGCACATCAACTTTGGGGAGGCAACCCCTTCAAATATTTTATTGGGTCGAAGGGAAGGGATCTTTGCCCCTCAGAACTGGCTGCTATGCTATGAACATCTCCCTCATTCTCTTAGAATGGCAATGGCGCCCATCTGAGAGGTGTTGGAACTGAGTCAGTTCCGGCTGAAGCAAAGCCCTGTTCTCATTGCAGCTGAGCTGAATGGGGCTCAATCGGCTGAGCCAGCACCAGCAGATCTTACGCCAGCATAAGCCCTGAAAAATGGGCTTTCCAGAGGATTGGTGGGAGAGTAACAGGAACAGTCTAACCATCAATCCCTCTTTGCAAGGAACTCTGGGAATTGTCACTCTCCTAATAATTCTCAGCACCTTAGCAAACTTCAACAGTTCCCAAGATGCACTGGGGGAAGCCGTGTCTGCTTAAGCTTATATGATGCCTTTAACTGTCCAGTGTACCTGAGCATCTGTGAAATGGGATGATTACTCTGTCAACGGCCAGTTTTGAAATTGTGCAGTTAGAGGTAGCTTGTCGTGAAGGGCTGCAAAAAAAGCGAAAGCTTTATCTTCTGCATCACCCTTGCATTTGTATTGTATTCATACCGCCATCTTGTAAAACATCAGGGTGGGGTGTGACAGATTGTATACAATAAAAAAATGGACAACTATTAAAAGTGGTACAAAGTAGTCATTAAAATGACTGGCTAATTTTTTAAAAAATGTTTTAAGCAGCTGCATAAGCCTGTCACCATAAAAAGGTCTTCAAGAGTCAACCCAAAGTCAACAGCGAGGGTGCCTGATGAATCTGCTGGATGAATCTGCTGGAGACTGGCAACAGTAAATAGCCAGCTTCTAGTTTGAGGCCAGTCAGGTGTCTGTAACATGGGAGACAACTAACAGTATTCCTCCATATAATCTCACTGATCAAGCTGGGATATCAGGGCTCAGAAAGTATCCATGTTGCTCAGAAGACTTGAACCCAGCCTAGTTGCATATAGGCAGCTGGTACAGCTGTTTTAGCAGAGCTATCACATGCTTGGGCTTACCTACACCCAAGGGACGCAAGTGGCACTGTGGTCTAAACCACTGAGCCTCTTGGGCTTGCCGATCAGAAGGTCGGAGGATTGGATCCCTGCGACAGGGTGAGCTCCAGTTTGAAAGCATGCCAGTGCAAGTAGACAGATAGGCACCACTGCGGCGGGATGGTAAATGACATTTCCGTGTGCTCTGGTTTCCGTCACAGTGTTCTGTTGCTCCAGAAGCAGTTTAGTCATGCTGGCCACATGACCCGGAAAGCTGTCTGTGGACAAACGCCAGCTCCCTCGGCCTGAAAGTGAGATGAGCGCCACAACCCCATAGTCGCCTTTGACTGGACTTAACCATCCAGGGGTCCTTCACCTTTTTTACCTTTTACCTCAGTTCCTAAGAGAGAGGAGAGGAGGCCATATAGGCCTGGTTGGTCCTCTGCAGGGCCCAAGTCCTCTAGAACAGTGTTCCCCAACCTTGGGCCTCCAGCTGTTTTTGGACTACAACTCCCATCATCCCTCGCTAGCAAGACCAGTGGTCAAGGATGATGGGAATTGTAGTCCAAAAACAGCTGGAGGCCCAAGGTTGGGGAACACTGCTCTAGAACACTTCCCAGAATCCTTTGCAATGCAGAGCAGTTCTGGTGCTAGGGCAGTGGGTCTTCTCAGCAGGCGAGTTAGTGCGGAAAGCATTTCCTGAAGCTGGAAAGCATGGAAGCCGCAGACTTGGAAAAATTTCATGTGTGCGGAGAAGGGACAATGTGACATATTGCAGCTAGACATTGCCAGAACAAACATTTGGCCAAGCCTATCGAGATGGGCAGGTATGAAAATAAACAAGAGTGTGCTGACCCTCTCTCTATTAGATAGCCTTCCTGGAAATTCTGAGCTACAGAAAAGGCCCGTGTGTTTCTGGGAATGAAGATGCAGCCTCCAGTGCAAAATTGCTCAGAGCTAAGGATGGAGAACAAATATGATTCGTTTCTCATTTAAAGATGGATCTATCTCATTTGCAATTCCTAAAACAGTGAGCAAACTGAAACGCAGCCATCTTTTGACATTCACTCTTCTCCAACTTTTGCAATGCAGCTTTCTAACCATATAATGTGTACCGTCCAGGGGTCCTTTACCTTTTTACCTTTTACACCCAAGGGCAGTCCCACATAGAGAGCACACTGCCATAATCCGGCCTCAAGGTGACCAGTGCATGGACCATACTGGTGGTGTGTCAGGCAAAGCTGGTAAAAGTTACTACTAGCCACTTGACCCTCTAATGGCAAAGATGTCTTCAGGAGTGTCCGCAAGCTACACACTCGCTCCCTTTTGGCCTATTTTCTAGATATAGGAACCACCTATTCAGAGAGATTCCACCTTCCCAGGATTCAAACTCAAGTTTCTTGGCCCTTTTCCAGTCCACCACTGCAATCAGGCACAGATCCAGAGCTTTTGCAGTCTTTCCAGATTCAGATGTTATGCAGAAATAAAGCTTCATGTTATCAGCATGCTGTAACCAGTATAATCCAGGGACTCTTCAAGTTTTTCTGCCACTACTCTCCCTACTACCTCTCCCCCATGCCCCAAAAAAGAGGGGTACTAGTGGCTAGCAAATAGTTATGAACAGTGCTTTCTTTTCTGGGGGGACGCAGAGGTACGCATACGCCTAAACATTTTGTGAACCTAAGTTTGGCCTCATTGAGGGGCAGTATTTAAATATGAATAGGAAAATGAGAGAACCCCTAAACAATTTTTAAAAGAAAAAAAAGCCCTGGTTATGCACCATTAGTTCCATGGTTGGCTTTTTAAGGAGGAACTGTACCACTGCCTGAGACAGCGAAGTCCAGTACTATTTTTCCAGAAAAAGAGGTGCCGGAACTTAGACTACCATTCGTCCAGACATTACCAGGATTTCAAAGGCAGCTGGAATTGATTTGGTGGGGGGGAAGTGTCCTGGATCTTAGGCAAGTCAATCATAAAATCATGTTTCTTCGGCGTTTTTGTAACAACAACAACAACAGCTCAATCATTTTGGGGTCTTTCTAATAAAAGCTCAACAACTTTCGGGGTGTCCTTCCTGGTTTATACTTCCTGGTTTATATGGCAACCCTACCAGAACTCACTATGAACACAGCCAGTGTGGTATAGTGGTTAAGAGCGGTAGACTCGTAATCTGGTGAACCGGGTTCGCGTCTCTGGTCCTCCACATGCAGCTGCTGGGTGACCTTGGGCCAGTCACACTTCTCTGAAGTCTCTCAGCTCCACTCACCTCACAGAGTGTTTGTTATGGGGGAGGAAGGGAAAGGAGAATGTTAGCCGCTTTGAGACTCCTTCGGGTAGTGATAAAACGGGATATCAAATCCAAACTCTTCTTCTTCTTCTCATAGAATGGCTATGGTGCTCACCAGAGAGGTGCCGGAACTGAGTTCTGCCAAGTTCCGGTGAAAAAAAATCCCTGGTGAAGTCATTACCAAGTTGGGTGATTTTATCCTCAAAATGTACATATTGCAACCTCTCACAGAGGTTGCTACAGGGGCACCCCCCCCTTGAATCTGAGGTAAGAAGCCTCCAGACCACATGGAACAGCTCTGTTTCCTGACTCCTCGAGGATGTGATAGAAACAGAGAAGTAATGCATTTAATAAACACAATACTTAATTCTCGGCGCCTGATACAACAGCAGGACTGTGTGACAGGTAATGGTTGTGCCTGTCTCTTTAGGCCAGGGCTGAGATTTTGCACGGCTGTGTAACACTGGCATGCTAAATAACAGACCACAACGGCTTGCATAGTAAGGAACAATTTGGACTCTGGAGCAGACTTCCAGTGGACGTCTGGAAAGATAATTTGGGTACATCTGATTTGGCTTCCGGATTGCAACTAGTGAGGCTCATCCATCATCACAAACAGAGACAAAATATTTCATATTTCAGCAGTAAGAGTTTTCTTGTTCATTTGGAAACACTTTCATAAGGCCTCTTATCCCCTGGAACTTTAGCAAGTCAAGGAATTGAACGCACCACACGGGGGCAGTCGTGCCTCACTTTCCTTTCCAATAGCAGCCAAAAGCCCTGGTCCTCAAAGGATTTCCTGGCTTAGAATCTTTTCATATAGTTTTCTGGACCCCAGATCCCGTGCCTCTTGGATGCATAACTGTATGCAGATCACAGCTGCTGCCTTGTAATATACATAAATAATTAGGTACGTGCTTTTTTTTTAATTGCTTGTTTTTCACGTTTGCTTTTATTTATTTATTTTTAAATGAATATTTAAATTCTTTCTTTGGAAACTGCTTACAGGTCTTCTGTCAAGTTAGTGGCATATGAATGTTTTTAAATAAATAAGTAAAACGCAACATATTTGACTCCCTGGGAACAATGGCAAAGAGCTTCGGCATCCTGCAAATGTGTACTAGATAAAGATGGAAGGCGCCAACATGGACTCTCACCTGGTTGGATTCTTCTTACTTAAGGATGTGAAATGTAGCATTTAGAAAGCAAAACTGCCTTATAGGAGAGCTGATTCCCCCAAATATCTATGCATAAGTGCATCTTTGATAATAAAATCATATGATGGTATGTTTTACTAAGAGTAGACCTATTGACGTTAATGGACCTAACTTACGCCACATCCGCATTATACATTTAAAGCAGTATGATACCACTTTAGACAGTCATGGCTATGGCTTCCCCCAAAGGATTCTGGGAAGTGTAGTTAGTTAAGGGAACTGAGAGCTGTTAGGAGACCCCATTGCCCCTCACACAGCTACAATTCCCAGAGTTCTCTGGGAAGAGTGATTGGCTCCTAAACCACTCAGAGAATTACAGCTGTGTGAGGGGAATTGAGGCCTCATAACAACTCTCAGTACCAGGGCTTTTTTCCAACCAGAATTCACCAGAATGTTCCGGCACCACTTAGGAAGGACGCCACTGCCATTCTAAGAGAACAAGGGAGGTGTTCGTGGTGAGTTCTGGCACCTCTTTTTCTATAAAAATAGCACTGCACAGCACCCTTAACAAATCCAGGATGATGATGATGATGATGATTACTACTATTATGGGGTGTGTGTGGAGCCAAGACTGCTTAAAGTGAAATGATCATGCTTTATATAATAAAGGAAAAGGGACCCCTGACCATTAGGTCCAGTCGTGGCCGACTCTGGGGTTGCAGCGCTCATCTCGCTTTACTGGCCAAGGGAGCCGGTGTACAGCTTCCGGTTCATGTGGCCAGCATGACTAAGCCGCTTCTGGCGAACCAGAGCAGCGCACGGAAACGCCGTTTACCTTCCCGCTGGAGCGATACCTATTTATCTACTTGCACTTTGATGGGCTAGGTTGGCAGGAGCAGGGACTGAGCAACAGGAGCTCACCCCGTCGCAGGGATTCAAAATATGCTTTATATGCATAGTGCAAATGGGGCCATAGTCATGCTCATTAATTTCACTGGGTCAACCGTGAGTAAAACCTACTTCCCAAAGAGTTGGAAGGGACCTCAGAAGTCATCTAGTCCAACCCCAGTTAGAGCAGGAAACAATAATGTCCACACCGTTTTTGAAAGCTCTTTCTGTGGTACTCTATAATGATTTACTAAACTGCTCTAACAGTAATTTCCCAGAGTCTAATTTTTGTGAGGCGTGTGAGGGAGGTCAGGAAATTCTTAACACCATTACTAAACTACAGTTCCCAGAATTATCAGGAAACAGTCATTTCTGTCAAACTGCCACGATGGTTGTATAATAATAATAATAATAATAATAATAATAATAATAATTTATTATTTATACCCCGCCCATCTGGGTGGATTTCCCCAGCCACTCTGGGTGGCTCCCAACAGAGTATTAAAAACAAGATAAAACCTCAAACATTAAAAACTTCCCTCAACAGGGCTGCCTTCAGATGTCTTCTAAAGGTCAGGTAGTTTTTATTTACTTGACATCTGATGGGAGGGTGTTCCACAGGGTGGGCGCCACTACTGAGAAGGCCCTCTGCCTTGTAAATATGCACCATCAAAGCTGCAGGCTTTGCACACTTGCAGCTTACTTCTGGGTAAGCATGTTTAGGACAGGAGTACAAAAAAGATTCTCCCTCTGACATTTACATCCTTCTAGCACTTACTGTGAATGTAACAACAACAACAACAACAACTTATTATTTATTATTTATACCCTGCCCATCTGGCTGGGTTTGCCCAGCCGCTCTGGGAGGCTTCCAACAGAATATTAAAATACAATAGTCTATTAAACATTAAAAGCTTCCCAAAACAGGGCTGCCTTCAAATGTCTTCTAAAAGTCTGGTAGTTGTTTTTCTCTTTGACATCTGGTGGGAGGGTGTTCCACAGGGTGGGTGCCACCACTGAGAATGCCCTCTGCCTGGTTCCCTGTAACTTGGCTTCTTGCAGGGAGGGAACAATCAGAAGGCCCTCAGAGCTGGACCTCAGTGTCCGGGCAGAACGATGGGAGTGGAAATGCTCCTTCAGATATACTGGACCGAGGCCGTTTAGGGCTTTAAAGGTCAGCACCAACACTTTGAACTGTGCTCGGAAATATACTGGGAGCCAATGTAGGTCTTTCAAGACTGGTGTTATGTGGTCTCGGCAGCCACTCCCAGTCACCAGACTAGTTGCCGCATTCTGGATTAGTTGTAGTTTCCGGGTCACATTGCGGTAGTCCAAGCGGGAGATAACTAGAGCATGCACCACTCTGGCGAGACAGTTTGCGGGCAGATAGGGTCTCAGCCTGCGTACCAGATGGAGCTGGTAAACAGCTGCCCTGGACACAGAATTGACCTGCACCTCCATGGACAGCTGTGAGTCCAAAATGACTCCTAGGCTGCACACCTGGTTCTTCAGGGGCACAGTTACCCCATTCAGGACCAGGGAATCCTCCACACCTGCCCACCTCTTGTCCTCCAAAAATACTACTTCTGTCTTGTCAGGATCCAACCTCAATCTGTTAGCCGCCATCCAGATGGTTATACACCAGTCTCCCAGTGCCTTCCAGATGTTCTGAACTAAAATTCCCACTTTCTCTGACCACTGGCCATGGGCTGATGGGAGTTGGAGTCCAGCAACCTCTGGAGGGCTACAGATTCCCCACCTCTGGTGTAAATGATGTTGGTTGCTTGGTGTGCAAATAGGCTTGAGGTGCAAGTGGCAATTCGAGATTTGGTTGCTGATGTCACAAGTGTATCAATTCGATTCCTTAAGCAGGGGAAAGCAACATGCCACGAAGGTAGGGGAAAGTTGTCATCCAAAACATCTTGAGGGCATCGGGTTCAGAAAGGCTGTTATATATACTTATGGTGCAATCTTGCCAAGTCAGCATTGTAAAGCCTCTTATATTCCAGCAGGACAATTTTATTACAACATTGCTTAAGTTCCTCACATTGAAACCATAGTTCTTTTGGAGGGATATTGAGGAAGAACTTGTAAACAAACCAAAGTGAGCTTTAAATCTATATGAAACAGCCAGCGGACAGATTTCAAGTCATGGGTAACCGGATCCTGCTGACCCCGCTCTAGGCAGAGAACAGCTGGCGTATTACAGTGGGTGTCTTTGTGCAGCAGAATCTAGAAACAGCTCTAAAATCATAATATACAATAACGTGTTCTTCCTTTGGATTATTTATTCAGCTAACATTGAGAGGTGCAAAAAGCAAACAGTTACCTGCTTAACACCAGATCCAGGTTTTTTAAAAATATGTGATATTATTAACCTGGTGTACTGGGCTTTTCCTCTTCTTCATTTCTTGTCCACATTGAAGTCAGAACTACAAAACTGTAAACTCTGAAGGAACAGTGCTGCAGATTTTATTAGAAGTCTTTTTGGTTTCTTTGGTTTCTCATTAGAAGTCTTTTTGGTGTCTGGTTTCTTTCCTGACCTTCCTGGGAGGAAATTCAATTGAGATTCACCCCCCCATTTCCTCTCAGCGGAACTAAGGAATATGCTCTCCAGCTGTTGTGCACTACAGCTTCCACCAAACCTGGTTTTTGTCCATGCTGGTCAATCCGTCAGGTATCTGTCAGTTTGGGTTTTTCTCCATTTTCATTTACTATATTTCTGTTCTGCTTTTCCCTCCATGAGTCCCAAAGCGGCTTACATAAATAAGTAATAACATGGTCAATCATCATAATTGCAATGAAAGGTAAAGGGACCCCTGACCATTAGGTCCAGTCGTGACCGACTCTGGGGTTGCTGCGCTCATCTCGCTTTATTGGCCAAGGGAGCCGGTGTACATGTGGCCAGCATGACTAGGCCGCTTCTGGTGAACCAGAGCAGCGCACGGAAACACCGTTTACCTTCCCGCCAGAGCGGCACCTACTTGCACTCTGACGTGCTTTCAAACTGCTAGGTTGGCAGGAGCAGGGACCGAGCAACAGGAGCTCACCCCGTCGCGGGGATTCGAACCGCCGACCTTCTGATCGGCAAGTCCTAGGCTCTATGGTTTAACCCACAGCGCCACCCACATCCCTAATTGCAACGTAAGTTGTATAAAATAATTGATCAAATTAAATAACCGCCTTCTATAAAACACTATTAACTAAACAAAAATCGATTAAACAGCACAACTACAAAAACGTCATATGATAAAGTTCACAAAGCATTCCAGCACTCATAAACCACAAAACATTATTAACAAACTAACAAAGCAAAAAACAAACTAAGCACTGCTGAATTCACATACACACTCTACCCACTCCCATGACTCATAGTCAGTTCATAAAAAAACAAAAAAGTTACATTTTCAAAATCTTAAATATGGTTTTGTATGGGCTCGAAGTGTTTTATTTCATAAATATTTTTTATTACGTTTTGCTGATAAAATTCCCATTAAAACATATCATTCACCATTACATACAGGATTCTCTGGATCCATTGACTTCCCACCATCCTCTTTCGGTTTCCATTGTCACTCCTTTTTTCATTCCGCTTATCCAATTTTTCTAATTTGTTAGTAATGTTGTTACCTTTTCCTTTATATTTTTTTATATTACAAGTATTACTCTAATCCATAGCTGTCAACCTTTCCCTTTTTTAAAGGGAAATTCCCTTATTCCGAATAGGATTCCTCGCAAGAAAAGGGAAAAGTTGACAGCTATGCTCTAATCCTGCCAAAGTTTTTAATTATTTACAGTGTTCTCTTAAACAACTTACAAGTTTTTCTCAATCTTTCTTAAACTTCTTCTCATCCTGATCCCTGAGTCTCCTAGTTAGCTTTGCCATTTTTGCATAGTCCATCATCTTTATCAGCCATTCCTCTCTAGAAGGAACTGTCTTCTTTCCATCTCTGGGCAAATAGTACTCTTGCTGCTGTTGTCACGTACATAAAAAGTCTTTTCTGCTCTTTCTGAATTTCTGTACCTAAAATGCCTAACGAAAAAGCCTCTGTTTTTCCCCCACAAGGGCTCGCAGTGTTTTAAATGGCCCAAATCCATATGAACAATTTGGGGGCACACCTTCCTTATTATAGATGCATCTTGCACCCATTTCTGGGTTGGACAACTGCAGCGCAAAATTCAGAGGTGTGGATTTCAAAGAATAGGTCGTGTCAGTCAACCTGTTGGTTTGGGAAGTGCAGATTATGTAGGCTTGCATAAAAAAGGTGAAGCAAACGAACTGCTTTCCCGTCCCCAGCTGGGGCTGATGCGAGTTAGAGTCCAACAACATCTGGAGGGCACCAGGTTGGTGGTCCCTGGCCTACCCCAATTGTGCTGGGGAAAGTGGCCAGGTGTTCTGCAGCTTTGTCAAAGAAACCATCAAATTAGCTATGAGAATGTGATGTTAACGTAATGCAGGGATTATATTACAATATATCCAGATTACTCCAGCGTGGTATAGTGGTTAAGAGTGGTGGACTCGTAATCTGGTGAACCGGGTTCGCGTCCTCGCTCCTCCACATGCAGCTGCTGCGTAACCTTGGGCTAGTCACACTTCTCTGAAGTCTCTCAGCCCCACTCACCTCACAGAGTGTTTGTTGTGGGGGAGGAAGGGAATGGAGAATGTTAGCCACTTTGAGACTCCTTCAGGTAGTGATAAAGCCGGATATCAAAATCCAAACTCTTCTCTTCTCTTCTACTCAACTTCTACTGGAATCAACTTGATCCCCTCCCCCCCCCTTTCCTTTTTCCTTTCTCCTTCTGCGATGGAACTCCTATTTGGGGACTTCCCTGGCTTTTTTCTAGCCCATGTAGGACCAGTCTGGATAGCTGGCCTTGGTGAAGATTTGGCATTTTCAGCCCCAAAAAGTTTTTGATTTGAGTTTCGACTGAAACGAGGCTGCATTTTAATGTTGTATTTTAATCTTTTTAAGTTGTATCTGAATCAATTGTTTTTATACCTGGTGTTAGCCGCCCTGAGCCCGGTCTTGGCTGGGCAGGGCCGGGTATAAATAAAATTTATTATTATTATTTATTATTACTCCCTTGCTGCCCGTTCTGCAACAAGTATTTCATGCACGGTCGTTGGGAAGAGAGATGCATAGTCTCTAGTGCAGCTTCCACTCACCTGGTGTCCTTTGAGATGCTTTGGACTACAATTCCCATCAGCCCCAGCTACCACTTCCTGTGCTGTAGGAGGGGCGGACCCAGTGGGTGAGGGCTGTTCTAGCCACTGCAAGTTGCTTTGCGGTTTTTCTTCTTCTTCTCAGAACAAGAATGACTGATCTTAGTAATTTGACCCTGCCAAGAATGGTGTTAGGACAGGTTCCAGAGTACAAATTCCTCACGAGATATATTTAGAAAACGAAGGGTAATAGGCCAGGAGGATGAGACTTAATGCAAGCTGCTGCAAAGTCTCCTAAGTTAGAGAGTTGTCCTTTTCAATCCACACAGCCATGTATGCCCTGCTGAAATCAGCAAGACAAGTTACTTGAAGCTATTCTAGGTGGTTATTTATTCAAATGGGACTTAAAAGCTTTTCCTGGTGAGATGCATTTTTGCACTTGTATATGCATTCACATGCACACATTTCCCTTGCAAATGCATTTTTGTACACATTACTCAGCCGGAGAATGGCACTGCAAAAATTCAGAGAAGTGCGAATTTTGCAAGACTGCTGTGTTTTGGTTTGCAACTTGTTTCAGAAAGTGTGAATTGGGTTAGGTTCACCTTTAAAGGTGAACTGAATCAAGTTTCTCTGCCAGCCCCACCAGGCAAGTCATACTGCATAGTTGGGGCGGAGGCAGACGGCAACCCCCCCTCCCCAATGTGCCATTGTAGCAATTAGATGATGTCCTGCTGAGCTAAGCTCACACCACAGAAAGCAGGGAGATTGCACAGAACCAATGAGCACCTGACTGATTTACCTACTGTGGTACAATTATAGGACAAGAGAAGAATCTGGACCCAGAGAGATTGTGGTGCCTTTCACATTCATTGGTATGGGAGCAACTCTCCCCTGGTCAAATCTATGAGTAAAGTACCTACACAGGCAGTGTGTGTGTGTGTGTTTGTGTGTGTGTGTGTGTTTGTGTGTGTGTGTGTTTCCAGCCCAATTGTAGTACTTCCTCTTGGTTGGGCAACAACTGAGCCAGGCTGGTGCGATTTCTCTGGCTCATGTGGTTGATATATTTATACACACATACCTTATTGGCATGGGATGTACTATAAGGAAATGGATACTTACACTGCTTAGCCAGGAGTTTAGCCTCACTGCCATTTTAAGCATGCCCCTTGACTTTAGGCAGCCCTTTCTGAATTCAGTCCACAGGACTGGGTTGAAATAGTTAATATCTGAATTCTCCTCCTTTTATTTATTTTTTTAATATATATTTTTATTAGTTTTTTTAACATATCATTTTCAACAATTATTAAACATACTTTAATATCTTATACAATTTTTCGACTTCCATCAATCACATCTGAAAATTTTCCAATCTTTTCACTTAATTTACATTTCTTACTTTCACTATTAAAGTGGCACCTCAGGTTACATATGCTTCAGGTTACAGACTCCGCTAACCCAGAAATAGTGCTTCAGGTTAAGAACTTTACCTCAGGATGAGAACAGAAATTGTGCTCCGGCAGCGCGGCAGCAGCAGCAGGCCCCATTAGCTAAAGTGGGGCTTCAGGTTAAGAACAGTTTCAGATTAAGTACGGACCTCCGGAACGGATTACAGTAAGTACTTAACCCGAGGTACCACTGTACATTTAAATATCATAACTAATGTCTCTCTTCTTTCTCTTCTTTGCAATATTTCATATATTTCTCCTTACAAAACTTCTTGCAGTTCTACTAGCGTAATTTGTGGGTTACACTTGCTCTTCAAATAGTTCGTATATTTCTTCCAATCTTCTGTAAATCTCTGGTCCCACAGGTTTTGAATCCTTCCTGTCATTTTATCCAATTCTGCGTAGTCCATTAATTTTGTCTGCCATTCTTCTTTCGTCAGAATTTCTTCTTGCTTCCATTTCTGGTCCAGAATTCTCCTCCTTTTAGGTCATTAATTCCACCCCTCCCTTCTCACTTTTCATCAGGGGCGGCTACACACCCTGGCTCCCCAGAAGCATTTTTTTCTGGCCTTCCCAAGACCCCACCAACTTTGGTAGGGGCCATACCCACTGCTGGCATGTGAACCCCGCCCCCCGAGGGTTAGCCAAAACGGCTAGCCGCCCTACAGAACTCCCAACCAAGATACCTGTGCCGTCTCCTTCCAGCTTAGGTACCCAGCATGGTGCCATCCATATGTTGTTGGATTGCAACTGCCATCAACTTTGACCATTGGCTGGGCCAACTGGGGCTGATGGGAGATGGGGCCCAGCAGCATCTGAACAACCATGTTGATTACCTCTGTTTCTACCTCCTCCTTCTAACCCTGCTGGGCTTCTCTCAATGTCAACCTTTTCGAGGAAACGAGGTGAGTTACTACGGAATGCTTAAAATTCTTATCTCCCTTTCCTTCCACAAAGCTCGTGGCTTGATTTCCCAAGGTGAAAAATGTGGACTCTCTACATCTGACCCTCCATCTTCTTTGAGATTCACTCTCTCCTGCGAGGTGCTGGGTTGAATTTAGCACATCAGCAGGTGGAACCATGATCACATCTCTGCCTTCATGAGTTCTTCCTAGTTCCTAGACTTTGCTTTTCCATCTGAATACAGGTAACCATTCAGAGCTAGTTTAATTTTAGAGGGCCTCACTGAAGCAGCATCAAGGTAACATATACGGAGCATTTTAGGATACAAAGCCTGAGAAAACGCTCTACTGTTCATGGCTGCTAGAATTTCAATTTGCACATGGCAGTCATTCCAGAAGGAACAAAATGTTACTAAGTAACTAACACTTATTTGCTTCAAAGGGTTTCTACAACTGTGTTCAACACAATATACTTCCACATTTCGTCTACTACTTTAGCCCTCCAGATGTTGCCAGACTGCAGGTCCTATCATCCCTCACCATTGCTGGTTGAGGTTGAAGAATGTTGTTAATATGTTTGTATCTAGGGCTTTTCCCCCCAGTTGGAACTCACCGGAACTCAGTTCCGGCACCTCTCAGGTGGGCACCATTGCTGTGGTAAGTGAACGAGTTCCAGACCTCTTTCTCTAGAAAAATAGCACTGTTTGTATTTATTGTTACTGTTGTTGTTATAGAACTACAGTGGTACCTCAGGTTAAGTACTTAATTCGTTCCGGAGGTCCGTTCTTAACCTGAAACTGTTCTTAGCCTGAAGCACCACTTTAGCTAATGGGGCCTCCTGCTGCCACAGTGCTGCCGGAGCACAATTTCTGTTCTCATTCTGAAGCAAAGTTCTTAACCTGAAGCACTATTTCTGGGTTAGTGGAGTCTGTAACCTGAAGCGTATGTAACCTGAAGCGTATGTAACCCGAGGTACCACTGTACTTTGAAACTGTTAATCAAATGACAATTAAATGTGAGTTTAAGATGTTTTGTTTAAAGGTGGCTTTTGTGTGTGTTTAGAATAAAACTTTGTGAGTGATAGAACTAACTTTGAATGGCTCAACATCAAATCCAGCAAGGTTCATTAAGATGTATTTGTGTGAGATGCAAGTCTATCACAAATGGAATTACGTTTTGCCCTCTGGTGCTGTAAAGTCTAAAAGTGATGGCTGCAGCAATTTTCCTGAGAGATATGTATTTATGATGTATAAAGATATTGGACTAAAATTCCTGTTGAATTATGAAAATGAAAAGCAACACACCCTTTCGGATTAATGAATCAAACCGAATAGATTTTCTGTCCTTCTCTCTCTCTTTGGCTTCCATAAATAAAAAAAGTAAAATTGCAAACAATATACATAAATGTGGATTAAATGTCAAGCCTTTATTTATAGAGATATTTATTCTAAAAACATGTTCCCTCCCCAAAAACCACTTGCAACAGTTTAATCATAAAACAGCTGTACGTATGGAACAGAATGCAAAAGCCCTGCAAAAGAATATTGCCATATGGAGTGATTTCGTGTTCAGATTTCCAGCCAGCCAGTCATAACCTTTCCCAGGATATTCCCTTCCATTCCATTACTTCTCCAACAGCAACAACAGTCAACTAAGTATGTAAAGTTGACTCTAAAGTATAACTGGGGAAATTAAACTTCGGTTGGGATGAATCATCATGTATAGGACGCAGTGATAACAAGCTTTTATGATATAAAGAATGTCGAATTGAGGTGGAGGGAAGACACACAGGTGTAATTTTATGTTTATATCCTTTTTATTTAATTTTGTTTATTCTTTGTTTGCTTTTTTCTTCTTTGTCTTTTTTCTCTTTCATGGAAAATAATAAAAATTTAAACGACAACCATCAATCAGCATGCTATGGCCACCAAACTCAGTTCTCAGTTTGGCCAGCATCTCTTCATGTCAAGACGAAATCTTCCAGTAAGAGAAGTTCAGTGTGCTATATTTACGTAGCGCTCTAGTCAAAACCAGGTCAGAAGCTGGATTGAAATGAATCCAGATCTTCTGCGTCAACCTGGAATGTTTGGCGTCAGGCCACCACTTCCCACTTGAGCACCTTGGCCAGAAAATGGAGATCAGTAACTAGTTAGCTGTCATTGCAGTCAAATGTGGTCCAATGAGTTTCTTTAGGAGTGGTCTAATAACTGCCTCCACAAAGGTGGCCATGATCCCTCCTCCATTCAGTCTTACATTCACAACTGCTTTCATCCAGCTGGCCATTCCACTCTGACAAGGTGTTAAATCAGCCAAGATAGCATCTCATGAGAGATGGAGATATAGTTCACGCCTGCTTGCAATCAGCTGGGAGCTGCCAGCTACAAACTTTTCCCACAGGCTGAGTGAATACAAAGGAAATGTTGCCAGCTTCACTGTTCTGGACTGGGAATGTCTTCTTCAAAGGTGATGAGCTGAACTTTGGTTGGTGGACAAGTAATTTTCCATTGGGCCTAATGAGATCGATTTGCAAAGAAACCACTTTTGCAATAACTACAGAGGGCTTCTTGACTAAGAACATTACCTACCACTGTGCCAATGTATGGCATTACTACCCTGAACACACCTGATCTCATCTGATCTTGGAAGCTAAGCAGGATCAGGCCTGGCTAGTACTTGGATGGGAGACTTTCCACAGTGCCAGAACGTTTAGTTGAGCAATGATCAACATGGATATTGCCACAGTATCTCTCTGATTTGCAGCATCCAGCTTCCTGAATCAATGTGCCAGATGCACACCAGATTGCTGTAATCTATGTGGAAAGCCAACATCTGGGAAACACTGTAAATATTTATGAAGGGGAAGAAAATCAAATAGAATTCAACACAAGTATTCATTAACTAAGCTGGAGAAATGGTTTTGGACTACAACCCCCAACAAACCCAGCCAACATAGCCAAAGGTCAGGGATGATGGGAGCTGTATCCGAAGGAGACCACAGTGGCTACCCCTGTTCTAGCAGAATCAATCCAGGAGGAAGATCAATCACTTTACTTCCCTGGCACTTCAATGAAGTCTAAGTACCATAGTTCTCCTTGTGTTCAGCATGAGATAAAAATATACTATGGTAGTCACTGTGGTGTGAAATTAATTCTTTTCTTGAATACATCATCTTGAACTTTGGTAGATGATCCTTGGTCCATCTAGCTCAAACAGTGAGCAATGGGAGCAGGACACAGCTCCAGGTACTGTGCATCCTTTATAAACAAGTAACATTTGTAGTGGGAAAGGACTACATTATCTCTATAAATCGCGTTGAACATCTTGACTAATTGTGACTTGCACACCGGAGATGAACATTGAAAACATGGAGAGCTTAAGATCATTGACAAAGCAGTCTGATAGCTAGAAATGTACAGATATTGTCATTTCTGATGTCAGATTTGCATGATGCAATTCAATCGCAAGAATTTGCATTGCAATATATCCGCTCCCCGCCCCCGCTCCAAGTTAAGTGAAGGGAATCTTATCTTAAAGAAAAACATCTGGGATTACCTTCTTTGCCAAGGGTTCAGATTTACGAACAAGACTTTCAGCACTTATCGCTGCTTCTCCCCTCTCCCTGTCTCAACAGTGGCTTGTAACCAGGGCGATGAAATACTTGGCTTGCATCAAGCTGTCTTCCAAGTCGTCATCAGCTACTAAGGCAAAGGAGAGTGTTTACATTTCTGCAGTTTTATCCGTTCGCTTTTTATTAGCCGTTAGAGATTCTAAAGAGGATTCAGAACTCAAGCGCTATGTCTGTGTTAAGAGAAATTCACACCAAAATGCAAATGACTTTCCAGGAGGCATTTTAATAAATAGAGGAATAAATAAACAGCTCACATACGGATGTGGAAATGTGGGAGACTGAATTCAAGTTTGGAGCCTGAAATTAATGGCATACTTCTATTTTTAAAAATTCAGATGGCAAGCTCAGAGGGGTCTGATACAGCTGTAAAGATACACCCCCGAAACACTAGGGTCCGAATCTGGAATAGGGGGCCCCACATTGACAATTTGTGGGGAGAGGGTGGCAGAAAAATTTCTTGCACTCAAGGAAAGAACTTCGTGGCTAAGGTCACATGTAGTTTGGCTCCAACTACAGTTTTCTGTTTGTAAAAAAAGCAAACACATGTCCCCAACATAAAATATCCTAGATATCCTTTTTATTCCCAGTCAGTGTAAAGTATTGGCATAAAGATTTGTCCCGGGTTTCCTTAAAATTAAATGCTAAACCAGGGAAGCAGATTTAAGTGCTCTACTTCTGGACACGACACGGGACATTTTATTTCCTCAAAATCATTGGAATTTGGCTGCAGGAAGGAAAATGGACACACCCTGCAAAAAATGTCTGCACTTGTTGGGCTTTCTGGGATAGGGTTGGTGTCCCCTCCATCCCCCCACTTTATGTTAAAGCTATTCTATCCTCCTCCTCTTCAGATATACACAGATGGAGCTTCCACACACACACACAAATGTCCTGGCTCTCACATGGCAAAGTCATCTAATGTTATTCTGTCATAAGGTAACCCTGACCATTAAGTCCAGTCGTGGCCGATTCTGGGGTTGCGGCGCTCATCTTGCTTTACTGGCCAAGGGAGCTGGCGTACAGCTTCCAGGTCATGTGGCCAGCATGACTAAGCCGCTTCTGGTGAACCAGAACAGCGCATGGAAAAGCCGTTTACCTTCCCGCCGGAGCGGTACCTATTTATCTACTTGCACTGGCATGCTTTCAAACTGCTAGGTGGGCAGGAGCTGGGACCGAACAACGGGAGCTCACCCCGTCGCGGGGATTCGAACCGCCGACCTTCTGATCAGCAAGCCCTAGGCTCTGTGGTTTAACCCGCAGTGCCACCCGCGTCCCTTTATTCTGTCATACATTGCAGCTATTGAACCAACTCTCCTTGTCCTGCAGTCCTGCTTTCCTTGTGCAAAGGATTGGTATTGATTGCGCACACCCTTTATGAAACTCCTTGTCTCCCATTCATTCTTACTCTTTCCCACTGCTTATTGACTTCTTCCATTTGGGTGGGCTATGGACTGATTATTCCCTGTGCTCTGAGCATCCAGCAGGAAGTCACATTTTTCTTCCGCTCTGTCTAGCTTTCTCCTCCTCCTCCTCTCTCGCACAGCATCACAAACTGCTCTTGGAGTTGCCCGCCATTTCAAAAGCTGTTGAGCATGTGGGGAAGGGAAGACCCTGCTTTTTAAGAAACAGAAGTCCAGCACTCTTCTGCCCTCATGAAACAAGGTCTCTCGACTGCACCCTCATCTGCAAAAGAGGTGGTGTCTAGTGGCGAACATTAAGATTTCCTACCCTGCTCTTCCTTTCCACTCTCTTCTACATTCAATACTCCTTGCCTGCATGAATCACTCTGCTGAAATCTGTTGGAATGTTATAGCTTTTGCCCTCTTTTGGTTTTGACCTCTTCAAAATACTTCATTGGCAGGGCAACAGAGCAATGCCTTGCCAACACATAGGAAACGAGGGGTCAGGGGCTTGAGTGGCCACTTATGTGTTGCTAAAGAGGAAAAGGGGGAAGGGAAATTAATCACCAGGAATGGATGGGCAAATCTGTCCGTTTCAGTTTCTCTAAGTTTCTCAGTTCCCTAGTCTTAAATGTGGGTCTCCACATTTCCATCTCACTTTGCCTTTTTTTTTTAAAGTGCTCATAAAAAAATATCAGCATGTTAGTGCAGTTTTCTCATAATATACATAATTCAATACGCAATTTCGCCTAATGCACACATTTTGGCAAAGCAATTTCCACTTGGTATAATGCACTTCTGCATGTTATTTTCATATATTCATTCTTAGGCAAACTTACCCAATAACATGCATTTTCCTGCTTGGCTGGAGAACTGTATTCCAAAGTGTGATTTTCAAAAGACGGCTTTGTTTCAATCCACAGAAGTTGTGAATTAGATGAATTGGCTCATGTCTGGGTAAGTGAATTTTCGCATGGCGAACTTTCGCATGGTTGGTCTGTAAAGCGGGACCTGTGTGTAAATTCTATACTTTGTATTGCAGAGGGATTCACAAAAACACATGCCCTGTGATGCCCAGCTAAAGATTAACAGCATCTGAGCATGCTAAGTTTTTCTCATGTCTTGTTTTGCCTCCTGAAGCAATCTCCAGGCAGGATATGTTAGCAGCTGGTCTACTCTACTGTCTTAAGTTTGGCTTCATTTTCCCGACTGCTTTTTGGGTAGCCTTGCTCTAGTGATTTGAAAACCTCTGCTGGTTGGCGGGGGGGGGGGGGGGGAGGATGCTACTTGTTCCAGGAGACTGTATTGTTCAGCCTTAAGAAGAATGATAGCAATGTGCCTTCGGTTTCTTGGAAATGCTTTCTTGGGCTTTGCAGAAACGAAGTGTTTCTTCCGTGAAGACTAGTAAGACTCTTTGTGTTATATAATGCTCACAAGCTGACGAATGACTGGGTTGGAAGTCTCGTGCAAGAGAAGTTCGTAGCCACCAGTCAGCCAAACAGGGTGATGTCAATGTCATCTTGTGCGCATTTATTGCTGCAGGAAAGAGAGGTCCAGGCTATGCACCAACCTGCTCTTTGGATAATAGTTTATATGTATCCAGCCTTTGAATTGCCAGTCGATCAAGCCAAGTGCCCAGCACGCAGGCCACTGAAAGTCTGGTTATCATGCCAATGCAATGTCATGCTGGGGATTGTTAGGGAATTAGGGAGTGAGAGTCAAGTATTACTAGATCAAAGTTCTTGGCGGATGAGCAAAGGGATAGGCTTAGAATGATTTGGTGTGATTCTATAACTCTCCCTCCTTCTGCAGAAGCTCTTTTTCGACCAGGAGTGGAGATCCTCAGGCGTGGGACTAAAATGTGGCCCCCAAGCCTTCTCTCTGGCCCCCAGGGCCCTCCCCAGGCCACACCTCCTTCCTTAGGTCACACTCCTCACTGATCCTGCTCCACAACCTTAAGTGCTTCTGCCCTGTTGGAATGTGTGTTTGAAGTGTTACATTGTTTGTTGCTTGCTTGGCTGAAGGCTGATGGCGACTTGGGTGTGAGTGTGTAGAAACCTCTGACTTTTGAATGGCTGGAATGTAGCCTAAAGTACAAAGAGAAAAGCCACACCCGTTCCTCTCACCATTTGTCAGAAACGAGCCTCAGTAAATCACAACATGCAAGCTGGAGTTAACTCGTTACTAGCAAAAACACAAGCTGCACAGGAGCTAAAGAGCGCAGCAACTCATCCCTGGTACATCTTGCCCCCATGAAGCAGTTGCTGAATCTGAAGGTCCCCGCCTTCCCACAGCTGTCTATGTCCCATCTTCTCCAGGGTCGTCCCCCCCCCAGCAATTGGAGGCTGCATCTGCACATCACCCATCTCCCCTCCACCCTTTTCATGGCTCTCCTGGTTCTGGGAGACAAAAGGGGAGGAGATCTTGTTGCAGCAGAAGGGGGAGACTCAGGTTAGTCTCCACCAGCCTGACTCATCTCTGCCTCTTGGCTTCCCTCCTTCCACCTTCCTGCTTCTGCTTCTGCCTCTGATTCTGGACTTCTCTCTGGCACAGACTCTCCCAGCACACTAGGCCCTATTACCTCCTCAGCTTCCGACACCCCCTCTTCTCTGCCTTCTCCCTCTTCTCCTTCTGACCACTCACTGTTGTTCCTTGGGTTCTGAGCCTTCTTCCCTTCAGCAGTACCCCAGCTGGTTCCTCCCACCATTCCTCTGCGTCCAACCAGTCCATGGCACCAATTGTGCCTCTGATCACACCCACCATTGACATGTGGCCCCTGGAAGGTTGGCCATGATAGAATGTGGCCCTCAGGCTGAAAAAGATTCCCCCACCTCTGGCTTAGAGAGAGAGAGTGATTGGCCATATCAAGGACATCCTTCCAGCAAGATGAATCATTATGGGATTGTTGCTGCAATGGGAAATTGTTGATTGCAGATGGCATCCTCACTACATACAGAGGAACCTGTTTACGAGACACTCTTTCCCTGCTTTTTATGTCCCTGATAAACCAGATAAATGGGACGCCACTATGAAAATAAATGAACCCTATAACATTAGCGATGTCATTAAAACAGGCTTTAATGTCAGAAATGGCACACAACAGTCTCGTATTTAAATCTGAGAGGCTTGATCCTCAGAAGCATTGTGTCTAAAATCATTTTCCTGCTTGCCTGTATTTTGCACTTTGCACAATTTTCCTCATCCACAAGGGCTGGTTATTAATGGAGCAAAACACCATTGCTCTGAGACCACAGAGCACTGATGTCTATGAATGAACAGTGGTGTCAACGGGCTGAAATAATGTATTTTATATGCAACACTTTGTATAATATTTTAAATGTTTTAGTAGGCTTTTTTGTATTATGACTAATGCAAACTCTAATGACGACAGCAACATTCTGTATTGCCTATTCTTCGAAATGTACAAATCCCTCAACAATTACAGAACGGCTGAAGAAAACCAGGGTAACGGTCTTGCAGATAAAGCGAACATAAAACAGGAATCTTTTTTAAAAAAATAATAATATCAAAACAAATTTATCAGAAGGTCTGTGCCCAGACAATTCTGGAACAACAAAGTGGCAGATGATATAGCTCCATATAACATATTTACATGCATTTAATTTTCTATTGCAATGTGTTATTTCTATCTGGTCTTTCCCCTCTCTTCCTAATACGACTTTGCTACTCATTTCCCCTTCACCATTTTATTATTACAGAGCTATACTAAAATGAATAAACATTATTAATTTGAAAAAGAATGGTGGTTTTTTAAAAAAATGTGCATGTGTTTGCTGACCTGGACTGCTCTGGAAGGAGGGCAGAATGCAAATTTGATAAATCCATTCAATCAGTCAAATCAATCAATCAGTTAATAATGCTGGGCATGCAGAATAATGCAATTTTAGGGAGACTTGTTGTTGTTGTTTAGTCGTTTAGTCGTGTCCGACTCTTCATGACCCCATGGACCAGAGCACGCCAGGCACCTCTGTCTTTCACTGCCTCCCGCAGTTTGGACAGACTCATGTTTGTAGCTTCGAGAACACTGTCCAACCATCTCGTCCTCTGTCGCCCCCTTCTCCTTGTGCCCTCCATCTTTCCCAGCATCAGTGTCTTCTCCAGGGAGTCTTCTCTTCTCATGAGGTGGCCAAAGTACTGGAGCCTCAGCTTCACGATCTGTCCTTCCAGTGAGCACTCAGGGCTGATTTCCTTAAGAATGGATGCGTTTGATCTTCTTGCAGTCCATGGGACTCTCAAGAGTCTTCTCCAGCACCATAATTCAAAAGCATCAATTCTTCGGCGATCAGCCTTCTTTATGGTCCAGCTCTCACTTCCATACATCACTACTGGGAAAACCATGGCTTTAACTATACGGACCTTTGTTGGCAAGGTGACGTCTCTACTTCTCAAGATGCTGTCTAGGCCTGTCATTGCCCTTCTCCCAAGAAGCAGGCGTCTTTTAATTTCGTGGCTGCTGTCACCATCTGCAGTGATCATGGAGCCCAAGAAAATAAAATCTCTCACTGCCTCCATTTCTTCCCCTTCTATTTGCCAGGAGGTGATGGGACCAGTGGCCATGATCTTCGTTTTTTTGATGTTGAGCCTCAGACCATATTTTGCGCTCTCCTCTTTCACCCTCATTAAAAGGTTCTTTAATTCCTCCTCACTTTCTGCCATCAAGGTTGTGTCATCTGCATATCTGAGGTTGTTGATATTTCTTCCGGCGATCTTAATTCCAGCTTGGGATTCATCCAGCCCAGCCTTTCGCATGATGTATTCTGCATATAAATTAAATAAGCAGGGAGATAAAATACAGCCTTGTCGTACTCCTTTCCCAATTTTGAACCAATCAGTTGTTCCATATCCAGTTCTAACTATAGCTTCTTGTCCTACATAGAGATTTCTCAGGAGACAGATGAGGTGATCAGGCACTCCCATTTCTTTAAGAACTTGCCATAGTTTGCTGTGGTCGACACAGTCAAAGGCTTTTGCATAGTCAATGAAGCAGAAGTAGATGTCTTTCTGGAACTCTCTAGCTTTCTCCATAATCCAGCGCATGTTTGCAATTTGGTCTCTGGTTCCTCTGCCTCTTCTAAATCCAGCTTGCACTTCTGGGAGTTCTCGATCCACATACTGTTTGAGCCTTCCTTGTAGAATTTTAAGCATAACCTTGCTAGCGTGTGAAATGAGTGCAATTGTGCGGTAGTTGGAGCATTCTTTGGCACTGCCCTTCTTTGGGATTGGGATGTAGACTGATCTTCTCCAATCTTCTGGCCACTGCTGAGTTTTCCAAATTTGCTGGCATATTGAGTGTAGCACCTTAACAGCATCATCTTTTAAAATTTTTAAATAGTTCAGCTGGAATACCATCACTTCCACTGGCCTTGTTATTTGCAATGCTTTCTAAGGCCCTTAGGGAGACTTACAGGCCATCAAATCCAACTGTCTGACCTGCCCTGTGATTTGAGCACTGGACTATATACAGTCCAGGGACTTACATCTCTTTTAAAGGTAGTGTCAGGAACGTGGCCCCCCAGAGCTCGGGCAATGAGTTAGACTCAGAGATTGAACTAAGTGAATGAGGGACCGGCTCTGGCTGACAGATGAGAACTGGCTGACAGAATCAGGAAACGGCAGTTTGACCCCCTCCCCTCCCCAGGGAAGACTCTATTAGCTCTCAAGAAGAGGAAGAGCTGGAAAGCAGCCAGAGCGTTGCTAGGCAATCAGCAGATAAGCAGAGGTCTGAGTCTGGGTCTAGTGAGGAGGAGGTCAGCCTCTCAGTCCCCATTCTAGGCATCTGGATAAAATCAGGGGGCAACAGAAGGGCAGGAGGGGAAAGGTGGGAGTCTGGCGTCCTTCCTGCTGTGGGAGGGGTGAAACTTCAGACTGACCAACAAACATAAATGCGAGCAGGTGAGAAGCCAGGCTCTGGATGTGTCTTTTTATAAACCTACATAAATTGCCGGAGAGTCATTACTTCTTATCAGGGCTTGCTTGCCTGCCAGAGATCATCCCAGGTGGGAATGTTCAATCATGTCAGTGCTGCCCCTCCCCCTGCAGTCCATCCTATGTGGAACCATGGCCCTCCAACATTCCCCTGATGAAAATCAAGATGTGCATCTTTTGGGGCCGCACAAGTCAGCTGCCTCGGGCAAGAGCACAGCATTACTGCAAACATCTGGGCCGGCGGCTCCCCCCACCCCAGGACATTCCAGGATCAAATCAGAAGTTGTACAGTGGTACCTCAGGTTAAGAACTTAATTTGTTCTGGAGGTCCGTTCTTAACCTGAAACTGTTCTTAGCGTGAGGTACCACTTTAGCTAATGGGGCCTCCCGCTGCTGCCACGTGATTTCTGTTCTTATCCTGAAACAAAGTTCTTAACCCGAGGTACTATTTCTGGGTTAGCGGAGTCTGTAACCTGAAGCGTCTGTAACCTGAAGTGTCTGTAACCTGAGGTACCACTGTACTGGGAAAATTGGGCATGGTGGAACAGACCACTAAATTGCAAACGGCTGTAGAAATTCAGGGCACTTAACGTAAGATTGGAAAAATGAGAAACTGCGAGCAACTGAGATTGACAGTTCTGTCCATTCTTACCTGGGAAGGTATCTGCGATGAGCCCTAGCAGGCCTCTGGACTCCCGGCAGCTGCATGAGTAGAGCTTGTGGGAACAAGCAGCATGGCTGTGAAGGTTTTGGGAGCCAGAGGTGTTTGTTTGTCTTGTGGCCTGGCCAGCGTCTCCTAAGCAAGCCTGAGGATGACAGTTTATACCTCACCCACCCAACTCGAAAAGAAAGAAGGAATTGTGTCAGTAAAGCAAAATCAGAACGCACACAGAACTTTCATCCGGTAGTTTATATGTATAGATGCAAAATCGGAAATAACTAATGTAATTTGCAAAGCTAAACAGGGTCAGATATGGTTTAAAATAGGATGGGAGTTTGCCTGCTGAGATTCCTGCATTGCAGGGGGTTGGACTAGAGAATCTTTGGGGTCCCCTTTCAACTCTACAATTCTGTGATTCTATGAATTTAAACTTCTCTGTATAGTGGAGAAGACGGGCATGGTTTTCATTTCCCTGCTAGAAATAAACAGATTTCTCATTGCTTTCTTCTGTTAACCACACTTTTAATGAGTTTATTTATTATTTATTTATTCAATTTGAATTCCGCCCTTCATCCATAGATCTTACGGCAGTTCACAACATTAAAATTATCCATAATCATTTTCTTTAAAATAATGCATGGATTCTCTGCCTTCTACTCTTTGTTTTAAATTCAGTGGAATGGATTGAACAGAGCAAGTTTCAAAATGCAAAAGACCGGAGTTTTAAGCAGGTTCTCTGTTGGTTCCTAAAAATGAGCATGTCTTTTTAGGAAGCTATATGAAGAGCTGGCTACGAATGACCAGCATGTGATTCCCAGAGGAAACGCATGGAACAACATGACCTTAAAGGTTTATAGCCATAATTCAGTTAGCAATAAAATCAGGTACAAATTCCCTGTATTGTAAATAGACTGCCACTGTCACTATAACTTTCCCCTCCCAGCAATAAAACATTGGCTGCTGCTTATAGATAAACAATCTGGATCGGATCCTATTCCTGCAACTTTTATGAGCGTTTTGCAGGGAACTCTTCCCGTGTCTCTTCCGTTCTCAGACGTGTGTGTATGTGCACGCGCACACACACACGTTTGACATGCCACTTTCTCAGGGTGCAGAAAATAGAACTAGCAAACACGGTATCTTTTCATTGGAAAAATGCAAATATAAAGCAATCTGCGAGTCTTCGGAGCTTTCGAAATCCTTCATCAGAAACACTGTTTAGGCCAGCTTTTAATGTTTGACGGACTATTGTATTTTAATATTTTGTTGGAAGCCGCCCAGAGTGGCTGGGGAAACCCAGCCAGATGGGCAGGGTATAAATAATAAATTATTATTATTATTATTATTATTATTATTATTATTATTATTATTATTATTATATCTCTGGAGCAAAAAGTGCTTATTTTGTTCAAAATGCCCTTCAATAGGCAGCTTACAGTACTATATTAATTAATTAATTACATTTGTATACTGCCCTATATCTATAGATCTCAGGGTGGTTCACAATATAAAATTACAATAGAAAATACCCACCCCCCAAAAATGCATAAGAAAAACAAAAACAAGCCGATAACCCCTCCTTCCGTAACACAATTTAAAAGGACATTAGACGTCAATCGGCCAAAGGCCTGGTTAAAGAGGAATGTTTTTGCATGGCGCATAAAGATGCACAACGGAGGCGCCAGCCAACACCCTCCCCCCCGGGGAGAGCATTCCACAAACGCAATAATAAAATATGCATTAATGTTTTCAAAATAATGTGTTAAAATAATACATAGTCAAAGGGCCCCCTACAATGTCCTTTTTATCGTGCATTCATGACAATTTGTCTCATGATGGTATCGGGGAAGCTTTCAATGCTTTTTATGCCTGCAAGAGTTTTGGGGTGATTTGTTTCCATTTGGCCCATGTCCTATAGTTTCCTGCTGAGATCCTGTACCTTTTTATATCCAAATGTACTGGGTCTTTCTTTTTCTTTTTTTTTTGGGGAGTCCTGCTTTTCTTCTGCTATAGGACAAGAGTGACCCTCCAGAAGGCAAAACAAAATTTTAAAAAAATCCTTCCAGTAGCACCTTAGAGACCACCTGAGTTGGTTTTTGGTATGAGCTTTCGTGTGCATGCACACTTCTTCAGATACACTGAAACAGAAGTCACGAGACCCTTATATATAGTGAGAGGGTGGGGAGGGGTGTTACTCAGAAGGGTGGTGGGAATGGGTGATTGGCTGATCGGTGTGGTAAACCTATTGACGACTGTTAACAACTGCAATTGGTCTTACAGGAAAAAATATTTTTAGCCATCTCACCCCTTGCTTTTTCCTGTATGAACAATTGCAGTTGTTAACAGTCGCCAACCACCCATTCCCACCACCCTTCTGAGTAATGCCCCTGCCCAGGTTAGCCTTTAAGGCACACTTATCTAGGAGTAAGTCTCATTGAATTCAATAGAATTACTTCTCAACATAATTACTTCTGAGTAGAAATATATATAAAAATAAAAAATATTGTCCAGTAGCACCTTAGGTAAAGGGATCCCTGACCATTAGGTCCAGTTGTGGCCTACTCTGGGGTTGTGGCGCTCATCTCGCTTTATTGGCCATGGGAGCCGGCGTACAGCTTCCGGGTCATGTGGCCAGCATGACTAAGCCGCTTCTGGTGAACCAGAGCAGCACACGGAAACACTGTTTACCTTCCCGCTGGAGCGGTACCTATTTATCTACTTGCACTTTGATCTGCTTTCGAACTGCTAGGTTGGCAGGAGCAGGGACCGAGCAATGGGAGCTCACTCCGTCGTGGGGATTCGAACCACCGACCTTCTGATTGGCAAGTCCTAGGCTCTGTGGTTTAACCCACAGTGCCACCTGTGTCCGTGTCCCGAGACCAACTAAGTTTGTTCTTGGTATAAGCTTTCGTGTGCATGCATACTTCTTCACACTTGGTTCAACTGCATCAGACCAACACGGCTAGCTACCTAAATCTACTTCTGAGTAGATGTCTATATTTTGGCTCCAGTACAGTGGTACCTCGGGTTAAGTACTTAATTCGTTCCGGAGGTCCGTTCTTAATCTGAAACTGTTCTTAACCTGAAGCACCACTTTAGCTAATGGGGCCTCCTGCTGCTGCCATGCCGCCGGAGCACGATTTCTATTCTCATCCTGAAGCAAAGTTCTTAACACAAGGTAATATTTCTGGGTTAGCGGAGTCTGTAACCTGAAGCGTATGTAACCTGAAGCATATGTAACCTGAGGTACCACTGTAGTTAAAAATTACAGCCCTTCTGGAATTGATATGGGTGGAAGACCAGAGGACAATAGCAAATGCCAGAGTTTCCAGCATTAAATAATTTGAGCCGGAGTTATAAAAAGACTTCCATGCAATTGCAGGAATTTCCTCTCTTAAGTGCTCCAGAAAAGAGCAAAAATTGGCTGGCAGTGAACAGTCAAGGGGTGCCCCTTCCTCAATCCTTCTGTGTGGGTGTCGAGTAGTCTAACCCTGGAGATAACAGTTTCCAAGCAGAACAATCCAGTAGCCAAGTGAGTGGAATATAAAAGTCAATGCATTTGGGATGATCTCAGCTCCCCGAGGAAGCAAGGTCAGCAAATGGGGATTAATTCTCAAGGCCTATGAGAAAGAAAAGCAGATCATCGTCATCAAAACACCTTGTTTTCCATGATAAGAACAGCACATCTTGTACAAATAACGCAAAGGTGACTGCCGTCAGGGTCGCTGACGTATGCAGCTCTATGCTTAATTAAATTAAATATGAGTGCAGGGGTGTCGTGGCAAATTTTTATTTTATTTATTTATCCATACATTTCTACACTAATCAAGAGGAAAAAATAGTCACAAAGTGGTGTGCATAAACATTCACTTTGGAAGTATGGGGACTAATCATGGCAGCCCCCGTTAAGGCAAGTCCAAAGATACAGACAGATGTGTTGAGAAATTATAATACTGTTACAAAAGCCTGGCACCTGCCCCTCTCTCTGCCAAGCTGTGGCATGGGATCTCAGGAGCCCACACAGGATCTGAGAATAGAAGTCATGGCAGAGGCTATTGTGCTTTAAGAAATAGGGTTTATTTGGCTATTTACACCATGGAGGGGGTCCAGATCTTACAGCATGGCCCAAAACATTGCAAGCAGTCTTTCCTTCTCCCTTGCCTTCTCGGCCTTTCTTCCCCTTTCTTCTTCCCAGAAGCCCCATGCCCTCGCCCAGAGCAGTTACCTTGTCAACCTTTCAATTCTCCAGGCTCTGGTCATGCCTGGGACAAGAAGTTCCACTCTCTTGTTAGTGACCCACAATGGCTCTCTTAATGGCCTTCGTTTGGCCAAACTACCCAGGAATTCCTTTGCAGCTTATATTCTCCCTTCATATCACAAATAACCTCAAATCCTAGAATTTATAAATTTTTGTGTTTAGGGGGACACCCCACCCCCGGTTATGTAATGAGAGAGAGAGAGAAAGCCGATGTTATTTTTCTAGAAAAAGAAGTGTCAGAATTCATCATGAACTACCTTGTTCTCTTATAATGGCAGTGGCGCCCACCTGAGAGGTGCCGGGACTGAGTTCCGGTGAGTTCCTGCTGAAAAAAAAGCTCTGGAAATAGCACATAGCACAATGGCTCATTCATTAGGATCAGCATACAGTGGAACCTCATTTTTTTAATGTCTTGGCTGCCGAACGATTCGGAAGCCGAATGCCAAAAACCGGGAAGTGAATGCTTCCATTTTCGAATGTGCCTCGGAAGTTGAACGGCTTCCACTGCACGTTTTTCCATTTTAACCATTTGCTTTGCCAACATCCCTTTGATTTCTGGTTTTCGAACGTTTCAGAAGTCGGACAGACTTCTGGAATGAATTACGTTCAAAAACCGAGTTTCCACTGTAACTGCAAACCTAGGCATGGTTTGCTGGGAGTAAGTTTCATTTAAGCCAGTGGTTCTTACTTCTGGCTGCAAACATTCGAGTTGTAAAACACACTGAGCTTTGACAAAAAATCTGAAATGCAGCCTTTGGCCTCTAATTGGAAATGCAAACTATATGTTCAAGAAGTGTTACCATGTAAACTGTTAGCTTGACGTAGGTACCCCATTTAAAAAAATGGAAAGAGGTACCTAGCCTCCTTTATAATAACTTGCCACAGATGAACTCCTGATTCTGATTCACTTGCCAAGCAAGAAAGGTCCCTTAATAACTTTGGTGCTCTGACAGATGATGTCATCGCTCCGGCTTTTTTGGGGGGTGGGGTGGGGAGAAAGCAAGCTCTGGAATTCTGCACCACTGATGGTAACTCACTGGAGGAGATGACACTCGCCATGGACTCCTCCGATGGCTTGACAATGGTGATCAGACAAAAGGCTAGTAGTCATGAAGACTGTATGGAACTTCCCGTTTCAGAGGCTGAATAATACCGCTGAATACCAGCTGCTATGGACAGCAGGGGATGGTTACTGCCTTCACAACCTGCTTGCCAGAGGTCTCTGATTGGCCAACGCAGGAAGCAGGATTCTGGGATGGGTGTAGCCTTAGTCTGTTGATCCGGGAGGGCTCTCCTTGTACTTCTTTCTTTTCATTGTTCTTAAGAACAATCCAAAGAATACATCATCATTTTTATAGCTGCCCCACTTTAAATGTTATAGTCTTGTTAACCCATTTGCCTTGCAGCACAAACACGAGCTATTGAGAAACACTTATTAAACTGACTTGCAAATATGAGTATGTAGGGTCAATAAGCTGCAGTATAAAAACGTCGCACTGCCTTCTGGAAGTGCAGGTCCAGCTGTTGGGTCTCCTGCCCTATTCTTCCATGGACGGCCACCTCCTCCGATACATGATGTGAGGCAGTATTGGGGCCTGCTTGCAACTTAAGCCTAGTTTGGAATGGGCCAGGTTTGGCCATATTTAGAAACCCAAGCCATAACAACTGCATCTTCCATTCTCCCAAGAAGCACAAACCCTGGGTGAGCGCCTGGAATCCCCTGGAATTTTGCTACCACTTGGCAGAGAGTGGGGTCAACACCCAACTTCTGTAACAATATGTAGAGGTATCTTAGAAACTCACTGACATGCTGTGGCCTTAGCAGGCAGTAGCCCAGGGGCAATGAAGGTGGCATTTCTTCATACTTAAACTATGGAACTTGCTCCCCAAGGAGGCGTTGATGGCCACCAACTTGGATGGCTTTAAAAGAGAATTAGGCAAGTTCTTGGAGGAGAGGGCTATTGAAGGTTACTAGCCACAATGGTTAGGCTCTGTCTCCATGGTGAGAGGCATTATGCTTCCGAATTCCGCTGGGAATCATGGGTAAACAGAATGCTGTTGTCCTTATGTACACCTTGTGGGTTTCCCACAGGAATCTGGTTGGTTGGACGAGGATTCTGGATTAGATGCTCCTGATCCAGCAGGCTTGTCTTATATTCTTATGTTCTCCAGATGTTCCTGGGACAAACTCCAATCAGCCCCCTCCAGGGTGGTCAATAGTCAGGGATGATGGTAGCCACATTCAAAGAGTTGCCATATTTCAAAAAGTAAAAACCAGGACACCTCAAAAGTGGTTGATCCAGGATGAAGCGCCATCTTTCGGAAATTCCCCGCTGGACATCAATTCCACCTTTGAAGTCCCGGTAATGTCCAGGAAAATCCGGACATATGGCAGCCATACATTCCAGCAATTTCTGTAGAGCACCACACTGGCTACTCCCTCACCAGCCTACTTCATGGTGTGCAATAAGGGCCATTTCACAAGTTACACATTTCCTGCTCTCGTGACTCTTGTAACTGCCTGTATTTCACAGAATTGTAAAGTTGTCAGGGAGCCACCATGGTGGTCATCGAGCTCAACCATTCTTCAATGCAGGATGCAACCATGTAGCATTGCTGACAGATGGGCTTCCATCCTCTGCTTAAAATCTCCCATGAAAACAATCCATGACTTCTGAAGGCAATCTGTTCTGCTGCCAGACATCTCTTCCCACCAGGCAGTTCCCTGTAATCTTTAGCCAAAATCTGCTTCCTGCAATTTCCTGCTCTCTGGGAGCAACCAAGAACAAGCCTGCTGCACTTTCTGCATGGGGAATCCTTTAGATATTTTAAGTCAGCTGTCATGCTCCCCCTAGTTTCCTCTTCTCTGGGACAAACTCCGGGCCAGCTCTTTCAACTATCCTTCATAGGTCTTGGTTCCCAGATGCTCCACCATCCTGGTAAGTTGCCTCTGTATTCACTCTATGCCATTCTTAAAATGTGGTGCTTTGTAATGTTTCACAGTGCACACAGATGTGCAACGTACATGAATGTGCAATTCTCGTATCTTGCAACCCACACATAATTACACTTTGTTTTCTACATGGGAGTGCTTTCTTGCATAGGGAATGTGTAACATGCGATGTGGCCTTGAGAAGTAATGGATGGCAAGGTCAAGAAGGTATGAACTAAAACCCCTGTAGTTTTAGAACACGCATATAAGCAAGGGTGGAGGCAAAAGTAGATGGTGGTCATAACCCAGTTAGCAGTTGTGCTGTTCTTTGAAATAAGGTAGACAGCAGCTGCAAGGTGAAGTGATTTGGATCAGGACTGAAGCAGGAGCAAAAGGATTAAATCATTCACTGTTGCAGATCAAACTCACCCCTTCCATGGCTGCTATTTACTTTTCAAAAAACAATCATATGTCTACTTCCTGCTGAGACAGGAAGTCTGAGACAATGGTCTAGAAGGGATAGGTACATGCATGATGATATTGCATAATGGCGATTGGTGCTTTCCTTGATCCATTGATAAAATATCTCTCTTGTGGATGATGTAGGATTTGCCCAGTTGCTACAGTCTCTATAGTATGAACGCCAGTGTTCTGCGTTTCAAGTACTTTTGACATTGTTGTGGTGCTTATCTCTCTGGTGGTTAAACAAAGATAACTCCTCAGCTTGCACCAAGCTAAGCAAATGGATTAGCTGCATCAAGGAATGAAACTGCAAGCCTGGAGAGATATATGAGTCCTGCCCAGACATGAGCCTCTTCAACAGTTCTGGTGTGCTCACAAAGCTAAATAACAACAGTGATTCATAATAACAAGATATAGTCAATTCCTCATTTACGTTCTGAGGCACAGTGCGTTTAAGTTAAATCATGTATATTGGGAACCCCATCGAAAAAGCCTGCAAACACCACAATCACTCCCTCCAAATCTCCTTGCTCAAATTCCAACTTTCCACAATGGTTGGTGGCAAGGGCTTCTGGGATTGCACTTGCAAAGGCTTGTGGGATTGCCCCTCTGTGCTCTTTTAGGGCTTTTTCTGCCCTTGGTCACTTCCAGGTTCACAGTTGCGCACAAATTGAATGTGCATTGCCTGTGCAGCATAAAACAATAGGATTTATTACATTTTTAAACAAACACAATTAAAATACGGGTGTTTGGTTTTTTTATAAAAAAAACCCCTCTGTTTAAAACTGAGAGGCCCCGAATGCGATGTGCAAGTTGTTTAAAAGGTCAAGAAAGGCCAAAAACAAAATAAAAACCCCACACCATTTGGGTGATACCAACTGAACTTGTCTGGCAAAACTATTCCATAATGTGATGTCACTAGAGAAAAGGTCCAGTCTCTTGTGGTTACCTGCTTTGCTTCATTTGGCAGGGGCTCTCAGAACAGGGCCTTAGATGAGGATCTTAAGGTTCAGGTAGGTGCATCTGAGCAAAGGATGCAGCAGCAGGAGGAGCCAGCCATTGAAGCCACGCCACGCCTGGCTCTGTGCTCAATCTCCTTTCCCCCCTTGTTCTCAACATGGGGGTAGGGAGCAAAAGAGCTCAGCCTCTAGGAGTTGACACTCCTGGGTTAAGGAGGGTTATTTCCTTCCTTCCAGCTTATTGAAAGGGTTGTTGTTGCTTGACTCCCAACAATTAGTGGTCCAGCAGCCACTTTAATTGTTTTTCATCTGACCATTGTAGGCTCAAGTTTGCTGTACAGTCGGAAAAAGTGGCTTCCCTGTCCCATGACCCACCTTCCAGGTTTCTGGCCAGTTCAACAAATACTTAAATTTCACGAGGTGGTCCAGCAGTGTGAAGTGGGGGAGGCTGTGTGGAAGAACGAGATCAAGCAATTTCAACACTAATGGAAATGAAATGTGCACGATTTATGTGGATAATGCATATGATTTAGACACTAGGATGGCAGTTGGCTTAGTTGCATCTAGGTGGAACTGAGAATTTCCTGGTTTAAACTTGCCTGTCTTGTTTCAAAGAGGCAATAAAATTCCCAAGAGTTTTGTGCTCTAAACCTTCCGTGACAGAGTCTATATTTCATTTATTCCCTTAGGCTGCACTAGTCTCTGAACTCCGCAGGGAAGGCCAGCAGACTTAATTGGAAGAAAAAAAGCATTCCAGCCTGGTGACTTCTTAACATGGTGAAGATATATTTGTCCCATCCCTCCTCCTCAGAAATGTACAAAAGTGTACGTTTTGTACAATTTTCATGCACAAATTTGGAAGCATACTATGTAGGGGGATTTTAGGTTCTGTTACTGGAGGTCAATAATAACAAGGCATGAACTAGTCCCCTTCCATTGAACTAGGATCTGGGAGACTAGGCTTCGTATCCTACATAATCTGCTCTGCCTGCCTTTTGGCTCAACATGAAAAATATATAAAATTAAGGTTTGAACTAGCATGTCTGCAATTTTCTGGGGGCTGCCTGGTTGGCATTGACCCATGACAGGGTCATTTCAGTCGTGGCCCCTTATTTGTGGAATGTCCTTCCTGGTGTGATGCATCTGTCCATAGCTGTCAACATTTCCCTTTTTTAAAGGGAAATTGCCTTATTCTGAATAGGATTCCTCGCAAGAAAAGGGAAAAGTTGACAGCTGTGCATCTGTCATCCTCTGACTTTCAGGAGAAATTTCATAACATTCCTGTTTACCCTGGCATTTGACAGCCGAAAGATACTTTTCCTGGCAACACTGAGATATTGTTTTCAGAAGAACTGTTTTTAGGAGTTTGTTTTTTTTAATGGTTCATTTTTGATGCACTTGCCACATCCACAGTTTTCAGTTTATGCTTCCCCCCTTACAGTTTAATTACATGCACAAGCAGTTGCATGGACACAACCCCAAGCACAGAAGGAATCTTAAAGTTTACCTGCTGGGGGGCTTGGTTTAAGCCACTAACGCACCCGGAATCTTACAGCAGAAAACATCTGTATCATTACCAAAGCTTTTGGGCACCACTAAAATGATGAAATGTTTGCGTAATGCACACATGTCATCCTAACCCCACGTCCACAACACTCCTGTTTATTCAGTCTTCTGATTGTCCTAAAAGCTTGGAAGCACCCCAAACCATTTGGATGAGTTAGGGATGTAATCTTTGTGAATCTTTGATGTATCAGCTGTGTCGCATCTTAACAGCAATTTTGGCTTGCTTAAAAAAAACCCCACAACATAATGAGAATTGTTTAATCATACACCACCGATTTCCTATATCAGTGGCAATAAAATAAACTTTATAAAGCACTTTGGGTCCAGTTTGTTATCTTTCAAGCTTTAACTATGGATATTAGGCCTGAATCCATTCCCAATTACAGAATCTAAAACTAAGCTTGTTTTTATGAACTGAGTCACAGTACTTTTTTATTTGGCCCCTCAAATAAAAACACAGAAATACGCCGGGGCTAGTAAGAACCAGTCTGATTTTCATCCTCTAGGACCTTTTAATCAAGGCCCCAAACCTTGGAACAGAATAAAAGGAGGGAAATCTTAGGTATTGCCATATACTAATGAAACACCCACCAAATGGAAATGGAAATGTGTCCAGATGCTGGCAAGACAGATGGATAAAAGCTGATAGTTGCCCACTTCTCTATGCCCACGTTCATTATTCACCTTCTACTTGCAGACTTGCCCCTTTCCTTAGTAGCAGATGTATTAGGTGCTGGGCATGCAAATAGGCCTGAGGAGAGTGGGGTTTAGAGTAATGGTTTTCTTTCTTTTTTTCTGAAATAATTTTTATTTGATTTCACAAGCGTAAGGTTATAACAATAGCAAGAACATATCCATGTATAGAGATTTCTCTGAATCTCCAGACTTCCCACCGTCCCTTCCGTGGGTCCTACTGTCAACATTTTCAACTGCATATTATTTCATAATCCATATTTTGTATCTCTCCATATTGTCCATAGTGTTATTAGAATCCTAATTTTTTTCATCTGCTTACAGTGGTCTCCTAAATAAATTATAAAATTTCCCCATTCTTTCTTGAAGTTTTTGTCTTCTTGGTTCCTGAGCTTTCCGGTCAGCTTTGCCATTTCAGTGTATTCCAACAGCTTGGTTTGTCATTCCTCTCTGGCAGGGACCCTTGTTTTCTTTCCATCTCTGGGCTAGTAGCATCTGTGCGGCTGTTGCATACATAAAAAGTCTTTTCTGCTCCTTTGGGATGCTGGTACCAACAATTCTTAATAAAAAATGCTTCTGGTTGTTGTTGTTTTTAGCAAAGGTTATTTTGAACATTTTTTACCCAATTCATTATATATCATTTCCCAGAATGCTTTTATTACCTTACACAGCCACCAAAGAAGTTACCTTCTTTTTCTTTACATTTCCAGCAGTAATGGTTTTCTTGAGTAATGTCACAGTGCCATTGATGGTTCTCTGAAGCAGAGGACAGCAATGATGCTTTCCTGTGAAGGAAGAAAGGCAGGCAAGTGAGGGGCTGGCTGGGGGCAGACTGGGCATGGTGGGTCATTGTTCCATTTGCTGCAATGCACCTGCACACACTGCTCAGTTCATAGAGACGCGGGTGGCGTTGTGGTCTAAACCACTGAGCCTCTTGGGCTTGCTGATCAGAAGGTTGGAGGTTTGAATCCCTGCGACGGAGTGAGCTCCCGTTGCTCTGTCCCAGCTCCTGCCAACCTAGCTGTTCAAAAGCACACCAGTGCAAGTAGATAAATAGGGACCACTGTGGTGGGAAGGTAAATGGCGTTTTCGTGCGCTCTGGCTTCCGTCAAGGTGTTCCGTTGCGCCAGAAGCAGTTTAGTCCTGCTGGCCACATGACCCAGAAAGCTGTCTGTGGATAAACGCTGGCTTCCTTGGCCTGAAAGCGAGATGAGCGCCACAACCCCATAGTCACCTTTGACTGGACTTAACCATCCAGGGGTCCTTCACCTTTTTTACCTTTTACCTCAGTTCCTAAGAGAGGGGAGGGGAGGCCATATAGGCCTGGCTGGTCCTCTGCAGGGCCCAAGTCCTCTAGAACACTTCCCAGAATCCTTTGCAATGCAGAGCAGTTCTGTTGCAAGGGCAGTGGATCTTCTCAGCAGGTGAGTTAGTGCGGAAAGCCTTTCCCAAAGCTGGAAAGCATGGAAACCACAGACTTGGAAAAACTTCATAGCAGAAAAATAAAATGCCACAATCCATAGAAGAACTAATGTGGTACAGTGGTACCTCGGGTTACGCACTTAATTTGTTCCGGAGGTCCGTTCTGAACCTGAAACTGTTCTTAACCTGAAGCGCCACTTTAGCTAATGGGGCCTCCTGCTGCCGCTGCAATGCCGCTGCACAATTTCTGTTCTCATCCTGAAGCAAAGTTCTTAACCTGAGGTACTATTTCTGGGTTAGCGGAGTCTATAACCTGAAGCGTATGTAACCTGAGGTACCACTGTATTTATTTGTATATTAGCAATTTGTTGGTCTGGTCAGGACCTGAACACTTCTTACATGGAAGAGACCTATAGGTTTGCTGTTTGTTTTGACTAATGCTTTCTTTGTAAAGGAGCCATTTCCTAGGCGGATCTGTAAAATTACCATGCAGGCTCTATGTGTGCGGAGAAGGGACAATGTGACATATTACAGCTAGGCATTGCCAGAACAAACATTTGGCCAAGCCTATCGAGATGGGCAGGTATGAAAATAAACAAGAGTGTGCTGACCCTCTCTCTATTAGATAGCCTTCCTGGAAATTCTGAGCTACAGAAAAGGCCCGTGTGTTTCTGGGAATGAAGATGCAGCCTCCAGTGCAAAATTGCTCAGAGCTAAGGATGGAGAACAAATATGATTCGGTTCTCATTTAAAGATGGATCTACCTCATTTGCAATCCCTAAAACAGTGTGCAAACTGAATCTTTTGATTCTCCAAATTTTGCAATGCAGCTTTCTAACCGTATAATGTGTACAAAAAGGCACATACTGGGGGGAATTGTGTGCAGAAACGCACATATTAGTGAAGATAAATTAGAAAAATGCATTCTGTTAGGGTAATGCTGCTTGCCAAAGGAAAAAGGCAAAAGTGCCTGCAAATATTGGGCATATTAGGAAAAATACGTGCTAAGTAAATACGCTAAATAAACTAAATAAATATGCACTAAAATTCTGATGAATTTCCTTGAGGCTTTTCCTCCACCTACACTGATTCATCTTCCTTGCCACTTTGTGGACACATTTCCATTAACATTTGGTGGGTGTTTCATTAGTATATGACCGTGTGTGTGTCTTAATTTGCAGAGGACAGTCTAAACAGAGGATCATCATTTGCAGAGACACATAGCCATCCTAACTGGCTGCTGCTCTCGGAGGATGAGGACAGTCCTCTGTTTGAAGATGTTCTCTGAATGATCTGACTGGTCAAAGTCATTTTGCGTATTGTTTCAGAAAATGGGGATCAAGTAGATTCACTTTTAAAAGATGAATTGGATTGAATTTCCTCCCCATCCCTCAAACACAGTGACTTGGAAGGTGGTAGACTCTCCTTCATCGGAGATTTTTAAGCAAAGAGAGGCTGGCTCCCTGCCGTGGGTGTTTGATCTGACTGGTCAAAGTCTAGATTAAATGTATTTTTTTTTTAAAAAAAAGCAGTAGAAAGGAGAGCAGATGAGCTTTGAAGTTGCCCAACGACAGCAGCACTTGGAGAGCAGACTGAGCCAACTCACCTTACCACTGTCTTTATGGTGAGATGTATTATCTTTCTATCTAAATTATAACTGTTATTTTAAAATCTGCATCTAGACATATACAGTGGCATGTGCAAATGTTATGGAAACCAATATCCTTCTTATCTTACATTTTTTTAAAAAAACAACAACAACTTGCTGATGACATGAGCTGTTTGGCAGTGGAACAGACTAGGACCAGACAAATCTGTCCATTTCAGTTTCTCTCATTTCCCCATTTCCCTACCCTTAAACTCGGTGCCCCACATTTGCACATCAGCTTGCAATTAAAAGAAGAAGAAGAAAGGAAAATCCATCAACATTTTTGCGTGGATTTCTTCTAATTTACACGCAGTTTTGCATGCAGTTTTCCCTGATGCTCACTTCTGCAAAGCAATTTCCCTTAATATAATGGGTTTGTTGTGGGGGTTTTTTTTTGTATATTGCCTTCCCCAGTATATGTTTTTGGTGTGCATTTGCTCGGCTGGAGAACTACATTGCAAAATTCAGAAGGATGGCTGTGTTTCATTTTGCGTATTGTTTCAGAAAATGGGGATCAAGTAGATTCACTTTTAAAAGATGAATTGGATTGAATTTCCTCCCCATCCCTCAAACACAGTGACTTGGAAGGTGGTAGATTCTCCTTCATCGGAGATTTTTAAGCAAAGAGAGGCTGGCTCCCTGCCATGGGTGTTTAAAAGCAGATTTCCTCCATTGGCCAGGGGTCGAATGAGATGGCCTATGCTATGAAGGACCTCCCATTTCTATGATTCCAAGTTATGTGCTGTCACTGCTGCTACAAAAAAAGAAGAAGACATGAACTTCAAAGACCCACAGGGATGCTGTTATTGATTTTTTTCAATGCCTTGTTGTTGTTGTTTTAATTAAACCCTACCATAAATCTTAGCTCTTAGGAAAATCTCTATGCTAAAGTTCCACTTTGGGAACAGGAAAAAGAGGTGAGAGGAAGTTGAGAGCCTTTGTGCTAAGTTTTTCCCCTTCCTTAAATGAAATAGATGGCTTTCATAATAGTGAGACTCTCTCCTGCGGAACAGAATCGTAGCTGCATACCACTGGCAAATTACCAGCATTCCAGAGTAAAGGGACTAACTATTAAGCTTTAACACCTGACATTTAAAAAAATACCATACTTACCAACTTATTGGATTATTTGCAGTTTGAAACAGGGCTTTGCAGACACTGGTGCTGGAAGATACTGGCCACTTAAAATGCAAAGTGTCATTCATGGAGGTTGACCAGCCATATCGAGTGATTTGGCCAGAGCGACAAGCTGACTCACATCTGCTAAGCTGTGCCAAAAGCTATAACTGTAAAATCTATAATGGACTATGGCTCTTCATCAATTATCATGCTGCAAAAGAACAACAACAGCAACGGAAAAAAACTTGCCTAGGAAGATAAATCCAGACTAAAACAAATGCAAATAAATGACATAAGGAGGGGCACATGCTGGATGGCTTCCATCTTTCTCTTTTTTTATATATACATTTTTATTGGGGTTTTTTGCATATCATTTCCAACAATCATTTAACATACCATATTTTTCGCTCTATAGGATGCACTTTTCCCCCTCCAAAAATGAAGGGGAAATGTGTGTGCATCCTATAGAGCGAGTGCAGGCTGCGTGGCTAAGCCCAAAGCCAGAACAGGGAGACGGAGCGCTGCGGAGCACTCCGTCTCGCTGTTCTAGCTTGGGGATAGCTGTGCGCAAAGCCTCTGCAGGGCAGCGGGGTGCCTTCACCCCGTTGCCCTGCAGAGGCTAGAAAGGCTGTTCCCAAGCCAGAACAGTGAGACGGAGGGCTCTGTCTCACTCTTCTAGCTTGGGGATGGCTGCGCAAAGCTATCCCTGAAGCCTTTGGAGCTCAGTGGGACCTCACACTGCGTTCCAAAGGCTTCAGGGATCTTTGAGGTTGGCGGTGGGGGGAAAGCAGCGCTCCCCCCCCACCAGCCCCAAAGAGCAGGTCGAAAGGAACCTGAAGCCTCTGGAGCCCAGTAGGAGCTCCCCCCAGTGCTCCAAAGGCTTTGGGTTGCCTTCACTGAAGCCTGGAGAGTGAGAGGGGTCAGTGCGCACTGACCCCTCTCGCTCTCCAGGCTTCCAAGGTAGATGCCTGAAGCCCCCAGAGCGCAGTGGGAACTCCCACTGCGCTCCGGAGGCTTTGGGTGAATGCACCTTGAACACACCTTGTTTTAGAGGGGGAGAACAAGGGAAAAAAATTTTCCCCTATTCTCCCCCTCCTATGGTACAGTGCGTCCTATAGAGTGAAAAATACAGTAACTTCTTATCTTATACAATATTTTAGACTTCCATCAACCACCTCTGATGATTTTCCGGTCTTTATCACTTATTCTGCATTCCTTAATTTCTCTATTACTCTTAATTATCATTAACTAATAGTCTTTCTTGTAATATTTCAAATAGTCCTCCTTACAGAACTTCTTGCAGTCCTACCAGCGTAATCTGTTCATTACAATTGCTTTTCAAATAATTCATATATTTACTCCAGTCTTCTCAAAATCTCTGGTCCCGCAGGTTTCGAATCCTTCCTGTTAATTGATCTAATTCTGCATAGTCCATGGCTTTCATCTTTCTCAAGAGGCAATGGAGTGCGCCTCTGTGGGTGAAGTCTAACTGCTGTGTTAGCAACACCAAAGTGACCTCTCTGGGGCGCAAGCCTGGGCTGCCTAGATGACAAGACCACTTTCTCAGCCTCACTGATATGGTCCAAAGGAAAGCAGAGCAATATATTTGGCACCAGTTTGGCTGCAAGAGTTGCTGGAAGGTAGTGTACAAGGCACCATCCAACTGTCTTAGAGACTCCACTCATTTGTGTAGGCTTTAGTAAAGGTAAAGGGACCCCTGACCATTAGGCCCAGTCGTGACCAACTCTGGGGTTGCGGCGTTCATCTCGCTTTACTGGCCGAGGGAGCCGGCATACAGCTTCCGGGTCATGTGGCCAGCATGACTAGGCCACTTCTGGCGAACCAGAGCAGCACACGGAAACACCGTTTACCTTCCCGCCGGAGTGGTACCTATTTATCTACTTGCATGTTGACGTGTTTTCGAACTGCTAGGTTGGCAGGAGCAGGGACCAAGCAACGGGAGCTCACCCTGTCGCGGGGATTCGAACCGCCGACCTTCTGATCGGCAAGTCCTAGGCTCTGTGGTTTAACCCACAGCACCACCCGCGTCCCATAAACACTAAATAATAAACAATAAATAAAGCACATCAAAAGGGACACAACCAAATGGAAAACAACTCCCACATAAATCCTAAAATCTAAAACTAAAAAATACAAACTTAATATCAATAACAATTTAAAATGACATTGATAAAAAACAAAAACAATTTGAAAAAGGAGCCATCTCTGTGGAGCAGCAGCAGCAGCCCTCTAGGCCCCGCCCCAAGCCAGGTGGAGAGAGGCAGGGCGGGGCCTTCTTTGTGTTATTTATGCAGATGCACCATTCGATTTTTTCAGCAGCTGCTGCAAAATTTTGCTGCTTTCAGTGCAGTAGAATGTGCTATCGCTTACGTAGGTCTGCACTCATAGAGAGAGCTCCATATGGCTCTTTATGGCGGCAGGCAATTGGGGTTTTCTCCAGTCCTGGCTCTGTGCATTTTTGTGGCAATGTAATGGTTTTACACACTGCCCAGGCCTGTTCACTTGTTTACTTGATTCATCACATCTCCCTGCAAACATACCTGCCCCATAGCAATGAAGGATAAAGAGAGTATGGATGCATTGACCACAGGGGGCTTCAAAAACTTGTTTCCAAACAGCTCTTCTCAGAGGCTTGTCAGACAACTTGGAGATGGGCTTTTTTACCTGCTCTTTTCGCTTTGCTTTCCTCTGTTGAGCAATCTGGTAGTTTCATAGTTGCCCCTACGTTATTTGAAGGCAAGTCAGAATGCTAGAATGCTAGATGGTCAATCGATCCCTCCATCTTCGCCAACACCTTGTCAGACGTTTGATGGCTATTTAGTATGTGACAAGGAGCAAAATCAGTTTTAAGAATCTCTTTGCTCAATCACTGTCGATCTTAATAGAGTGCATATATGACTCAGTTGCCATGATGTGTGTTGGACTCAGTCATGCTCTCTCAGAGGTCCAGCAAGGCCTCTAGTCATAATAAAGATTTTAAAAATGTTGGCACACAAAAACAAAAATTGCTTTTAAGCTCATTGGACCATAAATGTCACACACACACACACACACACACACACACAGAGACACACACACACAGAGCGCGCGCGTTAGTGAACTGTTTGTTTAAATAATCAGCTGATCTGGGAGAATGTTCATAGAATTGTAAAGCTGTGTTCATCATGGTCTGATGTTGTGCCATCAGCACCAATATATGTTTTATTGTATTTAGGAAAATGTTTAACTCTTTACTATGACAAAATCTATCTCAATTAACAAAAAAAAATACCAAATCAGATCTCGCATTAGCTACAATTTGCCGCCATAAGGTCAGTGTGTGTGTGTGTGTGTGTGTGTGACATTTTTGGTCCAATGAGCTTAAAAGCAAGTTGTGAAACCCATCAAATGCCAAATACTCCGAATGAACGCTCAGTAAAGACTGCGTATAATCTAACTTCCGTTTCAGCTTTGTGCAAGCAAACCAGCATGAATAGGTCATTTGGAGCAGCCCTGATAACAGTGGCTGGTGCCTACTAGGACTGATAGAGTAGATGGCAGGAAGACCAACATTTGAAGCCAGGGATAATGGAAGTAAAAGCCATCAAATTTTAGGTTTGTCCCCCTCCCGCTCCCTGCTGCGTTCTACAAGGGCAACACAGAGACCACCCTTTGGTCTGGTTGTAAGTTAGAAGGTTGGCAGATGAGGACTAGCTGAGACATCTGAAGGCAGCCCTCTTTAGGGAAGTTTTTAATGTTTGATGTTTTATTGTGCTTTAAATTCTGTTGGGAGCCACCCAGAGTGGCTGGGGAAACCCAGCCAGATGGGCGGGGTATAAATAATAAAACTACTACTACTACTACTACTACTACTACTATTATTATTATTATTATTATTAACTGAAGGCAAAGTGAGGTTGGTGGGGCACTGCCCCATTTGCCCTAATTAACCAGGCACCTCTGTGACGCTGTGGTAAGAATGTGGCCGACATAATGAGACGTTACCTGGCAGGAGAGCTGCTGTGGCTGGACATGAGGTGCATCACAGCTGAGGAGGGTGGGAGGCAGCGCTGCCACTCACCTTCTCCCCTCCCCCAGGTCAGGCACGAGCACCACAACCAAGGTGCAGCTCCTTCTTGCGTGGAGCCAGGCTCCGATGAAGGAACCTGCTGTGGAAGCACCTGTTTGCACCCCCTCACAAAATTGCAGCCGGAGCCATGGACCCCCACAGACCCCTCTATGCTACACCTTTGTTGAGCACACTGCTTTATGGAAGTGAGTTGTGGGCAATTTACAACCACTAGAAGCCACGCCTCAACACCCTCCGCTTGCGCTGCGATAGGAACATTTTGAGCACCACGTGGAGGAAGAGATTCTCAAACAAAGGTGTCCTCCCAAGCCCACATCTCCAACGTGTTCTCACTCCTGTCTCAGCGACAACCATGTTCCCTTGGTCATGTCCACAGAATGGAAGATGGCAGGATCCCCAAAGACGTGAAGTACAAGGAGCTAGCTTCAGGTACCAGGCCAATTGGCAGACCAACTCTATGTTACAATTGTTGTTTAGTCGTTTAGTTGTGTCCGACTCTTCGTGACCCCATGGACCAGCGCACGCCAGGCACTCCTGTCTTCCACTGCCTCCCGCAGTTTCGTTAAATTCATGTTGGTAGCTTCGAGAACACTGTCCAACCATCTCGTCCTCTGTCATCCCCTTCTCCTTGTGCCCTCAATGGTGGACACACAATGGTGCATCTTCAGCATCACACCAGATGCCTTCATCTTCCTCAGATGCAATACAACATGTCTCTACTGTACCAGTCTCTATTGTCATAGCAATAGAGGTTCACCCCCAAAGGTGCATTCCTTCATTGTCTTCTGAGACAGAGAAATACCAACAACCATTTATTTTTCCTCTTGGTTTTGATGCATCCGTGTGGGGATTTTTGTCTGTTTGTTAGTAAGTGGCTTTGGGTTATGCTGGGTAAGATATAGAGACTAACAGATTTATTAAATAATAATACTGTAATAATGGCATGGTGAAGAATATTTGGGTTACACTGGTTAAGATAAAGAGACTAACAGATTTATATAATAATAATAATAATAATAATAATAATAATAATAATAATAATAATAAATGATGATGGAATGGTGAAGAATATTTGGGTTACACTGGTTAAGATGAAGAGACTAACAGATTTATATAATAATAATAATAATAATAATAATAATAATAATAATGATGATGATGGCATGGTGAAGAATATTTCACTATTTTTGCTGAAACTCTAGTCTCTCCCCTTCTTCCTTCAAACCTCCTCCGACAGTCCTTCTTGAGAGCATGGGCCTACAAATCTCCCTTTAAAAGGATGGCTTTAAATGAAATTCTGTGGCAGCTGCGGCCCCGTAATTTTCAAAATGCTGCTCTTGCTTTGCACAACGAAACGCTGCAGAACTTTTGTCTCTGAATTGTTTTCAGTCATCTTTCCTGGGACACTTTGATCCTCAGTTGTAAGCGTAGCTACTTCGCTAGGCCAGGATGATCGTTGCTAGGCAACATGATAGTTTAGGCTAGACTTGTGTGTTTTTTTTAGTTTTCTTGTTTAGCAAGGCCCATCTGAGGAAAACATGATTGGTCTTTTTTTTAAAAAAAATCACCACTTTGGGGCAGCAGTTGGACTGCGCTCTGCTTGGGAGCAAGCCCCATTGAACACAGGGAGGTTTTCTTCTGAGCAGATATGTGCAGGATTGTGTTGTTAATGAGTTAATAAAGTAAAATTTGGCCTGTGGAGCTTGAAAGGCATGGAATGAAAGGGAACACTGAAGATGGTTCACCGACGAAGAGTTGTAGTAGGCATCAAGAGGTTGGGAGCACAGTGACATTAAACCACTTCGAAAAACACAATAATCTTTGAGGCATTAGTCACCTGAAGGGCTTTTTCCAGGGATCTGGAAGCAAGATGTTGTGTACAGGTTTAGAAGAGGTAGAACATAAAAAAGTAAGGAAAGCCTATTGGATCAGCATCCTCAGTGGATTGGATAAGGGGCAGGTGTTTCTTTCTGCAAATGCTTGCAGGCAACAATTTATACCATCCTGGATGGGTTGGAGAGTGTGGCCGGAAAAGTCTTAACTTACTAAAAAGCTACAGAGCCGCCACAAATTGGGGCCCTTTTTTTTGCATGAGAGATGGGTCTGTGAGCTGTGAAAAACAGGGCAGGAACTGCTGCTAACACCAGCGGTTGTTGAATCTCTTTGAATGCCTTGGGTTTGTTCTTACCTAGGCATTTGCTTGGATTTGGCAGAATGGGGAAGTTGCTGTTTATTGGAGCTGTTTGTAGGGCTTTTGTATATAGCAGTGGTGGCCAAACTTGGCCCTCCAGCTGTTTTGGGACTGCAACTCCCATCATCCCTAGCTAACAGGACCAGTGGTCAGGGATGATGCGAGTTGTAGTCCCAAAACAGCTGGAGGGCCAAGTTTGGCCACCACTGGTATATAGGTAGTTTGTAGCTTATATGACGATTTCACATACATGATCACAACTTTATGGGAGCAACAGGAAAATGAATGAATGAATGAATGGAGAGAGGGAGGGTGGGTGGGAACCCATTCAAGAAAGAACTTTTTAAGGGCCTCTGCCTCACTTACCAGCCTCTGGGAAGGAAGTGGGGTGTCGCAGGGCTCTCGCACAACCTTCCCAGAGCCCAGTAAACAGCCCAGCCTTATTTACCAACGAGGCCCCTGGGATTTTCCCAGCCCTCTCCAGGTTCCTGGCTTTATGTGATTTTGTGTTTATGTATGGAACTTCGAAACTGAACCCTTGGGGAAGCTGTGAGTTACCTATATTTATCTGTTTTTCTCTGTTTATATTTAGTACTTTGCTCCCCACTCTGGGGTTGAAAATATTCAGCGAAGAGCTATAAAATTCTGTAAACAACAACAACATGCAAACGGGAGATTCTCTCATGTTCCCTTTGATCTCATTAGTGCTTCAGTAATGATGGGTGCTAATGAATCCCACCCACCGATGCTCACCCTGGCAGAAATTCACACTAGAATGCCGGTGAATTTTCATGAGGGCTTGGGGGGGGGGCACCCTGTCATTTGGACAGAAGAGTCCCATGCTCTACAGACTGAGCTCTCTCTTATATATATAAAATGGACAATTGGGGGGGGGACTTGAGGAGCCACAAAAGGTTCAGCATTTCAGTGGGGAACCTATGGGAGCAGTCAGTATGAAAAAAATAACATTTATTTTTTAAACATATGGGTGTGTGTGACACACACACACACACAGACAGACAGAGAGAGAGAGATTTCAAGGGACCACTATCCAAGTGCTAGCTGCAGATGATGATGATGATGATGATGATGATGATATCTATACAGTGGTACCTCGGGTTACAGACACTTCAGACTCCGCTAACCCAGAAATAGTACCTCAGGATAAGAACTTTACCTCAGGATGAGAACAGAAATGGCACCGTGGCGGCAACAGGAGGCCCCATTAGCTAAAGTGGTACCTCAGGTTAAGAACAGTTTCAGGTTAAGAATGGACCTCCAGAACGAATTAAGTTCTTAACCCGAGGTACCACTGTAATATTATATATATATATAAAAAGATACTCAAAGTGACTTACGAGAATTTAGACTGAAAAGCCCTTGGAATAGAGGAGTGTTCTCTGTAAACTAGGACACCTGGCTCCAGAAATGGTCCCAGAACGCTGAGTTCTGTTAAGGGAGAGTATGGAAAGTCTGACGAGAGGAGGGGTGGAATAGAGTATCCTGGGAAAGGCCATGGCTGGCTGGAACTCTGGACAAAACCACTCCATTGCAGGCTCCTGTGGACGCTCCTTTGTGGCAAGTTTGCTTCACGCCGTGACCTAATAATTGCAGCAAATAAATACTGCGTACCTGCCTGGTATCCTGGGCATTCTGCCCCCAGAAGAAAAACCATGGACTGCACAATTTACGCATTAAATCAGTAGGACTTTGCCTGGATTTTGACCCAGATATGCAAGTAAATACTGAGATGCTGGTGCTGGGCATCCCAAGTCATAGGCGCTAACTCCCTGAGGTCCATGAAGGGAGTGGGCACCCACATAGCACCCATGGCTTCAAGCTCTCAAGGTTATTCAGGTGCTTTGTCCCGGACCTTAGGCAAGTCCATCAAAATATCATGTTTTCTTGGCATTTTTGTTAAAAAAAGCTCAACAACTTCCGGGATGTCCTGGCAACCCTAGTACTGCATTCTTGTGTGGCAGGAGGCTGAGAGCCTCCTGTCCAGGTATTAGCTTTCTCCTTATTTATTCTGCCACATATTGACATAAATTGTGGCTACAGACAGACAATTTTGCAGAACTGGAATAGGACTCAGCCAAAGTTTCTGCAAGGACAAGATTTGGACGCAAACTCCCCTCCTACGCAGCTCACATTCCTGCTGAAGAAGATGTTGTATCAGAGCAAAGGCCTCTCAAAAGACAGCCAGCCTCTGCAAAGCCTGTAAGCAGCATCACTCCCCCTCCCCACTTGGGATTCCTAGAAATTAGTATTCAGAGGCATACGGCCTCCAGCCAGGGAAGTAGAGCAAAGACACTGTGGTGAGCTGCCGTTGATAGTCTTCTCCTTCATGAATGCAAGAGCTCCAAATCAAATTTAACTGAGCAGCTTGAATTTCCCGGTATGTGACTGAATCCCACCCCAGATTAATGACACTCTTGCTGATCGACAGTTCGAATCCCTGCGACGGGGTGAGCTCCTGTTGCTCAGTCCCTGCTCCTGCCAAGCTAGCAGTTCGAAAGCACATCAAAGTTCAAGTAAATAAATAAGTACCACTCCGGTGGGAAGGTAAATGGCGTTTCCGTGCGCTGCTCTGGTTCGCCAGAAGCAGCTTAGTCATGCTGGCCACATGACCCGGAAGCTGTACGCCGGCTCCCTCGGCAAATAAAGCAAGATGAGCGCAGCAACCTCAGAGTCATCCGCAATTGGACTTAACAGTCAGGGGTCCCTTTACCTTTAGTCTTGGTGGCTTGCAATGCTTGCCTCAGATATGCCATTAAAGTTCTTCTCAAGTTTAGGTTATAATCTGAACTGCAGAAGAGGTTGACTCCTCCTTCCTTGGCCCCTTCCTCAGTGGCGTAGCGTGGGGGGTGCAGGGGGGGCCGGCCGCACTGGGCGCAACATCTGGGGGTTAGGGTTAGGGGGCGCAAATCCACAGGTTAGGGGGCGCAAATCCACGGGTTAGGGGGCGCAAATTACTTGCCTTGCCCCGGGTGCTGACAACCCACGCTACGCCACTGCCCTTCCTGCCCACCCTCCTGCCTCCACCCTCTCCTTCTCCCTCCCTACCCGCTTTCTTCCATTGCTGAAGAGGTGGTGATGGAAGTGCAGATGGGAACAAAGAATAAAAGCCTCCTCCCTGTACCTGGGTAATTGTTATGGGCGTGGGAGGAGTGAACATTTGAGTGCCATTTCTCAAATAGTAAGCCAGGAAGTCACGCCAGAGGGAGGGAAGGTGTTATGAGACATATTGAGGAGTGAGTTGACCTTCTTGCATTCCTGATGATATCACAAAGTTTGGAATCGGAGTAAACCAAGCTATTTTACCTGCATTTTTAAAAATTAATAATAATGACAATACAGTGGTACCTCAGGTTACATACGCTTCAGGTTACATACGCTTCAGGTTACAGACTCCGCTAACCCAGAAATAGTGCTTCAGGTTAAGAACTTTGCTTCAGGATGAGAACAGAAATCGTGCTCCGGTGGTGCGGTGGCAGCAGGAGGCCCCATTAGCTAAAGTGGTGCTTCAGGTTAAGAACAGTTTCAGGTTAAGAACTGACCTCCGGAACGAATTAAGTACTTAACCCGAGGTACCACTGTAATAGGTTTTTCAAATCCAGTTCTAAGCCCGACTGGGGACGTTTAATGCATTAATGCATTAGAACATAGGAAGCTGCCTTTTACTGAATTAGACCATTGGTCTATCTTGTGCAATACTGTCTGCACTGGCTGGCAGCAGCTAGGTGGGGGTCTGTCCCAGGCCTGCCTGGAAATGCCTGGAATTGAACTTGTGACCTTCTGCATGCAAGGTAGATGTCTTCCTACAAACTCTCCTCTGGTCAAATATGTTTTGCCTACTTCAGATGCACTGTCTTCACGATCTATTTGCTGCAATTGGCAGGTGGTTGTTGTTGTTGACGGCATCCATCTGTCTCAAGAGGCAATGGAGTGTGTCTCCTCTCTGGTGCGCAAACCTGAGCACGGTATATGGAGGTCCCAGGCTTCCTAGATGACAAGAGCCCCTCTCGGTCTCACTGATGTGGTCCAAAGGAAAGCAGAGCAATACATTTGGCGCCAGCTTGACTGCAGGAGTTGCCAGAAGGAAGTGTACAAGACACCATCCAACCATCTTAAGGTGTCCACTTTGGATTTGTATAGGGTTTGCTCCTTAGCCGTTTCTTCTCACGAAGATATCCGTCAAGGTGGAGGGTACGGATTTTTCCTTGGGTTTTACTCCTGAAGCTTTACTCAAAAATGAGTCTAGCCACAAGGCATCAGAGGTTATGGATAAGAGGTTTCCTTCTCCTGGATTGGCTACCTTTAGTAAATGCACATTCTCTCTCTCTCTCTCTCCTTCCCCTTGTAGGGAAAGGGAATATTTATTATGTTATATTTATTATTAAAGTTATATTTCCCCTTTCCTCCAAGGAGCTTCAAGTGGTGTGTATATCTTTCTCCCCACCCAACCCAACTTTATCTTCACAACAACCTTGTGGAGTATATTAGGCACAAGGCCACCCAGTGAGCTGAGAGGGAATTTGGTGGCAAAATACAGCTCTCCTCCAGAATGCTGAGGGATATGGCACATAAAGTTTCCGGAATGAATCAGTGGTGTCCAGGCTCAAATTGGGCAATATAGCTAGATATTAAAATAATATGGACAACTCAGACACAATTGCAGCCTTTTAATCTTGTAAAATTGTGCCATCTTCCAATCTGTCAGGGTGCTCCGCAAAATGACTGCCTATTATTGGCAAATTCTCACTATGTCTCTCTAGATGTCTGACAGAAGTCTGAGCTAGTAAATGCGTTGTCTGCTGCCGACTCATCTGAGAAAAATAGGCTCTAATTCACTGCATCTAAGACAGCTGCTTCTGTATATCAGCTAGAGTTTCAAGGCTGAGTTCGATAGGCCAAGCTGATTCAAAAGACTTCAGGTATACAGCTATACAGACATATAAATACGGTTCCAGAAGCTCATTTTGTATGTGGAGAAAACCACTGTGTATGCCCAGTTAAATCTTTGTGTTGGGAAAGGTGCAGATCCCTCGACATCAAAGGGCAGGTGGAGAGTAATATATATGACACAGTGCATCCACTTCTATCAGTTATGTTATTTTCCCCCTTTTTCCTCTCCAGCACTTAGTTATTTCTTCTGGTCTTCTAAAAGTGATTCATAGCATTCAGGTCATTTGCACCTCTTTCAATTCATGCTTACAAGAGGAAATTGATGCCTTGTTTTGTTTTAATGGGCAAAGGAGGTAATTTTTTCCTTCCTATCTCAATTGACATTTGGAACAATTCCAGTAATTGGAATGGCAAACCCTGCTTTAGGCATTATCACCCGAATTCTATGGGAGAACCTGCAGCAAAGTGGTAGAACTCTGCATTCCGAAGGTTGAATCCCAGACATCTCTGGTTGTAGGACTGTGAAAGATCCTGAAGAATGGCATTTGTTCTTGAAAGATGCAAGTTGTTTTATTAGTATTGAGATCCCCAGTGTGGCACCCTCAAAGACCTCCTTGGCCTTCCTTGGCCTCCTCATTTATATTTTTATTTAAAATGAAGGCTTTGGGCACCCACTATACCTTTAAAGCACATTTGAAGCACATTCTTTCCCTCAAAGAATTCTGGGCATTGTAGTTTGTTAAGGATTGCTGTCTCTACAGACATCACCTTGCCAACAAAGGTCCGTAGAGTAAAAGCTATGGTTTTCCCAGTAGTGATGTATGGAAGTGAAAGCTGGACCATAAAGAAGGCTGATCGCCGAAGAATTGATGCTTTTGAATTATGGTGCTGGAGGAGACTCTTGAGAGTCCCATGGGCTGCAAGAAGATCAAACCTATCCATTCTGAAGGAAATCAGCCCTGAGTGCTCACTGGAAGGACAGATCCTGAAGCTGAGGCTCCAATACTTTGGCCACCTCATGAGAAAAGAAGAATCCCTGGAAAAAACCCTGATGTTGGGAAAGATGGAGGGCACAAGGAGAAGGGGACGACAGAGGACGAGATGGTTGGACAGTGTTCTGGAAGCTACCAGCATGAGTTTGACCAAACTGCAGGAGGCAGTGGAAGAGAGGAGTGCCTGGCGTGCTCTGGTCCATGGGGTCACGAAGAGTCGGACACGACTAAACAACTAAACAACAACAAGGATTGCTGGGAGTTGTGGCTTTGTGAGGGGTTAAATTACAGTGCCCAGAATTGAGGGAATGAATGTGCTTTGAATGTGATTTAAAGGTATACTGTGTACACAACCACAGTTTTGTTTTCTAGTGCATAGGTAATTTGCTTCTTTATTTTATTTGTTTTTGGGGTCCGGCGTTGGCACACCTAGTGTATTTCCTGGTCAACCTTTCTGCTTATTTATCCTAAAACATGGCTCTTTATTTTTGTTTTCACTGCAGTATTTCATCTGAAGCCCTTTCCTGCCAAATTCTTCATTCTCATAGCTGTATTACCACAAATATAATTCAACCAAAATGACGGAGGGTGGGAGGGGGAGGCTTTTCAGATGCAAAAGGTGAATACTTTCTGCAACCCATCTTGCAAACAATATTTTTCCTTTGCAATCTTGTTTGCAAGCCCCTTTCATAAACTGAATGTTGGTTGGCTCCCATCATTCTGAAAAGACTCCAGATCAACTCAAGCAAATATCTGGTTTAATTTATGATGAGCATATTAAACAGAATCCCAGAACTTGATTCTGAGAAACAAATAACTGTGAATGGTGGTGTTCTCTGGAAAGATTCCAGCAAGTCATAACATACACTGTTATGAATTCTTGTCTGGTCATCTCTCCTTTGTCAGCCAAAAGAATTTTAATGGGTGATTGATGTTCCTTAATGTTCAGTGGGTGTCTCTTGATGCCATAAATGGACATTGCCTGAACATTAAGGAACATAAAAGAATATGGGCAGGCCAACATTTCAAGAGTTTATGGGCATAAAGGTTTTGTTACAATCAAGTGGCGTTATTTAAAAGATATGAAATAAATAAATAAATAAATAAATAAATAAATAAATAAATACAGTTAACAGTCTGTTATAATTTTGGTTGAGGACTTCTCGCCACAAAATTACCAAAGGCTACTCCACCTTCATTCTTCCCCCCCCCCCCGCCAGATAATCCACCTCAAAATATCAAACGCCAGCCATACAAATAACTCCCTTCCCTTCTTCAGGAAAATTGGGATTACGCATATCATCCCAGATTGCTTCGCAGCCTGCTGCCTGCTTGAATAGCTCAGTCAGTAGAGCATGAAGACTCTTAATCTCAGGGTTGTGGGTTTGAGCCCCACGTTGAGCCAAAAGATTCTTGCATGACCCTCCTGGTCCCTTCCAGCTCTATGATTCTATGACATGACTTCCATGAAAATCCACGATACCAGCTTCTAAGTCAACGCACAAAAATTTTGTGCTGTCCCCTCAAGACGGCATTTTGGGGTTTTAAGAGTCCCTTTTAAATGATCACATTGTGTTCTCATTCAATCGAGGGGAAATGTAAGCATGTTGGGCTTAGGACACAATGTTGTACTCTTTAAACGCTTTGTCGTTAATGCCAAGGTCACAAGTGGTACTTTGTGCTCCATTGATTTCAAGACCCAAGGGAGGTCACTGCTTATGCACAGAGTACAATTAAATCAAGGTTAGGCAAGCAGGCTTCCTTAGTACAACAAGATAATGTGCCAATAAATTTGCATGTGATTTCTAAGCACCAAGAGGCTTCACGACGTTAATAATGACTCTATAAGAATGACCAGCTGCTGGGGGGGGGGTGTTCCTGAAGTTGGGGGGTGCATGGTGCAGTTTAGCTGTTGGTGGGAAGCACATAGGAGCTGCTCCACACCTTCCAGCATTTCACAGGTCATAGAATCATACAATTGTAAAGTTGGAAGGGACCATGAGAGTCATCTAGTCCAACCCCCTGCGATGCAGGAATATTTTGCCCCACATGGGGCTCGAACCCAAGATCAAGTCTCATGCTCTACTAACTGAGCTGTCCTTAATAGCTGCAGCACTTGAAAGGCCAAACTAGATGGAATGTTAAATGCCAAATATCTATAATAGCATGTTCAAGTTATGATTCGTAGTGTTTTGAAGTTTAAAATTTTATGCTATTTTAAATTGTGCACCGCACTTACGTTTCATTTTGCTTCAGAGGCAGTTTGGATGGACACTTATGTAGAAAAGCAGACTAAAAGTATTTTCAAATAAATGAATGGGATATACGACACATGACAACATAAGGGGTCTCCAAACCACCACTATTTTGCAGGAGGGATTCAAGTGCACACAGGAACTTTAGGTTTGTGTGATTAACGTGGGTTAAAGCACTCTCTTGCCCCTGTGCAACAAATCCACTTTATAAAAAGAATAAGACCTTTTTGCAGGTTGGAAAGTGACAATGAAATGAATGGAAATGAATGAATGTTTAACTGGAAGCATATAAACAAGCAGTAAGGAAATCAAGATGAATGCAGCATAAATGTTCGTTGTTGCATAGCCTTCCCACAAACAAATCAGAATGAATGCTCAACAAACTGGTCATTGGGAGGGGCCACAGAGTCAATTATAGCTAGATGATAGATAGTGAAATATACTTGAGAGTGGATTTCATGCTCTTTATTCAGCTCATAGTGGTGAGGAGGAATGGAAGTTCCCCCAGAATGTCTGCTTGATATACATTATTTACACAATGGGCCCCACGTGATTGGCTAATTCTGGGATTCTCCTGTAGGCCAATCAGGTTGCGGATTCACTTCCACCTGGAGCTGGATTGGGTGGCTCCTGTAAACCAATCAGACTGCTGTATTCTGAATCCTATTGTTCTAGGACCAATCAGACTGCTGCATTTTGGATCCTATTCAACTCAGTACATAATAGATAGATGATAGATAGATAGATGATAGATAGATGATAGATAGATGATAGATAGATAGATAGATAGATGATAGATAGATAGATAGATAGATAGATGATAGATGATAGATAGATGATAGATTGATTGATTTGTGTGTTATTGGAGTATGATCAGAAGCTTGAATGGTTTCCAGTCACCATAGAATGATTAATGATATTTGTCATTTCAGTGGTTATTTAAAATGAAATGAAAAGAAAAACTTGGGGGGGGGGTTTACACCTTCCACTAGGAGAGGAAGCCTTTATAACTGAAGAATCTGACATTATTTTATGGCCTGCTGCTTCCCAGCCAACACAAGTTAAATCACGAACGCTGTTCCGAGAGCCATGCCGACATTCTCCGTGTTTCCAACATGCAAAGCAAGCTCATAAATGAAACAGGAGCCAGATGGTCAAGCACCCAGCTAACAGGGAAATAAATGTTGCATATCCTTGTTTCAAATAGGAGAGTAGGTTACTCCAGATCATGGGAATTAGGATACTTCCATTTCCTGAGTCTGCCTCCTCACCCCACTCACCCCCAAATGGACAGCCCTCTGTATTTTTGCAGAAGGAAACAAAATTTTATAGCAACCATTTTTACATTTTGTTAGCATCTCACCCTTTTCTCTTTCTTTCTTTCTTTCTTTCTTTCTTTCTTTCTTTCTTTCTTTCTCCCTGCGATATCTTTCTTTTTCTTGGAACTAAGAGTTTTCCAGATGGTTCATAGCTATCTTATCTTGTGTTGATGCTCCATCTGGGATTCTCCACTTCTCAGAAAAATAAAGATATTTGAAAAACGTTAAACAGTCACAATATTGCTTAAAAATGCTTCCTTGTCACAACAATGCATAATATCTGTCATTTTAAAGGAGGGGAATAAAGGAGCAGAACAGGGTGGAAGGGGAGATAAGAAAGAATTTGTTTGTTTGTTTTTTTAAAAAGTGAGTTCAGTGCAATCCATCCCTATAGTTGCACAGAAATTTTGTAGCCCTGTCTTATACATGCCAATACATGGAAAGTGGGGTGTGTGCTTTGTTGAGGGGCGGTGGTACCTCTAGTGGGGGTCATGACATGCTTCTTCTGGGGTAGTTTGTTCACCTTTGGTCCCCACCCTGCACTCAGCTCTCACCTGTGGTTCCTGAAAGCTGTCAGCATGCAACAGTGGCTACATCCCAAGAAACAGCTGTGATGGGCTGGCTAAACCAGGTGAGGGTAGCTGATGGGTGTCAAACCCTCAGTGTGTCAGGGACTTCCCCTGCATGTGAAGACAGGATCCGGTGGAATGAACGGATGAGACCTAAAGAGGGCCCAATGGTCAAGGAGGCAATTTTTTGCGCATGCTGTAGATGGGGCAGATTGTGGGATGTGAAACACAAGAGCAATCAAGTACAACATTCCTAGAGTGAACATGTTTACACATGGGGAGGAATATTTGTCCAGCCAGCAGGTAAACTTCCTGTTTCCTTCTGGGCTCGGACAGACTTCCTCTGCATGTGACTAGTGGTGGGCGTGGCCTCACCTGTGCAGGTAATGAAAAAAGCACAGGGCAGGACAGCCATCTCTCTCTCTGTGACTACATGCATCGAAGAAGCAACATCTGGTTAGCCAAAGATGCTCTCTTGGCTTCCAGCCAAGAGAGGACAGAGGGACTGTCTCTTTATGAGATAGTTTCCAGGTATATGTTACTTTTCTAAGCTAAGTCTGCCTTCTGGGATCCGACTGTGAACAGAATGTGAGTAAACTCTTTTTATACTTTTATAGAAGACTGTGTCGTGTCTTATCTTTTAAGCTCTCTCTCAAGGTTTCTTCTTGGTTACAGCTCCTGATGAGTGAGGAGAGAGCTTAACCTCCACTAACAGGAGGAGAGAGGTGGGTTTATTTACAGTACTGGAGCCTCGCATTCTGAGGATCCAGGGGCAGCAGGAAGAAGGAGAAATCAGCAAAATGGGTTATTCCCCCACTTTTATCAGCAGCTACTGAGAGCAGCCTTTCCCCAGAATTTTTGTTAATGTTCGATGTTTTATTATGTTTTTATATGTGTTGGAAGCCGCCCAGAGTGGCTGGGACAACCTTTTTATTAAATTTATTATTATTATTGTTGTTATTACAGTGGTACCTCGGGTTACAGACGCTTCAGGTTACAGACTCCGCTAACCCAGAAATAGTATCTCGGGTTAAGAACTGTGCTTCAGGATGAGAACAGAAATCGTGCTCCGGAGGCACGGCAGCAGCAGGAGGCCCTATTAGCTAAAGTGGAACCTCAGGTTAAGAACAGTTTCAGGTTAAGAACGGACCTCCGAAACAAATTAAGTTCTTAACCTAAGGTACCACTGTATTATTATTATTCCTTGGGGGTTCACTGAATCCAACTTGTAGCCTTGCGTGATATGGCTTTTCCAGCATTCCTGATCTATGATTTGCGAATGCAGATCATGCCCATTATTAACATGTTTATCTCATGGATTTCTGAAGTGGCAAATATCCTTTCACCCTCCAGTTCTTTCTGCTGACACCCAGAGAGCCATGAGGTCCAGCTTATCTCCAGAGAGGAAGCCACAGCTCATACAGGCTTGAATTTACTGCTGCTGCAGCCGGCTTTGCTGTAAATTCAGCTGCCACGGCATGCCAGGGCTTCTTCCAGACAGCCTGGCAAGGTAATTGGCTCTCATTGCAGACGCTACTGTGCTGGAGGGTCCCTTATTTTTCATTAAAGGCTTACTGGACGTCCTTTCCCTGAACTTATTTTCTTCCCACCCAGAAACGGATTGCTGTCAGTAGATTGAACTCCCTATGCACAGACTTCATTAGACGGGCACAAAGATGGAAAGACACAGCCCTATCCACTATAGGCTGATAAAATTATTGGACTTGGCTGAGATGGCTAAGCTAACACATTTAGAGAAAAATCATTATAGACTTCTTTCATGAAAGAGAAAATGAACTTGTAAAATCAGGATTCAGAGACTGAAAAAATACTGGTTTGTAGAAGACAGAATATTTGGAGCTTGAAGAATAAATAGCCTATGTAGCTGCAGAGAGCTGGTCATTCTTTTACTCTATCTTTCTTTAGTTTTCTCCTCCTCCTCCTCCTCCTCCTCCTCCTCCTCCTCCTCCTCCTCCTTTTCTCTTGCGTTCTTCTCCTTTAGATTTCTCCTTTTCCTGTATTTTCTTCCTTCTGACTTTTTCAGATTAAGTAGCTGATTTATCTCAGTATATTATAAAAGGATACTTTGTGTAATGGGCATGTATTTTCTCCCCAAAGATCTTTATTGAAACTTAACATATATACATAATAACCAAAATTCCCAATAATTCCCTCACATAAAATATAATATCTAAATTACAACAGCTGCATATTATACACTTAATTATAAAACCCACCATTTACCCTCTACTTCTGTCCACAGCAATTAGACTTCTTTATATTTCTTTCTACTTTCCCCCCTTGCATTCTATAATAAATTATTTTTGTTAAATTCTGATTTTTCATTCTTTCTTTATTGGTTTTGTTCTTGCTTACATTTTTTATTCTAAGCCTATTAGCATGTCATTTTTAGAACAATATTTTGACATATAATCCTCAAAATACTTCCACTTCATTCTTAACTTTTGATTTGATTGATATCTTATAATTGAAGTTAATTTTGCCAATTCTATATACTCACTTGATTTACAAATCCACTCTTCCTTTGTTGGCGTGTCCTGAGATGGGCGTGTATTTCTGTGTATCTTTGAATAAGTACCAATAAATAAAACATAAAGGATTTGATTAGGTGGAAGGAGAAAATCCCCACACTGTGCACATGGCCAAGAAACTAGGAATAAGTTTCGCATGACGTAGCAACACAGGAAGCTTCCTTACGTTGAGTCAGACCATTGGCCCATCTTGCTCAGGGTGCAATACATTGCTGGGCAGATGCTCTTCTGATATCCAAGCAGGAGACATTTTCAGACCTACCAAGAGATGCAGAAGATGGAACCTGTGTCTTTTGGCAGACCATTAAATTGTTGTTGTTTAGTCGTTTAGTTGTGTCCGACTCTTCGTGACCCCATGGACCAGAGCACGCCAGGCACTCCTGTCTTCCACTGCCTCCCACAGTTTGGTCAGACTCATGTTTGTAGCTTCGAGGACACTGTCCAACCATCTCGTCCTCTGTCGTTCCTTTCTCCTTGTGCCCCCAATCTTTCCCAGCATCAGGGTCTTTTCCACGGAGTCTTCTCTTCTCATGAGGTGGCCAAAGTATTGGAGCCTCAGCTTCACGATCTGTCCTTCCAGTGAGCACTCAGGGCTGATTTCCTTCAGAATGGATGTGTTTGATCTTCTTGCAGTCCATGGGACTCTCAAGAGTCTCATCCAGCACCATAATTCAAAAGCATAAATTCTTCGGCGATCAGCCTTCTTTATGGTCCAGCTCTCAGTTCCATACATCACTAATGGGAAAACCATGGCTTTACTATACGGACCTTTGTTGGCAAGGTGATGTCTCTGCTTTTTAAGATGCCATCAAGGTTTGTGATCGCCTTTCTCCCAAGGAGCAGGCGTCTTTTAATTTCGTGACTGCTGTTACCATCTGCAGTGATCATGGAGCCCAAGAAAGTAAAATCTCTCACTGCCTCCATTTCTTCCCCTTCTATTTGTAACTGGCTGACTGACTGAACCCAAAGGGTGCTCATCAATGGTTCCTCTTCATCCTGGAGAAGAGTGACTAGTGGGGTGCCACAGGGTTCTGTCTTCGGCCCGGTCTTATTCGACATCTTTATCAACGACTTGGATGATGGACTCAAGGGCATCCTGATCAAATTTGCAGATGACACCAAACTGGGGTGTGTGTGTGTGTGGCTAACACCCTAGAGGACAGGATCACACTTCAAAACGACCTTGACAGATTAGAGAACTGGGCCAAAACAAACAAGATGAACTTTAACAGGGAGAAATGTAAAGTATTACACTTGGGCAAAAAAAATGAGAGGCACAAATACAAGATGGGGGACACCTGGCTTGAGAGCAGTACATGTGAAAAGGATCTAGGAGTCTTGGTTGACCACAAACTTGACATGAGCCAACAGTGTGACGCGGCAGCTAAAAAAGCCAATGCAATTCTGGGCTGCATCAATAGGAATATAGCATCTAGATCAAGGGAAGTAATAGTGCCACTGTATTCTGCTCTGGTCAGACCTCACCTGGAGTACTGTGTCCAGTTCTGGGCACCACAGTTCAAGAAGGACACTGACAAACTGGAACGTGTCCAGAGGAGGGCAACCAAAATGGTCAAAGGTCTGGAAATGATGCCTTATGAGGAACGGCTAAGGGAGCTGGGCATGTTTAGCCTGGAGAAGAGGAGGTTAAGGGGTGATATGATAGCCATGTTCAAATATATAAAAGGATGTCATATAGAGGAGGGAGAAAGGTTGTTTTCTGCTGCTCCAGAGAAGCGGACACGGAGCAATGGATCCAAACTACAAGAAAGAAGATTCCACCTAAACATTAGGAAGAACTTCCTGACAGTAAGAGCTGTTCGACAGTGGAATTTGCTGCCAAGGAGTGAGGTGGAGTCTCCTTCTTTGGAGGTCTTTAAGCAGAGGCTTGACAACCATATGTCAGGAGTGCTCTGATGGTGTTTGCTGCTTGGCAGGGGGTTGGACTCGATGGCCCTTGTGGTCTCTTCCAACTCTATGATTCTATGATTCTATTTGCCAGGAGGTGATGGGCCCAGTGGCCATGATCTTCGTTTTTTTGATGTTGAGCTTCAGACCAAATTTTGCGCTCTCCTCTTTCACCCTCATTAAAAGGTTCTTTAATTCCTCCTCACTTTCTGCCATCAAGGTTGTGTCATCTGCATATCTGAGGTTGTTGATATTTCTTCCGGCGATCTTAATTCTGGCTTGGGATTCATCCAGTCCAGCCTTTCGCATGATGAATTCTGCATATAAGTTAAATAAGCAGGGAGACAATATACAGCCTTGCCGTACTCCTTTCCCAATTTTGAACCAATCAGTTGTTTCATATCCAGTTTTAACTGTAGCTTCTTGTCCCACATAGAGATTTCTCAGGAGACAGATGAGGTGATCAGGCACTCCCATTTCTTTAAGAACTTGCCATAGTTTGCTGTGGTCGACACAGTCAAAGGCTTTTGCATAGTCAATGAAGCAGAAGTAGATGTCTTTCTGGAACTCTCTAGCTTTCTCCATAATCCAGCGCATGTTTGCAATTTGGTCTCTGGTTCCTATGCCTCTTCTAAATCCAGCTTGCACTTCTGGGAGTTCTTGGTCCACATACTGCTTGAGCCTTCCTTGTAGAATTTTAAGCACAACCTTGCTAGCGTGTGAAATGAGTGCAATTGTGCGGTAGTTGGAGCATTCTTTGGCACTGCCCTTCTTTGGGATTGGGATGTAGACTGATCTACTCCAATCCTCTGACCTTTAAATTACAGCCCTCCAAATGGCAGGTTGTAAACAGTGATGAAGAATGTCCGTACAGCTAAGACAGAGCTCCAGTTAGCCAATGGGAGAGCTCATCCGGGATTAGGCGGGAGGCCCTCAAGTGATGTTGCAGGCCCTCAACCTGCCGCAGACAATAGATGGCCAACAGACAGGGGTAGTGGGAATTGTAGTCCAATGGGACCTAGAGGGCTTCAGGTTGCCCATCGCTGGTGTAAAGCCTGTTCAGGACAAATGAAAGTGGCTTAGGTCAGAAGCAAGAAGAAATTCCGACGAAAGAAGAATGGCAGATGAAATTAATGGATTATGCAGAATTGGACAAAATGACAGGAAGGATTCGAAACCTGCGGGACCAGAGATTTACAGAAGATTGGAAGAAGTATATGAACTATTTGAAGAGCAACTGTAACCAACAAATTACACTAGTAGGTCTACAAGAAGTTTTGTAAGGAGAAATATATGAAGTGTTACAAAGTAGAAAAAGATAGAGATATTGGTTATGAGTTTAATAGGGAAAATAAGAAATGCATACTAAGAGATTAGATTGGAAAATTTTCAGACAGGACTGACGTAAGTCAAAAAATTGAATAAGATGTAAAAGTATTTTTAATTCCTGTTGAAAATGGTATGTTAAAAAAACTAATAAAAAATTATATAAAAAAAGAAAGAAAGTGCCTTAGGTCAGTTTGTTCACCCAACACAGGATTGTCTACTTTGACTGGTAGCAGACCTTCAGAGTCTTAGGCTGAGAACTCACAAACCTATCAAATTTATAAAATCGTGTGTGGAATGGAGAGGGTGGATAGAGAAAAGATTTTCTCCCTCTCCAATAACATACCAGTCACCTGGACACCCCAGAATTACTGCAGCTATCCTGGGATGTCCCTTTATGGCTCCCATGAGAGTGCACGCCCCCAAAGACGCCTGCTATTCTGGGAGGCCGTGTTCTTTGGCGAGTCAACTAGTTCATCCGAGAGCACAGCCCCAAAAGACACGCACCCCAATTTCCCCCTGCAGGATGTGGAGGGTGTGCCACAACACTAGAATTGGTGGACATCCAACTGAAGCAGAACGTTGGAAGATTCAGGACAAGGCTTAGCTGAACGACGGAACTTGGTCCCACAGGAAATAGTGATGGGACTATTGTCAGGAGTAGTCGCTGTGCTCTTCAGATCACCACACAAACGCTTCTTGTTCTTTTATAACTTTTTATTGTGTATTAACAAACTTTTAAACGATCCTTATCTTTAACTATTCTTCCTCAGAGTCACTTATTTCAGACACCTCCTGGGCTCTGCTTCTCCGTGACCAGCCACCCTCAAAATGTCGAACGCGCCCTTCCCTTCGCTTTCCCGCTCTTTTTTCTAACCTCCTTGCTAGAGCTGGCTTGTATCTCCCCTCCTCCGAATCTGAGCTAGAACTTAACCCTTGCCTTTCCTGTGAACATCCTGTCCCTCCCTGTTGTTCCTCTTGCTCTCTTCTGTTAGATTCACTGCTCTCCTCCTCCTCTTGGGGAAAACATTCTCCCTCTGGGAAACTGGAAACTTCTAACTCTAACTCTTCCCTGACATCTATCACCTAGGATTTGGCAAATTCTTAGCCATCACGACTGTGCTCTGCCTTCACAGTGGGAGGCAGCAATGCATCTGAATACCAGTTGCTGGAAGCCACAAAAGAAGGGAGAAGGCTCTTGTCCTGCTGGGTCCTGAGTTTCCCACAAGCGTCTGATTGGCCACTGTGAGAAGAGGATGCTGTACTAGATGGGTCATTTGCTTACACCAGCAGGTTCTTCTTATGCTTACTGATCAGCCCACAGATTTTTCTCTTTCTTTCTTTCTTTCTTTCTTTCTTTCTTTCTTTCTTTCTTTCTACAGAACACATCTCTCCCAGCATGAGCCAACGGAGCTGCTTTGGCTAAGCAGGATGGGTGAGACCTGCACAATAAGCTATTCAGTTTTGCTAATGGAGCATGGCATCTATAATCAAATCTCTCTTCCCACATCTTGGCACAGATCAGACAGGTCACTTTTATTTTCACTTTGGAGGGGGGGGGGGGCGAGAAGCAAAGATGAAAAAAAAAACCAAAAAAAATCCCAAAGCATAAAGAAAAAGCCAGACTGTGTTTTGTTGTTGTTGTTTTTAAATCTGGTCAATGTTTCAGAGGGGTTTTTTTTTGCTAGGAAGCCAACACTTCAGTTTCGTAATTGCAATGCCCTTTTGGGTAATGACCATTTTGCAACCGTAATTGAAAACTCTGGAGGGTTTGATGCGTAAGTGTTGCTTTGTTTTTGGCTGGCAGTTACTGAGGAGATAATAAAACCAACACTTAGCAGTGGTGTTATTTATCTAAATGCATTAAAAAAACCATAAAGGTGCTCTCATTATCATGCCTAGGGAAGTTTTTACTGTTTTACCGTGTTTGATATTTAAATTTGCTGGAAGCCACCCAAAGTGCCTGGGGCAACCCGGTCAGATGGGTGGCATATAAATTAATAATAATAATAATTAATAAAAAATTCCATTTTTCAAACTGAGAAACCCAGGCAAAAGGATTCTAAAGATCCACGTAGTGTCAGTGCTTCCATCAAGAGTTCTGGAGAGAGTTTTCAAGCTGTCCAACATTAAAATAAGAATAAAATTTTAAAAGTATCCAAAGTGTAGTAGAAAGACTGGTGCTATTATTATTCTTTTACAGATTTATAAACCACTTCACAGTCTTGGGCCCGTCAGCAACTCTTAGGCTAACCTACCGCGCAAGGCTGTTGTTCATTTTACCACTGCTTTTATTGTGTTGCTTGAGCATCGTTTGGTGGAGACATATTTAATGAATGAGCAAATAGAACTGGGCTACACAATTCCTTCCCGTAAGTGCAAATGTTGTGTTTTGAAAAGCCATTGTACCTGCCAACATTTCACTGGTGAAAATAAGGGTGCTCTTGTAGATTCAGAAGACCCCTATTGCTCCATCAAGAGATGATTGCTGATCCTGATGGCAAGCTTTGAGCTGTATGGTGCCCAGGAATAGGAGGTAAATTTGAGGCAGCTCATATTTAAAGTAAAACTGACCTCATCTGCACTTTGCGAAATGCTATGCAAACTGAAACACAGACACCCTTCACAATTTGCCCTTCTCTGAATTTTGCAATTTGCAAATTTTGCAAATTCTCTGAATTTCCAGTTGAAAATGCATACTCTAGAATTAAATGGGCATAACTATGCATATAATTAAATGGGCATAACTGCATATAAATGAAAATAACATGCAAAAAAATAGACTGTGGAAAAACTGCTTTGCGTACACACACAAATCTCTATACCTTGGTTCTCAAACTTAATCCATTCCAGGAGTCCATTCGACTCCTGACATGGTTCAAAAACCAAGGTGTGGCTTCTGATTGGCTGCAGGAGCTTCTTGCACTTAATTGGAAGCCATGGAAGCTTCCAAAAAATGTTTGCAAACCGGAACACTTACTTCCGGGTTTGCGGCATTCGGGAGCCGATTTGTTCGGGAGCCAAGCCATTTGAGTACTAAGGTACCACTGTATTAGGGGGAAATTGCAATAAAACGCTGATCAGTTTTTGTGGGGATTGTTGTAGAAATGTGGAGAGCTGAACTTAACAATGGAACTCTGAGAATTTCAAGAAAATGTTTTTCAGGTGGTACTTAACACCATCAAAGCTTGCCAAAATTTATAAATAGAAGTCTAATTTATGCTGTTAATGTGGAAAAATGGAAGGAACATTGCTGCATATCTGGTGGAGCTGCGAAAAAACCAAAACCTACTGGGGTATGTTTCATGGAGAACTCAATAAATAAATAAATTAAAAACATATTTACAAAAGAAACCAGAAGCATATTTATTAGGCTTATTGGGAAAAGAGATACCACCAAAAAAAAGGAATTTTCTTATATGCTACAGCCGCCACCACGATAGTATATGCCAGCAAATGGAAGAGCTAAGTAATACCCACAAAAGAAGACTTACAAATTAAGTCAATTTATAGAAATGGCAAAGCTAACTGCATACATAAGAAGGCAGACAAACCAAAAACTCAGACTAGATTGGCAATGTTTCGAAGAACACATGGGCAAACATGGTTCAAGAAAGAATATGTTGATATGCTTAGATTAAAGGAGTAAAGTAAAAAGGTAAAGGTAAAGGGACCCCTGGCCATTAGGTCCAGTCGTGGCCGACTCTGGGGTTGCGGCGCTCATCTCGCTTTATTGGCCAAGGGAGCCGGCGTACAGCTTCCAGGTCATGTGGCCAGCATGACTAAGCTGCTTCTGGCGAACCAGAGCAGTGCACGGAAACACCGTTTACCTTCCCGCCGGAGTGGTACCTATTTATCTACTTGCACTTTGATGTGCTTTCAAACTGCTAGGTTGGCAGGAGCAGGGACCAAGCAACGGGAGCTCACCCCATCGCGGGGATTCGAACCGCTGACCTTCTGATCGGCAAGTCCGAGGTTCTGTGGTTTAACCCACAGCGCCACCCGCGTCCCCCTAGGAGTAAAGTAGAAAATATTAATTAGGAATGTCATAATGAGATCAAAATTTAAAATTTAAAAACTGCAGTGATAGTATTGAATCTATAATATAAGGAAGTTGAGATGTTGTGGGAAGATATGGGGGTGGGAAGGATTTATGTGTATGTAAATAGTAGCCTTATTTTTGTATGTCTTTGCATACAAAGGTGCATTTCTTTTTCTGTATTACTAAAATAAAAATTTAAAAAAGAAAAAAAGAATGGAACTCTGAGAAGTTGATAGAAAACAAAACTGATGGATTCACCCTTCCTTAGTGACACAGAAGTCTGTGCCCTCGTCTGCAGCCAATCTCACAGCTGTCAACTGTTCCCTTTTCTTAAGGGAAATTCCCTTATTCCGAATAGGATTCCTCGCAAGAAAAGGGAAAAGTTGACAGCTATGGCCAACATGCATCTCTGCCTCTGATTCCGAGCTTCAACCTCAGAGGGCAGGAAGTTGGAAGGTGATGAATAGCAATTCTAGGACCAATGCACACACACTTTAAAAGCATTGCTAGCATCCTGTTTATCAGTGACGAACGCATTCACAAAGTGAAAGCCCAGCCAACATTTTGGCTGCTGCATTTTGGACAAATTGAAGTTTCAGAGTTGTCTTCAAGGGCAGCCCCACATAGAGTGCGTTGGAATAATCCAGTCTGTAAGTTACCAGAGCATGGAGTAGTGGCGAAGTCATCTTTGTCCGAAAGGGGCCATAGCTGCTGAACCCGTGTAAATAGTATTTTTCTGCTTCCATTTTTTTCTTCCTTTCAATGATTTTCAAAACTACTCCAGGGCACTATTTATAAATCATTCAGTGTTCTGTTCATCATCTGGGAGATTTATGGGTCTTGCTCAGTGCTTCAACATGTCACATTCACCTCCCTGTTTTTGATAAGATGCTGCTTTGAAATATTACCCAGATCCCCAAATCATTTCCAGAATGATTTTCACTTGGGTTTCACTTTGTGGGGTTTGTTTCTGTCAAAAAAAGTTTAAATGTAAAAATGTAAAGGCTGAAAAAGGGACGCAGGTGGCGCTGTGGGTTAAACCACAGAGCCTAGGGCTTGCCAATCAGAAGGTCAGTGGTTCGAATCCCGGCAACGGGGTGAGCTCCTGTTGCTCGGTCCCAGCTCCTGCCAACCTAGCAGTTCGAAAGCACGTCAAAGTGCAAGTAGATTAATAGGTACCGCTCTGGCGGGAAGGTAAACGGCTTTTCCGTGTGCTCTGGTTCGCCAGAAGCGGCATAGTCATGCTGGCCACATGAGCCGGAAGCTGTACGCTGGCTCCCTCGGCCAATAAAGCGAGATGAGCGCCGCAACCCCAGAGACAGTCACGACTGGACCTAATGGTCAGGGGTCCCTTTACCCTTTACCTTTAAAGGCTGAAATAGAGGTATGTCATAAACTATACATTTTAAAATGATGGTGATGCTTTTAGACCAGGGATAGGGAATCTTTTTCAGGCTGATTCATTTCCCCCCACAAACTTCTGGAAGCCACATGGTGGTGGCGAACAGGGCCACTTGCAAAAGGGGGTGGACCAGAGAATGTAAATTTTACCTCTGTGCGATTGTTCCTTCTCACACTTTTTCTCTGTGTCCTTTATCCACAGAAGGAAGAGGCATTGTAAGAGACCAAGAACCTCCAGGCAAGAACACCCAAGGTGCGTGTGACGGAAGAACAGTAGGGGATTGGACTAGGGTTGCCAGACCTCTAGGTCTGACCTAGAATCTCCAGGTTGAGATTTTAACCTTTACTTTTTCTATATATAAAAATACTATTAAGACGACTATGCTGTGTGGGGAGTTTGCAAGATTCATCCTGGCAGGAGCCAGCTGCAAATCATTGCATAGACACTCGCAGTTGATGAATTACTTGTTTTTCTCAACGCAGCCTACACAGTGAAACGTCCCACAAGCAAATCTGAACACATTGAAACTTGGGGAATCTGCTTTTTGGCTTGGATGGCTGAAAAACACACACATTTGAATGTGATATGGCTAGCTGCAGATGGAACCATCATCCATCTATATTGTGTTTGGAAACACTCTGAATCCTAGCAAAATCTGAAGTTTACAAGCAGGTCTTATTTCTGAAATATGAGAGTTTTATGATCCATCTTACTTGGAGAATGAAGTCCTTAAAAGTATCTTAGGCATTTCTGGAGGGTGGACACATTCAACTGGTGTTCAGAAGTAGGAACACTTCCAATCTGTGCTATTTTTCTAGAAAAAGAGGTGCTGGAGCTCACAATGAACTGTTCTTTTATAAAGGCAATGGCGCACACCTGAGAGGTGCCAGAACTGAGTTCTGGTGAGTTACGGCTGAAAAAAGCCCTTCTTCCAATACATACATTTATTTTAATTTTTGACTAAAAGCCACATGCAGCTCAGGACAGACTTCTGGAGATCCACCCCCCTCCCAAGAAAAACAGTCAAATGTTCTTACAATGCCCACTTTGGCCCAGAAAGTAGTTCCAGTTGTCAAATATATGGTTTTCCTATAAGTTGTTTGCCTAGAACAGGGATGTGGAAGCTTCCATCAGCCACAGCCCTCAGAACTGTGGATCAGGGATGATGGGAGTTGGAATTCAACAACATCTGGAGGGCCAGCAGTTCCCCATGCTAGATTTAAAATAAATAAAAGTCCCCCCCTGTGTGTGTGTGTGTGTGTGTGTGTGTGAAAAACCAACCAGCATCTTCATTCAATCTATGCTCTAGCCACAAGATCTACTAGTGAAGAATCAGCCAGGTATTTAATGAAAGTTTCATCTCGTCCTAGAACATTATTAGCTGATCTTTCCAGGGCCGATTTGAGAAAAGCTCTTATGCTGCTCAGAGCTGGGAAAATGTCTTCAGCTTGTTTAGAAAGGAAATACTGAAATGTACCTTTCAGCTTAAAATAGTCTTATCTGTGGAGAAGAAGCTACAGAGAACACAGTCCTCGTTTTGTGTTCCGTTGTCTCACGTTGTTGTGATGCCGCATGAAACAAGACCCGATGTCCTTTGTTAAAGGAGCGCGTCCATTGGCTAGATTGAACAATATGATGTGCCCTGAGTGCTTAACAACCACCTTGGAAGGAGTAGAAAGGAGAGAGATAACTATCTTCTATATACTAATAGAGAACCCGTTTTCTGTGTGCGGGTGCTTATGCAGCCAAAGCGTTGTCATCCACACACAAGAGGGAGGTATTGGTAGACTTGGGAGAACCCCGAGGCTTGGAAAAAAACATTATGAGGGGAAATGAGAGAACCAAAACAGTCTAATGATCTACCACAGTGCTTCCCAACCTTTTCCAAACTGTTGCCCCATTCTGACCTTGTTTCCTTCCTGTGGCCCCCCCAGCCCATCCTATGTAGCTATTTACAATTACATAAAATGGCAGGAACATAATGAAATGTTGCTGAAGCAGAAAAACATAGAATCATAGAGCTGGAATGAACTCCAATGGTCATCTTTCTAGAGCAACCCCCTGCAACGCAGGAAACTCAGCTAAAGCATCCATGATAGATGGCCGTCCAACCTCTGCTTAGAAACCTCCAGGGAAGGAGAGTCCAGAACCTCCCAAGGGAGATCCATCTTCCACATACTACAAAAAGTAAACAACATTTAATTGACACAGAGGGGGGAACCTACTGATTACAGTCCAAAAGCATACCCTCCAACATTTCTCCGATGAAAATAAAGGTAAAGGGACCCCTGACCATTAGGTCCAGTCATGGCCGACTCTGGGGTTGCGGCGCTCATCTCACTTTATTGGCTGAGGGAGCCGGCGTACAGCTTCCGGGTCATGTGGCCAGATGCTCTGGCGAACCAGAGCAGCACACGGAAACGCCGTTTACCTTCCCGCCAGAGTGGTACCTATTTATCTACTTGCACTTCAATGTGCTTTCGAACTGCTAGGTTGGCAGGACCGATGAAAATAGGGACGTCCTATTGCATAATAATAATTTTACTATTTATACCCCAGCCATGTGACTGGGCTTCCCCAACCACTCTGGGTGGCTTCCAACATATATAAAAACATAATTAAACATTAAAGAAACTTCCCTACACAGGGCTGCCTTCAGATGGCTCAGGGGTCGGGTAACTCCATACCCTTCAACATTCCTTTGGTGAAAATAACGACGTCCCAAGGAAAAGCAGGACATTCTGGGATCAAATCAGAAACTGGGATGACTTCTGTAAATCCAGGCCTGTCCCTGGAAAATAGGGATACTTGGGGGGGGGGTCTGAAAAAGGCACAAGGGAGTTATATATATATGGGAGAATTTTAAAAAGCAAATGGTCCTCACTGACCTGGTGCAAAAAGATCTTGTAATCCGGAGGAGCCCTGGCTGCCTAGATAAAACACTACAGCCCCACACACCTTTACCTGGGAGTACAGCCCACTGAACTCAGTGTGGCTTTCTTCTGAGTAGGCACTTAGTTATTTACTGGATGAAAGTCAGCAGAACTAGATGACCCTGCTCAGCTAGGCACTGGGGTGGATTTTGCCCCATGCCTTGCAGAGCCAGGCCAGCGGAGCTGATGGACCCTGTGCCCCTCTGCAACATCCAAAGGCCCCGATCTGCTAGGCGCTGGGATGGATTGCACCCCATGCCTTGCGGAGTCAGGCCCAGGCTGCCACCTGGCCCAGCACTGGTGGCAGCTACAAGCAGTGGTCAAAACGGGAGCCTCAGCGGTTGCCCTCTTCCCATGGAAACAAACCAGGACTGCGCCAAGAAAATGCATGTGGCAAAAAGAAGGGCTCGGCCGCCCCCTGGTTGGCTGCCACCTGGTGGGCCTGCCCCCTTACCTGCTTCTGATTGGCTAAGCAGATAGCCAACCAATCAGGATACTTTTAAAAAATGATTTCTTTTCTTCTCACTTCCCTCTGTGGCTTCCTAGCTTCATGTCCCCCATTTACATAAGGTCCACCTGTGGCCCCCTTGGAATATCCTGGGTTCCCCCCAGAGAGCCATATGGGAAACACGGATCTAGCAGACCACCTCCCCTTTGCTGGAACTAAATGGGAGAAGTCTTTGAACAGAGAAAACAAGTATCAGAAGCTGGCATGCAATGAATTGTGCTTCAGTGTCTGGTGGTCTTCTCTCCAAGTTTGCGGCTCAGGCTAGGCATATTCCATTGAACCACTGAATTGGTTGAATACCATACAAACACACAACGTATCCCTTAAAAAATCTGGGACATGATTTACAGGAGACAGAGGGATAAACTTTGCCTGAGGCAGGCTACAGACCTATGAAAGCGACTATTAAAAGGTAGGAGGGAGAATCAGTGGTTGCTTCCAGACAATCTGTTTTTTGAGCATTCATCCAGATCTATTCGTACAAAATTCGTGTGGAGTTTATATGACACCAGCTGTTTATTGAGCTTTCCTTTTTATATGTTTATGGCTGGTTATATGACGTATCCCTCAATTGCTACCCCACCATTTCCGCTGCATTTTCCCGCTGCTTTCCTTGCAAAAAGGTCTGTTTTGGGGTGAGTGGGTTTGTTGTGCAAGAGTAGAAAATCCAGGGATGCGGGTGGCGCTGTGGGTTAAACCACAGAGCCTAGGACTTGCCAATCAGAAGGTCGGCGGTTCGAACGGGTGAGCTCCCATTGCTTGGTCCCTGCTCCTGCCAACCTAGCAGTTCGAAAGCACGTCAAAGTGCAAGTAGATAAATAGGTACCACTCCGGCGGGAAGGGAAACGGCGCTTCTGTGTGCTGCTCTGGTCCACCAGAAGCGGCTTAGTCATGCTGGCCACATGGACATAGTCATGGCTGTACACCGGCTCCCTCGGCCAATAAAGTGAGATGAGCGCCGCAACCCCAGAGTCGGCCACAACTGGACCTAATGGTCAGGGGTCCCTTTACCTTTACCTTTAGTAGAAAATCCACTAATTGCCCCTGAAAAATGAAAACATTCAGGAAATGCCCATTGACACTCCAGATCGTACTGCAGAGAATTGCACACATGCTAAGTTGGTTGAATCAGCTAGTTGTTGAGTCCATCATGTAGATGTGCAACTTCATGATAAGAATGAATTGTAGGCTTAAAAAAGTTTAACTTAGGTAAGCGAGGCATTCTCCATTTCAGTGTGAATTAACATAGGCAACAGGAACAGTGTGACTGGCTAAACTAGAAGCAGGAATCTGGGTTTAAGAAGTCCAAGATTAGAGCAGGGCATTCAGAACTGCATGGAAACAATGAAGTTGTCCCAACATGCTGACACACCAAGCTTTTAATGTGGAGGGCTAGCTTACTCACAAAGCTTCTCTGCCTTGTGGGAATGTCAAGGATGCAGGTGTCCATGGAAGATGTTGAGTGTGTTCCTGGTGGAAGAAGCAGTTCTTGGGCCCTTCTGAGTCCACTTCTGCTGTTTACAAAGGTTGGTTGGTACCCTCCCCAGACTCCACTGATGCTCTCCTCTCCCCAGGACAATTCCTGCCTCCCCATCTAGACTCCTACCCCTTCTAGCCTCTGTTCCCTGTTCTCAGCCCCTATTTGATCCTTCTCTTCTCTCTCCTCCTCAACCACAGACTGCCAACCCAAGCCCGGCAATGTATCAGGGCTCATGATACAGCTATCCACATGTAAGACTAATGTTTGGACTGCAAATGGCCGTTTCGCATCAAGGGCTTCCTTGCAACAAGGTATAGTGAAGTATACAATGTATGTTCTCCAGTCTCTTTCCTCTTTTTTCTGTTGCTGGTGGAATTGGAGGAAGTGCACAACCTGATGGCATGAGACATAAGGAAAGTTTTCACTGCACATTATAAAATGGCAAAGGGAAAACATGACACAGAGGTGCCACTTTCGACAGCACACAGCACCTTAAATCACCCCAACAATCCACCGCAGATTTGCAGAGGGGGAGATCAGGGAGAGGAAGTTCCTTGCCCTAGTGGAACAACTTCAATCCTATAAATTTGATTGGTTCTGTTTCTAACAGAAAAGTATGACTCCACCTATAGATAGATAAATTTCATGCTGCAGAAAACTAGTTTATTTACCGTCACATAAGTTCTTTTTTTAAAGAATTTTTTGTTTTATTTTGTTAATGTGCAGGATATAATAAGACACACATAAAGATCTGAGAAATCAAAATCCTCATGATCTATTACCAGAGGCGGAGCCAGCTGCTCTGACACCTGGAGCGGTGCACATGTTGTGCACCTGGGGCGGGGCACCCACCGCACTCCCTTCCTCCGCCAGTATCTATTACTAACCTGTTTCCTAATAAGTATTCACTATTGCATTAACTCATGCCTTATACTTGCAAGGCTGATACACAAACCATCTCTGCCTTCATACTCTCCCAGATGAGATCTTGCAAATTACAACAGAGGACCTCGCCTGTTTAATCCTTTTTATATTAATGCATTTTTTAACAGTGCGTTAGTGTAATGAACTTTGATCCCACAACTTTACAAAAAAGGGTTCTCTATGCACAGCAGGGCAAAAAATTTTTTTTCCCCTTGCTTCTTTCCAAGAAAACCAAACCCTGGGCAAAGTGCCTGAAACCCTCTGGAACCTTGCACTGCCCTGATACTGGAGTGGCGTGCCACAGTGGGTTTCTAAGAAGAACCCCCATATCCTGGAGATGCAGAAAAGAGATTTGGGGGGAGAGTGGTTAGGGGAAACAGCTAATGACTGTGTGCATGTGCGGAGATCACCAGGAGGAGGAGGAGGAGCTAGAAGGAAGCAGGAACCAGAGTCTGCGGGATCCGTGCACCTTCGCTGGCAGCCAGCGCGTCCAAAGCCCAGAACCAGGGCTTGGCCACCAGGAGGCAGCGCGGAGCTCGGGCTCATCTGCAGGCAGGCAGGCTGGCAGGACCGGGGTGGGTGGAAGGAGTTCCAGCAGTTTGCTGACCCTCATTCCCAACGCAGGTCGCCGGGTTTGGGCTGACCCCTTTGGCTGCCTGTTGCTCGGCGGACCGGTGCAGGCAAGCGAGGGAGAGCGCGCGCGCGCGCAATTACGCATCTGCACCCCGAGGTCAGAGGGAACGTCCGCACCGGAGGGGAGGGGAAAGGAGAAATTCCCTCGTCTCCCAACCCCAGGCGCGCAGGGGACCGACGCGTGGAGCCCTAGTTGCGCCCTGCCCGGAGGTTAGGGATTTTTATTTTATTTTATTCACGACGCGGCTGCAGCAGACTGTCGCGAGCTCTGCACGGCGCCTCGTGCGCTCCCCCCCCCCACTTTTTGCAGCACCTGCTGCCATCTGGGTTCTGCCTTCGCAAAATACAGCTACAAAGGGGGTGTGGTTTGGGGGCGTGTGTGTCTGTGTGCAGAGAGTTCGAGGAACCTCAGCACAGAAATCCGCTTGCAAAAGCGGAGCGGCGTCTGGATGCAAAGCAGCGTTGGGAAACTTCTGCGACCTCGCCTCCGCGCGGATTCTCCTCCAAGCCCTCTTCTCTTCCTGGGAGGAAACAGAGCTGGAGTTACGTTGCCTCCTCTCCCACAGGAGAAGTGCAGCAGCTGGCGCTGAGCCACGCCGGGCGAATTTGACAGAGGAGAATCCAAATACCGCCCGAAGGGGAATCAAGATGTGCAAAGGGAGCCTCGGAGAGGCCGGTGCCCTCACTGCTTAGCCGCCGAGCCGCACCACCACCGCCGCCGCTACTTTCGGATCCGTTTGCCCGCCCCGTCGAACTTCAGGGTTACTCATAAGCGAAATGAAAACGAAGGCGGATGCCAGGGAGCTGTCTGCTTCCTCCACCGTGATCCGGGATCGAGCGGACCTTCTTCAGGAGCCCCTGCTCTCCGATCGCGGCCCCTTTGCCCGACGGGAGACGGTGGAAGCCATAGACCTGTCTCTGGACGGGCTGCTGTATCCCAGAAGCAGCGACGAGGAGGAAGAAGAGGACGAGGAGGAGAGGGAAGAAGAGGACGAAGACGACCACGAGCAGCAGTCGTGCCCCCCGAATGAGGAGGCGGAAGAGAGGAAAGGCGGCGATTCCTCCTCGCTCCGGGACGGCTGCGGATCCCCAGTGGACAAAGACGTCTTGGACCGGGTCCTGGACACTTTCCTGGCGCCCTCCTCCAGCCAAGGCAACATGGAGAGCCCCTCGACGTGGCCTTTCTTTGGCTCGGACATCCCCGAGTTCTCCGGCGCGCAGATGAGCCGCCGCCCCGACGGGCAAGGCGAGGACGCGCCAGCAAACGCCTCTTCGCTGCCTCCGGCGCCGACGTCACCTTCTTCGGTTGTCGCCTCTTCTTCGCACTGGAAGACATTCAAAGATGCGGACGGGCCTCCTTTCAAAAGTCCGAAGGGCAAGGCGCCAGGATCCGCCGCCTCGGCGTTTTCCAGGGAGAAGCAGGGCTTCGCAAATCGAAGCTCGACGGAGCAGGAATCGGACGGCGCCGCCGCCGCCTCCTCCAGCGGCGGCAACCAGGCTTCACCCGAGGGGCACCCGGGGGTCGCGGCAGCTGAGCAGCCCAGCGCCCACGACCTGTTCAACCTGCCCATCCTCCCTCTCAACCAGGCGTACGTAGCCGCCAGGACCCGGCAGTTGCTGGACGTGGACGAGTACGAGGACATGGTCCCCTTCAGCGTGCAGGCGAGCACCCCGCTCTCGCCTTCCGGTTGCACCCTCCAGGATTTTACAAACCACATTTACTCGGCCAGAGACGGGCAGCCGCCGCAGCCGCCTTACGCGTTCGGCTCCGTCGGGGATTTTCAGCGCAACCTCAGGATCAAGGAAGAAAGCCTGGTGGTTGCGGCGGCTAAGAACAACAGCGGCGGCGGCCGCGGAAGCGGCAGCGGCTCTTACTCGGCTGCCAAAAGTTTGCCGCCGCCGCCGGCAGCAGCAGCAGCAGCAGCAGGAGCACCAGCGCCAGCGATGCCTTGCCCAGACTACGCGCCTCCGAGCGTGGTTCCAAGTGCGCTTCCTCCTCTGCCCAAGAATAGCACGGGCGGCATTCCCGAGGCGCCCTGTTCCTCGTTCGAGTCCTTTCTCTACAAAGCAGAGGCTGCAGCTGCTGCTGCAGACGCCGCCCCCGGTGGCCCATACGGACCAGCGCCTTGCAAAGCCTCCACCAGCTGCGGGGCGCAGAGGGACAGCCTCAGTTTGCCCTCCACGTCGGGCGCGCAGCCTCCGGTCCTCTACCAGCCGATTGCCCTGCACGCTCCGCAGCAGTTCGCCGGCCTCAGAGACGGCTTGCCTCAGTTCTTCACGCCCTATCTGAGTTATCTAAGGTAGGAGTTTTTCCAGTCTCTGTTTGAGGCGGCGGCGGCGGAGGGGGGGGGGGAGTTTTTCTTTTTGTTTTAAAAAGTGACGTTTAGGTGGAGCTTGCCAAATTATTAGGGCCAGTGAGATAATTTCTGAGGTGAGTCAGTGTTCCAATTATGGCCAAAAAGGTGGCTGTGGCGGCTTGATCAAAGTTCCGCCCCGTGGTAGTTTTCTAAAAATAGGAATTGAGGGGGCTGTTGCAAACATAGGTGATATTATAGTTTCGACTTACTTTGTTTTCCTTGTGCTGCATCTTTGTGCGCGGTTTAGAGACGGTTGGGTTTAAACAGCATGTAAATCGTGCAAATAAATAACGGTATTCTTTTTAAAAAGAAAAAGAAAGAGAGAAAAAACTCTGACCCCCATATCATCTGAGTACTGAGTACGATCTTTCATCTTTCCACTAAGAAGTTGATTGTAAAGCCATCTGTTCGGAAAGCTGCAACATGGGTGCCTTCTGCAGATCTAGAAAGAAGTTTCAGAAAACTGATAGGTTCTGTAAATAAACCCTTCCGAAAGACTCTATTCAATATTTTGCTTTTCTGCTCTATGAAATATCTGCACTGTCGAAATAATTTTTAAAAATGCATTGAACTCATTGACTTCGTGATTTAAGCAGCCCCACCTGAGACAGAAGGGCAGGCATGGGGTGTTGTTTATGAGTACTGCTTACCTAAGCTAGCTGGCTGGCACTGGCTTTCCAAAGCCTCGAGCAAGGGTCTTTCCTCTCCCTTTTAACTGGAGCAATCAGGGTTCATAAACTGATTAATCAACCATTTAAAGCTTGCAGCTCTACAACTTACACACAGTCCTGTGATCCGCTCCTTCAGTGGAGCAGAACAGGGGAGGGCCTGGTAGGACAGAGTGCGAATCACCATATTCCGTTGCGCTGATTTTCATTATAGCTAATTGCATTGCTTTAGCTGCATTAAGGCTGTCGTCCTACATAAAATCACTGGCAATTATTTCCCACTGATACGCGATAGCTGAGTAAACAAGTCTATGATTGTACTGATTTAAACACATATTTGAAATACAGGGCACTAATAATTACAGCCTCTTACTGCCCTGCACAATGGTTTCACTTTCCAGAGTGCCACTTAACTGCTATGCATTAGTCCTCTTTGAAATAATACATTCGCTGCTTCTCTTTGACATTTCCTTTCTTTTTTTTTAAAAAAGTAAAAAGCAAATTGAAATGTGTTTTGCTCCCTATCAGAAGCTTGTTTGAGTTGCTTAGAGTATTCAGTTAGTCTCATGGGCCAATCGCTGTCCCTTAGCAAAACCTACCTGATCTGCTTGTTGCAAGGGAGGGAAACCAGTAACAAATTAAAACTACACAAACGAAAACATCTACATTCCATTCAGACTAAGTTTTTTCTACTTATGGACAGAGTTTCTACAATGTGAGCAAAATGTAAGCATTATGGAGTGACGTACGACCTGTTATTTCTTGAAAACGCGTTCTCACTCTTTCTCCCAAATAATTCTTCAAATTGTAACAAATCTCGCTTCCCCTCAAAACGGTGGTTTTCAGAATTTCAGTTACTGTTTGTAAATAAACAGCGGTTCATTGCCGGAACGCTTTTCAGAGTTCGCAGTGATTGACAAACCACGCATCATTTAAACCCCACAAAACTTATCTTAAAACTGCTTTGTCTGATAACGGAGCATTGTAGCCGATAAATCTCACCATTCAAACAGGTGCAGCTGACTGGTATGCCTTTGTTAGAAATTTAACATTAACATGCAGAGGGGAGGCAGCTGAAGAATACCTGATAAAACACTTCAAAAGTCTGCTAGCCGGCACTCCCACAAAACCTCTGAAAACCTCAAATTCAAAAATGCACATTTCCCGGCCGACGACATGCAATAAATGTCCTTAACATGCAATAAATGCTAGAAATCTGTGTATCAAACACTACCAGAAACCACCAAGCTAAGAATGTTGAAAAGTTAGTACGCTAGCAAAGTTATTGAATCCAGCTGGAAAAGTGACACATAGAGAATCCTACCACCAATGGATATTAAATGCACGGACATTAGGTATACGCCAGCAGATAGCCGTACCGAGGAAGCTGCTTCCCTTCTGCTTCTTGTTGGTGGAGAATATATTCTTAAAAGGTTCTATGATTTGATACTAGGCTGTAAAGGAAGGCAGCATGCAAAAGTAGATTGTGCAATACTCAACCCCCAGCTTGTGGTCAGCTCAGATGAAGTTCCATTGAAGTTGGTAAATAGTGTGATCTCTCAGGGCTTGATTAATTTGAGGTTTCTTCACAACAGCGATATTTCATTACTAATGAGAGGAAGGAGGTGCAACATGGCGCTTCCATGGGGAAGCGGGGGGGTGGGTGAGTGGGTGGGTGGAGGACAGGATGTGGTCGTTTTTTGGTCAGCGATGTTGCTCTGCCAGCCCTCCCTGGAAGACACCATTTCGTGCATCTTTGGCTGGAGAGACTCAAAAGATCTCACTTGAGGGTGCTTCTGTTAAACTGCCTGATGACTTGGGCTATAGAATGCATTGCTTATAGAATGGTGGTGGTGGAGGAGGCGGGGGTGTCCCCCTAAACACTAGGAACGAATAAATGCTAGGATTTTGGGATATGGATAATATAGAATTGTGCCAAACAAGGAAATTCAGGGAATTCCTGTGCTGACTTATGCAAGCCAGCCTGGATGGCTGGGCGAAGAGCAAGTCTGTTAGCGTTATTTTTTTTAAAAGGTGTTGATAGACGCATCCTTTTGCCTGGGGAGTCAGGTGTGTGTTTGAGGGGGCAGGAAATGGAGCTTTGAAGCAGGGATTCCTGGGAGGAGGAAGAAGGGGGGGGAGAGGCTGGGATCCATCTTTGAGGGAAGCAGCTTGCAGGGTACTTGTGCCTCTGAAAATGTGCATGCTGTAAGGTCTGGACTTCTTCCATGCAGACGGAAGGTGTAAATTGGTGAATAAATCCTATTTCTTAATGCACGGCAGTCTCCGCTGTGTCTTCTATTCTCCAAAGGGCAGGGCTGGATTTAGCTTTGATGAGGCCCTAAGCCAGGCATAGGCAAACTCGGCCATCCAGATGTTTTGGGACTACAACTCCCATCATCCCTAGCTAACAGGACCAGTGGTCAGGGATGATGGGAGTTGTAGTCCCAAAACATCTGGAGGGCCAAGTTTGCCTATGCCTGCCCTAAGCTGCTGAAGGTAATGGGGTCCTTTAAATGTCTAGCTCTCCTTTGTCAACAACAAATTGTTGCTGTTTTGTGTGTGGAATGTATGCTATATGGTAATTTATGGACCTAATAGGTAAAGGTAAAGGTACCCCTGCCCGTACGGGCCAGTCTTGACAGACTCTGGGGTTGTGCGCCCATCTCACTCTATAGGCCGGGGGCCAGCGCTGTCCGCAGACACTTCCGGGTCACGTGGCCAGCGTGACAAAGCTGCATCTGGCGAGCCAGCGCAGCACACGGAACGCCGTTTACCTTCCCGCTGGTAAGCGGTCCCTATTTATCTACTTGCACCCGGGGGTGCTTTAGAACTGCTAGGTTGGCAGGCGCTGGGACCGAGCAACGGGAGCGCACCCTGCCGCGGGGATTCGAACCACCGACCTTTCGATCGGCAAGCCCTAGGCGCTGAGGCTTTTACCCACAGCGCCACCCGCGTCCCTTATGGACCTAATAGGACAACACAAAACACTGTTGCTGTATGTAGGCTTTATTTTATTGGGGTTTTTTATCTTATATTTTGGAAATGTACATCCAGTTTTTTTCTCATTTAAAATTTCTTAGGGCCCCCAAGAGAGTGGGAACCCTAAGCTATAGCTTGTTTAGCTTATAAGGAAATCCGTCACTGCCAAAGGGACACAGACCCTGTGAGTGTGCCTGTTGCCGCATGTGCTCTGCCACTGCTTTGTCGAGCGAGCGCTTTTGTATGTTGTTCACTGAGAGCATTTTAAAAGCAGAATTGCCTTTCGGGTAATACAACTTGGTGAGGTTGAAGTGGGATTTGCTCCACGTGGGGGCAGGCTTTTTTTTTTTAATCAGCAGGAGTGCAAAGTTCAGGAGCGCTTAATTTTTGAGGCAGTTTTGGTTTGGTGTTGTGTTACTGTAACAGAATGAAGGAGGAAACATTTTGGTTTATGAAACGATGCACGGTGCATAGAAAATGGATACAGTGGTATCTCAGGTTACATACGCTTCAGGTTACATATGCTTCAGGTTACAGACTCCGCTAACCAAGAAATAGTACCTCGGGTTAAGAACTTTGCTTCAGGATGAGAACAGAAATCGTGTTCTGGCGGCGCGGCAGCAGCAGGAGGCCCCATTAGCTAAAGTGGTGCTTCAGGTTAAGAACAGTTTCAGGTTAAGTACGGACCTCTGGAATGAATTAAGTACTTAACTTGAGGTACCACTGTACAGGGACGTTTTTCTCCCTCTTCGATGCTGGGTGGGGGGTCATCAAATGGAACTCAACAGAGGGAAATTCAGGACCGACAAATGCAAGTGTGCTATATGTTTATAAACTTAATATTTTTAGAATCTATAAGCATCTATACAGTGGTACCTCGGGTTACAGACACTTCAGGTTACAGACGCTTCAGGTTACAGACTCCGCTAACCCAGAAATAGTACCTCAGGTTAAGAAGTTTGCTTCAGGATGAGAACAGAAATCGTGCGGCATCAGCTGGAGGCCCCATTAGCTAAAATGGTGCTTCAGGTTAAGAACAGACCTCCAGAACGAATTAAGTTCTTAACCCAAGGTACCACTGTAAATCTGTATAACGGTGGCCCCAAATCTCTTCAGCAACTATCCCCATGGTTCCACAAATTCATCCCTGGCACCCCCTACCTAACGCTATACAGAGCATTATTCAAAATTGTGGTTTGCATGACCCACTGAGGTAGATAACAGCACAAAAAAGGTTCAGCAGCATCTCAAAGACCAAAGGTTCTCCACATCAATAGTGGACAGCACACATGTCAGCGACATGTGGGGAACAGTGTAGTTTTTAATGTTAATTGGCTGCACAGGTGAGGGGTGCTGCATCCCCCCCCATCATCATCTTACCTTCCATAAATCTCTCCTCCCCTGGTGCTTTCCCTCCACTTGGCTCACATCTAGTAGGAGGTACTGTACCAGATGAGCATCATGAGTGACAGACTGGAGGGCAGGCAAGGGGAACCTTTTGGCACATCAGATGTCAGCGAACTAAAAATCCCAGGATCCCTGGCCATTGGACAAACTTGTTCAGAAACATCTGGAGTGCCGGACGTTCCCCAACCTGCTGTAGGGAGACAGTCTATAGGTGGTTTGAGGGCTTTGTTTTTGTTCGTAAAATCGGACCTCTGGCACTTTATATGTAATTGATGGAGGCGGACCTGCATTTAATAATAATAATAATAATAATAATAATAATAATAATAATAATAATAATTTTTATTTATACCCCGCCCTCCCCAGCCAAAGCCGGGCTCAGGGCAGCTAACAAGCAATAATAAAAACAAGTTGAATGAATACAACTTAAAAACAAGATTAAAATACAACATTAAAATATTGAAACATTAAAATATTAAAATGCAGCCTCATCACAGGAGGAGAAAGAAAAAAAGAAAGAGGGGGAGGGAATCAAATTGGCTCCAAGCCAAAGGCCAGGCGGAACAACTCTGTCTTACAGGCCCTGCGGAAAGAAATTAGATCCTGCAGGGCCCTGGTCTCATGAGACAGAGCGTTTCACCAGGCCGGAGCCAGTGTTGAAAAGGCCCTGGCTCTGGTTGAAGCTAATCTAACTTCCTTAGGGCCGGGACCACTAGGGTGTTGCTATTTATGGACCTTGAGGCTCTCCGTGGGGCATACCGAGAGAGGCGGTCCCGTAGGTACGAGGGTCCTAGGCCGTGAAGGGCTTTAAAGGTCAAAACCAGCACCTTAAATCTGACCCTGTACTCCACCGGGAGCCAGTGCAGCTGGAAAAGCACTGGGTGAAGATGCTCCCATGGCAGAGACCCCATGAGGAGCCTCGCTGCAGCATTCTGCACCCGCTGGAGTTTCTGGGAGAAACACACTTGCCGATGCCTCATCAGTTTTGGTGTAGGGGTAACCTCACAATTGTTTTGGTGCTTATGAACTTGGATGTTTCTCTCTCCAAACTTCTGCCATTGCAAAGCTGGCTGTCCGTTGCAAAGTAAAACTTGCCATTTCTCCTGCCTTACCTGTGATTTCTATTCCAACGCTTCTCATTTTTGTTTCCTTTCTCCAGGTCAGATGCAGAAGCTGGCCAGAGCCCTCAGTATGCTTTTGAATCGTTGCCTCAGAAGATCTGCCTCATCTGCGGCGATGAAGCTTCTGGCTGCCATTACGGAGTCCTTACCTGTGGAAGTTGCAAAGTCTTCTTCAAGAGAGCCATGGAAGGTATTGTGCAATGTCACTCGTTGTCGTGGTCGCCTTATAATTATCTTGGAATGTGCAATAATTATTATATATAAGAATTATAAGTATTATACGTTCCTTATCATTATCATGGTCGTCTAATAATTAATATGGAATTGTTATGGAATTATTAATATGAAACAGAAGTCTTAAAAAAACTTTTAAGGGATTTGATTTGATTGATTGATTGAATTTCTGTTATGTACTGAGTTGAATAGGATCCAAACTGAAGCAGTCTGATTGGTCCTAGAACAATAGGATCCAAAAGGCAGCATTCTGATTGGTCCTAGAACAATAGGATTCAGAATGCAGCAGTCTGATTGGTTCTAGAACAATGCAGCAGTATGATTGGTTGGCAGGAACCACCCAATCATGCTCCAGATAGAAGTGAATCCACAACCTGATTGGCTTACAGTAGAATTCCGGAATTAGCCAATCATGTGCAGCCCATTGTGTAAATAATGTATATAAAGCAGATACTTTGAGGGGACATTCATTCATTCCTCCTCACCACTATGAGCTGAATAAAGAGCATGAAATCACTTTGCGACTCTGAGTATATTTCACTGGCGATGAAGGTGGGATCCCGCTGAGCTGACTGCCACACACAGCACCGCCACCTGCCGCACCGCTGCCTCGCACCGTGTATCCAGGCTTCAGCTCCGGGACACAAGGAACTCAGAATGGCAACCGACAGCAGCTTCTCGCCCTTCAACCCAGCATCTGGAGACTGGGAAACGTACACCTCCCTTTTCACCTTCCTCCTAGAAGCCAAAGGGGTCACCGATGAAGAAGACGCCAAGAAGAGGGCAATATTCTTCAGCGTCTGCGGAGAGGAGACGTTCGAAATCGCCCGGGCTCTCATTGCGCCTGAAGACGTTGCTACTGTTCCATACAAAACAATAATGGAACAGCTGAAGGGGCACTTTTCACCACAGCCCTCAGTGGTGGCTCGTCGAAATGCCTTCTACGCAAAGCGGCAAGCCCCTGGAGAAACCATAACTGGGTTTGTGACCTCTCTCCACCAAGCTGCCCGGTTCTGCAACTTCTCAGAGCTGGAGAACATGCTTCGTGACCGCCTCGTCGGTGGCCTGAAGGATGAGAAGCTGCAACGACGCCTCTACGCTAAGAAGAACCTAACGTTCCAGGTCGCTCTGGAGGAGGCCCTGGCAACGGAAGCTGCCGAGAGGTCGACGCAAGAGGCACGGCCGAGCCAGCCATCCCAACCGAGGGTCCACCACGAAGACCTCACCGACGACTCAGGATCCAACAGGGTGGAGGTACACCGAGTACAGCAGCGCACTCAAGCAGCCCACATACCACAGCTGCCTCGACGAGAAGGAGGGAACTGCGCAAGCTGTGGAGAAAGTCACGGGAGGAGGACCTGCCGTTTCCGCAACGCAGAGTGCAGGCAGTGCAGAAAATCGGGACACATCGCCCAGGTGTGTCGGGCTCGGCCCACCCGACGCCAGGCATCAGATGACCAATCCAAGAGCCCCAGGTCCCGGGGCCCAACGCACCAAGGCAACTCAACGGAACTCACAGACTTCCAGGTATACCAGTTGCCTCACCCCAACGTAGAGAAAATTTATGTAGAGGTACAGATAGAGGGGGCCCCATGCCACATGGAGCTTGACACGGGTTCAACTCTATCCATAATCTCGGCAAGGACCTTAAGGAAACCGTGTCCTACTGGGGGTCCCAAACTCAGGCCGGCCCCATTCACCCTCCGGGACTTCCAGAAACGTAAGGTCCCCACAATGGGGGTGGGGACCTTCAGGGTGCAATACCGAGGGCGGACGCGGCAACTGGACTTGCTTGTGGTCAAGGGCCCCTACATTAGCTTACTGGGATTGGCATGGTTTGGACCACTGGGGCTAGCCGTAACCGGGGTGAACCACACCAGCTTACAAGTGGACGTGGACGCCATATGCAAGGAATTTCCGGGGGTTTTCGATGGGAAATTGGGACAGTATACGGGCCCCCCCATTGCTCTACAGCTTGACCCCGCAGTACGACCGGTCAGGCTCAAGGCCCGCCGGCTCCCATTCGCCCTGAAACCCCATATAGACGAGGAATTGGACCGGCTCGTGGAGCAAGGAGTGCTGGAGCCGGTGCCTAATGCCCCCTGGGAAACTCCAATCGTCACACCTGTCAAGCCTAATGGTTCGGTCCGCATCTGCGCAGACTACAAATGTACCATAAACAAGGCCCTCACGGCCCATGCATACCCAGTGCCAGTGGTCAGCCATGTCCTTGCCACCCTGGCTGGGTCGAAAATTTTTGGCAAGCTGGACTTGGCCCAAGCTTTTCAACATCTGCCGGTAGATGAGGCCACAGCAGAGGCACAGACGATTGTGACACACAGAGGAGCGTTCAGGGTAAAGCGGCTGCAATTCGGTGTCAGCGTGGCACCAGGCATATTCCAGAATCTAATGGACTCTCTCCTTAAAGGGATTCCTGGCGTCACCCCCTTCTTCGATGATGTGTTGATTGCCGGGCCCACACCAGAGGAGTTTGAGGACCGCCTCCGCACCGTTCTGCACCGTTTCCAGACGGCGGGTCTCAAGGTGAAGCGGGAAAAATGTCTACTAGGAGTGCCTCAGGTGGACTTTCTGGGATTTATGGTGGACGCAGAAGGGGTCCACCCGACTGGGGACAAGGTACGGGCCATTTGTGATGCCCCAGCGCCCAAGAACAAGACTGAACTTCAGGCCTTCTTGGGACTATTGAACTTTTACCATTCCTTCCTTCCCCACAAGGCGACGGTAGCGGAGCCCCTACACAGACTCCTGGACAAGCGGGCCCCTTGGGTGTGGGGCCAGCGCCAGGAGGCTGCATTCCAGGCAGTCAAGGACTTGCTTGTCTCAAACTCGGTCTTGGCACACTTCGATGAGAGGCTGCCGGTGGTGCTAGCATGCGACGCCTCGCCCTATGGCATTGGCGCTGTCCTGGGACACCAACTCCCGGATGGAAGAGAGGTACCGGTGGCATACTTTTCCCAGACACTCAATGCAACCGAGCAGAACTACTCGCAAATCGACAAGGAGGGTCTGGCAATCGTGAAGGGAGTAAAAAAAATCCATGATTTCTTGTACGGGCGGCCCTTCACCGTGGTGACTGACCACAAGCTTGTTGCTTGGCTTGTTTGCCCCCGAAAAGCAGACCCCCCAAGTGCTGTCTCCTCACGTCCTCAGGTGGTCAATTTTCCTTGCCAGCTACCAGTATGCACTGATTCACCGCCTTGGGAAGGCGATGGGCCATGCGGACGCCCTCAGCAGGCTACCACTACCGGAAACAGGCCCCGACCCAGCACCTGCACAAGAGGTTATGAGCCTGGAGCTGCTTCCCGACCGCCCCATTCAGGCACAAGAAGTTGCACACCATTCCAAGAAAGATAGGGTCATCTCCCGGGTCCTGGACTGGGTGTGGAGGGGATGGCCCAGCAGCAGCCCCGGGCCAGAATTCGCCGGCTACACAACCCGCAAACATGAACTGTCAGCCCACAAGGGGTGCCTGTTATGGGGAAGCAGGGTCGTTGTTCCCCAGCCCCTCCACAAAAGGGTCCTCACAGCCCTACACGAGACACACCCAGGGGTAGTAAGAATGAAGGCCCTTGCCAGGAGTTACGTGTGGTGGCCTGGGATCGACGGAGAGATAGAAGCCTGGGTCAAACACTGCCAGGCCTGCCAAGAATCCCGCCCAGATCCCCCAAGGGCCCCAGTCCAGTCCTGGGAGTCCGCCCGAGCACCATGGTCATGCCTGCATGTGGACTTCGCTGGCCCCTTTCAAGGGAAAACATTCTTCATAGTGGTGGACTCCTACACCAAATGGCTGGAAGTCGCACTGGTACCGTCCACTTCTATGTCCGCAGCCATCTGGGTACTACGCAGGCTGTTTGCAACCCACGGGCTCCCCAACACTATCGTCTCAGACAACGGGACTGCATTTACGTCAGGAGAATTCCAAACCTTCACAGCGCAGAACGCCATCCGCCACATCCGTTCGGCGCCATTCCACCCTGCCACCAATGGCCAAGCAGAACGCATGGTGCGGACCACCAAGGACACCCTTCGCCGCATGACGCAAGGGGATTGGGAGTACCGCCTTGCCACATTCCTTCTAGCACAGCACAGCACCCCCAGCTCAACGACTGGCCGGAGCCCCGCTGAACTACTAATGGGTCGGCGCCTTGCAATCAGATTGGACCGCCTTCACCCCGATAGAGCTCAGGATGAGGTAGTGGTGGGGGAAGGCAGGAACCCCCGGACCTTCGAGGCCCAGGACCCAGTGTACGCAAAGAATTTTGGGGCAGGCCCTGCATGGGTACCCGCCACAGTCACCAGGGTCACTGGCCCCGTGTCGTACGAGGTGCTAACAGATGGGGGGCAATGCTGGCGCTGCCACTGCGACCAGATACGGTGACAATTCCCAGGAGAAAACCAGGAGGAGGAGGACAGGTCAGAGGAGTCCCAAGGGAACAGTGGGGCAGTGAGGCCCTTAGAGCAGCAGGGGCCAGCAGGAGAGGCAGAATAAGTAAATACAGAGAGGACCCGTGAGGCCGGAAGGACACCGGAACCAGAACCACGACTGAGCAAGCCGGTTGCGCCAGGCCAAACAGCTCCATCACAGCCAGCATCCTTGGAACACGAGCCAGAACCTGAACCCCGGACCAGGGAACACCCCAGGCCGCAACGCACACGTAGGCCGCCGGCGTATCTCGAGGACTATAAATGCGACCTCCCGGGCAGGACTGGAACTTAGAGGGGAGGGGTGTTATGTACTGAGTTGAATAGGATCCAAACTGCAGCAGTCTGATTGGTCCTAGAACAATAGGATTCAGAATGCAGCAGTCTGATTGGTTCTAGAACAATGCAGCAGTATGATTGGTTGGCAGGAACCACCCAATCATGCTCCAGATAGAAGTGAATCCACAACTTGATTGGCTTACAGTAGAATTCCGGAATTAGCCAATCATGTGCAGCCCATTATGTAAATAATGTATATAAAGCAGATACTTTGAGGGGACATTCATTCATTCCTCCTCACCACTATGAGCTGAATAAAGAGCATGAAATCACTTTGCGACTCTGAGTATATTTCAATTTCTATGCCAGTTTTCATTCAAATGAACCTGAAAGTGGTTTACAACCAATAAATAACCAAAACATGATAAAACATAACAGCACATCGCGAATACAGCATACATCATATAAAATAATTAGCAAATTATCAATATAACAGTTGCAATCTATTAAAAAAACTTAACAAAACAGCAACTAAAAAAATAAGGTAAACCTCACAATTATGGGAAGTCATGTGATTAACTTAAGGATACTTTTCTAGCATGGTTGTTGGTGCGTCTTGCATTTAAGAAGGGATGAGCCTTCTAGATGTTGTTGGACTCCAACTCCCCTCAGCCAACGTAGCCAGTGGGCAGGGATGATGGGCGCTCCAGTCCAACAACATCTGGGGGGCTACCTGTCCCCTACATTGATTTCAGAGATTATTTGCAGTGTAGGATTGCTTTTGTGTTGTGGTAATGATCTAATGTCAGGTGTTAGGAGAAGGTAACAGGAGCAGGTCAACAACAGCTCACACAGCTTCAGTGAAGAAACAAGGCAGTTCAGGAGGCCAGGCCTACAGAGCACAGCAATTCTTCCTGGTAGAACTTTCCCCCCATGAGGCAGTTGTGGGGACCGAAGGTCCTTGCCTTCCCACAACTCCCTAAGTCTCCTCCTCCCCCAGTTCCTTCCCAAACAATCTGAGGCTCTGTTGTCTTGCCTGCCTTTGCTCCTTCTTCTTCATGTCTCTACTGGTCCTGGGACACCAGAGAGGAGGGGAGCTGGTTGCAGCAGTACTCCCTGGCTTCCTCACCAGCCTGCCCCATCTCTCTCTCTCCTGGCCCCCTCCTTTCCTGCCTCTGATTCTGGACTACTGTCTGTCCCAGACTCTTCCTGCTCACTATACCTTGTTAACCTCTTCAACGCCTGTCCCGTCTTCTTCCCACTCTTCTCCCTCTGACCACTCATCATTGTCCCACCACCAATTTCCTGGCTCTGAGCCTTCTTCCCTTGGGGGGGGGGCGGTTCCCAAGCTGTTGCCTCCTACCACTTCTCCGCATCTAGCTAGTCCATGAGCATTTTGTTGGTTTGTGTTCTTGAGTGCTTGCATTCTGAAACTGGGCGTTGATGAAAGGGATAATGCGCAAGCATCTCATTTGCATGCATTGGAGTTGCAATGTTTTCTTAAGTAATTGGCTAAATTAATTAGGAACATAGGGTTGCATGCCAAACAGCGCTAAGTCATGGTCCTGCCAGGACAAAGATTTCAACTTGCATAATGGCACTTTTATTGCTCTCCTCCCACTACACTCCTCCAACATGTGTTTTGCGGGGAGAGAAGTCCTGTTGCACAAATAGAAATCCTTAGTTTGGAAACTGACCTTTACTAAGTCAGACTACTCTGACCGCTAGTGGCTTTCCGGGAGAGTTATTTTTTATATATTTCTTTATTTTCCACAAGATTTATATACCACTTGATTGGAACGAAACTTCAAAATAGATTGAAAGAGTGAAATCGCCAGTAAGGAACAGTTAAATACAACTGCATTATTAAAAACATTCAGGAATTAAGGAAAACGAACAGTACGCTAAAAACAGATTGAAACGCATGCCAGCATTCTGCAGGTCTGGATAGGCTTGCTTAAACAAAAACGTTTTAAGCAGGAACTGAAAAGCATACAGCGAAGGCACCTGCTTTGGGTCAATCAGCAAGGAGTTCCAAAGTGGAAAGCTGTACACTAAAAGACCAGTTTCTTACAAATGCAGAGATGAGTATTATGAGGTATCTGTAACAGCGGCAGTTCTGCAAATTGAAGTGGCAGAGGCGGTATTTCAGGTAAACTGGTCCCAATAGTAAGACCTTAGACTTGGCTGATCATCAGAAACAATTGCAGAAACACATCTGAGCAGAGTTGTTACATGCTGACAGGTTCTGACTCATGCCAGCAACCGTGCCACAGCCTTCTGTAAAAACTGCAGCTTCTGAATCAAGTGCAAGGGAGGCTCCACATTGCATTAATCCAGGCTTGAAGTAACCAAACTACTGTGGCCAAGGTTTCCCAGTCCAGGAACAGCCATAGTTGTTGCACCAGCCACAGCTGGTAATAGGTACTCCTAGCCACTGAGGGTATCTGGTCTTGATCCAGAAGCCCCCTCAGACTGTGAACCTGTTCCTTCAGGGGGAGAGCAACCCCATCCAGGGTTGGCAGTTGACCAATTTCTCAAGTATGGCACCTCACCCACAATGCTTCCATCCTGCCAGGATTCAATCTTGGCTGGTGTTTCCTCATCTATCCTCCCATCTCATCTAGGCACCAGCTCAGGAATTCCACAGCCTCTCCTGATGCAGATCTTAATGAGAAACAGCTGACACCTTGCCCACATGCACCTCTTGGCTACTCTCAACAACTTTGAATAGATTTTTTAAATTGCATTGGAGATAAACAGGTTTCAGTCAAGGTATTTTCCCAGCCTTTCTTGTGACACCAAGCAAGGGTTGAAACTAGGACCTCCTGCATGCCTGACAGATCCTCTGCAGCCCTCCCCACTGAGCCGCATTCTCTCCCCTTTTGACTGATGAAAAAGATGCCCCCATTAATCTGGCAATAGGTTGCTCTGCTTTTCATTTTATAAAAATACCGTTTGCTATAAAAACTGCAGGTGGTGTTCCCCATCTTCCCTTTACACATTCACACACACGGCATGCCTGTTCAAGGTGGTGTCTGCTCAGATGTGTGTGGGTGTCAACTGCAAATGTGGAAATTGGGCTGCTCACTTCAGAAATACAGGGTTTTGCCCTCGTGCAAATTCAGTGTGAAAGCATGGCTGTGTTTGCAAAACACAAACATCTGTCCCTTCCCCCACCTCCCGCAAACGCCTCCAAGAGCCGCGCTCCCTTTAAAGAGCCGTGCGGAGCGTGTGTGTGGCTCTTGGGGGCTTTTCCCCGAGGAGGGAGAATGGCAGCCCGTCAGTGATGGGCTGCCCTTTTCCCTCCTCGGGGAAAAACCAGCAAGCGCCGCACACATGCTCCACACGGTTCGTGAAAGGGAGCGCTGAGCAGAGCCTGGGATGCATACAGGCTCTGCTCAGCGCTCCCTTTAAATAATATTTTTCCACTTGCCTTCCCCCTCTAAAAACTAGGTGCGTCTTATGGTCAGGTGTGTCTTATGGAGCGAAAAATGCTGTATTTACATTCATTTTTTGATAGAGTTGCAAGCTTGGTGGATCAAGGGGATGCTGTGGGCATAGTGTATCTTGATTTCAGTCATGCTTTTGACAAAGTCTCCCAATATATTCTTGTGAGGAAGCTGGTAAAATGTGGGTTGAGCGAGGTAACTGTTAGGGGGATTTGTAGCTGGTTGGCTGACCAAACCCAAAGAGTAGTCATTAATGGTTCCTTGTCATCCTGGAAAACAGTGACTAGAGGGGTGCCGCAGGAACTTTCTGACAGTAAGAGCTCTTGTTGCAGGTAGCTTCTGTGCTCCCTGAATGCCCTCACATCTCTAAGCAGGTTTAATACGACTGAGATATCTCCCCGAGGAATAAAGACATGACTAAAAGCAGATAGTTCCAAGTTACTTCTGTTTCCCTTTCTTGATATAACTGAGCTGTAGTGTCCTGGTGGCAATCACTGTTTCAGAGTCACTGCTTCCAGCCCCTCACAATTTTGTGGATGGAAAAAATTGTGTTGTAGTTGTGGGGTTCTTGCGCAACCAACTCCATTTTCTGAAACAAATAAGAGCCTCCGCGCAAATAAATCAGCAAGGATGTTTGGCTGTTTGTCAGTCTTGTATAGCCTTCCCATAAACTTTGTGCAAACCACTCAAGATGAATGTACAAGAAACAGGTTCTCTGATAGCAACCCATGTCAGTACATAGCAACCCAGTAATTAGAGCAGCAAAAGGAAACCATCTGCTAAGAGTTTGCACTCTTGGTAACATTTGTATTCCCTCTTTGAACTCTTTGGTCACCCTTCACCCTGGTCTAGGAGAATATTTTTGGTCTGCATCAAGAGAAAATGGAATGTGCCTCCAGGTGTGAAGTCAAACCACTGGAGAATCGCAGCGCCTACTGTGGCCGCAGAGACCCGTTACTTGTGATGACTGCATCTCGTGTTGTCTTTGCTGGATTAGCTGCACCGAAGTGACTTCCCCAGGGTGCAAGCCTAGGCAGTGCGTATGGAGGTCGTGTGCTGCCCAGATGACAAGAACCCCCTCTTGGCATCACTGATGTGGTCCAAAGGAAAGCAGAGCCATATGTTTGGCACCAGCTTTGCTCTAGGAGTTGCCAGAAGATGTGAAAGATACCATCCAACCTTCTTAGGGAGTCCACTCTGGATTTGTGTCGGGTTTACTCCTGAGCCTTTTCTTCTTCCGAAGATATCCTGCAAGGCAGCACAGGTTTAGGGTCAGAGTTTACCTTCTCCTAGATGAGCTACCTTCCTAGGTTGATAAGCCCCATCTGCCTCTCTACAGCTCACACAGAAACCACCTCCTTGACCATTGGACCCATTGTTGGTCTCATCCAGTCAACCTGCCAGAGCCTGTCTTCACATACAGGGGAAGTTCCTAATTCACTGAGGGTTTGATACCCAGCAGGTACCAGTATACCTGAAGGAGTTTGATACCCAGTATACCTGAAGGAGAGTCTCTACCCCCATCGTTCTGCCCGGACGCTGAGGTCCAGCGCTGAGGGCCTTCTGGCGGTTCCCTCATTGCGAGAAGCAAAGCTACAGGGAACCAGGCAGAGGGCCTTCTCAGTAGTGGCGCCCGCCCTGTGGAATGCCCTTCCATCAGATGTCAAAGCGATAAACAACTACCTGACATTCAGAAGACATCTTAAGGCAGCCCTGTTCAGGGAAGTTTTTAATGTGTGACATTTTAGTGTATTTTTGGTCTCTGTGGAAGCCGCCCAGAGTGGCTGGGGAAACCCAGCCAGATGGGCGGGGTACAAATATTATTATTATTATTATTATTATTATTATTATTATTATTATACCATCACCTGGTTTAGCCAGCCAGTCGAAGCCATTTCCGAGGATGTGGCTGCTGTCACAGTTTCTGACAGTTTCTAGAAGACTGGTCCAGAATCTCTAGACCATTAGTGGGAAACCTGTGACACCACATCTGGAATTCTGTGTTCAAGCCTGGGCACCACAATTTAAGAAGGATATTGACAAGCTGGAATGTGTGCAGAGGAGGGTGAACAATACCATCACATAGCTGTCAACGTTTCCCCCTTTTTAAGGGAAATTCCCTTATTCTGAATAGGATTCCTCACAAGAAAAGGGAAAAGTTGACAGCTATGCCATCAAGGGTCTGGAAGTCAAGCCTTATGAGGAACGGTTGAAGGAGCTGTGTGTATTTAACATGGAAAAGAGGAGACTGAGAGGAGATACGATAGCCATCTTCAAATATCTCAGGGGCTGTCACATGGAAGATGGAGTGGGCTTGTTTTCTCCTGCTCCGGAGGGTAGGACTCGAACCAATGGCTTCAAATTACAATAAAGGAGATTCTGACTAAACACCAGGAAAAACATTCTGACAGTAAGAGCTGTTTGGCAGTGGAGGAACAGTCTCCCTTGGCAGGTTGTGGACTCTCCTTCTTTGGAAGTTTTAAAGCAGAGGTTGGATGGCTGTCCGCCATGGATGCTTTAGGTGACATTCCTGCATTTCAGGGGGTTGGACTAGATGACCCTTGGGTCCCTTCCAACTCTGCGATTTTATGTTTCTGTGATTCTGTGAATGGGCAGCTGATTTTCAAGGAGCCAAAGAAATAGAACTTCTATGTGCAGGATGTTGAATGATGCTTTTGCATTAATGTTGTTCCATGCAGGATTAACAGTTTGACACAGGGACGGGGAACCTTTTGGATCCCAAGGGTTACATTTCCTTCTGAGGGGCACATGGCAGTGGTGGGCCAAAGACAGAAGTGGACAGAGAAACCAATGCAATTTTTTTCCTTTGTACAGTAGGCTAGTTTCTACACACATACACGCCCCCCCTGCTCTGCCCTCCATCCAGTCAAATAAGAGGAATTACATCCCAGCCCAGGCAAAAACACTTGGGGTGTGAAGCAGGGCCAGGAAGGGGTGTGGCCTTCAGGGAAGGGGTGTGGCCTGCATAGAATTCTGAAGGCTAAATAGAGAGACCTAGAGCAGGGGTCAGCAAACCCTTTTCAGCAGGGAGCCGGTCTACTGTCCCTCAGACCTTGTGGGGGGCCAGATTATATTTTGAAAGGGGAAAAAAACGAATTCCTATGCCCCACGAATAACCCAGAGATGCATTTTAAATAAAAACACACATTCTACTCATTTAAAAACACCAGACAGGCCCCACAAATAACCCAGAGATGCATTTTAAATAAAAAGACACATTCTACTCATGTAAAACACACTGATTCCCGGACTGTCCGCGGGCAGGATTGAGAAGGCGATTGGGCCGGATCCAGCCTTAGTTTGCCTACCCATGGCCTAGAGGGCTATATTTAGCCCCTTGACCTGAGGTTCCCTACCCTGGTTTGTCGTATTGATTAAGGTGACCACAATTTCCATACTTGTCAGTCTCAGCTTGGAGGAGGCTCTCTGAATCATCAGTTGGATCCTTGGGCCACACAGTTGGCAGGCATTACTACTCCTGCCCTGTGTGAAGCATTTTTTGATGTTGGCACTGTCTGGGCTTGGAGCTCATTTTCCCCAAGTGAACCTGTGATCCCTTGGCTGTGTCAGAATTTGTTACCATGTAACTTCCCCCACCCACCCACACCGCCGGCGTTCCCCGTGAAAAGACGTTCTGGATCCCCGTAACCAGAGAAGCAGCAACTTTTTTTGCAGCAGAAACAAAGCAGTGTTTGCAGCAAAAACAACACAGAGTCTTTTTGGCACTTTTAAGATTAAATGATTTATGGCGGCATAAACATTCATAATCTGGGATCTGGTGAAGCAGGACGATAGTTGTGCTGCAATAAATCTATTCGCCCTTTTGGTGCCAGCAAGACTGTTACAGAGCAGTCCTATAGGCTCAGTGGGAGGAGAAAGTCGCCCTGACAGGCAGATAGGCAGATCTGAAGCCCTGCTAGACCCACATCATCAGGGTTGGAAGGTAGGAATAGACCCTCTTCCTCTTCCCATCAGATGGTAATTATTATCATTTTTGAAAGAAAACATTTTTACTTCCTATTATGCAAAGGCTGAAATACTTCTCCCCTCCCCACCCCCATTCCAGGGTCTGTGCTTGAAGATGAGAGCTTGGGATCCACTAGATTCAAAGCCTCCCTGGAATAGCCCCCTCCAGATGAGTAATGACTAGAAGGGGGCACCCAAGGATGACTGGAGGGGATCAGCTAAACAGTATATCATTATCATTGTCATTTCTAATTATATCCTGCCATTCTTCCCAATGGCCTTCCAGAGACAGTAGGATTCCATCCTTAGATGTTTGTTTCTTCTTCTGGAAATGAGAAATCTGAACTGGGCTACACTCTGGAATCTCCTGGCCAGGTGGCTTAGCAGAATACGCGGATGGGTGAATTAAAATAAAGGCTTCTATGACTTTATCTATAGGGATGCGGGTGGTGCTGTGGGTTAAACCACAGAGCCTAGGACTTGCTGATCAGAAGGTCAGCGGTTCGAATCCCCGCGATTCCCAGCTCCTGCCAACCTACCAGTTCGAAAGCACGTCAAAGTGCAAGTAGATAAATAGGTACCGCTCCGGCGGGAAGGTAAACGCCGTTTCCATGCGCTGCTCTGGTTCGCCAGAAGCGGCTTAGTCATGCTGGCCACATGACAAGGAAGCTGTACGCCGACTCCCTCGGCCAGTAAAGCGAGATGAGCGCCGCAACCCCAGAGTCAGTCACAACTGGACCTAATGGTCAGGGGTCCCTTTACCCTTTACCTTTATGACTTTATTTGATACTTTTATACTTCCACTTCCTGCATATAGGAGCTAAGAATGGGTTAGCATACGTGGAAAACTAGACCGGCCATACCATACAAATAAAATAACAAGACAAATAAAGAGCAGCAACAGATAACTATAAAACCACGAGCCCCAAACACTACAGTTCATGTGACAGATGCTTGGGTTAACTTGAGCTGAGCCTTTGTTTAAAGATGTCAGTGGCTGGGGGAAACAAAATGTCACCTGGGAGGGAGTTCTGTAGACAGGGTGCTACCACCAAGAATGCCCTGTCACAAACCTTCTAGCTTCTGCTATGGACAGCAGAGCATCTCCTCCTGATCAAAACGTCTTGAGTTTGTTGGTGCTGGGGAAGATGCTGCCTCAGGTACTTGTGTCACAAGCTGTTTATGGTTCCATAGCTTCTGGACTGTCTTCCAGGATAGGCTTTGATCCTGTGAAGGGTGTTATGAGTGGGATAACAAGCAGACCCAATAGCAGACAGGTGGTGCTGTACCTCTCACCTGGCCTACCTCCAGCTGAGACATTTCTGCATACTGAGATAGGGGGCAGTGAGGTTGGTGCAGTGTTGGCACGCTGGTGGAATCAATGCTGCCCTCCTGCTGGTGTGTTTTCACCGCAGCCACCTTGCCACTGCTTCGTCCCCCTCCCCTTGGTAAGCAGCAGCGACGCAGCTGGAGGGAGGTTGCAATGCTGTCCGGTATTGACCAGACCACTTGCATGTTATGAGAATATCTTTTGGGATTAGGTGGCAGTCTGCATCCCTGGCAACTCTCCTTTTAGAAATCGATTTCTGGCTCCCCCATTTATCTGCTTCTGAAGCAGCTCTGCCCTGTGCACCATGATTAACAGCCCCTTAATCAGTTTTGTTTCCATAGTTAATCCAATTATCTGCCAACGTTGTATTGGGTGCTATTTCATTTTGCTTGCCTTCTCTCACCTTTGCATCCGCACAATAGGCTCCGTGGTTCACTTTTGACAGATGCGTGCTTTATGTATTGTGCTAATATATTTCTTGCAGTAGTAGAACAATATAATCATTATTTGGGAGCTTTGCACATGGCTGCTGTTGGAAGCAAGCAAAGCACAGGGCTCTTGACTTGGAAGTTTCCCAATTTAGTATGTATTGCGGGACTGAAGAGGGGGAAAGGAACCAATCCTCAGCACCATTCTGTATTTAGGGAGCTTAATAATTTCTGGTTGGTATCTGATGCTTTCTTCCTTGAGATAGTGAGCCTGTGGGGTGGACCTTGTCTCTTTATACAGCAGATGACTCTCACCCATCTTAACAATTCGGGGAACCCCACTGCACCAGCCAGCCTAAACCTCTCCCATGCCTCCTTTGCCTCAGTCGCTAAGGTGGAGGATTCTCACGGTGTGCTACAGCATCACCTCTTAGGTGCTGGAAACATGTGGGAAGCATGGTAATTTGTAATTACCATGGCTCCTAGCAACCCTGGAACTGCTGTGGCACCCATTTTTGTAAGTTAGGGTGAAATATACTCAGAGTCACAAAGTGATTTCATGCTCTTTATTCAGCTCATAGTGGTGAGGAGGAATGAATGAAAGTCCCCTCAAAGTATCTGCTTTATATACATTATTTACACAATGGGCTGCACATGATTGGCTAATTCCGGAATTCTACTGTAAGCCAATCAGGTTGTGGATTCACTTCTATCTGGAGCATGATTGGGTAGTTCCTGCCAACCAATCATACTGCTGCATTGTTCTAGGACCAATCAGACTGCTGCATTCTGAATCCTATTGTTCTAGGACCAATCAGACTGCTGCCTTTTGGATCCTATTGTTCTAGGACCAATCAGACTGCTGCAGTTTGGATCCTATTCAACTCAGTACATAACATAGGGAAAGGAGGTCAAGAAGGGCCTGCGTCTAGGGCTTCAGTCGGAGAACAGATGCAAAAGAGCTATCCTTGGACCTGGTGGGTGCAATTCTTTTCCCTCCATCTTGTGGTCGTAGGGAAGGGTCCTAGTTATTCCTTCATTATGGAAAGGGGATTTCTGCTGGGTATAATAGATAGGGGCTGCCCCAAACTCACTGCTCTGCTCCATCTCTGCCCAGTCTCCGTAAGTGGCAGCAATGTTGCTGCCAGGACACTGGCTCAGTTGGGTTGCTTGCTGTTGGTTGGTACCTGGATGGGAGACCACCTGTTTCACCTGTTTCAAAGGTGGGGTATACCTTAAATAAACAAAACTAGGCTGCTTCCTTTTCACATGGAAGACAGGTGTGCCAGGACTGATGAGGCGGTCAGTGGAGCTTGGACCACGCTCTGTCTGCTGCAGTCACCAGCAGAACCAGGCAGGCTCTTTTGAGCTTCTCCTCATTTCCAATATTTCCCCGCCCACTTTGGGTTTGTGGAGAAGTAATTTTGCACCAGGGATGAGGAAGCTTTGGCCCTCCAGATGTTAGAGTGGTCCAAGTCCCACCCACTCCAGCTGCTGACAGGAGCTATGCTATTCCAGCAGACCCTTGTCTCCAGTCACACATCACAGTAAACCAAGGTTTGTTTTAATTTTATTATGATTACACTTATATTCCCCTGTGACATTCTTGCTTGTTCACCTCCTCTCCATTTCATCCTCACAATAGCTCTGTGAGGTAGGCTGGGCAGAGAGATAGCATAGCAGGAAAATGGTATTCCGATTAAAATATGGCCAGAAGAATCTCAAGTATTGCAGCATATTGGGGCAGTTCAATATCATACTGTAATTTTGAAATTAGGCAAATGCCTTGCATATTTCCCCCCTCTTAGTCACACATTCTACCCTTCAGGGAGATGATGGAATTTGAATGCAAAGGTCAAAGGACTGGCTTCTGCATTCTAAAAGCACAGATATTAACCTGAGATGATTTGTGTGTCTGCGTATGTGTTTAAAATATACTTTTTATTAATATTCCCCCCCAAATCTATTCAACTTGTTCAACTGGACACAGATATTCACATGTTTAGAACTAATACGTTAGGGAAACAAATGAGAGCCCAAATTACCTGCATTAGGCAAATCAGCAAATTGTTTCCTAATTATTTCAGACGTGATTTGATTTTCTTTTCCTCTGCGTTGTGCAGATAACTGACAGCTCAAGCCTATACATGTTTACCCAGAAGTAAGTCCTGCTGAATTCAAAGGAACAGTGTGTATAGGATTGCAGCCTAAATTAGTGTAAGGAAGCTCTTACCCTGTTTACAAAGAGACCACAATGGCCAAGCGCTACAAAGCTGCCAAGGATAAGTGCCTACAGCAGGGATGGGGAATGTTTTCTGGCAAGTGGAATAGATCCTTATTTCCCTGACCCTGATAGGCCAAATCATCTGACACCAGTATGATATCAGGTGATAGTGCTGCTGCACTTTGAACCCTCAGTTGCTGGGACTACAGAGGCCAAAACTGGGCTCTTTGAAAGCCCTTTTGGAAACAGTCCCCTGCTGCTCTTTGAACCTCCTAAAGCCAGGTTCCACAGCTTCAGATGGATTGGACATCTGTGGTCAAAGTCTAATGTGCGATATAAAAAACCCCAGAGCAGTCCATTTGTTTGGAGTCTGTGGTTGACCCTCTTCAGGGCAGCCCGTGCCCCTGATGTTTGTGGAGCCAACTTGGGCCTTCTCAAATGGCATCTGTAATTAAGGGCCGTGGTTCAGTGGCAATGCGTCTGAATGGCATGCAGAATTTCCCGGGTTCAATCCCTGCCGTCTCCAGGTAGATCTGGGAGCGAACCTGGTTGGAAATTTAGTAATAATTACTATAGTTCAGGCTTCCTCAACCTCGGCCCTCCAGATGTTTTGAGACTACAATTCCCATCATCCCTGACCACTGGCCCTGCTAGCTAGGGATCATGGGAGCTGTAGGCGAAAAACATCTGGAGGGCTGAGGTTGAGGAAGCCTGCCATAGTTTAATCAGAAATACTGTGGGGAGCAAGACTGTGACCAAGTAGCCTGTGTGCCTGATTGGCCTGCTGTTCAGGTGAGCATTGTTGATGTTCAGTGGGACTTAAGTCATTATTAACTAATACTAACTCTCATTGATTTGGCAACGTCTGGATCTACTTAAAATCAAGTTGGTTTAAATGGTTCTACTCTGACTAAGTCAATGTTTATTACTTTTATATACTGACCTCATTTAGGGAGCTCTGTGTGGCACGCTTGGTTCATTCCTTCCTCTGCTTTAATCCCCACAACACCCTTGTGGGGTAGGCTAGTATGAGACCCTTACTTGCCTGCACACTGTCTTGCCAGAGTGATACAAGCGCTGGTTATCTCCTGCTTGGACTACTGCAATGTGCTCTTCGTGGGGCTACTTTTTTGAAGGTGATTCAGAAACTGCAACTAATCCAGAATGCGGCAGCTAGACTGGTGACTGGGAGCAGCCACCGGGACCATATAACACTGGTCCTAAAGGTTCTTCACTGGCTCCCAGTACATTTCTCAGCACAGTTCAAAGTGTTAGTGCTGACCTTTAAAGTCCTAAATGGCCTGGGCCCTGCATACCTGAAGGAGAGTCTCCACCGCCATCGTTCAGCCCTGATACTGAGGTCCAGCTCCGAAGGCCTTCTGGTGGTTCCCTCCCTGTGAGAAGTGAGGTTACAGGGAACCAGGAAGAGGGCCTTCTCGGTAGTGGCACCCGCCCTGTGGAACGCCCTCCCATCAGATGTCAAGGAAATAAACAACCACCTGACTTTTAGAAAGCATCTGAAGGCAGCCCTGTATCGTGAGGTTTTTAATGTTTGATGCCACCCAAAGTAGCTGGGGCAACCCAGTCAGATGGGCCAGGATTAATCATCATCATCATCACCACCACCACCATCCTTTCATTATTTGTATCCCACCCATCTGACTGGGTTGCTCCAGCCACTCTGTGAGGCTTCCAACATATATAAACATAATAAAACATTACATATTAAAAGTATAAGAAATAAATTATTATTATTACACTGGTTCCCAGCAGGCTTTAATAAGTTAGTAACTAAAAAAGAATGGGGGGAGGGGGGGAAAGGAAGCCTGTTTCTTCTCTCTCTCACTGCCTTTCAGTTTGTGCAAGCTTAGATAGCAAGCGCTATGTTTAAAAATACACTCGATGTCCGCGTCCATAATAGAAGCAGTTCACCAATAACAACTGACTGATCATAATATCGCTGTGCTAATGTCATGGTGACCCTTACATTGTTAAAGTCCATAAGATACTAGTTTTTCATCTGTTGAGTCACGTTAAACAGGAACAGATTGGTTCGTTCCTTTTTTTAATATGACCCAATTCAGGGGGGGGGGGGAGGGGGACACACCAAGTGAAACGTGGCTGTTCAGCCTCTCAGTAACAAGGCTGTTCCCTTCTGAACCTCCTTGCCCCCTCCTCCCCTGTAGGTAATAAAAGCACCTCCGATGGGCATTTAATTACCCAACCAAGAAGATAGAAACAATAATTAATGAGAGATTAAGTGACGGATGAATGGATGGTAGCATCCAGTTAGTTGCTAGAATAATAATAATAATAATAACAATAACCCCTTTTACTTTGGAAGCAGTTGTTGTTGAGCATTTAGCCTGAAGGACGGTTTATACATTTTGTTTACACCTCCAAAACAGATCAGGGAGGCTGACATTGAAGCTGACTAACGTTGTTTCCAGGCTATAGTTTAGTGATTTGTTTGGATGCTTTGCGCTTTATTCACCCTAGCTTTCTGAACTGCCCTGCCCTGCCCTTTCTTTTACTTCTCAGTAATCTAGTGTTCATTTCCCCCATCTTCTTCCTTTTTTTCCTTACAGGGCAGCATAACTATTTATGTGCCGGGCGGAACGACTGCATAGTGGACAAGATCCGCCGGAAGAACTGCCCTGCGTGCCGCTTGAGGAAATGCTGCCAAGCTGGCATGGTGCTTGGAGGTAGGGAGTTTTGATTCACAAAATCATAGAGTCATAGAATTGTAGAGTTGGAAGGGACCCTGAGGGTCATCTAGTCCAACCCCCTTGCAATGCAGGAATCTCAGCTAAAGGCTCCATGACAGACCTCTGCTTGGATGGAGGAGGCCTCGGGTTCTCGTTTTCACAACTGATGTCTGCCAGAGTGCCAGTCGCACGGTACAAAGGCTCCCACCCTTACCATGCTATGACCTCATCATGCCATTCAAACTTTGGGTGGGGTTTAAAGGAGAAAATGTGGCATATAAACGAGAGAGGGCACACTGATAGGTTAAGCTATCGCGGAGGAACACTGTTAATGGCTGCTGTTGTTGACATCCATCTGTCTTGAGAGACAATAGAGTGTGCCTCTGGGGGTGAAGTCAAACCACTGGAGAATCACAGCGCCTGCTGTGGCCGCAGAGACTGGTAACTCATAACTGCTGCCTTGCTGCCTTGGCAGGGGTGCCAACTTGAAGGGGGGGGAGGCAAGTAAGCCCCACCCTGCATAATCAATCACATGACACAGTGCACAGACACCATTTGAATGGCAGTGCCCCACCATGCCATCTGCCAGAAAACGATTCAAGCACAATTCAAACTCATGGTGCTGACCTTTAAAGCCCTAAGCGGCCTCGGCCCAGTATATCTGAAGGAGCGTCTCCACCCCCATCGTTTGGCCCGGACACTGAGGTCCAGCGCCGAGGGCCTTCTGGCAGTTCCCTCACTGTGAGAAGCGAGGTTACAGGGAACCAGGCAGAGGGCCTTCTCGGTAGTGGCACCTGCCCTGTGGAACGCCCTCCCATCAGATGTCAAGGAAATAAACAACTATCCGACAAGACATCTGAAGGCAGCCCTGTTTAGGGAAGTTTTTAATGTTTGAAGTTTTATTCTGTTTTTAATGTTCTGTTGAAAACCACCCAGAGTGGCTGGGGAAACCCAGCCAGATGGACAGGGTAGAAATTAATAACAACAACAGCAACAGCAACAGCAACAACAACAACAACAACAACAACAACAACAACAACAACAACAACAACATCTTTCTTTTTGGAACCAAGCTGAATTTCGGCAAAGTCGCTTGATGATTACAGAGAACTTCTCATTACAGTGGCTGGCTGTGTGACATTTCTCTCTTGATCATGGACTTTGCTTACCCATAGTGCAGGAGGAGATTTCAAGTAGATATTGAAGCATGTCATTTACTCTTTCCCGGGAAACATGGATAGTAAGATATTGCAATTCTTTCTCCTGAGGTCTCTGCAGCTGCTTCTGCCCTGATGAGTAGTGTAATAAGCACTTTCCGGAGAACAGCTAAAGGCAGTGAAAGTGAACTGCATTTTGGGGCTATAGCAGCAGCAGCAGCTGTATTGTCAGATGTGCAGAAAAAATTGTGGGTGGGCAGGAGAGGCGACAGGCAACACAGGCGATGATTGGAATCCTGTCGTGGCGAGGGGTGCAAACCACCCTTTTCCTGCATCACAACTACCAAACAGGAGGGTGCAGTTGTTATGGCCATTCAGTTGCACGGCTGCACTTTGCAATGTTAGTTGGATGTGTGCATGTCCAGAGAGGAATTCAAGAGGCTGTACAGCCTTATTATTATTAGGTATATTATCAGGAAGGCTAATTTGGGAGAAGGGATTGCTTTGCTGTTGGGTTTTTCTTTCTGCAAGTTGCTTGGGGAGCCTAAGTGCAGAGTGCAAATAAATGCTTTAAGAAAATAAAGGCTCCTTACAGAGCTTGTCTGTAAGGAGGTGGGCAGGAAAAGGAGCCCATTGCCAGTCAGAGTGTGAGGAGAGGAGATGGAGAAACTCCTAGTGAGGGCCTCAGTGCTTGTGGATGATTAAACCGCTCATCCCTCGCATCTCTGCCGGGCACTAGGCGGGAATGACACAACAAACAAGAGTTAAACTAGGGTGCTGGGTTGGAATGTAATTACAAACCATAGTTAAAGCAAGCGGAGTTTCAGAAGCCAACTCTCCACTGTGGTTTACACCCCTGATTTGCTAGCCTCGAATAGACCATGGGTAAGCAGCCAGGTTGAAGCTGGATGTGCCAAGAGACTGGAGCTTAAACAGGGGGGAGAGATGGATTGGTGTTGTATTCAAACTGGGCCTCAACGTCTTCATTATTCAGTTCCACTTATAAGGACAAGCTTTTAAGCCAGTATTGGTGAATCACTGGATTGCTATACTGCTTCCACTTATTCAAGGAAAACAAACCAAGCAGCTGATTGAAAACTAATAGCAGGCCACTTTTCATTCTCCTTGGAAAAGCACAGAAGGGCTTGTCGGTTGTGTCATTATTTGCTGTTTAGCATTTGTTAACTGTAGTTCAAGGTTTATAAACATTAGCTGCCCAAGGCTGCAAACAGGACACTGGGCAAAATGTGATTTGACTGGAGCACGTCGACTGTGCGAGTTCATGACCTGTGGGGTAGCGCAGATGTGGCAGGGCTGGTACAGGGATATCTTGGCATACTGTCGCTGCGCAGGAAACAGCCAGAGTTGTAAGGAATGCATCAAATGTAAGGAAACTGGGCTGGATCTAAAGGTCCTTCTGTAGATACAGTCAAAGATTTGGAGAGCTGGAATTCCTTTCCCCAAGGGCCCTCTAGTCCGAACCAGAGCAGCACACAGAAATGCTGTTTACCTTCCCACCAGAGCGGTACCTATTTATCTACTTGCACTTTGACATGCTTTCAAACTGCTAGGTTGGCAGGAGCAGGGACCGAGCAACGGGAGCTCACCCCGTCGCGGGGATTCGAACTGCCAACCTTCTGATCAGCAAATCATAGGCTCTGTGGTTTAACCCACAGCACCACCCGCGTCCCTACCTAGTCTCTGCCTAAGAAATGTGACTCTAAATCTAGCAAGGTTCTAACTCCCTACCCCAGATTTTCCTGGGCTACAGCTCTCATCTCAGAGGTGTATGGGGTGTGAGGGGATCCCTCTGGATCAGGCAAACACCAATTCTCCTTGGAAAAGCACAGAAGGGGTTGTCCTTCTGTGTGGTTTGCCCACCTTTGGTTCCCATCTTGCACTTAGCTTTCACCTGTGGCTCCTAGAAGCTGTCAGCATGAGACAGCTGGCACACCCCAGGAATGGCTGCGGTCGATTGGCTAAATCAAGTGAGGGAAGCCAATGCATCTCAAACATTTGGCGCATTAGGGACTTCCCCTGTATGCGAAGACAGGCACCAGTGCATGGAGTGTATGAGACCAATAGTAGGTCCAACAGTCAAGAAGGTGTTTTCTGAACATGCTATAGAAGGAAGTGAGGGGCAGATGGAACACATCAGCCTGGGGAAGTAGCCCATTTAGGAGAAGAAAAAGTCTGATCCTAAACCTCCACTGCCTTGCGGGATATCTTCAAGAGAAGAAAAGGCTAAGGAGTAAGCCCTACGCAAAACTGGGGTGGAGTCTTGAATGCCTCCTTCTGGCATCTCCTGCAGCCAAGCTGCTGCCAAATGTTTCCTTGAGACCATTGGTGGAGGAAGGTGGGTGCGGTATGCACCGGGTGTCAGCCGTGATGGCGGATGACATCGCTGCACCACCCACCCTGCTCGCTGCATGGGGGGCGGGCTGCTAGGGATGATGCTGCGGGCGACTAGTGGTGCCCCTCCCGAAGCTCGCTATATGGGCAGCAGGCAGCTAGGGAAGCTTGCCACATGGGCAGCAAGTGGTGACCCCCACGTTCGTCACGCGGGTGGCAGGCAGCTAGGGACACTCTCCGCGCGGGCAGCTCACAGCTGCCCCCACGCTTGCCGCGCGGGCGAGCTAAGGATGCTAGCCGTACGGACGGCTAGCCCTGCCCGCGGGCCAGCTAGCCCTGCCCCTGCACCACTCTGGGTGCCAGGGCAGGTAGCTCCGCCCCTGCTTGAGACTACACCAGTGAGGCCAAGAATGGGGTCTTGTTGTTTGGGCAGCTCCATACAGAAAGCCCAGCTTGCACCCCAGAGAGGTCACTTGGGTGCTTGCTAATGCAGCAAAATCAAACTGGGAGGCAGCAGTTACAAGTTACTGGTCTCTGCAGCCACAGCAGGTGCTGTGATTCTCCAGGATACTCCAATAATTTGTATAGCTACTTTACGGTACTACTCAGAAGTAACTGCCTTATGCTAAGTCAGATCATTGGTCGAACTAGCTCAGTATTACACTGTCTGGCAGTCTGTATCTTCAGGATTTTAGATGGGTTTTCTCCCAGTCCTGCTTGGAGATGCTGGGTATTGAACCAAGGACCTTCTGCATGCAAGGAAGGTACTTTTCCACTGAAGAGTTGTTTTCTTTTTTCAGATTTCCTTCTTAATTCTGCGCATTGGCTTGGAGATATGTTTTCAAGGGAAATGTAGCCTCTGGATGGGATTAATAAAGACATTTTTTTTTCAGCTGGCACATGAAATTAATATATGATTTGGGAAGTGTGTTTGAGGGCAAATGTAATTACTGAGCCGTGTGATGTACAACGCAAGAATAAAAGCAATTTCGCTAACCTGATTTAGACACCTCGGCGATTAACATATTTTCATACGTTACATGTATTTAAAATTGAAGTTCAATCACAACATTTGTGAATCACAGTGCGTGGAAGAAAATGAAAACAAGGTTTTGTAAATGGGTTTCTAAGGGCCTCCATTCAGTAAGTTTAAAATATGGGTTAATAATGCAAGCAACAGCCTCAACGACTCTGTCATGCTGTATTGTTATTATAGGAAGTTAACAGCAATTCCGAACAAAACGAGAAAGGAACAGTTTATATTTTCAAAGCATAAATCTTTCAAATAAGGCGTCTTAATAAGTTTGTCAGCAGGTGGTATTTGGGCATAAATTGTCACTTTTGTGCATTCCATAGATGAGAAAGCAGTACAGTGGTACCTCGGGTTACAAACGCTTTGGGTTACAAACACTTCGGGTTACAAACTCCGCTAACCCAGAAGTAGTACCTCGGGTTGAGAACTTTGCCCCAGGATGAGAACGGAAATCGCACGCTGGCAGTGCAGCGGTAGCGGGAGGCCCCATTAGTGAAAGCGCGCCTCAGGTTAAGAATGGTTTCGGGTTAAGAACGGAGCTCCGGAACGAATTAAGTTTGTAACCCGAGGTACAACTGTACTGGGAAATGCTGTGTAAAAAGAGATTTATGGAAGAACAGGGAGTAAGAAAATCCCCTAAAACAGAGGAGCTGGATAAGCTGCAGTTCAGCCCTAATTTAGCATATCTACTCAAGAGTAGAGGTGAATAATTTCCAGAAATTTTGAAACTATTGGGGATGATCCCCCTCCCCCGAAAAGAATAGACCTTTTAGGAAAAATTGGGATGGGTGGATGCAATGCTTTTTTAAATGTCCTTTTTACATGTCAAAACTTGCTTTGTTACTTTATTGAAATTCATTAATGTCATTACAGATTTAACTTCACACATACATACACATACATGCTATATATATATATTCTCATGTGATAATGACAGCACCCTCCAAGAAACAAAAATGCATCTTGCTCCTGCATTTGAGAGTTGTATTCTCATGCAAGACTTGCTTGCCCTCAGAGTACAGGCATAGAAGCAGCAGTAGCAGTAATCATCATCATCATCATTTTATTATTTATACCCCACAATGTTGAATGGTTTATTTAAATGTAAAGGTTCATCATTGTTCCACCCGATGTGTATGTCTTTAAGGGGCCAGAGCAAGGGCCAGAGGAAGATAACGAGACCCAGCTTTACAGCTGTGAAACGTAGCAGGTGCTGCTGAGTTGTATTTGATTAAGGTGTGTCAGCATTTGGGTGTAGTATATAAGGAGCAGCACCTAGCTCTCCCATTACCCTGGGGGATGGGTTGGTGGTTGGGTCTGGTTTGGTTGTTAATGTACTTAGTGTAAAAGGAGTTTTTGTTTTTCTTATTAAAACCTTGTTTAAGTTGTTTTTGAGTCCTTTCTTTTTAATGCATGGTCTCCCCAGCAAGCTCTCTGCAGCGTTACCATACTGCAAACAGCCAACATCTTTGGTTATGGGCCCAGCTGCTGAGTGGATGACTGCATATTTTTGGACTCTGAGAAAGGTTTGAAAACTCCTTCTCCTGTTAGCGTAGTTCTGTGGGTCTGGAAGAGTTCCAGAATGGTTGACCGGGTTCCTGAAGCTGAGAAGGCTCTGGTCTTCCCACAGCTAACAGATGAGAACTATAGTTTATGGTCTTTTCGGGTGGAGGCGCTTTTGACCTCTAGAGAAGTATGGACCTATGTAACTGATGACCCTCCTGACCCTGTGACTAATGCTTGGTCGAAAGGAGATGCAAAAGCCAGGGCGATAATTAATTTGGCAGTCAGCGACCAGCAAGTAGTCTATATAAGAAATAAGAAAACTGCCAAAGAAATGTGGGACAGTCTTGCAGCAGTGCATGTTAGAAAAGAGTCAGCATCTGCATTGACGTTTTTCAAGCAGTTGTACCAGACGAAGTTGCAGCCTGGTGGTGATTTGGCAGCACACTTGAGACGTCTGGAGGCAATACGCTGCGAATTAATTCGAAGGGACATGGACATACCTGATATTCAGTATGTTTTTATCATTCTTTGTTCCCTTAACGAGGACTTTGATGGCATAGCTAGCCAGATATCTGCTGTTCCACCAGCACAATTAACTGTGGAAGGGGCAACGGCAAGATTAATGGGCGAGTTGGACAGAAGGGAGGCTTGTGCCATAAGCACTCCTATTTCCAGAAGTAATGAGGAACGCCATATGCAAACCTGTGGTGATACAACTGCATTTAAAGCTGCAAAGCGTTGTTGGTTCTGCAATAAACAAGGACATTTTGCAAAGGACTGCAGATCCAAAAGAAAGCAAAGTACTCCCAAGCCTGTTTCTGTTCGTCAGTCACGGTTGTCAGCCCAGCAGCCGACATCGTATAGTAGAGACAGAAACGAGCCGCGAGTTTTCCATACTAGGACAACAGATCGTAAAAGACTTAAACGTGCCAAGTGGAAGTCTTTTATTGTCGACTCAGGAGCATCTCAGCACGTTTGCAACGATCGAAGCTTGTTTATTTCTTTCGAAGAGGAAATTGGTAATGTACATTTAGCCAATTCACAAGTCTTGCAGTCGCTTGGCAGGGGTACTGTTAAACTTGACTCTTTAAACATTACAATAGCGAACTGCATTTACTGCCCGTCAGTGGACAATTTATTGTCAGTAAGGTGCTTTGCTCGTCAAGGCATAACTGTGCGTTTCTTAAAGTCGATGTGTGAGTTTTTCGATGGGAACAAACGTCTATTATATGCCCGGGAATCTGATGGTTTATATAGACTGTATTTTCGCACCTACTCCCAATCACCTATAAATTGCAGAGCAGCACAGTCAAGCCAGGGGTTGAGGAATGTAAGGCCACATTCCGGGTGTGTCCATGAGGCACACAGAATTCTGGGACACCTGAATTTTGCTGATGTAATTAAGACAAACAATATTGTTGATGGCCTCAACTTAAAACCATGTAAATTCTTTATGCAATGTCTATCCTGTTGCAAGAATAAGATTAAGGTTGCACGCAAGGGTAGATGCTCAGATAGGAAAGTAACTGAGCCATTTGAGCGTGTACACTGTGATTTAGTTGGGCCACTCCCACCATCATTAGGAGGTTCTAAGTACTGGCTTACCCTGATAGACCAGTATAGTAGATATTGTTGGACTTATGCAATAGCTGAGAAGTCCCAAGCATTTGAGAAGTACAAAGTTTTTTGCAACTGGGTAAAAACGCACTTTAACAAACCAATTAAGAACCTGTTTTCTGACCGGGGTGGAGAATTTGTTTCTGAGGATTTTGAGAATTTCCTGGAAGCGCAGGGGACTACTCATGAGTTATCTTGCCCCCGAAGTCCCTGGCAAAATGGGCTTGTTGAAGTTGTGCAGCGTGACCTACAGACAGGGGTTAAAACGTATCTGCACGATGCTAATCTGCCCAAAGACTTTTGGGCTGAAGCACTTAATGCGTTTTGTTATGTTAGAAATCGCAGTTATCATTCTGGTTTAGATGTCACCCCCTATGAGAAGCTGTTTAAAAAACGCCCTAATCTGAAATACCTACGCATTTGGGGTTCAGATGTAATTATGCATTATCCCGCTAAACAGAAATTGGGTGAACGTAGTGTCCAGGGAAAATTAATGGGCTACCAGCAGGGAGCGTACAGAATTTACATACCAGCAACTGGCAAATTTCATATTACCAGAAGCATGATACAAACTGTAAATTGGAATGGAGTTGCTGTCTTCCAAGATACTGATGGTATAGATAATACTGAGGAAGAAGAGGAAGCAGCAGCAGCAGCAGCAGGAAATGGTGCTTCTGAATTAATGGAAAAAGACAAAAAGTCTGTTGAATCTGATTTGTTTGATGATTTAAAGTCACAGGCACCCGAGGGGAGGTTAGATTCTCTTGAGTTTTCTGACCGTGAGCTTAGCCTACAGGCATCTCTTCAATCTGACAATGATTTACAACCTGAAACTAGTGGTTCACTTAGTCCCATTAAGTCTGAGGAATCTGACTCTCCTTCCGGACTGAGACGTTCAGATAGAAAGAGACAGAAGCCACAACGTTTTGCAGATGAACATTTTAATACTGTGTATGCCAGTAAGGCAGTTTTTGAGCCAAAAAGCTACAATGATGTTCAGAAATTACCTTAAACACACCAAACATTATAGGTTGCAGTTTACAACATGTATTGACAAAGGTTTTGAAATTTTCTGCGATGCATCTCATGCAGTGGAACAAAATAATTGCAGGGGTGTGTCTGGTATGGTGTTTTGTTATAACGGTTGTCCATTTGAATGGAAGTCCCAGACACAAACCATTATTTGTCTCTCCACAACAGAGAGTGAATTATGTGCATGCGTTCAGGCCACTCGTGATGTAGAATGGTATCTGCAAGTATTTGCAGACCTACAGATGCAAGTAACACTACCAGTAAAAGTTTACCTTGATTCCCAGAGCGGACTTGCTATCCTGTGTTCAGAGACCAATACGCAGCGCACTAGAGTCTTAAGGTTACGGTTACAGTTTGTAAAGAAACTAATTGCTGACGAAATGATTGTATTTGAATATGTTCCAGGTGACAATCAAATTGCGGACATTTTTACTAAAGCACTTCCAAAGGTTACACATGAAAGACATGTACAAAATATGCTTTATGTTTTTGTTCCACAATGATGAACCGCAGGGGAAATGTTGAATGGTTTATTTAAATGTAAAGGTTCATCATTGTTCCACCCGATGTGTATGTCTTTAAGGGGCCAGAGCAAGGGCCAGAGGAAGATAACGAGACCCAGCTTTACAGCTGTGAAACGTAGCAGGTGCTGCTGAGTTGTATTTGATTAAGGTGTGTCAGCATTTGGGTGTAGTATATAAGGAGCAGCACCTAGCTCTCCCATTACCCTGGGGGATGGGTTGGTGGTTGGGTCTGGTTTGGTTGTTAATGTACTTAGTGTAAAAGGAGTTTTTGTTTTTCTTATTAAAACCTTGTTTAAGTTGTTTTTGAGTCCTTTCTTTTTAATGCATGGTCTCCCCAGCAAGCTCTCTGCAGCGTTACCATACTGCAAACAGCCAACACACCCATCTGGCTGGGTTTCCCCAGGCACTCTGGGCAGCTTAAAGCATATCTAAAAACATCAAGCATTAAAAACCTCCCAATACAGGCCTGCCTTCAGATGTCTTCTAAAAGTTGTGTAATTCTTTATCTACTTGACATTGGGGGGCGTTCCACAGGGAGGCAATATACTGCCCTCCCTTATGTGTTGTGCTTTCATAATTAAAGACGGGTTTATCTCTGCCTTTACCTGGAGGTTATGTGGACGACAATCTGCTAAGTTATATTCCTGTGTAGGAATCATTTTGGAGGAAATCTGGCCCTTTTTTAGGTCATCCTCCTTGGTATCTTATATGCGTCTTTCCTAGCAGGGAGGGCGGCAGTACTGAGAAGGCCCTCTGCCTGGTTCCCTGTAACTTTGCTATGATCCAGTACAGTGGTACCTCTGGTTGTGAACGGGATCCGTTCCAGAGGCCCGTTCGCAACATGAAAGGAACGCAACCCGCAGCGGCGTGTCTGCGCACGCACAGGTTGTGATTCACCGCTTCTGCGCATGCGTGTGACATCATTTTGTGCGTCTGTGCATGCGTGAGTGGCGAAACCCAGAAGTAACCCTTTCTGGTACTTCCGGGTCGCCACGGGATGTAACCTGAAAGAACGTAACATGAAGCGGACGTAACATGAGGTATGATTGTACTCTTCATAGACTTACATAAAAGTCTTCCTGCTGGGAAGTTTCAGAAATCATTTCAGGAGACTAAATATAGAAACACATAGCCTTCAACATTTTGTTCTTCATTCTCAAAGAAAATATTCCACAATCCAGATATTCTTCTTCTTATTTTCTTTTCTTTTTTTTTATAATGTTTTTATTAAAGAATTTTTTATAACCACAAAAACATAACATTACAGTACAATAAACACAACAAATACACAAACAAACAGAAACAAAAACAAAAAACAAGTACAATTTCAGATCTTAATTTCTTATACCTTTCTTCTCCGACTTCCTCATGCCTCCCTTTTCTGTATTCCAATTTCTAATCAATTATTCAGCAAATCTTCCCTTATTTTAATTTAATTTAATCTTCCTTATTCTCCTTGTCTTATCCATTACTAATAGTAACCATTTATTTTCTAATCCAACATCATTTTAACTTTCATTAATTTTGTAATATTTCTTTAAATAGTCCTTAAATTTTTTCCATTCTTCTTCCGCTGCTTCTCTTCCCTGGTTCCAATACTTTGCGATAAGTATTCTTGCTGCTGCTGTAGCATACATAAAGAAAATTCTATCCTTCTTTAACATCAATTGGCCGACCATGCCCAGGAGAAAGGCCTCTGGTTTCTTCAGAAAGGTATATTTAAATACCTTTTTCATTTCATTATAGATCATCTCCCAGAAAGCCTTAATCCTTGGGCACGTCCACCAAAGGTGAAAGAATGTACCTTCAGTCTCTTTGCATTTCCAGCATTTATTATCAGGCAAATGATATATTTTTGCAAGCTTGACTGGTGTCATGTACCACCTGTATATCATTTTCATAATATTCTCTCTTAAGGCATTACATGCCATAAACTTCATACCTGAGGTCCATAACTGTTCCCAGTCAGCCAACATAATGTTGTGTCCAACATCTTGTGCCCATTTAATCATAGCAGATTTCACCGTTTCATCCTGAGTATTCCATTTCAGCAGAGTATTCCATTTCCTTGACAGAGTCTTAGTTTTGGGATCTAACAGTTCTGTTTCCAATTTTGATTTTTCCACCTGGAAGCCAATTTTCTTGTCCAAATTGTATGCCTCCATTATTTTTTTAGTTTTTCAGTTTTTCAGTTTTTCAAAGCTCTGCAATTTTAATTTATCTCCCTCTTGTTCCAAAATTTCCCAATATTTCGGCCATTTGGCCTCCATATTGAGCTTTTTCTGAGCCTTCGCTTCCATCGGTGACAACCACCTTGGGGTTTTATTTTCAAGTAGGTCCTTATATCTTGTCCAGACATTAAACAATGCTTTCCTGACAATATGGTTTTTAAACGCTTTATGTGCTTTGACCTTATCATACCACAAATATGCATGCCACCCAAATACATTATTGAAACCTTCTAAATCCAAAATGTCTGTGTTTTCAAGAAGCAGCCATTCTCTCAGCCAGCAAAATGCAGCTGATTCATAGTAAAGTTTAAGGTCTGGCAGGGCAAATCCACCTCTTTCTTTTGCATCAGTTAATATTTTAAATTTTATTCTGGGTTTCTTGCCCTGCCAGACAAATCTAGAAATATCTCTCTGCCACTTCTTGAAACAGTCCATTTTATCCAAAATTTGCAGTGTTTGAAACAAAAACAACATTCTTGGCAATACATTCATTTTTATCACAGCAATATGGCCTAGCAACGAAAGCTTCAGGTTTGACCATATTTCTAAATCCTTTTTCACTTCCATCCAACTTTTTTCATAATTATCTTTAAATAAATTCACATTCTTGGCAGTCATATTAACCCCCAGGTATTTCACTTTCTTAACCAATGTTAATCCTGTCTCCTTCTGAAACCTCTCTCTCTCAATCACTGTTAGATTTTTCTCTAGAACCTTAGTTTTTAACTTATTCAACTTAAATCCCGCAACCTGACCAAATTCTTGAATCAGTTCCAATACTCTTTTAGTACTAGATTCTGGCTCCTGTAATGTCAATACTAGATCATCAGCAAATGCTTTCAATTTGTACTGTTTGGCTCCGACTTGTATACCTTTAACCAATTGGTCCCTTCTAATCATATTTAAAAGGACCTCCAGGACCGATAACACTTATTTTTGTGTGGAAACCAGCCTAGGGGTGCAGGTTAGACATGTAAGATAAACGCGTTTGGAGAGCTGTTGCATATCCAGTTCAGATGATGTACTAGGGAGATGCCGACAGTGGGGAAGGCATATTGGTATGGTTAGTTGCACAGTGCTGTTTACCAGAATTGCAGGTAGTTATACTGGGGGCAGCCATTGTGGTTCCTTCCAGATGTTGTGGACTACAATACCCATAAGTCCCAGGGAACATGACCAATATTCAGGGATGGTAGGAATTGTAGTCCACAACTTGCATAGGGCGTCACCTTCACTATTGCACCATTGGCATTCCACCTGCAGCATGCATGATGACAGAATAATGAACTGCAAGGATTTGTTGCGTGCTTGGATATAAGCAGGCGCAGATCTACTATGATAATAATTTAATAAAATATTATTATTTTTTTATACCTGGGGTTTCCCCAGCCCCTCTGGACAGCTCCCAGCAGAATATTAAAAACACTATCCTATCTTTAAAAGACATCTGAAGGCAGCCCTGTTCAGGGAAGTTTTTAATACTTAACGCTGTACTGTTTTTAACACTTGATTGGGAGCCGCCCAGAGTGGCTGGGGAAACTCAGCCAGATGGGCAGGGTATAAATAATAAATTATTATTATTATTATATTATTATTATTATTCTCTAACCCTGGCTAGCAGTGCCAGAAGAAATACATTTGCCCAGGGTTTTTTCTACAGCCGAAACTCAGTTCCAACACCTCTCAGTTGGGCACTATTGAGAACATGGGAGGCGTTCATGTTGAGTTCAGGCGCCTCTTTTTCTAGAAAAAAAGCAGTGTGTTTGCCACAATGTCCCACAGAATACAAGTTGGTCTTGCTTGCTTGTGGAAAGGCAGGCGGTAGGGAACCACATGTCATGTGAGCCAGAAAGATAGCATGGCCTAGGAATGCATACAAAGAGGGTCCCTCTCAACCTGAGGACCATAGATGTGAGGTCAATTGGGTGAATGCGATTAACTTGTATTGTTACATAGATATAAGCTGCAGGGAGCAGCCATGGATGTATTAGGCGGGGAGGGGGTCTTATTAACTCTTTTCTTGCCGTGGTGTGGATAAATAATGCACCTCTTAGAAGTTGCTATTTGCATTTCAAGGGAAACTTCCATTTAGGTCAGTGGAAATGTTCTTTGAAACACAAATAGCAGCTTCTGTGAGACGTGATTTTTATTTTTATTTTTTTTTTGTCAGGGCCGCCAAGCTTCCCCATGCCTGCTGTTTGCAAGTCAATAGACATGGGATGTTAATTGCATTTGCCTAATTAACGTCACATCTCGTTTGGCCCCGAGTGCCTTCACGACTTCCCGGGTTTTTGCAAACTAAATTTACTGCTGGCAGAGAGAGGCAGTGCAAGCCTACGTGGATCATTAGCAAACAAGTCGAGCCCATTGTGCTAACCTTCTGATCCTAGCAGCTGGCGACGTAACTGCCTTTCCAGGACTTCAGAAGCTGTTAAATTTTAACATTGCCATTAATGGATAGATCCTGTTAGCCATCTTGCATTTTGGAAGGGTGGAGTGCAGATCGGCTCACTAAATTACAGGTAAATTTGCGGAATGCAGCTGAAATAAATGTAACATTTGGATGAGGAGTGACAATCATTTCACTGATGAGGGGAAAGAGAAATTATCCAGCCATTTCTTGTGTGTGGCTCAACATTTGGGGTGACTGTAGCATCACATGTCCCCTCCCTCCTTCCCCTCTTCTACCAGTACAAATACAGTGGTACCTCGGGTTACATATGCTTCAGGTTACATACACTTCCGGTTACAGACTCCGCTAACCCAGAAATAGTACCTTGGGTTAAGAACTTTGCTTCAGGATGAGAACAGAAATCATGCAGTGGCGGCGCAGCGGCAGCAGGAGGCCCCATTAGCTAAAGTAGTGCTTCAGGTTAAGAACAGACCTCCAGAACGAATTAAGTTCTTAAGTTCTTAACCCGAGGTACCACTGTAAATCTGTATAAAGTGGTGCTTCAGGTTAAGAACAGTTTCAGGTTAAGAATGGACCTCCGGAACGAATTAAGTACTTAACCCGAGGTACCACTGTATATTACTTTGGCCATCACTTCACATACTTCACAGTGAGCTCAACCTAGAGTGAGGTGTTCAACTCATTATGAGTAAACATAACCGTAGTCATGTTCATTAATTCTAATGGGTCTCAGTAAAACGTAGCTTAGGACCGCCTAGTGTATTTCCAGAAATTTGCTAGGGAAATTTGGGTGGGGTACAGGTATTGGTGCGGGCGAAAGGTGGCCATCACAGAAAAAACACATGATGCCTAGAATTCAGATAAGAGCCTGCAAAGCTGGGGTAGGAAAGAGAAACTTCTCAGAAATGTTCTCCGGAAAATGTCTTCTAAGAAATTTCAGCTTTTCTCTGCTTCAAGGAGCCATTGCAAGGCAACACATTTTTTTTGTTAAAAAAAGATTGCTCTAACTGTTGACAGCTCTTAAGTTCTAGAAACTGTCTTTTGATCCACAGTGCAGATGTACAACATCTGGCTTTATAGCTGTTCATTCTGCAACTGGGCCACACTACACACGCTGTTGTGCAACAGTGTGTGTGTGTGTGTGTGCAACTTATTTCCATTTGATGAAAAGCAGCTGCCAGAGCCTGCTTCTTTTGAGATTTTCTGTCCAAAATTCACCTCCCTACCCAAGCTGCTAACCCTGCCAAGATCTTTCCTTTGAAGAAAAAAGTGCACCAGGGTGGATTTGTTGTTGTTGTTGTTGTTGTTGTTGTTGTTGTTGTTGTTGTTACAAATCAAGCCAACTTAGGACTCAGCTAGGCTGGTAAAGAAAAAGTGATTTATATGTGTTGTATGTGCCATATAACATTGTGCCACCAGGTGACGACGTACAGTCCCGTTTCTCGCTACCTGTTTTCCGTTTTAAATTTACAGTGCTTTCAACTGAAACGCTTCTTTGATGTGTCTAGATGTAGCCTTGCACTCAATGCATGACATACAGTGGTACCTCGGTTTAAGAACAGTCCTGTTTACGAACAATTCAGTTTACGAATTCCGCAAAACCAGAAGTAGTATCCCGGTTTGCGAACTTTACCTCAGTCTAAGAATGAAATCTGAATGGTGGAAGGGCACTGGTGGTGGGAGGCCTCATTAGGGAAAGCGCGCCTCGGTTTAAGAACGGTTTTGTTTTAAGAATGGACTTCCGGAATGGATTAAGTTCGTAAACTGAGGTACCACTGTATTGAGTTTGGTCTTCACAGTCTTCTCTCAACTTGACTTCACAGTCTCTTTGTAACTCAGCCCCCGCTTACCCCTAACTGAGCCCTATCTAGCATCTTATCTTGTCAGGTTCTATCTATAATTCTCCACTTCCTCTTGAGATTGGTTGACCTGGTTGGCTTCTGGGTCTTCAGGAGGGTGACCCAAGGTCCGTCCATCACTGATGGAGGAACATGGGCTTGTCTCTGGGTTTGCCAGGCACTCTGGGCTTAAAAGAGCCCGGCAGGTTCGAAGTCACAGTAGTAGGCCAATATGTTTCCACAGTCTCGTAGCTCTAAGCTGAGGAGAACAGGCTGAGAGCCAAAGCAAGCCTCTTTTGTGGACAGAACCCCCAGCTGCCCTGCCCAGTCCCAAGTTTGCAGGGGTTCAGAGAGATTGGGGGTTGCTCTTGTTCTTGTGCTGTGTTCCAAAAGGGCAAAAGTAATTTCTCCCCTTTCTTTGCCTGGGTGTGTGTGTGTGTGTGTGTCTGTGTCAGCATGGTCCTGGTGCCCGCAAAGTTATCACTGGTCACGCCCAAGTTTTAGGGACCCTCCGCTGTGCCTAAAATTCAGCAGAAATGCCCAGCCTTCTTTCAAACAACTCAGGAAAGAGCTCTGAACCATTCCCTTATTCCGAATAGGATTCCTCGCAAGAAAAGGGAAAGTTGATAGCTATGCTCTGAATAGCCAGCAGCTATATTTTTTTTAAAAAAGACAACAGCTGTAATGACCCGCCAAATAATAGCGATAAGTTTTTGCTAGAACTGCTTTGTTTAATGGGGTGTTTGCGTTCCAATTTGCATTTATAGCCCTGCAATTAAGCATTCTTTCCTTGTTACTACTTCTAAATGTCGCATTCCTTCACTCCTTCTCAGCTGGCACCCGTGTTGGCTCTGTCATCATTTTTCCGACAGTTTCCTTGCACAGGATTGAACACTCTATTGTTCCGCTACTGCTCAGAGACAATGGCTTTGCCCGTGAGATCATCATAATTTCATTAGTGACCAGAGGCATAAATGAGACCATTTTTTAAAAAAAAATCCTTTGTAAAGCTGATCAGATCGCCATCGCACATTATTTTTAGTTTACTTTGTTATATTTATTATGCTCATTCTGTGAAGCCTTAGGCAGGGTCAAGGGTTAGCAAACTGTTTTGCCCAATCCAGTTGGTTTTCTTTTTATGGAGTGTGGCAATGGAGATGGGGAAGAAGTTTGATTCAGTTCACATTTAAAGGCATACCTACTTAATTTATACTTTCCAATAGACTATGTAAGCCAAAGGGGCACCCATTCTTCGGAATTCACATTTCTCCAAATTTTTCGGTACACTCCTGCAGCCAATGTATAAAATGCATTTACTAAGGGTAAACAATGCGTATGAATGCATATATTAGTTTTTTTAAAATCCCCAAAAGCATTGTATTAGGGGAAATAGCCTTACCCCCCCCCAAAAAAAATGAACACAAGGGAAGATTGCATACTGTAATGTGTACGTTAGGAAAAATTTGCACAGAAGTGCTGACGAATTTTCATGGGGATTAAGCCTCGCCTTTTCTCCTGTAAAATGATTCTCTTTGGGGCTGGGCTGGGCGTGGGAGAGAGGATGGCATTAAGGTTCCTTGTGGCTAGCAGTGCACCAAGAAGGGAGAGGAAGGCAATTCAGTTGGTGAACCTCCCCAATTTGCACTTTACAAAATGCAGCCGTCTTTTGAAAACTGCACTTCTCTTAACTTTGCAATGCATTTCTTCAGGCAAGCAGTGCGCCCACCCACACACACACACACATGCCTACACTGTGGTAAAGTGTGCATAAAATAACATACACAAATACATTTTACAGTGGTACCTTTAGTTGCGGACTTAATCCGTTTCGGGGTGCCGTTCGCACCCTGAAAAGTCCATAACTAGAGCGCCTCTTCTGCACATGTGTATGGCGCAATCGAGTGCTTCTGTGCATGTGCAAGGCGTGCAGATCACTTCTGCACATGCATGAAGTGCGCAGATCGCTTCTGCGCATGTGCGGGCAGCGAACCCGGAAGTAAACACTTCCAGGCTTGCCACGTTTATAAGTTGAAAGTCTGTAACAAGAGCAGAATGCAACACGAGGTATGACGTTAGGGGACATGGCTTTGCAAATAATGCATTTTAGGCATACAAACAAACACTCTGAGAAGTTCATGCAGAAGTGCTGGTGAATTTTCATGAGGAACTGTTACAGGAAAATGGGCAAACCAATGTTAAGATGTGGAAAACTGAAGGGTGGAGAAATGAGAAGCTGAGAGAAGCAGGAATTGAGAAATTTGCCCATCCCTAGTAGTGGAGGTTAAATAGTTATTCAACCTGCAGTAGCACTGGAGAATCTAGTATGATGAGCCCTTTCGTGTCCCTTTTCAATAAACCTAACAGCTATCCTATCTATATCACATCCCAGGAGGGGGGGAAATGAAAACCCTTTGCAAGTAAGATTTTTCACAAGATGTTACTTCAAATTTGTCTTTGAAATCTTGATCTATCACCCCTGCTTTGTTCTCTAGGCTGGGCCCACTCCTTCTGGAGTACATAGAGAACTAAGAGGGCAGAGTGACCTTGGAGGCAGAATTATGGTAGTCTGTCGGGAAATAATAAATCGTCAACATTTTTCACCTACTTATTTGGTGAAGCATTCTTCATAGAAACTTGTCTGTTTGCAGTGAATTGTCTAGCACAGCTTGGTACCTTCTCTTCCAACTTTCTTCCACACCCTCGGGAAAAGTGGAATAAATCTAAATCAAGAATTAGGTATGAATAGTTCTGTAGGAGACCAAACAGACTATTGATCATCCCTTGCCTTTTCCTCCAGTGCTACTCCTAACACCAAATGTTGTCTAATACAGAATATGAATCTGGGAGACACTTTATGTTTTTCTCTGGATATTTCCACATTGCCTCAAAAGCTGCTCCGTGTTTCTGACATACATCTGCAAAAGGGAAGAAGCAAATTTCCCCATTTATTGCATGCTTATGCTGACTTTGCATGAAATTTAAATCCTAACATCACTGTACTGTGTTCCTTCCTCACAATGTAAACCTCTGCAGGTTTACTCAGAAGTAAGTGCCACTGAGTGCTGCTGTATTCAGTGGGGCTTGGTCCCACAAAAGCATTGTGTAGATTGCAGCCTAAAAGTCACAGAAATCTGACTTAATTCCCCATGGTGTTTAATGTTTTAATTTGTTGGAAGCCACCCAGAGTGGCAGGGGCATCGCAGTCTGATGGACAGCACAGTCGTCGTCTTCTTCTTCTTCTTCTTCTTCTTCTTCTTCTTCTTCTTCTTCTTCTTCACCAGCTAAAAGGCATAGAAACCAGATACTGTGCAGATACTAGCTATTTCACATCCATTGGATCTAACTAGCACTCATTAGGTTCCCTATTCAAAGGAAAGATTGGATACGTATTATGCATCCATTTATTGCAATTAGTGCTCATAATATTTCCCTGCCCAATTGCTTTCTAGACTGTTACTTTGCACCCTCCTCCATTCTGTGAAGCATCCCTTTCCCTTCTTCTAGGGCTGCATTCATACAGCATTTGATCCCCTTTCCCCTACATTTCCCCAAACTGTTAATTTCTGCATTATATTTGAACTTTCACATGATGTAAAAGCCACTTCTGGAAAAGTAATGGAATATAGTGCTTGCTTAGCACTCATGTCCATGTTATTTTATACTGGGGGAGTGGGGGAACCCTGTCGACAGCCCCCTTAACATGGAAAATCACAGGAGCAAAGTGATGAAATAAGCAGACACAACTTTCTAGGCCAGGGTTGGTGCACTGCATAGGGCTGGCAGGTTGCACACCTGTCTATCACTTGACATTACAGTGACACCTGGTGACCCATTTTTGCCCATGCAGTTTGAAACAGAGCCTTGTAGCAACAGTCAGCAGTTGCAACACCCTTTGCATGGGGCTTCCCAAGTGCCAACAATCAGTTTGTTTGCAGGCAACCCATTGGCAATGCCTGCAAAGTCCCTTTTATCAAAGCCCCATCTTTGATTGTAGGGCAGGTGGCCGTGGCTAGGCTGAAACGGCTTCACAGACCTAGTGGATCTCATTCAGCTCATACCCCTGTTCTAGACCAGGGCAAGGGTGAGAATTGCCCATTTATTGCTATAACCTACCTTGAGTCTTTGGGGCACAGCAGACTATAAACCTAAATTAGCAGAAGATGATCCAGGATGTGGCTCATGATATTACATAGCTATAGTGTCTCTGATCCCGAACTTAGTTGGTTCCAGAGGCAACAACAGACCCAAAATGTTTAAATTTAATAGCAAGCAATCATCTCCAGCTTGACTTGGAACATTCAGATTCATTTTTATAGCAGGCCCAAAGTAGCTTGGTATATGCTTGGGCCTATGCTCAGTCCAAGTCTTGTTGCACTGTGTGATGGCATCCGGCACACAGTAAGCTCGGAGATCCCTTTTTAAAATACCTGCCCAATGGAGCACTACGATCCCCGGAAACCTTGCCTTTCTGTGCCATTTTACTGGGCACCACAATGTAAGAAGGAAATTGATAAGCTGGAATGGGTGCAGAGGAGGGGCAACCTCAGCGGTCTGGAAACCAAAACTTATGAGGTGGGTACGTTTAGCCTGGAAAAGAAGAGACTGAGATATGACAGCCATCTGCAACTATCTCAAGGGCTGTCACATGGAGGAAGGAACATGCTTGTTTTCTCCCACTCTGGAGGGTAAGACTTGAACCATAGAATCATAGAATCATAGAGTTGGAAGAGACCACAAGGGCCATCGAGTCCAACCCCCTGCCAAGCAGGAAACACCATCAGAGCACTCCTGACATATGGTTGTCAAGCCTCTGCTTAAAGACCTCCAAAGAAGGAGATTCCACCACACTCCTTGGCAGCAAATTCCACTGTCAAACAGCTCTTACTGTCAGGAAGTTCTTCCTAATGTTTAGGTGGAATCTTCTTTCCTGCAGTTTGGATCCATTGCTCCGTGTCCGCTTCTCTGGAGCAGCAGAAAACAACCTTTCTCCCTCCTCTATGTGACATCCTTTTATATATTTGAACATGGCTATCATATCACCCCTTAACCTCCTCTTCTCCAGGCTAAACATGCCCAGCTCCCTTAGCCGTTCCTCATAAGGCATCATTTCCAGACCTTTTACCATTTTGGTTGCCCTCCTCTGGACACGTTCCAGTTTCTCAGTGTCCTTCTTGAACTGTGGTGCCCAGAACTGGACACAGTACTCCAGGTGAGGTCTGACCAGAGCAGAATACAGTGGCACTATTACTTCCCTTGATCTAGATGCTATACTCCTATTGATGCAGCCCAGAATTGCATTGGCTTTTTTAGCTGCCGCGTCACACTGTTGGCTCATGTCAAGTTTGTGGTCAACCAAGACTCCTAGATCCTTTTCACATGTACTGCTCTCAAGCCAGGTGCCACCCATCTTGTATTTGTGCCTCTCATTTTTTTTGCCCAAGTGCAATACTTTACATTTCTCCCTGTTAAAATTCATCTTGTTTGTTTTGGCCCAGTTCTCCAATCTGTCAAGGTCGTTTTGAAGTGTGATCCTGTCCTCTGGGGTGTTAGCCACCCCTCCCAGTTTGGTGTCATCTGCAAATTTGATCAGGATGCCCTTGAGTCCATCATCCAAGTCGTTGATAAAGATGTTGAATAAGACCGGGCCCAAGACAGATCCCTGTGGCACCCCACTAGTCACTCTTCTCCAGGATGAAGAGGAACCATTGATGAGCACCCTTTGGGTTCGGTCAGTCAGCCAGTTACAAATCCACTGAGTGGTAGCATAGTCAAGACCGCATTTTACCAGCTTCTTTAAAAGAATATCATGGGGCACCTTGTCGAATGCCTTGCTGAAATCAAGGCAGGCTACATCCACTGCATTCCCTTCATCTACCAGGCTTGTAATTCTGTCAAAAAACGAGATCAGGTTAGTCTGACATGACTTATTTTTCAGAAATCCATGCTGACTATTGGTGATCAAAGCATTCCTTTCTAGGTGCTCACAGACTGTTGGCTTAATGATCTGCTCCAGAATCTTCCCTGGTATTGATGTCAGACTGACTGGGCGGTAATTATTTGGGTCCTCTCTTTTCCCCTTTTTGAAAATAGGGACAACATTTGCCCTCCTCCAGTCTACCGGGACTTCGCCTGTTCTCCAGGAATTCTCAAAGATGACTGCCAGTGGTTCTGAGATCACATCTGCCAGTTCTTTTAATACTCTTGGATGCAGTTCATCTGGCCCTGGAGACTTGAATACATCTAAACTAGCCAAGTATTCTTGTACTATCTCCTTAGTTATTCTGGGCTGTGTTTTCTCTGCTGAATCATTTGCTCCAAATTCTTCAGGTCGGGCATTGTTTTCTTTATTGGAGAAGACTGAGGCAAAGAAGGCATTGAGGAGTTCAGCCCTTTCTGTGTCCCCTGTTTGCATTTCACCATCTTTTCCTCTGAGTGACCCCACTGTTTCTGAAATAGATTGTATCCCTCCATTATTACATTCCAATCGTGGGACTTATCCCACCAGGTTTCAGTGATGCCTATTATGTCGTATTTAGTTTGCTGTACCAAGAGCTCAAGCTCATCTTGTTTATTTCCCATGCTTTGTGCATTAGTGTACAGACATTGAAGTCCATTAATCATTCCCCCGTTTCTCTTATTTAAGGATTTCCCCACCACCACCACTAGGTCTGCGTGCTGTTTGCTCCATTTGGTCTATGACATTTAGATGATCATCTTCATCAATTGATAGACTCCTACCTTCAGTAGCACTGTCTCCCTCCCCCACATTAGTCAGTTTAAAGCCCTCCTGATGAGGTTTCTGAGATTTTTGGCAAAAGCATTCCTCCCAACCGTTGTGAGGTGCAGCCCATCGCTTGCCAGAAGTCCATCTTCAAGAAACTGCAGTCCGTGATCTAAGAATCCAAACCGTTCCTGTTTACACCATTTGCGAAGCCAGCTGTTCACTTCCACTATTTTTCGCTCTCTCCCTGGGCCACATCGTTCAACTGGGAGGACAGATGAGATGACAATTTGTGCATTTAATTGCTTCAATTTCCTGCCCAGAGCCTCATAGTCTCTTTTGATCTTCTGGAGGCTATTGCTTGCAGTGTCATTGGTTTCCACATGAACCAAGAGGAAGGGGTATTTGTCAGTGGGTTTTATGATTCCTTGGAGTCGTTCAGTTACATCTTGGATCTTAGCCCCGGGGAGACAGCACATTTCCCGAGACATCTTGTCAGGCCCACAGATCACTGCTTCTGTTCCCCTCAGTAGGGAATCCCCTATCACCACTACACGCCTCCTCTTAGGTTTGGTTGGGGTTCTTCCGTGAGCTGTCCGTTCCAAGGTCGCCTGTCCGTTCCAAGGTTTGATTGGGGTTCTTCCGTGAGCTGTCCGTTCCAAGGTCGCCTTCCGTGAGCTGTCCGTTCCAAGGACTGACTTTGCTGCTCGCCTTCATATACCTGATCAACTGTAATGAGGGAGAGATCCTCAAATGGAGTCTGTTCTTCGTCTTCCACGCTAGGGGAGAGGACCTCAAAGCGATTGTGTATTTCTAAACAATCAGAGCGAACCCTGGGCCTCCTACTTCTTTGAGTCACGTTTCTCCATATATCTGGCTCCTGTGCTGGTGAACTAGCCTCCTTCTCAGGGGAGTCCCCTGTCTCCTCCTTGGTAGAGACGGTGTGCTCTGTTGCTTCCAAGAAGAGCTCCAGCACTCTAATTCTTTGGAGCGTAGCTACACGTTCCTCCAGTTGCTGGACTTTGTCTTTTAAGAGGGCAATCAACATGCAATTGCTGCAGGTAAAGCTGCCTGCAACCTTTGGCAAGATGGCAAACATTGCGCAGGAACCGCAGGCGACTGCAGCTGTTCCCTCACCCTCCATCTTGAGAACGTGTCGTTGGGGGTGGCTACAGCGGTCCTCCATCATAAAAAGTGTGAAGAAAAAACCTAGGTCTCCCCCAACAAAGGTTTGAGACAAGCTCCCCTAAATCTAAAAGATGGATCAAACTGCGCGCGCCGCTCTGATATGCTCTGATAAGCTCCTCCCACAGCTAATCCCCTGCCTCAACAGAAACCCTGCCCCCTCTGACCTTTGCACAGGGAGAGCAGCTAATCAGCCACAAAGAAACACACACACAAGAAAACTCTTTTGCTCCTTCTTCAGCTGCTGCCCTGCAAGCTCTGAACCAATAGCTTCAAGTTACAAGAAAGGATATTCCAACTCAACATCAGGAAGAATGATCTGAAATCTGTTTGACAGTGGAATAGACTCCCTCAGGAGGTTGTGGACTCTCCTTCCTTTAAAGCAGAGGTTGGATGGCCATCTGCCATGGATGCTTTAGTTGAGATTCCTGCATTGCAGGGGGTTAGACTAGATGACCCTTGGGGTCCCTTCTAACTCTACAATTCTGTGTTTCTATGATTCTCTTGTGATGCCCCTGCTGCCCTCTTCTTTTTCTGCAAAAGATAACTGGCAGTGATAGGGCTCCTGCAGCCTTGATTCAGTACCATGATGGCAGAGAATTGCAAGTTACTAAGGCTTGGGGGGGTCATTGCTACATTTCTCAGACTCCTGGCAACCACAAGTTACAACAGAGAATGAAGGGGGTTGCTTTGGTGGCCAAACTACCATATTTTTTCCAGCTATAGGACACCCCATGTATAAGACCCCCCTATTTTTGGGGACCCAATTTTAAGAAAATGAGGGGAGATGGCCCGGTGGGTGGGAGCGCATCCTCCCCTGTTGCTGCCATGTGGGGGAAAGGATCCAGGGAGTGCCCGCCATGCGCAGCGGCATTGGGGGAAGTTGCACTCCCGCCAACGAGCTGGCTGGTGGCTCGCAGCTTCTCCCCCCACGCAGCTGCGGGCAGAAAACACCCACCAGATCGCTGCCCCCTCGCTGCGGCATTGGGGGAAGCCGCGCTTCCATCAACCGGATGGCTGGCAGCGCCCCGCTCCCCCCCATGCCACTATCTGTGTGTTGGACGACCTCAGTTATTTAATGTGATTTTTGAGTCAAAAAACCTCGTCCAATACACAGAAAAATATGGTAACTATGAGTTGAGCCTCAGCAGTAGCAGATGGTGAAGTCTCTCCATTTACTTTACCTCTGGTCAGTTGCTCTGCTGCTGTTTACCAGGAGGGTGAGGGCGATCTCAACATGGTACCAACCCACTGGCAGCAGCACCAGTCTGCCTCCCCAAGTGCCTTTGCAGCACACCAGTCACACCACTGCCCCTATCTCCTTGTAAGTAGTAGCAATGCGGCCGACTAGAGGTCAGGTGAGCGGCAGCTTACCCACCTTGCCATCGAGGAGTCCAGGCTCAATTCATCATTAGCTAAGAACTTTAAAGCAGAGTTGGTTTGTACTCTGATCTCACCAGTTCCCAATATTAGCTGCGCTACTATGCATATGACATTGCGAGTGTACAAAAAGCTGCTTATTGAATTAAGTATGCATTCTTATATGATGTTTTTATCTGCTTTGCATTTCTGTTTCTGTTCGCTGCCCCTTAGATGTGTGTTTTTGGATTGCAGGTCGAAAGTTTAAGAAGTTCAATAAGCTCAAAGTGCTGAGAGCATTAGATGTTGCACTCCAGCCATCGGTAGCCCTTCCTAAGGACGGCCAAGTCCTGGCACAAAGGCTCTCTTTTTCTCCAGCACAAGAAGTCCAGCTTATTCCTCCATTGATCAATGTCTTGGAGAGCATCGAACCGGAAGTGGTCTATGCAGGATATGACAACACACAACCAGAAACCCCAAGTGCTTTGTTGACCAGCCTCAATCAACTATGTGAGAGGCAGCTCCTCTGTGTAGTCAAGTGGTCCAAGTCATTACCAGGTAACAGTTTGGGTAACAGTACTGCTCTGTTCTGCTTTGTTCAGACCTTATCTGGAGAACTGTGTCCAGTTTTGAGAGTCACAGTTTAAGAAGGAAATCGACTAACTCGAATGTGGTCCAGAAGTAGGTGAGAAAGATGGGGAGGGACTTTGAGACCAAGTCCTGTAATGAAGGACTGAAAGAATCGGGTATGTTCAGCCTGGGGAAAGGATGATCAATAGTCATCTTCAAATATTTGATGGAGCAAATTTGTTCTCTGCTGCTTCAGAGGGCAGGATTCAGGCCAGCCTTTTCAAATTACCGGAAAGGGATTCCAGCTAAACATTAGGAAGAAATTTGTGATGGTATGGGTTGTTTGACTTGTTAACAATACTGCGCTAAATGAACCAGTTGGCTTGGTGTAGGACAATGTAGGCATTGTAAAAATGATAACAACAACAACATAATAAAAATCAGCCGCAATAACACATAAGATAGATATTAAGTTATCTCATGTGCCCCATCCACAGCTTTTCCCCTGCTGCTTTGATATTTAGGTGCATCTTGAATACATTATTATGCCAACAGGCCTGTGAAGTTGTTTAATTTTTATTTTGATTAGCCAGCCATCTTAATGATTATCTGTATTTTTAATTTTGAAGGGTTTAAGGATTTGACACTGTTCACCACCCTGATATTTTTCATGATATGGTGGTAAAGGAATACTTCTATAAATAAATGGTTCAGATGCTTTAATAGGACACCGATAAGATGTTTCACCATATATTTAAAGTACATCCAAAGTATATTTAAACAACATGGCTCCCCCCAAAGAATTCTGGGAACTGTAGTTTCACACTCACAAAGCACCCTTAACAAACTGCAGTTCCCAGGGTGGTGTGGATCTGCCCTCTGTTCATGCTGTCTTCTGGTGACAACTCTTTCCCCTTGCTGTTGTGAAATGAAAAGGAATTCCAGGCATCTGATTGGTCCCTGTGAGAACAGGATTCTGGATCCAATTTGCCCGTGGCTTGATCCAGCACGTGGCTTGATCTCCTTTTGTTCTCATGGAGGCGGCACATCTTAGGGTTCAGGCAAGTTCATATGAGGAAAGGCAGGTTAAACATTCATTTAATCCCTTGGAGCAATTCATGGGCAAGGCTTAAATCTAGATCTAATCCCTTATGACCACATTTCCTTCTAACCAACGAGTTGCTTTTTAAGCATCCATTTTATTTTAGCTCAGGTTGAACAGGATAACGTCTGGTGAATGGATGTGCTGCTTGGTTGTTGTTGTTTTTAAAAAATGTTTACTCCATTATATGTATTATTTTAATGAGGGAATATTTCCATATTTTCCCATGCAATAAATTTCCAGCGTATCTACTTTCCTGTTCCACCTGTTAGTTGCTATCGAAAGACAAACTATACAATGGCTATGCAGTACCTCAGGGGTCAGCAACCTGCAGCCCATGGGCCACAAGCAGTCCATGGGGGTCGTTGAAATGGCCCACGAGCCGCCCACTCAGTGAGTCCCCGCGTGCTGCGCTAAACCGATGCAGTGTGGAGCGGAGACTCACTTCCACAGTGCAGGAAATCGCATCTGCACAGATGCAATCCAGCCCACGGAGCGATGTCCATGGGAATGAAACGGCCCAGGTGAAGCAAACCTTGCCAACCCCTCAGTACCTCTACCACCAGAGATGGCATACTGCTGAATACTAGTTGCTGGAATCGATAAATGGGGACGGTGCCATAGCACTTGGGTCCTGCTTGTGAGCATCCCATAAGGGCATCTCTCTGGCTACCGAGAGAGCAGGATGCTGCACCAGATGGCCTGATTCTTCTTGCATTCCTATAGCCCTCAGTGCTCCAACGCCTGTGGCTTTCTCAGCATTGCTTTAATCGTTTCAGCAAGGTGGCTGCGGGGAGAGGAGATGTGTGCTTCTCTTATTTACTGAGCATATTAATGCAAACCCAGCTTGTCCACAGTAAGAAGATTGCATAGGCCAAACCTGCATAATTTGAGACCCTCTGTGCCAGACGCCATCCACCGTACGTGCCTTTTGAAATGAGAAGGGCTGCAAATTCTCTTTCCTTTTTTCTTTTTAAATCATTTTTATTAGTTTTTGCATATATTTTCCAAACAAAACATCACATCACAGCATCCTCATTTTGGCTATTATAGCCTGTGATTTCCGTTAATGCTGTCTAGTGATTTTCAAATTTGTTATCTGATCTTGCTTTTTATTATTATAATTAGTGCTTTTAAACTTCGTCTCCTAATTATTTCCTTCCTAAATCATTTTACAATAATTTATATAGTCCTCCTTACAAAACTTCTTGTAAGCGAAGTTACATGAATGCAATTGTCTTCCAAATAAGGCATATATTTCTTCCAATCCTTAAGGAAGTCCTGGTCTTTCTGGTTCCGAATTCTCCCAGTCAACTTTGCCAGTTATAATAATAATAACAATAATTTATTATTTATACCCCGCCCATCTGGCTGAGTTTCCCCAGCCACTCTGGGCGGCTCCCAATCAAGTGTTAAAAACAGTACAGCCTTAAATATTAAAAACTTCCCTGAACAGGGCTGCCTTCAGATGTCTTTTAAAGATAGGTTAGCTGCTTGTTTCCTTCACATCTGAAGGGAGGGTGTTCCACAGGGTGGGCGCCACTACCAAGAAGGCCCTCTGCCTGGTTCCCTGTAACCTCACTTCTCGCAATGAGGGAACCGCCAGAAGGTACTCGGCGCTGGATCTCAGTGTCCAGGCTGAACGATGGGGGTGGAGACGCTCCTTCAGGTATACAGGACCAAGGCTGTTCTGCATCCTCCATGTAATGGCTTTAGGGGTTGCTTGTGCGTAAGTTGCCGCCGCTCTGGGCTAGGTTGGCTGGTTAAACCATTTCTCGCTGGACAGCCATCCACGCCGTGGCTGTTCAGTCTCTGGCAGAATCCGTCAGTGGGCGTTTCTTAAACCTTTTCCAACATAAGGGGTGATATGATAGCCATGTTCAAATATATAAAAGGATGTCACATAGAGGAGGGAGAAAGGTTGTTTTCTGCTGCTCCAGAGAAGCGGACACGGAGCAATGGATCCAAACTACAAGAAAGAAGATTCCACCTAAACATTAGGAAGAACTTCCTGACAGCAAGAGCTGTTCGACAGTGGAATTTGCTGCCAAGGAGTGTGGTGGAGTCTCCTTCTTTGGAGGTCTTTAAGCAGAGGCTTGACAACCATATGTCAGGAGTGCTCTGATGGTGTTTCCTGCTTGGCAGGGGGTTGGACTCGATGGCCCTTGTGGTCTCTTCCAACTCTATGATTCTATGATTCTATGATAAAAGTTGTTTGACGCCCGGTCTCCTCCTACTCTCCCTGCACGGAAGTCTTCTGCGCAGGGAGGGTGTGGGTAGCGGAGGACCTGTGCTCTGCCCGCTGGTGTCCAGTGAAGAGTCCCGGAGCCTGCTCTCTGCTTCCCCTATTGGCCCCCCTCTATCCCTGGTGTTGCGCTGATTTTCTTCCCCAACAGGAGACCTGCCTCTCTCCCTGCTTGGCCCCTCTCCAGCATCGCTGTGGAGCCTCGCCTCCTCCTCTAGTTCCGATGGCAGTTCCCTGACACTCCATCAGTTTTATTTGCCACTCCTCCTTCACTGGTAATTCTTCCTGTTTCCGTCGTTGGGCTAATAGTACTCTCGCTACTGTAGTTGCGTATAAAAACAAGTTTTTATCCTGTCTATTAATTTCTGTCCTTCAATAACAATACCAAGTAAAAATGCTTCTGGTCTTTTCACAAATGTATATTTCAACATTTTCTTCATCTCATTATATGTCATTTCCCAGAAGCATTTTACTTTCTTCAAGCCCACCACATATGGTAAAAGGCACCTTTTCACGTTGTTAACCTGCCTCCTCCTCTCCACTTTTCCAGGATTCCGGGGCCTTCACATTGATGATCAGATAACCCTTATCCAGTACTCCTGGATGAGCCTAATGGTGTTTGCCATGGGATGGAGGTCTTATAAGCATGTCTGTGGGCAGATGCTGTATTTTGCACCTGACTTAATACTGAATGAGTAAGTAAAGGATTCCAGCTTCTCTTGCGTTATTCACATGCTCTTGCTCTCTAAACATTGCATGCATTAAGCAATGCCAGTTCCAACTACCTGCAGCGGTAGGTAAATATAACAGGAGGTTAAAATAGATGCAGTATTTTAGAAGCCTGGGTGAATAAAAATGTTTCCACCTGGTGCCAAAAGAAAATAAGGACCGGATTGCCAAAATGTTAATTGCCAGGAATTGGAAAGGGGCTACGGTACCAACAAAGGCAGACTGGCAAAATAAGCTGGGTGAGTATCTGGAATTGGCTAAAATGACACCAATAATTAGACAACAATCAAACCAAAAACTTTTTAAAAAGAGTGGGAAAGTGGGAAAGAATATCTGGCAAAATATTGTTCCCAAATCAAACCCTTGATATGTATTGAATAAATTTCACAAAGTAAAAATTCAGATAGGTAAGTTATTTATTGTGTGTAAATGAGATAATAATCAACACAATTGAAAAGAAAATAGGATAGTAGAAGCTGCAATGAGGTGGTAGGAAGTCATGGGTGAAGAAATGTGGATATTGTTTGGATTTGTTTTATATTTAATATATGTTAAAGTATGGATTGGAATATGTAACTGTCTAATGAAAGAAAATTAAATTTAAAAAATTGAATGTAAAAAAGAAAGAAGAAAAAGGAAAGAAAAGAAGGACCAGGTGAATATTTTTGATGTGGTGAGTTCCATAAATGTGGTACCATGAGTGGAAAGGTCCCATCTCTGATCACCATCCACATTTCTTCCATTGGAGGGTGAACATGGAGCAGCTGATCGGAGACTGATGCTAATAAATAGGTTCATGCTCCCAAATAGTTTAAGGGTGTATAGGTTAAAACCAGCATTTTGAATTGTGCTTAGACCAGAAGCTACTTCAGGTGTTCTCAGACTTGCATGATAACTTCTATAGGACCAGACCCAGATAAAACAGGTGCTGTTGTTGGGTTTTGCGCTAACTGCTGTTTCTGAACAGTCTTCAAAGGCAGCCCCACATATAGGGCATGACAGCAGTCAATGCAAGATGCTGGCAGTGCATGCAACTCTCTCTCTGTCCAGGAGGGGTCACAGCTGGCGATGGTGATGATGGGTGCTTCGAAACCCAAAGGCCACATGGACCTTTAAAGATAAGACTAATCTGATAGTTCCTTTAGACTGTGAGCCTGATCTTTCAAGGGGAGTGCAACTCTATGCAGTCCAGATGGAGCCATCTGTAGTAGTTCCATCAAACCTGGCTTGAGCTTCAGTTCATTGGCTTTCTTCCAATCCATTTTTGATTGGAGGAGGGAATTGCCAAGAATTGCACATGGGTGACTGAGACCAAAAGAGTGTATAAAGCGACTGAGTCAATTCATGGCAGAATTGAGATTTGAATGGTAGTTGTCACAAACACTTTGCTTGAGAGTTCACAGCCTTCACATACCCATACTGGGTTTTGGAGGGGCTATATCAGTTAGTTGTTTTACTTACTGATCATCAGATTTTAATGCTTATCACTTATTTCCAGTCATATGCCGTAACATCGGCACATGAGATATTTGACACTGTGTTGTTTTATACTGCTGCAAAATAAAATTGGCAAAATAAAATTATTTTTTTAAAGCGACGACTTTGTGGCTTCCAAGCTCATCCTCTCTCACACACACCCTTCTTGAAGGGCTAACTTTTTATTTTATTTTTATCTGTATGGCAACAAACTTGTTAGTAAGAAAAAGTCATGATCCAGCACACTCGGTTCCAAGGTTTGTACATGGAATAATCATGGACTTAGCATTCATTTATTTAAGTTTCTTTCTTGTTTTCTGGGTGCAAGACAGAGGATGAAGGACTCATCATTCTATTCACTGTGCCTGACCATGTGGCAAATTCCCCAGGAGTTTGTCAAGCTGCAAGTAAGCAGTGAAGAGTATCTCTGCATGAAAGCCTTGCTCCTTCTCAATACAAGTAAGACACAGCTGCTGCTTCTTCTTCTTCCTCTTCCTCTTCCTCAAATGACACATTGTATGTATGCTCCATCCAGCTGCCAGGGTGAAAACAAAAAGCTGAATTTTCAAGGACCACAGGGACATAACTTAACGGTTAGGGACTATAGCTCAGAGGTGATTCCTAGCAAGTGGTATTCTGAGGTATACTGCCCTTGGTGCTGGAGGCAGGACAGAGGCATCATGGCTAGTGCTTTATCCTTCATGAATGTGTCTGGTCCCCTTTTAAAGCCATCCAAGCTGGTAGCCATCACTACATCGCAGAAGTGGGCAAGGAAGCAGTTTCCTGTTTCTGCTGCATAGCCTTTTCTGCGTCAATTGGCCCTTAAACACATGAGGATGAGCACACAAGTGTGAATAAGAGTAAAGCATTAGGAGGGGAATCTCCCCCCCATCAGCCTCACCCATCATGCAAATCTCCCCAGCCTCCAGTTGCTACCCACTGCCCAAACTCTGATCAAACATGGTTAATTTGGTGACGAACTTTGAGTTTGGATATCTGCTTCAGAGGGGCATGGTGGTGCTGTGGCCTAAACCACTGAGCCTCTTGGGCTTGCTGATCAGAAGGTCGGTGGTTCGGTCCCAGCTCCTGTCAACCTAGCAGTTCGAAAGCACATAGTAGTGCAAGTAGATAAATAGGTACCACTCTGGCGGGAAGGTAAACGGTGTTTCCATGCACTGCTCTGGTTTCGGTGTTCCGTTGTGCCAGAAGCGGCTTAGTCATGCTGGCCACATGACCCAGAAAAACTGTCTGCGGACAAACACCGGCTCCCTCAGCGAGATGAGCGCCACAACCCCAGAGTCATCTGTGACAAGACTTAACTGTCAGAGGTCCTTTACCTTTTTTTATCTGCTTCAAACTCTGTCCAACATACCCAGGTAACTTTGTGAATCTGTACAACCCCTGAGAGAGGATGAGAATGCGCTTTTTGCTTTATTTCAGAATTTGAGCAACGGGGGGCGGGGAGACAAAGCAAAACAATGTGTGTTGTCTTTCCCTCCCTCTTTCAGTTCCATTGGAAGGTCTCAGAAGCCAAAGCCAGTTCGAGGAGATGAGAACAAACTACATCAGAGAGCTGGTCAAGGCAATCGGGCTGCGGCAGAAAGGGGTCGTGGCTAGTTCGCAACGCTTCTATCAGCTGACGAAACTTATGGACTCCATGCACGATGTAAGTTTATTTCAGCAATCTGTAAGATTATCTTACTGTTACACACTTACTGTTACAGTGAAAGACTCCAAGGCTTCGAAGCTCCTGCCCAGGGTTCATTTGCCTTGGAATGAAGGTCAGCTGAGACTGTTTTGTCTTTAGGATATATGCTGTCACCGTATTTTTTGCTCTATAGGATGCACCCGACCATAGGACGCACCTTGTTTTAGAGGGGGAGAACAGGGAAAAAGAATTCTCCCCCTCTCTGCTCAGCGCCCCTTCAGCGAAACGGCAGGAGAAACGGAGCCCCTTCCATTTCTCCTCCCGCTTGGCTGAAGGGGCGCTGCGCAGCTCTCCCTCTCTGCTGAAGCCAGGAGAGTCTTGCTTTCCCGGCTTCAGCAAAAGGAACCCGAAGCCTATGGAGCACAGCGCGAGTTCCCGCTGCGCTCCAAAGGCTCCAGGCTTCATCGAAAGCAATGCGTAGCCTCCAGAGCGCGGAGGGAGCGCTCCCTCTGCACTTCAGAGGCTTTGCATTGCTATCACTGAAGCCAAGGAGCCTGCATTCATCCATAGGATGCACACACATTTCCCCTTAATTTTTAGAAAAAAGTGTGTCCTATAGAGCGAAAAATACGGTATTTACACATTTATGCGTCTTCACCCCGCTCCCAAAAGAAATCTGAAGTCGAGCTTAGAATAGCAATGTGCATATATATATGCAATTATGCAATCATTTTCTCCTTGCTAGTAGGGGTGGAGAGGAAATTAGGCTTGAGTTCTCACTTAAAGGCAAACCAACTTAATTTGCAATTTCTGAAACAATAGAAGTTATGAAACATAGCCATCCTTCGAAATCTACACTTTTTTTTTCAAATTCTGCAATGCATTTCTCTAACCCAGTAATAATGTGCACAGATATGCATGTATTGGGGAAAAGTGTACATAAAATACATGAAAATAACACAAAAATGCATTATTTTAGGGGAAATGGCTTTGCACAAATGTGTACATTAGGAAAAAATGTGTACAAACCTGTGTATATTTAAGGATCAATTTGCACAAAAATGCCGGTGAATTTTCATGAGGATTTAAAAGAAATACCCTGCAAACTGGGGTGGAAATGTGGAGAATTAAGATTGGGGGGTGGGTTGAGAAACTGAGGGAAAGAGAAACTCACAGATTGGCCCATTCCCAACTCAATCACTGGGTCTCATTCTCACATTGCCACAGTAGCTTAGTGGTCACCTAGAAATATTCACCTGTCATTTTGTCTCCCGCCATGAAGTGGGATGAGGATGAGATTGTGAGAAGCAGGGAAGATGAGAGAGAAAATATAACTTCCTGCATTGCACACAGCTTCATAAGTATCGGGCAATTATGGGATGTGGGGGGAGGCAGAGTGAAGAACAACATACATTGTTTGGATGATTTATTGATTTTTTTAATTATTGATTTTCTTGTTAAAAAATTAAAAAATACAGCTTGTGAAACAACTCCATCTCTACTGCTTGAATACTTTCCTCCAATCTCGGGCGTTGAGTGTAGACTTTCCAGAGATGATGTCGGAAGTGATCGCTGCCCAACTACCCAAGATTCTGGCAGGCATGGTGAAGCCTCTCCTCTTTCATAAAAAGTGAAATGCTGTCTCTCTTGGCTGCCTCTAACCTCTCCCCAGCCCAGCCCCATCTCTCATTGGCAGAGATAACACTCAGCAAATGTACATTTTTAAAAGATTTGAGGGAGTTGGTTCAGGGTTTGGGATTTTGCAGTGCCAGGGTTTTTAGCCCGTGTGAGTTTATGCTCCACAAATGTTCTTAAGGTAAAACTTTCTCCTATTACTATTCTTTTACAACAGGTTTTTCTGGGGGGGGGGGGTATCATGACCAATATTTGTCATAAGAAATGTTTTATAATAGGCCTGATTGAATTTCTCCCGAGGAATAAACAAGAGATCAGTTTTGTTTCGTTGTTTTCTGAGAATGGAAAGTTACCTTGTACATTTCCCCTCTTCATATTATTCATTTTTAAATTTCTGCAATGTATTAAGGTTTTAGCTTTTAATACATTTGTGCGAGCACGTGGCTGTATGTGTATATGTATATAAAATGCAAAGAATGTGTTGAAAATAAAATATAAATTGTCTTCTACCTTGGGAAATGTATTCTTTCTCTTCTTTGAAATTTATCTTGCTGGTCAGAGGGTGGTGCTGATTTTTTTACAGTGGCCCAGAGAAAACATGAGGGTACTTTCACATATTAGGATTATTTAGGTTCTTGGTTCAATTGTGGCTGTGTTGGTCAGAATCAACAGTAGCACCAGCGATTATTTGGGTGGGGTGGGGTGGAATCTCCCAATCAATCTCCCTCCCCAGGGAACTCTGGGAATTGTACTTCTGTGAGGGGAATAGGGGTCTTCTAACAACTCTCAGCACCCTTAACAAACTACAGTTCCCAGGATTCTTTGGGGGAAGCCACGAGAATTTAAAGTGATATCACACCACTTCAAATGTATAGTGCAGATGTGACCTACAGTACATCAAACAATTGAGGCAGAAACGGCTCTTAACAGCAAGCAAATCTCTAGCAACCAAAATCTGAGGTTAGGAAGAAATGTATTTTTTTTAAATGATTCTTTATTATAATACTTTAATTATCATATGTACAAACACTGCCAAATCCTATGTAGTACATTTCAACATAAACCAGGCACATTTTGAGACAAAGGTCTGCATCGGTGGCCTAATATAGCATGAGCTAAACACGATCAATCTGTAACAGACAAAAAAGTTTAATGGGTTGGCACTTCTAGAAAGAAAGAAAAAGCAAGATGAGGCTTACCACTAAGTGTGGAAAACTCCAGGGGCGGGGGCAAAACTATTCCACTCTGGCCCTCCATTGTCCCGGATAAACTGACCAATTTCCAGCAAACACTAATTAAAAATAAGCATCTGCTTTCACAAAGCCCAAAATCAAAAATAAGCTCCCTAAGACTCTTTGATGTAACCACCCATGCAAACTTCCTCAGGCCAGTTAATCCACCCTACACACACCCTATACAAATTCAACACCTTTGTCTAAAGGAGCTTCATCAACCTGGTGCCCTTGGGGTGTTTTGAACTGCAACTCCCCAAAAATTCAGGTGCAGGCTAATGGGAGTTGTAGTCCAAAAACATCTGGCAGGCGCCAAGTTGGGGATGACTCAAAGCTTCTGGTGAAGTCATGGAGTCTTGCGAAGGTTAATTTTGAGGTTGGGGGTTTGTGAAGGTGGGCTTTCATTTTGTTTCATTATGGTGAAGAATCCTGTATTTATTTAGATTTTGTTCAAACCTACCCCCCCTCCGCTTATAGCAGACCAGGAGGGGTTTGGCTTTTTGTCACTAAACAGACCAGCTCTTCCTTCTGGCCAGCAGCTGACTTGCATTGCCATCCCTCTGGCTCAGGGAGTCTCTGTCTGCTGCCCCCAATAACTGAAGCCTTTCCCGTTTCCCCAGCTCAGAAACATGTGGAAATACTGTCATGCGAAGCCTAAACCGTCAGCCTTATTAAGATTTATTGGCTTTTGCTGCTTTGTGTCAGGATGACCTAGTATCAAGCACAGGGTTTGTTTTTAATTTTATTCTTCTCCCCCCCCCCAAGCCCTGCGCCTTTCTTCAAATGGAAAGAACAAAACATGTTCTAAGGCTGCTAAAAGAGCAAGCATGTTCTTTATTTGTGGCCCCTTTTCAGCTAAAGGTCTCTAGCATCTGTGGTGACCCGAACTTTGGATCCATAGTATGGATTGTTAAAAGGAGAGGCGAAAAGCAAAAACACAGAAGCGAGGGAGGTGCTTCACTGTCAACGCCGTTGCTGATTTTTCAGATTTTTCTGGCTGAAGTCAAGCCGAAGACTTTTCAAATGGAGGAGAGGTTTATCAGTGGCTATTAGCCGGTGCTGTTTTTCTAGAGAAAGGTGCTGGAACTCACCAGGAACGCCTCCCTCGTTCTCTGACAATGGCAATGGTGCCCACCTGAGAGGTGCCAGAGTTGAGCTCCGGTGAGCACCAGCTGGAAAAAAAAAAAGCCCAGCCATTAGCCAAAATAACTGCGCCATGCCTCCACAGTCTGACGCAGCAGCGTTTCTGAATAGCAGTTGCTGGAAACCACGAGAGGGAAGAGCTCTCTTGTCCTGGAATCCTGCTCCTAGGTTTTGCACAGATTGGCTACTGCTAAAACAGGACGCTGGACTAGATGGGCCATTGGCCTGATTTTAACACTGACTGAGATCCATCCTCTGTGGTTGCAAGACATTTTGCAAAAGAAACATAGGCAGCTGCCATAGACCAATGTGTCGATTAGCCAGTGCGGTCTACTCCTGCCTCTCCCAGTCTCCTGCGCTGCCCAGCTCCCATCAGCTTGGCTGTCATCTTGGCTCGCTCTGATAGAAGTTGTTGTCCAAAATGCACTGAGGGAACCAGGCTGAGGAAGGCCGATCAGGTCTTCCCTGCAGCAGCTCTCTTGGGATTTCAAAGGAGGACTTTTTTTGGTCTTCCAGCCTAGATCTTCAAGGGATTGAAACTGGAAATTCCTGTGCAAAAGCAGCAAGGCCAGGCCTTGCACAGCTTTCACAGGTGTGCAGAAGGGATAATATCATCCATCTGGCAAGCCTGCTGAAATCTCCTCTTCTGCACACCGTGCAAGAGCTCTTGCAGACTTTAGCATCTATATCACCCTCTCCAGCACTTTGCCACCTTGTGGCCTTCAAAGTGGGAGCAACAGACTTTGCATATACAGTGGTACCTCAGGTTACATACACTTCAGGTTACATACGCTTCAGGTTACAGACTCTGCTAACTCAGAAATAGTGCTTCAGGCTAAGAACTTTGCTTCAGGATGAGAACAGAAATCATGCTCCGGCGGTGCGGCGGCAGCAGGAGGCCCCATTAGCTAAAGTGGTGCTTCAGGTTAAGAACAGACCTCCTGGAACGAATTAAGTAGTTCACCTGAAGTACCACTGTACATGCGAAGGTTTCGTTGACCCTGATGTTTATCTTCCCAGGTTTTCTTTATTGAGCCGACAAATCTAGTATTCTCTCTCGGCAGGGAGCCTGGGTACCATTCTTTTGGAATCACTGCCATTTTACTTGGAACATCATTGCCCTTTCACATGTCCCAAATTAGACAGCACTCCATGATTTTTAAGAAGTCCTTAGGCAAGTGTTTTTAAAAGAGCTTTCTGGAAGTACCATGTGGCCTTCAACATAGGAAACTCGTACTGAGTCAGGCTCTTGGTTTTCAGAAAGGAACTGTTCCTAACCTTAACCTGGAGATGCTGGGGATCAGACCTGGGACCAAACCATGCACTCTGTCACCATGTTTGACCCTTCCCTAATTTGTGGGCTGCATAGTTGCTGTGGGCAACAATGCCTTTATCACAACATCTTAGAAGTCCCAGGCATGAATGTCTGCAGCATTTGCGGGTGGGGGAGAAAGTAAACAAAAAATTTTCTGTGTGTTTCCAAGCACAATTCAAAGTTTGGTGCTGATCTTTAAAGCCCTAAATGGCCTTGGCCCAATAGCCATGAAGGAGCGTCTCCACCATCGTTCAACCCAGACACTGCGGTCCAACTCCGAGGCCTTCTGGAAGTTCCTTCACTGTGAGAAGTGAAGTTACAGGGAACCAGGCAGAGGGGCTTCTCAGTGGTGGCGCCTGCCCTGTGGAACGCCCTCCCATCAGATATCGAGGAGATAAAGAATTACAAAACTTTTAGAAGACAACTGAAGGCAGCCCTGTATCAGGAAGTTTTTATTGTTTGATGTTTTATTATGTTTTTATATGTACTGTAAGCTGCCCAGAGTGGCTTGGGGAAACCAGCCAGATGGGTGGGATATAATAACTATTAACAACAACAACAACAACAACAACAACAACAACAACTTGCTGCTACCTTTTCTTTGAGTATCAACACACTATTCCCAAATCACAGTCACATTAAAACCCTTGATTCCTGAGTTGATTCCTTGACCAACCACATTATTTTTCCGGCACCCCTGTGGGGCTCAGGAGCCTAGTTATGTCACCCCTTGCCTGCAAAGCCACAGCCTCTCACCCTTTCTTGAACACCCTCCCTTGTGAAGTGTTCCCTCAGCCTCCTCCCCTCTCCTTGGGAGTCCTCTGGGCAGCAGCTGCCCCCCCCCAGTCTCTGAGCTCCCTCCCTGCCCCAAGGAGAGGTGCCTCCTCACACTGCCCCACAGGGGCCTGGGAAGAGCATGCCCCCAGCCTTACTGGCCCAACGGTGACTGGCCAAAGGTGAATGTGAGGCCAGCATCTTACCTTGGGAGGCAGTAGTGGGTGCTGCTGGGCCTGCGTGGCGGAAAGGCTCCCCTTCAGCACCGGGCACTCAGCTCCCAGGCAGGCCTTGTGCACAGCAAGCACAAGAAAGGCCAGTGCAGTGCGTGCCTGCCCAGCCGCCCAGTTGCCTCCCTTGCCCACTTGTTTGCTTACTCTGATGCCACCTCAGCTCCTGGCAACCAGGACCCCCTGACCAGTCTCAGAGGCACCATTCGCCAGGGGAGCTTGTAGCCAGGGCTGCTGCAAGAAGCAGCTGTGCAAGCGTTTGGGAGGCAGAGACGTGAGAGGGCATCAGAGGAGGAGGGAAGGAAAGAGGGACAGAGGCCAGTGTTGCCTGCGGCACCCCGGCCATCATTCAAGGCACCCCAGGGTGCCACGGCACACTGGTTGAAAACCACTGTCCTAAGGAATACACAGTCTAACCTTGAAGGAGGGTGTGGTGTTTGCCCTCCTATGTGTGTGACATCATACTGGGTTCATAGAGAAAGGGTTAACTAATTGTAAAATGACTAACCAATGGGAATCCAGTGGGCAGAGTTAACTGTGTACAGTGGTACCTCGGGTTACATACACTTCAGGTTACATACGCTTCAGGTTACAGACTCCGCTAACCCAGAAATAGTACCTCGGGTTAAGAACTTTGCTTCAGGATGAGAACAGAAATCGTGCTCCAGCGGCACAGCAGCAGCAGGAGGCCCCATTGGCTAAAGTGGTGCTTCAGGTTAAAAAAAGTTTCAGGTTAAGAACGGACCTCCGGAACGAATTAAGTACTTAACCCGAGGTACCACTGTATAAGGTTTAAGCACAGAGGGGTTTTTTTAGGGAGTTAGAGTTGTTGAGAAGACAGTCTGGAGTTAGAAGAGACAGAGAAGATAAGTCTGTGGGTTGGGCTAGTCTGGTGTGAGAGAGGGAGAGAATTTGTTAAGAGGAATCAGTCAAACAGTTGAGATAATCAGTCAGAAGGTATTAGGAAGTTATAGGCCGGTAAAGAAACTAAAGTTAAGATACTGACAGGAATATTATCTGAGAAACCATAAACTTGTTAATGTTTGTAAAATAAACTTGGGTTTTTTGGTTCACTTTTAACAACTGACTGGACTCAGTGTTTTACCAGAGAGTAACTGGTTGGTGGTAGTGGGGAAGCGAGGACAGTGGTGGCGCAGGGATCAATAGACCGTTAAACATAGATCGCCACATAGGGGAACTGACTGAGATTAGGCAGAGACACTGAGCAAGGGCAAAAGCAGAATAAGCCCCATTGCAGGTGTATGTTCTTCACCTCTGTTTTTTTGTGAGCGGTGGTGACTCTTCGACACAAAGAGGTTGTTAGTCCTCAGGGAAACAGCTCCATGGTCCTTGTACACCACACAGGGAATACTTATGAATGGGTCTTGGTTGAAGACAACAAACTCGCCCTATTGACCTGAGAGGCTGAATGGACATTTGCAGCAGGGGAAACTGAGATGTTAATCGAGTTAAAGATCTCGAATCAACGATGTGAAACTGCTACTTCATCAAGGTATCTGTAATCACCCAGGCAGCTGAAACCTTTGAATTACATGGTGGGGCTATCAGTCACAGCCCGCAAGGAAGAGGCTGATTCAGTTACAGCTTCGAGGTTTTCTATGCTCTTTCATTTGATTTTGTAGGTGAGTAGATTAAATCTTTTTCCAAGGGTCCCCGGGCGGCAGCTGGGCAAGAAGGAAAAATGGAAGCGATGTGCCTTAAGTGAAAAGAGGATAAGCTTTGGGATGATAGGGTTTCTTTCATTTTCGCTTCCTCTCTCTCTGCGTTATTTAACTATTAACCTCAGCTAATTAACTTGGGTTAGAATAGAAGAATTACAGAGCAGTTCAAATGCTTCTGCCGAGCAGTGAAATGAGGTCAGACAGGGAGGGAAGACATTTTTTATCCACCGAGGCACAATTGGCAGTTTATCCTCCTAACAACCCTGTGCGAGGTTAGGGTGAGAAAGGGTGACTGGCTCAAGGTCAGCCCAGTTTACTTTGTGGCGAGGCAGAGCATTTAATTCTTAACCATCACAACACACCAGCTCCTCTGAAGTTTCTCACCCACACGTTTTCTCCCCTTTGCTGTCATTTCTATCCTTCATTCCACCAATATCCATACCCTATCCCTGCTCTTCCTGCTACCCCCCACTGCTGTTGGTCTGCCTCATCTTTTCCCATAGCACACTGGGTAATTTATTTCCCAGCGAGACTAGTAAGGTAGGGACATTTACTTAACCTGATTTAAAAAGCAAAAAACCCGCAAAATACACCTAATGTGTCATTCTCAGATTAGAATGCAACTATGCACTTCTCCAAATTTTGCAATGCAGTTTTCGTTTTAAAAATGTCCACAAAAATAGGCATTTTGCATCAAGATGAATAGAGAAATGCATATTTTATATTTTATGGGGCAAGGCATTCAAAGGAATACAAATTGTGTGTTTTCAGGGATGCACATGTGTAAGATATATAAAGAGGATGTAAAAATTAAATGCAGATTTCTAGTTCCTTTTCTGAATCCAACCCCCAAAACAAAACTGACCAATGATGAAACATGAGAAACGAAGACAGAAATAGGCTGTTCCTCCATCTCTCTCTTCTATTTTAAACATAATATTCAAATAGCTGCTTGCACAGTGGTAGAAACCACCTTCCTCCCTGCCCAAGATCCAGAGGGTTTTTTTAAAAAAAGAGGGAGTTAGGAGTTGGTGTTGCAGTATAAAATATTAACATCCCATCTTTTCTACCCCCAGGTCTGCAAGGTTGCTTATGTTGTCAAATCTTTGCATCATTATCACCATCCCTTTGAAATTAAAGTTAAAACAAGCAGATGCAAAACACCACACAAGCAATACAATATTTAATTTAGATTCAGGTAGATAGCTGTGTTGGTCTGATGCAGTTGAAATAAAATAAAATAAAAACAAAAATAAAAAATTGTCTGGCAGCACCTTATAGACCAACTAAGTTTGTTCTGGTATAAGCTTTCACACCAGAACAAACTTAGTTGGTCTATAAGGTGCTGCGTTTCCCTGGCCACTCTGGGCGGCTGCCAGCACGTATAAAAACATAATAAAACTTTAAGCATTAAAAACTTCCCTACACAGGGCTGCCTTAAGATGTCTTCTAAAAGTCAGATAGTTGTTTATTTCCTTGACATCTGATGGGAGGGCGTTCCACAGGGCGGGCGCCACTACCGAGAAGGCCCTCTGCCTGGTTACCTGTAACTTCACTTCTCGCAGTTAGAGAACCACCAGAAGGCCCTTGGAGCTGGACCTCAGTGTCTAGGCTCCCAGACACTGCTCCCAGTCATCAGTCTAGCTACCACATTCTGGATTAGTTGCAGTTTCCAAGACGCCTTCAAAAGTAGCCCCACATAGAGAACATCACAGTAGTCCAAGCAGGAGATAAACAGAGCATGTACTACTCTGGTGAGACAGTGTGCAGGCAGGTAGGGTCTCAGCCCACATACCAGATGGAGCTGGGAGACAGCTGCTCTGGACACAGAATTGACCTGTGCCTCCATGGACAGCTGTGAGTCCAAAATGACTCCCAAGCTGCACACCTGGTTCTTTAGGGGCATGGTTACCCCATTCAGAACCAGGTAGTCCCCCACACTTGCCTATCCCCAACCTCAAGAAACAGTGCTTCTGTTGGAATTCAACCTCAATCCCTTAACCACCATCTATCCTGTGCAGGTCTAGCAGCACAGCTTTAGATACAACAAATCTCAGCCATCTATGTGATGCATAGCACAAAGCAGCTAATGGGTATGCTGGCAGCTAATTACAAATTTGTAATTGGACTGACCTGCATTTCCCCAGAAATAAGAGCCAGGCTAATGAATAACGTTCAAAAAAGGAGACTCAAGGGAAACCATTGGGTTATTACTGGATTTTATTTTTTTGTTGAGGGTGAGGGGTGAGTCCCTCTATCATACAAAATAGATCTTCATTATCTTGTTTATCTCATAGACTCTTGTAAGGAGCCTATTCAGCTATTGATAGGATCTATTCTTTGATGGAGAATTTCAAACCTTTTCTTCCCCCTCTCCCTTCCACAAGACATTCGGAGGAAGCATTCAATAGGGAAAATTGGTCCATCTTCTCATAATAGTTCAGCATCCACCTGCTGGGCTCTTGCAAGGTGAAAGCATTATTCCTGCAAGCAGCGGTCTCTTCTGGGAGACTGTAATCTGAGTTGAATGTTGCATTTGCTACTTCAGTGCTGACCTGTGTAGAATCAGGTGCAGCAAAAGCCGCAGAAACTGTTTGTCACCTCACCCCTCTTTTTTCAAGTCTGCTGCATGCGCACTCATCCTGCAAATATGGAATTTAAGGTAGAGAAAATGGCAACATCCAAAATGGCACTACAAGGAGGTATTGGTGGGCTTGGAGAAACCCCCAAGTTTGAAAAAGCACAAATGTGGAAAAACCAAAGGAGGATTCCCATCCCGCCCCCATCTCTTCAAAGCAGGTCTCAGTAAGGTCTGAGCATATTCATAGGCCACACAGCCCACTGACTTTTAGGGAGACTGGAATGGAAAACCAAGAGGGGAGGGTGAATCAGACGGTTCCCTGAACAGAAGCATTCTGCCCTCCCAACATTTTGTTGCAGTCCCTGGAAGATAGCAGTAGAACATCAAATTTGGTCTGACTGCAGGTAGGGCTGCCATCAATACACCCACCGGGGCGGATTTATGCTGCCTTTTATAGCTACACGGCACCCAAAAATTCAGGAAATCCATCTTTTCTCAAAGTACAGTTGCAGTGGGGAAGACAATGCCACCTTTTAAATTCCATGCTATCTATTGTTATAAAGGAACTGTTGACTTGTCAGAAATGCTTCTTCTTCTTCTTCTTCTTCTTCTTCTTCTTCTTCTTCTTCTTCTTCTTCTTCTTCTGCGACCACTTGTAGCCGAGTAAGATTGTCTTCCATGAACATGGCCTTAATGGTCTGTCCGTGACTGTGAAAGCCAATTCTGGATCCACAATCCCTCCACAGTGGGGACAAAGGTTTCTGGGCGGGAGTTGATCATGGTGATGATTTACTAAATGTGCCTTCCTCTTAGCGTGTTTCTCCCTTTCGTCCTGAGTTCGAGCATCTTCAAAGTCCATGACACCTTTGGTAGAGGCTGTTTTCCAGTTGAACTAAACAACACCTGGTGTATATAAAAAAAAGCTCAAGAGATCTAGCACTTAGCCGACACACATGATGCGCAGTTTTTTCAAAGCCACAAAGATCATCAATGTCAGAAATGCACAAAGACGCAGAGTAACCCAATGCACTGATGACTTCCTGGAGTGGGTGGCTAATTTTTGACAAAAATAACCTGCTGCCGAGTTCCCAGCTGCCCGAAAGCTGTGCCTTTGAACCTGGAAGAACCTTTATCTCCCTGGTGGATGAGCCACAATTCTGTCTTGTCCAGGTTCCTGTTTCTAGGAGCGGTCGGCCAAATTCTTCTGGGAAGCCTACAAGCAGGGCATTGGGGCTAACAGCTCTTGACAGATCTATCTTTCATGACTTTGACTAACCCAAATTTAAGGCCATCTACGGCAGAGGCGCAGGTGGCGCTGTGGTCTAAACCACTGAACCTTAGGCTAGCCGATCAGAAGGTCGGCGGTTCAAATCCCTGCGACGGGGTGTGCTCCCGTTGCTCGGTCCCAGCTCCTGCCAACCTAGCAGTTTGAAAGCACATCATAGTGCAAGTAGATAAATAGGTACCACTCCAGTGGGAAGATAAACAGCATTTCCGTGCGCTGCTCTGGTTCGCCAGAAGCGGCTTAGTCATGCTGGCTACATGACACGGAAGCTGTACACCAGCTCCCTTGGCCAATAAAGCGAGATGAGTGCCGCAACCCCAGAGTCGGCCATGACTGGACCTAATGGTCAGGGTCCCTTTACCTTTATCTTAAGGCAGAGGCATTCCTCACCATGAGCTATGGCACATGCAACAATGGGACAATTGTTTGCAGACTGTGTTGTTGCATGTTTTCCTGGTGTTTTATACTCACAGACGATACCTTTTTAAATTTATTTGCAGAGCTGGAGTCAATATCTGGCACCCTTGGAATCCCAGGACCACGGTTGGGGGACACAACTGCTGTCCATCTTGTGCACTGCTCTGGCTTTTATATATATATATTGCACAGTGTTCAATATAGATCACAATGCAGTAACACAACAAAAAACTAGTATTATTAGTTGATTGAACAGGAGCTTGAGACTGAGAACAGGATCTGAAGTACAAGAAAAGAGGGAAAGAATAGATGCAAATACTCCAGAGAGTACAAAATATGCAAGTTAACAAAGATTTGACAAATGACTTTTATCCTGAAAGATGTAGGTATTAATTTTTTTAATTTTTACCCAACCTTTTCCTCCAAGGTCAAGGAAATACATGATTCCCTCTCTCTTCATTTAATCTCCACAACAACCCTGTGAGGTAGGTTAGGCTGAGAGGCAGTGATTGACCCAAGGTCACCTAGTGAGTTTTATGGATGAGTCTCCCAGGTCCTAGCCCAGCACACCGACTCAAATTAAACCTGAAACTGATCAAATATCAGGTGAACTGTGCCTGATAGGGTTATAACGTATGTCCCCTTCTTTTATAATAAGGGAATGTCTATAGCGTGGAAGGGATCACAGTTGCCGCAATGCAGAAATGTAAAGTGATTTGGCTGCTCTGCAATTGTTATTCTATGAAAAAGGCAGTTGTGTGGATCCACTCAAAAATGTGTTTTCTCTGTGATTGCTCATTATGGTCCTTGAAAGGACAACCACCGTTTCAGTTCTGATCCCTGCTTAAATTCTTACATTGCTGATAAGCTCCAAGGTTTTGGTGGTGGGGTAGTATACAGAAAATAGACTTATTCCCTTCCTGGAAAGTTTTCAAAGACAAAATATGCCATCTTCGGTTATTAATCTAATCTAGGAGGCTCTTCCTGACAGGAAGATAACTTGATGCTGCAACAGCAGCAGAAATAACACATATTATTCCTTTCTCCCAGGCTGGATACCAGACCCTTATAAGGAAAACACAAATAATGCCATGCAAAACATACTGTATCCATGTAAATCAAACTAATTGACTTCTCATTCATGCTGGCAGATTTTCTCAGCCTCCAAAATGCTTCTAACGAGAATAAAAAGACTGCCTTTTTGTACAGACGGCGAAGGTCACCCATGAATCCTTTGCTGTTTATAACTGAAAAGTACACCATGATCTTTGGCAAAGGGTCTCCTGCTAAGTTAGTTATGCATCCTAATTCGTTACTGTAAGGACACTAGAGAACCAGGAGACTTGACATCACCGCTAAAGAATTCAAAGCAATATTTCAATCGGAAGACAATATCAGAAGTTAAACGCCGCCTCCTGCTGTTCTGCAGAGTTTTTGTTGCAGCACCGTGGCTGCTGCAGACAACCGAGCTGCCATTTTTGTAGCTGGAACCATAACAGATAAAGCTGGGCAGTAAAAAAAAACATGACTGTGGCTCAGTGCCTGCGCTTAACTCTCAAGACTTCCTGGAAGGCAAATGGTTCCTGAAGGCCATAGCAGTCAGGCTTCAGGGGCAGACAAACTTTAGCAAGAGCCACATTCCCTTCTGGGAAAGGGGGGGCAAGTGCCCGTGATGGTAAATGTACAAAAAAGCGAGCGAGGCTTCAAATGTAGATGTTACCTTTCTACAGTTTTGCCGAGCATTCGTCTGTCTTGGGAGCCAATGAAGGACTGCGCCTTTGGGGGTGATGTCAGACTGCTGGAGAGTTACAGCGCCTGCTGTGGCTGTAGAGACCAATATGGGAGAGACATGTTTTTGTTGATTGGTGACTGGGAGTGGCTGCCGAGACCACATAATACCGGTCCTGAAAGACCTACATTGGCTCCCAATATGTTTCCGAGCACAATTCAAAGTGTTGGTGCTGAACTTTAAAGCCCTAAACGGCCTCGGCCTGGTACACCTGAAGGAGCGCCTCCACCCCCAACTGAGGTCCAGCGCCGAGGGCCTTCTGGCAGTTCCCTCCCTGCGAGAAGTGAGGTTACAGGAAACCAGGCAGAGGGCCTTCTCAGTAGTGGTGCCCGCCCTGTGGAACACCCTCCCATCAGATGTCAAGGAAATAAACAACTATCTGACTTTTAGAAGACATCTGAAGGCAGCCCTGTTTAGGGAAGTTTTTAATGGTTGATGTTTTATCGTATTTTTAATATTCTGTTGGGAGCCGCCCAGAGTGGCTGTGGAAACCCAGCCAGATGGGCAGGGTATAAATTATTATTATTGTTGTTGCTGCTGCTGAGGCAGATGAACACCTCCATGCAGGCAAGTAAGAAGCGTTATCTGAGTCAGGCAAAAACACTCAAGGTGTGTGAATGGAGTAGCCTTGAGAGGAAGGCTGTGGCTAAGGAGTGGGCATGGCCTGGAGGGTCACATTTGGTTCCCTAGGTTCGAGGTTCCCCATCCTTGTACAGTGGCACCTTGGTTTAAGAACAGCTTAGTTTATATACTAATGCGCAAAGCATGGGAAATAAACAAGATGAGCTTGAGCTCTTGGTACAGCAAACTAAATATGACATAATAGGCATCACTGAAACCTGGTGGGATAAGTCCCACGATTGGAATGTAATAATGGAGGGATACAATCTATTTCAGAGAAACAGACCAGACAAGAAAGGAGGAGGAGTGGCGTTATATGTCAGGGATGTGTATACCTGTGAAGAGATCCAAGATTTAGAACCTCAAAGCCAAAGTGAGAGCATTTGGGTCAAAATTAAGGGAGAGAAGAATAACAGTGACCTCATTGTGGGAGTTTACTATAGATCCCCAAGCCAAACGGAGGACATAGATGATGCCTTCCTGAAACAGATGGCCAAGCATGCAAAAGGAAGGGAGATAGTAGTAATGGGGGACTTCAATTACCCGGATATTTGTTGGATGTCAAACTCAGCCAAGAGCATAAGGTCAAACAGATTCCTCACTGGCCTTGCAGACAACTTCATTGTCCAGAAAGTGGGAGAAGCAACAAGAGGAACAGCCATTTTAGATCTGGTCCTAACCAATGTTGATGACCTGGTTAGTGGGGTAGAAGTGGAAGGATCATTAGGCGCGAGTGATCATGCTCTTCTGAAGTTTACTATACAGCGGAAAGGAGCAGCCAAGCATACTAGGACTCAATTTCTTGACTTTAAGAAAGCCGACTTCATAAAACTTAGGGAAGTGCTGGGTGAGATCCCATGGACAGTAACACTAAAAGGTTCATGATGTTCATGATGGCTGGGAGTTTGTTAAGAGGGAGATAGTAAAAGCACAACTTCAGGCAATACCAATGAGACGGAAACATGGAAGGTGCCTAAAGAAGCCAGGGTGGCTATCTAAAGAACTTTTGACTGAGTTAAGATTAAAAAAGGATGTGTACAAAAAATGGAAAAGGGGGGAAACCACCAAAGAGGAATTCAAACAAATAGCCAGCACGTGTAGACACAAAGTCAGAAAAGCTAAAGCACAAAATGAACTCAGGCTTGCTAGAGAGATTAAAAGCAACAAAAAAGGCTTTTATGGGTATGTCCGTAGCAAAAGGAAGAACAAAGAAACAGTGGGGTCACTCAGAGGAGAAGATGGTGAAATGCAAACAGGGGACACAGAAAGGACCGAACTCCTCAATGCCTTCTTTGCCTCAGTCTTCTCCGATAAGGAAAACAATGCCCGACCTGAAGAATTTGGAGCAAATGATTCAGCAGAGGAAACACAGCCCAGAATAACTAAGGAGATAGTACAAGAATACTTGGCTAGTTTAGATGTATTCAAGTCTCCAGGGCCAGATGAACTGCATCCAAGAGTATTAAAAGAACTGGCAGATGTGATCTCAGAACCACTGGCAGTCATCTTTGAGAATTCCTGGAGAACAGGCGAAGTCCCGGCAGACTGGAGGAGGGCAAATGTTGTCCCTATTTTCAAAAAGGGGAAAAGAGAGGACCCAAATAATTATCGCCCAGTCAGTCTGACATCAATACCAGGGAAGATTCTGGAGCAGATCATTAAGCAAACAGTCTGTGAGCACCTAGAAAGGAATGCTGTGTTCACCAATAGTCAGCATGGATTTCTGAAAAATAAGTCATGTCAGACTAACCTGATCTCGTTTTTTGACAGAATTACAAGCCTGGTAGATGAAGGGAACGCAGTGGATGTAGCCTACCTTGATTTCAGCAAGGCATTTGACAAGGTGCCCCATGATATTCTTGTAAAGAAGCTGGTAAAATGCGGTCTTGACTATGCTACCACTCAGTGGATTTGTAACTGGCTGACTGACCGGACCCAAAGGGTGCTCATCAATGGTTTCCTCTTCATCCTGGAGAAGAGTGACTAGTGGGGTGCCACAGGGTTCTGTCTTGGGCCCGGTCTTATTCAACATCTTTATCAATGACTTGGATGATGGACTCAAGGGCATCCTGATCAAATTTGCAGATGACACCAAACTGGGAGGGGTGGCTAACACCCCAGAGGACAGGATCACACTTCAAAACGACCTTGACAGATTAGAGAACTGGGCCAAAACAAACAAGATGAACTTTAACAGGGAGAAATGTAAAGTATTGCACTTGGGCAAAAAAAATGAGAGGCACAAATACAAGATGGGTGACACCTGGCTTGAGAGCAGTACATGTGAAAAGGATCTAGGAGTCTTGGTTGACCACAAACTTGACATGAGCCAACAGTGTGACGCGGCAGCTAAAAAAGCCAATGCAATTCTGGGCTGCATCAATAGGAGTATAGCATCTAGATCAAGGGAAGTAATAGTGCCACTGTATTCTGCTCTGGTCAGACCTCACCTGGAGTACTGTGTCCAGTTCTGGGCACCACAGTTCAAGAAGGACACTGACAAACTGGAACGTGTCCAGAGGAGGGTAACCAAAATGGTCAAAGGCCTGGAAACGATGCCTTATGAGGAACGGCTAAGGGAGCTGGGCATGTTTAGCCTGGAGAAGAGGAGGTTAAGGGGTGATATGATAGCCATGTTCAAATATATAAAAGGATGTCATATAGAGGAGGGAGAAAGGTTGTTTTCTGCTGCTCCAGAGAAGCGGACACGGAGCAATGGATCCAAACTACAAGAAAGAAGATTCCACCTAAACATTAGGAAGAACTTCCTGACAGTAAGAGCTGTTCGACAGTGGAATTTGCTGCCAAGGAGTGTGGTGGAGTCTCCTTCTTTGGAGGTCTTTAAGCAGAGGCTTGACAACCATATGTCAGGAGTGCTCTGATGGTGTTTCCTGCTTGGCAGGGGGTTGGACTCAATGGCCCTTGTGGTCTATTCCAACTCTATGATTCTATGATTCTATGAACAACTTGGATTAAGAATGCTGCAAACCCGGAAGTAGGTGTTTTGGTTTGTGAACTTTGCATTGGAATAAGAACATGTTTCGCTTCCTGTTGAGTGTTTTCCACTTGTAAACTGAGTCCCCCACTGCTATGGGAAAGCATGCCTTGGTTTAAGAACGCTTTGGTTTAAGAACGGACTTCCGGAACGGATTAAGTTCGTAAATCAAGGTACCACTGTATTACATCTAACTTTAGCTTCTGCTTGTTGAAGAAGAAGAAGAAGAAGAAGAGGAGAACTTGCCCACCTTGCGCCCTAAGCTCCCAATGCAGGTGACAACAATTAAAAGGCAATCTTAAAAGCAGTTTAAAACACCTTGCAATCACAAATATACATCTCAGGAGTCAGGCAGGGTAAAGAGGCGGATCTTCAGCATTTGTCAAAAGTTCCGTAATGAAGACGCCAGACATACCTCTGTGTGGGAGAGTTCCACATCTTAGGGGGCTGCCACAGAGAAGGCCCTATTCCAGGCCACCACCCTGAGCTTCTGAGGGTGGTGGAACAACCTAGCCCCAATGATCTTAACATTTGTAAGGGGGTGGTTTTTCAGATATCTGGGACCTTAGTCATTTAGGGCTTCAAACACTAACATGAGCACCTTGGATTGGTTCATGAAGGGAGGGACCGAAGCTCATAGACAGAGGAGAGGGCTTCCAGGGAGTGCATTTCCTGGTACTTAAGTAATAAATAAGCATATACAAAAGGAGGAGGACAAAAGGAACTTTTAATTATTTTAAATATTTCTTACATTCTTAGTGTAAAAGTTAAGACAGAAGTAGCAAAATGCACCAGGAAGTACATGCTGGTGGTTATTATTTACACATACACATATAGGTGGCTGTACAGAGTGCAGATAATTACCAAATCACACTACAAAATAAACAAAAAAAAAGTTCTATAATTTACTTGCAACCACTTCTTAAATATATTCGACTTTGTGGTATTATTGGATACAGATTCCAAATATTAAAATACAAAACAATACCTCAAAATTATATAAAACTCTAGTAGCTGTAATTTTTTTATTTTTATTAATTTAAATGGAATTTACAGATGTAGAAACTGCCAAGTTCTATTTGCATCTTTTACATTCCAAAGCATGGAGGACCTTCTTGCAAAAAGGGACCTACAAAGAGCATCAGATAATCAGAGCAATGCCATATAAATTATGAAATACTGACGTGTGCAGCAACAGTATTTTGTTGCATCGTAGTTTTCAGTGGCCGACAGAAAATATTACAAGGGACTCCAGTCTTCTGTGAGAAAACAAACTAAAGCTGCCCTGAACAATGTTACAATTAAATTAGATTTGGCGAACTGGAATTGCCCCAATCCAGCCAGGCTCAAATAAAAGTCTAACAAATGAGCAAATTGATGATTGGAAACCTTAGCTAATACAGGTGATCACAAGTCGAAGTGAGGGGATCATTCCTGCTTCACTTGTATAGGGAAGATGTTCTTGTCTACCTAGAGATTCAAACCTTTCCCCTACCTAGAGATTTCAGTTTGGTCTGGTAAACTCAATTTCCAACGGAGGAAATAGATCCACATATTTATTTGCCAGCACAGTTTCAGCTCCTGTCTTTAAAATGTATGATGAGATGCACATGTGACGGAGATCCATGTGCACCCAAATGCAATCCCCACCTGCCCTGGACAGGATGTTCATTAAGAATTGACTCAAGCAAGTGATGTGCTAGTCACACCTTCTCCCAGCTTTCCTGTGAAATTTATATGAAGTCTCCCAATGGATTTGCCAAAACATGGTACATTCCAGATGTTTTAGACTCCAACACCAATCATCTCTGGCCATTTGCCATGCTGGCTGGAGTTGAGGTTTTTTTTTTAAAAAACACACACTCGTACTTGACCCTGTGGTTCATCGTAACTGGGAAGATTTAAAATGCCTGAACGCGGCTCATGTTGTGGCATATTCCTGTTCCAAACAACACAAATAACACCACAGAGGCTCCAAGAAGTGCATTTTGTGTTGATGTGTTAGTTCCTTTAGAGGCCCGACACAGCCTTTCTTTTATGTGGCCAGATTGCAAATATGTGTTATAAAAGCAAGGAGCAACTTTGCAATCTCCTTGATTTTTGATAAATAACACCTGCTTGCTCAATGTCTCTATGTTTATCCAGTGAGCTCACTAGCTTATCCATCACAACTCACCTCAGAGAGACTCTACATGGAGCAGATCTAAATCAAATGTGTGGCAGCAGAAGCAGGGAGTTAAACTATGGTGCTCATTTTTAGCAGCAGAAGTAGTTCTTTGTTGCTTCCTTTTATTATCGCCACGACTAGTGAAAGTCCTTTCCTCAAGGGGATGGCACAACAAACACAATTAAAGGTGAAGAGGAGCATTGTGGGTGAATGGAAAAGTAGTTGTAGTCAGGGTTACTTGAACCATCCTCCCTGGCCATAGTGCACTACCAAGTTATTTACACAAATGAATCTGTGGAGAATGGAATAGGACACAAAGGCACAGTCTAAGCACCACTGGATATAAGGAGAACCTAAAGGCCCATTTTATCCAAGAGGACAAGAGTGCAATGACACCTGAATTTTTGGCAAGTAGGAACCATTTAATACTGCGCCACATGATCTTGCAAATTGTCGCAAGAACATATGGCAGTGCATACTGCCATGTGTGAGGAAACAGGCTTCACCCAGGGAAAGAATCCATCAAATACTTCAGCATGTCAGAATGAGACAATGGCTGAGCACCACATTTCTCCTTGTAGATTGGTGAAATATGGCACAGACCATGGGACAGCACCTCCAAACAGATCTACAGCCCTAACAGTCCCCATTTCCTCTCAACTGCAGAACCGTAAGCGATGACACAGAACTATAATATTTATTTCTAAAGTCTCACATTTACCAGGAACTATTGCGAACGCAACCTAAGACCGTTCAGAGATAAACTGAAGGGGACTCTTGTGAAGGGTAATCACAATTCTGTCCTACGAGCAGACCGTGCGATGGAAGTTCATGGAACTCTATACTCAAACATCAACACACGGAATCCAAACAGCACCTCAACAGAAATGCCTTTACAACCGATCATTCTGTTTAAAAAAGAAAACAAATTTCTGGTTGCCAGCAGCAGCAGATGACCGAAAGAGTACCATGTTCATCAAAGAAATAAAAAACTATTTCCACTAGGTTTGTTTAAGAGCTACAAAGTCACTCTTAATAGGATAGCTATGTGTTTATAGGATGGTAAGCTTTGCCAAGGAATCCTTTTCACTAGATGTCAAAGGTTAATGAGAAGAGGGAGGAGGTAGATTATCACTTAAAGCTTGTGGCTTTACTAGGCACTTAAATATCAAATAGGGTGAACCATTAATGCCAATTGCCTGGGCAATACCCTTTCTTGGAATGCATACTGTAGTGGAGGGGTGTAAAATAAGAAGTGGTCTTGCTGCTAATTTTATTTGTTGGCTGCTTGGGGTTGTCTATTCTCAGTTACTTCCGTTGCTCCAAGACAAAACAGATCCTTCTCAGACTACATGACCCGAGGAGCATCGCTGAGACAAGTCCTCCCCCCCCACCCCAGCCATATCATGTCTTCTGTACCAAGTGAATGGTCCACACATGCATGGCCATCACTTGATTCCTCCATACTTGATTATGGGCAGGTGAAATGTGTGATGTGACACCGCTGAAAAGCATGGTGTGCAAGCCTATACAGTCATACCTCGGGTTGAATGTGCTTCAGGTTGAGCGCTTTCGGGTTGCGCTCTGCGGGAACCCGGAAGTAACGGGGTGTGTTACTTCCGCGTTTCACCGCTCACACATACGCTCAAAATGACGTCATGTGCATGCGCGGAAGCAGCAAAACGCGACCCGCACACATGCCACCGCGTCTTACGTTCCATTCAGGCTGCGAACGGGGCTCCGGAACGGATCCCGTTCACATCCCGAGGTACCACTGTACATGCAAGATTTATCTGTAGCATTTTGAAAGGCTTTGACAATGCTGTTAGGCCTGCAGTGGTCCATTCACACATGCAAGTCATCAGTGGAGGCTATGGTCAAACGATGAACGACCAGGTGTGAAATAGATGAGTCCCTGTGGAGATGTGTAGCCACATTTCAGTCAAGGCACCATTTATTTAAACCAGTAACTCCACCTGAGTGCTGTCTATCTGGTTGGCAGTCCTGGAAGCTCTGGTTTTTATTCCAAATGGCTTGGTGATTTTGTTTGCTGTTACTGCTCTGGGTCCCATGTAGTTTCGGACAGGATATATATAGATATATATATTTGTTCTTCTTCTATTTAGATTTTGCTTATCTCTTTTTCTATTGTAATGTCTTACCATGGATTTTGAGCGGACCTCTTGTAATACTGAATTTATTAATACGGAATATATTTCGTATCGATCGGCCCAACGAAATGTTTCACTTGTTGTGAAAGTGCTGTATATACTTGTTCCGAGCATAATTTTCAGAACATATGAAATGAAGACACTCCACAAAGGTATTTGTTAAATTTGTGAGAGAAAATCATTCAAGAGCCTAAAAGCATTTCATGTGTCGATATGAGTGGTGGCAACAGAACAGATTTTATTTAAAGGCTCAAAATTACTAGTTCTCACTTGTTGCCTTGTGGACAGTGTAAATTTCAGGGTCCTGTTTGTTTTATTTGCTTTTGTTTATCCAATGGAAAAACACCACACCTTCCCCCAGTCTGAAGGACCAAAGGCAAAGGAAATATAAATAAATAAAAAAGCCATAAATTACTCCTGTAGTTGGTGTTCCAATTTAGGATTACAGCATTTCAGGGAAGACGGACTCTATAAATATAATTTATTAATAATAATTATATGGAAAAGACACAAAGTAGTGAACATACACAAACACATAATTGTATTTTAAAATGCCTCTTAAAAACGAAAAGCACGCTTTTGATTAAACTGGTGCTCCAACTAATTGCCTTTGCAGCCCTATAAATGACATGCATTGCATCTGCAAATTGTGATCTCCGCGGACTTTTATCGAAAGTTTAAATAATATAGAAAATCAAAGACTTCTCTGAAATGGCTGGGACCGATTGAGAATCAAATGCTTAGTTGCTGGGGGGTAAGGCAGAGCTTTACCCAAGCAACGACGATTTGTTTTCAGCTCCTTATTTTTTTGGCTGCTATCATTTTGTCTTAAAAATAAAATGAATTTCTGGTTGCTAGCATCAGACGACCAAAAGAGTACCATGTTTCAAACATCCGAAAACAAACCCTCTTGACTATTTGCACCAGGTTTGTTGAGTTTATAAGGAGCTACATTGTCTGCGGCTGCAGAAGTCAAAGGAAATCTGCCACACACAGGGCTGACTGGCAGACCCCCATATCTGTGTCAGATTAAAAAAAAATATATAAATCACAGTGCTTATTGCTTGTTACCATGGATACCATGAAGATGCTGCTGTCTGCTAACTATTACTAGAGAAAGACAACGTAATTCTCTGGAACAAGTCCTGTTTTGCCTTCATACGTCGCTTTGAGCCATCCTGGTTCCACAGATGGATATACTATTAAGAAGAAAATAAAAAGAGAAGGTACCTCAATACTCACTTGTGAATAGATAATGACGACCGTGACGCACAACAACACACATGGCATCTAATCTGAAAGGGGAGAAGCGTTAAGTCTGTCTTGTGACACCTCAGAAGCTAACAAATTTGTCAGGCCACATTCACACATAGATACGACTTTGAACTTCCCCCAAAGAATCCTGGGAGTTGTAGTTTCTTAAGGGTTCTGAGATCCCTAATTCCCCTGACAGAGCTACAGTTCCCAGAGTGGGTTAGCAAACTTAACAACCGCTCTTCCCAGGGAACTCTGGGAATTGAGGAGGGGAATAGGGGGGTCTCTTAAACAACTCTCTGCACCCACAATTCTTTGGGGGGAAGCCATGACTGTTTAAAGCGATGCCGTAGTGCTTTAACTGTATAACACGAATGTAGTCCTTTTGGTGCCATAGGACTCTCTGTTGTTTCTGCTATGACAACAACAACAACAACAACAACAACAACAACAACAACAACAACGGGAGAAGTCTTACCATTGGAAAATATGGCTCCCTGAGGGAAGGAGAGTTCATGACTGTGTTCGGCCTTGCAGGAATACATGGCTTTGGCTTGCCTGAAAAACAAACAAGCATGGTTTATGTTGCTACAGAAACAGAAACATTCACACTGTGAACGCTGCTGGTAGCAGTCAATGAAGTGGCCATTGATTGAGAGGTGCAAGACAGAAAAAAGTGGGGCACTCTGAAGAACTGTGCATGCACACGAAAGCTTATACCCAGAACAAACTTAGTTGGTCTCTAAGGTGCTACTGGACAATTTTTTAATATTTATTTCGACTGTGTCAGAGCAACACGGCTACCTACCTGAATCTGTGTACACACCACACATTGAAAACAAATTTGAAGCACATCCCTGCTGTCAAAGAATCATTGGAAATGTCTTTTACCCCCCAGAGAGCTGCAATTCCCAGCAGCCTTAAACTACAGTTTCCAGGATTTTTTGGGTGATGGTGGTGGTGGAGGGAAATGTGTTTTAAATGTAGGGTGTGTATGCAGTTTGTACAGTGGTACCTCAGGTTACATATGCTTCAGGTTACATATGCTTCAGGTTACAGACTCCGCTAACCCAGAAATAGTGCTTCAGGTTAGGAACTTTGCTTCAGGATGAGAACAGAAATCATACTCCAGCGGCGTGGCAGCAGCAGGAGGCCCCATTAGCTAAAGTGGTGCTTCAGGTTAAGAACAGTTTCAGGTTAAGAACAGACCTCCAGAACAAATTACCGTAAGTACTTAACCTGAGGTACCGCTGTATGCAGTTAGTGACCGTGGTAAACAGTACTTTGGCCTAGCGGCTTATAAGACAGCCCTGCAACCAGGTAATCTATTCAAGATGGCAGCACAGAAGGCTGGCATGCAAATTGAAGAATGAGAAAGGCAGAAGGGGGCTAGAAACTGCCCTAGCAGAGAATGAATGTTTATTTGCACCAGCCATCAGCCATAGCAATAAAACAACAATACAATTTACGAAGAGTAAAAATAAAAAGTCAATTATATAAAATACATTTTAGGGCTTTGAACCAATAGTCAAATAGTAGATCTTATTCTAATTGCCCCAGCTAAAAACCTTGCAACCTTTGCTGTCGCCTGCTCATCTTGATCTGCCAAGAGAAAGGATACTGTGGCAGTGGCTGGGTGACCCGCAATGGACAATAAAAGAGGGGTGATGACCTCATTCCTCAAGTCTTTTAAAGAGTGCAAGCCAGAAGGGCATGTGCCACCGATTCTGTACTGCCATCTCCACAGGGACATAAGGGGTTTTTTTTGTGTGGAATTTGTTGGAATTGTCCCACAAGTACAGCCAAGGGCAAAACATTCAATCTTGCAGGAGTAAAAACGTGTCTGTATTTTAGAATTGCTAGGTTATGCAGATAGGGTGCCAGAGAGTTGAAATGGGTAGGTCGAAAATAGTCATACCACGGGCAAAGTTTCCTTGTTGTGGCCAAATTGTTCCGGCACTCGATATCATTTAGGTGAAGTGAAAAGACAAGGCAGGGAGGGAAAGGAGCTGTGGCGAGGAGCCTCAGGAGTTCACTGCTAATACAATTTAAATCATGTATCTCTATTTATCCTTGGTAGTGCTGGGAGTTAGCCCATTGTTTCCCAGATGCTTCCTGCATGCAGCCCAGGGAAAGCTCCGACTTCAACCAGAGCTCCTTCCTAATCAGCTCTGAATTTTCTCTCAGACACTCCATCAAGAAGAGTGACTTGGTAAGTTTGCCTGTACGCCTGGAATGCAAAATACAGCTGTACGTCTGGAACGCAAAATACAGCTTGGTGGTTTGTGCAAACCATGACTTGGAATTCTGACTGCAGCCAGTTCATCTATCATCTAGCAAATGTTGTTTTTGTTATCTCTGGCTTGTTCTGCAGCCAACTGTTGCGCCTGCTCTTTCCCATCTCCTGAGCCTGTGGACCGAAATGCGATTTGCTCCCGATTGCTAATCACCCACCTTGAACTATTAGCAGCCTAAGGAGCTTTGATGTTCTGAGAAAAGATCTCACTGTGTGCATTTGTGAAGGTGAGATGCTATCTTTTTGCAGATAGCTTCATTTGATGCAGCCAGGAAGAGAGGGTGTGAAAGTAACATTGTCAGGTGGAACATGTCCTTTAGGAAGTTTCTCTTTCTCTGGAATAAGATAAGGCCTTCTAGTACACATTAAGATGGTTATATAAAGGCACCTCTATTTTTAAGAAGCTGGTGGTTTCCTGAGTCTGGCCTTTCAACTTGTTATAGTTACATTTTGTGGGTCGAAACTTATTTTGTTTACATTTTAATTCTTTTATTCCTTTTGTAAATAGCCCAGTAACTATAAGGTGCGGTATAAAAATCCTTATAATAAATCAGCCGACCCACCGATGAATATTCCTAATGAAGCATAACAAGGAACAGAGAAGATTCTGTTAAGGTCAGCTATGGGGCCAGATCAACCAATACACCTCTTCATCTCTCCTATCTGTACTGATTCTTTCTAGCACTGTTTAACCCTCTCCCTTCTCAAATGGAAGGGTTGTTTCTTTGGAAAAAGAAAGGGAGTTGGCAGAAGGGCTATTTTGAGGACAAACCCAAATCCGAGCAGGCCTGAGTTCCGCTTCAAATGAAGGGAGGCTTTCCCAACTTTTAAATTTCTTTATTTCATAAAATTTATATGCCACTTAATTGTAAACAAACAAACAAACAAACCATCAAGCAAACTTCAAAGTGGTTTACAAAAAGAATAAAACCATGAAATTATCTGTAACACTCCCGCAACTTAGAACCTTCAAAAATATAAGCTAAAAACCACACATCAGCATTCTACATGTCTGGATAAATGTAAAGGGTAAAGGGACCCCTGACCATTAGGTCCAGTCGTGGATGACTCTGGGGTTGCGGCGCTCATCTCGCTTTATTGGCCATGGGAGCTGCTGTACAGCTTCTGGGTCATGTGGCCAGCATGACTAAGCCGCTTCTGGCGAACACTGTTTACCTTCCCGCCACAGTGGTACCTATTTATCTACTTGTACTTTGACATCCTTTCGAACTGCTAGGTTGGCAGGAGCAGGGACCGAGCAACGGGAGCTCACCCCGTCACTGGGATTCGAACCACCGACCTTCTGATCAGCAAGTCCTAGGCTCTGTGGTTTAACCCACAGAGCCACCCGCGTCCCATACATGTCTGGATAGGCTAGCCTAAACCAAAAGCAGGCACTGAAAAGAGAACAGGGAAGGCACCTGTCCAATATCAATAGGCGGGGAGTTCCCAAGGTGTGGGCACTGTCACACTAAAAAAAAATCCAAGTTCTTTTTACTCTGAATTCTTAGATTTGGGGTGTTGTTGTTTTTTATTATTAAAAAAACGTTTTGGGCCTTCATGATTGCACGGTGGAAACAAGAGCATGATAATAAAACCATGTATATACATGGAAAACTGAAGAAGGAATTGTGAAGTGCGGCTTACCTTCCTGAGGGAGCCTGCTTAAGTGGGCCACCACTTTCAAACAGCTGGGCCTTTGCTGCTACCCTGGAACATACAAAATCATTTCTGGTTTACACATGCTCTTCAGAACAACCTGAGGACCCAAATGCCTGCACGCAAACATGCATCACAACCCTCTGGGTTGACTTACACAGATCCCGGTCTCTGGTAGCCGTTACTTGATGCCGTATCGAGCCGCAGTCTCCTGCACATTTTTGGAGGCAGGTCTGGGTTTGCTGGGGCCTTGGGCGTCTCTTTGGCGTCGAGAGAAGTTAAGTTCTGTACCGAACCGCTGCAGCTTTTGTTACCTGAGTAAAACAGCGTCACACAAAATGATCTCAAGCATATTAAAAAAAAACCCATTATCGAGCATCTGGCGAGAAAACTGTTGAATGGTTTCTTTAAATGTAAAGGTTCATCATTGTTCCACCCGATGTGTGTGTCTTTAAGGGGCCAGAGCAAGGGCCAGAGCAAGATAACGAGACCCAGCTTTACAGCTGTGAAACACAGCAGGTGCTGCTGAGTTGTATTTGATTAAGGTGTGTCAGCATTTGGGTGTAGTATATAAGGAGCAGCACCTAGCTCTCCCATTACCCTGGGGGATGGGTTGGTGGTTGGGTCTGGTTTGGTTGTTAATGTACTTAGTGTAAAAGGAGTTTTTGTTTTTCTTATTAAAACCTTATTTAAGTTATTTTTGAGTCCTTTCTTTTTAATGCATGGTCTCCCCAGCAAGCTCTCTGCAGCGTTACCATACTGCAAAAAGCCAACATCTTTGGTTATGGGCCCAGCTGCTGAGTGGATGACTGCATATTTTTGGACTCTGAGAAAGGTTTGAAAACTCCTTCTCCTGTTAGCGTAGTTCTGTGGGTCTGGAAGAGTTCCAGAATGGTTGACCGGGTTCCTGAAGCTGAGAAGGCTCTGGTCTTCCCACAGCTAACAGATGAGAACTATAGTTTATGGTCTTTTCGGGTGGAGGCGCTTTTGACCTCTAGAGAAGTATGGACCTATGTAACTGATGACCCTCCTGACCCTGTGACTAATGCTTGGTCAAAAGGAGATGCAAAAGCCAGGGCGATAATTAATTTGGCAGTCAGCGACCAGCAAGTAGTCTATATAAGAAATAAGAAAACTGCCAAAGAAATGTGGGACAGTCTTGCAGCAGTGCATGTTAGAAAAGAGTCAGCATCAGCATTGACATTTTTCAAGCAGTTGTACCAGACGAAGTTGCAGCCTGGTGGTGATTTGGCAGCACACTTGAGACGTCTGGAGGCAATACGCGGCGAATTAATTCGAAGGGACATGGACATACCTGATATTCAGTATGTTTTTATCATTCTTTGTTCCCTTAACGAGGACTTTGATGGTATAGCTAGCCAGATATCTGCTGTTCCACCAGCACAATTAACTGTGGAAGGGGTAACAGCAAGATTAATGGGCGAGTTGGATAGAAGGGAGGCTTGTGCCATAAGCACTCCTATTTCCAGAAGTAATGAGGAACGCCATATGCAAACCTGTGGTGATACAACTGCATTTAAAGCTGCAAAGCGTTGTTGGTTCTGCAATAAACAAGGACATTTTGCAAAGGACTGCAGATCCAAAAGAAAGCAAAGTACTCCCAAGCCTGTTTCTGTTCGTCAGTCACGGTTGTCAGCCCAGCAGCCGACATCGTATAGTAGAGACAGAAACGAGCCGCGAGTTTTCCATGCTAGGACAACGGATCGTAAAAGACTTAAACGTGCCAAGTGGAAGTCTTTTGTTGTGGACTCAGGAGCATCTCAGCATATTTGCAACGATCGAAGCTTGTTTATTTCTTTCGAAGAGGAAATTGGTAATGTACATTTAGCCAATTCACAAGTCTTGCAGTCGCTTGGCAGGGGTACTGTTAAACTTGACTCTTTAAACATTACAATAGCGAACTGCATTTACTGCCCGTCAGTGGACAATTTATTGTCAGTAAGGTGCTTTGCTCGTCAAGGCATAACTGTGCGTTTCTTAAAGTCAATGTGTGAGTTTTTTGATGGGAACAAACGTCTATTGTATGCCCAGGAATCTGATGGTTTATATAGACTGTATTTTCGCACCTACTCCCAATCGCCTATAAACTGCAGAGCAGCACAGTCAAGCCAGGGGTTGAGGAATGTAAGGCCTCATTCCGGGTGTGTCCATGAGGCGCACAGAATTCTAGGACACCTGAATTTTGCTGATGTAATTAAGACAAAGAATATTGTTAATGGCCTCAACTTAAAACCATGTAAATTCTTTATGCAATGTCTATCCTGTTGCAAGAATAAGATTAAGGTTGCACGCAAGGGTAGGTGCTCAGATAGGAAAGTAACTGAGCCATTTGAGCGTGTACATTGTGATTTAGTTGGGCCACTCCCACCATCATTAGGAGGTTCTAAGTACTGGCTTACTCTGATAGACCAGTATAGTAGATATTGTTGGACTTATGCAATAGCTGAGAAGTCCCAAGCATTTGAGAAGTACAAAGTTTTTTGCAACTGGGTAAAAATGCACTTTAACAAATCAATTAAGAACCTGTTTTCTGACCGGGGTGGGGAATTTGTTTCTGAGGATTTTGAGAAATTCCTGGAAGCGCAGGGGACTACTCATGAGTTATCTTGCCCCCGAAGTCCCTGGCAAAATGGGCTTGTTGAAGTTGTGCAGCGTGACCTACAGGCAGGGGTTAAAACGTATCTGCACGATGCTAATCTGCCCAAAGACTTTTGGGCTGAAGCGCTTAATGCGTTTTGTTATGTAAGAAATTGCAGTTATCATTCTGGTTTAGATGTCACCCCCTATGAGAAGCTGTTTAAAAAACGCCCTAATCTGAAATACCTACGCATTTGGGGTTCAGATGTAATTATGCATTATCCCGCTAAGCAGAAATTGGGTGAACGTAGTGTCCAGGGAAAATTAATGGGCTACCAGCAGGGGGCGTACAGAATTTACATACCAGCAACTGGCAAATTTCATATTACCAGAAGCATGATACAAACTGTAAATTGGAATGGAGTTGCTGTCTTCCAAGATACTGATGGTATAGATAATACTGAGGAAGAAGAGGAAGAAGCAGCAGCAGCAGCAGCAGGAAATGGTGCTTCTGAATTAATGGAAAAAGACAAAAAGTCTGTTGAATCTGATTTGTTTGATGATTTAAAGTCACAGGCACCCGAGGGGAGGTTAGATTTTCTTGAGTTTTCTGACCGTGAGCTTAGCCTACAGGCATCTCTTCAATCTGACAATGATTTACAACCTGAAACTAGTGGTTCACTTAGTCCCATTAAGTCTGAGGAGTCTGACTCTCCTTCTGGACTAAGACGTTCAGATAGAAAGAGACAGAAGCCACAACGTTTTGCAGATGAACATTTTAATACTGTGTATGCCAATAAGGCAGTTTTTGAGCCAAAAAGCTACAATGATGTTCAGAAATTACCTAAGCAACAAGCTGCAAATTGGTATAAAGCTATGAACTCTGAGATAGCTTCTTTAAAAGAGCATAACACTTGGTCTCTTGTACCACAAACCCCAGATATGAGACTTATTGATTCAAAATGGGTTTATAGAGTTAAAATGAATGACAAAAATGAAGTTGTAAGGTACAAAGCAAGATTAGTTGCTAGGGGTTTTCAACAAATTCCAGGCGAAGATTATGATTTGTGTTATTCACCAAGCGTAAAATATGAAACAGTTAAGCTTTTGTTAAAAGATGCATCACAACGTGGACATTCCGTTTATCACCTAGATATAAAAACTGCATATTTGTTTGCAGATTTAAAAGAACAAATTTTTATGCGTGTTCCTGAAGGCATAGACGCTGCTGAAGGTTTGGTATGCAAATTAAATAAATCCCTTTATGGTCTGCACCAAAGTGGAAGGAATTGGCACCAAACTTTAGCAAAAGAATTGCTGGATATTGGTTTTTCACAAGGAAAGGCAGACAATTGTGTATTTATAAAGGAAAGGGCAAACTCTGTGACAAAAATATGTGTGTATGTAGATGATGTGTTAATTTCTACAAAAACTAAACAGGAATATGAACTGGTAGTATCACAGTTACAGAAGAAATTTGATGTGGTGGAATTAGGCATAGCTAAAAATTACTTATCCATGCAAATTGAGAAAGGCAAAAATGGATCTTTTCTGGTTCATCAAACTGCAAAAATTGATGATCTTGTTGAAATGCTATGTTTAGAAAATGCAAATGGCAAGGAAACGCCTATGGTGTGTGGTTTCACCTTTACAGGTGAAGATAAGCCATTTCCTAACAAAACTTTGTATCGTTCTGCTATAGGCAAGCTAAATTTCATTCAAAGAATCTCAAGACCAGATATAACTTATGCTTTTCACTTTCTGGCAAAATTTGTGGAAAAGCCTACTACACAATGTTTCTCTGCTCTTAAGAGAGTGGTAATGTACCTTAAACACACCAAACATTATAGGTTGCAGTTTACAACATGTATTGACAAAGGTTTTGAAATTTTCTGCGATGCATCTCATGCAGTGGAACAAAATAATTGCAGGGGTGTGTCTGGTATGGTGTTTTGTTATAACGGTTGTCCATTTGAATGGAAGTCCCAGACACAAAACATTATTTGTCTCTCCACAACAGAGAGTGAATTATGTGCATGCGTTCAAGCCACTCGTGATGTAGAATGGTATCTGCAAGTATTTGCAGACCTACAGATGCAAGTAACACTACCAGTAAAAGTTTACCTTGATTCCCAGAGCGGACTTGCTATCCTATGTTCAGAGACCAATACGCAGCGCACTAGAGTCTTAAGGTTACGTTTACAGTTTGTAAAGAAACTAATTGCTGACGAAATGATTGTATTTGAATATGTTCCAGGTGACAATCAAATTGCGGACATTTTTACTAAAGCACTTCCAAAGGTTACACATGAAAGACATGTACAAAGTATGCTTTATGTTTTTGTTCCACAATGATGAACCGCAGGGGAAATGTTGAATGGTTTCTTTAAATGTAAAGGTTCATCATTGTTCCACCCGATGTGTGTGTCTTTAAGGGGCCAGAGCAAGGGCCAGAGCAAGATAACGAGACCCAGCTTTACAGCTGTGAAACACAGCAGGTGCTGCTGAGTTGTATTTGATTAAGGTGTGTCAGCATTTGGGTGTAGTATATAAGGAGCAGCACCTAGCTCTCCCATTACCCTGGGGGATGGGTTGGTGGTTGGGTCTGGTTTGGTTGTTAATGTACTTAGTGTAAAAGGAGTTTTTGTTTTTCTTATTAAAACCTTATTTAAGTTATTTTTGAGTCCTTTCTTTTTAATGCATGGTCTCCCCAGCAAGCTCTCTGCAGCGTTACCATACTGCAAAAAGCCAACAAAAACAAGAGGCTTGAGAACACGTTTTGCCACCACCTCACTGCAAGACCACGAGGAGCTGGGCGACTGGCATTAGAATCATAAAATTGTAGAGTTGGAAGGAAAACCAAGTCATCTAGTCCAAACTCCTGAAATGCAAGAATCTTTTGCATGACATGGGGCTTGACCCTAAGATTAAGAGGCTTGTTCTCTACTGGCTGTTTCGCTCAGGGTGGTACTTAACCTTCCCGTTGGTTTGTTCCAACTGCCTGTTTGCCGCATGCAGTGGAGAGAGCAAGCTGAGAGGCAGTTGTAGTGGAAAACTCAGTGGCAGAGCATCTCCCCTGCACGTAAAAGGTAAAGGTAAAGGGACCCCTGACCACTAGGTCCAGTCGTGACCGACTCTGGGGTTGCGGCGCTCATCTCGCTTTATTGGCCAAGGGAGCCGGCGTACAGCTTCCGGGTCATGTGGCCAGCATGACTAAGCTGCTTCTGAAGAACCAGAGCAGCGCACGGAAACACCGTTTACCTTCCCGCCAGAGCGGTACCTATTTATCTACTTGCACTTTGACGTGCTTTCGAACTGCTAGGTTGGGAGGAGCAGGGACCGAGCAACGGGAGCTCATCCCGTCGCGGGGATTTGAAGAGCTGACCTTCTGATCGGCAAGTCCTAGGCTCTGTGGTTTATATCCCAAATTCAATCCCTGGCAGGGCTGAGACTCCTGCCTGAAACCCTGCAGAGCTGCTGCCGGTCCGTGTTGACAATGCAGAGCTAGATGGGCCAATGGTTTGACTTGGTATAAGGCTCCTTAAAAATCTACCTCCCTGGACTTTGCGGCAGAGACCAAGCCTCTGCAATTTGCCCCTGCTGCATATACACCATGTATTGCTAATGTGAATGAGATGTTTGCCGGAAGAAACTTCCTGCAGTATACAGAAACAAGCCTACACTATAACGAATCAGCCTGATCTTTATCACTGGGTGAGATGAGAGATAGGCTCTGTAATGTAATCACTGGAAATGATAAAGATGTTTCTCAAGACGATGCGTTTGCCAAAGTTTCCAGGATCGGTTAGCTTAAAATCCAGACATGACTCATAAATGGTGAAGAAACTACTGACACCCCAGGTTTTGGTGACCTGGAATTTTCTGTTTGACTAAGCTTTGGTGGGGTATTTTTTTTGCCTTTTTTCTAATTATCTAAACTTACAGCAACGGATAAATAATCATTATAGCCAACGTCAATTTAGATATATTATAAACATGGAAGTTTAACACAGAAACGCACAATTATTGCAAGCAACATTGTGATGATTTGTTCTTCAACGATTCTGTCCTTATGAGGAATTTTCAAAACATGCCTAACATTTGGCCCAAATAGCTGCGAACACCCTTTATTTATTAAACTTTTTATTGGTGCTCTGCCAGATCTGTCTAGTCAGTCAAAATTCAGTGGAGAAAAACATCCTTATGGGCTGGTGTTTTTTTTAAAGGAGCACCACCAGTTTCATTTTATATTCTTCATTGTTGTTGGTTTTTTTTTGCACATAATGTTAAATATGCCAGGTAGTATTCAAGGCAGTGCAAGGCAGTGCAAGGATTTTTGCTTCTGCAATGGGACTTCTCTCCCACTCCCTGCCCCCCCCTCAAATGTGATCCAGAGGGTTAGGGGGGGGGGAAACCCCAGAACAGATGGAAGTGGCAGGAGGGGAGAAGAGGGAATGCTCTGCCAATCAAGTACAAATCCTTGCAGTAATCAAAGGTTCACGTAGTGCTACTTTGGATACAACCCCAAATCTTCCTTATTAACCCTAAGCCAACACACAACACACAGGGCTCACCTTCAGCAGAAGGGATGGACCGGATGGAGGAAGCCGCTGACCTTTTCAATCCGGAGAGACTATATAGTCCTCTTTTGGTCAGGTCTGTTGGTGGAGTCACGGCCTCTGGACCGGTGACAGACGTGACACTATGGCAGTCAGACTCCATGTCTGTTTTGGCTGTGTCCTCCTTTGAGGAAGATTCAGGACTCGGCGTCCAAAGGCCTGAATTTTTCTGCCCGTTGGATGATGGGGACGAAGCAATCCATGGAACTCCTCCGGCTTTATCCCTGGGCTGAGAAGATGGAGGTTTCGTGGTGCTGTTTTGTTCCGATGAGTGAGATGAAAGGGATTCTATGCTGCCCATCGGGGTGCTGTCTGGGCTGCTGCTGTAGGAATCAGCTGTAAGGTGGAAAGGGTGGGGAGGTGGAAGAACAGATGATGTTTACCAGGGTGCAATTTTGCTTTCTTGTGGGCAGGAGGGCAACACTACTTGCTCATTAGCATCCAAGCATGGTCTAAATCAGGGGTGAGCAATCTGTGGCCCGTCCATATGTTGGGACTCCAACCTCAGCAGCCCCAAACAAGTCGGTCAACACTTTGGGATTATGTGTTCTGGAATTCAACAACATATGAAGTACTACAGGCCTAAATAGAGAGTGCCAGTCTTCACCAGGACTTGAGTTTTTCTAATAGTTCTATTCCTTGTAAATGGGTAAAACTGATGGTACCTGCAACCAGACAGGTTATAGCGAGTAATTGGAAAAATGCAGAAGAGTTAGGGGTGAACCAATGGAGGAAAAACTGAATAATATTATAATTTTAGAATATCTAACTTTGAAGATACACAGAATGAAAGGGTTTAAATGAGAAAGGGGAGGATTGGTTTGAGAAGATATTGAATTATTTGGGTAGGTTTGAACAATTTGGGGCAATTAAAACGTTAAAAGTTAAATAAACCTTATGGATGGAGGAGTCTTAACATATATAAAATTGTACATATGGTTGATTTGAATATGTTATTATTGATTATGTGTACCCAATGAATCAGCCGCTTTTGGGGGGGGGTTCACTGTTTGTGTTTTGGTGGTTGGTAAAAAATAAAAAAATTAAACATTAAAAAAAAAGTTCTATTCCTTGGCACGAAATCCAACATAATTTGGTATTGGCTAAAGAATCCAGAGAATCCTGGCTTTAATTTAAAGAGGTAAAAGAGCTCTTCTTGTTATGATGATGGGTTTTAAATGCATGGGCCATACTGGGCGAAGGCTCAGAAGTCAGAGGAGGACTTAGTGGGGCTCCCCCACTGGTCAGGAGGTAGAACTGCAGCATTCTGATCAAGCTTAGTAACCCTTTGTGATTAGTGGGAGCAGAATTTGCCCACTAAGAAAATACGTGCAGGTTTGCACCCTTACTTAACACAGGTTGCATATGCCAGGCTTTCCTCGAGCAGAATTCGGATGACATTAGGAGCTAAAACTATCTTTATAGCCTTCCAGACATAGAAGTGCGATAAGCCCTGATCTCAATCCACCAGCAATGAATGCAATGCCACCATTGGGCAATAAACACTTGCAGTTCCTCTGCCAGGCATGCAGAAATCGTTCCATCAACACCTCTAAAACGCACAGTGACACCACTTCATAAATCTACTCCATTAACACCCAGCCTTTCTTCCATCCTGGAGCTCAAGGCAGGATACATGAGCTCCCACACAGTCTTTTGCCCAGGCAATGACCCAGACCAGACCAGTTTATTTTGAGCAGGGATGCTGCACCCTCTTGCTCTGAAGACTGTGCTCTGCAACCAATCATGCATCAACCTGCTGATGGGATGGCACAGAATGGGAACAGATTTCCTTGGTGGATTTCACTGGTGCAAGGAATGCGGATAACTCTACCTGTCTTTCGAACTAAACAAATTCCACTCTGCCTTAGCATATCAAGATGGTCTGGCTTGGGCCAGGGTGGGGTGGGGCGCAGAATAGAGAAACGAAACACATAGCAAAAGCTCGGAACCTTTCAGGGGATAATGCAAGATTTGCCTCTGCATACACACACACACACACACAGAGAGAGAGAGAGAGAGAGAGAGAGAGAGAGAGCTCTGCAGAGCAGCACCCCTTTATGCTCACAGCAAAACAACTGCTACCATCCATTAACTGCCAACTTCAGTAAGTGAGAATGTGCTAGTGGAGTAAGATGCACTTACTGTCTGGGTCTGCCAGGCACGGGGTATATCGTCCTTTTGGTTTGCGAGTGCCCGTGGAAAGGCAGATTGCTCTCGTCCTTCTTGAGCCCGATCGGGATTGAGGCTGCGGAAGAGGGATGTTGGGGTCTGGGGCTGTGTGGAATATCTGTCAGTTAAAAGCAAGGATAACTGAGAATCTTTTAGGAGCAGCTATATTTCATTTAGGGTCAAGAGACAACGACCAGCCTAATGCTGTGATTTCGCAGTAACAACAACAACTACTACTATTATTTATTGCAGTGGCACCTCGGGTTAAGTACTTAATTCGTTCCGGAGGTCCATTCTTAACCTGAAACTGTTCTTAACCTGAAGCACCACTTTAGCTAATGGGGCCTCCTGCTGCTGCCGCGCCGCTGGAGCACAATTTCTGTTCTCATCCTGAAGCAAAGTTCTTAACCTGAAGCACTATTTCTGGGTTAGCGGAGTCTGTAACCTGAAGCGTATGTAACCTGAAGCGCCTGTAACCTGAGGTACCATTGTATTATTATTACTATATTATTATTATTATTATTATATTATTATTATTATTATTATTATTATTATTATAATACTACTACTACTACTACAACTGATACACCACCCTTCATCCAAAGAGCACAGGGAGGTTTACAACATAAAAACACAAAATACATAATATCAAAAAAGCAATCCCCCTTGACACATTTAAACGGTAACAGACTGTTTAACCAGTCAAAGTCCGGTAGGAGAGGAATGTTTTCGCCTGACACCTAAAGATAAGTAATGAAGACGCCAGGTGAGTCTCTCTAGGGATAGCATTCCATAAACAAGGTGCCAACACAGAAAAGGCCCGTTCTTATGCTGCCATCCTCTGGACCTCAGAAGATGATTGCAGGGTCTACCACAAACTAACATAAGAATCAAGGAAGAAGAAGAAGAAGCTGCCCTTGCCATTATCAAACATGAACGGGATGTAAGTTAGGCTATGGAACAGCAATTGCGAGGTTCCATATTTATTTGCTTTTGAATTTATTTATTTATTTAAGTGTGTGCCTTTCAATAAGTTTTACAAGATTCCAGCGTTCTACCTTTTCATAATGCTCGATGAGAATCTCAACCACAATATTCTGAAACTTGATGTTCATCATTGCAGCCACGGTTTCCTCCTGGGCTCTCATCAGTGTGGGGCCAAAGATAACTCCAAGGTTGGAGATGGTCATGAGATTTTGCTGACTATGTAGTGATACCCTGAAAACAAAACAATTAAAAAAAGGAGGAAGTTAATCATCACCCACTAACTTCCTGTTCGAAGAAGAGGTGCAGGGTTATTATTCATTCTTACTATCAGGCTTATAATTTTGACATGGTAATACACCTCAGAATGACGTAAATGTTTCCCCTCATGGAAAAGAAAGCTGACTGGAAGAATTCCAAAAATATTTTTACTGGTTGTGCCCTGCATATTTTAAGAAAGGCTGCAAGTTTCAATGCATTTCTGCAACCAACTCGTGCTAGGCAACCCTGTTTAGGGAAGTCTTCAATGTTTGATGTTTTATCGTGTTTTTAATTAATATTCTGTTGGGAGCCACCCAGAGTGGCTGGGGAAACCCAGCCAGATGGGTGGGGGATAAATAATAAATTATTATTATTATTAATTATTACTACAACAAACATTTTTTCTCTTGAATTTAAAAACAAGTCACTTCAGTTATGAACTTTTTTCCTAACTGAGGCAGAAACCAAGCAAGATGCATTTTTCATTTGCTCTCAGCTTTTCTTTTCTTCTTTTCTAGAAAGGGCCACAAATAAATGAAGCTGACAGTGTGTAGCAGAAACCGAAGTACACCAATCTGAATCTTTCTGCAAAAGCTACTGGAGCTAAAAGCCTCATGCCATAGACTGGGTTGGTTCATTCAAACCACTTTATGATAAATATATCCTAAACAACCACTTTCTGCATTGTGCTCCCCACACAGCATCTCCTAGGACCTATGCACACTCGGCCTTCAGAAACCTACACAACTCATTATGTCTTAGAGCGTATGAATGGGATTCCTTGCACTGCAAGCCACACTGACTTCTCCTTTCCCTCAAAGAAGTTGGATTCTGTGTGACGAAGTACTTCCTTTTGTCTGTTCTAAATCTCCCAACATTCAGACTCGTCCGTTTCCAGAGACTTGTTCCAGTCCCCTGGTCATTTTGACTTCCCTGTTTCATTCCCTCCGCCGACGGTCTTCTGCTGGTTCCCTCACTGCGAGAAGCAAAGTTACAGGGAACCAGGCCTAGTGGGACTTCTCGGTAGTGGCACCTGCCCTGTGGAACGACCTGGCCCCTTCAGATGCCAAGGAGATAAAGAACTACACAAGTTTTAGAAGACACCTGAAGGCAGCCCTGTGTTGGGATGTTTTTAATGTTTGATGTATTATTATGTTTTTATATATGCTGTAATAAGCCACTTAGAGTGGCTGGAGAAACCCAGTCAGATGGGTGGGGTATAAATAATAAAATTTAAAGGTTACTCATGACCACATAGCAGCTTAGCCAATTTCAGTAAGGCCTTTTCTCCCCCCTTAAAATGCACTACCAGAGTGTGTTGCAGTACACATTTCATTCCAAGAGCAGGGTTGACTTGGGGGATGATTTCATCAGCAGATGGCAACAGTAATCTACTGTCTGGGCCATGGAGGTTTCTTGAAAAATGCACACTTTAAAAGAACTCCCAATGACACAAAGGTTAGAGATGATCTATGGTTAGGGACACCTAGTCGACTTTTAATGCTACGCAGGTTTTCATTTCATTATGTAGCGAAACAGACATATTGGTGAATGGACCATGACATTCACCAGGCATTAACAATCCTACCTGTACATAAATCAGACCATCTTCATTCCAGATGGCAGGGTTCAACGCTTCATTTAGAATGAAGCCTGTGAAAATGTTGCTTGTTTATTTGGATAAGCAATGAGCAGGATGAACCAGGGCTATGGGTGCTCATCGTAAATCCTTCACTCGGCAGAATCCCTCAGGATTTTTCTAGGGATTGCTACAGAAAGGTGTCATTTAGCCTGTGATGTGGGTGGTGCTGTGGGTTAAACCACAGAGCCTAGGACTTGCTGATTGGAAGGTCAGCGGTTCGAATCCCTGTGACGGGGTGAGCTCCCGTTGCTCAGTCCCTGCTCCTGCCAACCGAGCAGTTCAAAAGCACGTCAAAGTCCAAGTAGATAAATAGGTACCGCTCCAGCAGGAAGGTAAACGGCGTTTCCATGTGCTGCTCTGGTTCGCCAGAAGCAGCTTAGTCATACTGGCCGCATGACCCAAAAGCTGTACGCCGGCTCCCTTGGCCAATAAAGTGAGATGAGCGCCACAACCCCAGAGTCGGTCACGACTGGACCTAATGGTCAGGCGTCCCTTTACCTTTACATGCTGAAAGGAACAGGGACCTGCTGTAATGTCTGCATATGCGTGGCAAGATTTAAACCCCATTGTAGAAGAGGGCCTCACCAAGGGGACTTTCTCGGTCCTGGGATGGAGTGTTCGCAGGATACACCTGCAGCACTTGTGTTTTTATGAAGTGGTTCTCTGCTAAACAGGGAAGGAATAGTGGAAACACGCATCAAAACAGGGCCAACTAGATTAGGTCAATTTCACATTGGGTCATTCCATGTCAAGTGATCCAATGATTTTTACCTTACCATTTTATATCTATTGCTTTCATTTTCAGTTTCCTAACAGTAGTATAAGAAAAGGTCCGAGATCTCAGTTTTTAATTTTTTTATCTCCTCTCGTTTTTGAGGGTTTGAAATTTCAAAAATATATATGACAATTTTGGACTTGCCGGACTAAACCTTTAAAGCTCAGCCCAGAATTGAGATATTTTAAAACTGAAAATACTAATCTCTTCAGAACACCATGGGCTTTAATATTATGTGGCACTTGATCAACTTAGTTTAATTTTTTAAAGTTAAATTAAGAAGTTTAAAATTTAAAAAAGTGATTAAAAATCCCCCCAAACCCTGTATTGATTGTTTCCTATTTCTAAGAGCTTTTTGTGTAGCTCAGCAAGGCCAAAATTGTCATTTTTTTGGAATTTAAAAACCTCATAACTCAAAAAACGGGAGGAGATAAAAATACAAAACTTTAGATTTAAACTTAGTTTTGATTGTTCAGCAAGAGTACAAGGAAAATTGGATGACATCAGGTAAAAAAAAAAAACCATTAAAAATTGGATTGCTTGATATGGAATGAACCCATTGTGTCACTCCTTGGCTCTTATATATCTGGAGAGTGAGTTTTTGCACCATCTTCTCATGCTGCTCCTAGACCCAGCTTTGCTTTCGGAGACTGAGGAAGGCAGTAAGAAGAGCCTTGTTGCATCAGGCCAGTGGCCCATCTGGTCCAGCATCTTGTTGCCATGGCGCCCAAATAGATGCCTGCAGGGAGCACACAAGCAGGACCTGAGTGGAGCAGGCCTCTTCCCACCAGAAATTCCCAGCAACTGACATCCTGAGGCCTATTGCTTCTGATGGTGGAGGTGGACCATGGTCAACATGGTTGGCACCGAAGTGTAAAAGGGCCTTTTCAGTTATGTGGCAAGTTATTCACTACAGAGAGTTACAGCAGGAACCCGACAAAGGCTGCCAATTTAGCCCCGAATTCGGTAAAGCATTCAGTTTCAAATTTAGCAGCTCAATCCTGCAGAACTCTGTATTTTTGAACTATATGTATTAAAAATAAAATAAAAATCATGGAGCTTCATGGCTTCATTTTGTTAAGTCAGATGCCTCCAGGGTGCTATGCAGATTTTCAGTTTCTTATCCAGAAAGGGACTTTGACAAATAGGGCCCAAACCCAGGTAGGAATACTAAACTAGTTTCCCTTTCACTCTGAATTTATCGCCCACAACACGGAATATTATGTTGCTTTAGGTTACCATGGTGACAAATTGGATAGTAAAGATGACAAAACAGAAAATGGAATTTGATATCATTCTAAGTAATGGCTAGCCACCAATCTGCAAACAGGTTCAAAGGCTTAGGTTCTTGCAGAAGTTTTAGAACATTACTTTTTTTCAGAATGCCGGAACTTTTTAATAAACCAATTTTCCTTAGGCCTACTTTACGTTTCCCTGCGAAAAGTAATCTGGTATTGAAAGGTAAGGGAAAGGTGGCAATATCCTTTATTCCAAAAAAACCCCCACCAAAATCACTGTCTTCTGAAACTATTACTATCATTACAGGCCAATGTGAAGTTTTGGATATTGTCAATTTGCAGACTGGTGTGTGAGTTATGGGGTGATTTTCCTCCTTCCTCTTTTATATTAAGATGGAACAGCATGCAAAAATAGCTTCCACAATCCAGTCCTCAGAGTAAGAAGCAAGATCTGCTTATTTGCACAACTCTTATTTCGATTTTTTTTTACTCATTTCCTGCACTTGTGACATCAGAAGTTTTTCAGTGTGCTTTACAAAATGTAAATTTCGAAACGTACAAAAATGCATTTACATCACTTCACTTTTATGGTACTTCAACTGCTGTACACTTGGGAGCTGGTTCACACATGCACGATCATCACCTGGTGATTACAACATCATACGATGACATGCATGTGTGAATAATAATAATAATAAATAATAATAATAATAAATTTTTGTTTGTACCCCGCCCTCCCCGGCTGGAGCTGGGCTCAGGGCGGCTAACATAAAAATAACACAGTATACAAAAAACATAAGAACATAAAAACAGGCAATCAACTAATTAAAATACATCTTAAAATTAAAGTAAAGGTAAAGGGAACCCTGACCATTAGGTCCAGTCATGGCCGACTCTGGGGTTGCGGCGCTCATCTCGCTTTATTGGCCGAGGGAGCCAGTGTACAGCTTCCGGGTCATGTGGCCAGCATGACTAGGCCACTTCTGGCAAACCAGAGCAGCGCACGGAAACGCCGTTTACCTTCCCGCCGGAGAGGTACCTATTTATCTACTTGCACTTTTGACGTGCTTTTGAACTGCTAGGTTGGCAGGAGCTGGGACTGAGCAATGGGAGCTCACCCCGTTGCAGGGATTCGAACCGCCAACCTTCTGATCAGCAAGTCCTAGGCTCTGTGGTTTAACCCACAGCGCCACCCGCCTCCCTTATCTTAAATTAGTTCAGAGCAAATTAAAATCTGGACAGATGGCAGTCCATGGGTAAAATTGAGAGTAAAATTCTCCAGGGCCAACTGTTACCACTGGTCTTATAAAGGACCTGTGAGCGGACTAGGAGGCCTCTTTAATGTTTGTTCTTATACAGAAAGAAAAGAATCAGACTGAAGCCCAACCAAAGGCCTGGCGGAACAGCTCCATCTTGCAGGCCCTGCGGAAAGATATCAAATCCCGCAGGGCCCTGGTCTCTTGTGAGAGAATGTTCCACCAGGCCGGGGCCACAGCCAAAAAGGCCCTGGTCGAGGCCAGTCTAATCTCCCTGGGACCTGGGATATTCAGGGTGTTATTATTTGCAGGACTTAAGGTCCTCCATGGGGCATATGAGGAGAGGCGGTCCCATAGGTACATGGGTCCTAGGCCGTATAGGGCTTTAAAGGTTTAAATCAGCACCTTAAACCTGATCCTGTACTCCACCAGGAGCCAGTGCAGCTGGTAAAGCATAGGGTGAATGTGATCCCGCGGCGAGGACCCCATAAGAAGTCTCGCCGTGGCATTCTGCACCCGCTGGAGTTTCTGGGTCAGTTTCAAGGGCAGACCCACGTAGAGTGAGTTACAATAATCAAGCCTGGAGGTGACCGTCGCATGGATTACAGTGGTGAGGTCAGGGCGAAAGAGTTAAGGGACCAACTGCTTAGCTCGGCGGAGATGAAAAAATGCCGCCATAATAGATCTCCTACATTAAAGCACCAAAGGTAGCACTTTCCAGTAATAATGTGCAGAGAAATCAAGCGATGAGTATGCATGCATGTATGAACCAGGTCTTGTTGATAGGCAACTAAATGTGTAAATCAAATCCACCAAAAAACACTATGCTTGAGGTGATGTGACAGAAATTTACCCATGGTCACAGATTCACACCAGCAAAACCATCACTTGCTGCTGTCTTCTGGAAATGAGAATGCACATCTCAGCTAGCCACGAAGCGAACACATATATTTACATGTGAAAGTTATTCTAATTCATAAAGCAATTTATTTAGAAATAAACCAACCATCCCTCCTCATGTCTCACAATTCCTTTCTACCAAGAGATTCATTATTCCCTTTTTTGTTTTTCAGTCGGATGCTTTTTCATTTTATGAAAACAATTTATAAAGAAAAATACAAAGATTATTGTCAAATGTCTTTTGTTTTTGTCCAAACTAAAACATTAATCCGGCAGCAAAAAAGAGAAAGAGAAGAGGGGAAAGAAAGAAAGAACAGAAAAAGAATTAAAAGAGATAAAGAGACAGAAAGAGAAAGAATAGAGAAGAGAAGAGAAAAGAGAAAGAAAAGTTAAGAAGCTAAAGAACTTCTGATTCTCCATCTGTCCGCTATATGTAAACATTTTTCACTTTATCCACTTCATCCAGTATAACACCTAATTATTCCAAATAGATTTCTTTATGGGCTTCACCCCGTGATATTTTCTGAATTGGAAAGCTCAACAAAACGAAAATGAGAAGGAAACAAGAATCCTTCCTACAGCGCACAAACATTAGGCCAAAGCAGAGCAGTGCCATTTCAGTTTGTGTTTTTTAGAAAGACATGAAAGTATTACAGGAGATGAAAGGGCCTTGAGCTTCTTTTCCACAGACTCATTTCCCACAGACTCACTCCCTGGCAGAAACAGAGGGCAATTACAATTAACGGGTTAATTTAATGTGCGCTGCTTATTTGTCGAGAACCTCCAGGGCTCCAGCAACAAATACAATTCCAGTCAGCAGCTCTTTGCTCACAACCTTAGACAGCTTAAGCATCATATAGGGTGGTATATAAATTCAATAATAATAATTTTCAATAATAATAATTTCATCTCTTTGGAACGAAGCGATTAGGGAAGGTGAAGAGTGGTGCCAGAAAATAAACTACACAGAAGCATCTTCCCTCCCTTCCATCTCTCCTCCCGGCCCCATCACCATAAAGGATAGAAAATAGTTATTACTTGACCAAGTGCTTGATCAGGATGTCCAGCATCTCTCGGTTTTTCTCTGGCAGTTTGTGAACAAGTGCATGGACTGCTTCCACCCTGTAATTTTGGTCATCAGACTCTATTAAAATAATAATGATTAAAAAACAAAACACACACAATACATTGGTTTGTTTTTTTTAAAAAAAAACTTATCAAGGAACAAAACAGGCTGCATTTTAGCTCTAAGGATTGATTTAAACCAGGAATGGGGAATTTGTCGCCATCCAGATGTGACCAGACTACAACTCCCAGCATGTCCCCACCACTGGTCATGCCATATGGTGCTGATGTTGATGGACTACAACTTGCAGAACCAGAGGTCAGGAATGATGGGAGTTGTAGTCCACCAAAAGCGGGAGACCACAGAGCCTAGGGCTTGCCGATCAGAAGGTCGGCGGTTCGAATCCCCGCGACGGGGTGAGCTCCCGTTGCTTGGTCCCTGCTCCTGCCAACCTAGCAGTTCGAAAACACACAGTGCAAGTAGATAAATAGGTCTGGCGGGAAGGTAAATGGCATTTCCGTGTGCTGCTCTGGTTCGCCAGAAGCGGCTTAGTCATGCTGGCCACATGACCCAGAAGCTGTATGCCGGCTCCCTCAGCCAATAAAGCGAGATGAGCGCTGCAACCCCAGAGTCGCCCGCGACTGGACCTAATGGTCAGGGGTCCCTTTACCTTTACATGATCCTCAGGGTCCTTTTCCAAGCCTACAATTCTATGATCTATGATTTTGGCATTCCACTGGCTCAAATGCCCTAATCTAATGGTTTCAACTGTGCTTTTTTAAAAAACTGACTTGTTTTGTTGTATGTTTTAATCACAGATGCTCTTAATGCTTTGATGGAATCGCTTACTTCGTGCATTTTAGTTATGCATGGATATTATCATTGGTTTTGTACTGTATTTATGCGAGTGCAAAATAAATAAAAATAACCATCACCTCTGGCCCTCCAGATGTTGCAGAACTACAACTCCCGTCATCCCTGGCCATTGGCAATGCTTGTTGGGGCTGATGGGAGTTGTAGTTCATCAGGAACTGTAAGCTTCAAGGTTCCTCATGCCTTGCCCTACCCAGGTCATTGCAGCGGAGTTAAAACTAGACCCCCAATTATTATTTTTTTACATGACTGGGTTTACACATACGGATTTTACACAGTTAGCTAGTTTGGCCCAATATTTCCACTGTTAAGCCTTATCTCTCAAACAAAATCCCTGGGCAGCTGGTGAATGCAAGTTTCTCCCAAGGTTTCCCAACGATTTGCGGTCACCAGCTTTTCACTTACTGACGGCAACGACGAAATCCTTGTGCAACTTGTAGGTCATCAGTGGCTCTGCAAGGCACCTGGGTAAAACATTTTTTTTGGGGTGGGGGGGGAAAGAAAGAAGAAGAGTTTAGTACATTATCCAAATTTCTTGTTGGTTGCAAATAGTCCCTTGCTATTGCTCCACCCTAAACTCGCTAAGATGTAAACGAAAGATAGCTCGAAGTGAAACTTCAAGCAACAGTACAGTTGGGAGGAGAAATTAACAGTACAGTTGGAAAAGACAAATTAAGTCATTCTGGCATGCCCTGCTGGAGTGAAACAGACAACACAGGATGACAGCACGCTTGCCTTCTAAACTGTGGACAATTGCCAGATTCCTTTCCTTCACCTATACTACTTTCCTTCACCTATACTACAGAATTCATGAGAACTATTCCAGGAGTTATAGTTTTGTTTACCCTACTTGAACGTCGTGTTAGGAAAATAATGCTACGCCGTTTTGACAGAATAAATTTGCCAATTAAAGAGAGATTTACTGCCTGGTGCTGTGAACATTAGATAACCGTTTAGAAATTAAATAGGCCTCGTTGCAAGTGGAGGGGTTTATGGTGCGTAATAACCGGAACAGATAGCTATTAATATAAATGAATATTGGCTGGTTATCTCCGATATTATATGGTGCTGTTCCCCCATTATATTACACCGGGATTGCAGGGTGAAAGAAATATTGTTAAGCTAGCAGGAAACAAGAAATTTTGAACCCCCACAGCTTACTCACCTGAGGTAGTTCTTTAGACCACTGGTAATAGTTTTGTTGTCCCAAATTTCCAAATCAATGTCCATGTCGGGAGGGGATTTTGGAGCTATGAAAGAGAAAGGGGGTGAATGTAGAACGTGCTGTTAAGTTGTGGGTGAACATTTCAGACGACACAGCGATTCTTCAAACAGCTCTTGTTTATTCAGAGGCCAGAACAGAACTGAACTGAAGGGCTCAGTCAGCCTGCTTATATAGAGCTCCAGTACAACGTTACTGTAGCAACTTTCTAAAACTATCCAATCACTGAACGTCACTTTTGATCATTCATTTGCATAACTATCTACAGTATCCCCCTGCTGGCCCAGGGTGAGAACTTCAGTACATAACACATGTCTTAAATATCTAACATGACTGCCCCAATACATCAATGGAAGGAGAAGCATTAAGTGCATGTATCGAGAGTCATCCAGTTTCTATGGTTCCAACCACTGGAAACACACAGCTCATTCTCTGCACATGTAAGATCCTACCTAGGTTCACTCACCAACAGCCCCTGTTAAAGAAGTTTGCTGTTCCATTGCTCTGCCAGTGATGATTTCTGAGTTTGGGCTATTTATTTAAAACATTTTTATCCTGCTTTCCCTCCTTAAGTGCAGCATCTCTGACCCTGCTACGTATCCAGTGAGTGACTTACGAAATCAATGACATATTCAAGCTGGAGGTTAAGCAGCTAGGTTTCTTATCTGTCCTTAGAGTAGCCATGGATGGCAAGGAAGTCCATTATATACCTCAGCCAGTTTGCATATGCATTCATTTAACTGAGAGAAAAGGGCTTTAAGCCTCTACCTGCTTTCCCTCCTAATGAGCAAATGAGGTTTCGACAGGGTCCTTTGCTAATGCTTACTCATTCACCCGGTGCTATACCAGCTGCACTGGCTCCCGGTGGAGTACAGGATCAGGTTTAAGATTCTGGTTTTAACCTTTAAAGCCCTATACGGCCTAGGACCCTGGTACCTACGGGACCGCCTCTCCTCGGATGTCCCACAGAGGAACTTAAGGTCTTCAAACAAAAACATCGTGGCCTAAATCTCTACTTGCACTGGAGAAAGTGCAGCGTGCAAAGAAATTAGTTTGCATTAAAGTTTTTCTCGTGTAACAAACAAGCAAATAAACACAGAAAAATACAGAGAGTCTCTTGACTTTCAATTCATATAGAGTCTCTTCCACATTTTTTTTACATTCACTATGACACTGCTGTCATGCGCGTTATGCAGTTGGGAGAAAAGCGAGAGGAGAGAGGGGGCATATTGATCTTTCGTTCTATTGCATGGTGCTTGGGCAGGATTTTTGTGTCAGCATCATGTGGGTAAGTCCTTTATTTATGGATTTATTTTTGTGAGAGATTGGAGGATCCAGAGATTGGTTGGTTGGTTGCAGTATGGTTTGGTTGTATGTGTGAGGGTTGGGTTTGGGTTTGAAAAAAACTCATCCTAACAACAGAAGGACACAGCAAAGGGGCGGTACCTACAATATTAAAAATACTACTCTAAGATACTACAAATCCCCACACTGCGATTAAAGTCCAATGGGAGCATGACATAGGATACGAAATAAATTCTACCATATGTTCAAAAATGTGGTTTAATTTAATTTAAACCTCTGTTTAAATCCATCTCAGCCAGAAGAAAAAGACTCACTCTGAAACTTATTTATAAATAGTACCTAACACCATGGAAGCTGGTGTTGATATACCCAGGAACCCCATCTAAATGCTGGAGAGGCTGCGCCACCTTTCAGACTTTGTTAAATGCAAAACATATGCAGCCACCAAACCCAGTTAAAATGAACTGTTGACTAGGCTGCTATTTAAAATGGAATGGCTGACATGCTACCTGTTCCATTTCTTCCTGCTTGTATACCCAATTTTCACACACAGCAGTATACACAATAATAGAAGACTTCAAATAAGCAAGATGGGACACAGCCACACTTACAAAATATGGTATTCATCAGCTTCTGAACTTTGGAATTCACGCCACCTATTCGGTACAACCCCAAAATTGTGATACCTTCAAAGGCCAAAATAGAAAATGTAAGTTTTTGCCGCGTTAAGACATTTGCATTTGGGCAGCTAATTTGATTTACTTATAATATCGGCACTGTTCCTCTCTCACTGCAGCAACTTACGGAACCAAATTATTTTTAAAAAACCCCCACAAAGGCAGCAATCTTCATTACCTAGGAGTAATTTCCATTGAACACAGTGGAACTTATTCACAAAATAAACAGGAATAAGATTGCAGCCACACAGATCTGCACCTCGGAACCAAGTTCCATTGAACTCAGTCGAATATACTTCCAAGTAAACAGGCACAGAACCACAGAACCTTGTATAAAGCCGTCTTTTCAGGCTTGCAAATGAAAGTATTGTGGTCAAAGCTGAAATCCTCACCATATGTCCACATTTACAATTTCATGGTTTCTGGTGCCATTGGAAATCTCAGAATGGACTGGTTTCCTGTAGTGAGTTTGTTTTGTGCAAGATCCCTCTCCTGAATAGTTAGATAGTTCACAAACCAGCATTTTCAGTCAAACAATTCCGGATTCCTACTGTTTTCAGTATTGAAGAATTAGCTTTTTAGAAAGGAAAAGGTTTTGGAAATACTGGGAACTGTTAATTGGTCATATGCTATTTTAGCTTTCAGCACTTTAGTTTCGGTTGGACTCAGAAATTAGCCCTACTGAACACTATGACATTTTATTCACAAAGTTAAATTGAGTATGATTAAGCACTTAAAACTGCATTGAAACTGTAGCTTACCTTCAGCTGCTTCACAAGTCACATTCAACCCCAGTTTACTTTAAACCACGGCTTGACATAAACAAGCAATACTATTCCCTGCGAGTTCTTTGCTGTGGCAAGGAGGAAACTATCCGGAGGCTGGCTTTGTGTTACACGTGAATCAGTGTTTGTGGTTTGTTTCCTCAACATTCTCTGATTTGGTTTAGAAGCAAAGGTTTTTCTTTTTTTTTTTTTTTATAATATTTTTATTGAACAATTTTTTATATAACAGAAACAAAACAACATGAACAAACATTCAACAATAATAAAACATAAAACAAGTACCATTTCATAACCCAATTTCTAAACCTTACTTCCTCGACCTCCTCTTACTTCCCGTTTCTGTATTCCAAATTCTTACAGTTATTCAGCGAAATCTTGCCTTATTTTATTATAAATTTATGCTAATCACCCTTATTCTCTTTGTCATAACCATTACTAATAGTAACCATTTGTTTTAATCCAACATCATTCTAACTGTCTCCAATTTTATAATATTTCTTTAAGTAGTCCTTGAACTTTTTCCATTCTTCTTCCGCCGCTTCTCTTCCCTGGTTAGAAGCAAAGGTTTTTCTTGGCTTCTTGATCATAGGGGAAAACAAACCACAGAAACTGGCTCACATGTAATGCGAATGGTTTGTTTTCTTCTTCCCATGACAAATGGTTAGCATGGGGAGGAGCAAACTGGGAACATTTGAACAGCATGCACCTGTACCTGGTTCATTTTTATTAAACTACAGTTTAAAATAAGCTGGGGACCCTTTAGTGAAGAGTGAGTAAGTTGTTTGAAAAAAATGGACTGCCACATGTAACATCATATGGTAGGGTGTATGTGTGTGTGTGTGTGCGTGCGTGTGCGTGCAGCCTATTGTGCACAGCCTGTTCCATGTTTAAATCAAGCCACACTTTACAAACACATGCAATGGGCTACGTATTGCCTAGGTGAGATTTGCTGCAGCTCTGCGTCCAAGGGTCCTTAAGGCACCAAAAATTTCATTTCTGCTAAGGCAGAACCGAATGGCTTGCACATCACTTAATACATACCTCTCGTCTCTACTGCATGAATGCATTTTCTTACAAAGTTAAAGCCAGCTTCATTGAGAAACGCTGTCAAAATGGGAGGAACAAATTAAGCCAGACTTTCAATAGCCGTCACAGTCCAGCAAGCAAGCCAGAAACTCGTGGCTTGTGACTTCACGGCCGCGCAAATAAAATACTTATCTCAATATTCAATTGATTCATTCCAGTTATTTCTTTTTTGAGGCCTAGCCCCCTTAGAACAGTGTTAGAAGTTACGGGACAGAAATTATTGCAATCTCTGGAACTGACCCTGATACACATTTTTCAAAACAACAGTGGTTTGTCATTAGAAACCTCTAATTGGTTATCTTCTTGCAGTTTGTCGGGTTAGTTGCTGCTCAATATTGGAAGGAAAGGGGAAGGAGAAATGTGATTTGTTAATAGCCCTCAGCAAGTGTTGAAGAGATGGGGCCAGGCTCATGGGGAGCGGAAGGAGCCCCATCCTGATACCTGGGTGGCTTTTCTAACTTCACTTATTTCAAGAGACCCTATTCATGATCCAAAGGCACACTGAAATCCAAAGAAGTTCAAGCACAGATTTTAAGCACAAAATCAGTAAGACGCAAATGCTTACATGTGTGCCTGAAATCCCTTGGATTTGGGGGCACCTATGTTTCTTCGGAAACATAGGTGCCCACTGCCTTCACCTTTTAATGCACATCTTCGAAACATTCAATGTGTTAAAAAAAAAAAACAGTGGCATGAAGAACAAAAAGGGCACAGTGTGATAAAATTATTGTCACCTGGAATCTAAGACAGAGCAGTACTTAGCACCAACAATTCAAGAGAAAGTGTTGGAGGCTGAGAATTACATCATGATGAGCTCCTTGGGAAAGTGGAAATGTCAGGCTAAACTGACATCCTAGGGCATTTGCGGGGCGGAAACAAAACAGGTTATTGCCAACATCTACTAAAGACACTTGAAGGCAGGAAAGGCGCGATTTGTTAGGATCTCTAATTAGCGCAGCCAAAATAAGCTGTTTTTTGAAGCTATTTCTAAAAGTATATCCATGGCTGATTTTGCTAACTGGCTAAATTAAGAAGAACAAAATGTATAAAAGCAATGTTCCTGACAAGATTGCCGTAACTGGTCAGGAGCTAGTAAACTTCTTACAATTTTAACACTCATATATAGCTTTGTACAGAAAAAAAAGTGTTCCAGGGTCACTTTAGATAGGTAGTGTGATGAATGGGAAGTTCTTATTACTCCCTCTTCCTTGCCGGTGGAGAGGTCTGGGGAGAATGGTCAGTAAATGTCCAGCAGCAGTGACCTGCAAGCAGAGCTTTTGCTGGACGGCTAAGTTATATCGCCCCTAGTGGACGAAGAAGGGAGACGAACTTGGAATCCACTAGTCACCATGCTACATACCAAAAGCACGCAGCAACATGACTCCCCAACAAATCCCTCTATTTTCACAGGGCAGATTTGCCACCCCTCATCCCCAAACCACTGAAACAAACTGTAGACGAAATAGCGAACAAACCAAACTTACATATTGCAATAAAATCTGCGGTTTGTATCGGTTATTTTGAGAGAAACCACAACTTTCAGATAGACACGGCTGTGGTTTATTGAGTTTTTGATTTAAAACAAACTGTATGCGCATAGTGGTAAACTAAGGACTCTTAGATACAGCACAAATACATGGAAGCATCTACTAGCTGTAAGTAATTTGGGCAGGCTTTCTGAAGGCATAGTCATGACAAATGGGAGTGTACAGCAGAACAGGGGAAAGTTGTTAAGAAGCATTATGCACTTATGCAGAAGGACTCATAGGCATAGTTAACAATCTCATATAATTGAATATTAACTTACTTTCTTCTTTCTTGCTAATAATAGCTGGCAAGGTGTAAATCTAAAAAAAGAAACCAAGCGTCACAGTCATATTTAGTTGTTTAGTTTCCTAGCAGCTCAGGATGGGGAAATTCCATTTTATCCTTACCACAACTCTACAAGGAAGAGGCAGAGCAAGCAAGATGGTTTGCACACCATGATAAACCATAGTTTGCGTTTCACCAAGACTGAATTGTGAATGTGTTTCCTTCCCACACCATGTGGCAGCCACATGGTTCAGACAAGCCTCAGCAAGATTTCCTGTAGTGTCTGAACACTGGACCACGGCTTGTTTGTTTCGAACAAGTCATGAGCAGCAAGCCAGAAATAAACCCAAGAAAAAATCGACTTATTCCTTGCTTAATGCCGCCGGCTGACTCGAAACGAAGAACCCACAGTCCATTTTGGGACAAAGCAACAAGCCATGCATCAAAGCGGTTTGCAGGAATGAAACATAAAACCACAGAATAAAAAACCACAAAAAGGTTCAAAACAATTAACCATTGCAGAAGGATGTACTCTTAATTGCCTGCTGAGGCCTGGAAGGAAGCAAAAGTTTTCAACAGGCGTTCAGAAGTTGGCACAGAAGGCACCTGCTGAATCTCCACTGGCAGAGTGTTATTCCACAGACCAGACCAACAAACCAAAAGCTTGGTTTCTCATTGTTGTCAAATGAGCCTTGTCAAGTTGTGGGTGAATATATCAGATGACACAGTGATTCTCCAAACAGCTCTTGTTTATTCACAGGTCAGAACTGAACTGAAGGGCTCAGCCAGCCTGCTTATATAGAACAACGTAACTGTAACAACTTCCTGTAACTATCCAATCACTGAACGTCACTTTCTATCCCTTATTTGAATATGTGGACCTGAGTAAAAACTATCTACAGTATCCCCCTGCTGGCCCAGGGTGAGAACTTCAGTACATAACAAGCCTCACCATCTTGGGGAATGATCAAGGACGCTCAGTGCTTGAGCTGGGATGTAAGGGTTCAGGTAATCCCTGAGGCAACCTGGACTTCAGTTGTTCAGATGAGGCCCATCTGTCGGTCGAACTACCTCCATGGTGTTAGGGATTGGAAGGGCTGTGAAGGGTGTGTGGCAGAGGCAGGGGGCCAGGGGATTGACCCAGGAGAGGAATCTATGGGGTTTGGCACCGCCAGCTAGGCAGTAGCCGAGGGAAAGGAATGGTCAGAGCAGTCTGAGGAGGAGGGAGGTGCGAAGGATGGGTCAGAGGTGGAGGAAGAGACTGTTCAGCCAAGGGATGGGCCAACTGACTCTCCGCCATCTCCCACCCCACTGTCTCATAGACCAAGGAGGGGCCTGAAGAGAGAAGAGGAGTGACAGCTTCCACATAAGAGAAGTCTCAGGGTGCAGGCATGCAACCTGTCAGAAGAAGGTAGGTTTGTGTGTGGCCCCACTGTTGCTGCAACTGCTTTGCAGGGCGCAGACCTGGGAAAGGGTGTGTGCATGTGTTATCTGGAATACCATGCAAATTGCTGCAAGTGCGAGCTTTCATCAACAAAAAATGACCTATCAGACATGTGCCTTCATTGACTGGGGTGCCTGGGACACACAGGCACATCTGGTAATCCCTCGAGAAAGGGCCTTCTTGGTGGCTGCTCCCAGAATTTGGAACTCCTTCCCTAGAAAACTAGACTGGCTCCCTCGTTGTTGTTGTCCTTCCTCCTGCTGCTGATGACTTTGGGAACTGAGTGCTTTTATCGAAAGGGCTGGTGCCATTCTGTTTCTGTTGTAATTATTGGTATGGCTCTAACAGATTTTATATATGCATATGGATTTAATTCTATCAAAGTTTAACTGTTTTTTAATGACCCCCCCCTATATTTTTAGCAGTTCTTATTTCTCTCTATAAGCTGCCTTGAGCCTTGTCAGGGAAAAAGGCAGGGTATAAATAAATGTATCAACATCATCATCATCGCTCTCTAAGTGTTGGTGCTGACCTTTAAAACCCTAAACGGCCTTGGCCCAGTATACCTGAAGGAGCATCTCCACACCCGTCGCTTAGCCCAGACACTGAGGTCCTCATCCGAGGGTTTTCTGCTGGTTCCCCCACTGCGAAAAGCGAAGTTACATGGAACCAGGCAGAGGGCCTTCTCAGCAGTGGCACCCTCCCTGTGCAATGCCCTCCCTTCAGATGTCAAGGAAATAAACAACTATCTGACTTTTAGAAGACATCTGAAGGCAGCCCTGGTTAGGGAAGTTTTTAAGCATTAATGTTTTATGTTTTGAGATATGCTGTAAGCCACCCAGAGTGGCTGGGGAAATCCAGCCAGAAGGGCAAGGGCAAGGTATAAATAATAAAATTATTATTATTATTATTATTATTATTATTATTATTATTATTAGGCTTGGGGAGGGGGTAACTGGCATCTTCACCCACCCAAGGTCTTTATCTACTTCATTTCTTTTTGCTGCGGCCAAAAATTGTGGAGCTTTGGAGGGGGGAAATTGTGTTGTGGGGACAGGATTAGGCCCCCAGGTCACGGGTTTAGCCTCCCCCCACCCCAGTCTTAAAAGAGGCAAAGTAAATTTGCTGTTAATTCTCTGCCTGGAAAAAATAAATAAATCAAAAGAAATGAATGATAGAACAAGGATTTCCTTACCGGTTCTTTTCCATCCATTGCTTCCAGCCAAAGCTTCCGGTTGGATTCGGAATAAGCTTGTAGTGTAATGATCCCATGCCTATTTAAAAGACAACAACAAAAGCAAGTGATTCACTTGTTTTCTTTACTTTTCACAAATTGTGAAGATTGTCTGAAGAGGAAAGTACCATGCTGAGTAAAATGAGAAGGAGTAAGTGCTAGAGCTGAACTGAGTATTTCCAGTGAACTTCTTATCCAAGGAACATGTCTCTTCTCTATACAATATGCTCTCTTTCATTACAAGAGCTTTCCAAGTGGAGCTCCTGAGGGCCAGCAGCTGAGACAACTAAACAAAACGACAGTTATTCAAACGGACTATCAAAAACATCATTAAAAGTTTCTGATGTGGACCTTTGGTCACATTCTGCCTTGTCAAGGAGGCCTTCTCAAGGAGCCTGAATTAAAGCAACAACAACAAAAGACTCTAGGGTCAAACAGATTTAAGGAACGAGGGGCGGGACAGGGAAGATCCCTATTTCAAAACTTCTCTCTTCAAAACTGGGGAAACATTTAAAAGCAGCCCTGAACGATTTGCCCATCTGCAATGTTGGTAAACTGCCATCGCCTGGCAAGATTTTGTTACTGAGTGGCTTGCAGATGCTGCAGATGAAATAGAAACACGGTGCTTTTTTTCTTAAAAAAGAAAGAAAAAAAGAGCCAGCTGGCTTCAGCCCTGCAAGAGGAAGGAGGAGGAGCAGGAGGAAAGCCATCGCCTCCACCGCAGCCACCCCAGACTCCCTTCTCCGGGCACCGGCGGGGAGAATGACGGAGCTCCAGTCTGCGCTGCTACTGTGGAGACAGCTGGCATGTCGGTCCGTCGGGGCAACACAAAATGTTTACCCCTAAACACCCCCCAGAAAAAAGCACTGTAGAAACACATTAACACTCATGTCTACTACAGCTTCCCAAAGATTCCACTGTGTTTAAAACAAAAATGGCGTATTACTTGAGGTACAACCGTACCACATTACTATAATTCCATAGGGCGCCATGTGGAACATCGTCCCACCAGATGAAAAACAACTACCAGACTTTTAGAAGACATCTGAAGGCATTTAGGGAAGCTTTTAATGTTTGACAGACTACTGTATTTTAATATTTTGTTGGAAGCTGCCCAGAGTGGCTGGGGAAACCCAGCTAGATGGACAGGGTATAAATAAATCATCATCATCATCATCGTAAACATGGGGTCTCCTAGAGTGTATCTGCACCCCCTAGCCTTTTTGGGGAGGTTTCAGTGGGATAAAGAAGAGTGACTGTGTACAAGGGGGAGTTCTGCTACCTTTCCAGAGACCTCCATGTAGAAGGTAGGTAGAACATTGTAGGTAACACAACGGATCATAGGTAGGATGCTGCAGACCAAGACAGACTATAGGTCCATCTAGCGCTATACTGTCTGCAGCAGAGTAGGGTGCCTCCTAGTGGTGGGGAGGAACAAGGGAGAGGGCTGCAACTTTTATATCTGACTTGTAGGCTTACCAGATGCATCTGGGTGAGCCGCTTTAGAAAGCAGGATGCTGGCCTAGGTGGATCTGGCCCGGTAGGGCTCTTATGTTTGAATAAAACGAGGTAGGTTTTAGGTTTTATCTATATCCATCTATAGAGCGGACATGGGTGGTGCTGTGGGTTAAACCACAGAGCCTAGGGCTTGCCAATCAGAAGGTTGGCGGTTCAAATCTCCGTGACAGGGTGAGCCCCTGTTGCTCGGTCCCTGCTCCTGCCAACCTAGCAGCTCGAAAGCACCTTAAAGTGCAAGTAAATAGGTACCACTCCAGCGGGAAGGTAAATGGCGTTTCCGTGCGCTGCTCTGGTTCGCCAGAAGCTTAGTCATGCTGGCCACATGACCCGGAAGCTGTACGCCGGCTTCCTCGGCCAATAAAGCGAGATGAGCACTGCAACCCCAGAGTCGGCCACGACTGGACCTAATAGTCAGGGGTCCCTTTACTTTTATCTATAGAACCAGTGTGGTGTAGTTGCTTAGAGTGCTGGCCGAGGGCTTGGGAGACCAGGGTTCAAACCTTCACCTGGCCAGTGCCCTTGGGTCAGTCACTGTCTTTCAGCCTAACCTACCTCACAGGGTTGTTGTGGGGATTAAATGAGGAGGAGGAGAACCATGTATGCCATTTTTGAGCCCCTTGGAGAAAAATATGGGGTATAAATGCAATAAATAAATCATTATAAAACTATGGGATAGGGAGGGAGAATATTTCATGATCTTAGGCTTGGAGGGGACGTGAAAGGAAAGAGCAGACCGACTAAAGGATGTACGAGAGGAGTGTTATCCACATCTTATAAACAGAACACTTACAAAAGATCTGAGAGCCCATTTGAGTTAAGCTCTCTCTTTAAGGTGTAGGCTAGGTGACTGGAGAAATTTAAAGGCCTCTGGAACTTTCTGACTGGGTTGCCCTGGACAAGATAAATAAACTAACAAATAATAATAATAATAATGTAGGTTTTTTATTTTAATTCAACATAGAATCATAGAGGTGGGAGGGACCCAAGGTTCATCTAATCCAACCCCCTAGAATTGCAGGAATCTCAGCTAAAGCATCCATGACAGATCGCCATCCAACCTTAAAACAGGATCTTTATGAGCATACCCAGTTAAGAGCGTTATTCTCTCCCCGTTCAAAGCCTATTCTGGATGAAAAAGTGAAACACTCAATATAATTTTTCAGATGCAAATCTATGTTTTTGTCTGCTCTTAACGGTATGGCACAATGCTGCGTAAATACTTTCATTTTCTTAAAAGGCATCTATAAAAACACAAACCTTTCAAAGACTTCAATATCGAAGCAGAAGCGCTTGTCAATTGAATCCGTCTTTCTCCGGATGCAGGATTTCAACTTGAACACTTCCGGTGTACTCGGGACAAGACCATTCTGCAAAACATCAGAAACGGTGAAATTGGAATGCTGAACCGCCAAATTATTTTTTATAGATTTGTGGAGTGGAGTCCCTATGATGGTTGTACACCTCCTGCCGGCAACTCCTGCAGCCCAGCTGGTGCCAAACATATTGCTCTGCTTTCCTTTAGACCACATCAGTGAGGCCAAGAGGGTATTTTTGTCATCTGAGCAGCCCAGGACCTCCATACACACTGCCTATGCTTGCGCCCCAGTGAGGTCACTTTGGTGCTCCTAACACAGCTGTTTGACTTCACATCCGGAAGCACACTCCTTTTTCTCTCGAGATAGACCAATGCCAACAACAAAGTAAGGCAGTAGATGTGCTAAATCAGTGCTTGGAAGGACTGGACAAGGGCCAATCCAGATAAGACTGAGCAGAGACATCACCTTGCCAACAAAGGTCCGTATAGTTCAAGCTATGATTTTCCCAGTAGTGATGTATGGAAGTGAAATGTGGACCATGAAGAAGACTGATCGCCGAAGAATTGATGCTTTTGAATTATGGTGCTGGAGGAGACTCTTGAGAGTCCCATGGACTGCAAGAAGATCAAACGTATCCATTCTGAAGGAAATCAGCCCTGAGTGCTCACTGGAAGGACAGATCGTGAAGCTGAGGCTCCAATACTTTGGTCACCTCATGAGAAGAGAAGACTCCTTGGAAAAGACCCTGATGTTGGGAAAGATGGAGGGCACAAGGAGAAGGGGACGACAGAGGACGAGATGGTTGGATAGTATTCTCGAAGCGACCAGCATGAGTTTGACCAAACTGCAGGAGGCAGTGGAAGACAGAAGTGCCTGGTGTGCTCTGGTCCATGGGGTCACAAAGAGTCGGACACGACTAAACGACTAAACAACAACAACCGTTGCTGGGTGGTTCCTCTGACCAGCTGGGTGATGTGGGTGGCCTACTCTAGATTTGGTCCCTCTGAAGGAGGAAGTTTGGGGGTTCTCCTGAATCTGCTGTTGTCACTTGAGGCACAGGTGGCCTTGGTGGCACAGAATGTCACCAATCTTCCAGATGTTGTGTTCCAACTCCCATCAGCCACAGGCAATGTGGCCAATAGTCAGGAAAGATGGGAGCTGGAGCTCGATAACTGCTATAGGGTCACAGGTTCCTCATCAGAGCTATAGATTTTCTTTGGTCACTCACGAGCCAGCCAAAGTTGCCCCATGCTTCTCCCTAATGAAAAATGGCCTTCCCTTCAGCTCTTCCGCTAACCCAAAGAGCTGCAAAGGCACAAGCTGCCCTTACAAAACATTTTAAAGCTGTGCAAAAACAGCTTGTTGTTGTTGTTGTGACATTTCTGTTTAGTTTTTCCAGATTTTCCCTTCCCCGAACTCATCTTCCGGTAACTGCAAGGCTCATCCCTCACCCACAAAAAGAGGGCTACAATATTCAACTAATGAAAAGCATTTTATCTGGTGAAAAATTGTGATTCACACTAAATTCAGAAGCACTTAATGAATTTGTGGGGAGCAGATGTGTCCTCAGAAGGAGAGCCCCACACAGAGGGAAAGGCTCTTCTGACATGCTGTCTGCTGTGACGGATGTGGGAACTGCCCCAAACCAAGATTTCCTTCAGTGGTGTTACTTCATGACAGATGCCACCCTAAGGCTGAGGAGTTGTGGAGGCAGGGAAGCAATTCCGCCCTCTCACCCTGCAAAGACCTTGAGCTCATTTCAGAGATTTTCCCCTTTTCTTAACTTACACTTATTTCCTTCCGAATGGGAACAACAACAGGGGAACAAACCTGAATAAGCTACATCAACTCCAGGGCTGGTGTAGTTTGATTTGTGGTTTGGGAGCATGTTGGCGTATTGGAGGGGGGGCAGCTTTGGTTTCAAACCTCCCCCTGGTTCTCCCTTGACATACTTCCAAACCATGTGCCCTGGCATGCCTCCATTTCAGCCCAACCAACGTCGGGAGTCGACAGGGCAAAGGTTGCTAGAGTTTCCACAGTGGCAGCGAGGGAGAAAACTGGTATTGTACCCTCTTCTCCCAGGTCAGAGGTCTCTCTTCACCCGCAGAGAGAGGGAGATCTCATGCTTCCTATGGCCTGCTCTCCCTGGGGCCACTGGATTACTGGGCTGCTTGATTAATTAGCAGGTTCGTTAAAAGCTCAGCTTGGTTAACTGACCCAACTGAAACTCATTTGGTCACGATTACTTTAACTAAGTGACGTCCCTGCCCTAAAGTAATTGTGAATTTATGCAGTTCCTCTCATGCACTAATATTCCTCCCAATCAGGAGTGCCAACTTGGCACCATCGCAGTCCTTGGCGGAGAACCCTGATCAAAATTGGCAGAGTAAGATCAGATATGATCAGATCAGCTCGGGCTGAGGAGGGAAGATGGCGACGGTAGCAGCTCTTGACGCAGAAAGAAAAGGGATATGATCAGAAAAAGTCTTTAATGGGGGAAGAGTGGAGATATTTATTTATTGAAATTACAAAAGAGGTGTACTTGCATGGAATATTATCACATACAGTTTGAAAAGAGAGTGACTCTAAACTCTGGATGCCTGCCAGCTGTCCGAGGGCCCCGGAGAGCTGGTGTGGCTTTTTATGGGGAAACCGAAACAATCTTTGTGTAACTTACTGATTTCCAAGTACACCCCTACAGTACATTTGAAACATCGGCTGCTTTGGAAAGATCAAAGGCAGTGCGACGTCGCTAATTAACTTCAACCTTGGATAGAAGCCCAGAAAGTAGTAGAGCAACAATCAGCAGAAAAGGAGGGGTCATCGAAGGAGGACTGTGCTTGAAAATACGAAGACTGAGAACAATGTGGAAAAAACCACCTGCGTGATTACAGAAATAAGGAAAGGTTACGTAAAACAAGATAGAGAGTTATACTAGTGACTGATCAATCGAGAGAGGAGATTGTCAGTATCAGGACTGGAAAATTGTGAAGTAACAAAGAAGGTAGCAGAAAGATAAAGGATGGACATTTAGCTCTTGCAATCCAGAACATGGGAGGTCTCGTTGAAATTAATTAATTCGGACTCTATAATTGGCTGTATTGTTTTTTGTTTCTGAATGTGGTAAGATTGGGCTTGATTTGTTATTAATAGGAATGTTTCCCCCCTCTTTATTGGAAAATGAATAAAAATTATTTACAAAAAAAAGGAGTGCCAACTTGGCCCTGTGACCATGGATACCCAGGGGCCGTGGGCACCGAAAATTGTGGGTGCCTGGCCCCTTCGTGGGGAATTTTGTGTGTGCTCGGGCACCCAGGGAGCTGGCACCTATGTTCCAAATAACTTCCCATGAACAGTGAGACACAATGTGGGGAAGTAAAAGAGCTAGAAGGGCCCTCTTTCAGTGAGGAGTGATATTAGGCATGCTTCTAACTTTCGAATGCAGGGTCCCTTTTCAGACAAAGTAGGTCTGAAAAGAGACTCTTTACAGGCAAAGATTGAGGAGGGAGGGTAGAGAGATTTTAAGCGCAAAGCGACAAGAATCCTTCCTACATGTCTATTGCCCAAGTGGAGAATGACTGAAGATTAGGCAAAAGGAGCTATGAAAAGAATTAATAATAATAATATTAATAAATTTTATTTATACCCCACCCTTCCCAGCCAGAGCCGGGCTCAGGGTGGCTAACACCAGTAAAATTACAATAAAAACACAATAGGGAAAAAAACACAATTTAAAATACAGGTTAAAATGCAATTTAAAATGCAGCCTCATTTTTAAAGTAGCCCATGGATCAAAACCGTAAGGGGAGGGAAAACATAAGAGTCCAAACCAAAGGCGAGGCGGAACAGCTCTATCTTGCAGGCCCTGTGGAAACATGTCAAGTCCTGAAGGGCCCTAGTCTCTTATGACAGAGCGTTCCACCAAGTCGGGGCCAGTACTGAAAAGGCCCAGGCCCTAGTTGAGACCAATCTAACCACCTTGCGACTTGGGGCCTCCAAAGTGATGTCATTTGTGGACCTTAAAATCCTCCGTGGGGCATACCAGGAGAGGCGGTCCCGTAGGTACGAGGGTCCTAGGCCGTATAGGGCTTTAAAGGACAAAACCAGCACCTTAAACCTGACCCCGTACTCCACCGGGAGCCAGTGTTAAAGCACTGGATGGATGTGATCCCACAGCAAGGACCCTGTAAGGAGCCTCGCCGTGGCATTCTGCACCCGCTGGAGTTTCTGAGTCAGCTTGAAAGGTAGCCCCGTGTAGAGCAAGTTACAATAATCAAGTCTGGAGGTGACCTTTATGAAAAGTTGCACATTAGAACCTTCAAAAATCACCCCCCCTCCTTTGGAAAGGTAGCCTGTTTAGCTTTTACTTGGAGTTAAATTAGTTGCTGAAAATTCACAGTGTACCTTGTTGGACGAATGCACGGGTGCAATGGCGCTAATTCACGGAAATGGTTAAAGTACCCATAAATTACTGCCAATGCACTTATGATAATGAATAGAAGGTAGTGGTCATACCCAGGAAAAGATCAACAGAACATGTCTGGGGCTGTGTACATTTAAAGCACATTCTGTCACCCCCCCAAAAGGAATCCTAGGAACTGTTGTTTTTTTGAGGGTGTTGAGAATTATAGCTCTGTAGGGGGCAAACTATGGTTCCCAGGATTCTTTGGGGTAGGATAAAGTGGTTTAAATGTATGCTGTGTACTCTGTGAAGGCCGAACGTGGAAAAGGTTCATTTTTAGTTTTCTTTAAGAAAGAAGAAGCTTTTCTGCAAAACGATGTGGTTTGAGTTTCCGTCGTTGACTGTCAATATCAGACTACATAAAAACCGTTTTGATTTGGACACACCCTAATGGTCTAACTAGCAACACCTTTCCTAGTCGATGTCCATTCCCTAACTTGAAATCAATGGAGGAAAAGCCACGGTGCCCTTTTCCAATTTAGAAGGCGGTTCGCGATAACACTTACGACTTTCCCTCCAGATTTGGCTTCAGAAACGCTCATCGTGAATGCTTTCGTCCCTTTGTCGTAGGTACAGTAATGTTTTATCCAGGTGAACCCTAGAGGTCCTAAAAAAGAAAAATAAAGAAAACGGGAGGGAGGGAGAGAGACCAAGAGGTGAAAAGGAAAATTTGTACTTCTCTTATTTGCATAAATGCTTCCTAAGGAAAAATATTCCTGGCAAAATAGATAGAACAATGGTTGCTCTCAGGTCAGGCTGGACCCCAGAGTCTGAGCCAGACATTTATTTATTTTTGTCAGTTTGGGGGAATAAAAGGAAGAGAGATATTCAGCCTTTAAAAAAAAAAAAAATTTCACACATATTTAATGTATTTTCTGTTATGCCAGCTCACAGAAAAAAACTCAGAGAAACCTTGGCGAGAGTGAAGTATAAACATATGTCCTGGTGTATTTCAAGTGAACTTTGCAGCAATGCCCATGGAAAATGCAACCCATTACTTTCCCCTCCCCCTAATGCCAAATTAAGATTCTATCCTTTTTGGGGGGATAACATTCTCAACAAACCGATGTGTGCAGCCAAAGTCTATAGGGTAGTGAAACAAACAGGCCCAGTGCATTCATTTCTGAGACCAAGATAATGACTGCGTCATTATCCTCCCCACCTCCTCAGCTTAAACAAATGACCAAATCCTTTTCCCCTTCAATAAGAGCGTGTTGAGATGGCCTTTGACTGTTTAATAAAGCACTGCGTGTGCCCAGCATTTCATGGTGTCCTTGCACTCCTTTTAATAATGCTCAAGGTAATTTCCGATTAGCAGATTTCTTTTTAATCACATTTTGTTATTATCAGTCAACTAAAAGGTACAAAAGGTGCCCAAAGCAATCTGCCGCTATTATTAATGTGGGGAACTCTGCTTCAGGGGAGAAAAAAAACAAGCCACCAAGGCCAGGGGGCAGGGGGAAGAGTGTTCAGCAAAAGGCGAAAACACCTTGATGAGGAAGCCAATCACAGAATTGTAGAGATGGAAGGGACCACGTCAGTCATCTAGTCCAACCCCTTGCAATGAAGTCGTAACTTTAAGCTACACTGTCATTGCACGTGCCGTTTTAGATTTGATGATGTTATTAATGTTATTCTTATCATCATCATCATCAACAACAACAACTGCTCATTAACTATTATATTTATATCTCGCCCCTCCTCCCAAAGCAGCGGAGGGCAGCAAACAAGAAGAGATAAAACTGCAAAACACACACACACAAAAACATTTAAAATAATTCCAACCCAGATGCAGACTGGGGAAAGATCTTTTGAGCTACAGAGCCAGGAGATTAAGAGCCAGTCTACATTTTAGAGCTTATCACACCAGCGCTGCAAAAACGGGGTGGCAGTGTGGGGAGGTTTCTGGGAGAGATGCTCCAAGCACAACATTTTTCAAGTTCCTGATAAAATGATGTCAACACACTGGAAGCCTTCCTGTTCCTGCTCCATGTCTATAGTGGCAAGGATACTCACAATAGTCTGGTTTGCATGACACAGAAAGCCAAACGATGGCTTACTGGGAGAATGCAAACATCCAGGCTCCGGGAGAGCAACTGACAGCCAATTTTCTCCTCCCTGGCCCTTTTTTATTGTAACTTGCTCTACGTGGGGCTGCCCTTGAGACTGACCCAGAAACTCCAGCGGGTGCAGAATGCCATGGTGAGACTCCTTACGGGGTCCTCGCTGCGGGGTCACATTCACCCAGTGCTATACCAGCTGCACTGGCTCCCGGTGGAGTACAGGATCACGTTTAAGGTGCCGGTTTTAACCTTTAAAGCCCTATAAGGCCTAGGAACCTCGTACCTACGGGACCACCTCTCCTGGTATGTCCCACGGAGGACCTTACGGTCTTCAAACAAAAACATATTGGAGGTCCCGGGCCACAGAGAGGTTAGGCTGGCCTCAACCAGAGCCAGGGCTTTTTTGGCTGTGGCCCCAATCTGGTGGAACACTCTGTCACAAGAGACTAGGGCCCTGCGGGACTTGACATCTTTCCACAGGGCCTGCAAGACAGAGCTGTTCCACCAGGCACAGTCTGACGCCCTCCTTTGGTAATCCTCACAGAACTCTAGCCCAATGGTTGCCATCAATTTGATTTGAACTGATTTTATAATGAATTGATTTTAGAATGCTGTATTATTTTACTGCTGTTAGCCGCTCTGAGCCCAGCTTCGGCTGGGGAGGGCAGGATATAAATAAAATTTTATTATTTTATTTATTATTATTATTTTGTTCCTGGGCTACACTGAGCCCTCTCTCCAATAACCATGACCTGTATCCTTTCTTACTGGTTGTGGTTACAAGGGAGAAAGTTTAACCACAAGCCCTGGTTTGGACAGCACACAAAGCCAAACTTGGGCTGAGCTGAGAGCAATAAGGAGGACTGGGAACTGCAGACGACCAAAGTGGCTCAGAACCTGTAGGTTCATGAAGTCCCAGCTAGGAATACTTTTGTTTATTGTGCTGTGCGAACCAGGCCAATGTGATGATGGCTCACTGTGTGGATAAGGGCTGATAAAACAACTATTACTACAGAGGAAAACCTTGCGCGCTCACCACTGATATTCCCTTATTGACAGCATTCCGATGCTTAGATGCTGGCTCAAAGAAGCATTATCCTTGCAACAACATGTTTGCTGTAGGTAGTCGCTTTTTATACAAACACTGCATATGTTTATGCAATGTCGCACACTTATTGAGTTTTGGGAGAAAGTACTAGATTATATAAATATTTCCATGGTATCGGGGGTGGGGGGGAGAGCAAATACTGTCATAGGATAATATTCTTTTAAATTATGTACTAACCATATGGAATTTGAGAACTGGTCAACCTAAACAGATTCCTCATGCCCTCGCTACAGCTGAAAGACTGATATTGATCCACTGGAAGGATAAATCTATGGCCCCCTTTAATCAATGGGTAGAAGGGCGCGGGTGGCGCTGTGGTCTAAACCACTGAGCCTCTTGGGCTTGGAGATTGGAAGGGCGGTGGTTTGAATCCCCACAACGGGGTGAGCTCCCGTTGCTCTGTCCCAGCTCCTGCCAGCCTTGCAGTTCGAATGCATGCCAGTGCAAGTAGATAAATAGGTACCACAGTAGTGGGAAGGTAAACGGTGTTTCCGTGCCCTCTGGTTTCCATCACGATGTCCTGTTGAGCCAGAAGCAGCTGAGTCATGCTGGCCACATGACCCGGAAAGCTGTCTGTGGACAAACACTGGCTCCCTCGGTCTGAAAGCGAGATGAGCGCCGCAACCCCATAGTCACCTTTGACTGGACTTAACTGTCCAGGGGTCCTTTACCTTTTACTTTTACCTAGAAGGCATGACAGCTCTTGCAAAATACAAACTTGTAGACATAGAGAGCTGGAGAGCTTGTAGACATAGATTGTGTATGGGCAAATATACAGTGGTACCTCAGGTTACATACGCTTCAGGTTACAGTCTCCGCTAACCCAGAAATAGTGCTTCAGGTTAAGAACTTTGCTTCAGGATGAGAACAGAAATCGTGCTCCAGCGGCGCCGGCAGCAGCAGCAGGAGGCCCCATTAGCTAAAGTGGTGCTTCAGGTTAAGAACAGTTTCAGGTTAAGTACGGACCTCCAGAACGAATTAAGTACCGTATTTTTCACTCTATAGGACACACTTTTTCCCCTCCAAAAATTGAGGGGAAATGTGTGTGCATCATATGGAGCTAATGCAGGCTCCTTGGCTTCAGCGATAGCAATGTGAAGCCTCCGAAGTGCAGAGGGAGCGCTCCCTCCGTGCTCCAAAGGCTTTGCGTTGCTTTCACTGAAGCCTGGAGAGTGAGAGGCCTCGGTGCGCACCAACCCCTCTCGCTCTCTAGGCTTCAGGGATAGCCGCGCACAGCCCCTCCGGCAGGGAGAGGCTGCACGGGGCTAAAGAGGAAGCCAAAACAGCGAGTGGGATCCATCCCGCTGGCTGCCTTGGCTTGTGTCATAGCCGCGTGCAACCCCTCCGGCAGGGAGAGGCTGCTTGGGGCTATGGCTTCTTTAGCCCCGTGTAGCCTCTCCCGGCTGGAGAGGTTGCGCACAGCTAAAGAGGAAGCCAAGACTGCGCTGTCTTGGCTTGTGCCATAGCCGCGTGCAACCCCTCCGGAAGGGAGAGGTTGCGCGCAGCCTGTACACTGCTCTTTGGGGCTGGGGGGGGGGAAATAAGATTTTTTTTCTTGATTCCCCCCCCCCAAAAAAAACTAGGTGTGCCCTATGGTCCGGTGCGCCCTATGGAGCGAAAAATATGGTACTTAACCTGAGGTACCACTGTAATGATATTTGCAATGTCATAAATAAATGTTTATGTATTGGAATAATAATTTCATTTAAATACCTTTGCATTAGACAAGAACGTATGGAATTATAGTGTTTTTCTTCTTCTTTGCATTTCTTACGTGATTTTTGTTTCCTTTTTTTATTTGTTCACTTTATTTTAATTGAGATATTTTCAATGAAATGTAACTATGATTGATGCTGGCTTTCTGGATGACTAGGACAACTCTCATATCCCTTTCATGCCAATCAAACCTTACTCAAAGATATCAGCTCAGTGAAGGGAAAGACAGCATCATCTGTCATAAAGGTAAGAGAGACCTGCTGGACCAGGCCAATGGCCCATCTAGCCCAGGTTTCTTTTCTTACCATGACCAACCAGATGCCTATGGGAAGTCCACAAGGTAGAACCTCAGTGCAACAGCGATTCCCAGCAGCTGGTGAACAGAGGCCTAATGCTAAGTGTGCAGTTTGATTGGGATGTGTTAAATACTCACGCTTCTCTTGAACGTAGAGATAGCCTTCCATTGTCCACTGGCTTGGTGGCCTGTAGTCCTGGCTGGCAGACTTCATTCTCTGCATAAGCCGTTCTACTTCCTGCCTTGTGCTTTCAAAATTATTCCGGGTCTGTAAAACGACGACAACAATAGAAGTGATGAATTAAGCTCATGCCAATGCAATTTTGAGAGCGGCCTACCAAAATGGAACTGACGTCTGCTCTGAGGGAATTGCAGTAAAAGCAAGCCTTGTCAAATGCTGCTTTTACCGCCCACCCCTAACTCGGACAGCCGCTCCAGAAGGTTACCATGGTGTTGAAAGCCACTGAAAGGTTGAGGAGACACATTCACGTCAAGCATCCTTTTCACGCATTCATTCGTTCAGGCACTGAACGAGAAGCTAAGAAGTAGTTCAGGTCTATTAGCAAAAAACTGTCAACCCAGTGTAAGGAAGCTTCCCTATGATTTCTGTTATTCTACCACACTGCTTGTATGAGTTTCCGAATTCATTAAAAAGCGCAAAAATATACAGGGTTCTGGACTGGAGAGGCGGTGTGCGAGGTTTGAAGAACACAATCCCTGTTTGTACGGATCCACTAACACCGTGCGCACAACTCATTTTGCAGCAAGGTGCTCTAAACCAACCAACAAAAAGAGACAGATAAGAACAGATACTACACTTGATCTTAGCCAAAAGGCCGAGGTGGGATTGTCCGTTAGTTAATTTTGGAAACAGATTGGTATAGAAATATCGGGAATTGTGGGTAGGAAGGTGGGAATATCGAAATTAATGGTTCTTATTAGTCTGAGGGGGACGCGGGTGGCGCTGTGGGTTAAACCACAGAGCCTAGGACTTGCCGATCAAAAGGTCGGCGGTTCGAATCCCCGTGACGGGGTGAGCTCCCGTTGCTCGGTCCCTGCTCCTGCCAACCTAGCAGTTCGAAAGCACGTCAAAGTGCAAGTAGATAAAGTAGATAAATAGATACCGCTCTGGCGGGAAGGTAAACGGCGTTTCCGTCAGCTGCTCTGGTTCGCCAGAAGCGGCTTAGTCATGCTGGCCACATGACCCGGAAGCTGTACGCCGGCTCCCTCGGCCAATAAAGCGAGATGAACGCCGCAACCCCAGAGTTGGTCACGACTGGACCTAATGGTCAGGGGTCCCTTTACCTTTACTATTAGTCTGAGTAGCACCGGGTTAAAAACAAAAGAGGAATGTAAATGGGTAAAATTGATGGTAACAGCAGCAAGTAACAGGAAAAATGCAGAAGAGCTAATGGAGGAAAAACCAATGGAGGAAAAAACTGAATAATATCATAATTTTAGAATACCTAACTGTGAAGATACATAGAATGAAAGGGTTTAAGGTCAGTGAGAAAAAGGAGGATTGGTTTGAGAAGATATTGAATTATTTGGGTAGGTTTGAACAATTGGGGGCAATTAAAATGTTAAAAGTTAAATAAACCTTGTGGATGCAGGAGTGTTAACATATATAAAATTGTACATATGGTTGATTTGAATATGTTATTATTGATTATGTATACCCAATGTATCAGCCGCCTGGGGGTTTCACTGTTTGTGTTTTGGTTGTTTGTAAAAAATAAAATTTTAAAACTTCTTTAAAAAGAGAGAGAGACAGGAAAATTCTCGGGTAAATCTTTTGCTCCACAGGAAATGGAATTTGTGTTCAGGCAGAGTGGGCTGCAATTCTACTTAGCTTACTTGCAGAGCTACCCAAAATTTTGTGCTATCGGCATGCCCACTAAGGGACGCGTTAAAAGCATTACTCTCAATTTTACCCATGGACTGCCATCTGTCCAGATTTTAATTTGCTCTGAACTAATTTAAGATAATGGAGGCGGGTGGTGCTGTGGGTTAAACCACAGAGCCTAGGACTTGCTGATCAGAAGGTCGGCGGTTCGAATTGGCAATGGGGTGAGCTCCCGTTGCTCGGTCCCTGCTCCTGCCAACCTAGCAGTTCAAAAGCACGTCAAAAGTGCAAGTAGATAAATAGGTACTGCTCTGGCGGGAAGGTAAATGGCGTTTCCGTGCGCTGCTCTGGTTCTCCAGAAGCGGCTTAGTCATGATGGCCACATGACCCGGAAGCTGTAAGCCGGCTCCCTCGGCCAATAAAGCGAGATGAGTGCCGCAACCTCAGAGTCGGCCACGACTGGACCTAATGGTCAGGGGTCCCTTTACCTTTACCTTACATGCCCACTAAAGAGCGGTCACACTAATTGAAGTTGCTTTGGCAATGTGTTCATTCAGGGGTGGGTTGGAGGGAGCTGGGGATGCATGAAAGGGACATTGCAACTCCAAATGGTGTAGGTGGCCCTGTTTCCTCTTGCACCTGTCCATTGTACCAATCAGCGCTTGTCCAAAAGTGCAAAGGTCTTCCTACGATGCTCCTACTAGAAACAGTGGGGGGGGGGATCAAGCGGGAGGCTATTTAGAACTGCAGTCCGCTTTAACTCAACACATGCATAGCCTTGAACACATTGACGTGCATAGCCTTGAACACATTTTTAAGAGCCTATCATAGGCTACACTGGATAGTACTAGACCTGCCAAGGCTACAGGAGATGTCCAGGAATAAAAGGATTAAAGGATTGCAAGAGACTCAGAAATTGTGAGAACACCTAATGCTTGTTGACTTGGGTATGGCAACAACAAAGACTTTCTGTTCCAGAAAGAACATGTAGTGGATTTGTCAAAAACGTGGCAGATGCAGGAACGCGCGCCAGAAAGACGACGACAGGTTTTGTAACTAGCAGAAGTCAAATTCGCTTACCCCCAAGCACCCCTTTTCCTGTGCGGCAAAAATCCAACAGCAAGCACAGATACTTTCAGATGTCCAACAGGGGCATGGAATCACCTTGCCGTACAACTGAAGCTGGTGCATCTACCTGACGCATGCTCGTGGCTAGAAGCCCCCCTTGACTCAGAAACTTATTAAGTGGCTTAGCTAAAGAACTTATGGGCTCAGCGCATATTACGAACAGTAAAAATTGCCCTGCACCACTAGAGTATTAACGACAAGAGTACAGAGAAGGAATGTGTTGCATGTCGTGAAGCAACAGTGACCCCTGGTGCTTAAAAAAAGTTAAGTGTTTAGTTACAATCTTAATCACATTGCTCTTAACGCGTTTCTCTCCTTCCCAACCTTCTTATTTGCCTCGGTTCTTTTTGGGAGGGAGATAAAGGTGGGGGGCGACTCCCACAAGAGCCACATTCTGCTCCCCACATTTTCCTAATCCTTTGCCTCAAGTCAGCACCGAACCTCTCTGCAGAACCTGAAGGTTTGAGCGAAGAACTCAGCAATTTCTGTTACCCACTTAAGTCATTTTGTTGTGTGTATTTGTTTTAAATCTGCTAATTGCTGCCTTGGGCTCCTTGAAGAAAGGTAAATACACACACACACACACACACACACACACAAAACTTGCATTGATGAATTGGACTACGTCCAGTAGTTTTTAACGTTTGATCTTTATCAATATTTTCTTGTGAATATTTCATATTGTTTTATGTAAACTACTTAGAGGTTTACAAGCCCCTTATCCACATCCTCGAGCCTTACTAACTGAAACATAAATCTTGTCAAGTAGGTAAATAAATAAATTTCCTACAGGTGGGCACTTTACTTCACTTATTAGGAGCTTATATGCCTTCAGGGAATTTTTTTAAAAAGGAAAGAAACCACTCCTAACCAACTATGTAATCTGGATGGAAGATGGCTTTTATTATCCAAATTTCTTCCATCTCTAACCGCCTACAGTATTGGATGTTAAGGGCGGAAGTTTAATTCTATACTTTTCACAGAGGCTGGATTTGCAAAGAGGTTCTGCAGGTCATTACCAACTGCTTGCTTCCAAAGATTTCTCCCTTTAAACTATTCTTACTGGGGGAACATTTCCAATTAACGGCATTATGTGAAGCGCTGGCAACATCAGCACCAGAGAATGGCATTGCTGGGCAGACCATGACAAGAGGAAGAGGAAGAAGATGCAACCTCCGTTTGTTAATCCAACAGCATGGATTAGGACCACTGGGAAATGCCCAAAAGGCAAACCCACGCTTGTATGTGTTTTCCACTGAAGACATTTTGCCCAAGCTGCCATCTCCTTAGATCTGGAGCCAAGTTTTAGTGCTGGTCATCTGAAATCAGGGGCGGCAAACCTCTTTCATCATCCCAAGGCTCACGGTCTCTTCTGGACAGCCTCGCACTTCACCTGGGGAGGCATCCGAAGGCCGCATGCCGTTGCTGGAAGGGGCCAGGAGCAAAAGTGGGCGGAGCAATGAATGCAAATTTCACCTCTGTACAGTGGGCTACATTCTAAACACACTCACACACCTTTCTCTGTTCTCTATCCTGACACATCGGACATCAGGCACACTGAGCGACAAGTGCTCAGGGTGCAATGTAGGGTTGTGAGGGATGTGGTCTGGGGAGAGGGGTGTGGCACAGAGAAAATTCTGTGGGGCAGATTAAGAGAGGCCTGGGGGGCGGGTGGGCTGCATTTGATTCCCGAGTCCTGAGGTTTCCCAGCCCTGTCTAAAACGAAGCTCATTTTCTCTGCAGCTTGCACTCTGAATCAGTGATTCAGCTTCGCACTCACTTTTTATTAATACAGTGGTACCTCGGGTTACAGATGCTTCAGGTTACAGATGCTTCAGGCTACAGACTCTGCTAACCCAGAAATATTACTTCGGGTTAAGAACTTTGCTTCAGGATGAGAACAGAAATCATGCTCCGGCGGCGCGGCAGTAGCGGGAGGCCCCATTAGCTAAAGTGGTGCTTCAGGTTAAGAGCAGTTTCAGGTTAAGAACGTACCTTCAGAACGAATTAAGTACTTAACCCGAGGTACCACTGTATTGTTATTTTAGCCCCTTGTTGAGCAGGACTGGGTGCATGCTGCAATTCTACGGATAGCAATGGCTCCGGCTTTCGGGAGCACAAAGGGTGGCTGGATTTTTATTTTTAAACATTTTTTTGGCTGGGATGGGGCTTCTATGGCCTGCATAGCTCTCTCCTATTCCACATGTCTAGCAAAACAGCAAAATAGCTTCTTCTTTTCTTTGAAGAAAAGCAAGCTAAAGAAAGAAAAATATGCAAAATTTATTTGATTTTGATCATGAAAATTGGGCCTTGCTTGGCTCCAAAACTGAATGGGCTAAGCATAGAGTTGTCCTCCCCATTCAAAGTGGGGCTCAAACCCACAACCCTGAGATTAAGAGTCTCATGCTCTACCAAGTGAGCTAGTGTGACGCCGCCTGTCTACCTCTGTGCACAGGGCAGGGTTTATACATGCTTTTGCTTAACCTACTGGACATCCCGAATGGGGTTGTTTATCTGAACTGGGAGCAGCGCAAGTTGTACTAATTCAAAGTGTAGAGACGTGAAATCGATAACTGGATTCCCCACCCAAGGCAGGCAGGTGAAAATCAGCGTGACTAAGCAATACAAATGAAGCATATTGCATTTATGCATGAGCTCCCTTGATTTGTTTTCAAGAGATTTTTAGCCTTGCAACAGAGCAAGGCTTTCGTTAACGCTGGAGTTCAGTGATCTGAGAAGCTGTGATAAACGCCGCTCCTCCTTACATTCTGCAAGTTGAACTGCAGCTGTTGCTTGTATGGTGCAAACTCCTGGGCCAGCTCATATCCCTCGTGGTAAAAGGTAAATAATCCCTGAAGAAAGGCCAAAAGCTGAAAGGGGAAAAAATGTAACATCCGTTATTAATTGTATTCCTTATCTGCCCTTCACCAGAAGGTCCCAGGGCAAGTTACAGCATATAAAACACAATTAAAACAGTAAGAAAACACAAACCACCCACAATCCCAGAACAATAATTCCATGCAATGCATTACAGGGAGAATTCCAAAATCAGTAAGACTCAAGGACCATGGAAAAGACATGCCTCTTCAGCAACCAACAGAAGCTGTAAAGAGATGGTGCCAGGCATACTTTGGTCAAGAAGGCGTTACGCATTCTTGGGGCCATCACCAAAAAGGCCCTCTCAAGAGCTGCTTGCTTCCCCACAAAAACTCACAAGCGGCAGAAAGGTCTCCTCCACTGATCTTAATCAATCGACTCATCAAAAGGGAAGGAGGTGCTCTTTCAGATATTTGAGGTCCACATTGTTTGCGGCACGTGCACACAAATGCACATATGAAGCAGGCATGCAATAGAGAACTCTTAGGATAGCTTTGGAGAGGGGAGAATTTACTTTCAATGGGAAGAACATACGTTGTGGTTATTGTAATGTGCCAATGGCAGTTTACAGTGCTGGTGAAGCCCCTTTCAGTCATTTTGCCAACTGCTTTTGATGCTGCAGAAGGATCAAGCAAGAGCTTACAACATGGGCGTAGCCAGGATTTATGGGGGGTTTTTTGGGGGGCATGGCAGGTTTCATGTTGGAGGGGGGAGAACCTGAGTTATTTTTGTTGATTTACTTGATTGGCTACACCCATGGTCTACAAACACAACGGGTCAAGAAAAGGAGTGGAAGATGGACTGGAGCAAAGGCACAAAGAGGAAAGACACAGGAGAGTTTGAAACAGGGACAGAAAAGGTGCAAACGAGAAAGATGCACACAGCCAGGAGCCTGAGAGATGAGTGGATTTTAAAATGTGCATTTCGATTTAGAAGACACCTGAAGGCAGTCCTGCTTAGGGAAGTCTTTAATGCTTGCTGTTTTATTGTATTTTAAATATTTTGTTGGAAGCTGCCCAGAGTGTTTGGGGAAACCCAGACAGATGGGTGGGGTATTATTATTATTATTATTATTATTATTATTATTATTTTCAAAACTAACAGCAAACTCCGAGGTGGGGGGGGGGGAAGGCTGCCTTTAAATTTAGTTTTAATCAAATCTGGCCCAGGGATAATGCAGGTGATGTATCTGGCAACCTATCAAGAGAACAAACTGCAAAAGAGATTTTGTTTACTTAGTTTGCTTTGCCATTTAAACAGAGGCCCGATTTTTAATCTGCGGGCAAACCTGTCAAGTAAACCTTTCAGTCTTACTAATAATGCTCCAGGGCCAGCGGAAGGTCCAAAAAATGCAAAAACCAAGCTTTCTGAATCTCCTGGTAGCCCATCTTGCTATTATGCCCTCCAGGAACACCTGTTCACCATTCAAGTACTGCTGCCACCTTCAGATCAAAAACTGCTTTGTTATTACTATCATTAAAAAAACAAAACAAACCTGTTCTGTACTGAAGAAAAAGACTTACTGGCACTAGATGGCAGCAATGTCAAACTTAACACGAAGCATTCAATTCCCTATACCAAAAGTTAATACGAGTTATTTGTTTGAGCAAGCAAGGTTTCCGGTATCATAGCCCCAAACACATTTCATTTTGTTTTTTCAGGAGAAGGGCTGGTGTATATGTCAACCCATCCATGTGGTCAGTGTGTACGATGCTCCAGCCACAATGTTCAGAGCTGCATATGTACCGTATTTTTTGCTCCATAAGGCGCACCAGACCATAAGGCGCACCTAGTTTTTAGGGGGGGGGAAAATCAAGAAAAAAAATCTTATTCCCCCCCCAGCCCCAAAGAGCAAAGAAGCCAAGACAGCGAGCGGGATGGCTTCTTCTTTAGCCGCGCGCAACCTCTCCAGCCGGAGCCAAGACAGCAAGCTTCCCCAGACCCCAGAACAGGTCCGGGAGCGGCGGCAAGGTTGCGCACAGCCTTGCCTCCGCTCCCGGAGCTTGCGGGGCTGGGGAAGCCCAAGCTCCCTCTGAGCTTTGGAGGCTTCGCTTTGCTATCGCTGAAGCCAAGGAGCCTGCATTTGCTCCAGAGGACGCACACACATTTCCCCTCAATTTTTGGAGGGGAAAAAGTGCGTCCTATAGAGCGAAAAATACGGTACTGCTTAGTATACCTGCTAGAGATAATCTACTGGGATGCGGAGATGCTCAGTGTGTGCTAAGAGGTTTGAAATATTTCTCAACACACGTGAAACATTTCAACCTTCCCTAGTATTCAGTCTTAGATTTCCAGAGGCTCTCGGGCAGCAGAATTGCCATTGAATATGGCACTTTCCTTCCATCTCAGCTTGAAAGGGAGTTTTGGAATTCCTGTTCAAAATGCAAATGGGCAGACACAAACAACGGCAATTGTCTCTGTTGCATCTAGTTTGACCCTCAAGGCCTCCACTTTTAGCCTGAAAGATGGAAGGTGTGAAAACTGAGAATTCTCTCGAGCTCTGCAGACTTCACTGAGTGCGCCTGTGCAAAGTGTGAATGGCCTTCGCCATTGATTCACCCGATAAGCAAATACCCAGCTTCTCCACCCTGCAGATGTGGCCTTGCTCTTCGCCAGGCTCCTCAAGCAACAGAGAGAGCCAGGGAGGTACAGTGGTGCCTCGCAAGATGAAAATAATCCGTTCCGCGAGTCTCTTCGTCTAGCGGTTTTTTCGTCTTGCGAAGCAACCCTATTAGCGGCTCAGCGGATTAGCGCTATTAGCGGTTTAGCGGCTATTAAAGGCTTAGCGGCTAAAAGGCTATTAGCAGCTTAGCGGCTTAGAAAAAGGGGGGGAGCGGGAAAAATCGCAAGACGTTTCCGTCTTGCGAAGCAAGCCCATAGGGAAAATCGTCTTGCGAAGCAACTCAAAAACGGAAAACCTTTCGTCTAGCGGGTTTTTCGTCCTGCGAGGCATTTGTCTTGCGGGGCACCACTGTACCTGGAAGAGAAGGAACCCAGGGAGGATGCAAAACATTGTATTTGAGGACCCCAAGTTCCACTTCATTTAATTCGGGAAAGGAAACACCAGTTCCAAGTGGTGTTTTGGACAGTAAAAGCAGGGGAGGCAAAGGTTTGCTTAAATGCAAACTGACTGGATCCTGCCCTGCGATCTCCTTGGCAAGGGTGGGCAGGGTTAAAATACTTTCAAATAAATAAAGGAACTCTTTCTCCCTGCTGTTTCTCAATTATTCTACCCACCCACTCCAAATTCCAGGACATGGTGCAAAGCCCCTGGGGAGGGCAATCTGAAGTTAGGCAAATAAATGGCAAGGAAAGTATCATTATTCCAGACATAACTGCTCCTCTAGAAGTGGCTTTTCTGCTGCCGTTTTTTTTTAAAGGGCCAACAGGGGGTAATGTTACCTGATATGCATAAGATCAGTTGTGGCCCTGAGAGAGATTTTTATTGGTAGCTTTGTTTTAAATGCAGCTGTTTTTAATTAGTGCTTTAAGTCAGATCTGGCCAGACTTCTACAGGCTGCATTCAGACACGACAATAAACAATGGATAATTCTTATGGAATGAGCCCAGACAAGTCTTAGGCTAGCACAGTCCCCTCCTTGGTGCAGCCGCAAGGAGAGAAGAAACTTCTGTTTTGCTTCCATTTTGAATTAACCAGAGTTTAGTGTGACATTCCTACCCTAAACTGCGCCTGGTTAGTCTTAACTATGGTTTGCCGAAACAAGCCAACTTCAAACCTTGGTTTATGAAGCCAACACATTTCAATAAATTATAGTTTTATAGATTAACTTGATGCAGTTTACGGTTCAGATGTAACACTAAACTGTGTTTAATTCAAAATAGAAGCAAGATGCTTATACTCTCCCCCTCTTAGTGGAGAGAAGAGGGAGAAAGAATGCACAACTGAGGCTCACCTAGGCTTCCTGTAACAATCAACCATAGATTCATGTTTTGTCAAGACACAGTCACTGGGGTTGATGACAGCGTGGTCCATCTGAATTCAGGATTGCCATTTTTCACCAATGCCTGGCTGGTGAATCTGTTTCCATTACTGCCCTTCAGTGCCAGAGGAAGCTTCGTTGAGCATAACCATGAGGGTAAGAGATTCTGGGTTTAATCCAGAGTAATACTTAAGAGCAGATCCACTGAAACCAATGGGAATCAAATTACTCATGACTAAGTCCCATTGAGCTTAACAGGTCCACTTTAAGTAGGACCAACTCTGAAACTAATCCATTAATGTGTTATGTAGCTGTTTAAAACGCTTTTGCCCTGCAGAAACAAGCACTAAGCAAAATTCAGGGTCCATTATCCATAAAGCAAAACCGTAGCTCATTTGATTGTTAGAAAATACCAATCTCTCTTTCGCTCCCCTCATCCCTATATTCCAGATCACCAACAAAATCAACTTAAGACTGGATAACCAAGGATCTTTCGAGCTATCTGTATTTTTAAAATAAATACATGAACCAGGAAGACAGTAACTTTTTGACGAATTGAAGGCTAGAGGTCAAATTCCTACCCTATCCAAACTGGAAGTGCAATCTTCTTCCTGTGAGAATGAGATGACCAAAGAATCTCAGGGTCACCAACACTACATAAAAATAAATAAAGGACTTTTTTTGTTTTGCGGGCTTCAGATGTTGTCATTTTCCCTTGCTCCTCGTAGCTCAGCTGCTAACTCACCCTCGTGGCTAGGGCTGCGTTAAACTACCATAAGCTTTGATTTATTGCTCTGATTTATTTAGTGATTCAGAGCCTAGGTAAACATGAAACTGATAAAAGCACAACCGGCCAAACTCAGCCTCCTCAACCTCCAGTCGTACTGTGGGCGGGTTCACACAACATGTACTTTCAGCACATGGCCTGCACATGTGAACGAGTCATCGCTGACTAAATCAACAGAGACACAAATGTAGCATCAGACCAAATGCAGTGCCTTTCAATAGAGCTAGTTCAATTGCAAATGGGAGCAAGGACAGCCATTGTGTGCAGTTCAGGTACAGCTCAACTGGTACAGCATAAGGCGCTGAATCTCAGGGTTGTGGGTTTGAGCCCCACGTTGGGCAAAAGATTCCTGCATTGCAGGGGGTTGGGACTAGGTCACCCTTGTGGTGTCTTCCAAACTCTACAATTCTACGGTTCTGAATGGCACTCAATCTTCTGCCGCCACTAATTTTAAAAGCTGATGCGCGAGATGACCAGTGTGGTGTAGTGGTTAAGAGCAGTGGACTCGTAATCTGGTGAACTGGGTTCGTGTCTCCGCTCCTCCACATGCAGCTGCTGGGTGACCTTGGGCCAGTCACACTTCTTTGAAGTCTCTCAGCCTCACTCACCTCACAGAGTGTTTGTTGTGGGGGAGGAAGGGAAAGGAGATTGTTAGCCGCTTTGAGACTCCTTAGGGTAGTGATAAAGCGGGATATCAAATCCAAACTCTTCTTCTATAGCTAAGTACGCCATTTCCACAGACACTGCAAAATCCAGTGATGTGGGGCGTGTAACAACGCTGCTCTTCTTCATGTGTGGCCAAAATGCTTCTCCATCTATTTGTTGAGCAGCAGAGGCAATGACCCTTTTGTAGGACTCTCTGCATGCAGAAGGTCTCAGATTCCATTCTCTGCATCTCCCTAAAACGATCTCAGGTAGCTGGTTTGGAGAAGAACTCTGTGTGAGTCACTACTCACGTGGGCAGAACTGGGCTAGATCAGGGTGCCTCAAAGTGCCGCTGAACTACAACTCCCATCATCCCTGACTATTGGCCATGATTGATGTGGCTGATGGGAGCTGGAATCCAATGACGGATGGAAGGCCGTGTATTAGCCAACACAGATTTGTCAGCTTTATAAACGAAGCCAGCAAAGTACCGTATTTTTCGTTTTATAGGGCGCACCGGCCCATAGGACGCACCTCGGTTTTTTTTGGGGGGGGGGGGGAATGAATAAAAAAAATTTATTCCCCCTCCCAGCCGCGGCTGCCGCCCCAAGGCTTGCAGACACTCGCCCGAAGCACGGAGAGCCCTCCGGAGGGCTCCCCGTGCTTCGGGCGACAGGCTGCCGCCCCAAGCCTCGCACGCCCGTCGGGACCTCCCGCCGGGCGCGCAAGGCTTGCAGACACTCGCCCGAAGCACGGAGAGCCCTCCGGAGGGCTCCCCGTGCTTCGGGTGACAGGCTGCCGCCCCAAGCCTCGCGCGCCCATCGGGACCTCCCGCCGGGCGCGCAAGGCTTGCGGACACTCGCCGGGGCTGCAGGCTGCTGCCCGCAAGCCTTGTGAGCCCGCGGGAACTTCCGCCGGGCTTGCAAGGCTTGCGGATAGCTTCCTGAAGCCTGGAGAGCGAGAGGGGTCGGTGCGCACCGATGCCTCTCGCTCTCCAGGCTTCAGCGAAAGCCTGCATTCGCACCATAGGACGCACGCACATTTCCCCTTCATTCTTGGAGGAGAAAAAGTGCGTCCTATGGTGCGAAAAATACGGTATTAACAGAGATGTCTGTTACAATCAATGAAACTCTTACTTTGTACTTATGCAGATTACGTGCCAGTATTCATGCATCTGTGTATTTAAGTGTTAAAAAAAAATACTTGTTTATTTGCTCTGATCAATGTATTGTTACGCAAATTTGCCTGCATTTAATTCAATAGTGTCCATTCCAAAGTAAATGTGCACAGGACTGCAGCCTTAGAGAGTGAAGGAAGCCCCACTGAATTCAACTGGACTTACTCCCAGGTAAGTATGCCTAGGATTTCAGCCGTGATGAGGCAATCCAAGTCATATGTTGCTTAGCCCTTCCTTAGCAGTTCCATATTTTTTAATAACTTCCATACTCTCCCTTTCTTTTACTTCTTTAATAAAAGGTCAAACAGATTTATTGAAGTTTGAAGACTAATGCCTTGGTTAGGCATTCTGAGCCAATTTTTACATTATGAAATTTTTACGTTATGTCATGTGTTGCACAGACAACACTGCTAAAGCGCAAGTCATTAAAATGTCATGCAGATAGATGGCAAGTTGTCTGCAATTTCATTCCTCGCTGGATGAGGAAACTTTTACGTGACCATTCGAGGAAAGGAGATTATTGTTCAGAACAGGCCTCTGACGGCTTCTGATAAATTCCCTTCTTTAATTAACCCATATATTCCACTTTAAATGCATAAACCACAGGTTTAAGTCAGTGGTTTTCCAGAACTCTGTTCCTGGGAACCTGAGGGTTCCTCAGGAGCAAATTTTGAGTTCCTTACTGAGGTAAATAAGCTGACTTAGTTCAGGCGTCGCATTAAACTACAATGAAAGCAGCTGACCCATGGTTTGCCATGATGTATGAATTTGAAAAAACCCACCATTTGCGATCAGCCAGCAAGTCAGTTCTGGAAGCAATGATGTACATTTAAAGTAGGCTTGCAACTGTAGTTTGTGCAGTCTTGGTGTGATATCTGAGTTGACAAACCATAATGAGGCCTGCTGGTCTGCCTCCAGAGACCCATGTGACTCAGAAGTGAGAATGTTCACCAGATGGAAAAAGAAAAGCAGATAAGCAGATCTAAGCCATAGTCTGCCAACTACATCAGGATAACAATACTGACAGAGGGTAGAGTGGTGGTGAGACATAAGAAGAAAGCTGATTTTCAGTCCTTCGAACTATGGTTTGCAGGATTTGCAATGTGCTATCTCAACACAGCCAACACGGGTGGCACTGTGGTCTAAACCACAGCGCCTAGGGCTTGCCGATCAGAAGGTCAGCGGTTCAAATCCCCACAACGGGGTGAGCTCCCGTTGTTCAGTCCCAGCTCCTGCCCACCTAGCAGTTTGAAAGCACGTCAAGTGCAAGTAGATAAATGGGTATCACTCTGGTGGGAAGGTAAACGGTGTTTCCGTGCGCTGCTCTAGTTCGCCAGAAGCAGCTTAGTCATGCTGGCCACATGATCTGGAAGCTGTCTGCGGACAAACGCTGGCTCCCTTGGCCTATAGAGCGAGATGAGCGAGCAACCCCAGAGTCGTCCGCGACTGGACCTAACAGTCAGGGGTACCTTTACCTTTATCTCAGCACAGCCAATGGCTTAACATTATGCCTGAAATGATCCCTTCTGTGCCATAACAATTCTTTCTCTGCAACACCTAGCCTCAGTGCAGAATTGGGAAGGCTTTCTAGACATGTTGGGCCCTCTACATAAATGAAGAATGAACCAACCACAGAATTTTTTGCAACGTGAAGGATTTTCACGTACAGAGAAGCTCATCGGCAGACAGATAGATACAAAAATAGTTTTGAGGATAGGAATTTTAAACCACACTAACTTACAAGAAAGGAAGTGTAACACAACTATTAAAAAAATGTTTAAATGTATATGCATATATATTATGATATATCACATACTGTAAGTTTGGGTTGTGCAATTGCTTCATTCTTTGTTTATATTTCTACTTTGGTAACCACAAAAACTTACGGGCTCAACAAATTCAAACTTTTTTCTCTCTTGCACTTCTTGGATTTTAAAGACATATTCTAACGATGCTTCGTAAAAGTTTTGGTGTTCTCGGTCAATCTGTGTGTCTGCCTAAAATAAAAGAGAAATAGAATAAAGCGTTCGTTTATTTACCATTTAACTATATAAAAGCCAGGTACACAATAACGGTACTAATAAAATGCAGCTAAAAATCCACAAAACTTTAAAAAACAATTACCCCAAACACAGCGGTAATTTACACAGTTTGTATTTATTTTTCACATGTGAAACAATGCTATCCAGAAACCTGCATCTATTATGGAAAAAGACAGCTAGTCATTCTGGTTAAGAAAGTATCCAAACACATGCATTTATATAACTAGGCTCAAATGAAAAGACAATTCTCTACCAACACTATATTCGGAGTTCTTGCGCTCTATTTCAATGTAATTGTTGTTCAGATACTGCAATTTTATAAATAATCCATAGAAACCCCCTGCAGGGAGAAAGGTTTTATTCAAACTCGAGAGTAAAATAAGCACTTAACTCTACTTAGCCAGACCATGATTGGCTGTGAAGTATGTTATGAAACACATTCCAACTTGCTCTTTAATGGCAAGTGCTTCTATTTTCCCTGCCATTAACAGAGACAGAATTACGCCCCAGTGAGAATTCTGTATGTGTAAATCCGGTAGGCGCAGGTAACAAAACAACTTCTTTTCCCCCCCTGCTTGCAGTTGATTTCACCACGCAGACATCTGTTTAGTGAGTAATAATGAAGACCTAATTCCAAGTCCATAAAACAGCCTTTTACAAGTACATTACAACCTCTTGCTTATAACATGGAGGTAGCAGTAACAAATAAACAGAACAGCAGTGAATTTATGGGGTTCTCGGCATGAGCAGAATCCAGCCCTCCTCCTCCCAACTCTTCGGACCCATGTGGACAGCCTCAAGTTCAATGAATCCTGTGGGATTGCAGCTTCCCATTGAGACATTTGGTTGGCCACTGTGAAAACAGTACGGACTAATTGGTCATCGCCTTGATTCAGCAGGCTCTTCTTACGCTCTTAATCCTTCCTCTAGTTGAAAGGATCAGGTAAGCAGGTGATGGGCGAGAGCTCTCTGCTTGATGCCCTGGATAACTGCTGCAAGCCAGAGTCGACAGCACAGTGGTACCTTGGTTTAAGAGCAGCTTTGTTGTGGTTTAGTTGTGTCTGACTCTTCATAACCCCATGGACCAGAGCACGCTAGGCACTCCTGTCTTCCACTGCCTCCCGCAGTTTGGTCAAACTCATGTTAATAGCTTTGAGAACACTGTCCAACCATCTCGTCCTCCGTCGTCCCCTTCTCCTTGTGCCCTCCATCTTTCCCAACATCAGGGTCTTTTCCAGGGAGTCTTCTCTTCTCATGAGGTGCCCTAAGTATTGGAGCCTCAGCTTCAGGATCTGTCCTTCCAGTGACTCAGGCCTGATTTCCTTAAGAATGGATAGGTTTGATCTTCTTGCTTAGTTTATGAATAACTTGGATTAAGAACGCTGCAAACCCAGAAGTAGGTGTTTTGGTTTGGGAACTTTGTCTTGGAAGCAGAACATGTTCCGCTTCCTGTTGAGTGTGTTCCATTTGTAAATTGAGTCCCCCACTGCTATGGGAAAGCACGCCTTGGTTTAAGAACACTTTGGTTTAAGAACGGACTTCCGGAACAGATTAAGTTCACAAACTAAGGTACCACTGTACTAGGCTAGATGGATGAAACTGTATTTGTTCAGTGTTAGCAGGGTTGGAGATCGAGGGATAGCGGAAATGAACAACTGAGGGAACTTGGCTGTTTGAGGAAATTTGGGATGGGTCAGCTATCAGTTCTGGCAACTATTCGAGGTTGAGTTTACGGCAGTCAACAGCAGCAAGAATTAAGTCTCCTGGATGCTAAACATCCCAGCAAGACGCTTTCTAAAGCCCTTTGTGAAGCGTCACGCTACCTGCCTCTGTTAATTATAAAGAAACTTCCTTAGTGGACAGAATGATCTTCCTTCTATTTGACCAGAGCTGGAGGGTGCCATTCGCCTGACTTTTCTGGGGTCAACCAGTTCAAGGTCCACTGTGAGTCCAGTAGCAGCAAAAATCTGTAACAGACTCTTAGGTGACACAGCCAGGCTTAGGATAGAGAGAAAGGGATGTCTGCAGTTCTAAGGCATGAAGATTTTAAAGGAATGATGGGAACTTTTAGGTACAAGGTGAGAGTTTGATTTTAATGAATGGGGATTTATACAAATATTTTTATTTTTTTGGTGGGACAGGAAATGTTCTTGATGTGCTAAGGGGAATATTATGGATGGTGAAAATGGTTTTGTAGAGCAGCCAAATGTGAAGAGTATGGAGCAGAAGGGAGTATTATTCTACACAATCAGCCAATAATGTTATACAAAACATGACACACACAAAATCCCACACTGGGAAGGTAGAAACAGTTGAGTTGGTGTTTTGTAGACCATCACACCTGTCAACCAGACCCAACATCTATGGAACGTCTTACCAGACCTCAGCATTGCAAACCTTCTGGAAAGCTGCTGTTAATGTTTTTGGGTCTGACTGTTGTTTAATTTCTTACTGTTGACTTTATAGACTGATTGTGCTGTGCTGTGCTGCGTAATAGTATTGTGCAACTGTGCTACGGGTAGCCTAAAAATATGCAAAATAAAAAGGCAAGGGTGCCGGCATGAACAACATTCCATAATCCTCAGATGATAATTCATTATTGTGTTTAGACAGGCAGGTTAACGGCAAACAACACAAACTGCATAATCACATTCTTTTGCTGTGAATCCTGGAAATAGATAAGTCTATTGCAGGCATAGGGAAACAGCCTTCCAGATGTTTTGAGACTACAATTCCCATCATCCCTGACCACTGGTCCTGTTAGCTAGGGGTGATGGGAGTTGTAGTCCCAAAACATCTGGAGGGCTGAGTTTGCCTATGCCTGGTCTACTGTATTGGATTCCATTATTGATCAGAGGACACTACTAAGTTAAATCTTATTTATGGTGTGTATCTAAAAAGGCAACGAATCAACAAATGAAGTATAGTGACATATTTATCATTATATTTGAACATATATTTAAAATCCATATGCAAGTCGTTTATATGTACATCAAATCTCTGAACAGAAGCATGGATGACTGTTCTACATAAATTCAGAAGGTGATTGTCACTTACCCTCGTTGATACTTCCCCCCTCCTTATTAATGCAAATAAAATAATAATAAAATAAAAGCCCCAATGGTAAAGAGCTTACGTCTTGCAGGTGTGATTCCTTCTTCTTGGCAGATAAATTTAAGTGCTTCTCTAAGGTTGAATAATACTTTTCACTTTCTTTATCAAACTTCTTCTTTCCTTCCTGGAAAACAAGACATTCCAAAGTAAAGAACAGGAAACTAGAACCGAACGTGTTGAAGAAAAGACTTCTCAACCATTAGATCAGGGATCCCCAAACATCTGACTTCACAGATCCCTTCATGGAGCTTATGAAGTTCTCATCAACCCCAACCCCAATTCTTGGGAAGGGAAATGAAACAAAGTCAAGAAACACCAATAGACAATCAACGTTTGTTAATCACTGACCCCCATTACTAGGAATCGTAAAAATGTAATAAATAAATAAATAAGGAAGTACAGTGGACGCTCGGGTTGAGAACGTGATCCGTGCGGGAAGCACATTCGCAACCCGCAGCGTTCGCAACCTGCAGCGCCACTCCTGCGCACATGCGGGTCGCGATTCGGTGCTTCTGCACATGCGCAAAGCGCGATTTAGTGCTTCTGCACATGCGCAGGCGCTGAAACCCGGAAGTAACCCTTTCTGGTACTTCCGGGTTCAGCGCGGTGCGGAACCTGAAATCGCGCAACCCAAAGTGTCTGTAACCCGAGGTATGACTGTAATACTGTTGTAGTGGGAATCCTCTTCTTAAATACAGAGGTTCCTCATTGCCAAGGGAGATCCGCTGTGTACATGCCCATATTCGATATTTCTTCATCGTTCCTAATCACATTTTTCACACTATGCATCATTAACTTCTTTCCCACTCATAGGCCCTTTCCGTCCCCAAGGTCTACAGATTCATCGCTGCACAGTCCCATTTAGTCCATGCTGCGACTTGCACAGGTGACAGAGACCAGTGGGGATTGTGCCTAAGGAGAAAGACAACAGGCATCTTGACAAGTATGACAGCTGCCCAGGAAGCTGCAAACTGCCCTCCAGAAGTGAAGGCCCTCTAGCAAACATTGCTAATAAACCTTCCTTATGACTTAACTCCCAACCCTGCACTGCAAAATCTCATTTGATGGGAGAGCTGCTTTCTGCTACCATAAATTCTCACGCTCTATCTGTCCATATATATTGACATAGCAGTGCCACACACAACACACGTGTCTGGAAATGTTCAAGGTTGGAACAAAACTCTAATTATCATTATTTTTGTAAGATGGGAGCCCGCTTCCCAACACTGCAGGGTGGTTTTTAGAAAGCAAGGAAATAAATTCACGCATAACCACAGCCTATTGCATCTTTGCCCTCCATATGATTAAAAAAATCAAATATCCTCATGGTACATTTTTAATGCAACATGGATATACATCAGGTTAAGATATATATCGGAAGCCCTTTGCTTCTTAAAAGGAGGAAGGCGTTTCAGCAGATGCCAATGCAGATTTAATAAATAATATTATTATTATTTATAAAATAATAAATTAATAAATTTTATTTATACCCTGCCCTCCCCAGCCAGAGCTGGGCTCAGGGCAGCTAACACCAGTAAAATTACAGTAAAAACATAATAAGAAAAAAACCCAAACCAATTTAAAATACAGGTTAAAACACAATTTAAAATGCAGCCTCATTTGAAAAGTAGCCCATAGATCAAAACCATAAGGGGAGGGAAATGTAAGGGTCAGACTGACTTCAAACCAAAGGCCAGGCGGAACAGCTCTGTCTTGCAGGCCCTGCAGAAAGATGTCAAGTCCTGCAAGGCCATAGTCTCTTGTGACAGAGCGTTCCACCAAGTTGGGGCCAGTACTGAAAAGGTCCTGGCCCTAGGTGAGACCAATCTAACCACCTTGCGACCTGGGACCTCCAAAGTGTTGTCATTTGTGGACCTTAAGGTCCTCCACGGGGCATACCAGGAGAGGCGGTCCCGTAGGTACGTGGGTCCTAGGCCATCCTCCTAGCTTTGAGGAGAAGGAGGGTCTCCCCTGCCCACAAAGTGCAGCCCTCAGCCCTCGAAGCTTCTAACTCAGCCAGCATCACAGTCCTGAGCCAGACATGTGGGGTTGGCCTAGAGCAATGTTGGCTGCTGACCTGTCCCATTCCTGCATCAAGTCCTGCCAACATGCCCAGGGGAGCTTTGTGGTGAATGTCCTACCTATGTAAAAAGGGATCAGGCAAAAAGCCCGCCTACTCTAGTACAGTGGTACCTCAGGTTAAGTACTTAATTCATTCCAGAGGTCCGTTCTTAACCTGAAACTGTTCTTAACCTGAAGCACCACTTTAGCTAATGGGGCATCCTGCTGCCGCCGCGCCGCTGGAGCACAATTTCCGTTCTCATCCTGAAGCAAAGTTCTTAACCCGAGGTACTATTTATGGGTTAGTGGAGTCTGTAACCTGAAGCGTCTGTAACCTGAAGCCTATGTAACCCGAGGTACCACTGTACTTTAGTCTCACGGTGGCCAACCAGATGCCCTGATTGCGATTACCAACAACTACCACCCACAGGTGCACTGATCCATTATGGGACTAAGCGATGTTGCGTTTTTCTGGAGGACAGGAAGTGACAATGTGCAAGGAACTCCCCGGGTGAATGGGTCGGAGGCATGGGACAATCACTTCTTTCCTTCTACATGCAACTCACACCCCTTTGCAAGGAGGAACAAGTCGGCTGCCTCTGGGAGTTTTGAGTTTTTAATCTTGTCCCCCTTCAGGACATTCTCTCATCCAGACCCTCCCCTTGGGTTTTTCTCAGGCAAAGCCTATAATTTCGCATTTCTTCCTACTACGCAAGGTGAAACATACGGAGGAATACAGAACTAGCTACACGGCAACAGCAGTTTGAACAAGATAAAAAAAAAACAACGAAAACCACAGAAATGTTGATGCATAATAATTCTGCAATTAATCCAGAATGCGGCAGCTAGACTGGTGACTCGGAGTGGCCGCCAGGACCACATAACACCGGTCCTGAGAGATCTGCATTGGCTCCCAGTACGTTTCCGAGCACAATTTAAAGTGTTGGTGCTGACCTTTAAAGCCCTAAATGGCCTCAGCCCAGGATACCTGAAGGAGCGTCTCCACCCCCTTCATTCTGCCCAGTCACTGCTGTCCAGCTCCGATAGCCTTCTGGCAGTTCCCTCATTGCAAGAAGTGAGGTTACAGGGAACCAGACAGAGGGCCTTCTAAGTAGTGGTGCCCTGTGGAATGTCCTCCCTTCAGATGTGAAGGAAATAAGCAGCTACCTTATCTTTATTTTTTATTTATTTTTATTAAATTTTATTAAGTACAAAATAGGAAAAAAAAATATACAAATATACAAAGATGCCCCCTCCAAGGGGGGTATAACTCAGTGGAAGAGCATTTGACTGCAGCTATCTTATCTTTAAAAAACATGTGAAGGCAGCCCTGTTTAGGGAAGTTCTTAATATTTAATGCTGTATTGTTTTTAACACTTGAGAGTGGCTGGGGAAACTCAGCCAGATGGGTGGGGTATAAATAATAATAAATTGTTGTTGTTGTTGTTGTTGTTGTTGTTGTTGTTGTTATGATGATGATGATGATGATGCTAAAGTGGGAGAAGGCGGTTGTATTATTTCAGAGGAAAGCAAAATCTGAATGAAATAAAGAGATTACCATCTGTAGTCCAGCCAGGGGAGGATTCGCAAGGCTAAAGAGGAAGCCAAGGCAGCGAGCCGGTTGGATCGCGCTCACTGCCTTGGCTTCTTTAGCCGCGCTGGAGAAGTTTAGCTCCCGGCTGGAGAGGCTGCGCGGCTATGGCAGAAGCCAAGACAGCCAGCGGGATGGATCCTGCTGGCTATCTTGGCTTCTTTGCTCTTTGGGGCTGGGGGGGGGGGGAACCCAGGCTTCCCTCGCAGCCCCGAGAAGCTCTGGGAGAAGCGGACATATTTTTTTTCTTGATTTCCCCCTCTAAAAACTAGGTGCGTCTTGTGGTCCGGTGCGTCCTATAGAGCGAAAAATACGGTAGCCTAGACCACAATGTGCCCGAAAAAGTAAACACATGTGATAGATAAAAGCTTCAGATGGAAGTAAGCAAGCAGTTCTCAATCTGTGGGTCCCCAGATATTGTTGGACTACAACTCCCATCATCCCTGAGCTCTGGCCTTGCTAGCTAGGGATGACGGGAGTTGTAGTCCAACAACATCTTGGGACCCACAGGTTGAGAAAGGCTGACGTAAGCCAACCGAGGAACCTCAGAAATCAGGTGGAGATCCACTGGGTTCTAACCCACTCAACCCCGTGGATCTTGCTAGAGGACTGTTCCCTAAGTGGACATAGGATTACAGCCTCAAAATCCCAGTCATTTTTGCATGCACGTGATAAGAGATAGGGCTGAATTCTCTCTCTCTCTCTAGGTCTACATTACAACAGAAATCCCGAGGGAAGCAATTCTCACTGAATGCTCCTTTCACTCAATATTTACGTGAAACTTACAGTTGAGAATCACGATCCAAAATGAGCTCCTGTAACAAACAGTTAAGCATTCCATTTGTTGTGACTGTGATAAATGAGCCATTTGAAATTCTGCAACATCTCACACTGGCTCCTGCCCAAATTCTGCCCACATGCAGAACTAGCAAGCATGGCTAACAGACAATTAAAATTCCTGCCTCCCTCACAGAGGCAAACAAAAGGTAGCCTGTTAAGATATGTGCAACAGTTCATCCCATCTTTTATTTTATTTTTTAAAAAACTGTTTTGAAAGCAGTTATTCTGAAAGAGAGAAGTTTAACAACCATGACTTCCTGTTACTAGGGTACCCTGTGGTCTGAGAGCTGCATTTACTGGAAAGCAATGCTACAAATCTGCTTTTTAATTTTCTCTTATTTACCACATGCCAACATTCCTCTTTCAAACGACCCGAGATGGGGAAGAACGCGAACAATTGCAGCCGGTGCCTGAGCCATCGCTCAGCCATTTCAACTGAATTTACATCTTCATTTTTATTTCGGACATGATGGAACTGCTGGGAATCTCTCCATAAAATGCTAGCGAGCCAGACCCTTCTGGCTTTTAAAAAATAAATGACTTGGACAAATATTCCAGGAACGCTATAATTTATTATTATTATTATTTTAAGCCAGGCTTCCAAACCGATAGGTCAGCAAGTACCGTAGAATTGCCAATGATTTTCAGGTCAACCTCACCCCCAGCACATGTGAAAGTTCATGCAGAACCACCAATGAAAGAGATACGAGGGGGGGAATCAAAAGCATATCAAGGGATTTACCTTGTAAAAAAGCCAGCGACATTTTTGAGTAGGTTGACGAATCTTATGGAACAAGGGTGGGAAGCCTCAAGTCTGGGAGCTTCTCTCTTTGTCGTCCCCCCAACTCCCTCTAAGGAATGGCTCCTCCTCAGGCCACACTTTTCACTGGCCCTGATCCACCGGCTCCTCAACTGCTAATACATTCGTGACTTGGAATGTATTACAGTGGTACCTCAGGTTACATACACTTCAGGTTACATACGCTTCAGGTTACAGACTCCGCTAACCCAGAAATAGTACCTTGGGTTAAGAACTTTGCTTCAGGATAAGAACAGAAATTGGGCTCCGGCGGCACGGTGGCAGCAGGAGGCCTCATTAGCTAAAGTGGTGCTTCAAGTTAAGAACAGCTTCAGGTTAAGTATGGACCTCCGGAACGAATTAAGTACTTAACCTGAGGTGCCACTGTACTGAACTCTGATAACACCTTTTGCTTGCCATGATACCCTGTTTCCCTGAAAATAAGACAGTGTCTTATAGTAATTTTTGCTCCCAAAGATGCGCTAGGTCTTATTTTCAGGGGATGTCTTCTTTCTCCATGAAGAAGAATACGGTACACGTTTATTGTCTAATTGTGAGTCAGCCAGACTCCGTCAGGGCAGAGCGAGCAGCAGGGCTCTCTGATTTAAAGAGACCTTGCACTGCTTGAACAGCTCCGGCTGCGCTGCGACCAATCAGTGAGCTGCACGGCGGCGCCCACCGCTACGGTACAGAGGAGTCAGACGCCTTATGGTAGCTTCGGGGGCCTTATATTTCGGGGAGGCCTTATGTTCGGGGGAGGCCTTGTTATCAGGGAGGTCTTATTTTTGGGGGATGCCTTATATTACAGCGAGAGGCAAAACTGGAAGTACAGTGGTACCTCGGGTTACATATGCTTCAGTTTACATACGCTTCAGGTTACACATTCCGTTAACCCTGAAATAGTGCTTCAGGTTAAGAACTTTGCTCCAGGATAAGAACAGAAATTGGGGTCCGGCAGCACAGCGGCAGCAGGAGGCCCCATTAGCTAAAGTGGTGCTTCAGGTTAAGAACAGTTTCAGGTTAAGTACGGACCTCCGGAACGAATTAAGTACTTAACCTGAGGTACCACTGTAGGTCTTATTTTGGGGGGATATCTTACTTTCGGGGAAAGATGGGAGCTCAGCGGGTTAGAGCATGGTGCTGATAATGCCAAGGTTGCAGGTTCGATCCCCCCGTATGGGGCAGCTGCGTATTCCTACATTGAAGGGGGTAGGAAAAGATGGCTTTGAGGGTCCCTTAAAGGTAAAGGGACCCCTGACCATTAGGTCCAGTCATGACTGACTCTGGGGTTGTGGTGCTCATCTCGCTTTATTGGCCGAGGGAGCCGGCGTACAGCTTCCGGGTCATGTGGCCAGCACGACTAAGCCGCTTCTGGTGAACCAGAGCAGCGCACGGAAACACCTTTTACCTTCCCGCCGGAGCAGCACCTATTTATCTACTTGTACTTTGACGTGCTTTCGAACTGCTAGGTTGGCAGGAGCAGGGACCGAGCAACGGGAGCTCACTCCGTCGTGGGGATTCGAACCGCCGACCTTCTGATCGGCAAGCCCTAGGCTCTGTGGTTTAACCCACAACACCACCCACGTCCCTCTCAGGGTCCCTTCCAACTCTACAGTTCTATGGAGAGGTGTGGGTGTCAGGCCCAAGCCGAGTGGAGGGGGGACGCAGTCAGGTACACTTGCCCCAGGCCTCAGAAGGGGGGGCGGGGGGGAATGCCAGCTGTTTTTTTGTCTGTTTGATTTTATAACTTTACTCTAACAAGACTCCCACCTCGGGCGTGCTCTGCATGGGCCTGGTGGGTGTGCAAGCCTTCATTGGACAAATGCACCCTATTGTGCAAAAATAAAAGCCACATCCCTTGTTCCACCCATTTATTTCATTTTATTTCTGCCTTTGGCTGCTACTCACCACTGGAACATGCTTCCTCCGCTTTGCCAGAAGGCAGCCGTCAGGTTGAAAAAGCTTCCCCACCCTTCCCCACCCGACAATATGTAGCTTATAGGCAACATCCATGAAGATCAGTGCTACCTTTCCCCCGATAATCCCGTAACCTCCTATTTGCCAGGAACAACCTGCGAAAGCAACTCCACCCCACCTGCCATATATGGTTGGAAAGCAACGCAAAACATTTCATCACCTATTCTATTTGTTCCTCAAATTGAATTATTTCCCCTCTCGCACTTGTTTTCACAGCTAACAATATAAGCAGCTAACAGCATCAGAGGAGGAGGAGGACTTTGGCCCCCTTCTAAAGTAAAGGTAAAGAGTCCCCTGACCATTAGGTCCAGTCATGACCAACTCTGGGGTTGCGGCGCTCATCTCGCTTTATTGGCCGAGGGAGCCGGCGTACAGCTTCCGGGTCATGTGGCCAGCATGACTAAGCCACTTCTGGCGAACCAGAGAAGCACATGGAAACGCCGTTTACCTTCCCGCCGGAGCGGTAACTATTTATCTACTTGCACTTTTTGACGTGCTTTTGAACTGCTAGGTTGGCAGGAGCTGGGACAGAGAAACGGGAGCTCACCCCGTCGCGGGGATTCGAACCACCAACCTTCTGATCAGCAAGTCCTAGGCTCTGTGGTTTAACCCACAGCGCCACCCATGTCCCACTTGGCCCTAGTGTTTCCTAATTCAGCCTTTGAGATCCCAGCGCCCTTCAGTTGTTTCTCACTACAACTGGGAGTTGTAGTCAGAAACATCTATTAGGAACCAAATTGGTGAAGCTGGTTTAGGTGTCCATTCTATACTTCTAGGTAGCATCAGAAGGCAACCATCACTCATTTCAGGAAGAAGTTCCCCCTTCCTGGTGGAATGTCACAAAATCTGGAGCGCTTTCTTTTGTTTGCACAGATCTGGCTTTCCAGATAGTCTCCTGTACTGTATCTTGGAAGCAATAAATTCTTTCCAGCCTACTTAATCAATGCGGAGCACTGACCTCACCATCACTTTTGTTCAAATCTTTAACCAGCTGTTAAGCTTTGGCCGCAAAGTCAGACTCTGTCCCCCCCCCCCCCGCATGAAGTCTCTGATTCAATCTTCAATACCCACCCCTCTAAGAGACTTGTGGAATTTATAGGCTTCGCTCTTACTTCTATGCTAAGTGCTTGGCCCAGTTCTTACTGAGAAGATTCTCCCAGAAGCCACTTGGCCACGGACCAAACATTTCCTCTAATGTGTGACCACCACAGGCTTCCAGTTTATGACTGGTGGGAGGGTCATAAATTGAGGGTCCCGTAGCAACCCCCTAAAAGCAAGGTTAGATTGTCTGCCAAACACTAAAGGCTGTTAAAGACAGTATGAGTGTCAAGCTGGAATAACTACAATATAATGGACCTACCACAGGCAAAGGGGCTCTATAAAGTGGGACTCTGCTCAGCACAAACCAGTCTACTTTTTCCCTCTTAAAAAGGAATATGTAGCACTGGACAGGATTACTGTGCTCAAATGTCACACTAAACCATGGGTAGGTAAACTAAGGCCCAGGGGCCGGATCTGCCTCAATGACCTTCTAAATCCGGCCTGCAGACGGTCCGGGAATCAGCATGTTTTTACATGAGTAGAATGTGTCCTTTTATTTAAAATGCATCTCTGGGTTATTTGTGGGGCCTGCCTGGTTTTTTTTACATGAGCAGAACGTGTGCTTTTATTTAAAATGCATCTCTGGGTTATTTGTAGGTCATAGGAATTTGTTCATTCCCCCCCCCCAAAAAAAAACCATAGTTCGGCCCTCCACAAGGTCTGAGGGACAGTGGACTGGCCCCCTGCTGAAAAAGTCTGCTGATCCCTGCACTAAACCATGGCTTAGCACAACATGCATGTGCAGGAAAAAGCCACAGTGAGCCCCTTCCCTGTTGCATGGCTGGGAGAACTTCAGTCTTAGCTCAGCTGTGTTTTGATGGACAGACCGTGGTAAACATTAACTCATTTTTTTAAAAGTCTAACCTGGTGTAAACTAACCATAGTTAATGTTATCACAGCTCTGGTTCCAGGTGACATAGCAAGTTGTGGCTGGGGAAACTCAGCCAGATGGGTGGGGTATAAACAATAAAATATTATGATTAGTTTAACAAAAGAGTAATGGAATGCTTTCTGATGCCTCCTACTGGAAACTCGGCCCATGTGAACACACTGACCTTGGTGTTGCTAAAGCAAAAACAATGCTTGAACCATAGAATTACAGAATGGTAGAGTTGGAAGAGAACCCAGAGGTCATCTAGTCTTGCCCCCTGAAATGCAGGAACTGCAACAGAAGTATCCATGACAGATGGCCAGATGTTTGTACAAACTGTGGGGTTCATCTGCTGATTATAAAGTTGTCCATTTCTTCATTCTTACCATCTATCTATCTATCTCAAATGGGCCCAGAAACATTACAGCCCCTAGTTTAGATGACTTTCAAAGAGGATTAGACTTGATCTTCATGAATTTGTCTATTTCATGCAGTCATGATAGATATAGGGAATTTATAGGCAGCTCAACATAAAAAAAAAGCTAAGATCATGGCCACTGGTCTCAACACCTCCTGGCAAATAGAAGGGGAAGAAATGGAGGCAGTGAGAGATTTTACTTTCTTGGGCTCCATGATCACTGCAGATGGTGACAGCAGTCACGAAATTAAAAGACGCCTGCTTCTTGGGAGAAAAGCAATGACAAACCTAGACAGCATCTTAAAAAGCAAAGACATCACCTTGCCAACAAAGGTCCGTATAATTAAAGCTATGGTTTTGCCAGTAGTGATGTATGGAAGTGAGAGCTGGACCATAAAGAAGGCTGATCGCCGAAGAATTGATGCTTTGGAATTCTGGTGCTGGAGGAGACTCTTCAGAGCCCCATGGACTGCAAGAAGATCAAACGTATCCATTCTGAAGGAAATCAGCCCTGAGTGCTCACTGGAAGGAGAGATCCTGAAGCTGAGGCTCCAATACTTTGGCCACCTCACGAGAAGAGAAGACTCCCTGGAAAAAACCCTGATGTTGGGAAAGATGGAGGGCACAAGGAGAAGGGGACGACAGAGGACGAGATGGTTGGACAGTGTTCTCGAAGCTACCAACATGAGTTTGACCAAACTACGGGAGGCAGTGGAAGACAGGAGTGCCTGGCGTGCTCTGGTCCATGGGGTCACGAAGAGTCGGACACGACTAAACAACAACATAGGCAGTATAACACTATCGGCTGATGGTGCAAACTGGGAGTGGGCTGTTGCTTGTGTGTTTCCCATAAGCATCTGCTTAGCCAACTAGACCATTTGTCTTATCCAATAGAACTCTGCTTTTATCCTTGAGAGGATCACATGAAGACTGTGACTGATCCCTTCTTTGTGAAGGTTCATCCACAGACAATTATGAGATGTTGCCACCAGTCTGGTGAACCTCCTGATGAAGCCTTAGGCAGCCCAACTATCTGGACAGTTTATCACCCCAATGGACAAGCACCCCTCTTCTTAAGCCTAGCTATAGAGACTTTGAAAAAGTAAGAAGTTTTAGATTTACACCCCCGCTCAAAGCCCAACTCTTGCCTTGTGAACTATATAACCTTAGAACACAAAAGGAGTGGCTTAACAACTGCGTGGTCTAGAATGTCAGGAAGATTAAGTGAGAAATTCCAGAAAACTGCCCTTTAAAGCCAAATGTCAACAAACAAAGAATTTTATTTTGGGAAAAGGGAGAGGGTTAGGGTGGGGAAGAGAATGAGAAAGGAGCCACAGGTAAAGAAACTTGCACATCAAATCAAAATGCGATCTAACTTATGTGGTTACCTTTTACCTACTATCATAGAATCTGGGCTTCAGAGCATGTGCAGAGTTCCATGGAGAAAAGTAGCCCTGAAGCTCTCCATTGCTGGGGTCCTGATTTTGATTGTTTTGAGAACTGAGAGTGAAGTCTAACCTTTTTATTTAATTGTCGAGACCAGTAGAAATGGGCTCTGAACAAAGACTGCTTAGTTTTGGGACAATTACAAAACAGACTTGGTTGCTGATACAAACAAAAAAATATTTAGAAGTACCTTCATCTTCCTAATCACTCTGAAGGTACATCTCAGAACAGCTAGCCAATTCTGAAGAGTCAGTTAAGGAGGGATTACATTTAGAATGTGAATTCAGAAACAAAACCCAGGATATAATCAATGGAACTTACAGAAGTGCAGTGCACCATATGAAAAATAGGAAGATAATCGAAAAGCAAAATATGCACTTTTTGAAATATTACTTAAGTCTTTGGTGTGACAACTGCAAAAACGCTTCCTGCCAGAAATAACACATCAGAGATGTAAAAAATATTTCTAAAATTCTACTTTTCTTCATTTTCTGTCATATCTTTGAAACAAACAGCTTGAAATACGGCTTCCCCCTTCCAATAGGGAAGAAAACTTTAGATAATGCCCTGTAATATTTTTCCATACTGCGATCCATGCGAAGAGCAGCTTTCAGAAATGTAATATTTCTTAAAGGTTTTCTTCCCTTCTTTTGATTTCCTTAATTGTTTCAGCATGTTACTTGAAACAGTATCCTGTTTTGAAAACGAACAGCCAGAGGAGTGGAGTCTGCTTGCCTTCTTTATTCATCCTCTTCGAGTGTGTTTAATGAAATGTCATAGTGTGTATATATCCCTTGGACAATTCATCCTAAGAGCTGCTTTGCTTGACTAAGACCAAAGGTTCATCTGATTTAAGGTTCTGGTTCTAACAGCATGTGAGCAGACAGACACTACTGAAATCTTGAAGAGGGAAAGAAGGCAAACGTCTTCTGCCATTTGTTCCCACTGTCTGGCCCAGAGATGCTCGTCTCAAAATATGGTGGTTTCGTTTAACTGTAATGGCTTATGGCTGTTGTCAGACCTAGCCATTACCGGTGCCTTTCTTTGAAATTGAAATACTTTATTGTCACTTGTACAACTTGTATACAGTGAGATTACACCAGACCCCCCACTCAGCTCTCTTAGTCTTAATTCCCCTCGTTTACTGACGCACACCCAGCAAACCCGAAAGTCAGTTGACCTGTTGTTATCTTTTCATTCGGCAGCCTAACAGCCCATGGATAGAAGCTGTTCATTACCCTGTTGGTGCAACTAATCATGCTTCTATATCTTCTGCCCGATGGCAGAAGATCAAGAAAGTGCCGGCCAGGGTGTGAATCATCCCTGAGAATTTTCCTCACTCTCCTGAGGCAACGTTCTTCCGCTATTTCTAGAAGGAGGGGTGTTATCATGGGGTGGGCACTTGCTCAGCTGAGCACAGGTGCTGGAAGACTTATTCCCTGCACCTCAGCTCTGCGGGTCAAGGAAGCCACCCTGCCTCTTGGGCTGGGATGCATAAGCAGGAGGACGCGGGTGGTGCCGTGGTCTAAACCACTGAGCCTCTTGGGGCTTGCTGATCGGAAGGTCGGTGGTTTGAATCCCCGTGACGGGGTGAGCTCCCGTTGCTCTGTCCCAGCTCCTGCCCACCTAGCAGTTCAAAAGCATACCAGTGCAAGTAGATAAATAGGAACCACTGTGGTGGGAAGGTAAACGGCATTTCCGTGTGCTCTGGCTTCCGTCACGGTGTCCCGTTACACCAGAAGCGGTTCAGTCATGCTGGCCACATGACCCGGAAAGCTGTCTATGGACAAACACCGGCTCCCTCGGCCTGAAAGCGAGATGAGCACCTCAACCCCATAGGCACCTTTGACTGGACTTAACCATCCAGGGGTCCTTGTACAGACAAGCAGGAGGGGCAGGGTGGCTCTCCTGCATGTCAGCTGTTAGCCAGGAGGCTTCAGCAAAGCTTCTGGCTTGCAAGGAGATGGTCTCTGGAACTCATAGAGGATGTTCGCTTTGGGATCTGGGGCGGGTCTCTTTGTCAGGCGGAGGTGCAGCAGGGCTTTGCTAAGGCTAGCCAGGGCCTCTCAGGTGGGCAGCACCTGGCCAGCATTAATTCAGGAAGGATTATAGCTCAGGGGTAGAGTGATTTTTTCAATATATTTTTTTGCATGCAGGAGGTCCCAGGATTCAGCCCCAGCATTTCCACGTTAGACAGGGAAAGACAGAGACCTGGAGACTCACTGCCAATCAGTGCAGACAATACAGCTGGAACAATGGTTTGACTTAGCACAAGGTTTTACCTTGTATAATAATTATTTATTACTTACTAAATTTGTATACAGTGGTGCCTCTGGTTACGTACTTAATTCGTTCCGGAGGTCCGTTCTTAACCTGAAACTGTTCTTAACCTGAAGCACCACTTTAGCTAATGGGGCCTCCTGCTGCCGCTGCGCCACTGCTGCACGATTTCTGTTCTCATCCTGAAGCAAAGTCCAAGGTACTATTTCTGGGTTAGCGGAGTCTGTAACCTGAAGCATATGTAACCTGAAGCGTATGTAACCTGAGGTACCACTGTACTGCCCTTCATTCGTAAATCTGGGGACAGTTTGCAATATAAAAAGACAAGTTAAAAAAACAACACAGTACATAATCAAAACAAGAACAGAAACTAACCAATAACTCCCATACGATCTAGGGATAGCCAATCTTAAAATTCAGTTTTGCAAATCAGTTTGCGGCTTTTATAAGAGTTCTCATGAAAATTCATCTGGGAGGCCAACATATCCCTGCTTCCCAACCAGGGTCCCTCCGTCAACCATCTACCACCACTGTGAGGGTACAATCGTTGGACCCTAATAAAGGCCCCAAACAGAGGATGCCAAGGAAGACAGAGAGAAAAAATGAAGAGGGGTTTTTAAAAAAAGAAAAAGAAAGAACCAGCAAGAAGAAAGGAAAGAGAGAGAAGAAAAGGAAAGAGGAAAAAAAGACAAAGGGGAAAGAAGCAATAAATAAAAATAAATAGGACTTCCTATTTTACATCTTCCAGTTAACATAAAAAAAGTTATTTAAGACATTCAACCCATGATAACATCCGTCTTCTCCACTTTCTACTACACAATATTTCTTTTAAATCCAAGTGTTTTGATGTTTATTTACAGATTCAGACTCTCTTTTTTTTATAATATTCGGAAGGGCTAACAGCAGATGGAGAAACAAACATACTTTAAAAAACAGCATCTGCTAAAACAACTTTTTCCCAGCAACTATCAAGCAACATCTCAGCACAGACCTTCCCAGTTGGACGGCCAGAACCGTCTTATGAGAAAATAAATCTCATGCTCAAGAACTGTTTACAATGCCCTTCCTGTTTACTGATGGAAAAAGGTGGCTTAAACCAAAAGCTAACCAGGGACATGCAGGCCTTCCCTTAGGCTGGCTAAGCAACTGCCGGCAGATTCTAGAGTGGAGTTGTTGTGAAAGGCCACTTTTTTGGCCCTGACAAAGAAATGGACACACTTAGGTCCATTCATTTTCAGGGTCTGGCGCCTCCTACCTCATAGTGGAGATGTGCAATTCTCAAACCCTTTGTGGAACTCCAAATGATTCCCCAGAATGATGTCAGGGACTGGGAAGCCAAGATGAGGGCAGGGTGCATAGTTCAAGCTAGTTGCTGGTTTCCCAGACTAAGCTCAGGGGAAAGCAGGAGGCTTAGCTGGCAGCACAACCGCTGTTCTAAGCTGAAACTCTCCATCACTGGGCTTGTCTGCGAAATGGAGCCCAGAAAAAGCTATACCTCCCAGCCTAGGAACATTTGTGAAGCCCTGGAAGAGTATATTCCCTGTTCCAGGATACAGAGAGCCAGTGTGGTGTAGTGGTTAAGAGCGGTAGTCTCATAATCTGGGGAACCGGGTTCGTGTCTCCGCTCCTCCACATGCAGCTGCTGGGTGACCTTGGGCCAGTCACACTTCTTTGAAGTCTCTCAGCCCCACTCACCTCACAGAGTGTTTGTTGTGGGGGAGGAAGGGAAAGGAGAATGTTAGCCGCTTTGAGACTCCTGAAGGGGAGTGATAAAGTGGGATATCAAATCCAAACTCCTCCTCCTCTTCTTCTTCTTCTTCTTCTTCTTCTTCTTCTTCTTCTTCTTCTTCTCCTCCTCCTCCTCCTCCACAAGGACTCTAAGCTCCCATCTTCCCTGACCATTGGCTGTGCTAGTTGGGGCTGATGGGAGTTTGACTCCGACAATGTAAGAAAAGAATTGAGACCAACCAAAGGACGTTTAATAGGTTTCGTCACCCAACCCCAGAAATGTGCTGGGAAGAAAAACATGCAGGGGTTTTGAGACGCGTTTGCAAATAATCTAAAACGAAGCTGGACAGCTGTTCTGCCCAATATCAGATCAATAGGCAAAACAAAGATCTTTTTAAAAAGATGTTGTTTTTAACATCTCTTTTGTGAAATTCATTTTTTAAAAAATAATTTTTACAGTGGTACCTCGGGTTACAGACGCTTCAGGTTACAGACTCCGCTAATCCAGAAATAGTACCTCAGGTTAAGAACTTTGCTTCAGGATGAGAACGAACGGACCTCCCGAATGAATTAAGTTCTTAACCTGAGGTAACACTGTATTAGTTTTACAAGATAAATTTCACATTAGAATTTCAAGATCAAACAAGATTCTTCCGAATCTTAGGACTTCCCTCCTCCCCTCTGTGGGTCCTTTAGATATCTTAATCAACTGCATATTATAGTTAATCCAAATTATAATCCTCCAGTGTGTCCAAAATCTTTGTAACTTTGCAAAAGTTATTGAAAGCCATGTCATAGAGTTCAAATGTTTACAGTGGTCTTTTAAATACAGTCTATATTTGTCCCATTCTCTATTGAAGTTTTGATCCTCCTGATTTCTGATTTTCCCAGAAAGATGTTAAAGAAGCCTTCTTCTTTGCCACCTCACTTCCATCAGTCAACATTTGTTCAAAGAACTGGAAGGAACCCGGGGGTCATCTAGTCCAACCCCCTATGCTGCTTTTGGCCTAGCAGAGATCAGGGTAGAGTGCGTAATTCACATGAAGAAGCTTTCAGGTTCAATCCCCATCATCCCCAGGAATGACTGTGAAAGACCCCGTGCATCAAATCCTGGAGAATTGTTGCCGGTCAATGTACAGCGTTTCACTGAGTGAACTGGGACAACGGTCTGATCATTTACATGCTGAGCCCTGGGTTTAAACCAAGACAGAAGCTTTAAGTAGGCAAGAAATAAAGATATATTCATGTGGCTGCAGATTTTACCTTAGTATTGAATTATTCCACAGTATTAATTGGGCTGCAGGCCACACTATGTCAGAGACTCGGGGAGAGCTGGGGTTAGGAGCGCAGTTAAAGAAGCTGAGTTGCAAATCAAGATATCTGAGGAATCACCTTGTTCCTTACATTTCCTCCGTCCTCTCTGAGGGTCTTTCTTGTGACGCAACAGGTATTTGTTCCACAGTTGTGCGACTAGGGTCTTTCAGCACAGCAGAACACTTCCCTGCAGAACACACTTCCCATAACTGATGGACACGGCATTTTGTCATCTATTGAATACTTCTCAAAACGTTTGTTTCTTCAAGCTTTCCCAGAGAGACAAGTCTATTCGCTGACAGTATTTGGCTGGTGGTATTTTATGGCAATCTTACACGTTCGAATGCATTTTTTGCTTTAAGTTTGTAACGTTTAACGTGCTTATAAAGGTTCCACGTAAATAAAACCAAGGGGTCCCTATCTGAAACGTCACTCCTGCTGCGAATTCACTATGCAGCTTAAGGAAGAGAGCACTACAGTTCTCCTCCCTGCCCCAATCTGCAAACTGCAGATAATGGGATGGACTTATCTTACGGGACTGGTGGAAAGATCGCAGCAAGGATAATGTACACAGAGCGCTCAGAACACTCTGAAATGCCACATCAATGCAAAGCGGAGCCAAATCAACAGAACAACAAACAGATCTGTCTCTTGCTTTGCCAAGACCAACAGAGAGGCAGATGCAAATGCTAGAGGAAAGAGAAGGAGCCTTCTTCAGTGTCTTAAAAAAAGCATCTCGGTTTGCCCCTTCCGTCTTCTTTGATCTGACACTGGCGGCAATAAAGAGGGAGATGAGCACTTCAGCAAACATTGCTAAATACTATTGTACAGGATGGAGGCTTTCGCCTAAATGAAGACAGCACAGCAACCCGTGATCTCAACAACATTACCAGCTGGGGACCAGCAAAACCACATTGACCAAATAAGGAAAGCGACTTCGTGCCTGAAATCCTTTCCCACTTAGCTCATTCTGCGTTTTTCTGTCATTTGTGCAATAAATGATAGGGGTCACCCTCCCCCACTTTCCCCTCACAGCTAGAATGGAATAAACTGTCTAGCGACCCATATAATGTATAGCTGGGCTTGTGTAATCTTGGGGTGTGAGTAGGAGGCAGAGGAGAGAGAGAGAGAATTATATTTGCAGAGACCAATCCTACACAGAATCATGGAAGGGATCCCCAAGGGTCTAGCCCCCTGCAATGCAGGAATCTCAGCTAAAGCATCCATGACAGATGGCCATCCAACCTCTGCTTAAAAACCTCCAAGGAAGTCCACAACTTCCTGAGGGAGACCATTCCACTGTCAAAACAGCTCCTACTGTCAGGAAGATCTCAGAATCTCCTCTCTTGTAAGTTGAAGCCATTGGTGCGACTCTTGCCCTCCAGAGCAGGAGAGAACAAGCTTGCTCCATCTTTCATGTAACAGCCCTTGAAATATCTGAAGATGGCTACCATAGCTCCTCTCAGTCTCCTCTTTTCCATGTAACACATACCCAACACCCTCAACTGTCCTGTCCCTCATAGGGCTTGGTTTCCAGGCCCTTGATCATTTTGGTTGCCCTCCTCTGCACACGTTCCAGCTTGCCAATATCCTTCTTAAATTGTGGCGCCCAGAACTGGACCCAATATTCCAGGTGTGGTCTGATCAGGGCAGGATAGTATGGTAATAGGGACACTGTAGTTCTGCTGATGCAGCCTAGAATAGCATTAGCTTCTTTTGTTGCTGCAACACACAGTTGACTCATATTAAGCTTCTGGTCCACTAAGACCTCAATATCCTTTTCATGCGTCTTACGAGTAAGCCAGGTGTCCCCCATCATTTGGCTTGTAACAATCCGAAGCTATTTAAACTTGCTCCATGACATTTTCATTCCACAGGACAGTTACATAACCAACACAGTAAAAGATTCTTATTTTCTGCAAATGAAGTTCTTCCTGAAATCCTTTAGCTGTCCCTGTGTGTGTTTATTGAAATTAATATTTCTAAGTTGATGTTTTTAAACATCCTTCCCAAAATAGCAGAGCAACTATAGAGTATCTATTAAATATTATGGGGTGAGGATTCTAAGAATGGAAAGCTGGAGAGAGCCGCAGGGCTATGAAAATCCTGGGAACGCAAGCTGTTTATATTGCTGAAAAAGTTTCGTAACTTGGAGGGTTTCCTCCTCCGTTTTGGAAACCACATCAGAACCGTTCACCCAGACACTGCTGACTTCCCACGAACTTCAGCATCACTCGAACAGCATTCTAAACAATAATTTAATGCCGGCCTATGCTTCTGTCAAAATGCCGGATTCATTCACAGCTACTTTGCAAACCTCTCACCTCCAATGAACATGTCACTTTTATTTTACAGCAAAAAGGGCATATCTGTGGTGTGGAGAGATGTATATAACCTGGCCCATAACTCAGGGAGGGGCAGATGCAGACATCCCCCCCCTTTGAACACACTGGAATAATCCAGGGTTCCCCAAACTTGGCTCTCCAGCTGCTTTTGGACTACAGTTCCCATCATCCCTGACCACTGGTCCTGCTAGCTAGCGATGATGGGAGTTGTAGTCCAAAAATAGCTGGAAGCTCAAGTGTGGAAAACTCCGGCGCAATCTAATACACAATAACAGGCGGCTTCCAATGCTTGTTCACATTCAGAGACGTACTGCAGAGATTTATAATATTCATAGTAGTTGGGTCCAGGCTATCATATCATGACTTAATAAACCAAGCAGTGTACGTCCACATGCAGCCACTTCGCTCTACATAAGCAGAGATACACGTTCAGGAAGTCACAGTCCGCTTTAAAACATGGCTTCATGTCCTGGCGAATCTTCTGGTGAACCAGAATCTGATCGGCAAGTCCTAGGCTCTGTGGTTTAACCCACAGCGCCACCCGCGTCCCAAATTAAGAACATAATACAGCATTAAACATTAAAAACTTCCCTAAACAGGGCTGCCTGTCTGTTAAAAGTAGGACAGTTGCTTATTTCCTTGACATCTGATGGGAGGGCGTTTCACAGGGCAGGCGCCACTACCGAGAAGGCCCTTTGCCTGGTTAGAAGTGGCTGCCTGCAGATGAAAAATCATAGTTCATATCTAGAGGAGGTATCTTACATCAAGATATCTCACAACAATGGGCATTAATTAAAGACTGTTGCTGATTCCTTTACTTTGCTGATTTCCCCCTGAAACACCAAGTGGGAACATAACATCATAATTTATTTATTTTTTGATGAGGGTGTCCTTGTGTGGACGCTGGGGAAAAACTTGTATATATGAGCAGCACCAAGTCCACCATAAACTGCGTTCCCAGTGATGAGTATTCATGGCTTCATCATGCAGTACAGTTTAGCTGTGGGGCTGATTAATTTGTTTTGGAATACTTATATCCTGTTTTATAGTCCCGAGAGGCTCTGAAAGCAGCTTACAAGTGATGTTTACAACAAAAAAATCACATTAAGTCTAGTACCAGGGACAGAAACCACAAAATGAAGCAGTGACCGTGAATAACAATATTCAGAAAGAACTTACTTTTGCTGCACCTATTTGTTCCTTGCGAAATTTCTCCAGTGGGGCTATTAAAACATCATTAGCATTCTGGATCTGAAATACATGTGAAAAAATATGCATCAGTTTGGTTTACGACATTTTTAGCCAACTATAATTCCGATTCACCAACTTCTCAGACGAGAAGTGGCAAAATTCCTGAAATAATTCATAGAATTGGAAAGGACCTTGAGGATCATCTAGTCCAACCCACAACAATGCAGAAATCTATTGTCCAGTGTGGGGTTCGAACCCAGAACCCTGAGATTAAGAATCTTACACTCTACTGACTGAACTATTCCACTGACTACTGAGTCAGCTATTTCCGAAGAGCAACCTGTATATGAATACACCGGCTAAATTATGATTAAGTCTGTAACCTTCCACAGGCTTAGTAGAGCGTAAGGCTGGATTTAGACACATCAAAGAAGCATTTCAGTTAAACGCGTTGCAAACTTTGTATGACAAATCGGGCTAGCAAAAACGGAACTCCACAGCGCCATCTGGTGTCACAGTGTCAGAATGCATAAACAATGCATATAAAGCGCTTTTTCTTTGCCAATGTAGCTGAGTCCTAAGACTCAATGGATTCAGTTGGATTGATTTCTGAATAAATAAACATTAAGTATCCCGGGAACCTCTGCTTTCTTTGTTCTCACCTTTAAATGTTAAAGGACTAGAACCTTTGCTTTATGACGCATAAACCAAGATACTAGCCCTCATGGCACCAAAATAGGCTTTGCTAATATGTGGATAAGCAACCATCTCTTATCCTTTTGGCATATATATATATATATATATATATATATATATATATATATGGTAACAAACACTCACAGCTGAAAGTATATCTGACTAAATCAGCATGACAAATCTACTGGAAATCGACGGACTTAAGTTACCATATTTACACAAATCTAATACATCATCAAATCTATGAGCACCCTAATTTTCTTGACGAAATTTGGCCAAAAAAGGTGTGCATTACATTCGAGCAAATATGGTAGTTGTGTCTATTTATTTCATTGGCTCTTCTCTAAGTATGACTTAGATGGAAGCACAAGAAGATAAAAGTTTTTACTTGGGGCCTCAAAGATAGAAGAGTAGGTTGTGGAAAAAATGTATTTTCATACAGCATCCACGCTGAAAAGGCCCTAACCTTGGTTTAAACTCTGAAGCAAGCCACAAATGAAGAATTTGGGGAAAAGATTGTCCTTTACTCCTTCCCATGTTTAACACTAGTAGAATCTCACCAACACACATATAATTAACACAAGTTGCAAAATCAAGCTTTTCCTGATATTGATTTTGGTTTAGCTTGGTGCAGAATATATATATATATATATATATATATATATATATGCGCATAAAGTATACCCAGATGCCTGTTTAAAATATATTGCACTGCATATTCACTAAGAACTTGTTTTATAAAAAAATATGATTTCTGGCCAACTGCTATGATTGTTCCCACTACATTTATTACTAGCAATCTCTCTAGATAGGAAATCTAAATAGTCATTCCATCTGTCCCCAAAATTCCCCATTTGTGAGATTGAAGCTGGGTTCGTTGTAGTTGTAGTTGTAGCTGTTTGGTTTAAAGCATATAAATATTTAAAGAGAAGAAGCATCATTATACTTAAGACTCCCAGAACTGCAGTAGTTTTAGAGTAATTAAGTTTTAGTGTTTGAGCAGTGATGTATTTCAGTGCTAATTGTGGGATACAAGGGCAAGACGACTGTCTGGAGCAAAGTTTAATACAGCTATTCTCCCCGCCTCACCCACAAATAATTTGAATTTGGTGGGTAATTTTTATCTGTTATAATCGCCTTCTACTTAACATACCAAATGAACTGTTGGAGATATTTTGATAGCTGGTGCTTAAAGCTGTCGGTTGAACTGGGGGAAAAGAGGCTAACATGTCAGTCATTACTCTTAAAATCAATTACCATCAGAGTACCTTGTCCATATGGAACAAGAATGACACACACAAACACCGTCAATGAGACCTCTCTGCAATCTGTTTCACGGCCATGCTTTACAACTTACTTGTAACACTCAGTATTATATAGCAAAAGCAAACCCTGAAAAGATATACTACAAATTAGGGATGGGGAGGAATCTGTTCTCGTTTTTGCACTGGGCGAACCCAATGTGATGCTTCCAAACTTGCTTGCGGACTGGAAGACAACTCTCCGATTACGCCCTTCTACGGATTGCAATTCATGGCACGCAAAAAGCATACAAAACTATAAATTTCACATAAGGGATAAAGTACAAAATGCATAGTTTGTGGGGGAATGCATTGGAAAGCATGTATTTTATGTACATGCAAACACATGTACAATTTAAATGTGAGCTTATTTGTGCATCCTTTTCCAAAAATACGTGCAAAAGGTGAACCTATAATCAAGCACCAGATAGGCAGCTTGCGTCTAATCCTACTATAATTCCTTGAAGAGCTCCAGCAGTGGTTCTTGGGAACTATTTTCAGCCACGCTATTCCTCCTCATCAGTAATGTGCAAAAACCTCCCTTCTACAGCCACAGGGATTTCCAGCTTACCAGAAAGTTAACATTGCATATTCAGGGCATTTCTCTGCACAAGTAGATATGTAATTTTCCCAAAGCAGGATTTTCTAAGCGAGTAAGTTTGGATTCTGAAATGGGAACACGTCAGTCCCTCCTCAAAGTGCTGACTGGTCTGTTGTTTCACCATCTGCCAGATTCTTACTCAGAAGACCAGACTATAAAAACACCCTAATAACTAATTGTGAAACAATTCTCTCTCTCGCTGTTCTCTGTTGCTTCGTCCCGCTACCCAAACATACGCAAATCCAGGATCGATATTTAGAAACTTGTTGGTTTATTCAAACCATGTACCGGTACTTTGGAAACAGCAACTTCTGGGGAGATCAATTGTATCCTTACTGATAATTTACACATAGACATTGTGGCACAGCCGACTTTTTACCACAAAATTACAACACCTAATGAAGACAGCAGAGAAATCGGTGCTCCACTAGATTTAAAGGCCCAAGATAAAGCAGCAAAATCAAAATGTGCTCGATATCGTGGAATGCCATTAAAGATTGGGCAGAAGAATAGGACTAACTTTGGCAGGTGCCTAAAATCATGCCAAGCACACAAACAAAAATAAAACTATACCAACAAAAAGAAATATGGCCAAGTTAGATAGAGTTCAATAATTTGGGTAGTGCCATGGGAAAGGCCCTTTCTCCAATTGCTACTTGCCCAAAGGTAAGGTCACCCGAAGAATTTGTCTGATGTACGGTGGTACCTTGGTTTTCGAGCATCTCAGAAGCCAATGTTTTGGTTTTTGAACACCGAAAACCTGGAAGTAAATGCTTTTTGGAAGTTGAATCATTTCCGCTGTGTTTTTCTCAATTTTCTCAATTGAAATTGCTGACCACTCTTTGCACCTTGGTTGTCAAACGTTTCAGAAGTCGAATTGACAACCGAGGTACCACTGCCAAGGAGGTTCATGGGGTTTCAGGCATGGTTGACTTGGGTTTAGTATGCCTTCCATTCCTCTTCCATACCAAAGGGTGTGTGTGGATTACTCAAAAGCTGCAATAAAAGCTCTCTACTACACCACAGAAATGAATGAATACAGAAATGAATGCTGTGTTTCCCATAGAACACAGATTTAAAATGACAGAGATTATTAAATTTGATACCGTAGAAAAATAAGTTGGCACGTTCTGGTACCTCCATCAAGATCTGGAACTCAACAAACACAAGAGATCCCAAAATGCTAATGCCACAAGAGGAGGTTTTGGTTTATGAGGTCATCTTAACAAGGAAAAACACACAAGCATTTCCAGGGCCCCAAATGCTGGCTCTCAAAAATTACTAAGAAAAGCCTGTAATAAGTACCTTATGTTGTTGGTCACTGATTCCCCACCCCGCTCCCCGATTCCAGCCTTTCCACAAGCGGTACAAGCCAAATCTTCATGCAGTGCGTACGTCAGGAATTCATAGAAACGGGGAACTGTGGTCACAATTGTTTCTCCTTGTGAGGTCGACGTGCAAGGTGAACAAACACATGTAATTGCATCTTTATTTTTATTTTTTTTAGAAATGTTAACAGCCTGACGTAAACAAAATACAAACATGGGTTGGGTTTTCTTTTTCAGCAAGTCAGTAGAAGCAGAATAGCATCATAGGGAAGTGTTTCAGGATATAATGGCTGACTAGATAAATAGAGGGGGAAGAAATGGAGGCAGCGAGAGATTTTACTTTCTTGGGTTCCATGATCACTGCAGATGGTGACAGCAGCCACAAAATTAAAAGATGCCTGCTTCTTGGGAGAAAAGCAATGACAAACCTAGACAGCATCTTAAAAAGCAGAGACATCACCTTGCCAACAAAGGTCCATATAGTTAAAGCTATGGTTTCCCCAGTAGTGATATATGGAAGTGAGAGCTGGACCATAAAGAAGGCTGATCGCCAAAGAATTGATGCTTTTGAATTATGGTGCTGGAGGAGACTCTTGAGAGTCCCATGGACTGCAAGAAGATCAAACTTATCTATTCTTAAGGAAATCAGCCCTGAGTGCTCACTGGAAGGACAGATCCTGAGGCTCCAATACTTTGGCTACCTCATGAGAAGAGAAGACTCCCTGGAAAAGACCCTGATGTCGGGAAAGATGGAGGGCACAAGGAGAAGGGGATGACAGAGGACGAGATGGTTGGATAGTGTTCTCGAAGCTAGCAACATGAGTTTGACCAAACTGCGGGAGGCAGTGGAAGACAGGAGTGCTCTGGTCCATGGGGTCATGAAGAGTCGGACACGACTAAATGACAACAACAACAACAACAGATACAATTAGGGAAGAGGAGTGCCTCTTGTACGGGACATGTCATGCTTCTTCTGGGGTAGGTTGCCTACCTTTGATCCCAAGTCTCCGCTGCCTTACAGGATATCTTTGAGAGAAGAAAAGGCTAAGGAGCAAACCCTACAGAAATCCACAGTCCTTAAGAAGGTTGGATGGTGCCTTGTACGCCTCCTTCTAGCAATTCCTGCAGCCAGGCTGGTGCCAAACGTATTGCTCCATTTTCCTTTGGACCACATCAGGTCGAGCAATGTCGAGCGAGGCCAAGCAATGGGTCTTGTTATCTGGGCAGCCCAGAACCTCCAAACACACTGCCTATGCTTGCGCCCCAGGGAGGTCCCTTTGGTGCTGCTAATGCAACCATCTGATTTCACCCCTGGAAGGGCACTCCATTGTCTCTGGAGACAGATGGATGCCCACAATATATGATCCTATGTTAGAACAGATTGGAGACTGTGGTCCGCTTCACCCTGCCTTTAGGTACCATGGCCATAGCTACACCTATCTTGGTCCTGGTAAGGCAACTGATTTTTGTAAATTGCTCTGAGAGCTCTTTTACCTAACACATAGAATATACCGTATTTTTCGCTCCATAAGACACACTTTTTTCCTCTTAAAAACTAAGGGGAAATGTCTGTGCGTCTTATGGAGCGAATGTGTAGTCCCTGGGGCTGGGGGGGGGGGAACCTGGGCTTCCCCCGCCAGCCCCGCAAGCTCCGGGAGCGGCGGCAAGGCTGTGCGCAACCGTGCCGCTGCTCCCCGACCTGCTTTGGGGGCTGGGGTTGGGGGAAGCTTGGGCTTCCCCCGCCCCAACCCTACGGCTAAAAACGAAGCCAAGACAGTGAGTGGGAACCATCCCGTTCGCTGTCTTGGCTTATCCATCCAGCGGGATGGATCCCACTCACTGTCTTGGCTTCTTTGCTCTTTGGGGCTGGGGGACCCGGGCTTCCCCTGACAGCCCCAGAAGCTCTGGGAGAAGCGGACAGGCTCTTTGGGGCTGGGGGGGAAATAAGATTATTTTTCTTGATTTCCCCCCCTAAAAACTAGGTGCACCCTATGGTCCGGTGCGCCTTATGGAGTGAAAAATATGGTAAATGCTTTAATGAGATATTACAGATGCAACGGCAACGCCACCCCCAATTTCTAGGCTCAGATTAAAAAAAGCCAATGGTTGCATGCAATGCTAAATCAAGGGTGTGATCCATAACTGGTCCAGACTCTGTAGAAGACACCCGATGATTCAAATTTCAAGCCAGGAGGAGGGACAGACTTATCTCTGACCGTAACACTATATTTCCACAGCATTAAGATCAGGACAAAGCTTTGCTTGGAGACAGGCTAATAGAGAAATGATTTTGTATTCATGGCCCCTCTACATTGAGCAGCACTGACCCACAAAAAAAGCTGTTTGGGGGGTTAAGGAGAAAGAAGAGAAAGAATCCAAGCGTAACTGTTGTGTTGGAAGAAAGTAATTGAAAGTTGTATTTTAAAATATCGTTTTCATGAATGAACATGTCCAGGCACCCAGCCAAAATCAGCGTAGCTGTTTGTAATGGTACCATGCCTGGGAGCCCTTAAAACTTAAGAGACTACTGTGCAGTCCTCGATTCAGGAGAGTCAGAACACAGAACGCCCTCCCATCAGATGTCAAAGCGATAAACATCTACCTGACATTCAGAAGACATCTGAAGGCAGCCCTGTTCAGGGAAGTTTTTAATATGTGACATTTTAGTGTATCTTTCATCTTTGTTGGAAGCCGCTCAGAGTGGCTGGGGAAACCCAGCCAGATGGGCGGGGTACAAATAATAAATTATTATTATTATTATTATTATTATTATTATTATTATTATTATTATTATTATGCACGCCATAAAAACATCCTGAGAAAAGGGGCACAATTATTTTAAAATGTACATGCGCTTCAGGTTACATACGCTTCAGGTTACAGACTCCGCTAACCCAGAAATATTACCTCAGGTTAAGAACTTTGCTTCAGGACAAAAACATAAATCGTGCTCTGGAGGCGCAGTGGCAGCAGGAGGCCCTTTAGCTAAAGTGGTGCTTCAGGTTAAGAACAGTTTCAAGTTAAGAACGGACCTCCAGAATGAATTAGGTACTTAACCCGAGGTACCACTGTAATAGAAATGGGTGGCCAAGCAGTTGCTTAAAGACTGCATTTGGCTCCTAAATGATTTTTTACCTGGCCCCTAGCAACCCTAAATTTTGCCCACAGCTTCACTCATAGCAGGGGAAGAAGAAAATTGGTGTACACACACACACACACACACACACACACACACACACACACACTTTTTAAAGGGAATACAGGAGTCCCACACTAACATTATAGCACTTTAAAATTTTGCATGTGGTGGCCTGGCTCTGTCAGAATATGTATATAACTATCAAACTCCTACTACTAGAAGATGCCACTGGCATTGTGGTGCCAAATCTCTCATGACTGGGGGGGGGGGGTAAGTCTGTGCTTCCTAGAGACTTGAAAGGAACCCTCAAACTCAGAGTCATCCTTGCATTAAGAGAAAAAGACATTTATAGTCAAGTGATGGGCTCATTCTAACACCTCATTATCTTTTTCATACAATTTAAGTAGACGGACAGGTGACACCCCCCCCCCAAATGTCCCTCTTTCAAAAGCAGCAAGATTTCAACCTTTCAGAGCAAATCAGGAATGAGCACAGAGGTTTGCAGCGGGGAGGCAAATTTCCACTGCACAAGCAGAAATCCTTGTGATAGTGGATCCATTTAGCAGGATACCTGCAGTTTCTTACTTACAAATCAGAAATCCTCAATTGGATTCTCACCTTTGTATGGATTTGCTGGGCGACCTTAGGTGAGCTGTTACTATTGTCGCACTTATTAGTTGCTTTTTTTTACAAAAGGTAAACTCAAAGTGACTTCCTTTAATTAAAGCCAGCATAAAACAAAGCAAAATAAAAGCTAAAAACCATTTATGTATATAAAATATGGTCTAACACATCCTACGCACTAAAAGGAGGCTGCAATATCTAAAACTCTCCAAGTTAAAGGCCAAAATCCTGGTTGAAAAGAAACGGTTTTGCCTGGCACTAAAAGTAGGCAATGATAGTACCAGGAAGGCCTCCCTTAGGAGAGTGTTCCATAAGTGGGGAGCCACCACTAAAAAGGCCTGTTCTCTGGTTGCCGCCCGCCACACCTCCCTCAAAGAGGGCACATGGAAAAGGAAGTCTGGGTTGGTTGAACTTCAGCTCTGACATACCTTCCAGGATCTAAGAACATCAAAGGCATCCCTGTTGGACCAGTCTACACGACCTATTTAGTTCAGCAACAGAAAGTTGTCTGTGGTAAACTGCTTTGGGGAATTGTTGCAGTTGTCACAATCAAGCAGTGTATAAATTTTATGATTTATTATTATTATTATTATTATTATTATTATTATTATTATTATTATTATTTATACCCCGCCCTCCCCAGCCAAGACCAGGCTCAGGGCGGCTAACACCAAATATAAAAACAACTGATTGAAATACAGCTTAAAAAGCAAGATTAAAATACAACATTAAAACATTAAAATGCAGCCTCATTTCAGTAATAAAGAAAAATAAATAAACCCAAAAGCAATAGTCCTCTCCCACTATTTCCCCCTATTCAGGCATGGCCAAACTCGGCCCTCCAGATGTTTTGGGACTGCAATTCCCATCATCCCTGACCACTGGTCCTGTTAGCTAGGGATGATGGGAGTTGTAGTCCCAAAACATCTGGAGGGCAAAGTTTGGCCATACCTGCCCTATGTATTCAGAAACATGCTGTCTCTGATCCTGTAGGTAGTATGCAGACTAGTAGCCATTATTGCATAAGCCAGGCTTCCTCAAACTTGGCCCTCCAGATGTTTTGAGACTACAATTCCCACCATCCCTGACCAATGGTCCCGCTAGCTAGGGATCATGGGAGTTGTAGCTAAATTACATGAGCACTTGAAAGCACAACATGAGTGCTGAGCATCACCAACTTCTTACATTTTGGGGGAAAATAAGTGCCTTGTTCCCAACAGGGTGTGACGCGCTCATCGTTTCAGAAGACAGCTTCGAGGGAAAGGACAAGAAACGGATTGCTTTCATAAATGAGAAAAGGCAAGTGGCTTTGCCGTTTGAAATCCCATGCTACAATCAGTTTGCACTTTGGATGAACCCAGCCTGGTAATATTATCTATCCCGTTCCCACAGAGGATGTGTTTCAAGAGAGAGAGAGAGAGAGAGAGAGAGAGAGAGAGAGAGAGAGAGAGAGCGCACCAAGCTATGTAGTGCACCTTTTTAAAAAATAATAATTTCATGGCAGTTTTGAAAGCTATGCAAGTTGTGTTGCGTTCTGCCACCTCAGCAAAAGGTTTTATTAAGTGAAGTGGAAATAGTAAAACCCTGAAGGGCATTACGCTCTACAATCAATACTATTTGCGTGTTCAGACCCAAAACCCTCCCCCCCAAATAAATTCACACATGACTCAAATTTTGGTTTGGGGTTTTGGCAGAATTTAGGCCACAACGATTGATTACAGAAAGTGACTGGTTGAATAGGCTCTGGTTTGACTAGCTCCCTGCCATGCAGGTAGTGCTGACCCAGAGTTCCAGCATAGGTCAGCTAAGGGTGAACACCTGGATAAGCGGAAAGCCAGGAACGGGCTAACTCTGCCCCCCAAATGTCCCCCTGGACTCAGGCATGGGCATAACCCCCTCTCAGGGGTTGACCAAACCATCAAGTCCCTGGATTCCTTTAACGGAATACCCTGCACCTAGGGATGGCGAGAGCGTTCTCCCATCCCTATCACCTGAACCAGTGCCGATCCGCAACCTTACAAGTTGTGACGATTTGCTACGCGGCAGGCGAGACCAAAATGGCAACAGCCAATCAGCCAAGTGGGGAAAATTCCTGCCGTGCCCCTGTGCCAACGACAGACGGCAGATGATGGCATAGCAAGGTCAATCGCAAAGCCCTAAAAGTAGGGAGAGGTGGGCGGGTGTTCTGAATGCACGTGCTGAAAGAGGAAGATCTGGGTCACGTGCATGGGCATAAATAGGTCCCTCGAACCGTTTGGACTGCGTCCCATTGGCCAGATTGCACCCAGCTTTGAGGAACCTACCAATCGGGTGTTGTGGATGCCCAAATGTACCCACCCACAACACAGGGTGTCGGTTTTCCAGGTCTCACCGCCATACGTGCCCTCTTTAAGGGAAGACCCGATTTGCAATATCTTTGCCGGCAGAGGGTTGTGAGGGGTTCCATGCAGCAAAACGAAAGCACACATTTCAGACTGCAGATCAAAGTTTCCCGGCTGGTTGCGTTCTGTTGTGCTCTCTTTGTAATGGGTTGGATTAAATCATAGCATCTCAGTGGTCAGAAACAAAGGAGACAGAGAGGGCTTTTTTAAACCTACACGGGAGTTGGCAAAAAATACAAGAGATCTACATCAAAAGCTTCTTGAGTGATAGGGCTGAAAATCAAGGTAATGCCGACAGAGGAAAAACAGAAAACAAATGATGGAAGGGCACAGCAACACTACACAATCTGTGTTAATTTAAATCTGGGGCCTTCCACAACCTCAAGAATACGTTAGACCTCACAAGGGAGTATTTGAGGTGTTCAAATTCGTATAGTGGTTAGTACTCTGCGTTGTGGCCGCAGCAACCTTTGTATAACGCACTTCATCCAGAGATCTCAGGGCTGTTCACAACATAAAAATATAGTATATAAAAACACAAAATACATGATAAAAAACGAAGAGGGGGACACAAACTAATAACTCCCCCTCCTACAAACACGCTTAAAAGGGGCGTAAGATGTCAATCAGCCCAAGGCCTGCTTGAAGAGGAACGTTTTTGCCTGGTGCCTAAAGGTGTATAATGAAGGTGCCAACCGAACTTCTCTGGGGAAAGCATTCCACAGACGGGGAGCCACTGCAGAGAAGGCCCTGTTTTCATATTGCCAACCTCTGGTCCTCTTGTGGATTTGGCCCATCTACATGCCTGTGAAAACCACATACTCTCTTGACGTACACAAAGGGAAGGGAGAGGGAAGCTTGTTTTGCTAGAAAGCTCCTCCTGGTTGTTCATTTGCTCTGAATTGGATGCAGAAACCTCCTGAGTCTTGAAACCAAAGCACAACACCACTACGTGTGACCAACCCACCAAGTTCCCATGATCTGTGCATTTCTGGCTCCAATAATCTTCATCCTGAAACGGAACTCGCAGTTCAGCTTGGAATGGAATGTTTCATGTCACTGTTAAAACAGTGGTTAAAAATAAAAGCTTCTTAGACGGGAACGGTTTTGGAGCAATTTGCTCTCGGAGAAAGAGCAGCCAAACACTTAAGTGTATCGTATGACGCTAGCATACCTGGTTCACTTTCTACCATGACCCCAGGATAAGCCAGTCAATTCCTGCACAAGCAGGAGAAGAGAAGGAAGAAACCCAACAGCTCCCCAAAGGGTGCCTCAAACAAAGCCTATTCTTGTTCCCATCGAGTCAACAGCAGCTCTGATCTGGATTTCAATCTCTTGGATTAAGAACACATGAAATTGGCTATCAGATCTCTTTAGCCTGCTGCTAATCATGAAACGCAATAAATAGAAACAAAGGCAGCATGCAAGCAAATAGAACGTGGCAACACAGATGTTCTCTAAATTCCACCCAACCCAATTATAAAGGGGATGAGGGTCAGTTCACTGCTCAACATACATGTCACTACTTGGCTATATTATCCAGAGCTGCATGAAATCAGTCATCACTTTCATGTAGGGAAGGTCCATTGTTCTGCAGGAGACCATCTTCTTTCCATGCCGAAGGTCCCTGGGCCAATTCCTGACATCTCCTGGTAGGACTGGGTACGTCTGCAAGGATGTGCTTTCCTATTTAGCTGGGGTCCATTGTGGATGCTTCCAAACAGGCGTTTACTGTGATGAGATAGATATTCTTAATGCATGCAGGGTTTCTTTCTTTCTTTTTTTGTAGTGTCCTCATAGAATTGTAGAGTTGGAAGGGACCCTAAGGGCCATCTCGTTCCAACCCCCTGCAATGGCATCAAAAAGCCAGGCTGTATTCTCCACCCACCCACCATACCCTTACCCATTTAATATAGACTTGCTCTTTCCAGGAAAAATCCATTTTTATTTTTTTTTAAGGTGGCACCTTACTGCCAACAACTCAATGGATAGAGCCTAGGGCTTGCCGATCAGAAGGTCAGTGGTTCGAATCCCCGTGACGGGGTGAGCTCCCGTTGCTCGGTCCCTGCTCCTGCCAACCTAGCAGTTCGAAAGCACGACAATGTGCAAGGAGATAAATAGGTACCGCTCCAGCGGGAAGGTAAATGGCGTTTCCATGCGCTGCTCTGGTTCGCCAGAAGCGGCTTAGTCATGCTGGCCATGTGACCCAGAAGCTGTACACCGGCTCCCTCGGCCAGTAAAGCGAGATGAGCGCCGCAACCCCAGAGTCGTCCGCAACTGGACCTAATGGTCAGGGGTCTCTTTACCTTTACCTTTACACAACATTAAGCCCTTATATGAAAGCATTTTAAACTTAGCACGTTGTCTTCGATGCTACCATCTCCACACACTTGCTCCCAGTGCTTTTTAAACATAAAAATGTTTAGGAGTACTTTCATTTTGACTCAAGAAAAACCATTTTGGGGATAGCAATGGAACTGACAATTCACTGTGCTATTCAGTGGAACTGACGATTCACCGTGCTAGAGAAGAATTTAGTTTCTTCTCCCGTTAAGATTCACAAAACGATTAGGGGTATGCGTACCCCTGCATCTCCCCAGAAAAAAAGCACTGCTTGTTCCCATCCAGCAAACACTACACAGATTTAGCTGCACAAGTGTCTTTTTATTGAGGGCAGATCTGCTGTTTTAATGTTCTAATTGCAGGCGTCCTCAACCTCGGCCCTCCAGATGTTTTGAGACTACAATTCCCATCATCCCTGACCACTGGTCCTGCTAGCTAGGGATCATGGGAGTTGTAGGCCAAAAACATCTGGAGGGCTGAGATTGAGGAGGTCTGTTCTAACGCTCACTACGTACTGGGCAGAGCAGGAGATAGGGCACACCTAGCGTCCAATCCCATCTATGGCACCTGGTTTTGAATTGAAACCATGCTCGATTTTAATTTGCACTTTTTTGCACAACCTGTATTTTTTTGGTATTGTTCGGAAACCGCTCAGGGCCTCAGGACACTATCTTTGCAAATGTGTACAGTGTGCTTTCTCCTCTCTGGGACATCAACCTGAGGAACTAGGATAATACCCATCTAGAAACAACCTTAATAGCAAACTCACCAAGGCTTTAGATGGTCAAGATCTAAGCAGTTATGATGGCCATATAATGGAATGCACTTCCTAGAGAGCTTTGTATCAGCTTCTACTCCAGTTTTCTTCCACCAAGCACATCAGAGCTTTGATTAAGGATGGACTGAGTCCTGCTGCTTTTAAGATCACATTTGCTCCCGCCTCATTTGTTCTACGTAACTAATTCTGAGGTTGTTTTCCATCCTTTGCCACCTTGACAGGTGAGTTTAGAAATGCAATTCAAGTACCGTATTTTTCCATGTGTAAGACGCCCCATGTAAAAGACGCCCCCTATTTTTTTAACCCAAAATTAAGAAATTAAGTTGTTTAGCTTTGGGGGGGGTACAGGAGGTCACTTCCGCCAATCGCTCACCCGCCTGCCTGCCACTGCTCATCACTTGCCGATCGCACATCTCGCTGCAGCCGCAAATTGTCTGCCCGCTCGTTGCCACCAACAGCCTACCCGCCCACTTGCCGCAGCCGCCCATTGCCTGCCCGCCTTGCCACAGCCGCCTGCCCAATTGCCGCAGCCATAGCCAATCACCAGGAGGCCTTGCTGCAGCCACCAATCATGCATCCAATCGCTGCTGCCAATCTCCTGCTTGCTGCTGCCATTAATCGCATGTGCCCTCTCTGCATTCACTATCCGTGTATAAGACGACACCCAATTTTTGCCTATTTTTTTAAAGCAAAAAGCATTGTCTTATACACGGAAAAATACAGTAAATGAAAGGAGGAATACGGGCTTGCCACAAAATGCATGAACTACTGACTTTTGCCATAAGTCAGGGTGAGGTGGAGATGGAGAGAAGAGAAGAAAACCTCTGGACAACAGGCTTGGCCATGGCAAAGAAACGGGAGTTCATTTTCCTGCCTGCCTCTGCTCTGCTGCCCTGCTAGCTGCTTCCCAAATCGGTGTCCGTTTGTTTTTAATTTAAAATGTTTATAAACCACCTTTCTGCGGAATCATGGCAACAGTAGTTTGGAGAGGATGCTAAGAAGTCTTCCCTCCCCACCAACATTTAAGAGTTCTCTAGAGAAAGAGAATGACTATTAAACAATCTTGATTCTATCTATCTATATATATGTAGATATGTCCCCAAGGGCTTATTTTGGCCTTCCCCACCCCCATCGTAATGCTTTTCATCTTCCTTGAGCTTCAGATAAATGGAAGGCTGATGGGAGAAAAAAGGAAGAACTATTTATAAGCTGCTCTCCAAGATAAATTACTTTGTGCATCTTCAAGAAGAGCCTTGAAATCTATACAGAGGATCACCAGACCAAGCAGGGGAACAGGATCATCAGATAGGCAGGGACACAGCAGCACCAGAAAACGTGTTGCTCTAAAAAGAAGGAAAACGAAACTCTACAGATAGTGAAGAAAAGTGAAGTGTGGCAGCTCCAGCTCTATTAATCTTCTGTAAGTAAGAACAACAGTGTTTTGTGTAGCTCTCGGTTTCACAAATATAAAAAGATACATGGTTCTCTCTTCTCCTACTCTGCAGTGTTCTAGACAAAAACTCCTGGGCACCCGAGTTTGTTTTTAAAGCCATTTTTCATTGGCTAGTAAAAAACGGACTGTGAGGTATTCTTTATTTCTGGCTGTGAATGACTACGATGGGAGCATTACCGAGGCATCTCCATCTATCACAAGTGCTCTCCTGAATGCGCACAAAAATTACTCATCTAAATCTAATGCTACAATAGCAGTCCGCTCTGCCGGCAAAAACATCCATCCACTTTTCCAAGAGAGCATTAAGGTGGCTCGCATGGCAATGTTTCACGCAAGACACCAACTCTTATACACAAATTAGAGGCACCCAGCATGCCCCTGTACTTGTATATGAAAACTGAAAAACAAACCCTAATATATCCAAGGATGGTACTATGATCTGCTGTCTACAGCTATTTAGCATGCCCCCAAACCACATGGCGCAATCCTTTGCCATTTCAGACAGAAGGGAGGGAGGGAGCCGCATGTTTGAAGGCTTCCCAGTTTTTAAAACGAGGCCTATCTGAACATGCAGCGAATTTGAAAACAACTTGGATCCACTTTTACTAACCTGCTGCTCTCCAGATCTTTTGTCCCATTAGCCGCGGGCAACAGATATTGGGAGAACCACTGTTTTTAAGTCAAATGACTGCTTGCATGGCGTTGAAGAATTGTAAGGGACCCCTGACCATTGGGTCCAGTCGTGGCCGACTCTGGGGTTGCGGCGCTCATCTTGCTTTATTGGCCGAGGGAGCCGGTGTACAGCTTCCAGGTCATGTGGCCAGCATGACTAAGCCGCTTCTGGCGAACCAGAACAGCGTACGGAAATGCCGTTTACCTTCCCACCGGAGCAGTACCTATTTATCTACTTGCACTTTGACGTGCTTTCGAACTGCTAGGTTGGCAGGATCTGGGACCGAGCAACGGGAGCTCACCCCGTCGCGGGGATTCGAACCGTTGACCTTCTGATCAGCAAGTCCTAGGCTCTGTGGTTTAACCCACAGGGCCACCTGCGTCCCTGAAGAATTGTATCCAGACCTAAATTCATTATACATCTCTGACACATACAACAGAGAGCCAGCGTTGTACAGTTGTTAGGGTGTCAGGGTACAGAGATGCGATTTCCAATTCTCACAAAGCTTACCAGGTAACTTTTGGACTTGCTGTCCAACCTGGCTCACAGGATTGAAGCATAAAAAGTGGGCGAATTGTGAAAATACATCCTGGATTTCGCAGGAGAATGCTGAGCTAACAGTGATCACCATCGCAAGAAGCGTAGTTTGCATTTTTCCTTCCCTGCAAGCTAACAAGCATCCTTGACAAAGAAGTTGGGGGTGGGTAGGGAGAACGATCTGAACTTTTGCTTTGGTGTTCCGATGGCTTTATATTGGAGATAAGACTTTTTATTATATTTTCTTCATACAAGTCAAAGTTAAAATGTGCTCTCACTTAAAAGGTCACTGCAAGCACCTCGCTAAGGTTAATAGATTCCCCATTTAAAATTTCACGTTTCAATGCCATTACCGTAAAAGGAAAACTATGAGCTGAAAGAATGCTGGATATTTAAGGAGTCTGATAGTTCACTATATATGTATATAGCTTGCAGACTTTAATGTTCTTCCTGGACTTTGAAAATAATTACTCCCTTGTTTGAAAGCTTTCCTGTTAAACTTTAGCTTGTAATAGACTTCAGAAGCAACAGAGGAATGGTGACCAGCGCCTGCCAGGTTTTAGTACTATAAGTGGGCTGCTTGAACAAAAGAAACCTTTATCACACAACTAGTTATGATGCATAGGGACATGGGTGGTGCTGGGTCTAAACCACTGAGCCTCTTGAGCTTGTAAATCAGAAGGTTGGTGGTTCGAATCCCTGCAATGCAGTGAGCTCCCGTTGCTCTGTCCCAGCTCCTGCCAACCTAGCAGTTCGAAAGCATTCCAGTACAAGTACTGCTGTGGCGGGAAGGTAAATGGCATTTCAAGTGCTCTGGTTTCCGTCACAGTGTTCTGTTGTGCTAGAAGCAGTTTAGTCATGCTGGCCACATGACCCGGAAAGCTGTCTGTGGACAAACGCCAGCTCCCTCGGCCTGAAAGCGAGATGAGCGCCACAACCACACAGTCTCCTTTGACTAGACTTAACCGTCTAGGGGTCCTTTACCTTTTACCTATGATACATACATGGCAGGTTAGCAACTGGAGGCCCTTGGGCCAAATCTGGCCTATGAAAGGGTGCTAGTCTGAACCACTAAGAACTTGGTTCAGCTACTATTTCAAAAATAAAACTGGGTGGCAGAAGGAGAATTTGGCATGCTGACATCAGCACTTTGGGGAAAGGGTGGGATAAAAGTGTGATAAATAGAATGTCGTCCCCGCCCCCCGCTGACAACCCAACAGAAGAATATGACGACAGTGGAAGCGGCAGCAGCTGGAAGAGATGTGGTTCACTAGGGAAGAGCTGAAACTGAGTATTAGAGCAGGTGCTTTGCGTGCCAAAGGTTCCAGATTCAATCCCCAGCATCCTCACATAAGCGCTGGGATAAATCCCTGCCTGAAAGTCTCAAGAGCTGTCAGTCACTGTAGCTGATACTGAACCTACCTAACCTAAGATGAACTTATAATGTCTGGTTTCAGTAGATTTTTCAAATGCTTAACTCAGTCTTTTAGATAAGTTCATGAAGATACCAACAAAAGGTAAGTTCGGTGTTATTCACAATACTGAGAGATGCTAGTGGAATTGTAGATAGATGTTAATGAAGTTGTAGACAGGGTGCTGGCTTTTTGCATCTGTTTCACCCTGGCAGTCCAAGTAATCAAGAGGCTGCTGTTCGCCCCCAATGGGGCCCTTTTAATAATAATAATAATAATAATAATAATAATAATAATAATAATAATAATTTTTTATTATTTGTACCCTGCCCATCTGGCTGGGTTTCCACAGAGACCAGAAATACACTAAAATGTCACACATTAAAAACTTCCCTGAAGTTGTCTTCTGAATGTCAGGTAGTTGTTTATCGCTTTGACATCTGATGGGAGGGCGTTCCACAGGGCGGGCGCCACTACCAAGAAGGCCCTCTGCCTGGTTCCCTGTAGCTTTGCTTCTCGCAATGAGGGAACCGCCAGAAGGCCCTTGGTGCTGGACCTCAGCATCCAGGCAGAACGATGGGGGTGGAGACGCTCCTTCAGGTATACTGGGCCGAGGCCGTTTAGGGCTTTAAAGGTCAACACCAACACTTTGAATTGTGCTCAGAAATGTACTGGGACCCAATGTAGGTCTTTCAAGACCGGTGTTATGTGGTCTCGGCGGCCGCCCCCAGTCACCAGTCTAGCTGCCGCATTCTGGATTAGTTGTAGTTTCTGGGTCACCTTCAAAGGTAGCCCCACGTAGAGCGCATTGCAGTAGTCCAAGCTTGCAGGTAGCATACTCCCAATATACCGTATTTTTCGCCCTACAGGATGCACTTTTCCCCCTCCAAAAATGAAGGGGAAATCTGTGTGCGTCCTATGGGGCGAATACAGGCTTTAGCTGAAGCTTGGAGAGCGAGAGGGGTCGGTGCGCACTGACCCCTCTCGCTCTCCAGGCTTCAGGAAGCTATCAGCAAGCCTGGGGATCCCGCAGAAGTTCCCGCAGGGCTCCCTAGGCTGCGGATAGCAGCCTGCCGCCCAGTGCGCGGGGCGTCCTGAAGCAGAGCGCTCTGCGCGCAGGGCAGACATCCGCAGCATGGGGAGTCCTGCGGGAGTTCCCGCAGGGCTCCCTAGGCTGCAGACAACAGCCTGCTGCACGGAGCGCGGGGCGCACTTAAGCAGAGCGCCCCGCGCTTCAGGCAGACATCAGCCAGCCCCACAAGCTTGGGGGACAGCGGGGAGGCGCAGTGCCGCCATCCCGCTGTTCCTCAACCTGGTTTGGAGGCTGGCGCTGGGGAGAAGCGCGCTTCTCCCCAGTGCCAGCCCCACAAGTTCGGGGGACAGCGGGGAGGTGGAGCGTCGCCATACCGCTGTTCCCCGAACTGGTTTGGTTTCCCCGACCTGGTTTTGGGGGGGAAATAAAGGAAAACATTTTTTCCTTTATTTCCCTCCAAAAAAACTAGGTGCGTCCTATGGGACGGAGCGTCCTATGGGATGAAAAATACGGTAGTTTTCTGGGCTTCTTCAGTGGTCTAATCTCAAAGTCTTAATTCGTATATTGTTATTCAATCTTATAGAGAATACTCTTTCTTGGCTTAAGATTATGAGACTGATTAGGAAGCCACTTGGAAAAGTTAGGTTGAGAACCTGGGACATCACCTGTCACCCATTCCCTTTCCCAGAAGTAATCTTCAGCAAGGATGCACACTTATGGTTGAAGTCTAGAAAATGTATGTGGTCTGAAGACAGAACACTAGCCACACAAATTCCCGGTATAGGCAGCGGCACTAGCACCAGGAGGAAGAATCTCAGAATCATAGAATTGTCGAGTTGGAAGGGGCTCCAATCCCTTGTAATGCATGAATATGCAGCTGTCCCATATGGGGATCAAGCCTGCAACCTTGGCCTTGTCCGCTCCAGGTGCTCACCAACTGAGCCATTTTGTAAGAAGACAAGCAGCTACATAGTTCTGCGCCCTAAGCTGCAGCTGAGCATCATTTCAGAAAAGAAAAGAAATCTGAAAGTCTGGAATTTGAAAGAGAACTTGAATTTAAGTCTTGAAATGTACATTTTGTTTTATTTTGTATTTAGTGTTTAGGGCACAACTTTCCCCAAAGCCTCCCTTTCCAGATACCTTCATACTCTAGTAGAATATTAATGAAGTGGCCGCATCTGTTGTAAGCAAGTTCTCTTCAGTTCAATATTTTATTGAGTGGATTTCTAACCCTGCCTTCCCCAGAGGAAGCGAGTGATGTTCTGTCCAGGCTCAAACCAAACCTAGGCCTGCTTGCTTTTGCAAGTTTGTTGTGTCACGGACCATGTCCTAAATAGCAGCTCAACAACCATCTCCTGTATGCATCTGGGATGAACAGACCACACTTTGGCATTCAAGGGCACCCACTATGGTAGAAGGCATGCTAAGGTCAACGTTGCAAAACGTGCAGAACTCCCAATAATGCATTCATCTGGGGTTTGTCAGGAAGCAGTGAAAACAACAACAACCCAGATTCTTGCGTGCTGAGATTTCCATAAACATGAATGAAAAACAGGAGCTTTTCCAGGAGAAGAAAAGCACTGAAGGAACAGACTTACCAGGCGTCTCCTCTCCTCTTCTACCGCAATCAATAACCGAGCAAACTCCTTCAGTGACTGGGCTATGAGAGAAGAGGGCAGGGGTTGGAAACAACAAGGCAGAATGAATTAATTTTATATTGCAAAGTCATTGCTGGTCTTCATGCAAGGAGTAAGTGGCGCATATGAATTCTTAAGGTTCCCCCCTGAGGTAGGGGAACGGCAGCAGTGAAAGTGGATTAGATTTGTCACGCAGCACTATCCTCAAGAACCCTTTCTTAATCTACAGTGCAAGGCCCCGACCTCTCCACAAGGGAACGAATCCATCACAAATGGAAGCCTCCAGGAAGAGCCCCAGAAATCAAAAGTCAAATGCTCAACACTTCAAAAACCTGTTTCGGGAGGATAAGATTGTCCTCCGTACAGTGTGAGGAGACGTTCCTTGGAAATGGTCTACATATTAAGTCTTGCCCTGGGAATGCCATAAAAAAGCAAAAACAAAAAAAAGCCACAGTTTCCCTGTAGGGAGAATTCAAATTTTAAGCCTACATTTCTTCTTGTGTGAAAGGCAGGCATTCTTGGTCCTTGCCTGCGTGGTTTAGAGCAGGGGAACAGCTACTTGTTACAGCAGCCTTGCCCAACCTAGTATGCTCCAGATGTTTCTTTTAACAGAATCATACAATGGTATAATTGTAGGGTTTGAAGGGACCCTGAGGATCATCTAGTCCAACCCTCTGCAATGCAGGAACAGGCAGCTGTCCCATACAGGGATCAAACCCACAGCCTTGCCATTATCAGCGCCATGCTCTAAGCAACTGAGCACGATAGAAGCTCTGCAAATTAGATCTCCTCCTTTTTGCAGATTAGGATATTTTTGATTAAAGAGAGGAGACAGAATATACAGTGGTACCTCAGGTTAAGTACTTAATTTGTTCTGGAGGTCCGTTCTTAACCTGAAACTGTTCTTAACCTGAAGCACCACTTTAGCTAATGGGGCCTTCTGCTGCTGCTGCACAATTTCTGTTCTCATGCTGAAGCAAAGTTCTTAACCTGAAGCATTATTTCTGGGTTAGCGGAGTCTGTAACCTGAAGCGTATGTAACCTGAAGCGTATGTAACCTGAGGTACCACTGTAAATTGGGAGAAGATGGATTTTGAAAGGTTGGTTCAAATGACCATGCTCTAAGCAACTGAGCTATCCAGCTCCCATCAATCCCGGCTAACATGCTCACGGCTGGAGCTGATGGGAGTTGTTGTCCCAAGCATAAGGAGGACACCAGGTTGATAACGGCTATAGTACAGAATATCTGCCATCCATGCAGTGGTAGGGAGGTGAACAACTCCCTAGGTACCATTTTCAGCATTCTTCCTATACGTAACTCAAGTGATACGTGCACCAGCAAAAATGGTACCAAGCGAGAGAAGACTCCCTGCCAAATGCTCCTGCCTGAATTTATTTGATTACTGCAAAGAAATAGCATCTAAGGAGAACGAGGCGGTTTCCGTCTCTTCGGCGGATATATTCTGGCCAAGAAAATATCATTTATATTCATTCTCTGAAGTGCGCAATCATCTGTTTTTCTAATCAAGAGGTGCTCTCTTCTGAGCGCTGGAGGATAAGGCCACATTCCATTGAGTGGTAGGCTAGCAACCCGCAGGAGTCGAGCACGAAGGATGGAAAACAACACGCAAAACAGAATGACACATAAACCCAAGGTTGATTAAGTATCTCGATTAAGCACTTTGCCTTGCTATTGTTGTTTCAAGAGCCTGTTGTTAGTTTGAGAGTGCCTAAAATCTACTAGGCACCCTAGCGAAACAAAACCAGAGGGCAATTCCAGCCCATTGGCACACAACATAAATTAGACAAAATAAGACACTGCAGGAAAATTAGGAGGGTCGGGATAGGAATGGCATGTCCGTTTCCTGGGTCAATTAAAGTAGAAATACAAACAGCAGACTGTCAGGGGAAAAAGAGGTTTCATGGGAAATTAAAAGAAAAAAGAAAGCGTAAGAGTGAAATGAACAAGCGTAAAAACAGCAAGCAATGACAAAGCTGGACCTCCAGATATTTCTGAACCACAACTCCCTCATCCCTGACCAATGGCCATGCTTGCTATGGCTGATGGGAGTTGTAGTTCTGCAACATCTGCCCTACCTTTTATTATATGTCCAAGTATGTGCAATCAAAATAATTACATTCTTACCCTGCATATCATTCCGCCTTCCTCTATATCCAGGCATAGGCAAACTTGGCCCTCCAGATGGGACTAAAACTCCCATCATTCCTAGCCAACAGGACCAGTGGTCAGGGATGATGGGAGTTGTAGTTCCAAAACATATGGTGGGCTGAGTTTGCCTATGCCATATCTGTTCTTGGACCGGCACCATGTACACAGGTGGTGGTGTATACTAAATTCTAGAGCATGCACAAACCCATGAGACAGGTGGCGGAAAGAGTCCTTTAGTATTTGCCTCAGGTTCTGGATGCTTGCTAAAGCCAGATTCTAGGTGTAAGAACCACTTTGATATTTGGGAAAGGGCAGCATCTCACATGTTCTGTGTGCGAAAAGCTCCAAGGTTCAATTCCTGGCATCTGCAGGTAGGGCTGGAAATAATTGTCCGAAATCTTGGGAGACCTTCTGTCAGCAGGCTATATTATATCAGATGGACCAATTAGCTGACTTCTCTACGTAGAACCGAGATGGGTCAATTGGTAGAGCATGAGACTCTTCATTTCTGGGTCGCAGGTTCGAGCCCCACGTTGGGCAAAAGTTTCCTGTATTCCTGCAGATTCCTGGACTACATGACCCTTGTAGTCCCTTCCAAATCTACAATTCTGTCATTCTATAAAGCAGCTTAATAGGCTCCTAACTTGCAAATCCATGGGACTGCAGCATGAGTGGCTTTTCCTTAATGTCGCACTACAAGAAGAGAAAGAACCAAAAAGAAATCTGCCTCTTATCCCATAACAGATATACTGTACTTTTCGGTGTATAAGATGAGATTTTTAAAATTAAAAATAAAGGTTTAAAATTGGGGGTTGTCTTATATACGGATAGTGCATAGGGGGGACAGGCAATTGGTGGCAGCCGCAAGCAGAAGATTGTCAGCGGCATTTGGGCAGGTGATTGTTGGCTGCGGTAAGGCGACCGCCTGCTGCTGCGGCAATTGGGCAGGTGATTTTCGGCTGCTTGCGGCACACGACTGGTGTCTTTGGCCATGCGTGTGATTGTCAGCGGCTGTCAGGTGGGTGAGTGATTGTCGGCAATCCGACCCCCCCCCCCCAAGAAAGCTCAACAACTCTGGTCAATTTCCCCCCATTTCCTTTCCAAAATAGGGGGCGTCTTATACACGGAGGCGTGTTATACCCGGAAAAGTACGGTAATCCTGCAGCATAAAAAGAAACTGGAACAACACCCCTGTTAGGAAAGGTTAGGATGTTTGGGAGGAGGAGAAAGGAAATTTAAGAGAAGTGGAGAAATAGAGAGACCGCTCCCTTCTCTTCTTAACACAAGAATCTGGGGTCAGATGAAGCTCAGTGGTGGGTCCAGCAACAGGAAGCACTTCTGAACACAGCAGATAGTAAAACTAGTTATGGAATTTGCTGGAAGATACGCTGGTGGCAACTACCTGATGCTGCTTTAAAGGTGGGGTTAGACCATTTCAGGGACGCGGGTGGCGTCATAGCAGGGACGTGGGTGGCGCTGTGGGTTAAACCACAGAGCCTAGGGCTTGCCGATCAGAAGGTCGGCGGTTCGAATCCCCGTGATGGGGTGAGCTCCCGTTGCTCGGTCCCTGCTCCTGCCCACCTAGCAGTTTGAAAGCACGTCAAAGTACAAGTAGATAAATAGGTACCGCTCCGGCGGGAAGGTAAACGGCGTTTCCGTGCGCTGCTCTGGTTCGCCAGAAGCGGCTTAGTCATGCTGGCCACATGACCCGGAAGCTGTATGCCGGCTCCCTCGGCCAATAAAGCGAGATGAGCGCCACAACCCCAGAGTCGGCCACGACTGGACCTAATGGTCAGGGGTCCCTTTACCTTAGACCATTTCATGTAGGAAGGAAGCTATCAGTGGCTACTAGTCATAATGAGTATAATCTGCCACCAGGACTGGAAGCACACCTCTGAATACAAGTAGCTGGGAAACAACTACAGGAGAGGTCTCCTGTCTTCATGTTCTGCTAACATTCTTCCCAGGTCCATCTGCTTGGCAACTGGGCAAAACAAGGTGCTGGTCTACACAGACCTTTGATTAGACCAAAGAGGCCTTTAAATAGTGTGGCTGCACAGCCAAAGGCTTTTAATCATGCTCCTCCATCATGCAACGTCTCAATTCAGCCACAAACCAATATGCTATACTTGTAATACCAACCAGTTAGCACGCTCACGTATTGAGGAAACACATGAATTTCAAAATCGAAAACCAGCAGATTTATTTGAACTGCTTGTTTTATTGGCAATGTAAAATCAAAAATTTTGGTCCAGAGTCTCCTAGCTTGGTTAGTCCCAGGACCTACATTCAATCCTGAGCTACAACCTCTTAGAATTTACTTTTTCTGCCCCCATTTCTCCTCCTGTCTTCAAGGATGACCATATACAGTGGTACCTCGGGTTACAGATGCTTCAGGTTACAGACTCTGCTAACCCAGAAATAGTACCTTGGGTTAAGAACTTTGCTTCAGGATTAGAACAGAAATTGCACAGCAGCAGTGGGAGGCCCCATTACCTCAGGTTAAGAACAGTTTCAGGTTAAGGACGGACCTCCAGAACAAATTAAGTTCTTAACCCGAGGTACCACTGTACAAAGGAGGGCAGGTCTCCTGTGTTTTTGTAGTTATAGAGAAGAGGGAATTTTGGAAAGTGTACCTTGTTCTGCATGGATGAGACCATGAGACTTCACAAAGTATTTTGCATCTGCTATAAATAAAAGGACTCTGTCAACGTTCCTATCTGACCCCCATTTATCCCTGCCTTTTATGCTATTTTGGAAGAAAGTCAAGCACATGAAAAGGGAGATCATGGTGGTGCCACTGGTGTGATCCAGCTGAGGTTAAGGCACATCAGGAGTCTTGACCCACCAGTTGAAGAACCACGATTCAAGTCCTCTTGATATTTAAAAAATCCATCCACTCTGGTATGGAAAGGGTCAAGGGAACAAAGGCAGGTTTTATCAGGAAAATAAACATTACAGGAGCTCAACGCATTTCTGGGAAACCTCTTTGGGAACAACATTTAATTTCCGAATAAAATATGGAACAAATGCCATGATGTGGGAGTCTGATGATCACAACAAGGGGAAAAATTGGGGGTAAATGAAAACAAGATAAAATGGTAAGTCAGAAAACAGAAACGGGGAGGAAATGTTTCTGAAATTTATGCAGTAAATATTTGGACAGGCTGGTTTTTTTGCTTTCCAAAACGGGGGTAGAAGAATGAGACAGAGAAGGAGAGACAGACAGACAGACAGACAGACACACTGAACTTGCATGAACTTCTACATTGTGTTGCAACACTGGTGATTTAGAAAACAGCTCTTCTTATGCTTTGCAAGCATAACCATTAATTCTTTACCAGCAATTATTTTGCATTTTACGCAGGAACACTGCATCTAAATGTTATCGAGGGACCATTAGGGAAAGAAGTTCCTGTTAGACTCGGATGTTCAAATGGTCCCAGCAGCTTAAGTCAGGTCCATATGTGTTAAGTTTCAGACTGCTTACTACAATAGATGCTTTGATGGTATGTCAGTCGAGACACTCAGCTTGCCTATGTGGAAACCCCCAGGTCCACCAAGCATGCAAAATACACCCTTTTTTGATAACAACCCACCCCCTCAGGCCCCCGGCCAATTTCCACAACACTTATCCCCAGTTCTGTAATTCTGAACTTTAAACTCCACCACTGTTGAATCCTTAACCAATGTGCGAATGGTAAACATAAAGTATGGTCTAATAAATCACCCGTTGTAAAATTACAGACAGCACCAGCATTATCATCATCATCATTATTATCAGCACTAGTAAATCTGACATTAGCTCAGATATACAATTCACGCTGGACCAACTTTTAATATTTTCAACTGGCAGGCGCCATACGCATTTGCGGTAAAGATGGTAAGGAACATATTGTTTGCATTTTCATTCATATTCAGGCAAGTACTTTGTAAAACAGTTGAGTTTCTTGTAAAGTCAGCTAGACAAAATGCTTCCAGATTATATCTCTGTGGAAACAAGTTGGTTTTAACCACAGCATGATTTGGTACTCGTCATGCAAGTTGCACTTTTACTTGTGGGCGTTGCCACCAGCTTCTAGTTGCTTCCTAACCATTTATTCGGTGACAAAGACTTCACGTCACCTAGGAAGGTTGGAGCACCGGCTGTTTGCTCTCGCTCTCTCCCTCTTCCCACCTCAACACATTTATTTCTGAGTAAAACTTTTCAAAGTTCACAAACACATTCCTAAGCAAGACATCAGACAGGTTGATCAATCTTGGGGAGCCTTGATCAATCCTGCAGATGCATTCACCATGTGCCATGGCCTACTTCTCAAGCTTTCCAATCCAACCTGGGCAATCCATGCTGGAGACATGAGGACCAGTCTTTGCTGTACCCTAAGAACAGTACAGTGGTACCTCGGAAGTTGAACCGAATCCATTCCAGAAGTCCGTCCAACTTCCAAAACGTTCGGAAACTAAGGCGTGGCTTCTGATTGGCTGCAGAAAGCTCATGCTTCAAATCAGAAGCCACGGAAGTCGCGCCGGATGTTCAGGTTCCAAAGAACATTCAAAAACAGAAACAATCACTTCCAGTTTTCGACTGTTCAGGAGCCAAAACGTTCAACTCCCAAGGCGTTTGAAAACCAAAGTACAGTGGTACCTCGGGTTAAGAACTTAATTCATTCTGGAGGTCCATTCTTAACCTGAAACTGTTCTTAACCTGAGGTACCACTTTAGCTAATGGGGCCTCCCGCTGCCGCCATGTGATTTGTGTCTGTAACCCTAAGCGTCTGTAACCCGAGATACCACTGTATATATTTTTGGAACATGCTTGTGGGATAGGTTGAGCTGAAAGGTAGCGACTGGTTGCTCGGAATCATCTTCCGGTGTCCTCTCTAGATGTGCCGAGCTGCACTTTATTTATTTTTATTTATTTTGGGGTTTTTTGGTGTGTTTTTTTAAAATATTTTTTATTTTGACAGAGTAATAATCATGAATAAAAATAATAAAAATCTGCACCCCACCACTGAGACCATGCCATTGTAACTACCCAACCTCCCAAAATTTCAACACCTCTTGCGATGGTGTGACCCCTTTCCGTTTTAACAGTACAAATTCTACAAACATCCACCACATCTCCTCAGAATCATTACTCCTGCATATTCCCTGTCTTACCATAATGGCACATATTAATATAGCATTAATAGCTCTATCCCACACCTCTTTATACTGAGCTGCACTTTAGGTCCCAACTTCATCTGCCTAATACAGTCGTACAGTGATACCTCGGGTTACAGATGCTTCAGGTTACAGACGCTTCAGGTAACAGACTCCGCTAACCCAGAAATAGTACCTCAGGTTAAGAACTTTGCTTCAGGATGAGAACAGAAATCGCATGCTGGCGGAGCAGCAGCAGGAGGAGGCCTCCATTAGCTAAAGTGGTACCTCAGGTTAAGAACAGTTTCAGGTTAAGAACGGACCTCCGGAACAAATTAAGTCCTTAACCCGAGGTACCACTGTAGAGAAAAAACCCATGTGAACTACCCTGAGACCCTTTTAGTATTGTTTTCACAGTTTTGTGCATTTGGATGAATAAAAAAGGGATTGATTTGTCAACAAAGTATATGGCAAGGCATGGTCTAGCTTCTTTTCACATTCTCCCCCGCCTCTGGAGCTGGCAAATGTTCTCCAGTTGACAGATGTTGTACAAGTGGACGGCTAAGCCTGGTAACAGCACCGACTGAGTGATCGACTCAGCCACACCTGCAGTATTCTTCAAAAAGGCATTTAAATCTAATAATCATGATCTTAATTACAAGAGCCATAATAATAGTGATAAAAAAACCCCATGGTGGGATTTATGTTTAGCCCAAACTTCAGGAACTGGTTTGTCCTCACTATAATAGGGGTGGGAATCCTTTTCCAGCCAAAGGGCTCGCTTTGTTCCCTGGTGGGCCAACTTCTGAGGCCCACATGCCTGTGGTGGGTGAGGCAACAGATGTGATCTTTGTACAGTAGCTACAGTCCAGCCACACGAAAAAACAGAGTTTTCTACGTACACACTACTAAACACAGGCAAGGAAGATATGGTTCAGGAATAAATTACAGCAAGTAAAACAAGAAGGTGTCCAATTCTGGGCACCACAATTTTAAAAAGGATATTGACAAGCTGGACAACGTGTGCAGAGGAGAGCAACCAAGATGATCAAGGGTTTGGATATCAAGCCTTATGAGGACCAGTTTAGGGAGATGAGTATGTTTAGCCTAGGAAAGAGACTGAGAGGAGATACGATGCCAACTTCAAATATCTCAAGGGCTGTCATATGGAAGGTGGAGCAGCTTTGTTTTCTCCTGCTCCAGAAGAAAGGACTCAAACCAATGGCTTCGAGTTGCAAGAAAGGAGATTCTGACTAAACATATGGAAAAACTTTCTGACAGTAAGAGCTGTTTGACAGTGGAAAGCCACTTCCGCCCTGCAGAGGAGGTGGGGTTGCGGGCTTCATGCTCCCAGCCCCCATGCGATTGGGGGAATCCCCGGCCCCATCACCCCCTGGCCAGCCAATCGGCTGGCTCTGGGGGCGTGGCCTGCCCTATTTAACAGAGGCACGGCCGGGAATCTCCCTCTTTTGCCACCTTCAGCTGTTCCTGTTTCCCACCCTCCTGCCCTTAAAGGTTTTCGTTCCTTGACCTTGCTATGGACCTCGGTTGGTTGCCGTTGAGGGGCCTGGTAGGAATTTTTCCACCTGGCAAATTGGCACCAGCCACTTGGTTTTCACCTACCTCGTAGCAAATCATCACAACTTTCTCCTTATTGGTGGTTAGGCATTGGTATTGGTGTTGTTCTGTAGATGGGAGGAAGCACCATCACCTGCCCCACATATTGAAGGGTAGTCTGATAAAGGGTTCCGGGGGGCGTTGCCCTGTCCGAGGCCTATGGAGGTGAGGGCCTAAGGCACGCCCCCAAGTGGTGACCCCGGGAGAGTTCCTAGTTGATGTGCATCAGCAGGACTCCCCCTACTGGTGGTTAACCCTTCCCGGACTTCAAGAGGACATAGTCCGGATATAGTCAGTTAGGACCAATGCCTAAGCCAATACCGCTCATCACCTGTAACCAATAAAGTTGTGGCCCATTAACCTTAATAATTGTGCCATGTGTCTTTATTTCCAGGGGGGGGGACTCGCCACGCAACTGTCTCCCTCGGGAGGTTGTGGACTCTCCTTCCTTGAAGGTTTTTAAGCAGAGGTTGGATGGCTTGAGGTTGAAATTCCTGCACTGCAAGGTGTTGAAGTACATAAGCCTCAGGGTCCCGTGCAACTCTATGAAAGTGGAGAATCAGGGAATGAATGGTGTTCCCTGGGGAGAGAACCAAGGGTCAGAAAGAAAGGATGGGGAGTCTGCATTTGGTCCCTGGGTCTGGTGTTCCCTGTCCCTAGATACTGTTATTGTTATTATTATTTACCCACCTTTCACCCTAAAGTCCCAGGGTGCATTACAACATTAAAACACAATATTAAAAACAAATCAAAACAGATTGTACAAGGGCTGAGCAGTTGCTCTTCCACTAAGGGGCCAGCAGTGGACAGGGCCTGGGTTGTTGGCACCTGTCTCTCTCAGTGGAGTGTGCTTCCAGGGATGAAATCAAACTGCTGGAGAATCACGGCGCCTGCTGTGGCTGCAGAGACCGACAGGTCATAACTGCTGGCTCCCATGTTGTTTGCGCTGTATGTTAGCAGCACCCAAGTGACCTCTGCGGGGCACAAGCCTGGGCAGTGTATTTGGAGGTCCTGGGCTGCCCAGAAGACAAGGCCCCCTCTCGGCCTCAATGGCGTGGTCCAACAGAAAGCAGAGCAATGTGTTTAGCACCAGCTTGGCTGCAGGAGTTGTCAGAAGGAGGCATAAAAGGTGTCAGGTGTGCATGCAGAAGCCAGGCCCTGTGACCAGGACTGGGGCCTTCCTAAATTTGTTCTGGCGAGGCAAGGCACGGCCGCACAGGTGAGGCCGATTGGTAACTCACAGCACCTGGTGGCAAGAGCTGGGAAGGGATATAAGGTCAGCATTTCCCTTCGGCTCTTTGCCACAGCAACACACTCCCTGCCTCGCTGCATTTGGTTCCTTGACTCATTGATCCTCGGACCCTTGACTTCGTGACTCCTTGCTTCCTGATCCTCGGACCTTTAGCTTCTTGACTCCTGGCTCTCTTACCCTTGGACCCCTGGCTTCCTGACTCCTGGACCCCCCCCCCGTTCCTGCTCCCACCCTGCCATCTTGCCCCCAGTCCTGATGTCCCCTGCCAGGACTTTGATCGCTTGTGAACCAGACCATGACACAAGGCGCCACCCAACCGTCTTAGGAACTCCACTCTAGATTTGTGTAGGGTTTACTCTTTAGCCCTTCTTCGGCCAAATATGTCCCTCAGGTAGCGGGTAAAGGCTTGGGTTAACACTCACACTTTCTCCCTCTCTCCATATGCTGAGGGGATGCAGACAGAGGCAGCACATCTTGGTGACACAGAAGGCCACTGAAAGTCCTATGTGGTCCTCAGGCCATTCACACAGTTTAAACAAACCAGTTTCTGAGAAGATGCATCCCATGAAATTGGGCGAGGGGGATTCTTTTCAGAAAGTGGCCTCGAACATTTCTAACGCCGGAATATCCGAAATCTAAATAGAAGCAAGTGTGTGAATTTTCTTACTTTTTATTAGATGCAAATTTTTGTGAGTGCGTGTTGTTGCATTTTTTGTAATTGCAATTCAAATGCTTGCAACCTGCCCTGAGACCTTAGGATGAAGGGCAGGTAATAAATGAAAACCATAACAACCATCACCACAACAGTGGTTTGCTGCAAAGCATATGCTTGCTGACATATGATGAGGAAAGGGGGAGGCACAGCACACGAGACAGAAACTCACTGGGACTTGTTCATGTAAGTGGAAACCTTTTCCTGCACGTTCCGCAAGGAGTTAGCGAGGTTTCAGAACACAAATCAAATGCAGAATATAGAAATGCAAACAACGAAACTCATAGATGTTACACTCTGTGGCACATTTGAAGTTATCTTGGATACCTCTGCAGTCTGTTTTCTATATCAATGCTGTTTTGCAAATCGAATGCAACACCACATTTTATGCTATAATAGGAACAACGTCTGAAACCAACTTTTAACATATACAACAGGATGAATATGCAACTGTTTTTTTCTGTCTGGCGGTTTCTTTCCCCAAAGCCAAAACAGGTTTGCAGCTGTTTTCTCTGGAGCCTTCCCAAATCCAGAAAGAGCCTGAAAAACAGTACGTATTGTCTGGAGCACTTAAAATCTTTGTACTCTTTTACGGAAAGGAAACCCATTTGTTTCAAGAAGCGAAAAAAAGTGGCTCTCGTTGACTAATACTAATGGAAGCTTAAAACCCAAAGTAAGGGTTTTTTTTTGTTATGATTTAATAAATTCTCTTGAGCTCTACTCCCTTCACTCGGATTATTTATAAAATATTACCGAAGACATCATCCAGTTGAAAAATATTTTAAGGATATTAATATATACAGGGCTTTGTTTCCAGAAACAGACAGATGTTCTTTTTTATTATTATTTTAAGCGCTTTCCAGGTGTTCTTCCTAAACAGGTTTTTAAATGAAGAGAGCAAAAATGATGGGTTGTACTTCAGGCCTAACCCCATTTGTCAGGAACATATCAGTATTCCTTCTGATTCTGCTTATATCTAAGGAAAACATGGGCACAGGTCTTGTGCCCCACTGAATCTTGCTTAAGCCCCTGACTCACATGTGCATAGAAGCAGATTTAACAGAGAGGTCAAGTTTCCCTCTGTGAAGCAAATCCAAGGCAGAGGCAGTGCCACTGCCAGACTCCCTCAGCCACCCTTCCTGAGACTTAAGGACCAGTATCCTGGGAAAGATGGAGGGTACAAGGAGAAGGGGACGACAGAGGACGAGATGGTTGGACAGTGTTCTCGAAGCTACAAACATGAGCCTGACCAAACTGTGTGAGGCAGTGAAAGACAGGAGTGCCTGGCGTGCTCTGGTCCATGGGGTCACAAAGACTCGGACACGACTAAACGACTAAACAACAACAACCTCAGGTGTCAAACCCATGAAATACAAATCCCCACTTTTTTATTTTAATAATGATATAGGTGAAGAGAGAAAAAGAGCTTGCCTCATTAATTGCTACCTGAGCTGTTGTTTACTGCCTTGGAGCCCTTGGTGGGCAGAGAAGCTGGGTCTAAATATTTTAAACCAAAAAAGTATATTACTAACATCTTAAGCAAAACCTACTTGCCTAAACCAAACCTGAAAGGGAAGTCTAATACCCCAATGAAGCCTCCTGCTGTTTGCCAAAATGTCTGAGGCACTACTGTATGTGGAGAGGTAGCTCCAACAATAAAATAAATGGGGAAGCCCTTGCTTCAGGGTAGATGACAAACCCTCCTGCCGCAGACTCTGAAACAGGCAAGGTCATGTAGCTGGTCAGGGGTGGAATAACTTTTTCAGCCCTTGAGTCAAGCTTCAGCAATAATAATAATAATAATAATAATAATAATAATTCACACACACAAAACTCCATGTCTCCTCTATATTCCATCAAGGCAAGCATTTTAAATCACATAAACCACCAAGACCAAACCCCCAAATTTTGCATTTCTACTTGAAATGCTTTCTGGTTTCATACTGCGGTTTAGGGTCCAAATAAAGCCACAGCTTCCCAGTATCGACATTCCTGGAAATTCTATTTCAAAGTAAACATGATACAAGTCTGCAACTGGTGTACAAAATTAGGTATGGGCAAAGGCATGGGTATGATGCTCATTCCTGATACAGTAATAAGCTGTATTTTATCAAGCTCTTCATCCAAATCAACCACCAGGCCCCACAAAGTTTGGCAGATAGAGTCCGGTATTCATAACATGAAAACTTTGCTAAGGAGGTTAGATCTGGAGCCAGTTTGAAGTATGAGATCACCCCAGGAGGGCTACAAGGATGTTGTAATGACAGTAGGATTCAGAAAGCTACTACCATTAGAGAAACAGTTTGCGGAGAACGCTGGCTTGGATTCTGAGTATAACTAACTCCATATTCCCCATGCGAACTGGATGCAAATTCTCAAAGCCCTTCAGAGACTGCAGGGTGTTTTAAAAAGAGTTTTGAGATAAACCAAACATCCCACTGGACGTGTCCAAACCCTGCAAATGCATGACATTGCAAGGAAACTACAATTACAATCGCAGTCGCTTTTTATCAGCCTTCACCAAACCTGATGCCCTCCAGATGTTTTATTAGACTCCCCTCAGTCTAGGGCTGATGGGAGACGTAGTCCAAAACGTCTGCACATGTATCAGTGTTAGAAACTCAGATATATAAGCTAGGCGCCAAATGTCTCCTTAAACCAAGGTTGCAGTTGCCCAAGCAGAATGTCTAGTTGCCATTTTAGGACAAGATGGCTAGCAATTTTCATTTTCCTAGTGATGGACTGATTGTGATTGATTCTCAGTTAAACATCTGGCTAGTTCAAATGACAACCTTGAGCTAGGTTAAGAATTTAAAGAAAAGTCACTTGATCCAGGGACAGTCCATATAGATATTGGCCTGTTTCTACCTCTTTTGGTGACTGCTCGGGCTCAGGCTGCACAGAAAAAGCAATTTGATTCCTGAAATTCATTCTGATTGTGCAGATAAAATATAACGGATAGAATTCTACAGGATGGGGTGTTAGTGTTGAAAACAGTCCAGATCCAATGATCCCCAGATGGTGGCGATCCCCAGATCCTGGCTCATTTCGAACAGTGAGCTGCCACCCCAGCTCCATCTGAACTGCTTCTGAACATGTGAATCCAAATTCTTCCTGAAATCTGGCTCACAGGACAATGTCTCCACTTCTGAAGAACTCAGGGGAAATCCAAGCTGAGAAGGATTGTCTCAAGGATTCAGATGCATACCCAAAAATGCCAAAGCAGTTGGGCAAAAACTAGGTCTAGTTGTAAATAAAGACAAGGAAAGTTCCACACTTTATAAAGAAACAGGAGGAAGTGATGGTTGCCAACTTGGTTGGCTTGAAAAGAGGATTAGGCAAATTAATGGAGGATAAAACTAGCAATGGCTGCCATTCATGACAGCTAGGCTCTGTTGTCCCAGGCAAAGGTAGTAATGTTTCTGAACACCAATTGCTGGAAACCGCAGGTGGGGAGAGAGCTCTGGTGCACAGGTCCTGGTTGTGGGTTTTCCACAGGCATCTGGTTGGCCACCATGAGAACAGGATTCTGGAGTAGATGGGCCATTGGCCTGATCCAGCAAGCTCTGGATTATGGTAGCTAAAAAGGACTGGACTAAAGAGCAATGTGTAAATCAATGTTTAAACACAGAACAGGGAAGTTGTTTGAGATCTCATATGATTGCTACTTCATTATACTTTAATGTCATTGACCCTTCAGAAAATTGAGGCCACTTTGCACGGGGATCACAGTGGCTTCTTGTGCAGGCAATGAATTTAGGTTAATCCCTTCAAAAGCGAAGCAAACTTTTGCCACAGAATTAAGTACAGTGGTACCTCGGGTTACAGATGCTTCAGGTTACAGACACTTCAAGTTACAGACTCCGCTAACCCAGAAATAGTACCTAGGGTTAAGAACTTTGCTTCAGGATGAGAACAGGAATCGCGTGGTGGCAGTAGGAGGCCCCATTAGCTAAAGTGGTACCTCAGGTTAAGAACAGGTTCAGGTTAAGAATGGACCTCCGGAACAAATTAAGTTCTTCACCCGAGGTACCACTGTACTCCAAGGCCATATTTTGGTCCATCCGCTATCTAGTAACTCATAAATAATACCTGTATGTATTTGACTGGAGTGAGGCAAGATGCTTGTCTCAAGGGGGTTTATTCTAACCAATCGATATATCATCTTGAATTGCTGACATGGTTGCTTCCAAGTCCCTTTCCTTAATCATGTGAACACTTGATAAATCTTCCACATTTTGAACCAATTTGCACCTAGCCTGGAATGTGAACTTTTCACTTTGAGTTGAAGAGCCAAGGAACTGCCCACCCTCTCTCAGAAGATGGATTATACTGATCCACCACACATACATCTATGCCAAGAGAAGTTTAACAATGGGTACTGTAAATCAGTTTGAAACTCTTAAAAACTAAATTATTAACTTGGTTTCTTTCCCAATAAATTTACACATGGTCTCTTTTTTACTGAATTACTTATTGCTTTCGTCACTGGTCAAGGTTGAGAAGACAAGACGTACTAAAGAAATTAATGGGTGTGGATGTGGGTGTGAGGAATCCATCCCTCCTGAGGAAAAATGTTAACAAAGGGCAAAACCTTGGAGCCAGGAACTGGGTGAGCATGTGACCAACACAACCCCAACGCTCAAGACATCCATGGAGCTGGAAAAGAGTTGATGGGCACAGAGGCTCAATGCTCCTCTGGCTTTGACTGGCACATAATGCACAGGATCTTTGGCGAGCCACTCATTTCTGGCCTCTCTTCTTAGGGCATCTGAAGGTACTTTGCTCTTTCAGGTGATGAGTGAGGAACTGGGCAAAGCAAGGAAAGGATAGCACAGGTGGGCATGAACACTACCTCATCAATGGCGGAAGGGTGGGAATTTTGTTTGCTTTCAAAAACGCATTATTTCATGAGCTTACATAGAACCTGCATAAATTAAGCTGTGCAGCTAGGATGAATACAGTCAAGAGTTAAGTCTAAAATTGATGCCGTAAGCTGCTTTATACTCTCCACCCCCATCGTTCTGCCCTGACACTGAGGTCCAGCTCCAAGGGCCTTCTGGCAACTCCTCACTGCGAGAAGTAAAGTTACAGGGAACCTGGCAGAGGGACTTCTCGGCAGTGGCGCCTGCCCTGTGGAACACCCTCCCACCAGATGTCAAGGAAATGAACAACTATCTGACTTTTAGGAGACATCTGAAGGCAGCCTTGTACAGGGAAGTTTTTAATGTTTGATGATTTATTGTCTTTCTAATATTTTGCTGGAAGTCGCCCAGAGTTGCTGGGGCAACCCACTCAGATAGTTGCCATATGCAGATGATGATGATGATGATGATTACATCTATTTAGTCTATTTAATTCAGTACTGTCTACACTGACTGGCAGGAGCTCTCCAATGTTTCAGATAGAAGACATTCTTAGACCTAGAGCCTTCTGCACATACAGTTATGGTGGCACAACAGATCCAATTGGTTGGGTTTTCACATGGTTTTTCACATGTGTCAATGCACAGCACACTTGAGCAACTTGTCAAGGGGCCACACCCAAACCGACAAAGCTCCCTGGACCTTCTCCTCTTCTTCAGCAATCGCCTCTTGTTCTGGCCCAGCCAATGGTAGAAGAAGAAAAAGAGTTTGGATTTGATATTCCGCTTTATCCCTGCCCAAAGGAGTCTCAAAGCGGCTAACAATCTCCTTTCCCTTCCTCCCCCACAACAAACACTCTGTGAGGTGAGTGGGGCTGAGAGACTTCAGACAAGTGTGACTAGCCCAAGGTCACCCAGCAGCTGCATGTGGAGGAGCGGAGACGCGAACCCGGTTCCCCAGATTATGAGACTACCGCTCTTAACCACTACACCACACTGGCTCTCTAGGCAAAGTAGTTCAATTCAGTAGGCAAAGAAAGTTCAATTAAGATGCCACGTATGGATTGCTCAATGGCTGGGAAACAGGGAAGAGACAGCAATGAGAAGAACGCAATGGTGATCATGGTGGTGAGTCTCTGCAGAGGGGAGTGTGGTTCACGGAAGCTGACACGCCTGAGGACCCTTCAAAAATGCCTTTAACTCACTTGGTAGAGCATGAGACTCTTAATCTCAAGGTTGTGGGTTCGAGTCTCATATTGGGCAAAAGATTCCTGCATTGCAGGGGGTTGGCCTATGATAATCTTCATGGTCCCTTCCAACACTATGATTCCATGTTTCTAAGAAAATCTGGAGCTGGCGCTGGCCTTTCCTCTTCCTTTCCGATGCAAGAGTTCAGCATGTCATCAGCTTGTATCCTCAGCACAACTCAGATGAGGATTAGACAGAAACAAGTGGCTTGTGTAAGACCACCCAGCAAGCTTCAAGGTTGAGCAGCCAAGCTTTGCGCCCAACACTCTCCAGGCCACGTCCAATGCTCTAACCATCTCCCCTCTCCATCCCAACCTTCTGGTATGTATGCTATTATTAGTCTGCAAACAAAACCCATACCTCTTAGCACGAAAAAGCACACACGCTACAGAATGGAGAAACAATTTCTGCTATCCGTAAGGCATATGCACATTTTTAAATGAGGAGAAAACACACCTGACATCTCAATAACTGCAGCTGTATAATCTTTACATGTGGGTGGCTGCGTGTGGGTGAAGCAATAAAAAGCAGTGGAAGGGTTTTGAAAAACAAAGCAAAACTTGTGTCTCGTTAAATAGCTTCTTGCTTTCAAAAACACCTGCCCAAAATATTCTTGAACTCCGTGGGGGGGGGGGGAACCTGAAGAATTTTCAACATATTTTCCCACAGCCAAAGTCTTCACACTAAGCAAACTTACTAGCTGGAAAGTTGGCCGAAACGAAGGTTTGGGAGTCTGGTCAATAGATCAGTCCCAAGCAGCAGTGAACTAGTCAGCTGAATTCAGTCAAATATTGTGATGTACAAAATATGGAGAAGGACACCTTTATTTCAAGTGTTTCACTCAAATCAGATAACGGGGGCAAGAGTAAGGGCCCCATGCTCCTAGACTTGAATGTTTTGGGGTCGCTCATGTGCAAGCCCCCACACTTAGGGATAGACAATGCCTGTCCTACAAACTCTCCGTTAAAATGTTTCTAACGGCCTAAGACCCACATACCTACGGGACCGCCTCTCCTGGTACGCCCTGCGGAGGACCTTCAGGTCCACAAATGACAACATTTTGGAGGTCCCAGGTCACAAGGTGGTTAGATTGGTCTTCACTAGGGCCAGGGCCTTTTCAGTACTGGCCCCTACTTGGTGGAACGCTCTGTCACAAGAGACTAGGGCCCTGCAGGACTTGACATCTTTCCGCAGGGCCTGCAAGACAGAGCTGTTCCGCCTGGCCTTTGGTTTGGACTCAGTCTGACCCTTATGTTTCCCTCCCCTTATGGTTTTGATCCATGGGCTACTTTTAAAATGAGGCTGCATTTTAAATTGCATTTTAACCTGTATTTTAAATTAGTTCCCCGCCCCATTATGTTTTTACTGTAATTTTACTGGTGTTAGCCGCCCTGAGCCCAGCTCTGGCTGGGGAGGGCGGGGTATAAATAAAATTTATTATTATTAATATTATTACCCTTCCAGTTAAGCCACATGGTCTTCCACCATAAATTGAAAGAAAGCATGAACACACTCCATGAGAGCCAGTGTGGTGTAGTGGTTAAGAGTGGTAGACTCGTAATCTGGTGAACCGGGTTCGATTCCCTGCTCCTCCACATGCAGCTGCTGGGTGACCTTGGGCCAGTCACACTTCTCTGAAGTCTCTCAGCCCCACTCACCTCACAGTGTTTGTTGTGGGGGAGGAAGGGAAAGGAGAATGTTAGCCGCTTTGAGACTCCTTAGGGTAGTGATAAAGCGGGATATCAAATCCAAACTCTTCTTCTTCTTCTCCAAGGTCTTCAGCTTGTCAGGGGAGGAGTGAGTCATTCTGTGACCTTGGAAAAGCATGAGATCCTTCCCTTCCCTCACCATGCATTTCCCGTGCACACCTGAGGGGGTGGGAAGCTACCAGTGCATGACCTAATGGGTTCACAAAACAAATTATGTTATCTATTAACATTCAGCGAAACACATGTAGCACTAGAGGACTACACAGACAAACCCCCGAGGCCAAGGAGTCATCGACCACAGTTAATCATGAGCCAGCAATCTACGCTTCTGCTGATGACGGCAGATCAAAAGCGATCTGATTCCGTGACCGCTAACGCTCAGTGATCCCTTACTAATTTCCTCCACCACATCATAGAGGAGGAATTCTGCTTCATTATGCAGGCCTACCAGGAAGACACATTCTCCCGGCTCTGTGAACTGTAGGTGGCTGTGGGTTTTTTAGGTAAGCTATTCAACACCTTGCAATTTACAGCTTAAGGCTTTTGGTATTACTTTTTGGAGGTGAGAACATCTGGGAACTCTATGAAATGGCTTTGTCGCAGCCTTACTGGGCTAAGAGAACTAGGTAAGTATCGTGGTAGGTTTTCAATCCTGTTTCACCCAGGATTAATAAACACAAGTGTCTGAGGATTGGTGGAAATCATTTCACAATGATCTGAAGTCTGGGGTGAACTAATAATCTCCTAAACCCATTCCTACTCAGCTAACCCCATCTACCTTCCACCACAGTCCTCTTGTGACTATCAAAATTGCCACCACTGCAGGTGTAATACTCTTCAAATCCACCCTCTACTTCCGCACTCCAGACACAAACTTCAAAAATAGTTTGTTACCATTTTGTTTTGTTTTCATTAATGAAATGAGTCTTTCCTCGACTTTTAAGTGAGGGTTGAGGGATCTGTTTTCCACCCACAGGGGCAATGGCCGCACTCTGCCCTTCATCTAGGCAAGGCAAGAGTCCTTAGCACACTTCAAGGATGCATTACGGACAGGCAAAAATGCACATTACCCAAGAGGAGAGGTTTTTAAATCTATTAGCTCTAACATACTTAAAGGTGCTCAAAAGCCAACAAGCTATTGAAGCCACTTCCGCCATGCGCTAAAAGTACACCTACCTTCGCTCTTAGGGAGTGGCGGGGGAAAGAGAGGAGAAAGGAACAAGGTATTTCCTCTGGCTAGTAACCCTGAGGAATATTTGTGCAAGCACGAAGGACAAAGACAGGAGCCATTATATGACTTAAACAGCTGTGAGTTTACATACTGGCAAATATTTGCACACATTAGTGCCACCTAAGTCGCTCGCCCTTTTGTGATAAGAGAGACCTTGCTTCCATTTGAACATCGGAAGATGCCTTATGCTAAGTCATTAGTCCATCAAGCTTGGTTTTTTTATCTATACAGACAGGCAGTGGTTCTCTAGTGTTTTGGGCTGGGGTGTCTCCCAATTGTACCTGGAGATTCTGGGGGTTGCACCCGGGAAGGGCGTTCTGCATGCAACGTCTGCCCCTAAGCTGTAGCTCTTCCCCAAAGGGGAAAAAAAAAGTTCTACTGTCAAGACCGGAACTTGCAGATTCAATTCTTACTTGACTTGATTTATGAACCTTGATTCCTGCAAACTACTATGATCCACTCATGCCCAAATTTTGCTCAGCCCTTCGATCTGCATGATTGTTGTTGTTTAGTCATTTAGTCGTGTCTGACTCTTCATGACCCCATGGACCAGAGCACACCAGGCACTCCTGTCTTCCACTGCCTCCCGCAGTTTGGTCAAACTCATGCTGCTAGCTTCGAGAACACTATCCAACCATCTCGTCCTCTGTCGCCCCCTTCTCCTTGTGCCCTCCATCTTTCCCAACATCAGGGTCTTTTCCAGGGAGTCTTCTCTTCTCATGAGGTGGCCAAAGTATTGGAGCCTCAGCTTCAGGATCTGTCCTTCCAGTGAGCACTCAGGGCTGATTTCCTTCAGAATGGAGAGGTTTGATCTTCTTGCAGTCCATGGGACTCTCAAGAGTTTCCTCCAGCACCATAATTCAAAAGCATCAATTCTTCAGCGCTCAGCCTTCTTGATGGTCCAGCTTTCACTTCCATACATCACTACTGGGAAAACCATAGCTTTAACTATACGGACCTGCATGATACAAGTGCATTTATTGGGGAACCTTGTGAAGTTAACCCTTAAGAAAAGTGGGAGTGAGGGAAGAGACATTGCAATGCAGGCTTTGTACGTTGCCTTTCAGGAAAGAGAGGGAAATCTGAGAATGTCCCTGTCTTGAGAATGCTTCCCACAGGATGCTGTTCCTTTCCCCCAAAGAACAGTGATAAATGAGCCAGTGCAAATGGGGCTTTACAGCTGGGAGACAGAAGGAATAAGTGAGCCTGGAGAACTTTTGCAAAACACACGTGTTAGGCAGGGAGCAGAAGTAAACCATACCAAACTCTTAAACACTTTCAACAGTCATGGCTTTCCCCAAAGAATCTGGGACCTGCAGTTCTGTGAGGGGTCTAATTCTCAGAATCCTACACAAACTACAGTTCCCGGTATTCTTTGAGGGGAGTGGTGGCTTTTAAAGAGCTTGAAATGTATGGTCTGAATGTGACCCTAAGTTAAGAAAGTCATTTGAAGCCAAGTAGCTCTGCCAACTGCAGAAATGTGTTTTTTATTTAAGGTTGGGACAGAACTGGGTTACAAAGTCAGCCTTTCGTTTGTCACATACCCCCGGTGCTCCATCTTCGTACCAGAATCCTGGCTGCATGACCCAAGAGGTCGCCATCTTGGAACTGAATCTACAAATGAACTGCATGGCTGCCTAACTTTTTACTGCATTTCCCCTCTTCTTTTCCTCATCCCGCACATTCCTCGTGCCTTTGTGTAACATCTTGCCTGATCTAGAGTTCCAGAGAACTCAAAAGCTTTGCCAAACTCCTGTGGCATTTTGGTTGGTCCTAATAAAAGGTATTACCCAACTGTGGAATTTGAAGTGGTTCGGGTTCTCCCCCCAATAGACAAATATTGCCAGCTATACTTTTTATGTGCCAAACAAACAAAAAAAGAAAGAGTTAATGGCCCAAATACATAGTCAGATGGACAGCATATAAAATAACAACAATAACTACTACTACTACTACTACTACTACTACTACTACTACTACTACTATTAATCCTGTTCCCAGTGGCCACCCAGGTGTCTATGGGAATCCCAAAAGCAGCACCTGAACTTCGTAGCACAGTCTAAGTGAACACACTCTCATTTTAGTTCCACTGAATTTTTATTTTAAAAAAACCCACCAGGCACTTGACATAGAATTGATCTAAATGTCACCCATTCCCTGCCAATTTATATTTCTCATCCAGTTTCAGAGATGAAAGCTCACTTCATGATAATGCATCTTCAACAGCTAAGATGCTTGCATCTTCGCCATCTATCATCTGCGGCTGAAAGATTGCAAGTGTCATTTTGGAAGATGAAGGAATTGCAGGCATTAGCAATAGGGGGAGTGATGTATTGCGTTTTCAATCTAATGTCCATCTGGGAAGGATTAATATGGCCATATCATACCACCCCACAGATAGCAGCCAAAAATATATGGGATTTTTACATGGTTTTCATTTCTTCACATTCTGTCATCCCTCTCTAGCCATCTCTCCCCATAGGTGGGGTCCCCTGTTCTTATTCAAAATGATCAGCCTTTCTTCAGCTATAGCATCTCTCTCTCTCTCTCAGATTAACCACATGTAAACAGATATTTTTTAAACCCCCAAAAGTTCCAGGCTACATTTCAATATCTCATTGATTAAAAGTCAAGCTAACAGGATGGGCCATGAATCTTACGCCACTGCAGCCTTGGAAAAGCTTGAACTCACACAAATCCTTGGATATCCACAGCATAAAAACTGGTGATCCCTGATTTGAACAGTGGGTGATCCTGTTCACATGAAAGAACACATTACACAGCTTCTGCATACATTGTCCAACTGATTTAGAAACAGTGAAGCAGAATAGCAGCTGTAAAAAGGATTAAGTGATTGTTGATATTAGCCAAGAATGGGAGAAACATAGCGTGACGCTATAAATTTGAAGCGAGTCCAAAACTGCAATTTATGTACATAGCAGATTTATGCAGAGGGCAGAAAGGAGAGCAGGTGGTACCCATGCTAGATAGGACAGTCAAACTCTGTAGCTGGCTCTCCCAGACGAGACCCAATCCTAAAAGTATTCCAATGAGAATCATTATAATTATTGTCTTGCACAACCTATGCAATCTTGCAATGTCGCAATTATAATATTTTGCATTAGGAAGACTGAAAACCCATCATCCTGTCTATTCCTGGCTTCTGAACCGAAGTGCCAAGAGAACACTGGTATTGTAATTCTAACAAGTTCTACTTTGCATAGGATTAAAATCTTAGTAAGGAGAGAAGAAGCAGTGTAGAACACTCACCAATACTAATTTCATCATCCGTCTCAGCATCTCCAATGCACTCAAACTGAAAATCTTGAAGCGACTGGGAAAACTTTTGTACTGCTATGGATAGATCTGTAAAAGAAAAAGATCGAAAATGATCAGAGTGTACATTGCAGAGAAATACATATTTGGAATACACTTACTGTAAATGTGTGTGTGTGTGTGTGTATTCTCTCCTGTATCCTGGTATACTTGATTACATGATTCAAGGTAAGGGACACATCGAAGGATAATGAAGGATCACATAACCTTGCTTGATGTAAACACTTAAGAAAATAAAAACCAGAAAGCACACACACACCACCACCACAGATAGACAGGACACAGGTACACTTTGGAGGATGAATGGCGGCTTACAGATTGAGCTTGAATCCTGACAAGACAGAAGTACTGTTTCTGGGGTACAGGAGGCGAGCAGGTGTGGAGGACTCCCTGGTCCTGAATGGGGTAACTGTGCCACTGAAGGACCAGGTGCGCAGCCTGGGAGTCATTTTGGACTCACAGCTGTCCATGGAGGCACAGGTCAATTCTGTGTCCAGGGCAGCTGTCTACCAGCTCCATCTTGTACGCAGGCTAAGACCCTACCTGCCTGCAGACTGTCTTGGCAGAGTGGTGCATGCTGTAGTTATCTCCCGCTCAGACTACTGCAACGCTCTCTACATCCCATTGTTTTCTATTGATACACTGTATTCTCTGCAGCCCTGCTTTTGCAAATCCTGGAGAACACACTGGAAACTGAATTGCAGTTATTCAAAACAGAAGCTCATCTGGCAGTCTTCTCGATATATTGAACTGCTGCGCTGCCTCTAATATTTTACGTAATGTGTGTTCTTTATTACAAAACACGTGGAGTTAAATGCACTCTCGGCGAATGTCCCGCAGACTCACTGGATGCTTCTTATTCCTAGATATGCAGAAAACATCTACTGAAGCAATGCCTCATTCTCGTTTGACAGCTGCACATATGAGAGGAGACAGCAGAGCTTCTGCTGCACAAGTGTGAAGAGTAGAGGTTTTTGGCAAGTACCATTACCCTTAATTCTTCTTTCCGGGAGGTATCCAACTAAACAGTTCTGCTAGCACAAGGGGGTTTTAGCTGCACAGGGAACTTCTCCGCTTTCTCCTCTCCCTTACAACTCCTAAATCTATTCTGGGGTTTTCCCCAATCCTCCAGAACAAATACAAAGGGCAGACAAGGAGCAGGCAGGGAGGGGCGAGGCTACAGTAGTTCGACTGTGCAGCTAAAACCCACAGCACTTGCCTCAAAACTGAGAGATCCAGAAGAAGCAACAGGGACATTTCACCTACAGTGGTACCTCGGGTTAAGAACTTAATTCGTTCTGGAGGTCCGTTCTTAACCTGAAACCGTTCTTAACCTGAGGTACCACTTTAGCTAATGGGGACTCTAGCTACCACCACTCAACCGCCGCACTATTTCTGTTCTCATCCTGAAGCAAAGTTCTTAACCTGAGGTACTATTTCTGGGTTAGCGGAGTCTGTAACCTGAAGCGTCTGTAACCTGAAGCATCTGTAACCCGAGGTACCACTGTACTCAGTTCCTGTGAGAGACCGCGCTAGCAGACCAAGACAGAAACCAGGTGAGTAACCATACAGAAAAAGATGAAGATAATCTATTTCACCCAGGAATCACTGAGACTACCACACGCCTGCAAGCAACCTTGGTCAGAATCAAGTACAGTCGTACCTTGGATTCCAAACGCCTTGCGAGTCGAACGTTTTGGCTCCCAAACGGCGCAAACCTGGAAATGAGTGTTCCAGTTTGCAAATGTTCTTTGGAACCCAAATGTCTGACACAGCTTCTGCGGCTTCCGATTGGCTGCAGAAGCTTCATGCAGCCAATCAGAAGCCACACCTTGGTTTCCAAACGTTTTGGAAGTCGAACGGACTTGCGGAATGGATTCCTTTCAACTTCTGAGGTACAACTGTATAGGTACAACTTCTGTAGTTATTGGAAATACATTACTTCTGGTAAATGAACCACCATAGCACTGGAGGGCCATGAAAATTTCTGCCCTGGGCCAATTGGAAACAGAATTGTTAGATTCAAAAATTAAGAACTTGTCAAGAATGTATAACTTGCTGTTGAAATGGAACACTCAGGACGAAATGGTGAAATCAGCTATGATAAAATGGGCACAAGACGTTGGACATAACATAATGATGGCTGACTGGGAACAGTTATGGACCACAGGTATGAAATTCACGGCATGTAATGCCCTAAGAGAGAATTTAATGAAAATGATTTATAGGTGGTACATGACACCAGTCAAGCTTGCAAAAATTTACAATTTACCCGACAATAAATGTTGGAAATGTAATGAGACTGAAGGTACATTCTTTCACCTTTGGTGGACATGCCCAAGGATTAAGACATTCTGGGAGATGATTTACAATGAAATGAAAAAGGTATTTAAATATACCTTCCTGAAGAAACCAGAGGCCTTTCTCCTGGGCATGGTCGGCCAATTGGTGCCAAAGAAGGACAGAACTTTTTTTTATGTATGCAACAACAGCAGCAAGAATACTCATCGCGAAGTATTGGAAGACACAAGATTTACCCACCCGGGAAGAATAGCAGATGAAGTTGATGGACTATATGGAACTGGCGGAAATGATTGGCAGAATCCGAGACCAGGGAGAAGAGTCGGTGGAAGAAGACTGGAAAAAGTTTAAAGACTATTTACAGAAATACTATAAAAATAATGAATGTTAGAAAAATGTTGGAATGAAGTTATATGGCTTTAGTAGAAATGTTACAAGGAACTAAGTACAAATAGATTATTAGTGTATTAAAGGAAAAAATAAGGTTAGAATATGTTAAGATAATTATAGGACAGAAAACAGAGGAAGATGGAAAGGAATTGCTGAAACAATTAACAGAAGTGGAATACAAAAAGGGAGGTGTGAGGAAATCGTTGAAACAAGTGAATGAAAGATAAGATATTGAAATTGTTTGATGCGTCTAAAATTGTTTCTGTTTTGTTTTGTTAGTTTAATGTGTTAGTGTTATGTAGTGTTTTTGTTTTGTATTGTATTGTCTTGTTTAATTTTTTTGTAGTGTTCAAACTGTTGGAAAAGTAATAAATATTATTATTTTTTTTTTTTAAAAAAGAAAATTTCTGCCCTGGGCGTTTTAGACATTTCTACCCATGTACTATCTGAAACCAAATGGGTTGCCAGGTGTGAAATATATTGACATATTTTTAGCTCTCCTACCCCACTAATACATCACCTTGCAGACAAAGGTCCGTATAGTTAAAGCTATGGTTTTCCCAGTAGTGATGTATGGAAGTGAGAGCTGGACCATAAAGAAGGCTGGTCACCGAATAATTGATGCTTTTGAATTATGGTGCTGGAGGAGACTCTTGAGAGTCCCATGGACTGCAAGAAGATCAAACTGATCCATTCTGAAGGAAAGCAGCCCTGAGTGCTCACTGGAAGGACAGATCCTGAAGCTGAGGCTCCAATACTTTGGCCACCTCATGAGAAGAGAAGACTCCCTGGAAAAGACCCTGATGTTGGGAAAGATGGAGGGCACAAGGAGAAGGGGGCGACAGAGGATGAGATGGTTGGACAGTGTTCTCGAAGCTACCAGCATGAGTTTGACCAAACTGCGGGAGGCAGTGGAAGACAGGAGTGCCTGGCGTGCTCTGGTCCATGGGGTCACGAAGAGCAGGACACGACTAAACGACTAAACAACAACAACAGAAACCCCACTAATATGGTTGGTGCCAAGTCTAAAAAGACTTTTCCGCACCAGATAAAAAGACCTCCTTATTTTCTCAGGTCTTAGGGCGAGTGTGCCTCTTAGGTTTGCTGTTAGGATTATCAGTTGTAACTGCTACACACGTTTTATGGTTTCATTATCTGATAGCTTTATCATTGCATTTGTAACCTGCTCTGGGATTCCTTTTCGTAACAAAGAGTGGAGGCTAGAAATATCTTAAGTAAATAAATGAACATGGAGATTTTAAGCTTTGGCCTCAGCATGAGAGGTCAGGGTGAACAGAAACGCCACTGCAATATTTGTAAAGTCTGAGGCACTTCAGTGAAATGGACATTCATTCACTCTTTACAGCTCAATGGAAATGTCCCCTTTTCCGTTGCTTCTGAGTTTATCAGAGGGGGTAAGCAGGCACATGTCAACGTGGGTGGAGAGGGGAGAAATAAATGATGGGCTGCACCCAGCAAGAAGCAGGCGCAGAGGGGAACTAGCCATGGGTGCAAGATGAAATGACCTCATTAAACAGAACAAAACAAGTGTTTGAATATCACTGCTATGTATAGTCTGGGAATGGCTGCACCCCGTTCCAAAATTCAGCAACTAAATAGCGGGCTGACAGGCCAAACATCCGATCCACGGAACACAGTTGTTGCAGGGGTGTGTGGGTGTGTTTTTAAACTGGATGTCTGGAAGTTGCAGTCCTGGTTTACATCCCCCAAGTGCCCCTTGATAAATACATCTACAGACCAAGCTTCTTAAGATTCCCATTTAAATATATCCCAATTTCAGATGTAGTGCTACAGCTGCTGTTTGTTTTTGGAAGCAAACTGGACTAGACTGTTCTCCTCACTGGTCAAATGCCACCATTTTGGGGAAAGATATCACATGTTTCCTCATCCACACTAATGACAGGATGTGTTCAGATTGAGAACTGTGGTTGTAGTCACACTTGAGATTTCCACTCTATTCATGGAGGAGAACAGATATCATGAACATCTTGATTTAACTGTTTTGGTCTGAGCTAGGGATAACTTTTGTACTTTTATGCTGTGCACTGCCCTGAGATCTTCGGATGAAGGACGGTACACAAATTTAATAAATAAATAATAATAAAAACCTCCTGCCAAAATGGCTCATGAAATGACAGTTGCTCAAAATATATACCCAAAATGCCACACAGAATATGGGAAACGACATACATTTCCTTGCACATACAATAAATAAAAAGATTCAGAACTATTCTGAGTCTTCCACAATTGGAAGTCTTCAAGCAGAGGTCGGATAGCTATCTGTCATGGATAGCTTCAGTTAAGATTCCTACATTGAAGGGGGGCTGGACTAGATGACCCGTGGTGTACCTTCCAACTCTACAATTCTAGGATTCTATGTGGAAGCACGCAGGAAAACCTGGAAAGGAAGCAGCAGCTATAGTCTGACAAACAGTACATCTGAAAAGGCCCTAAAAGGTAAAGGTACCCCTGACCGTTAAGTCCAGTCGCAGACGACAATGGGGTTGCGGCACTCATCTTGCTCTGTAGGCCGAGGGAGCCAGCGTTTGTCCGCAGACAGCTTCCAGGTCATGTGGCCAGCATGACTAAGCTGCTTCTGGCGAACCAGAGCAGTGCATGGAAACTCTGTTTACCTTCCCGCCGGAGCGGTACCTATTTATCTACTTGCACTTTGATGTGCTTTCAAACTGCTGGGTGGGCAGGAGCTGGGACCGAACAACGGGAGCTTACTCCATTGCGGGGAATCGAACCGCTGACCTTCCAATCAGCAAGTCCTAGGCTCAGTGGTTTACACCACAGCGCCACCCGTATCCCTACACACACAAAAAACAACAACAACCCACCACTGGTCCTGTGACCATTCTGAATACAATCTACTATATTAAACCACTACTAAACTGCACTGTCCTGCCAACCTAGCAGTTTGAAAGCACGTCAAAGTGCAAGTAGATAAATAGGTACCACTCCGGCGGGAAGGTAAACGGCGTTTCTGTGCGCTGCTCTGGTTCGCCAGAAGCGGCTTAGTCATGCTGGCCATGTGACCTGGAAGCTGTATGCCACTCCCTATGCCAATAAAGCGAGATGAGCACCGCAACCCCAGAGTTGGCCACAACTGGACCTAATGGTCAGGGGTCCCTTTACCTTTACCTAAACTGCACCGACATTTTTTCCCTACAGTCGAGCAGTATATAAACTTTATGAAATAAATAAATCTAATGCTGTGTGCTTCTCCTATAAAAGCCCAAGCATTATAAAACCAGCAATTGCATGGAAACACCCTCTGCTTTGGGGATTATGCGTCAACCCACACACAGCTTGATGTGTCGAGTCAGAAACATATGGCATAGGGAGGGTTTTTATAAAAGGAAATGTTATCGTGGTTGTAAAACACCAAACCCATTTGTTACGCAAAACGCTGAGCGAGATGAAGGCACTATGAGAAAACACATCCCTCGGTAACGATCGCTTTTAAAGCAGTGGTTTTCAAAAACATCCTGCTTTCAGAGAATCGCTTTCCCACATCAACTCAGATGGTAGAGCATAGGACTCTCAAGTCTCAGGGGTGTGGGTTTGACCCCCACATTGGGCAAAGGACGCCTCCATTGCAGGGGGCTGCAAAAGATGACCCTTGTGGTCCCTTCCAATTCTACAATTTTGACTGAACTGGATGAATCAAAATAGCAGTCCGAACTTTTCAAAACTTCACCAGGTTTGGAGAGTGGTGTTATCATTCCTGAGCAATACCACAGACAAGACTAAAAGGTTACAGAAAGGTAGCCGTGTTGGTCTGCCATAGTCAAAACAATTTTTTTTCCCCCTTCCAGTAGCACCTTAAAGACCAACTAAGTTAGTTCTTGGTATGAGCTTTCGTGTGCATGCACACTTCTTCAGATACACTGAAACAGAAGTTGCCAGATCCTTCTATATAGTGAGAAGGTGGGGAGGGGTATTACTCAGAAGGGTGGTGGGAATGGGGGATTGGCTGATAGCTGTGATCAGCCTGTTGACGACTCTTAACGACTGCAATAGGTCTTACAGGAAAAAGCAAGGGGTGAGAAGGTGAAAAATGGCTTTGTCATGTATAATGAGATAAGAATCCAATGTCTTTGTTCAGACCAGGTCTCTCCATGGTTTTAAGTTTGGTAAAGGGTAAAGGGACCCCTGACCATTAGGTTCCAGTCGTGGCCGGCTCTGGGGTTGCGACGCTCATCTTGCTTTACTGGCCAAGGGAGCCAGCGTACAGCTTCCGGGTCATGTGGCCAGCATGACTAAGCCGTTTCTGGAGAACCAGAGCAGCGCACGGAAACACCGTTTACCTTCCCGCCGGAGCGGTACCTATTTATCTACTTGCACTTTGACGTGCTTTCGAACTGCTAGGTTGGCAGGAGCAGGGACCGAGCAACGGAGGCTCACCCGCTCGCGGGGATTCAAACCGCTGACCTTCTGATCGGCAAGTCCTAGGCTCTGTGGTTTAACTCACAGCACCACCCGCGTCCCACATACAAGACTGCTTGCAGGTTTATTCATCCATCCTGCTTTTCTTTCATTGGGTGCTCAAGTTGTCTAAAAAAAACACCTAAAAACAAAGCAAGAGAAATAGCTTTTTTTAAAAAAAAAAAAAGTTTAAAGGCTTGGTAAGAGAGAGAACAGAGGCAACAGGAAAAACGTGAGGCAGTGATTCTTTGGCAGGAAAATAATCTGAGGGGCAAGGGATAAGACCCCCTTCCCTTTAGTTTGCAGCTTTGGCAGTTGTATTATACAAAATATTTGAGATCTCCACTTAGCTGTTGTTCTGGCACACTTTCACAGTATAGAAAAGAGTGTGGGGAAATGTACTTTATAAATAAAGGAGGACAAGACTGCCAACTAGTATGAGGTGTTTGGGCTTTGAATCTCGGGGTCTCCCCCCTCTCTAATAATCATTTATTTATACCCCACCCATCTGGCTGTGTTTCCCCAGCCACCCTGGGCGGCTCCCAATAGAATATTAAAAGCACAATAAAACATCAAACATTAAAAACTTCCCTAAACAGGGCTGCCTTCAGGTGTCTACTAAAAGTCAGATAGTTGTTTATTTCTTTGACATCTGACGGGAGGGCGTTCCACAGGGCAGCACCACCACCAACAATATAGCCCTGCTAGGTAGGAAAGAAAACTTGGGACTTCAAGCTACCAGAACAATCAACAGCCAGGAAACTAGATCAATAATCAAAAATACGCTGAAGGAACAAGTGCGCCCTGCTGACATGTACAGGACCCCCAACAGCTGCCGTGCCCAATACAGCCAATTTCATTCCTGCCACTGTGGGACACCTCCCTTTTTTCACCCTCGCTTTTCTTTTTCCATAGCTAAGATTGTAAACACACCAGCTGGGAAAGTGATTATGCTTAGCGAAGCCTGGAAGAATTAAAAATGGCTTTAAAATAGGAATAAAGAAGTATTTAGAAGAAGTAAGTTAATATTACCAGGCATATCCGATGGGGCCCAACGATTAGAGAAGGCATCCCCAAACTAGGCCCCCCAGATGCTTTGGGACTACAACTCCCATCATCCCTAGCTGGACCAGTGGTCAGGGATGATGGGAATTGTAGTCCCAAAACATCTGGAGGGCTGAGTTTGGGGGTGCCTGGATTAGAGGAACACATAAGGGGACCCTGAAGTCTTTACTGCCACCCATCCTATTCTGTTTCACCTCAGGTAGCCTCCCCCTTGTACAACCCTGATTTTAAACTGGCCGGGGTATTTTCCCCTTTTCACAAACACCCCACTCCTCTCAACTGCTAGAGAAAAAAGCCAAATGTGCATAAATATATTTTAAAGTAGTAGCAGTGAAGTAAAAGAATGCATGCCGCAACACATTAGCAGCCAATGCAAGACATTTAAAGCACTATTCTACCATTTTAGCAATCACTGTTCCCCCCCCCCAAGAATCCTGGGAACTATAGTTTTTTAAGGGTGCTGAAAGTTATTTGGAGAGCCCAATTCCCAAGTGCTTTAGCAATCCTTCCCAGGAAACTCTCTGGGAATTGTAGTTCTGTGAGGGGCATAGAGACCCCCCAACAACTCTTATAGCACCCTTAACAAACTACAGCTCCCAAGATTCTTTGATGGAAGGCATGATTGTTCAAAGGGGTACTGGTAGAATGCATTACATGCATGATGCAGGTAAGACAGAAACAGCAATAAATCAGAGAGAGAAAGAGCTGGGCGGGGGGACTCTAAACTTTTTTTAACAAAACCCACTGGCTTAGACCAACAGTCCTTTAACAGTGCAGAGACAGAAACTATGCAGCCAGCAGCAGCCTCTCTGTGCAAAGCCTTTTTCCTGTGGACAGATGTGAGTTATAGTCCAAAACTAGGGTGGCCCTGTGGTCTAAACCACTAAGCCTCTTGTGGCTTGCTGATCAGAAGGTCGGCGGTTCGAATCCCCACAACGGGGTGAGCTCCCATTGCTCAGTCCCTGCTCCTGCCAACCTAGCAGTTCGAAAGCACCTCAAAGTGCAAGTAGATACATAGGTACCGCTCCGGCAGGAAGGTAAACGGGGTTTCCGTGCGCTGCTCTGGTTTGCCAGAAGCGGCTTAGTCATGCTGGCCACATGAGCCGGAAGCTGTCTGCGGACAAACGCCGGCTCCCTCGGCCTGTAAAGCGAGATGAGCACCGCAATCCCATAATCGTTCGCGACTGGACTTAACGGTCAGGGGTCCCTTTACCTTTACCTTAGGAGGACATCAGTTTGCAGACGGCAGCTCTATGGTCCAGCTTACCACCTCAGCAAAAACCAGTGCCTGAGCTGGCAAACTTGAGCATTCTTACAAACAAAGATAACTCTATATCATCTATCTATCTATCTATCATCTATCTATCTATCTATCTATCTATCTATCTATCATCTATCTATCTATCTATCATCTATCTATCTATCTATCTATCTATCTATCTATCATCTATCTATCTATCTATCTATCTATCTATCTATCATCTATTTATCTATCATCTATCTATCTATTGCTTCAAAAGGATGGGGACACTTTTCTATCACCACTCTGAAATCCCTTATGATGAATCAGAAAAAGGCTATATTTTAATGCAAGGTGGGAAACCTGAGGCTTGCAGTCAGCCAAGGTAGTTCATCACCCCACATAATGTGCCGTCCCCCCCCCCCCCAAACACAACTCTTGTGGCTTCCCACCTGTAATAACGCCTTTTACAGGTCAGTATAAAATCAGGGTCTCTGGCAGCGAAAACTAGACACAAGCAGCCTCCGCAAACCCCTCTGCTACCCTGATAAAGACAGTGACTGTTTGCTGGTTGTTTGCAAGAGACGTCAGCCAGTCAAAGGGGAAAACCCACGCTGTCGCAGAGCAGAGCACGTCCTGCCAAAAAAATGTAAAGGCAAAAAGGCCTTTTTGACAGAGCGTTTGTTGTCCTCGTCAGTGAATGCTCCCTCACATATCTGCTCAATGCTTTGCATTTCCGTCGTGTGTCAGCTTGCAAGCAACGGAATAATAATGAGCCACGTGATGCCGTTTGGGGGCTGACTTCTCTCCTCAAGTCAGGGATGCAAGTCAGAACTGTTCCTCATAGAAAGAAGTGGACTGGAGGTGGGAGACAGAAAGGTTTATAAACAAGAGTCCCACTATTCCTCATCTTCCGTACATTTGAAGTTGCTCAATAAAAGAGAAGTGAAAAAGTGATCCTCTACTGCTCCACTCTCTCTCTTTCAAGACCTGTGGATCATCTAACTCAGCCTTCCACCAACCTGGTCTTCTCCAGATGTTTTGGACTACAATGGCTGGGCTGGCGCAGATGAGAGTTGTAGTCCACAGCATCTGTGAGAGCACCAGGTTGTCGAAGGTTGATTTAACCATTTCCATTTTTCACTATGTACATTACTGGTTCATGCACACTGATATCTGGCTTATTGCTGCCATGATTTCAACTTTCCTCCAAAGCAAATGAACCAAACAGAAATTTGCCGGTCCACACAGGCATACTACTACAGTGGTACCTCGGGTACCTTTGCATACTACTACAGTGGTACCTCGGGTTACATACGCTTCAGGTTACATACGCTTCAGGTTACAGACTCCGCTAACCCAGAAATAGTGCTTCAGGTTAATAACTTTGCTTCAGGATAAGAACAGAAATCGTGCTCTGGCGGCACGGCGGCAGAAGGAGGCCCCATTAGCTAAAGTGGTGCTTCAGGTTAAGAACAGTTTCAGGTTAAGAACGGACCTCCGGAACGAATTAAGTACTTAACCCAAGATACCACTGTACTTTTTTTTAAAAAAAAGTATTTTCAGTCTCCAATGGCCTACCGCACTAAAAATAGACACATAGTGGTGACCGTAAGATTTAAAAATGTGCAGCTGATGCAAGGCAAAGGAGTCAAGATTTCCAAAGTTCTTTGATGTGGCGAATCTGACTTTAGCTATGGAGTTTTAGATTTCAGCTTGAGCTCAAGGCAACGAACAGTATATTGAAGAAATCTTGAAACACACACACATACAGCAGTAGTTCAAAAAAACAAAAGAAGAGAATAAAAGGATTTAAAAGTACAATAGTCATTAAAAATAATCGCATCACAGTTGTCTGGAAAGGGGGCAACCATTCACCAGTTGTCCTGTGAGGGGGCAACCATTCACGACCCAAAAGCTTCCCTGAAAAAAATAAATTCTAACCACTCAGAAGAGGGCCTTAAAGAGCATTGAAGAGGTTATCTACTTGTTCCTAAGTAGGCATATTTCTGGGGATACTGACATCACCCCTATTCTTGTGTCCCAAAGTTCTGAGTAGATGGGTAGATTTTTATAGGAAGAGAACATGTTCCTTCAGCTCTCCAGGCCCCATACTGTGTGAAGGGTTTTTAAGATCACATTTGCCTTTCATGTTCTTTTCCAGTTTGGTCCAATTTGACATGAGAGTCACATGTTCCTAATACAAGGTCATTCTTGATAGCCTGGCCACTGTGTTCTGGACGAGGTGCAGATCTAGTTTGCTCATGACTGGGGAATATATTGGTAAATTGTCCAAAACTGGCATGGAGTTCAGATCGCGACACCAATTTCAGACCAGCAATACATCGCGCCAGCTGAAACTGCCTGCTGACAGGAAAGACACAAGCAGGCAGATGGAGTCTGAAAAGGTTCTGGCGAGCACCCAATTCAGTCACATTTTATATAGCGGGTTCTCCTTCATGGAGAGCACGTGTTGCGGTGGGGGCAACCATGACATACCTTGCTGTCGGGCAGGTTAATATGGATGGTCACGAATTTGATAGGGCACCTCTAATTGTTGCTGGGGAGAATTTAATGTTGCAAAATTGTTTGATTGATGGGGGTGGTATTTATTCCCTGCGCGCAGCGTTGAGCTTCCTCTTTTCACTGCGCACATCGGATCACCCGCCCACCCTCCTTATATTTAGGGTTTGTTCGCGCTGACCTTGCAATGCCTGTCAGTTGGTCGTCTGCTTTGGAGCAGGGGCCTGGTAGGAATGTTTACCATTTGGCTGATTGGCTGTTGCCATTTGGTTTTTTGCCTACTGCGGAGCAAATCGTCACAACTTGTAAGGTTGCGGTTAGCTGAAGGACCCCTGCCCATTAGGTCCAGTCGCGGACGACTCTGGGGTTGTGGTGCTCATCTCACTTTATTGGCCAAGGGAACCAGCGTACAGCTTCTGGGTCATGTGGCCAGCATGACTAAGCTACTTCTGGAGAACCAGAGCAGCGCATGGAAACACCGTTTACCTTCCCGCTGGAGCGGTACCTATTTATCTACTTGGACTTTGATGTGCTTTCGAACTGCTAGGTTGCAGTTAGGCACTGGTTCATTTTGGTTGGTGGAGGGGGTATGGTTGGCTGTGCCTGCCCCTTCAATGCTGCTGCTGCAAGGGTATTCCATTAAAGGAATCCAGGGACTCGCCATGCTCTTGTCCGAACCCCTGTCAAGGGGCTTGGGCCATGCAATAGCCCCTAGGAGACGTGAGAGTCTAGCGCCCAGCTTTATTCCCTCCCCAAAAACGTTTACCCTTACTGACTTCCACAGGCTTGCGGTTGTCAGTTCTGTTCCTACCTCTATGTGGGAAGAGATAGTCATTAACCAATGCCTAAGCAACCACTCACGTACTGTATTTCAATAAAGTTGCAGCCAAAATTATGCCAAAAACTAACAAAGATATTGTGTGAACTGTGTCTTTATTTGGGGGTGTCCTGGAGGGCCTTGACATGCAAACTACCAAATCTGTACACCGCTTGGAGGTTATCAGTTTTGAGCAAGCGGTTTATGAATCAAATTTTCCAATTAAATAAGGGTATCTGTCATCTTCGTCATAAGCAGCTACTGACAGAGGCTATGACCCAGGCTTTGTGTGCACATAGGCAGAGAGGACGCACACCCTGAACTTTGCTTCAGTAAATGAGTTCATATAAAGGCATCGGCATATTCTGAACAAGAAGCATGTTGGAAAATATGCTTCTGAGCTTTGACGGAAACATGCCACTATTTTCCCGAGAGGATTCCTCTGGCGTGGCAGCCTCACTGGTGAAATGTTTCACATGCACAGCCACCGCTCAGCAACAGCGATACCAAAGGATGGCATGTCTCATCAGACCTCTATCATGCCACTGTAGACAGAGCTTTCATCCGATGCACAGGCATCAGCCCAAAACGCCCGGTTTTTACGGCATGCTAAAACCAGAGGTAGCCCATGTGTTGACTTCCAGGTGTTGCTGGAATACAAGTCCCATCATCACCATCATGGCTAGAGCTGGAGCAGATGGGACTTCCATCTGGAGCACATCATATTGGGGCAACATCTGTAGCACATCATATTGACTACCCCTACACTGAACCATGATTTCAATCAACCCATAATTAAAGCAGCAGTGTCAAGCTACCCATAAGTTACTTGTTACTTCGCTGCAGTCTGTCATATCAACTCACTCCAACTGACACATGAGTATGACATACAGTGGCTCAGAACTTGCAGGGTTAAGAGTTCTGAGTGATGACGCCTCACATTCTTCGAGGCGTGGCAAAAGAACACTGACGCAAGTGGGAGTGTTCTGTATCTCTGAGAGAGAAAGACACACGCAGTGTGAGCCTAGACGCACACGGAGAGAGTCGACATGAGTTGCGTGTCGCCAGGAGATTTATAGATGTTGTGTTTTGCTAAGGAATAAAGACTTTAAAGATAAGGAGACTGCTGTGTTTCAGCCTGAGTTATTACCACACGACAGAACGTTCCTGCTTCTGCTTCTGCTGTGTTTACTCTGCTGGAGTCAAAGGTCTTTGAGAAAGGTCAGAGCCGCGCAGGAAAGTGTGCCGGACCCCGGACTAAATTGACTCACAACAGGTTATGAAGGTCAGCAATAAAGATAAGCAACGTTCGTGCGTGTGAGGAGACTGCAGCCAGAGGCCAGCTGATGAGACGCTGGGAAAGGGAGACTGCAGGCAAAGAGGCTGAGGAGCAGCCAAAGGCCAGCTAAGGAGTAGCTGGAGCCAGCCAGGAGTTTGCTGGGAGGAGCTGAGATCTGCCGGACCGGGAGGTACTCGTGAGTAGGCCGGGCCCCGGGGGAGAGATGGCAGACAGCCGTGAATCGCGTGCAGTCCCTTTTGAAGAGGCAGACGGGAAGGAGCCCTGGGTCGGTTGGCAGGCACTGAAGAGAGTGGGAGCCAGACCAGAGGGGGCTAGACGCCAGCCTGAGGGACGCCCAGAGGGGGCCAAGAGCTGCACAGAAGCTGGGGAACGCCCAGAGAGTCAAGGAGGGGCTGTGGGACGCCCTGGAAGCCCAAAGTGGGCTGGAGCCGTGTCTGAAAGCTGCTGCGATGCTTTGACACGCCAGAGAGACTGGCAGCCGTGTGCTGGAAAGCTGCTGGAAGCTGGGAAGAGGAAAGCAGTGGCTAGCTGTTCCTCTGGAGGCTGTGCACCCAAGTTTGGGGGTGCAGGCCAGAAAGGCCATTCCAAGGGTCTTGAGAGTGCCCAGGCTGTTTGGCAGGAGCTGGAGGGGGTTTGCAGAGAAACCACAGAGCTGGAAGCCAAAGGCCACATCCCCAAGCCTCAAAGCAGAAAAGCCTCTAGTAGTGCTGCTGGCAAGAGTGGGGGGGCACTGACGTCCAAAGGCAAGTTTGAAAAGTTTTCCATTCGTTGCTGTTTTGTTTGCGGTTCTCCGGAGCACCTGCGCCGAAGCTGTCCACAGCGAGACAAAGGGCAGGAAAGTCCCAAGGACATTTCCCATGGGAACCAGCCCGGGAGAAGAGGCCAGTGTGGAAAGTCCCAGGGTCGGCCGGAAGGGGAAGAAAACGTTTATCAACTGTCTGCGTCTATGGCAGTTTTGGACAGCAACAACACCTGCAGCGATAGCTCCAAGGTCGGGGGCAGCAGGAAGTCAGTTGCTAAGGCAACAAAGAAGGACAACTCCGGAGGGGGGAGAGTCCTACGTTGGGTTGTTGACTCGGCTGCGAATGCCCATTTGGTAACAGCGCCACCTGATGGACAAATGTGGAACTGCAAGGCTGTTTCAACTGAGAAAACAGTTAGATTTGCTACAGGTTCACAGGGACGTGTAACCCATGTTTCTAACATGTTTGTCTCTTTCTTACAGGCTGAATTGAAGGTTTATGTTCTCCCTGAGATAAAACATTGCCTGCTATCTGTACCGTGCCTTTTACAGGAGGGATATTCTGTGAGTTTTGAAAAAAATGTTTGCACAATTTCCAGAGGTGGAAAGCAACTGGCACGTGTTGAGAAAAATCAGAACAATCTCTTTGTTCTAGAAACACCTCTGGAGGGTGAGGGGAATACTGGGAAAGCCACTGATCACACTCATGTGTCGTGTGCTTGCGTGTGGCACAAGAGGATGTCACATGGGTCCTGTGAGGACGTCCAGATGTTATCAGAGTGCACCAAAGGTTGCAAGGTAAAAGAATGTGGTAAACCTTTGAATTGCAAGGCTTGCAGGAAAGCCAGAAACAAGGGATTTAGCCATCCCAGAATAGAGAGAGTAACCACAAAGCCTTTGAGCTTGTGCACGCAGACCTGTTTGGGCCTATGCCTCAGCCAAGTCTGGGCAAGGCCAAGTGGCTGATGGTGCTGACAGATGATTATACTAGGAACGCATGGGCTTTCACGCTGAAAGCTAAGGAGGTAGCAGCGCAACTGATCAAAGATTGGGTTGCAGAGGTGGAACAGAGGTTCTCCACCAAGGTGCACGGTTTCCAGTTTGACCGTGGTTCTGAGGTCACTGGGTCTGCACTAAAGGGTTTCTTTCGCCAGAGGGGGATACGTCACAAGGTGACTTCGCCTCAGAAGAGTGGCGTGGCAGAGCTTAGGAGTAAAGCTCTGGTTCGAGCATCCGAGATTCTACTGGATGACTCTAGTCTGCCTCACAGTTTCTGGGGGGAGGCAGCAAAAACGGCCAATTTCACGATGAACAGGTGCTACAATGCAGTGGTAGGTGACACCCCATATTTCTTGCTCAACGGACAGAAGCCACAGGTGCATTTCTTCCGTTCGTTTGGTTGCAGGGCCATAGTGCCTGTACCAAAGTGGTTGCAGCAAGAGGGTGGTCCAAGATACCAGGACATGATCTTCTGTGGGTATGAACCCGCGACCAAGGGGTGGAGATTTGCGTACCCAGAAGGTGATCAGACCAAGCTTCTGGTCAGTAAGCATGCTGAGTTCAAAGAGCAGCAGGGAAATAGTTCAAGACGCAAAGTCAGCCATGACACTGTCTCAGATTGTCTGTCTGAATCCGAATCTGAGCAGGAGGGAGAGCCAGGTAATGGTGATCTGGTCGACGATCAGGATCAGGACCAGGGGGAGGCGTCTCCACAGGTTGTGAAAGGAGTGTCCAAGAGTGAGCCCTCATCTCCTGTGTGCATAATGGAGAAAGCTCACAGACGTGTCAAGTCAGAGGGGGAGTCTTCTGATGAGGAAGACGCACACGCTGGCCCCAGTGGGTCAAGAGAAGAACCCCAGTTTGTGCCCAGGCGGTCTTCACGGGCTACAAAGGGAATTCCACCTGAGAGGTTTCAGGTCACAAATGCGTGGGTTGGTTTCGCACAGTGCGAAAGTGTGCCGGACCCCGGACTAAATTGACTCACAACACCTCGGTTTACAAACTTAATCCATTCCGGAAGTCCGTTCTTAAACCAAAACCGTTCTTAAAGCGAGGCGCGCTTTCCCTCATGAGCCCTCCCGCTGCCAGTGCCCTTCCACCGTTCGGCTTCCATTCTTAGACCAAGGTAAAGTTCTCAAACCAAGGCACTAATTCCGGTTTTGCGGAGTTTGTAAATTAAATCATTCTTAAACCGGACTGTTCTTAAACCGAGGTACCACTGTAATGTGTTTCAAGCAAGTTCACTAGAAACCATGGTTTAGCACCAAGAGTGTGGGACCTTTTTTGGGTCAAGGGTTGCGTTGCTTTCTTAGCCACCTTCCAGTGGTGGGTGGTGCCACAGGGAGAAATGGATGCAGCAATGAATGTAAATTTTATCTTTGCATAGTAAGCTAGTTTCTACCCATGTGTGCCTCCTTGTCCTCCATCAGAAATGCAAGAGGCATTTTCAGAGTTCAAGTCCATATTCCAGCCATGCAAAAACAGTAAAGAAGCAAGGGTCAGAGAGGGATGTGGCCTTGGGGAGAGTCTAGAGCAGGCATCCCCAAACTCGGCCCTCCAGACGTTTTGGGACTACAACTCCCATCATCCCTAGCTAACAGGACCAGTGGTCAGGGATGATGGGAACTGTAGTCCCAAAACATCTGGAGGGCTGGGTTTGGGGGTGCCTGCTCTAGAGTCTAGTTCAGTGTGACGTCCAAACGTGCCCAACACTTCAGTGGAGGCATTTTACGGATTCAGCTGCACGTCACAGAGCATTGTACATGTATGTACAATTCAGCTCTTGCTGGGAAGTGCTCTGTAGGCCCAGCTCATGCAATTTCCCTGAAACGAACCCGACTCCAAGGATCAAGTCCAAGATTGCTAATGGCACACTTTCATCCGCACCCCAGAATTGAGCAGGACTTTAACTCTATGAAGCAACTGAAACCATTAACTGCCAAGAGGCACTTGACAGCTGCTTGACCTCCCCTTGAGCAAACGCCCAACATTTTTTGGCCGAGGTACCTTGAGATGGACCTGTATGACAGCGTTAGGTTGGGCCTTCGGCATACAAGCCTTTTCTTTTACTTTGACTGCAAAACCGTCAAGAAGCGAGACTCCAGTTCTTTCATTCAAATCGGTGGCACGTCAAAATCCAAGAAACTACTTCTTCCTGGTTCAGCTCCTTTCCTCACTCCTTTTCCTTCCAGGGACTTCAGTTTATGGTACACTAATCAGCAGTGCACTTGCTTGACCTTTGGATTTCTATAGGCTATTGCCATGAGGGAACACTTCCAGTCTAGGCAAACCGGAACTCCGCAGTGTTTCAGACATACCCTTTCCAAATACCTGGCGCCATTCACAGTTCGCTGCCCCCCAATGAACTGCAAACTCAACTCACTAGACAGAAGCAGCTTGCAATCATACATATATTTTAGAATGAAACATGGCTGCTGCAACCAGCCTTCCTTGTTAGGTGAGGCTATCATATTCCCAGATGGATCTTTAAAGAAAATAGCAGAGAACGGATTATATCATCTTAACCAAACAAACTTCTGCAAGCTCGTTGGTATGCCCAATGAGCTGTGTATTTAGAGTCTATCAAAAACAGAGGTGGGGAATCTTAGGCTCGGGGCCATATGTGGCCCTCCGATCCCCACTATGTGGCCCTCAGAACTCTCCTCAGACCACACCCTCATAAAAAAGCTGGTTTTAATGAACCATTAAAGACTGTCCATTTCTGGGACAGATGTCCTGACAGTGCAACGTGCCATGCTTTCGCTAGCCACTGCTCTTGATCTGGACTTCCAATGGGAGGCCGCTAACAATCTGGCTGCAGCAAGAAGCATAAACACAAGAGGTCTGTGCAAGTTGGTACCACACTCTAAGAATACGAGCGCCAGGGCTGGGTCTGAGAATAATATTTGTGAGGTGATAACGGAGAGAGCATCAAAATTTTGGGTGCAGAATCTCTGAACTACGCAGCAATCCCACTACATATGAAACACTGTTCCGGTGTGTCCACTGTCTTCTCTGTTTCGACCTGTTTTGCTATGGTGTAGTGATGTATGGAAGTGAGAGCTGGACCATAAAGAAGGCTGGTCACTGAATAATTGATGCTTTTGAATTGTGGTACTGGTGGAGACTCTTGAGAGTCCCATGGACTGCAAGATGATCAAACCTATCTATTCTTAAGGAAATCAGCCCTGAGTGCTCACTGGAAGGACAGATCCTGAAGCTGAGGCTCCAATACCTTGGCCACCTCATGAGAAGAGAAGACTCCCTGGAAAAGACCCTGATGTTGGGAAAGATGGAGGGCACAAGGAGAAGGGGACGACAGAGGACGAGATGGTTGGACAGTGTTCTCAAAGTGAACAGCATGAGTTTGACCAAACTGCGGGAGGCAGTGGAAGACAAGAGTGCCTGGCATGTTCTGGTCCATGGGGTCATGAAGAGTCGGACGCAACTAAACAACTAAACAACAACAACAACAAGTTCAAACACATAGAAAATGACCAAAAATCTAACAAATCAGTTCATAAAAACACGAGCCTCCACAGAGGGGGAAAAAAACACTAAGAAAAACTGATATTCACGCCTGCAAAGACTGTACTGTGATCTCTTCAAGAACAGCAGCTGTGCTCATCTGAAGCAGCAAACATAAATGAGAGCCCCAGGCTGCCTTATAGACAAATACATCTGTCTTGTGGGATGAAGAAGCTTGCGCAACAACACATTTGCTAGGCATTAAAAGGTACCACAAGCACTCAAGTTATTATAGCCTGCATCGAGCATGGTCCCCGAGCTCAGGTGCAACTGGAAATTCATGGGTGTTTTCTGGGTTTAAAAAGTTGCTCTACAGGTTAAAGGCCGGGATCCAAAGTGCACACCCAGGAATTTGCACACACCCAGTGGGATTTTTATCCTTATTTCTTGGCCTTTGGAAGAACAGGCAACCCAATCCCACAAACCATTCCCATCACCACATGTTGAGTTTCTTTTACAGCCGTTTTCAAGATGCAGAAGTTGTTTACCATGCAAGGCAGAAAGGGGCTGAAGTTTGTGAAACACAGGCCCAGAGACTCTTGAGAGTCCCAGCCGCACTGGTTTTTTTGGATCCTGGCCACAAAAACAGCAGCGTACAATTTTTTATCTTCTCATTAATCCTTGGAACAGTCTAGTGCAGTAAGTCATGTCCCACAGACAGGAATTGTTATTTTCATTTGTTTTGTTCAATGTATACCTGCTTCTCCCTATAAAAGGCTCAAAAGCGCCTACCATAAGATACACAGAAATAACACGGTAACATAGGCGCCGACTCCATGGGGCTTGAGGGGGCCCGAGCCCCCTCAAAAATTCGTTTGGGGGGGCTCCGCCCCCCCAATAATCTCCGGCGCCCCTCCAGCAGAGCGCCATCGCCGCCCCTCCCCCAGCCCAAAATGCACAGGGGGGGCGGGCTGCATGCCTCCTGCCCTCCCTCCCGAGCAAAAGCTCCACCCAATTTCCTTTGGAGCTGATTAATAGGCGCAGCACGCTCTCCCCTATTCGCTCACGAGGAGGCGGCGCCACTTTATTTGCATATTCATGAGCTTATTTATTATTCATGAGCTTTCCCGGGCCCCCCCAATATTTTTTATAAGTCCGCGTCGCTGCACGGTAAGAAAAACTTGGCCATTTGAATACGTGTCTCTAACAGCTGGTTTACAAATTTCTGTGCCAAAGCTTGTTCCTAAGAAGATTTTAAAGTACATATTTGACAAAGTAAAATGAAAGCGACAAGCGTAAACAAGTTTGTTTTTGTGGAACACATTTATTGCATGCAGATTCCGCATTGCTATTCAGTGGAACCTCGGCTCCCGAACGCCTTGGGAGCCGAACGTTCTGGCTCCTGAACGATCAAAAGCCAGAAGTAATTGTCCCGGTTTTCGAACGTTCTTTAAAAACTGAACGTCCGGTGTGGCTTCCGAGGCTTCTGATTGGCTGCAGGAAGCTCCTGCAGCCAATTGGAAGCTGCACCTTGGTTCCTGAACCATTTTGGGAGTCAAATGGACTCCCGGAACGGATTAAGTTCGGGAACCAAGGTTCCACTGTAATTACCAGAACTAGGAATCTGTGGATGAACCCTTGCATACAAAACCAGAATTAGATTCTGGTTTGTTAATGGAAATTATAAGCCACAGTTTCCCATTGCATCTGAACCGGGAAACTGTGGTTTAAACAAATGTTGACTTAAAGCATGCACAAAGGGAGGGGACGAAGGTGCAGGCAGGCAGTCATGATGCTTCTTCTTAGATCTGATAAGTCACAGTTTAATGAATAAAACAAAGAGCGTTACACCTGAACCAGGCCATACAGATTTGAGCAAGTCATCATTTGAGCCTACCTCACAGGGCAGTTGTGAAGGTAATACTGAAATGAGGAGGACTGTGTATACTGCCTTGAGTTCTTTGGGGGAAAGGTGAGATATAAACGTAACCAATAAATTAAAAGGATGAATAAATAAAAGGCGCTCCCACAAATCAGCACTGAAATCGCTTAAGACACTCATCCTGCATGTAGTTAGGCAAAAATAGTGGCAGTCTAAGGGGAAAAGCAATGTAACTAAGGTTGGGCTGAATTTACTGCCTAGCATTTTGGAAAGCGGAGGGTGGATAAGACAGAGCACATATGGAATTAAGAGTGGTTATCTAGGCATGTCGAGTAATGAGCCCTTGGAACAACAAGAGAAGCAGCTATAGCGAGGGTCATGGGAAAGAGAAGCTTCGCTCACCCCTTTTCCTGGCAAGATTTTCTACACTTGGGTGGAGAGCAATTTGTGTTTTGCAAGAATGGGGAAAGGAGGCGGAGGACGACAACAGAATTAGAGAGCCATCTGCATATTTGGTTAAAAAGAAAAAAAGGATGAAGAAGGGGGGGAGCCTTTTGCTTTAAAGGAAATGAAACACATTCTGCAGCAAATTCCATCGATCCTTAAGAAGTCAGTGACACACAGCCGCTGATTAGCTTTCTTTGATCGTACAGCTCAGATCGCTCACATGACATTCAGGACTGCAAAAAGCAGTTGGTTCCTCTTAAGCACACATACAAAGCAAAACTGATGTGTGCAACTGCTGTTTACGCACGGCCAGGACCCAACAACTCTTGAACCCTACGTTCACTCCTGGGATTCAGTAAAACATAAAAGGGGGGTGGGTGGAGATAACTAAGCTAAGCCCACTGACAAGGAAGCTTCGGGCCAAAGAGTTCAGAATAGTTGGAACACCCTGTGCAAAATAAGGCCCTTACTGTGTAGTTAAGCAGAAGACACTCTTTATATCCTGGCATTTAAAACTACACGTTTCAGTGAAGAGAGCTGCTCTTTCATCCGAATTGCAGGCTAAACACAAAAAGATGCTCAGACGCAATTAGGGAGAGAGCAGTAACACAACTTCTATAGTAACACGCCATGCCAGAATTGCGCTGCAAAGGACACACACCCTACATTTAAAGCACTGCCTTCCTCGAAATATGTTTTGGGCGTTGTGGTTTGCCACGGGTGCTGAGAGTTGCTAGGGGGCTGCCATTCCCCTCAAAAGCTGCAATTCTTAGAGCGGCCTGGGAAGAGGGACTGATTGGCAAGTCACTCTGGGAGTTGTTGCTCTGTGAGGGAACAGCGGTGTCATAATGACTCTCAGCACCCTTGAGCATCCACCAGTTTTTCCGAATGTTTGATCGGAATCTCTTTCTTGCAACTTGAAGCCATTGGTTTGAGTCCTAGCCTCCAGACCAGGAGAAAACAAGCATGCGCCTCCATGTGACAGCCCTTAAGATGGCTATCATATCTGCTCTCAGTCTCCTCTTTTCCAGGCTAACCATACCCACCTCCTCCAAGTGCTCCTCTATACACGTTCCAGCTTGTCAACATCCTTCTTAAATTGTGGTGCCCAGAATTGGTCACAATACTCCAATTGTGGTCTGACCAAGGCAGAATAGAGTGGTACTGTTACTTCCCTCGAACTGGACACTATACTTCTGTTGATGCAGCCTAGAATAGTATTAGCTTTTTTTGCTGCTGAATCACACTGTTGACTGATGGTAAGCTTGTGGTCCACCAAGGCCCCTAGATCCTTTTCACATGTACTGCTAGTAAGGCAGGTGTCCCCCCATCCTATATTTGTGCATCTGGTTCTTGCTACCTAAGTGCAGAACCTTACATTTGTCCCTATTGAAATTCATTTTGTTAGCTTGTGACCAGTTCTCCAATCTGTTACAGTCATTTTGAATTCTGATTCTGTCTTCTGCAGCATTAGCTACCCCTCCCAGCTTGGTGTCACCTGCAAATTTGATGAGCATCCCCTCAATTCCTACATCCACGTCATTTATAAAGATGTTGAACAACAACTGGCCCAGGACAGAACCCTGAAGCACCCCACTTGTCACTTTTTTCCAGGATGACAAGGAACCATTAAAGAGAACTCTTTGGGTTTGGTCAGTCAACCAGCTACAAATCCACCTAACAGTAACCTCGTTCTACCCACATTTTACCAGCTTCCTCGCGAGAATATCGTAGGGGACTTTGTCAAAAGCCTTACTAAAATCAAGATACACTATGTCCACAGCATTTCCCTCATCCACCAAGTTTGTAATTCCATCAAAAAAAGAAATCACACTAGTCTGGCATGACTTATTTTTGAGAGACCCATGCTGGGTCTTAGTAACCACAGCATCCTTCTCTAAATGCTCACAGACCAATCTGTTCTAGGGCCTTCTCTGGTATCAACTCCAAGCTTACCTGTCGGTAGTTACCTGGGTCTTCCTTTTCTCCCCCTTTTTGAAAATGGGGACAACATTTTTCCACCTCCAGTCTGTAAGGACCCCACCTGTTCTCCAAGAATTCTCAAAGATAATAGACAAAGGCTCTGAAATTACATCCACAATCTCCTTTTATTCCATCACAATGCTGAACCTGATTGCTTGCTTTGAAGCTGCGTACACAATCCATACCTACTCTGTAGTTCCCTGAGAAATGCTGTCTGTCAGATCTCCATAGCAGGAGGCAACTTGCAGACCAACTATACTTCTGAGGCTGCTATCAAAAATACATTCGCTTGGCCCTACTGAAATGATTATAGACTTCGCACAAATGGAGCTATAAAGCCTTCTGCTGTTGAATCACGTTTAACTATGTTAAATTTCTAAAGCTGTAATGCTACAAAACAGCCTCCTTGGTTTCAATGGTGCCACATTTGACCATTGTACTGAAAATGTAAACAAACAATTGGCAATCCCAGGAAAATCCCAGTCGCAAGGGCAGGTCCACTGCATTATAATTGCTGCAGGAAATGCCAGCCTTACACATTTGCTCAGGAACATAAAACAAGCACATGCACACATCTGTGAGAACTGGATCGGACAGTGTTACCAAGCAAGTGTAAATGGGGTTTTTAAAACAATGCACATATTTCATCTGTATATTACATACTTGGTGTTTCCCACAACGATCACAGCATGCGGAGTTGACCCTAGAACAGGGGTCAGCAAACTTTTTCACTGTCCCTCAGACCTTGTTGGGGACTGAACAATATATATTGGGGGGGGGGGGATGAACGAATTCCTATGCCCCACAAATAACCCAGAGATGCATTTTAAATAAAAGGACACATTGAACTCATGTAAAAACACGCTGATTCCCGGACTGTCCGTGGGCCAGATTGAGAAGGCGATTGGGCCGCATCAGGCCCCCAGGCCTTAAGTTGCCTACCCCTGCCCTAGAATCATAGAATTGTAGAGCTGGTAGGAACCGCTAGGGTCAACTAGTTCAACCCCCCGTAATGCAGGAATCTTTTGCCCAATGTGGGGCTCAAACCCACGATTCTGAGATTAAGACTCTCCTGCTCTACCAACTGAGCTATCCCTCGCTGAAGGTCACATCTGGCTTGCACCACCCTACTGAGGCTGCAGTTCTAAGCCTCTTCTAGAATAAGTGAATTATGGACTGCAGCTGCGTCACATACCAGTGTCATCCAACTTCTGAGATACAGACAGAGACAAACAAACCAAGCAGCCAAACAAAATATATCAAATAGGTAGAAATTTGATACGGCTGGCTTCTGAAAGTGAATTGCAGAAGGAAGTGTAAAGGTTTTGTTTAGGTTAAACAAAAAATAAAACAAAATGAAACTTCGCATGCACAACAAGGTCTGAATTGGCAGTGAATGAGCAAGAAAGAGTTGTGGAATGTATCAGCCAGTGTTCAGCAGCTGTGAAAAGAGGTGATTTTTGTGTGAGGTATCATTGGGAACTGAACATAAGACTGCCAATATCACAACGCTGTTATATAAATCTAAGGTGTGACTATGCTTGGAATACTCTGTACAGTGGTACCTCGGGCTAAAAACTTAATTCGTTCTGGAGGTCCGTTCTTAACCTGAATGTGTTCTTAACCTGAGGTACCACTTTAGCTAATGGGGCCTCCTGGTGCTGCTGCGCGATTTCTGTTCTCATCCTGAAGCAAAGTTCTTAACCTGAGGTACTATTTCTGGGTTAGCGGAGTCTGTAACCTGAAGCGTCTGTAACCTGAAGCGTCTGTAACTGAGGTACCATTGTACAGCTGTGGTTGCGATGCACACAAAAGAGGTTACTGTAGAGCTCAAAGATGTGCAGAAAAGGGCATCCGATACTATCAAGGGGCTGGAGAAACTCTCCTCTATGAAGGAAGGCTGCGTTTAGGCTGCTTTTTAGGACAGAATGGCTCAGAAGAAGTTTGTCCATGCCTCGTAGCGTTATTTAATTGTAGCACCCCAAAGCAGTTTACAAAATGAACCTCGGAAATATTAGAAAATTAGTAAAACTCATGGTCATCCAGCGTAGCCAAATGTTGGAAGCTTCAGGGCAGACAAAAGAGAGTATTTACTTCCCATAGAATCATAGAATCATAGAGTTGGAAGAGACCACAAGGGCCATCGAGTCCAACCCCCTGCCAAGCAGGAAACACCATCAGAGCACTCCTGACATATGGTTGTCAAGCCTCTGCTTAAAGACCTCCAAAGAAGGAGACTCCACCACACTCCTTGGCAGCAAATTCCACTGTCGAACAGCTCTTACTGTCAGGAAGTTCTTCCTAATGTTTAGGTGGAATCTTCTTTCTTGTAGTTTGGATCCATTGCTCCGTGTCCGCTTCTCTGGAGCAGCAGAAAACAACCTTTCTCCCTCCTCTATGTGACATCCTTTTATATATTTGAACATGGCTATCATATCACCCCTTAACCTCCTCTTCTCCAGGCTAAACATGCCCAGCTCCCTTAGCCGTTCCTCATAAGGCATCGTTTCCAGGCCTTTGACCATTTTGGTTGCCCTCCTCTGGACACGTTCCAGTTTGTCAATGTCCTTCTTGAACTGTGGTGCCCAGAACTGGACACAGTACTCCAGGTGAGGTCTGACCAGAGCAGAATACAGTGGCACTATTACTTCCCTTGATCTAGATGCTATACTCCTATTGATGCAGCCCAGAATTGCATTGGCTTTTTTAGCTGCCGCGTCACACTGTTGGCTCATGTCAAGTTTGTGGTCAACCAAGACTCCTAGATCCTTTTCACATGTAGTGCTCTCAAGCCAGGTGTCACCCATCTTGTATTTGTGCCTCTCATTTTTTTTGCCCAAGTGCAATACTTTACATTTCTCCCTGTTAAAATTCATCTTGTTTGTTTTGGCCCAGTTCTCTAATCTGTCAAGGTCGTTTTGAAGTGTGTTCCTGTCCTCTGGGGTGTTAGCCACCCCTCCCAGTTTGGTGTCATCTGCAAATTTGATCAGGATGCCCTTGAGTCCATCATCCAAGTCGTTGATAAAGATGTTGAATAAGACCGGGCCCAAGACAGAACCCTGTGGCACCCCACTAGTCACTCTTCTCCAGGATGAAGAGGAACCATTGATGAGCACCCTTTGGGTTCGGTCAGTCAGCCAGTTACAAATCCACTGAGTGGTAGCATAGTCAAGACCGCATTTTACCAGCTTCTTTACAAGAATATCATGGGGCACCTTGTCAAATGCCTTGCTGAAATCAAGGTAGGCTACATCCACTGCGTTCCCTTCATCTACCAGGCTTGTAATTCTGTCAAAAAACGAGATCAGGTTAGTCTGACATGACTTATTTTTCAGAAATCCATGCTGACTATTGGTGATCACAGCATTCCTTTCCAGGTGCTCACAGACTGTTTGCTTAATGATCTGCTCCAGAATCCCACAGCTAGGATAGCTCAGTTGGTAGAACATGGAACTCTCAATTTCAGGGTCATGGGTTTGAACCCCATGTTGGGTGAAAGATTCCAAGGTTGGGCTTTTGTTTTGCCCCCCGCAGTTTGGTCAAACTCATGCTGGTAGCTTCGAGAACACTATCCAACCATCTTGTCCTCGGTCGTCCCCTTCTCCTTCTGCCCTCCATCTTTCCAAACATCAGGGTCTTTTCCAGGGAGTCTTCTCTTCTCATGAGGTGGCCAAAGTATTGGAGCCTCAGCTTTAGGATCTGTCCTTCCAGTGAGCACTCAGGGCTGATTTCCTTCAGAATGGATAGGTTTGATCTTCTTGCAGTCCATAGGACTCTCAAGTCTCCTCCAGCACCAGAATTCAAAAGCATCAATTCTTCGGCGACCAGCCTTTTTTATGGTCCAGCTCTCACTTCCATACATCACTACTGGGAAGATCATAGCTTTAACTATACGGACCTTTGCTGGCAAGGTGATGTCTCTGCTTTTTAAGATGCTGTCTAGGTTTGTCATTGCTTTTCTCCTAAGAAGCAGGCGTCTTTTAATTTCGTGGCTGCTGTCACCATCTGCAGTGATGGGCCCTGCAGGATCAGGCCAAAAGGCCAGTCTAATAACAGAATCATAGAATTGTAGAGTTGGAAGGGACAAAAAGAGTCATCTAGGGTTGGGCTAGATGACTCTTTTTGTCCCTTCCAACTCTACAATTCTATGATTCTGTTATTAGACTGACCTTTGGCCTGATCCTGCAGGGCCCATCTTAGGCTCTTTTTATTCCCTGCATACCTATTTCAGTTGAATGTAACTTCCCCCACCCTACAGCTTATTCTGAAACTAAAATCAGGAAACCAGGACACCGTTTTGGGGGGGCGGGGCGGGCAATCAAGGGGGGGAAATCCACAAAGCGTCTTCTCTCAAAAACAGACGCCTACTGTATTTTAAAGTGACATGGCAGACGTACTAATCTCTCCTACTAACCCCCACAAAGGTTTCAACGAACATAAACAGGAAACACCCTTATGTGCAAACTGAAATGCTTTCAACTTGTCTTTTTGACCTTCGGCTTGCAGATGCAAAGGTTCGATATGTTAGAGAAGAGACCGAGCTGTAAAACGCAGAGATGGATATTCAAACAAATGGGCTCCTCTCAATATATGCTGAATTAGAAAGCAATAGGGCGTTTCAGAGAGAAAAACCATTGAATTAAAAATATACACAGAGCGGGGGGGAACTGAATGCAAGGTTCACTACAGACTCTTCAAGGCACATGGCAAGAAGGCATGTCCACTCCACTCCAAATAAACAATAGCATAGTTTGGAGTTTATATCCTATCATAAGCTACTTTGGTGATGATCCCTGAAGGGATGGCAGCCAGGCATAGAAGCACTATATAAAAACATTACAGACTCATTTTTTAAAAGAAGAAAATCCAACAAGATTAAGGACAGAGGAATCTGATCAATGCTTTGCACAGGTTCCTGGTGGAAGAGGATCATTTCAGAATGCATAAGTAGCTTACAGAATTTCTGGCCCAGAACAGAATTATGGCCACTCAAAACAGTTTCTAAACCAGGTGGGTAGAGAGGCTGGTAAAAAATAGTTTAAATCTACTGGAGATTAATAGTTAAAGCAAACAAACAAACAGAGCATCTGATGCAGTGTATCTTTGAGCACCAGCCCCTACGTGCAAACAAAGGACATAGTAGAATCACAAAATCACAGAATTGTTGAGTTGGAAGGGACCCTGATGATCATCTAGTCCAGCCCCCTGAAATGCAGAAATATATAGCTGCCTCATTCAAGGATCGAACCTGTGACCTTGCCCTTACAAGCACCACACGTTAACCAACTGAGCCAGCCATTCAGGCGCTATTGTTGTCTCCTCTCTGCACCCTGCAATATGTAATCAATTCTCCACAATTCCGAAGTTTCCACTTTTTTTATAACTATTGCCTGGACTTGAATTCCTGTGATTCCTGCACTACAGCGGGTTGAACTAGATGACCCTTAGGGTCTTTTCCAAACCTGCAAAGCTACGATTCTATGAAATAAAATCAATGCCCTGGCTTGCACGATAAAATTGTTGTTGTTGAGTCGTTTAGTCGTGTCCGACTCTTCGTGACCCCATGGACCAGAGCATGCCAGGCACTCCTGTCTTCCACTGCCTCCCGCAGTTTGGTCAAACTCATGTTGGCAGCTTCCAACCATCTCATCCTCTGTCGTCCCCTTCTCCTTGTGCCCTCCATCTTTCCCAGCATCAGAGTCTTTTCCAGGGAGTCTTCTCTTCTCAAGACGTGTCCAAAGTATTGGAGCCTCAGCTTCAGGATCTATACTTCCAGTGAGCACTCAATGCTGATTTCCTTCAGAATGGATAGGTCTGATCTTCTTGCAGTCCATGGGACTCTCAAGAGTCTCCTCCAGCACCATAATTCAGAAGCATCAATTCTTCAGCGATCAGCCTTCCTTATGGTCCAGCTCTCACTTCCATATATCACTACTGGGAAAACCATAGCTTTAGCTATATGGACCTTTGTCGGCAAGGTGATGTCTCTGCTTTTTAAGATGCTGTCTAGGTTTGTCATTGCTTTTCTCCCAAGAAGCAGGCATCTTTTAATTTCGTGACTGCTGTCACCATCTGCAGTGATCATGGAACCCAAGAAAGTAAAATCTCTCACTGCCTCCATTTCTTCCCCTTCTATTTGCCAGGAGGTGATGGAACCAGTGGCCATGATCTTAGTTTTTTTTGATGTTGAGCTTCAGACCATATTTTGCACTCTCCTCTTTCACCTTCATTAAAAGGTTCTTTAATTCCTCCTCACTTTCTGCCATCAAGGTTGTGTCATCTGCATAATTGAGGTTGTTGATATTTCTTCCGGCAATCTTAATTCTGGTTTGGGATTCATCCAGCCCAGCCTTTCGCATGATGAATTCTGCATATAAGTTAAATAAGCAGGGAGACATTATACAGCCTTGTCGTACTCCTTTCCCAATTTTGAACCAATCGGTTATTCCATATCCAGTTCTAACTGTAGCTTCTTGTCCCACATAGAGATTTCTCAGGAGGCAGATGAGGTGATCAGGCACTCCCGTTTCTTTAAGAACATAGGGCTTAATGTGAAGAAGCGTGCTGACTGATGGGTAATATATAATGGGTTGAAAACACATGTTAAATTCAGAAGGACACATAAATGAGGACTGTTGAGGGGATCCCAAGAAGGGAGGCTTTTCAGCAACAATGCCCTAGCAGAGAAATGTCCTCCCCAGAGAGGCTCGCCTGGCATCTACTTTAATACTGAAAACCTTTGCAAATTTCCACAGCCTTTTTCATCTGTTTCAGATTTCAGCTGCCTTTCTTCACTGTGACTGCTGTTATGCAAATGTATGCTGTTGTTTGAATTTCAAGTTGTTTTTATTTCCCCCGCAACGAGCAACCCTGAGAACTTTTGTTCTGTGCCCTATAAAAAAACAGCAACGCTGGAATTTAAACAAACAACAGGGACAATTATCGTGCTCGCCCTACGCTTATGACCGTTCTTGCTTCATGCTTTAAATCTGCAACATTCCATCAATTCGGCTATTTTAGGGAAAGGGCCTTGGTGCTGAAATCCTATGCACTTACTCAAGAGGAAGGCCCACTGAACCCAGTGAGAAGTATCTACCCATAAGTAAGGAGGCACAGGATTGCAAAGCAGGTGATTAGCTGCTTTGAATATAATGGAAAATGGATTAAATCACCTGGTACCTTCCTGAAGACTACAATACCCATCAACCTCACCCAGCACAGGCTTATAGGAGTTGTAGTCCAAAATATCTAAAAGGCACCAGATGGAAAAAAATAGTAGCATCTTTTTTGCCAGGGTGCTGTGGACAAAGGACCAAACTTATTTGTTTTATATAAGCCTGGATATTTAACTCTGGGGAAAGTGTTGACTCTGCTAGCAGTTCTCAGCATGCTGTTCTCTTCTCCAAAGAAAAGGAAAACACAGAAATACCCTTTCAACTGCAAGAATTTTTATTTTATTTTTTTAAAGAAGAGTTTTGTCCTCGGCATACGGTTGATGAAAACAAAACCAATGTTGCAGAGAACAGCTCAGGCACAAAACCATTTTGAATTAATTGTTAACAGGAAACTGCCAGGTTGACATAACTGGTTCCCAGTCTACAAACCCCCAAGAGAATCCATACAGGATCTGTTAAGTCACTTTTTCCACTCTTAGCAAGGGAGGGGGTGGGGAAAACATTCACGAAAACCACTTTTTTAGGAGCCGAAACTTTTTATCTCGTAAGAAGTGTGATGCAAAAGAAAGGAGGTTGAAATTCCGTGCCGGCTTGGCTGTGAGTAAGTGCCACTGAATTCAAAGGGACTTACTTGTGTACTCACTTGCAAAGGTATGCACTGTACACCTCTTATAAAGCAGAAATGGAAAAGTCCAGATGGCAAATATTCATAACTTAAACCCTTGATTAAAGTTTGCCTTGCTGGGCGCCCTAGATGAGGTCCTACTTGGGGTCCATAGCTGTCAACTTTTCCCTTTTCTTGTGAGGAATCCTATTCGGAATAAGGCAATTTTCCTTTTAAAAAGGGAAACGTTGACAGCTATGTTGGGTCCCTTCCAATTCTACAAATCTATGATTCTACTGCAGCAATCGTGGGACATTAGCCAGAGTACACTCACTGCATCATTACTTAAGTTACTTAAACCCAGCGGGTCTACTACTACCCTGTATTCTGAACTTTTAAATGGATTTATGTTTATGCTTTTAAATTGACGTTGGTTGGAGACATTTTAGGTAACAAGCAACTGGTAAGTTTAATAAGCATCAAATATACCCCACATAAACAAACAAAAATAAAAACGCCTGATTACTAGGCTGCCTTACAAATGAGAAAGGATCAGAAATAGCTGCGGCAGATCACATCTCTGTGAAGAGTGGACACCAGCCACAGTTCAGCAACACAAAGGTTGAAAGAACCATCTTGCCTGAAACTTATTATGGAAGTGTAGAAGAAACACAAGAACCATCTCTTTCACAAGGAAAAAGTTGCACCATCAACCTGCATTCTGAATTGCCTTCTTCCGCCTGTTTAATCATTTACTTTAAAATTTATTCTTAGTGGAGGTATGGAACTCATTTGGAACTTTCACCCTAGTTGCAGATTAAAAGCATCTTAACTGAAAATGGTACTCCCTAGCCTTGATTCTTAGAAATATTTCTGTGCAGAACGTGGGACACTTCTGTACAAAGAAGAAGAAGCTTTTTTGGAAGCGGGAATAAATGTGCAGATTGGAAACCCACACTCCACAAGGTGTTATGTCTCTGGAGGAGAGAGAAGGTACACTTGCTCACTTGCCCAACATGGAAGGACTCACAAACCCAGGAGTCTTAAGACAGCAAATTGGCTTCAAGGGATTTCAAAATAGCATACTTGGTTCTTTGCAAACGTCTCAGGGGTCCTATGCAACACCCATATGAAATGTCCCTATACCTGACACAAAATCCAAGAGAACGGCCAAGTTGTTTCCTTGCATCGACAAAGCGGTTTCCCGTAGATTTTAGTGGAATTTCTCAAGCTTTGGCCGAGAGGCAGCAAAACAACAAAACTGAACATGAAACTTCCTTGCGCAGAGGGCTGTCAAAGTAAACAAATTCCAAAGCACCGTGAGAAATATGCGCTTCTTCCGAGCTTACATTTCAGGACATTTTCAACAGTAACAAGTGCGTAATTTTCAGATGTGAACTTAAACGATTACACACGCAGAATCCTTCGCTGTTACTTTAGAGCGGAGGGAAACACTGAAAAGGGAAGCACCGTGAGAGTTAGAATGGTAAAAGAGAAGGGGAAATGCAAAAGCCCAAAGCCCACCCCCATCCCTAACCGCTGAAACTGGTTTAGGGGCAAGAGTGGGGAACCTTGTTTAATAATAATAATAATAATAATAATAATAATAATAATAATAATAATAATTTATTATTTATACCCCGGCCATCTGGCTGGGTTTCCCCAGCCACTCTGGGCGGCTTCCAACCAAATATTAAAAACAATACAGCGTCAGACATTAAAAACTTCCCTAAACAGGGCCGCCTTCAGTTGTCTTTTAAAAGTAAAATAGTTGTTTACTGCCTTGACATCTGCTGGGAGGGCGTTACACAGGGCAGACACCACTACCGAGAAGGCCCTCTGCTTGGTTCCCTGCAACCTCACTTCTTGCAGCAAGGGAACCGCCAGAAGGCCCTCAGCGCTGGACCTCAGTGTCCGGGCAGAACAATGGAGGTGGAGACGCTCCTTCAGGTATACTGGGCTGAGGCCGTTTAGGGCTTTAAAGGTCAGTGCCAACACTTTGAATTGTGCTCGGAAACGTACTGGGAGCCAATGAAGATCTTTCAGGACCGGTGTTATGTGGTCTCGGCGGCCCCTCCCAGTCACCAGTCTAGCTGCCGCATTCCGGATTAGTTGCAGTTTCCGGGTCACCTTCAAAGGTAGCCCCATGTAGAGTGCATTGCAGTAGTCCAAGCGAGAGATAACCAGAGCATGCACCACTCTGGCGAGACAGTCCGCGGGCAGGTAGGGTCTCAGCCTGCAGAGAGGCCCAGTTTCAAATCCAGTTCATCCCAAGGGCCACATTCCCTTCTGGGGACCACATGCCAATGGTGAGTGGGCGGAGCAATCATAACGTTGTAAGATAATACACCTTACCTTTGTACAACCGGCCAGTTCCTACAGTCTTCCTGTCGGAGATTCCTGCATTGCAGGGGGTTGGACTAGAGAACCTTCGGGGTCCTTCCAACTTTACAATTCTGCGATTCATCCAGGCAAACATTATGAGAGACATTCCAGCCAGGCAAAAACACTTGGTGTGGTCAATGCGAACAGCCCTAAATATAGGGAGGGTGGGCAGGTGATCCAATGCGTGCAGCGAAAAGAGGAAGCTCAACGCTGCGTGCAGGGAATAAATAGCCCCTCATCAGTCAATCATAAAATTGCTACACCAAATTCCCCCCAATGACTGAGGGGTGCCCAATCAGAAACATCTATATTAACCCGCCCAGCAACAGAGGTTGCCCCACCGCAACACGTGCTCTCCATGAAGGAGAATCATAGCTGTCAACTTACAGATTTGAAAATAAGGGATCAGCAACCAAAATAAGGGATCAACAATTACTTTGATAAAATACATATTTTGTTGCGTGCAAATGGCTTTAGATACCGATTAGGTCCATAAATTACCATATAGCATATATTCAACACAAAAAAACAGCAACAATTTGTTGTTGACAAAGCACAGCTGGACATTGTAAGGGCTCCATTACCTTCAGTAGCTTATTTAAGGGACATCATCAATAAGGGACAGCAGCGGGACATGGCCCTGGGATAAGGGACTGTCCCGCCAAATAAGGGACGCTTGACAGCTATGAGGAGAACCTGCTTTTCCAAACTAAGCCACCTTTTGGAAGCACCCAAACTGCTCCCATTGAAATCGATGGGACGTGAGTCAAGCTTTGACTAACGGGTCTTGGCTGAAATCTGTGTGAAACGAAGACAACTCACGTAGTTACTAATAAATCAACGTAGAAGAAAGAAGCCAAGGGGAAACGTCATGCAAAAAGAGCAGTAACAATTATCTGAAATCAAAATAGTGTACACTCGTACCCTCTGAACTTACTCCTCTACAATTCTCACTATACCAGAAAGAAATATACACTTGCCAAATCAGAATCACACATTGTGCATTGTGTGATGTGAGCTGCTAGTTTTTACAATGTCACAAGACTCCTCCATACTGTAAAGTACTAACTAGGTGAAACTGACAGCTACACTTGCAGGAGAAGGTGACTCAGGATTACTGCACAGCCTTTTAAATTATCTTTACTATCGCAACGGCAATCCTGCGCCAGAGGCTGCGTAAGAGGCCTTCAAGGAACTGAAGCGGAGATTTCGCATTGTGCAGCTTGCCACTTGCTCTAACTGGGTTTTCCTTCAAAACAAGAATAAAGAAAGGCAACGCTGCCTGATACTGCTTTGAAGCAGAAAAAGATAACAAAAGCACATGTCTAAAATCCCTTCTCCCTGCAACATACCTTCCAGAAAATGAACACCTGTGCAATTATCAGTATCTGTCATCAATAAAACTGCAAACACGCCGAAATATGAATAGGCCATTTCTTGTGGGGCATCTGTACTTTCTCCTTCCACGATAAAATAAATTTGGGTACCTAAATTGTGAAATTTTAAAACTGATCCTGGCAAGGTGAAGCTATCTGGAAAAAGTAAAGTAAAGGTATTCACATATATAGTCACATACAGTGGTACCTTGGTTGTTGAACTTAATCTGTTCCAGGAGCTTCCTGCACTCAATCAGAAGCCGCAAAAGCCACGTCAGACGTTCAGCTTCCAAAAAAGTTCGCAAACCGGAACACTTACTTCCGGGTTTGCGGCGTTCGGGAGCCAATCTGTTTGGGAGCCAAGCCGTTCAACATCCAAGGTACCACTGTATATAATTTAGTACTTCCTTTTATAGGGTTGCCATATTTCAAAAAGTAAAAACCAGGACACCCCAAAAGTTGTTGAGCTATTTTCAGGACAGCCTGGTAGTTGTTGAGCTTTTTCTAAGACAAACCCCAAAGTTGTTGAGCTTCCAGAAATCCCCCCTGGACGTCACTTCCACCTTTGAAATCCTGAACGTATGGCAGCCCTACCTTAAATTTTTGCTGATTTCACCTGTGCAGGTCCAACAACCTCTTCCAGCATCATCAGAAAGGGCTCAGAGACAACCTGGTCAAAAATCACGCCAGTCAGCAATTGATGCTCTGATGGTCAGACCCAGTACAGTGGTACCTCGGGTTAAGAACTTAATTCATTCTGGAGGTTCATTCTTAACCTGAAACTGTTCTTAACCTGAAGCACCACTTTAGCTAATGGGGTCTCCCGCACCACCGGAGAACGATTTCTGTTCTCATCCTGAAGTAAAGTTCTTAACCCGAGGTACCATTTATGGGTTAGCGGAGTCTGTAACCTGAAGCATCCGTAATCCAAGGTACCACTGTATATGGAAGTTTCTTTGCATTACCAGTCACTATTTTAGGTTGTATTATGTATGCTGCTTTGAGGTTTGTTTGTTTTTTGATTGAGCAGTTTATACATTTCCCTAAACAGAAACAAAACAGTTGCAAAATGCACAAAGCAGCTAGCTTTGTTGCTGCCAAGTCCAGTCAAAGGCGACAAAGTCGGGTTGTGTGTGTGCGTTTGTCACCGTCCTTCTAAAAGAGACCCAGAGATTCAATTTGCAGAAATTAAGTCAAGCGAGCCTTTTTCTTGCTAATGGCCTGTTAGTTTTGACAGCTCTTTCCTAAATTCATTATGAGCAGCAAGTGCTACTGAGATCAACATGGCATGTTCAAAATCCAGCCTTTTTGGGAGCTATTTTCTCACAACAGAGGCAGTTGATATCTGAAGTGTAATATGGCAGAGAAGTTTCAGACCAGAGGTGAGTGGATGGGAGGAAACTACTAGAATTATTCAGGCCATCTTTTTGCAAATGGCTTTTTATTTCTCGTGGCTTTTTAGGGATACACTCCTGGGCTGCATGCTTTTAATAATAATAATAATAATAATAATAATAATAATAATAATTATTATTTTATTTATATCCCGCCCTCCCCAGCCGAAGCCGGGCTCAGGGCGGCTAACAACAAAAAATAATAATTCTGCATCTTGAAAATGCGATAAAATGTTTTCAATGACTGTATTTTTATGCTTGTGGATTAAAAAAAAACACCCACAAACCAGAACACTTTGGAATAACCTATCAAAATTGCTGTCCTTATACTAGATACAATGTTGCAGTGTGATGAAACCTTTAGAATATGATATTTATTTAATCCAACCCCTCAAGGCACAAAGTCTTATGAAAGCCACTTGCAAATATTTAACTCTTCGCAGGAAGCAAGAAGTGTTCTCACCTGATTCTAAAGACGTGGGGAGGAAGGGAAGGTTGCAATTTAGGCTGCAATCCTAATTGTACAGCCGGCGTCCAAAACTCCCATTCTTCTAGGCGCATTTTGAGACAGGGAATTTCAGAGCAGTTTCTAAGCTCTGGGCGCAGTATTGCGCCTAAGATTTCAGATTAAAAATGCAGAGTGGAAGAAAAGGAAGACCTTTTTCTGCCTCCCCACTTCCACCTACTCTCTGAAGACTGGAGAAGAGACCCTCTTAAGAATATTAGGGGGGTGGGCAGGGGAAGGACTAGACCATGTGAAAAATGAACATATTTTAGCTGCAGTTCATTCATTTCCAGCTTTGTATTCATGTTATGAAAAAAGCGTGCCTAGACATTCTGTTGTTGCGTTCATAACCTAGCCTTAAGGTGCCATTTAGGTCCTAGTTTTCACATCTCAGTTTCTGACACTAAGACAACTGTCATTAAGTGGTATAAAGGTAAAGGTAAAGGGACCCCTGACCATTAGATCCAGTCGTGGCCGACTCTGGGGTTGCGGCGTTCATCTCGCTTTATTGGCCGAGGGAGCTGGCGTACAGCTTCCAGGTCATGTGGCCAGCATGACTAAGTCACTTCTGGTGAACCAGAGCAGTGCACAGAAACGCTGTTTACCTTCCCACCGGAGCAGTACCTATTTATCTACTTGCACTTTGACGTGCTTTTGAACTGCTAGGTTGGCAGGAGCAGGGACCAAGCAACGGGAGCTCACCCCGTCGCGGGGATTTGAACCGCCGACCTTCTGATCAGCAAGTCCTAGGCTCTGTGGTTTAACCCACAGCGCCACCCGCGTCCCCATTAAGTGGTATATAAACTGTCTAAATAAAGACATAACTATCTTAAAATAAGAAGCTGTCTATAGCATATTCCCCCTGGATAGCTCAGTTGATAGAGAATGAGGTGGTTAATTCCAGGGTCGCGGGTTCGAGTCCCAACGATTCCTGCTTTGCAAGGGGTTGGACAAGATGATCCTTGCAGTCCCTTCCAACTCTACAATACTATACTATGCTTCTATTGTTCTTTGACCTTAACTACTCAGACTCTTGCTATTTTGCTGGCATTAAGCAATCAATCACCTCCTTTTATAAAATAAAAAAAGGAAAAACTTCAGTTGAATATTTGGCATACAATGCTTTGAGTTCCTACAAATTTCCCCAGAAAGATCTGCAACAGCAAGGCATGCAGCAACCCATTCCCCTTCACTCACTTACTGAGGAGTTCAGCTTGAGAAACTACAACATATTTGGTGCTCTTGAATTCCTTCCTCCCCCGCACCCCCCAAAAGAGAACTTCGTATGGCAAGGAAACCGATAGAGAAAAATGCACTGGGAAGTGTAGGATAACAACTGCTGGACGCAAAGTCATCTCACCCGCTTGCAAACAAATCAGGATGAACGCAAAGGCTGCATAACCTTCCTGCTAACTCTGTGCAAACAAATGAATGCTCAATAAACAGCTGAGGCGCAAACTTTGTGCAAACATTCGGGAGGAATGCTCAATCAACAGGTCACTTGGAAGCGTCCTTCGTCAGGTTAGGGCCCAACAAGATGTGATGTTAAATGTCCCTTCTCCGTGGTGACTCTGGAATGCCCTCCTCCATGGAGGCTTGACTGGTGCCCGCCGACACTACAGATTTCCACCATCAGGTTAAGACATCGGGGTAGCCAACTTGGCGCTCTCTTGGACTACAACTCCCAGCTTCCATGACCACTAGTCATGCCTGCTGGGAGTTGTAGTTCAAGAGCACCTGCAGGGCAGCTGCAGGTTAGCGATCCTTGGGTTCAGACAGTGGCATCTGCCCAGGCATTTCATTTGATCTGCCCAATTACAGTGGTACCTCGGGTTACATACGCTTCAGGTTACAGACTCTGCTAACCCAGAAATAATGCTTCAGGTTAAGAACTTTGCTTCAGGATAAGAAAAGAAATCGTGCTCCGGCGGCGCGGCGGCAGCAGGAGGCCTCATTAGCTAAAGTGGTGCTTCAGGTTAAGAACAGTTTCAGGTTAAGAACAGACCTCCGGAACGAATTACCAGTAAGTACTTAACCTGAGGTACCACTGTATTTTGCATTATTCTTGCCTCTCATTTTTATTGCCATGTGAAGGGTTTTCCGCTGCTTTTGTTATACCGTATTTTTATTGCTGTGCTCGCCATTGATGAAAGCCTGGGTTAGATTTTTCATTTAAAAAAAAATAAAACACAACATTAACAACATGCAAGTTGTTGTTGTTTTTTTTAAAAAAACTGCAAATAGCATCAGCTGGGAGGAGCTGATAATTACTGAGATATCAGTGGGTGGGTGGGTGGAGAAGCAAGTTTAACACTTTCCTCCCCATATGTGGTCTTGAGGAAAATTCCTCCTATGGAAGTGCTGTTTGCATTGGGAAGAAAACTTCCTATTGGCACCTATGAGAGAATTTACTCCCCAAAGCTTATTAATAGTTTCAGAACTGGGTTTTTCCAGCAGACCGCAACAGGGGTCGAAAGGGTTAAATTCCCTCTCTCCTGCTTGCTGCCCTCCCAGTAATTACCACATTTAATGCTAGTTTGTCCCTTCGAGATAGCAGTTGGAGAGGAGACAAAGCATAAACATTTAGCAAGAATGACCTCAGTGGCAGGGGTTGCAATCATTACCTCCAGCAACAGGGTTAGGCAAGGGTTAAAAACAGAGGTTCCTGTTCTTTTCCCAGCTTCCTAAATATATTTCTGGGGGAGAATTATGGGAAGTCAACTTACACCAAAAAGAAGAGACGCAGCCAGAATCGAATTCAAGGAACGGAACACAGAAGCAAAGTAACAACGATCCTTTCACATCATGTCATGCGCTCTGGTTCACAATTCCAGATACCCGCTCATTCTATAAGGAGCATGAGACTCTGAATCTCATGGTTGTGGGTTCAAGCCCCACTTTGGGCAAAAAGATTCCTGCATTGTAGGGGGTTGGACTAGATGACCATTGTGGTCCCTTCCAACTGTACAATTCTATGATGTATGAAACCATTGGGGGAGAGATATGTACCACTGTCTAAGCCTGGCAGAAGGGCAACAATACAGTGAAATACAGTGGTACCTCGGGTTACATATGCTTCAGGTTACAGACTCCGCTAACCCAGAAATAGTACCTCTGGTTAAGAACTTTGCTTCAGGATGAGAACAGAAATCGTGCTCTGCCAGCGCGGCAGCAGCGGGAGGCCCCATTAGCTAAAGTGGCGCTTCAGGTTAAGAACAGTTTCAGGTTAAGAACGGACCTTCGGAACGAATTAAGTACTTAACCCGAGGTACCACTGTAGTGGCCCCACCCTCTCTGGTTCTGCTACCACCACGTCCCCAGGACCCCCCCCCCTTTTTGTGGGGACTTACACCATCCTTGGCTCAACTGGCTGAGCTCTGGATGAGGAAGTTGTGCCAGCATATCTTGAGCTAAGCCGGGTCTGGAGACTTAACGCCACAGGCTGAGTCAGGAATTAAATAGCCGAGCCAAAGATCTGCTGCATGCATCCTAAGTTGCTCATCATCCCAGAGGATCTCGCCATAACACTGCCCTCTTACAGACAAGAGGCATCACCCAATTCAGTGGGAGTGTGTCTAAGAATGTGTGTCACAGAACCATGCAGGATCAAACACACCCCTGTAAAAATAATAACACAAACATCTGATGCAGAAAGTGGATGAACTTCATTTGCCAACTGCTTTTACAGTAAGTTTAGGAGGAGTATTTTGCAAGTTTCGACCAGCGGTTTTTAGTTTTTACACATTTATTCTGCCTGGTTCTGTTTTTTTAAATTGGTTTCCACCCTTCCCATTCATTCCATGTTCTTTCTATAACAGTGATATACCAGAAGAGAGACACAATACTTACTTAAAGCGACTTGCAAAAAATTAGTATCTTGGACACCGCTTTGACTAACTGCATGGAAAAGGAATTAAGGCTGCAATGCTAACACACACTTGCTAGGGAGTAAGCCCCATTGACCACAGTGCAGTCTAGGTAAAGGTAAAGGCACCCCTGACCATTAGGTCCAGTCGTGACCAACTCTGGGGTTGTGGCGCTCATCTCACTTTATTGACTGAGGGAGCCAGCGTACAGCTTCCAGGTCGTGTGGCCAGCATGACTAAGCCGCTTCTGGTGAACCAGAGCAGTGCACGGAAACACCATTTACCTTCCCACCGGAGCGGTACCTATTTATCTACTTGCAGTGGCGTGCTTTCAAACTGCTAGGTTGGGAGGAGCAGGGACTGAGCAACGGGAGCTCATCCCGTCGCGGGGATTTGAACCGCCGACCTTCTGATCGGCAAGTCCTAGGCTCTGTGGTTTAACCCACAGTGCCACCCGGGTCCCTACAGTGCAGCCTACTTCTGAGTAACCCCACTGGTCAACTACAGACCCACAGGCGTCTACCAGAAAGGAAGCTCCATTTAATGGGTTGGCCTTCTGAGAAAACATGCACAAAGATCCAGCTGCAAGAGTTTTGAGATTGTAAACTCCTAGGAGGCAGGGACCCATCATTGTTGTTTTGACTCTGTACAGCAACTCTGAATGAGACGAGTATAATCATTAGGCTATCAAAAACGAATTAGGAAGGAAAGTTTGAAGCAGAGGAAAAAATATGTCACTGGATATGTCTCACACTCATATAGGAGCATAGGAAGCTGCCTTCTACTGAATCAAACCATTAATTCATCTAGTTTAATGTTTTCTACACTGACTGGCAGCTTCAGGCAGGGGTATCTCCCAGCACTACCTGGAGCTACCCCAAATCGAACCCAACGGGCTATCCATGCAAAAGCAAAATACTTTGCTGCAGAACTATGACCCTTCTTCCTCAATCTGCCTCACACTAAGACCATTGCTCTATCTAGTTCAATGTTGTCTACACTGACCAGCAGCAGCTCTCCAGAGTTTAAGGCTGGGGAATGTCCCATCTAAACATGGAGATGTCCCAGACCGAACCTGACACATTACCCACACAACGCAAAACACTCTGCTACTGAATTATGACACTTCTCCTAAAGTTGTTTTCTACTAAGCTCGACCATTGGCCCATCTGCCAGCAGAGCCAGTGTGGTGTAGTGGTTCTGTAGACTGTTAGACTAGGAGCTGGGTTCAAATCCCCACTCAGCCATAAAACACACTGGGAGCCAGTTGCTGCCTTTCAGCCCAACCTACGTCACAGGGCAGTTGTGGGGATTAAAGGAGGAGGGGAGAACTATGCATGCCACCTTGAACTCCTTAGAGGGAAAGGTGGATTATAAATCCAGTAGATGACCTTCTCTATGTCCCCAGTCCTGGCAGGTTCGGAGGGTGACAACACAAGAACGGGACCTTTTCTGTGGTGGCTCCCCATCTGTGGAATGCTCTCTCCAGAGAGGCTCGTTTGGCACCATCTTTACATATTTTATCCCCCACCCTGCAAAAACGCTCCTCTTTACCCAGGCCCTTGACCATTAAATAATCTAAGGCCTTTTATAGCTGTGGAGGAAGGGATTGTTATTATGATTATTTTACTATCATGCTATTTATTTATTTATTTATTACGCTTTTAATGTTTTTATTATTATGCTCTGTAAAATGTGTTCTTAACGCTGTGCAACGCCCTGAGATCTTTTGATAAAGGGAGGTATATAAAGTAATTAAATAACAATAAATAAATAAGGGTCAATAAACGGACCAGCAGCGGCTCTCCACTCGGACACACAGACGCACACCTGGAGATGCCACCAGCGGGACCTTTTCTGAATGCCGAGCAGCTGCCCTTGCCCGGAGCTACGCCCCTTCCCCACCAAGCACGTACGTGTCCCAGTCCCGGGACGACGGCGCCGCGAGAAAACTTTTTCGCCTTCCGACAGGGGCGCGCTTTCGCCGGATCCATTCAAACAAAAGAACAGTTCTTCTTCCCCGCCCCCTGTGCGCAAAGGGGATCGCGCCACCGCCGGGCATTTTCCCCCCGCGCCCCGCCCGCACCCGCTTCCCCCGCACTTTACCCCGCGGTTACTTACTCCGGAGCGCCCCGATGAGCAGGCTGCCGTCCTTGATGAGCTCCTTGATGAACTTGTTGGTCCTCTCCAGCTCCACCTCGTGACATTTTAGCCTCTCGCGAAAATCCGGGCTATCCAAATACGAGTCGCTGAACTCCAGGGTGGGCAGCCCCATGGCACCGGCCGAGAGTGCGAGGAGGAGGCGGAAGAAGAAGAAACGCCGGGCCGAAGGGTCGGGGGGACTTCGGCGAAGCCCGCGGGCACCGGGGTGCGGGGTCTCGCCGCCCGCTCTCCAGCCCAAGCCGCGCGCAAAAACGGGACTGTCAGCTGGTTACATGGCGCAGCCCCAGGCGCATCGCTGGAGCCACGGCGCGGCGATGGCTGCGTTCCGCTGCTGCTGCTGCCGCCGCACTCCTCTTCCGGCAGATCCGGGCTTTGCCGCCTTCCCCGCCAGCCCCGCCGCGCTTAACCCTTCTCTGAGGCTCCCTCGGCCGGGCCAAGGAAACTCTCCTCCCAGGTCAAGGGAGGGAGACGCGCCGCAGGGGGGAGACCGAGAGGAGAGCGTTCTGGTTTCGCGCGTCTGGCCCAATCAGGGCGCGCGGCCGCCACCCGCCCACCCCTCCCGCGCCCACGGGGCCACGCCCCCGCGGGATCCTGCTCAAGACTTGGGGAAAGTACTTTTGGGAAGGCCATCCCAACGAGAGAGCCTCCGTACCTCCAAAAAGGGAAGGGGGAAAGAAAAAGGGGAAAAAGCATTTGTTTCCATTTGCGATAGGTTTCAAACGACGCTGTTCTAGGTCATAATGGGTTACAGTCGACCAACTCTGGCGCTATATGTGTAGTGCATGCTTTATATATAACTTTTTGAAAACTCAGCAGTCCATCAAAATGAAGCGCTTCCCTATCTCCAGAAAAGTAAAATAGAAGCGTATTATTTTATATTTGCAATAGGTTTCAATGATACCGTTCTATATGTCATAATGGTTTGCAGTGCATGCTTTTTAGAATCACGGAATTGTAGCGTTGGAAGGGACCACAAAGGTCATCTAACCCAACCCGCTACAAATACAGTGGTACCTCCCATTACATACGCTTCAGGTTACAGACTCTGCTAACCCCGAAATAGTGCTTCAGGTTAAGAACTTTGCTTCAGGATGAGAACAGAAATCGTGCTCCGGCAGCGCGGCAGCAGCAGGAGGCCCCATTAGCTAAAGTGGTGTTTCAGGTTAAGAACAGTTTCAGGTTAAGTACGGACCTCCGGAACGAATTAAGTACTTAACCCGAGGTACCACTGTACGAGAATCTTTTGCCAAAGGTGGGGCTCAAACCTACGACTCTCATGTTCTCCCGACTGAGCTATAAAGCTGGGCGTGTGGGGGCGTGCACACACTCTCTCTGTGTGTGTTTATATTTGAAAATGGAGCCATCAGTCAGAAATTAGTGCTTCCCTCTAAAATTATAGAAGAAAATAGCTTTTATTTTATCTTTGTGATAAAATGGTGCTGCTATAGGTTATAGTGGGCTGCATATTTCTCTAGCATGTGTATATTGCGTATGCTTTTAAAAATATACATACAGTATATTCTTATTTTTGAAAATACAGCTGTAAAAAGTCAATAGGATGTACAGATCAATAAAAAAGGATAAAAACCCCACAGCCATGCATGCTTTTGAACTTTACTGAGTTGCATTCAATTAACTTTCACTCAGAGCAGATTCCTTTAAATTCATGAGCATAACTACCTTAGGTTCATTAATTTCAAGGGATCCGCTTTGAAGGAAAGTTAGTTGAATACAACCCAGTAAAGTTCAAAAGCAGGCAGTATATATACAATTTCAATATATTGGCCAATAAAAATAGCAACTTCCAAACTTTTGTCTTAAGCCTATCCCATTGGCTAACGAAAGGGCTTGAGTTTTTCTACAATGGGTAAATTCTGCAAAAGTTTTCCTATGCATACATACACCTGGGTGTGGGATTTCTAATCCACCCTCACTCAGAGGATCCTGGTAGGACAAACAGGTCAGTAAAACAATACTTTTTAAAAAAGAAATCTGAAAACATTTTAAATATACTGTATATGTAATATTTCATGTGCAGAACATACAAATTGATTACCTTAGTAATCCTTATACAGCAGGCCAGTAATAATATAGCCCAATAAATATTGCAAACAGAAACGGAAAAATAATATTATGAGGGTTAGGGTTAGAGCTAATCCTACCATCCAAACTATAAATGTAACAATGTGTGGAAGGGGATAAAGTTATCGTAATTAGCAACAACAAAGAGAATTATTTGTGGCATAAGCTTTCGTGGACTATAGTCCACTTTAATCAGATGCATGAAGTGTTATCCTGAGTTGCAATTATACAAGCATCAGTGGCGTAGCGTGGGGGGTGCAGGGGGGGGCCGGCCGCACCGGGCGCAACATCTGGGGCTTAGGGTTAGGGGGCGCAAATCCACAGGTTAGGGGGCGCAAATCCACGGGTTAAAAGGTAAAGGTACCCCTGCCTGTACGGGCCAGTCTTGAGAGACTCTAGGGTTATGCGCCCATCTCACTTAAGAGGCCGAGGGCCAGCGCTGTCCGGAGACACTTCCGGGTCACGTGGCCAGCGCGACAAAGCTGCATCTGGCGGGCCAGCGCAGCACACGGAAACGCGGTCCCTATTTATCTACTTGCACCCGAGGGTGCTTTCGAACTGCTAGGTTGGCAGGCGCTGGGACCGAGCAACGGGAGCACACCCCGCCGCGGGGATTCGAACCGCCGACCTTTTTACTTGCCTTGCCCCGGGTGCTGACAACCCACGCTACGCCACTGACAAGCATGCTTCTGGGTGGGGCAATCGTAAAAAGTGAGGTCACCGGGAAATACAATGCAGAGAACTTTAGACAGGGATAGCTACATATTTATTTCTCTCTGACCTCACTTTTACAATCCCCCACAATGACGCTTCCATCGGAGCAAACTAACTGCTTTCTATAAAAGCGGATGCCATCATAACTTTGCTGGTCTTTAAAAGTGCCAAGAGACTCTTGGTTGTTCTTTCTACAAAGAACCAATGGTGCCACTCCTCTGGAAAGAATTAACGGCATCACCATTCATGGAACTTAGGCAAAGCAACCCTGCTAGGTGGGGGGGGGGCAGGGAGGTAGGGAAACCGAGGCAGAGGGTCCAAATCTTCCACAGCCCTTCCAAGCACATGGCTGCAGGGGGGGAGGGACGGGGGAAGTATACATTTCTTCCCTCTGCCACTGCTTGATTGGTAACAGTTATATATACCCGATCATAATTGTACTGAAAGACAGTGTGGGGTAGTGGTTAGAGTGTCAGACTAGGACCTGAGAGAGACCCGAGTTTAAATCTTCACTCAGCCACAAAGTTCACTGAGTGACCTTGGACCAGTCACTGTGTCCTAGCCCAACCTACCTCACACGGTTGTTGTCAGGATAACGTGTGGAGGGGTAAAACAGTTGCAGGGAAGGCGGGCCTAAAAATAAAAATATGGGGCAATATCCGACTGAATTCTTCCACTAGCACAAGGACTTTCGGCTCACCTTATTACTCCATGTGCCCCTTGCCTGACCCCTAAATCTGGAGAACTAGGGGAACACCCCGGTACAGAGGAAAGGACAAGGAAGTTTCATTTCCCAACTAAAAAAAGTCCTTACGGACTGCTAAAAATATTTATTTAATTTAATAAATAAATAAATAAAATATCCACCCCTAATTTTATGATTCATCAGAGCCTCCCAAAAATTGGGTGCTGGAGAAATTTACAGTAACCCAAAAAAGCTTCACTTTCGAGATGGGGTGGGTGGGGGAAATCTGAATATTTCAATAGACTTGGCCATAAAAGTGTAGTCAGTATTTATGGGGGAAATGAGAAATGAACTTTGCTTGAACTCTTTCCCTCCACACACTCTGCCTTTTACGATGCTTTGTTATTTTTTCGATCCCGGTGTTTTCATTGCATTATGGGAGCAACGGGAGAGCCCTCCTGCGGGCAGTTTAATGGTTATCATCCATATTTTCCCATTCTGTGCGTTTTCTCCTATTCCAGTTCAGAGAGCGCTGGTGTTTTAACATCTTTCACCCACTTCACTATTTTCAGTTGCTGCCTGCAGATATTTCCTTAGGAGCTGCAAACCCATCTCCATGTTGATTCAAAACATATCACGTTCGTTATAAACCATCTTGGGTCCGTCCATTCCGAGCCTGTGAAAATAGATGATTAATTTGTTTAGGTCAGCCCTCCCCCCCCCCCCACACTTCAGGGTTCAAAATCCGAAGAACAACAGCCTGCAAGTTTGTGGAAAAATAAACAGCGTTGTGGTCTAGCCCTGAGGCATGGACCGGTTGACTTGGGTGGGCTAGTGTCTGCCGCCTGATACCTCAGGAGGAGGGAAGAGGAAGAAAATGGAGACTGAGTCAAAGGGAGTATTCCTCTTAGCAACAGATAGAAAATTGCCCAAGGCCACATCCACACCGTACACTTAAAACGCTATGATACCACTTTAAACTGTCATGGCTCCACCCAAAGAATTCTGGGGCCTGTAGTTTGTTAAGGATGCTGAGAGTTCCAAGAAGACGCCCAATTCCCATGCCAGAGCTACAATTCTCAGGAAATTCTGAGAATTATGGCCCTGGGAGGACACCCTTAGGAAACTACAGCTCCCAGAATTCTTTAGGGAATGGCACGACGGTTTAAAGTGGCATCATGGTGCTTTAAATATGTTGCATGAATGCCAGGCAGGGAGAAGAAGGAAGATTATAAGGCAGTCTTTCCCAGCCTGGTGGCCTCCAGTTGTTTGAACTACAAGTCCCAACAGCCCCAGCCAGTACTGAGAGCTAAAACATCTGGAGGGAAAGACTGGCTGAAGAATTGTGCAGGTAGGTAACATGCACTTAGACCCTAAGGGTTGTTTAAAAATAAAAAGTTAGCTCAGAGATGGGGAACCTATAGACCTTCACATTCTGTTTGGGTTTCTTTTGCAGGCAGGTGATGCAGTTCCGCTTTTTAGACAACATGTATGCGGCAAGCCTATTGCCAAGTCTAATATTATTGAAAAGGAAGATTTACACAGGAATCCTGTTATTTGGGTGATCCGATTGCATTAATTTTGGAAGACCTGCTGGATTTGCAGCCTGGGAAAGCTATGCACAGAGCCGGGGACCCAATGCAAATGTGTCATAAAATCTGTTTTCTTCTTCTTCTTCTGGCTCTGATGAGCCATCCGTTATTGTGATACGGATGTGCATTTCAAGGGCAGTGCAATAGAGCCAGGCTTTGTTTCTCTCCCTTTCACTGTTTTGAGAGTCGCCTGTGGAGGATTTTAGCTTTCTTCTGACGGGAACCTGCAGTGGAAAATCGGACAGGGACCTCGTGACATCAGCCAAAGTACCAGAGCATTAGGACATATGTAGATGCTGGAATCCACTGGCCCTTATTTGATTGTTATTTTTCACAAGTGAGTTTTGTAACAGAGCCTCTATTGTGTGTACTGCCACTTACTCATCTGTCATAAAGACAGCTTGATCCACTTGACCTCAGTGGCCAAACATCTCCATTGATCATTGGGAAATCACTGCTCTTTCATTTTCAGACTTAACCTCTTCCTTTATAGAATGATAGGAGGCTTCTGCATTTATAAGTAGGCAAAGCAACTACTTGCAGCCCCACATTGCACAAGATACGTTCCACTGACAAGAGGAATGTGTATAAGACTCCCCCCCCCATTTTTTGAGGTTTAAAATTGGGGGTCGTTTTACGCACAGATAGTGCATATGGGGGACCAGTGATTGGTTGCTGTCGCAAACAGGAGATTGTCAGCAGCAATTGAGCAGTGGCAGCTGCTGCGGCAAATGAGCGGGCAATTGGGGGTTGCTGGTTTGCGTGCGATTTGTAGCATCCATCAGGCAGGTGAGTGGTTTTTTTGCAATCCCCCCCCAAAAAAGCTCAACAACTCTGGGTAATCCTCCCCAAAAACAGCTGAACAACTCTGGGCAATCTCCCCCCATTTTCTTTATTTGGAGTCCCCCAAAATAGGGGTCATGTTATACATGGGGGCGTGTTATACACGGAAAAATACTATATTTTTTTTTAAAAAAAATTCCGGCTCAATATATCTTTAGAATAAGAAAAATGACAAGTGGGATCTGCAGCACAATGTTGCAGCTCTGAGGGCTTCCAACCAGCCAGGCATAATACTCCATTTTGTTCCTGCTCTCACTTAGTTTTTCATGCCCACTCCCAGTTCCATCAGTTTGCCATCATTTTTGTCGGAACTCCGCACAACCGATCTGCTCTTCCGGTCGAGCCTTCGAAATCTCCGTTAATCTCCGATGGTGATTAACGACCTACGCCTTTGATGAGACTTCAGGCACGTTCTCATTACGCAGAGTATACAAACAGCAGCAGAAGGACGAGAAATATGAGCTACATCGCTACGTTTTATTTCTAACTGCGCAGGACAGAAAAGAATATACATCTGCTCTCTGTGAGGCAGAGAACCAACCGGAAGAAAGAAACAGGAAACCAGTAACATCAACATCCGTCTCCTGTGAGACTGCCAACAGTCTGGAATGTAAACAGAGTCTTGTGACTCCAAGAACTGCACAGTGGCATAAACAGAATCCTAACAATTTCATGGTGACTGACCATACTCAGTCCTCACCGTGCTATTTTGGGTTGCTTCCCCGCTTTAAGGCCTCCCCCTCCTAGGGATGGGCAGTGCTATTTGGAACCCACTCTTGGAGAATGGGTTTACAAGGGTCCACTTTTCGGGTGTGCTCCCTTAGGACAAAGCGAAGTGGCCCCCTCCCTCGGTGCATTTCACAGCGCTTCCCCCCAGCTGTTCACATCAGCCTGACTTCATTAGTGTCAGATTCATTTATGTTTGCCTATGCACCAGGGGGCACTGACAGGCCAGATGTGTCTTTACCCCTATGCAAAGACTTGGCTAGAGGTGAGTTAGGAACAGCTTAAGACTCTAATCAGTGTGAAGCTGGTCTGTGAAACAGCACAATGAACAGTGGTGTTTTTATAACAAAGTTCATGAGACATATGCACTTTGGATAACATCCTGTAAAGAAGTATTAAAAACCAGAACTGGAAATGCAGTTACTGCCCAGTAAATGGGAGACTGCCTTGGAGAATGAGTTCACGATTGGTATACAGGACAGGCCCAGGTCTAAGGATATCATCTTCAGTCTCCAGCACTGAAGAAAGATCTCTATACACAGTAACAGGGATGGATGAATTTGTCAATTTTTGTTTCTGTTTCTCATTTTTCGAGTCTCACCTCCACTTTCCACATCAGTTTGAGATTTATTTTTACAGTCCTCACGAACATTTATCAGCATTTTAGTACGGCTTCCTCTCAATACACACATTTTTGCATGGAGTTTTTCCTAATGTCCACAGTTTTGCAAAACTGGCTTCCCTAATATAAAAGGCATTTCTGTCTGTTGTTTTCACCAATATATGCATGTTTGTAAACCCTTTCCCTAGACCATGCATTTTTATTTTTATTTTGGTACAATTTAGTTGGTTGAAGAACTGTGCTGAAAAATTCAGAAAAGTGCAAATTTGAAGAATCCTGTTTGCTCTTTGCTTTGGAAAGTGAAGCTTCGGAAGATCCACCTTTAAACTCAAACTGAATCAAATTTTGCCCCCCCCCCCGCCAATTCCTATGCACCAAGATGGCTTCCTTAATTAGCCCTGGTTTAGTGTTGCAAATTCCCCAGCATGGATTCTGCAACTTTAACAGGTCCAGACATGGTGGAGTTTGACAAACGAAGCTTTACATGATGAGGAATTGCTGAAATATCACCTGTGAAATTTCTGTGGTTGACTGCCCTGGCTTTGGTTCAGGCCCATTTAAACTGCTCCCACTTATTCCCAAACTCTCTGAGACAAAACTCTGGTCTTACCCGTCATCTTGAATCCCCTTCCTTTTGGTGCTCTCTGGCTCCCCCTACTGCTCCTTTTCCCCTGTTGGTTGTTTTGATTGCTTGTTTTATTATTATAAGAAGCAAGGGCAGTAATTAGGCAGGAAATGAAGGATGGGAACCGAGAAGGAAAGGAACGGGTGACCTTGGCAATGAAGCAAAACTGAGCAAGGAAGCTGTGCAGTCTGAGCAAGCGAAGAGGCCAGGGTGAACTATTTCTGATTCACAGGAAAGAAAGCAACGATTACTCTTTCTCTGTGATGGGAGACCCGCAAATCAAATTTATTCCATGACGCAAGAACCACCCGCTTTTAAAACTGTGTGTTGGTTGGCATCCCTTGGTCTTGGGAGACAATGGTGGAGTGCTTCTTTGCGGGGTGGAGTCAAACTGTTAGAAGGTTGCAGCACCCACTGTGGCTCCAGAGACTGATCTGAGAGAGACATGTTTTCTTGTAGCTCATGGTTTTTTGACAGGGGTCCTATGCTCAGGGACTGCTGTGGTAAGGATTCCTGCATTGCAAGGGATTGGACTGTCTCGCCAGAGTAGTGCATGCTCTGGTTATCTCCCACTTGGACTACTGCAATGCACTCTACGTGGGGCTACCTTTGAAGGTGACCCAGAAACTACAACTAATCCAGAATGCGGCAGCTAGACTGGTGACTGGGAGCGGCCGCTGAGACCATCCTGAAAGACCTACATTTTTAAAGATATTTTTTTTTGCTGTTTCTTTTTGCATGTTTCTTTATTTTTTGTTTAAATAATACAGGGGAGGAAAAACAACAAAAAAGAAAGAAAAAAATATTGAAAACAATCCAAAGACATTGAAAACAAATATTGCATACTTATAATACTCCCCCCACAAACCCACAGCTTCCCTCTGCCACAATTTGACTTCTTTGAATCTTTATTTCCACCTTTATCTTTGCATTCTCCAGATGTGTCATTCTTTGTATTTCTTTTATCTCTTCTCTTTTCCAATTCATAGTTATACTTTACATTTTTATTCCAGGCATATTAGCATATCTTTCTTAGAATAATATTTTAACATATAATCTTCGAAACATTTCCATTCCTTTTTAAATTTTTGATTTGACTGATATCTTATGATTGAGGTTAGCTTTGCCAGTTCTAAATATTCATTTAATTTGCAAATCCACTCCTCTTTTGAGGGCAAGATTTGAGATTTCCATTTAGAAGCAATCACTACCCTGGCTGCTGTAGTTGCATATAGAAAAATTCTTTTTTTCATTTGTGGTATATCTTTCCCTATCAAGCCTAGGAGATATGCCTCTGATTTTTTAACAATTAGGATTTTCAACATTTTCTTTAATTCCTCATGTATTACTCCCCAAAATTTCTTAATCTCCTCACAACCCCACCACATGTGTATTGTTGTTCCTGCTTCTTTGCCATATTTCCAACAGAGGCTGGATTTCAATTTATAGATTTTGGACAGCTTAAGTGGTGTTAAATACCACCTGTGGAACATTTTAACAAAATTTTTTTCAATCTTATAAGAGGCGGTAAATCATATATCTTCCCGCCATAATTTCTCCCATTGCTCTAAGTATATGGTGTGTCCGACATCTTGAGGCCATTTGACCATAGTTTCCCTGAAAGATCTACATTGGCTCCCAGTACATTTCCGAGCACAATTCATAGCGTTGGTGCTGACCTTTAAAGCCCTAAACGGCCTCAGCCCAGTAGACCTGAAGGAACATCTCCACCTACATCATTCAGCCTGAGGTCCAGCGCTGAGGGCCTTCTGGTGGTTCCCTCACTGCGAGAAGCCAAGTTCCAGGGAACCAGGCAGAGGGCCTTCTCGGTAGTGGCACCCGCCCTGTGGAATGCCCTCCCAAGAGATACCAAAGAAATAAACAACTGTCTGACTTTTAGAGGGCATCTGAAGGCAGTCCTGTTTAGGGAAGTTTTTAATGTTTGATATTTTATCGTGTTTTTAAGGTTCTGTTGGATGCCACCCAGAGTGGCTGGGGAAACCCAACCAGATGGGTGGGGTATAATAAATAAATTATTATTATTATTATTATTATTATTATTATTATTATTATTATTATTATTTCTTCTCTCTGCACTCCTCCCAGCGGTCATTCCTCCTCTGGTCAATGCTATGGATGCATGAGCTGACTGTCTCCATGTACTGTTGTTGTCTGCAAGGGATTCCTACACAGCAGGGCTGATGTTGCAAAAAATGCGCAAATATATTAGATAAGGAAATAAATAATATTATTGTACATGGGTTTCAGCTGTGATCACATTGCATAATAGGTTTTATGTCACAGACATTTTTACATGCATGCTTTGCTCATCAGAATGAGGAGGGTTTGACATAAAATGGTAAAAACGTTGTGAGAATACAGGGGCTTCGCTGCATTAAAAAGAAAAAGAAACCAACATGATTTCAATAAAATGGCACTAGAATATTATTTCCTTCCTTATATCATCCAATGCAAATAAAACAATTCCTCCAGCCATAACATTTCCAATTTAAGAAATGAAAGTCAACATTTCCAGACAATTTCCCGCAAGAAGGGGGAAAGAGCTGTTATTAAAGTGGCACTTTTAAAAATACAGTTTAAAAATAGTTCGTGCAAACATTTGCTCAAGTTGAAATGTATTAGGTGAAAGGTTCAGCCAGGTTTTTGATAAGGCTAAAAATAGTCGGCTCAAATATTTGCCCAAGTTAGAATGGATTAGGTAACAGGTTCACTCAAACTTGCTTCAGCCTAGAACCGCTCCTTCTGAAAAGTTTTTTTCAGTTTGCATGATTCGGTCCTGAAATGCCCTCTAGTGTTGAGAGAGAGAAGACACTCCAACTTCACAAAGAATCTTTAAACGCAGTGAGAGTGAATTAAACCCTGGGAAATTTAAATTTCAAACTTGGTTCACCCATAATGCTAAGGCAAGCAATGGCTTAGGAGGAATAGGCAAGCATGAAAGCTCCCAGAGATGAGCTTGCAGCTGCTTTGTTCCTCTCTGGTCCTTTTTCGCTGCCCTATCACATTGAGTGGCGCTGTGGTCTAAACCACTGAGCCTCTTGGGCTTGCCGATCAGAAGGTCGGCGGTTCGAATCCCCGTGACGGGGTGAGCTCCTGTTGCTCAGTCCCTGCTCCTGCCAACCTAGCAGTTCAAAAACACATCAAAGTGCAAGTAGATAAATAGGCACTGCTCCGCAGGGGAGGTAAACAGTGTTTCCGTGCGCTGCTCTGGTTCGGCAGAAGTGGCTTAAGTCATGCTGGCCACATGACCTGGAAAAACTGCCTGTGGACAAACGTCAGCTCCCTTGGCCAGTAAAGTGACTCCACCGCCTTTGTTCTGCCCGGGCACTGAGGTCCAGTGCCAAGGGCCTTCTGGTGGTTCCCTCACTGCGAGAAGTGAGGTTACAGGGAACGAGACAGAGGGCCTTCTCGGTAGTGGCACCCACCCTGTGGAACACCCTCCCACCAGATGTGAAGGAAATAAATGACTATCCGACTTTTAGAAGACATCTGAAGGCAGCCCTGTAAAGGGAAATGTTTAATGCTTTATCTAGGTGGGGCAACCCAGTCAGATGGGTGGGATACAAACAAACAAGCAACCAACAAGAACAACAACAACAATAATAATAGTAATTGGATCGAACTGGGGAACGTTTTGCAGAGTAGATGCCCTGACACTGTACTACAGCCCCATTTTCACATTTCTCTCCCTCCATTTCCCCTCCCCCTTTCATGTGGGGTTTACACAGGCATCTGGTTGGCCACTGTGGAAAAGAGCATGCTGGATAGCCATCTTCAAATATCTCAAGGGCTGTCACATGGAAGAGGGCACAAGCAAAGATGATCAAGGGTCTGGAAACCAAACCTTATGAGGAATAGTTGAAGGAGTTGGGTATGCTTAGCCTGGAAAAGAGGAGACTTAGAGGAGTTATGATAGCCATTTTCAAATATCTCAAGGGCTGTCACATGGAAGAAGGAGTGAGCTTGTTTTCTCCTGCTCTGAAGGGTAAGGACTTGAACCAACGGCTTCAAGTTACAAGAAAGGGGATTTTGACTAAAGATCAGGAAGAACGTTCTGACAGTGAGAGCTGCCTGACAGTGGCACAGCCTCCCTTGGGAAGTTGTGGACCCTTGGAGGTTTTTAAGCAGAGGCCACCAGGCCTGGGTGCTTTAGCTGAGATTCCTGCACTGCAGGGCGTTGGACTAGATGACCCTCTGGGTCCCTTCCAACTCTACAAATCTATGGTTCTATGACAGGCATAGGCAAACTCAGCCCTCCAGATGTTTTGGGACTACAACTCCCATCACCCCTAGCTAACAGGACCAGTGTGTCAGGGATGATGGGAGTTGGTGTCCCAAAACATCTGGAGGGCCGAGTTTGCCTATGCCTGTTCTATGACTAGAGAGTCATTGGGGCTGATCCACCATAGCTCTTCTTGCATTCCCTTGAAAGCTAGACATTGTTGAATGGAAATTGTGGGCGTTCCATCCATGCATGTAAGGATTTGCTCATACGCATTCAGAGAAACTGGAGCCTGATATTTGTTTAAAGTAAGTGGTTTTCAATGCAATCAGAGCATGTTCACTCATAAGCAATGGACTTATTATTCACTCTAGAGATTTCTGGCTTAATCCCAGGAACCCCTACTGTGGAAAAATGTATTTTCTTCCTTTTTTAAAGCAATCTAATAAATGAATCCAAAGTCAATCAATCGTTAATGCTTTCCAAACAAGTGTGCATCCCTTAACCAGGCTATTCCGTGGCTATTATCGAAACGCTTGCCTGTTGCTGATAATAAAGTATTCAGCTTCGCCGGAACAGTTAATCTTGAAATGTCTTTCTCCGAGAGGGATGTAACATTGATTAGATGGCTGTAAAAAGATTGTCATTGACTATAATTCCTCAAGATGTGACTGGTTTGACAGGCTAGCAAAAGCAACACTGTTGGCTTGTCATTGATCATGTTACCTCTTGATAACCCATTCAGGTGCAATCGGTAGCAGGCGAGGACCTTCATCTGATACTGCTTTGTGTTTCCTGGGTGCATTAATCAAAATCTCTGCTCCTTTCCAGGATGCCTTTTTTAATCATTTAGATACAGCGCTTGGCAATGGTGACAAGGAGCTGGCAATATTTATCTCACTCAGCCTTGCAGGATTCTGCTATGGACAAGCAACGGAGGAGTCCCTGCACTATGAAGGTTAAACTGATGATGAACGCAAGACCCTTAAATGACCTCTGGCATGGTTCCAAACTACAGTTTCTCCTGCCATTGTTCATGCGCTCAAAGCCCGCCCACTGATGGGCGAGGCTTCTTCTCTGCCTGTCAACAGATTTATTCATATGCCACTTTCCCACCTTACGTTCAAAGCAACTCACAAGTTCAGCGAGCGATATATGTTGTTGTTGTTTAGTCGTTTAGTCATGTCCGACTCTTCATGACCCCATGGACCAGAGCACGCCAGGCACTCCTGTCTTCCACTGCCTCCCGCAGTTTGGTCAAACTCATGTTTGTAGCTTCGAGAACACTGTCCAACCATCTCGTCCTCTGTCGTCCCCTTCTTCTTGTGCCCTCAATCTTTCCCAACATCAGGGTCTTTTCCAGGGAGTCTTCTCTTCTCATGAGGTGGCCAAAGTATTGGAACCTCAGCTTCAGGATCTGTCCTTCCAGTGAGCACTCAGGGCTGATTTCCTTAAGAATGGATAGGTTTGATCTTCTTGCAGTCCATGGGACTCTCAAGAGTCTCCTCCAGCACCATAATTCAAAAGCATCAATTCTTCGGCGATCAGCCTTCTTTATGGTCCAGCTCTCACTTCCATACATCACTACTGGGAAAACCATGGCTTTAACTATACGGAGCAATATATAGTTGTAACAAAAACACCATCAGCTATCCCAGGTGCATAAAAATAATGGGCTGTGTCCAACCGATAGCAGACCTGTTGGAATTACTGAACCCAACTCAGTTTATGTCCATTAATTTAAATGGGTCTACTCTGAGTAGGTTTGACCATGAATGCAAGCCAAAATTTATATCCACAGGAGCAAGCTAACAAACTCGATATTATTAAATCTTCCTTAAAACATATGGAAAGCATTTGTTTCATAAACAAGAACAGTTGTCGCAAGCCCCACGACATATTCAACTTAACAAATCTGACATCAATTAATTCAAATCACTCAGATGCCAGTAGACAAAAAAATAAAATAAAAATCAGGATCGAAAGGTTACCATTTAATTTATGAATTTAATTGCTCTGTCAATGCAGCAGCGTTACAAATCAAATCAAAACTTTATTGCAGTCCAAAGACCCACAAAACATTTTCTAAACTAGATACAGTTAAAACAACTAGACAGATGGAAGAAACCAAGGCAGTCATTTTGTTTTAAGTGTTACAATAAGGCAGAGGGGGGGGGAGGAAGGAGCATAGATTATTTACTGCATTTGCACCCCAACTGTCCTCCAAAGAGATCGAAGTGGCATCCTCCTAAACTTGCCCCCCACCCGACCCTGGGTGACCACAGCTCCTCAGAATCAAGTCTCTTGTGGGAGGAGGAAGAGAAAGGAGATTGTTAGCCACTTTGAGACTCCTTATAGGTAAAGGGACCCCTGACCATTAGGTCCAGTTGTGGCCAACTCTGGGGCTGCAGCGCTCATCTCGCTTTACTGGCCGAGGGAGCCGGCGTACAGCTTCCGGGTCATGTGGCCAGCATGACTAAGCCGCTTCTGGCGAACCAGAGCAGCGCACAGAAATGCCGTTTCCCTCCCCGCCAGAGCGGTACCTATTTATCTACTTGCACTTGACGTGCTTTCAAATTGCTAGGTTGGCAGGAGCAGGGACCAAGCAACAGGAGCTCACTCCGTTGCGGGGATTCGAACTGCCGACCTTCTGATCGGCAAGTCCTAGGCTCTGTGGTTTAGACCACAGTGCCACCCGTGTCCCTATTTGAGACTCCTTAGTGTAGTGATAATATCAAATCCAAATTCCTCCTCCTCCTCCTCCTCCTCCTCCTCCTCCTCCTCCTCCTCCTCCTCCTCTTCTTCTTCCTTGATCTTCCAGCGTTCAGCTTCATTAGGTGGCCTTCAGTTCTACTATGATGAGAGAGGGAGAAATTATTTGCGTCTCTCTCAAGCCTTCTCACTTCGCTTGTCTTTTCTCAAAGCTGAAAAGACCCACACGTTGCAAGCTTTCTCCAGAAGGGAGTTCCTCCAACCCATCTCCATCATTTTGCTTGTCTGTTTCTGAACCTTTTCCCAGCCTCCCTTTCCCAGCTTTAACAAAGTGCCCGGGGAAAACGGGAGTGGGCCTTTTCTCCCCAACAAGCGCTAAATGGCACAATAAAGGATCTAGTATTAGAGATGAGTTTTCCGTTAGCTGCTTAAGAAAAAAAAGATAGATGCTTTGCCCCCTGCCCCAGTAGTAAAATTGTCCCTTCTCTGTCATATTCCCCTATCGTACTTTTGGCAAGTTATCAACCAGCATAATGCTACTGCATAAAACAACATGCCCCGTTCCATTAAAGTCCCAGTTTCTAAGCCTCAGGCCCACCACACAGCTTTCTGAAGTATAATACTGAGGGTTTATTGGATTCCAAATGTGGCCTCATTTGCACTTCCGCTGTCTCTCATAACTCTGGCAACAATGCATCTGTCAAGTGTATATGGGAGGAAAAGATCTTCTGCGCTTTAATTTAGGCTCCATTTTCATTTTCTTGTTCTGATTTTTTTTAAAAGAATGCTTATCCTTGTTCGTTTTTGCTTATTCTAGTTCATTTTGGTTTTAATCAGGACAGAGGCTTCTAATTGATGAGCATTCCCAGTTTCCTCCCCCCCCCCCCGCTTTTTTTTTTTTTGGCAGCCAAGTTTCAATAATTGCATATTTCAGGGAGGGGAATTATCTCCAATAATCGGAGGAAGCAGACTTTCAAGAACATTTTCAACTGACGGGAGTGTGATTCATGACAGCCATGGCAGTGTTTTATGAGATACACTCTGTCGAAAGTGCACTCAGTTATGTACAAAAGAACCCAAAGTCAATTTGTGTTTCTCTTACTTTGTAATTCATTGCAGTCCTGGGGGGGGGGGGTTTATGGGATAAGTTGCCGTCTTCCCACAGAGGATGGTGAGATGTTATTTAACTAAGCATGAAAATAAGAGTAGCCCCGCCAGTTGATGAAGTGGGGGCCGCTGTTTTGGTACAGTTTAATTTATATACCATTTCATATTTCAGCAGAACTCAAGGTGGCTAATTAATGCATATCCCAACAAAAATTGATCAGAATAAGAAATACAATATAAATCCCAATTTCAAAGCCCAAACAATACTAATTCAATTTTTTAAAAATAATAATAATGTAAGTGAACAGCAATAAATATCTCTAAACAAGATGCCCATGTAAAGCAACCAAGAACCACCAAAGCAAATCACACACATCAAGATGTATTAAATGCAACAGAATTACAGTATATATCATCATGAAAATCCCATAAATATTACAAAAAGAAACACACATAATAATACAATCAGCAAAATCATTCGCATGCAGATTATATTCCAAAATCCAATCTAAACACACAGCCACCACATAGAGAATTGCTCAACAATCACACTTTTCTTCCACTCTATCTACTTAACTCTCACTTCAATAAAACACTCGGGATCAGCTAACGAATAATGTTGTGCAGATAAATAGGCCATCTTCAGTGCCACCAAGTCTCTGAATACCAGGGGACAATAATGGAAGAGAGCTATTGCTCTCATACCTTGGTGGTGGGCTTCCTGTTGGCATGTGTTTGACCGCTGTAGAAAGCAGGATCCTGGACGAGAAAGGCCTTTGGTCCTGTGGTGGCTTGTGCCACTGGGAGTGGTGACAGGTGACAATTATTCACACAATTAATATTCTTGTGGGTAAGTTCAACTATGTTCCTGGTAGCTGTGAAGTGCAGATGGAAGACAGGGTGCCAATGTTCTATCCCCGTTTCACCCTAGCAGTCCATAAAGTTGAAGAGATGCTATTTCGCCCCCGACAGGGCCAATTTATTGGGGTTGGCTGATAGCCCACTCCCTGAGCACAGTTTTCTGGGCTTCCTCAGTAGTCTCGAGCCATTAATGTGACTATTAGTGCTAACTAATAATAATTCAAACAAAATCTCATTAGAATCATCATAATACATTTCTAAATGTTCAATTAAATGCAATTAAATACAAAATTAACACAAAGGTTCATAATTATATACTTACATGTAGTTATAGAAACAATTTATTGGCTTAAGCATAAAGAACTGAATAGCTTAGCAGGGTAGCTATGTTTGATTACAGATATACTGTATATACTTTCATTGTGGGCTTTTTAGCAGGTGTTTTATAGTAACAAGGAGGAGAAGAAACGGAGGAGAGGATGTAAGTATTGATAGTATCATTTCCATCCTCTCCTCCATTTCTTCTCTTCCTTATTAATGTAAAACACCTGCTAAAAAGCCCACAATGAGAGTATATATATCTGTAATCAAACATGGCTACCTTGCTAAGCTATTTAGTTCTTTATGCTTAAGCCAAGAAATTGTTTCTATAACCCCAATAAATTGGCTCTGTCAGGGGCGAAATAGCAGCTCTTCAACTTTATGGACTGCTAGGGCGAAACGGGGATAGAACGTTGGCACCCTGTCTTCCATCTGCACTTCACAGCTACCAGGAACATCGTTGAACTTACCCACCTTCTTCTTGAACTTACTTAAAAAGCAAAAATTGAGTCAAGAAGTTGTAAGAATTTAGTAAAATCTGACACTGCAAGTTCACTTTATTTTAGATAGCTTATAAGTTTTCAGGGCACTTTGTAAGTACTTGTCTTATTCTCACAAATCTGACAAATGGTGAAAAATTGTTTTTGAACAAGAATATTAATTGTGTGAATAATTGTCCCCTATATGCTATAGGGGACACGGGTGGCGCTGTGGGTTAAACCACAGAGCCTAGGGCTTGCCGATCAGAAGGCCGGCGGTTCGAATCCCCGCAACGGAGTGAGCTCCCATTGCTCAGTCCCTGCTCCTGCCAACCTAGCAGTTCAAAAGCACGTCAAAGTGCAAGTAGATAAATAGGTACTGCTGCGGCGGGAAGGTAAACGGCATTTCCATGTACTGTTCTGGTTTGCCAGAAGTGGCTTAGTCATGCAGGCCACATGACCCGGAAGCTGTACTCCAGCTCCCTCAGCCAATAAAGCGAGATAAGTGCCGCAACCCCAGAGTTGGCCACAACTGGACCTAATGGTCAGCGGTCCCTTTACCTATGCTATAAGGGTTGCACAATCATTATTAATGGCACAGGTTGTATTTCTTCAGCACTGGGACTGGTGAGGCAGAAAGCAGGAAGATCAACTGGAGCCAGAGCCAGTCCTCCTTCCAGCTGAGTTCTACAAGGGCAATTCTGAGACTAAGAAGGAGGAATCCACCAGGTGGAGCCACTCCTTAGACCAGCCCTAACTTCAAAGGCAGGCAGGAGGGGCTGGCTGAGGGCTGAATGAAGTTGATGGGGCACTGACCCATTTGACCTCCACTGCTTTTGATGTGCTCTAGCAGGGCACTTTTTCTTCTTCAATTTTTTTTAAAAAAATTATTTAACATAATTGTTAGAAAATATAAGCAAAATATTGCAAATACATACATACATATATATTTCAAATAAGCACATATATATGGAAAAAGGAACAAAAGAGAAAAAAGAAAAGGAAAAAGAAGAAAAATAAAGAGAAAAGAAGAAAAGTTGGAAGAATTTCTTCCAAATTTATTCTACAAATATCTCAATATGAAAATAATAATGAAATTTCATTGATTGACTTCCATTGCTTGCACTGCACTTCCTATATACATTTTAAGCAAGATTGTATCTGTTATTATGTATTTTTTAGCAGGGTACTTCTTGCCCTGAGGAACATAATTTGGGAAAGCAGCCTACAAATATTGACAGCGACAATGAAAGATTTGTGGCTCTCCGTCAGGGATGGCTCAAGATTTTAATTTTCTCTCTCACACACACAATGGGGAAAGTATTGCCTCATAAATTTCCTCCCTTGCTGGACTTTCCTGACAAACAGTAGAATACCGGCAAATGGTTAAATAGCAGCGGCAGCAGCAGGATCCAGCTGCCATTTCAATTTCCCCAAATGTTCCTGAATGATGAGTGGCATTGTGGGAAATTAAAATGGTGGCTGGACTGATCATAGTAATGGGTTGGGGAAGAAATTAAGGGCAGTCCAGAATCAAATGTAGAAGTAAACGTAGAATTAAAGAATGTCTTGTCTCCTAAGCATCTATTCTGAGTACCAGAACTGAACTGAACTCACAATCTTTCTACACAAAAATCCACTCTGTCTCTCTCTGTCTCTCCTTGACCCACCAGCTTTCTTTGTTTCAGGAGTATAACAGGAGTCATTTCAGTAACATAATTGCTGGGTGATCTCCTTCAGATTGCCCAGAGATCTACCAGTAGATTCCAATCTGCTCACCCCTTGTGTAGAAGAAATTGAATGACACTTGCTGGGAATTTCAGGTGAGCAGAGCGCATCAGGCTGGCCACTGTGAGAACAGAATACTAGACTAGGTGGGCCATGTTCCGATGAACGTCCGTTTCGGCTGCGAACAGTGGGACTGTTGTGCGTCTATCCCACTTCCACTGTGCGAACCTGCTCCTCCCGGCTACAGCAGAGTAATCTGCGCAGCATGAGCCTGTGTGGAAGAATCTCAGCCATGCAGTAAAACTCATGTACAGCAGCTTCTTGTTCTACGAAGCTTTTATTGTACAGCAGCAAAACAAATAAACAGTTTGTTAAGTTGTGGGTGAACATATCAGACGACACAGCGATTCTTCAAACAGCTCTTGTTTATTCACAGGCCAGAACAGAACTGGGCTGAAGGGTTTCAACTACAAAGCAACGGTAACAACTTTCTGTAACTATCCAATCATTGAACGTTACTTTCAATTCCTTATTTGCATATGCGGACCTGAGTGAAAACTATCTACAGTATCCCCCTGCTGGCCCAGGGTGAGAACTTCAGTACATAACATAGTTCAAAGAGTTCAGCCAGAAGAGAGTGGCGGCATGATGCCTCTCCTATCGTGGCCAAAACAGAAGGTAAACCATTCACATAACAAAGAAATGAACACACCCCCAGTGACAGGAAGTAACTTCCCATGAGCTGTTAATCCTGTAAACTCTGGTTATCCTCACAGGCCATTGGCCTCATCCAGCAGTCTCCTCTTACGTTCTTAATGCAAGGATCAAGCTAACAAAACCTCATTGTGAGGGAGAATAAATTGGAAAGTGGCAGGGTTGTATGGTTCAGCGCAATTAATTTCTTCCTTGTTGTATATCAATTAAAGCCAAGGGAGGAACCGTCCATGCTAGATCAACTGAGGTCTAGAAAGTAGGGAGGAGAGATAGAGTAAGGGAGGTCAGAGGAAGCACTGAATGTCCTTCTCTCCAAACTTTATCTCCAGCCTTCTGAGGAGACCGCGAACTAGTTTTTAAAAGGTTGGAACTTGCCATCTGCAGTTTTTACAAGTAGTACTCGAATCAAGAATTGTATTATATATAAATAACACACACTCATAAGTGAAATGAATCAGGGGGCACATTTTTAGTTGATTAAGGCTGCAATTAGGGATGGATGTAGCTGTCAATATTGGTGATCCTAGCTTCTTGTTTTTCCAGTCTTACATTTACTTATCCACATTTCAGCTGCAATATGTTTTTTTTAAAAAAAAACACCATAAAATTTTCTGCATAGCTGGATAGCTCAGTTGGTTAGAGCACGGTGCTGACGACACCAAGGTTGCAGGTTTGATGCAGCTGCATATTCCTGCGTTTCAGGGAGTTGTACTAAATGATCCTCAGGGTCCCTTCCAACTTTATGATCCTATGAGGTACCTACCGTATTTTTTGCTCTATAAGACTCACTTTTTCCCTCCTAAAAAGTAAGGGGAAATGTGTGTGCGTCTTATGGCGCGAATGCAGGCTGTGCAGCTATCCCAGAAGCCAGAACAGCAAGAGGGATTGCTGCTTTCACTGCGCAGCGATCCCTCTTGCTGTTCTGGCTTCTGAGATTCAGAATATTTTTTTTCTTGTTTTCCTCCTCCAAAAACTAGGTGCGTCTTGTGGTCTGGTGCGTCTAATAGAGCGAAAAATATGGTATGTCTGATGTCCTTCTTTGAAATTTCAAAATTCCTCATGAAAATAAACTTAGCATTTTAGCATACCAATAAACACATTTTTGTATACAATGCTGACTAATGTACACATCATTTTGCAAGCAAATTCCTCTAATATAATGCGTTTTTGCATGTTGTCTTCATAAATAAATGCACACTTTCTCCTAATAGGCACATTGTGTGCATATATATATATATATATCTATAGTTGGAAAAGTACATTGTAGAACTTGGAGAAATGTGCATTTTGCAGAATAGCTGTGTTTCAGTCCATGCATTGTCTCAGAAAGTGCAAATCAGGTAGTTAAAAAAAGCAAGCCAAACCAATTGCTCCCATTTTGGCAAGCAGTCCCACCCCCTAATAAAATGCCTTTTAGTACACATTATCGGGTTGGTGAGCTGCATCGCAAAATTCAGAGAAGCGCACATTTAGGATAGCTGCATTTCAGCTCATGGATTTGTTCAAAAAGGGTTAATTAGGCAGTTCTTTATTAAAACACACACCCCTTTCTCCTTAGTGGCAATCCCTGACATTCTTCCCTGTTTCATGATTTGTTCATTCATGCTGCAAGATGAGTCAGTCTAATTGCCGAGAGAGGACGAGAAGACAGCATTTCTGTATTTTTATTATTTTTTTAAAAGGGCAAGGAGCTTATGAGATACACAGGTCTATAATATTTTGGAGTGCCAAAATAAAAAGTCCCATCCATGCTGTTTCAGCTGGGGACAAATCAATGAGGGATCACTTAGGGTCATAAAAAGTAGATAGCTGTGTTTGGCCTGGTTTTAATGCTTTTCTGTTGACTGAAGAAGAAGGAAAACAGAATGGTGAGCAATAAACATTTCTGTCCAAGACTAGACTGAAAATTAGAGATCAGACTTTGATTTATTGCTGTATCGTGTTTTTAATACAGTGGTACGTCGGGTTACATATGCTTCAGGTTACATACGCTTCAGGTTACAGACTCCACTAACCCAGAAATAGTACCTCGGGTTAAGAACTTTGCTTCAGGATGAGAACAGAAATCGTTCTCTGGCGGCGTGGCAGCAGCAGGAGGCCCCATTAGCTAAAGTGGTACCTCAGGTTAAGAACAGTTTCAGGTTAAGAACGGACCTCCAGAACAAATTAAGTACTTAACCCGAGGTGGTACCACTGTATTCAGTTGGGAGCCCCCCAGAATGGCTGGGGAAACCCAGCCAGATGGGTGGGGTATAAATAATTTATTTAATTATATTATTATTATTATTATTATTATTATTATTATTATTATTATCACTTTCATTAGCCAGAATTTTCATTTTTGTCCCATGGAGGTTAAGGCTACCCATAGTTACTAGCCAAAATGGTTGTTTTACCTCCATTGCTGCACTCAGATTCTGATTTGGGGCTTTCCCAAAAGGTGGTCACTATGGCCCCTTTGAGAAGAACATGCTGGACACACTCATTGTATGTTCTTAGATTAAAGACAATATAGATTTGGGCCCTGGAAGTTAAGGTATATGGCATTCAATTCAGTAACCTGTGGCTTTCTCTCTCTCCTTTTTTCTTCTGGACTTATCTCATATCTTAAAATCAAAAACCTGCCATGAGCTACTTAGAAACAAGCCAATCTTGTCTTCCTGCATGTTATTTTGGCTAACCCTCCAAATCCTAGGAGCTGCAGCATTGAGACAGTGGCTCATAGGATCACTATATTCATTTAAAAAATGGTGGTGGTGGTGGGAAATCTCTTGGTGGTGCTATTGCAGCCTGTAGACCTACTTTGCGATCAATGAAGCTTACCTCCAGGTTTGAGTGTCAGAGATTCCTAGATGCAGGGATGGGTGGGAACTTCAGTTCAGTTCACATTTAAAGGCAAGTCTATCCAATTTTCACTTCCCAGAACAATAAGGGAACTGAAGCAAGCATCCTTCAAAATGGGCAACATCGTTCTGCAGCAAAGTAATGCTTTCAAAAATGCATATACCCCATTTTTCGCTCTATAAGACACACTTTTTCCCCTCCAAAAATTAAGGGGAAATGTGTGTGTGTCATATGGAGCGAATGCAGGCTCCATGGCTTCAGCAAAAGCCTGGAGAGTGAGAGGGGTCGGTGCGCACCGACCCCTCTCGCTCTCCAAGCTTCAGGAATAGCTGCCTGAAGCCTCTGGAGCGCAGCAGGAGCTCCCGCTGTGCTCCAGAGGCTTCGTGTTGCTTTCGCTGAAGCCAGGAGAGCAAGAGCGATTGGTGCGCACCGATCCCTCTTGCTTTCCTGGCTTCGCTTCACTGGAGAGGTGCTGCGCAGCTTTCCCTCTCTGCGCAGCGCCCCTTCAGCGAAGCGGGAGGAGAAATGGAAGGGGCTCCGTTTCTCCTGCCGCTTCGCTGAAGGGGCGCTGAGCAGAGAGGGAGAGATTTTTTTTTCTTGTTCTCCCCCTCTAAAACTAGGTGCATCTTGTGGTGCGGTGCGTCCTATAGAGCGAAAAATACAGTATTTGGGTAAAGTGTACAGAAAAAAATGCACATATTAGTGGCAATAACATACCGAAATGCATTCTGTTTGCAAATATGTGCACATTGGTCAAAATTGCGTACAAAGTTTTGTATAACAGGAGGAATGTGCATTAATGAATTTATGTAACTGAGGAATTTACAAAAGGACTTTCTTAAAAAATGCAAACATATGTGGAAATGTGGAGAAATGGATCTAAGAAGCGGGGGTGGTGTGCTGGGGTGCGAAATCGAGAGGAAATGAAATGGACAGATTCACCTGCAGTGATGTGACTATTCCATGTCAGGACTAGCTTCTCCCTACTAGTTGTGTCACTCACTATTAAGTTCCATTTAATTATCGAGGCTTATTTCTTGGTAAATGAGATCAGGCTGTCTGGCTGCAGCCCTATACTTGCTTACTTTGAGAAACTCCCACTTAACTTGGGCTTACTTTTGAATCGACATGCACAGGAACAGGTAGCACAGCCGCAGTTTTATGATTTAGAAGTCCCATTGACGTAACTTACGTCTCTGAGTAAACATGGTTGGGATCAGCCTGTAAAGGTATGACCACCTGCTTGTAATTTTAAAGACATGTGATCCGAGCACAAATCAAGTCTACAGTTCTGGCACAGGAGAATCACAGAGGCGACGAAAAATGCACATACCCACTTTAAATAATGGCACAGCAATAAAACTGTTAGCACGTTTGCAAAGCTAAGCAGGGTCTGGTCTGGTTTCAAATTGGATGGGAGAACGCATGTTGAGATACCTGCATTGCAGGGGGTTGGACTAGATGACCCTTCTCTCTCTCTCTCTCTCTCTCTCTCTCTCTCTCTCTCTCTCTGTGTGTGTGTGTGTGTGTGTGTTTTCCTGTAAAAATTAGAAGTCCATGAACAATTAGTCAGGTTAATCATGTTTGGCCTATAAACCTCTTCTGAATTGATATAACTAATTATAGAGCAACGGAGTTAAAAACAAATGCATACACACAATGAATACAGCTTAAAGTGTTGGCTTAGGTTGTTTACCATTATAGTCCACCAGGAGTTTGCTCTCCTAATTATCCTCTGCATAATATTAACCATCATAATTACTTGCTAAAGTAGCTAGCTGAATGGTATTTCATAATGTTTAATGTATGCAATCTCTAATATATGCAATGGCATTTATGATTTAGTTGGCTGCATCTAGAGAAGTGGAGGACCTTATAGTGATTAAAGATGTTAACAGTTGTTATAATTCATCCATTTCCAGCTGAAACAACATGGCATCCGTTTATGAATGGTTCCATCAATTGCCCAGATGCATTTACACAGCCTATCTGTTTCCAATAGATAGTCTTCTATAAATACACTGAATCCCACTGGCACTGCAGTTCTAGCGTTTAATGCATCATGGTTACTGCATGTGATTTGCCTTCCTGAATGCTGAGTGTGGAGCAGTGAGGTGGACAATGTTCAAAGAACAAGAAAATAGACTTCATGATGCAAATACAGAGTATAAATTATCAGTAAGAATGCTGAACGGAGATATGCATCTCCTGGGAGCAGCAAGGCATCAGAATGGACTGATGCTCAATGGCTGGGGATATCTTGGTAAACAAAAGGTCCCAGGGTCAATCCAAGGCATTTCCAGAGTTTGGCATGCACTACCTAGACAGCATCTTAAAAAGCAAAGACATCACTTTGTCAACAAAGGTCCGTATAGTTAAAGCTATGGTTTTCCCAGTAGTGATGTATAGAAGTGAGTGCTGGACCATAAAGAAGGCTGACTGCCGAAGAATTTATGCTTTTGAATTATGGTGCTGGAGGAGACTCTTGAGAGTCCCATGGACTGCAAGAAGATCAAACCTATCCATTCTGAAGGAAATCAGCCCTGAGTGCTCACTGGGGGGACAGATCCTGAAGCTGAGGCTCCAATACTTTGGCCATCTCATGAGAAGAGAAGACTCCCTGGAAAAGACCCTGATGTTGGGAAAGATGGAGGGCACAAGGAGAAGGGGACGACCGAGGACGAGATGGTTGGATAGTGTTCTCGAAGCTACCAGCATGAGTTTGACCAAACTGCGGGAGGCAGTGGAAGACAGGAGTGCCTGGCGTGCTCTGGTCCATGGGGTCACGAAGAGTCGGACACGACTAAACAACAAGTTCAGCTGAACAGAGTTCACTGATCTCCTGAACTGCACCTGAAAATGGTTTCCATAATTGCTTGGTGGGTAGAAGGTGATTTACGTTCATTTGGGGGTAGTACTATGAACCATTTCAAGTTCTTCTTGATATTATTCCCTCCCCCTGTCCCCAGCAGGAGGCTTGGACCCTTAGGTTCGATGAAATAAATAAAGAAAGTAAGAAAGTAAGTCAATATGGCATTTATAAAGAAAATTAGAAAGTAAAATGTGGAGGCAAATGTCTAATGCTTATTAGGCAGATGAGGAAGCATATGTTTCCCCTTCCTGTGTAAGCCTCAAAAAGGGGGCATGATGGAAGCATGGCAGAGACAGGACCAGGAAGGGGGGATTTAGACAGGATTCTAAGCCCTAAGCTTGGTTGTGTGACCTGGTGACCTGGGGAAGAACACTATATAAATGGCTTGTTTTCCCTGTGTTAAACTTAGACAGAGCAGCAGCCCTGCTGCTGAACGAAGTTGGATCTAGTGTAATTTCACACCAGCTTAATTTACACTGGTTTGCTTTACGTTGTGCATAGGACTGCTGCTTTAGACAGTCCAGTTTAACAGGTTTTCAGTTCTATCATCTCTCCGTGGGATGGTGCCCACTGGCCATCTCCCAAGATAGTCATCTGAGAATTTCCCTAATCCATGCTTTATCTGAATTCTTTCATTGTAATATCTCATATTAAATCTTACAGTTGTTTTTAAGTCACTGAAAACAGGAATGCATCAAGGTATTAAGATTTAACAATTTGTCTTTACTGAAGCCTAGTTGTGTATCTTTTGGATCTTTGAAAAGGTAATAGTGTTATTCTTTTGTACTTTATCACAGGCATGTATTAAAAAAATTATTTTGCTTTGCTGCATCATTTGCATTTATAGTCATCAGTCAACTGTATAGGCCATATGTATAGGCCATGTTGCTATGGGGATTCATTGATTTAAGAACCTACATGCGATAGAATGTAGGAGCAGGGCTGTCACCCTATGGGAGAAATCCCAGTCAATTAATCAGATGAGTTTCAATTGAACAACTGAAAAGAATTAACTTGCACATATTTGCATGGGGTGAACAGTGGTTTCAAAAAGCAACCGTAATTTCTTTGTGTTTGGAAGGTACATGAGTGAGAGTGCCTAATCTTACCCGCTTGGACTACTACAATGCTCTCTACATGGGGTACCTTTGAAGGTGACCTGGAAACTACAACTAATCCAGAATGAGTCCGCTAGTCTGGTGACTGGGAGTGGCTGCCAAGACCATATAACATTGGTCCTGAAAGACCTACATTGGCTCCCAGTACGTTTCCAAGTACAATTCAAAGTGTTGGTGCCAGCCCCCAGAGATCATAAGAAAGGAATAAAGACTCTGACAACGTGTTAGGTGCTCTACGTGGGGCTACCTTTGAAGGTGACCCGAAAACTACAACTAATCGAGGATGCGGCAGTTAAATTGGTGACTGGGGGTGGCTGCTGAGACCACATAACACATGTCTTGAAAGACCTACATTGGCTCCCAGTACGTTTCCAAGCACAGTTCAAAGTGTTGGTGCTAACCTTGAAAGCCCCAAACAGCCTTGGCCCAGGATACCTGAAGGAGCATCTCCACCCCCATCGTTCAGCCAGGACACTGAGGTCCAGCGCCAAGAGCCTTCTGGTGGTTCCCTCCCTGTGAGAAGTGAGGTTACAGGGAACCAGGCAGAGGGCCTTCTCGGTAGTGGCACCCGCCCTGTGGAACACCCTCTCTTCAGATGTCAAGGAAATAAACAACTACCTGACTTTTAGAAGACATCTGAAGGCAGCCTCGTTTAGGGAAGTTTTTAACATTTGATGTTTTATTGTGTTTTTAATATTCTGTTTTGTTTTGTTTTTTAAAAATTTTTATTAAGGTTTTACAAAAAGAAGAAAGTTATAGAATAAAAAAGGAAAAAAAGAAAGAAAAAATACAAAAAGTACAAAAATACATAGAAAATTAAAAAAAATACAAAGTACAGAAAAAATAAATAGAAAATAGTTAAAAACAAATCAATCTTTTCATATCTTAAATTTCGTTTACTTATTTCCCCGACCTCCTCACACCTCCCTTTTTTGTATTCCCGTTCACATGGTTAATTCAGCAAATCCTTACCCTCTTTCTTTTTATCTTAATTCTATATCTCAACATATTATAACTTTATATTTTCATCCAATATCAATCCATTTTTACATATTCTTGTTATCCTTGTTGCTAAGGCCACTTGATTTCAATCCAACATCATTTTCACATTCATTAATTTTACAATGTTTCTTCAAATAGTCTTTAAATTTCTTCCAATCTTCTTCCACCGACTCTTCTCCCTGGTCTCGGATTCTGCCAGTCATTTCCGCCAGTTCCATATAGTCTATCACTTTCATCTGCCATTCTTCCAGGCTGGGTAAATCTTGTGTCTTCCAATACTTTGCGATGAGTATTCTTGCTGCTGTTGTAGCGTACATAAATAAAGTTCTATCCTTCTTTGGCACCAATTGGCCGACCATGCCCAGGAGAAAGGCCTCTGGTTTCTTCAGGAAGGTATATTTAAATACCTTTTTCATTTCATTATAGATCATCTCCCAGAAAGCCTTTATCCTTGGGCACGTCCACCAAAGGTGAAAGAATGTACCTTCATTTTCTTTACATTTCCAACATTTATTATCGGGCAAATGATAGATTTTTGCAAGCTTGACTGGTGTCATGTACCACCTGTATATCATTTTCATAATAATCTCTCTTAAGGCATTACATGCCGCAAATTTCATACCTGTGGTCCACAACTGTTCCCAGTCAGCAAACATAATGTTATGTCCAAAGTCTTGTGCCCATTTAATCATAGCAGATTTAACCGTTTCATCCTGAGTATTCCATTTCAACAGCAAGTTATACATTCTTGAAAGTATCTTAGTTTTGGGATCTAACAGTTCTGTTTCCAATTTTGATTTTTCCACCTGGAAGCCAATTTTTTTGTCCAAATTGTAAGCCTCCCTTATTTGATAATAGTGAAGCCAGTCTTGCACTTTATTTTTTAATTTCTCAAAACTCTGCAATTTCAATTTGTCTCCTTGTTCCAGCGTGTTTTTAATATTCTATTGGGAGCTGCCCAGAGTGGCTGGGGAGGCCTGGGCAGATGGGCGGGGTATAAGTAATAAGTTGTTGTTGTTGTTGTTGTTGTTGTTGTTGTTGTCATGTCAGAGACTGCAGATAGGTAAAGGTAAAGGGCCCCTGACCATTAGGTCCAGTCGTGAGCGACTCTGGGGTTGCGGCGCTCATCTCGCTTTACTGGCCGAGGGAGCCGGCGTACAGCTTCCAGGTCATGTGGCCAGCATGACTAAGCCGCTTCTGGCGAACCAGAGCAGCGCACAGAAACGCTGTCTATCTTCCCGCCGGAGCGGTACCTATTTATCTTCTTGCACTTTGACGTGCTTTCAAACTGCTAGGTTGGCAGGAGCTGGGACCAGGCAACGGGAGCTCATCCCGTCGCGGGGATTCGAACTGCCAACCTTCTGATCGACAAGTCCTAGGCTCTGTGGTTTAACCCACAACATAGGAATCTTCTTTATGCTGAATCAGACCATTGGTTCACCCAGCTCAGTGTTGTCTACACTGACAGTCAGGGGCATTCAAGGGTTTCCAGCCTCTACCTGGAGTTGCCAATGACTGATATTTCTGCTTGCTAAACAGATTCTCCATTGCTGAGTTATGGTACATAGACATCAAGATTTTACACCTGTTTTTGAATGCCTGATGCAAGTTGTCATGCTTTCTTTATCTATTGCTAATGGGGAAAATTGCTTGTTCTTGAATGACCAGAGCATTATTTTCATTTACATGTACCTCTCCCCATATAAACTGTGTCTTCCTATATAAACTGTCCTGGACTCTGCATTCATCATCTGAGGCCCTTCTTCGTGTGCCTCCTCCCAGAGAGATCTGGAGGGTGGCAACACGAGAATGGGCCTTCTCTGCAGTGGCCCCCCCATTTGTGGAATGTTCTTCTCAGGGAGGTTCACCTGCCACCTTCATTATATATATTTTAGGTGCCAGGCAAAAACATTCCTCTTCAACTAGGCCTTCAGCTGATTAATATTCTACAGCCTTTTAAATTGGGGAAAGGAGGGTATTGTTTTGCTATTTTGTTATTAATTGTTTACTTTTTTATCCTGTGTTTTATTCTGAGATCAAAAGATCTCAGGTCAGTATAATAATAATAATAATAATAATAATAATAATAATAATACAGTTGGACTGTGTTACTTAGTTTATTTCTATTCTTTTTAAATATTAAATGCTTTCAACAACACCTACAAAAAACATAAAAATACATAATAAAATAACCGACACTGACCCAGAAGCTGGTGCTTAGCAATATGTAAAAAAATAACAACCAAATGACATAAGTTCTTATCCCAGACTAGTATTTGTATAGAAGGTGATAATCAGATGGCATTAAGGAAAATGTTTTATAATGTGAGGGAGGTCCTCCATTTCCATTTGTCTCCGTATACGTAATAAAGCTGTGCCCATCAATTCCAAAGGAGTCTTTGTGCTTCAGGCCTTGTGCCATATTATTTAATTTTCCCAGAAGTGCTATTTGCCATATTTTGTTCCACCAATTTGTCAGAGAAGCACCCTCTAAGTTCACCCATTATCTCATTATTATGAGCCTGGCTGCCAGTAGAAGAGAACTTATTAAAGGTTTAGACTGTAAGTTAATAGTGTCCTCAGCAAAAATATTGAGGAGAAGATTATGTTATGCTAATTTAATGAAGAAAATGAAAAAAATAATAATTGAATGCATGTTGGAGAACCTATAAGGGACCACAAAATGTAACAGCTTCCTCTGCATGGCCATGATGGGTTCCAGACAACGTGTTCTGTTACTTCCGGGTTGCAGTGGAGCACAACCTGAAAGCGCTCAACCTGAAGCATATTCAACCCGAGGTATGACTGTACACTTTTTCTGCAGCACCCCTGTGGGGCTCAGGAGCCCAGTTCTGTCACCCCTTGCCTGCAGAGCTGGCAGCCCCTTACCCTTTTTCCAAACCCTCTTTTGTGGAGTGTTCCCTCAGCCTCCTCTCTCGTCCCCTCTTCTTAGGAGTTCTCTGGGCAGCTGCAGCTGTTGCCCTAGTCTTTGAGCTGCCCCCTCTGCCCCAAAGAGAGGTGCCTCCTCACACTGCCCCACAGGGGCCTGGGAAGCACCCCCAGAGGCACCATTCGCCAGGGGAGTTTGTAGCCAGGACAGCTGCAACAAACAGCCCTGCAAGCCTTTGGGAGGCAGAGAGGCAAGAGGGCATCAGAGGAGGGAGGGAAGGAAAGAGCGACAGGGGACAGTGTTGCCCGCGGCACCCCTGACCATCATTCAAGGCACCCCAGGGTGTCATGGCACACTGGTTGAAAACCACTGCAAGAATGGATAGCAGTGTAAAACATATTCATAGCAAAGCTGGGAGATAATGAAAGCATTTTCCAAGATACAAAGAGGAAAGGCAGCCGGGGTAAAAGTCAGAGGTACAGTGGTACCTCGGGTTAAGTACCTAATTCGTTCCGGAGGTCCGTTCTTAACCTGAAACTGTTCTTAACCTGAAGCACCACTTTTTCTAATGGGGCCTCCCGCTGCTGCCGCGTCGCCGGAGCACGATTTCTGTTCTCATCCTGAAGCAAATTTCTTAACCTGAGGTACTCTTTCTGGTCTGTAACCTGAAACGTATGTAACCCGAGGTACCACTGTATTTCCATATAAACTCCTCCTTGGCCGACACCATATTAAGGTGTGGGTGATTACTGATGTACGTCATGAAAGTCTACCACACCGTTGCATAATCCTCTGGTTTTGCAATACCCTGCAAAACTCTGAGATGGTGAGTGAGTTTCCTGTAACTATAATATGATCTGCTTTTTTAAGGCCAATTTCCCATCGTACCTTGTTTCCATCCCCAGACTACCAAAAAGCCCATCTTTCTTACTGGAATTCTCATATTTTGTGTGAACTGTGATATTTTCTGGATGGTGCTGCATTCAGTCAAGGGAGCGCAATCTGAAGTCGCACACCCCAGGCACACTTTTACCACCCCAGTGAGAACGAGATCGCAGTTTCTGTCTAATTGAAAGACTGGTGTTGATCAGGCTGCGGGTCACTTTTTTCGCCTCACGCCGAGCTAATGAGTCAAGCTCTTGCCGTTTCATTTCCCTGCCAAGTGTATTACAGTGATCAAAACCGTTCTATTACTGGCGCAAATCCTTTGCCCATCAAGCCCACAGCATTAAAATTAAAATTGCATGAAACCTTGATCTTGTTCTCCATTAATCATGCCAGTTGACTATATACACAGGTACCAGCTTCTCTATTGTTTGAACAGCTCCCCCCCCCCCCGTCTACAGCAAAAGAAAAAAAGGCGGGTGGGAGAGAGAGAGATAAACTTTAAAACCTTAAAATGTTGGTATATAAATTTAAGAGGGAAAGAAACAGTGCTCTTTGGCAGAAATTCAATTTCTGTACCATGCCGAAAGATATGGCATCTCATAATTTTGCAGGCCTTAAAATAGTGCTTAAAGCAAGGGTAGACAAAATGGTTGCCCTCCAGATATGCTTGAACTACAACTATCATCATCACCTCGACTATGGGCCACACTGGCTGGAGCTGATGGGGGTTAGGATTCAGAACATTTGGAGGGCACATTGTTGGCCACACTAACACAAAGAGATAAGATATATATATTGGTGGTGTTCGGTGGTGCTGCCACCAGTTGTCAGGCTCCAGGGAATCTGATCCCCCTTCCTCATGGCAGCTGCCAGTAATGGAAGAAACAAGAAACTCTTACCAAGGTATTTTATGCAATATTCACAGAGACGTAGGAAGCAGTCTCTCAGATAACGACATTGCTCCGAGTAAAGTCCCACCCCCCTCCATCACTCCTATTGTACGTCATCCCTGCACTGGCTGATCTGGGCTTTCTGCCTCTGAGTTTTCTGTTCTACTACTTTCAATGCTTGCTTGGTCCTGGGAGGGAGAGGTCAGGAATGCTTTCTAAAGACACCGAGTCTACCATCTGTCTCTTCCCTGGTGTTTCTTCTTCCTGCTGCTCCTCTCCCAATATTTCCCATCTTCTCCCTTCTGCAGCATCTGAACTTCTGCAAACCACTGCTGTAAACCTATACTGTCCTCCTCTTCTATGGAAGGTTCAGGAGGAGGGGAGGACGGTGTCCACCATTCCTCCTCGGTCTAGTCCCTGACACCAGTGCTGTCCAGTTGATGCTGAGCCAGGGCCTTTTCAGTGGTGGTTCTCCAGTTGTAGAATGACCTCCCTAGTCAGGTGCAAGGCTAGTAAAGCTGTAGTTGCAATTGAACAATGGGCAGTCGGTGTCTTACTGTTCTTCTGCAACCCTGGCTTAATATTTAGCATCTTTTAAACTTTGGCATTGAATGCATATTTTGCCAGGTGGTTGCCAGGTGACTACCCCTATATTGGGGGGCTACGTTCTGGCGCTGCACATGCATAAGTGAAAATCACGTAAGTGGGGAGCACCTTCTAAACTCCCTTTAAAATGCCCTTTCTGCTGCTCTCTCTCCAATCCAGATCAAAGGTAATGTACCACAAATATCCACAACTGGAATTGAAGCTCTGGGGCTGGCTGGAGGCTAGAGGACGTTTGGAAAAACACACAGGCTGCTGCTGTGCTGTTAGGTGGGGAAGCTGAGCAGCTTCAACAATGCCCCACTGAGCCTCCAGTCTCTTCTCTGCCCTCAATGAACTCCTCTTTGGGTTCAGGGAGGGTCTCCTCAGGAGCCTCAAGGACTCTCCATATCTCTCCCTTCATTTCCAAGTACGAATTAAATTATTTAATCAGTTGCGTGCTAGTTGATCATGTGCAAGCTAGGGGATTCCTTGTTCCTACCACCTGTCAAATGTGTCTTATTGAGGACTGAGCACTTTCTGATCCATTCCACCTGACAAAAGTGGTTCCCCCAACCCAGCTGTACAGAAACTCCACGTTGCCTGAATTAATTTCTCCCCCCTCGCCAGCATTATTTAGACACACAGCTTTGTTTCTGAAAGCACGCCCTCTGAAGAGTTGGGAAGCAAGGAATACCAAGGTGGTTCAGAGTGATGGATTACCAAGTTAGCCCATGAAAGTTATGCTTTGTTCATTGGTACAGCTTAATAGCTTATATGGCTTCAGAAAGAAGAATAGAGGTTGCTTTGCTGTTGTTGTTTTCCTCCTTTTCTGCAAGAAATGGAACTTTGCCAACCTTGTCACCTAATTTTTAAGATTGAATAATTGCTGCCAGTTTCCACTTATTGAAGGCAACTTTTAATAATAATAGAGTAGCTGTAGTATAACAACTAAGACTGTGAAATGGGGATGTTTAATAGCTCAACTCAGCAATGAACTCACTGGAATACCTTAGGAAATCTTCCTATTCCAGGGATAGCTGTAAACTAGCCTTTTTTGGGTGGGTGGGTGTCAAAGGCTACCTTTACTCTTGGTCCTCCTTGTTCTGTATGCCAGTGGGGGGGGGCAACCCATAATTTCTCACAGAGGACTAGGAATGGGTGAGAAACACAAATCACTCTGTACTTAATGGAGGATCTACCTAATTTGAACTTTCTGAAACAATGGACGAACCAAAAAACAGCCACCCATTGAAATTTGCACTTTCCTGAATTTTGCGATGCAATTCTCTAGCCAAGTAATGCATAGGGGAAAGAATGTGTATAAATGCATATATTAGTGAAATTAATGTACAAAATCATTACTATGGGGAAAATTGATTTGCAAATGGGTGTATATTATGTAAAATTGCACAGAAAAATGTCCTATTAGGGAAAAAATTCATCAAAATGCTGGGGGATTTTCACGAGGACTTAAAAAATAATAATTGCAAAGTGATGTAGAAAACTCAACTTAAGTTGGAAAAAATGAGAAATGGAGAGAAGCCGCAACTGGTATTTATGCACATCCCTACATAGTCTTCTTCTTCTTCTTTGGTGATCACTTGAAACCGACTAAGATTGTCTTCCATAAGCACAGTTTTAACAGTGAGTCCGTAAGTGACTGTGGAGGCCAATTCTGGATCCACACGTACTTCTACTGTGGGGAACAAAGGTTTATGGACGGGAGTTGATCACGGGGAGGGTTTGCCAAGTGTGCCTTCCTCTTAGCATGTTTCTCCCTTTCATCCTGAGTTTGAGTGTCTTTAAAGCCCATGACACCTTTGGTAAAGGCTGCTCTCCAGTTGAAGCGCTAAATTGTAAACTCGTAATCTGGTGGGTGACCTTGGGCCAGTCACACTTCTTTGAAGTCTCTCAGCCCCACCCACCTCACAGAGTGTTTGTTGTGGGGGAGGAAGGGAAAGGAGAATGTTAGCCACTTTGAGACTCCTTCGGGTAGTGATTAAGTGGGATATCAAATCCAAACTCTTCTTCTTGTTGCTGTTGTGTGATGATGCTTACTGCCAGGTTGTGCTGGAGGCGAGGGGTTTTCCCAGCCTTGGATAAACTCTTTTCGGCTTCACCAAGACCTGTTTCACCAGTTTGCCTGCCCATTCGGCCAATGGCAGATGGACTGTGGTGCCAGGCCTGGGACGGATCGGACTGAGCCCAGGTTGGTGCTGAGTCATTTTTTCTGAGAAGGAGGCAGTAGGTCAAATAAATTTGGGAACCTCTGATTTATTTCATCTGGCTGTAAATGGCTTCATCACCTTCGTCTCTAAGTAGAGCACATTTTTAATGATAGCTGTGCTTTGGTTTGGAGATTCGGTAGCGTCCTTGCTAACCTCCAAGCCAAATGGAAATTCTGCGCCAACCTTGGTTGTGTCTACGTCTTAAATGCTTGCACAAGGAAGGTTGCAGAGAGCGAGAGGCAGCAAGAAAGGGAGGCTTGGAACCATCCAATTACTAGAATTAGTTTCTATTTTACCTGCAGCATTTCCTACCCAGTTTTCGTCTGTCAGGATAATGAAAGAAGTGTTAATGGTACCAATTAAGAAGTGTAAACGTGATTTATTGGTCTTTGTTACTTTCCAGGTCACTAAAGATGCAACAGGAAGACATCCAGCAATCTAAAGACAATTTAAACTGAAGCAGTTTCTTTGCAATTTAGGCGTTTAATTAAAGGCTTTTAAAGTTTAATTAAAAAGTTAAATCATTAGTCTAATTCTGGAGGGAGGGGGTCTTCCTGCCTGCCCGTGTGCCAATTATATAGCAGAAAGTAAGCAATGGGGGCAGATTATTTGCAAAACTGAAATCTGATCATTCCCTCCCAATTAAGCCAAAACACATAAAACATATATTTCGGAAAGGCAGAAACAAATAGCTAAATGATTCAATTAAAAGCAGCATGAAGTAACCCATCCGAGAGAATATGTTTCTTCTCTTGATATGATTACCTGCAATTATTCTTTGAAGGATGAAATCACATGAAAATATGAAAGAAACTTAAAAAAAAAAGATGATGATGTTTTTCATTCCAGCAAAGCCACATTTTTTTTGACAAAGGAAAATGGCTTCTTGAATTTTTTTATTTTATTTAGAACATCCTCATTTTTCATGCTTTTGGGACATTCCTTGAAAAACATCCATTTATTCCTTTAGAATCATTGTCCTAATCTGCTCTCATTTTCAGATGGCGTCAAGTAACTGCCCTCAGTAGCATAGTCAATTTTGAGTGATGTGATCCTGTCCACAGTGCGATGCTTGATAGCCTTGGTACATCTATAGCAGGGATGTCCAACAGGTCGATTGTGATCGACTGGTTGATCCCTAGAGTTTCTCGTAATAAATCCCAACATATAACTCCCTAAAAAAATCTCAACAACTTTGCCCTGAAACCTGCCCTCCCCCCAAGGGGTAGATCACTGCCAGATTTTTATTTTGTGAGTAGATCGCAGTCTCTTGGGAGTTGGACGTCCCTGATCGACAGCATCCAGTCTAGAAGACATTGCCCCCACTTACTCTCATGGTTTATATGAATTCTAAATGGAACGCCAACCAGTAATCTAGCCACTGCATTTTTTTTAAAAAAATAATTTTTATTTCAAAACCATTTTTTTTACAAACATCAAATTCAAAATCCATATTCATTTTCTAACATAAGCCTATTATATAGATTACCTAAATTAAAATAGATCTAATTGCTCTAGGCTTCCCTTTGCTATATGTAAATACAACACAATTAACAAATTATATTATAAATGATATTATAGGTTCCCATATACCCCCACTCCCCTTCACCCAAGTGCAATCTCAATATTTTACTTCTTCCATCTTGTTGTGTTGTTTTAATTTAATAATTATTCAGTTGATTCTATTATTATTTTCTGCATGTTTTACACATTCTCTATTAATATTTCAATTCTGGAACCATATTTTTTCATGTATTCCTCCACTCCATCCCACTCTCCAATTATTCTCTGATTTGAGTGGCCTCTAATAATTGCCGCCAATTTTGCCATTTCTAAAAACTCGCAGGGTTTGTTTTGCCATTCTAATAGTGATGGGATTTTCTCACCCACTGCATTTTGGGCCAATGGAAGTTTCCATGCCGTCTTAAAGGGCAGCCCCAAGTGTAGTGCACGGCAACAATCCAATCTGGAAGTTACTAGAGCATGCAGTAGGAGGAGAAGGAGCTTACGGCAGCATATCTTTGGTTGAGGTGGACTTGGGGACTTAAAACTGGAGTACCCTTGCTGAGCAGAGGTCCCTGCAAGTTCCCAACGCATTCATCCCAACAGATCTTAGGTCTGGATTGTCCCCTAAAAGCAGAATTTCCCCCCATCTTGTTAGAAGTATCTCTGGTTCCCAGATTGGGGCAAGTTTGCAAACTAGTTCTGGAGCCTTATAATTTTGTGCCTTTCCAGAGGAAATAATAATAAAAAACCCTTAAAGAAAATGAGAAAATGTCTTGAATTGATATATACCAATAATAACAAAACCACTATTTAATATTTTCTTTGACTTTATTCATGATTGCTTCTTGCAATATTTTCAAGGAGAAATAATTAAATTACATTTTTAATTAAAAACAATTTACACCCACACCATGTTAAATATTAGTTATATTTTAATTATTAGCATTTATGTTTAATTATTATTATTATTAAGCAAGCAAGACCCTTCCCAGCTTAGATTACTGCTTAATGTGAGGCTCTGCGTTTAGGATTCTGCTGTGAGGAGTATGAAGTGTGGGTTCTAGCCCTGCCACAACCCCACTTTATTATCAAAAGAAAGTTCTTCCTGCAACATACAATCAACTTATTGACTCTTCTGACAGATGTTATGGTAAACGGCCACAATCTTAGCTTACATTGCAGAGGGCTCAAGCTGAAGACCCCTGGGGTCCCTTCAAAAGGTCTACAGTTCTATGATTCTATAAAAAGATGATTAAGAAAGTTAGGGGTGATAAAATCAATCACTAGATATGAGCCATGGCTAGGGAATGGAAGCATGTGTCAATTCTGGTTCTCTCACTTCCCCCCATTGTAATTTGGTTTTCCTAAAAAGTCTTTACCTCTCCTCTGGAAAATCAGAACCTACAATTCCTAATAAACAATAAAAAAAGAGTTTTTATGTATGCAACAACAGCTACACAGATGTTACTAGCCCAGAGATGGAAAGAAGACAAAGTCCTTACCAGAGAGGATTGGCAAACTAAACTGTTGGATTATGCCAAAATGGCAAAACTGACCCGAAAAGCTCAGGAACAAAGAAGACCAAAACTTCAATAAAGAATAGGGGGGAAATTATAATTTATCTAGGAGACCACTGTAAGCAGATGAAAGCATTAGCAAGAATGTAATAACACTTGTAATGTAGCAAATATTATGGACAAAATGGAGAGACATAAAATATGGATTATGAAATAATATGCAGTTGAAAAGGTTGACAATAGTGCCCATGGAGAGGAAGGTGGGAAGTTCAGCGATTCAGAGAAATTTCTAAATATGGATATGTATTTTATATTGTTATAGTTCTATATTTGTAAAATCAAATAAAAATTATTTCAAAAAATAAATAAGTAAATTTGGTTTTTCCACATTTCTGTTGCAATTTGAGAACCTTTGTTTAAACAACAGAGAAGTTTAGAGAAAAGGGAGAGGCGACATGATAGAAGTTTATACACTTACGCATGGGTTGGAGAAAATATCAACTAAAGCACAGATGGCCATCCAACCTCTGCTTAAAGACCTCCAAGGAAGGAGGAGTTTTGGAAGATTCTAGGAAGATAAAAGGAATTACTTCTTCACATAGGACAGTAAGCAGGGATGTACACCTTGTGAGATCTCATGCAACAAAATACAATGGGAGAACAACCCCAAGTTGAAACAGGAAAAAGAATATGAGTCGTGCTGGTTTTATTTTGCAGTCAGTGAAAGGATTTACAAGAGCCAATTTCGCCAAGTTTCCAATGGCTGAAATTCTTCTGCTCTTGCAGGGTTGCCACATCAATTCTAATCACATATAGGATAAAGCAGCGTTCCCAACAAAGGAAGATGACATGTCAGTGGCCTATAAATTGTCATAGCAGCACTATTTAATCGCATGCTACCTTTGCAAGGTTACTCCCTGAAGAGAAATCAGAAGGCGAAATCGTAAAGATTTATTAAGGGGTGCAATCCCATTCTCAGATGCATTCACAGATAAATTGCATTATATAGGAAGTTGCCTTATACTAAGTCAGGCTACTGGTCCATTTAGCTGCTGGTCATATTTTCCGTGGCTCTCCAAGATTTCAGGCACGGGTTTCTCCCAGACTTTTATGGAGATGCTGAAAACTGCACCTGGCTCCTTCTGTATGCAAGGCAGGTGCCCTACCACTCTGGTCCATGGGGTCATGAAGAGTCGGACACGACTAAATGACTAAACAACAACAACAACAACAACAACATCTCTCCAGCATCTGCCTGCATGTTTTTCCTTCGAAGATTTCTATAGCGATGGTGGGATCACTGTTGTTTTTATGTTCTCTTTCAGATTTGCAAACTGATTTGAGCAATTTCTTTTGTGGAGGGGAAATGTGGGGTACATATATAGTGTTATAAACCAGTTCCTTTGTTAAGGTTATGGCCTTAGCTGGCCAGTTAAGTACTGCCATTTACATGTTCAAAAATGTTGCTCTCTTGTCATAGAGACAAATGGGTGGGGCTTTCCCCACCTCACCTGGACTGAAGCTGTGGGATGGGTTATTGATGGCAAGGAGAGGATATACTAAACACAATTTATCCCTCCAGTCTCCCATGTCTGTGGGTTAAGCAGAGTATTAAGATCCCATCCTTGAAAACCAAAATACCTGTAGAAGCTTTGGAACTAGGCTGTGAAAAATTTCCTCAGACCCTCCAAGTGTCCCTATTTTCCAGGGACATTTCTGGATTTACAGAAGCCACTCCAGTTTCTAATTTGATCCCAGAATGTCCTGCTTTGCCTCAGGATGTCTCTACTTTCATCAGAGAAATGTTGGAGGCGATGCTTTCCTTTTCTGGAAAGGAATAGCTATTCTAGCTAATGAAGACTAGCTGGCTCCCCCTTTATTTCCCTCTTAATAAAAGAACCAGGCAACAAATTATAAAGTAAGCTTAGAATATAGCATTTACTTACTTAACATTCTTGTATTGTTGCAAAGGCAGCAAAAAATGCAGGTAAAAATACTTCTAGATTTTAAAATACATACTGTATTTTTCTGTGTATTAGATGCCCCCATGTATAAGACACCCCCTATTTTGGGGGACTAAAATTTTAGGGGGGTGGTTGCCGAAAATCACTCACCCACACAGGCCGCAGAATCTGCCTCTCATCTGTCCCATCGCCAGCAGAAGCTGCAAATCTCTCGCCCAATTGATGCAGCAACAGCCAATCAACACCAGCCCTTGACGCAGCCGCCAATAACACGCCAAATAGCCACTGACAGCCATGGCAGCAACCAATCAAATGTCCACCCTATGCACTATCCATGTATAAGACGACCCCCACTTTTTAGCATACTTTTTGAAGAAAAAAACCCTAGTCTTATACACAGAAAGGTACGGTAGTTCATTGCAACAATGGAGCACAGACAGACATCTGTCTGTGTTGAAGACATGGTGTGGAATTTACTTGCATTCAAACCATTTTCGGAACTTAAATGGGTTTTACAGTTCTTTTCCTGAAAGAACAGACATTTCGGCATGACCAGTTGTCAACAACACATGATATAAGACCAGAAACTGTGAAATATAACCAAGCAAGACAGGTTTTCTCGATGGGTTTTCGCTTGTTAATAGACATAGCACTCTTAATCTCTACATGGAGCTGAAGCCAGTATATTAAACTAAAGCTGCAGACGTGTGCATGAACATTTCCCATCTGTCATGGCCAAACAGCTGAATCATTAGGCATGCAAATCCTGCCTATTTAAACATGCAAATAAAAGCTTTGCTTCCACCATGGCTGCGGAAGGAAAGTTCTCCAACTTGGATGGGCATTGACGTTCATTTATTTTTTTCTTCTGAGTGCTTGCTTTGTTAAAAGGCAGCCTGCCAGAGAAACAAGGGCAGAGTGGTTAGTTCTATGGGAAATGTGTAGGTTTTTAAACTGTGATTCCCCTTCAAGCAAACAAAGAAAAATGTGAAGGTAATAATAATAGTTCTAAGTGTTTTTTGGGGTGGGGTTTCAAGCAAGAGGTTGGTGGCACCCACATACCCATTTCGTATAAGAGAACAGTCTTCCTGGGTAAAAGCAGGGCTGGATCAATGCGTTTGGCTAAATATAGCCTTAGGCTTTCATTTTGTGAGTGAGAAGAGAAAGACAGTGACAGGGGGAAAGTGGTAGTTTAAAACAACTGCAGAAGCTTGAGTCAAGGAGAAATGGAAGGAACTGAGAAGGAAATGGCAGTTTTGAACAACAGTAAAGTAGGGATAGCAGGACGCCGGGGGGCGATAGCAGTTTTAAACACTGGGCTTCTGTGGTGCATTGCCAGAGGTCAATGCAAATGCAGATTGACACTTGGCTCCTCTTGAATTATTTTATTTTTATTTAACAAAATTTAAAGGTAAAGGGACCCCTGACCATTAGGTCCAGTCATGGCAGACTCTGGGGTTGTGGCGCTCATCTCGCTTTACTGGCCGAGGGAGCCGGCGTACAGCTTCCGGGTCATGTGGCCAGCAGGACTAAGCCGCTTCTGGCGAACCAGAGCAGCGCACGGAAACGCTGTTTACCTTCCCGCCAGAGCGGTACCTATTAATCTACTTGCACTTTGACGTGCTTTCGAACTGCTAGGTTGGCAGGAGCAGGGACCGAGCAATGGGAGCTCACCCCGTCGCAGGGATTCGAACCACGACCTTCTGATCAGCAAGCCCTAGGCTCTGTGGTTTAACCCACAGCGCCACAGACCGCTTAATAGAAAAATGAAATAAAAATTTCTGAGCAGTTTATATCGAGCAGCTGAAAACATTCGTAAGAAAACACTGTGAACATCCACAGACTTTAAGTCATCAAAACAGTATTGATTCTTTTGATCAAAGAGGAAACCCTCACATTTTAATGGAGGCGATGTTTGGAGGGCAAGCTCAGATTCTTCCATCCTGCAAAGCCTTGGCAGACAACAACAAGCCGAGCTGGGGAATGCGTTGGTTGATTCCATCAAGAGGAGCAGCCCTGTCACAGAGGTACCTCCTTGCCTTCTCTCTAGCGAGAGCGAGCTTAATTTCTTTATTACAAACACTTGTCAGGACTTCTTGCCTGCATCGAGCAAGTGGCGGGAGCCGACGGGGTCGAAGGTCTCCTGAATCCGACTCGAGGAGCAGATTACTGCTGGGTTCAGAGGAGTGTGCCAGAATGCCCTCTCCACCTATCTGAAACTTTGACTTGTTCTTTGCAACGCACGCACGTACATTTCCCACCAGCCCTTGAATGCAAGTGCCTTGATTTCTGACACAGAAAACATCAGGCAGCTCGCATCCCATAGCTACGGCTCTCTTTCAAAGCTCTTCATGGCCCTCATTCCTGTAAGCTCACGCACTCTGTCCTGCAAGCGCCTCTGTCTTCAGTGAGCATTTCCTTCCGCGCCACAGTGTGACATGTTTTTCTCCTTTCAATTATCCGGATTCTCTCCACCTGCCTTCCCAGTGAACTGGGGGCATGTCATCCAAAATTCATGGCTTCTTCTTTTTGTATATTAACGATGGTCTTTGTTCACCCAGTTTTTAAGCAGTTAAGAAACATCGCTATTGTCAGGTTATGCTTTTGATAATGAAGGCAGCCAAGGCAGGCAGACGGTGTAATGAGGCACAGCAAAAGCAGCAGCGTAAAATGGAAAAGAGCCCTTTCCTGCTTTTTCTCTGACATCTTTGTTTGTAAAGTGGAAGGAAGATGGACAGATTTTAGCTTAGTTACTCGGTTTTTCAAAGGTGGATTCTGGTTGTCAATCCGAGGGCTGCTGAGATGCTTGGGGTGGTGGGAAATGTGGGCAGGGAATTTAATCCACCCAGTGCAGCAGGTCTCCATTAGGGATGTTGCAGAATTCTAACACAAGCAGGAGCCAAAATTGCTGACCTTCACGTACTTATCCCATGTCCATAACAGAAATCAACCCAGCAAATACAATCATTATTTGCTTTCAATCTGCAAACGAGGTGCAACTGGTTACATTTCTCTCCTCATTTTCAGTGAGTTCTCTTTGCATCAAACTGAATGGGGTAGAATCACTGGCAGAGGGGTGCGGACCACTAGGGACGCTGTTGCCGCGGGCGGCTAGTGGCGCCCCCCACTCTCCGCACAGGTGGCAGGTGGCTAGGGACGCTCGCCATGCGGTTGGCTAGGCCTGCCCCCACAGGCTGGCTAGCCCCACCCACGCGCCACTCCAGGTGCCAGGGCAGGTAGATTCGTTCCTGGGTGGAATAGCGTAATGACGGTGTAACTTACGTAATTTTATATAGTTTACGTAATTAATTAAATTGCAAAAGTCGTGTCATTTTGCCACAGCGGTCAGTGAGGTAAACAATGCAATTTTTGTTTGTTTTTGTTTTCCATTTTAAAAAAATTAATTTTCAACATTTATCACAAGCATAACATATATAACACATGAAAAGAAACATACATTACAATACTAAAGAAAAAACAAACAAAAATAATAGACTTATTACTTCTAAAACCCAATTTAACTTTCATTGTTAACTGACTTCCTCAAATCCCCCCTAACTGAATTTCATTGAATTGCTTTGTAGCAGCTCTCCAAGATCATATTTCTTATAAAATTAACTCCTTCAATTTACTATCCTCTTCTCTTTTCTTAATAATCTAGTCCACGATCTTTTACAATTCATTCTTATTCTAGTCCTAGGCCTGTTTGGTACTTTCAAGTAACTTCTAACATCTTATATTACAATATTTGGCGAAATATTCTTTAAATTTCTCAAACAATGCAATTTTGGGCAGAAGGCAAACTGCAGTGGAAAGGAAACAGTGCTGTGTGCGATGAATACAGAGAGGAAAACGAAGCGATGCCTTCTTATCTCTCTACGGGCAACACGGGGTGGTTCCAGATAGGGGCTGATTTTGCAAATGGGTTGTTGAGGCATGGACAGTGTGCACACAGATTGTGATGCAGCCAGAAAGTTCTTAATGCAGTAACTCTTTTGCACAGATCCTTCCTTTTAAAAGAAAAGAGAAATAGCAGTTCTGCCTGCCACATCTCAAAAAGGACATTGTACAGCTGAAGAAAGGCAAGCAAAATGACCGTGGTGCTGGAACAACTTCGCTATGAAGGAAGGTTACAATGTTTGGGACTTTTCAATTCCTTTTGTGCTTGAAGTTAAGTCAAATAGTGTTCTTTCAGGACCCTTCTTGTCTACAAGACTCTGTTCAAGGGGTGTCATTAATCGCTGTTCTGTGATCTTTTCCCAAGTGCATGTTACTGGATAGATGAGATTTTATGTCCTGCTTAGCAACCCCCCCTCCTGCCCCCACCACTGCCTTCTTAGAAGGGTAAAGATCATTTGGCCTGTTAAACAGATTTTCAAGAAGTCCCATATGGTGAAAGATATTTTTTTACAGACCCATTGTTCTCTTTTAGAAAAAGAGATTGTCCGAGGCGTTAACGAGAAGTGGAAAATTGCTGTTCTTCATGTAGCCAAAAGGGCATTTTCAACTTGTCAAGGTAGAATCTTTCTTTAAGAAGCACATTTTAAAATGTAATGATTAATGGCCAGAAATAGGGGTCCAGTTCATAACTGCAAAGGCTGTGTGCAGCGACTTACTAGGGTGAAAATATTTTATTGAGTAGAAGATTTAAAATGTACTTAGATAATGTCACGGGCAAAACTTTAAATAATGAATTATTCTCTGCCGCACCCCCCACAAATTATTTAGGCCACAGTCTTACCAGGGAGCAAACACTGTTCCCAGGGACCCAGGTGGGTGGAAAGTTATTGCTAGTTGGTCTGTTACAGGCTCTAGGAAGCAGAAAGCTTAGTACATGTGCCATTTTGGCGAGCTGTTTCTGTGGCAAGATGGTGTCTTTAGAGTCATTGGCTCCAAAGCCTTACAGACCCCCAAGGGTCTCGATACTCAGCTGTCTCAAATACTCCAGTTTAAAGAAAAAAGGTTAGGGAGATCGATTTAGATTCCACACATCCTTTTCTGTGTGCTCTGGCTGACGCGAGCTGGCAGAAATCGGGATGTGGATGGGCCGTTCCATTCCACCAGGCCCCACCTGAGAATTGCTCTGCCCATTTATTCACAAATATGTAAGAAGAAGAAAATGTGGGGAAGCTTTTTCAGCTTGGGAGCCACATTCCCCTTGGGAAACCTTCCAGGGGCAACATACCAGCAGTGGGTGGAGCCAGAGGCAAATGTGGGAGGAGCCACAAATGCACATGTTACCTTTTGTACAGTAGGCTAGTTTCTACACGCATCAAAGCACCCCTCTCCATCTGTCCAGGCAGCGAAGCAGCAGCATCGGAGTTCCAGCCGGGGGGACGGGACATCAAGGAACATACAAAGTAGAGGTGGTGAGGGACGTGGCTTGGGGAGAGGGAGCGCGGTTGAGGAGGAAGTGTTGCCTGGGATATTTGCAAAGGTCAGGTAGAGAGGCCCTTGAGTTACATGTCAGGAGTCCAGGATCCCTGCTTGATAACACAGTAAGCGTAAGTAATTAAAAAGGGGGATTTATTGCATAAACAGATAGCTCTGGAAGGTTCCAACAAAGCCTCCGGCATCATTATGACCCTTCTGACAGAAGATATTGAACTTATGACCCTTACGTCTCTTGTTTTGCTTCCTATCTAGCAGCCCTCCCATTCTTCGACTCTTCAGACTTAGTGGATCAGCTCCAACCTCTGACTGCGAGCTTTGGCTGTGCTCTAGTCTGCTCTCAGCTACTGCCTTATCAGCCTGCCCATCAAGGTCTGGAAGAGCCGAAATCTGCAGCTGCCGGCTCTCCTCTGCCTGACTAACATCTAAGCCTCTCTGTCCCTGGTTGCTTTCTGCAGTTGGCCACAAACCTTCTCTTGGAGCTGGCTCGTTCCTGACATTACAGTTCCCTGCTCCTAGAGAAGTGCATGAAATGGAGGCAAGCATCATGCAGACTCCCACCAGGCCGCAGATGAGCTATGTTGCATCAGAATTCAGACCAACTATTGCCACATTCACACCACATGTTTAAAGCACTGCGGCACCACTTTAAACAGTTGTTACTTCCCCCAAGGAATTCTGTGGTTTGTTAAGGTTGCTGAGAGTTGCTAGGAGAGCCCAGTCCCCTTCAAACAGCTACAGTACCCAGAGGTCTCTGTGAAGAGGGATCATTTGTAAACCACTCTGGGAATTGTAGCTCTGGGAGGGGAATAGTGGTTTCCTAACAGTTTTCAGCACCCTTAGTGAACTACAGCTCCCACAATGATTTGGAGGAAGCCATGACTGTTTAAAGTGGTAACATAATGCTTTAAATGTATCATGGGAGCCAACTCCTAGGGGCCAGAGTTCCTTCGGCCTCCCCAACAAAATATTTGAAGGGGCAGGGCTCCCCACAAAGTTGATGGGCATTGCCATTCAAGTGGTGCATGTCTTGTGGTCAGTTGTGCGGGATGATATTTTATTCAAGTTGGCACCCCTGAAATGTACGCTGTGAATTTGGCCTATATAGTATCAGCAATGTAATCCTATCCATATTTATTCAGAAATAAGTCCTATTGAGCTCAGTAGAGTGTACTCCTAAGTAAGCATGCTTAAAATGGCACCCTCAATCTACCAAGTGCCTCTATTGTGCAATTTAAGCAAGCTTTTACAACCACCCTGTTTAAAACAACTGCATAACATCAGTAAAAGTGGAATGGCTGATGCAATCTAATAATTTCTTTTAAAAATAAAATAAAAAGGCCAGCACGCCTGTGTTCCATTTGCAAGTGTTTCATTTTTAGTTTCCTAGACTGTGCTTTTTTATATATATATATAAAAAGGTGAAAGATTTATACTGCAAGGAGATTTATTTTCCTTGTGTAGTTGATTGAAGATGATTGTCTGTCTGTACAGTAGACCTAATTAATTTCTGACACCAAGGTCATTTACAGTGTATAGGAAAAGTAATCTCTTGGCTGGAACACAAATAGACCAAAGATAATTGCCGGGGACAAGGACAATATATTCTGCCACCCACGCCCCCAACCGAGACAGGGTTCAATGCCATGAAACAGAATTATAGCTGATGATCAGCATTTCACAATTCTTCCATTGCATTTTTATCTCCGTAAGTTAGGCTTGTCTACAGAACTTTCAGGGAAAAGAGCCAAATCTTGTCGGCTTCCTAGCTCAGTGGGTCAACAAGGCTGTTGGTTCAAGACCCATAGAAGCTGGCTGGAAGCAGGTGGGTTCTCCCCTCTTGGAGAGGGACCCGATTTTTAGTGGTAGACCACATACATTACATCCTGAAGATCCCAGGCTAAGCTTATAGCATTTTCTGTCTCAGTGACACTGGCCTGGTTATGCCCACAGAATGGGAAATGGCAGGATCCCCAAGAATGTGCTCCATGGGGAGCTGGCTTCAAGCACCAAGCCAGTTGGCAGACCAACTGTGTGTTACAAAGACGTCTGCAAACATGGAAAGAAGGCTGGCAACATCAACCCACCATGTGCGAATCCCTTGCAGATGACCACAGTGCTTGGGGACAGATGGTCAAGTTATGCATCCATAACAGTGACCGGAGGAGGAATGGCCACTGGGAGGAACGCAGAGGGAAGGAACGCCATGGTGCATCTGCAGCAGCACAACCAGACGCCTTCATCTACCCCAGCTGCAACAAAACATGTCTCACCCGTATCGGTCTGCACAGCCACAGCAGGTGCTGCAACCTTCCAACAGTTGGACCTCACCCTGAAGGCATACTCCATTGTCTCCCAAGACAGACTGCTGCCAACCAAACTTCTGAGCTGGTAAATGAACCAATGGTCTGTGGCTGTGTGAGACCAGTTCCTATGCCCCTTAAGTCTTTTTCCCACAAAGAAGCAAATTGTCATAATCGATACATTGGCATATATGTAGCCTTCAATTTGCCCATGAACTATATCAGCTCTATGCTGCTGTCTGGCTCTCATGTTGCACAGGCTTCTGGGGGAAGAGCCTGTAGTTTAGTGGGACAGGGCATGATGTGGCTGCAAAAGTACCCAGGTTCAATCCCTGAAATTTCCAGGGAGGGCTGGGGAAGATGGATCCCTGGAGAGCTGCTGCCAGTCAGTGTAGACAATACCAAGCTAGATGCATCAACAGTCTGAGGTATATATCAGCTTCCTATGATCCTGTTGCTTCTTGGGAGAAAAGCAATGACAAACCTAGACAGCATCTTAAAAAGCAGAGACATCACCTTGCCAACAAAGGTCCGTATAGTTTAAGGTATGGTTTTCCCAGTAGTGATGTATGGAAGTGAGAGCTGGACCATAAAGAAGGCTGATCACCGAAGAATTGATGTTTTTGAATTATGGTGCTGGAGGAGACTCTTGAGAGTCCCATGGACTGCAAGAAGATCAAACCTATCCATTCTGAAGGAAATCAGCCCTGAGTGCTCACTGGAAGGACAGATTGTGAAGCTGAGGCTCCAATACTTTGGCCACCTCATGAGAAGAGAAGACTCCCTGGAAAAGACCCTGATGTTGGGAAAGATTGAGGGCACAAGGAGAAGGGGACGACAGAGGACAAGATGGTTGGACAGTGTTCTCGAAGCTACCTTCATGAGCTTGACCAAACTGCGGGAGGCAGTGGAAGACAGGGGTGCCTGGCATGCTCAGGTCCATGGGGTCACGAAGAGTCGGACACGACTAAACGACTAAACAACAACCACAACAACAACATGATCCTGTCAGGACCTGTGATGCCCCTTTTACTATCAGGCAAAGTGAAGTCTTGTTTAGGCCTGCTAATTAAGTTCCCAGTGCATGGATGCAAGCACTCCAAAGCATTACAGACCATTTCATAAACCATCACTACGGAGATTCTAGATGACTTGGTCAGTTTACAGACATACACACCCATGTTGTTGTTGTTGTTGTTTAGTCGTTTAGTCGTGTCCGACTCTTCGTGACCCCATGGACCAGAGCACGCCAGGCACTCCTGTCTTCCACTGCCTCCCACAGTTTGGTCAGACTCATGTTTGTGGCTTCGAGAACACTATCCAACCATCTCATCCTCTGTCGCCCCCTTCTCCTTGTGCCCTCCATCTTTCCCAGCATCAGTGTCTTCTCCAGGGAGTCTTCTCTTCTCATGAGGTGGCCAAAGTACTGGAGCCTCAGCTTCACAATCTGTCCTTCCAGTGAGCACTCAGGGCTGATTTCCTTCAGAATGCAGAGGTTTGATCTTCTTGCAGTCCATGGGACTCTCAAGAGTCTTCTCCAGCACCATAATTCAAAAGCATCAATTCTTCGGCGATCAGCCTTCTTTATGGTCCAGCTCTCACTTCCATACATCACTACTGGGAAAACCATGGCTTTAACTATACGGACCTTTGTTGGCAAGGTGACGTCTCTACTTCTCAAGATGCTGTCTAGGCCTGTCATTGCCCTTCTCCCAAGAAGCAGGCGTCTTTTAATTTCGTGGCTGCTGTCACCATCTGCAGTGATCATGGAGCCCAAGAAAGTAAAATCTCTAACAGGCATACACACCCATCTCTTTCCATAAATATTGTTGCAGTTTCCAGCACGTGGGAGGACCCATGCAGTTCTTGCGAGTTAGTATTTTCTTTTAGTACTTAAGCATTTAAGCAATCATGTAAAAGCACTGGAGTATCCGGTGTAAATTGCTTCAACATGAGAAATTATGTCTGGGAGAGGCAGCTTACAAGACATACCAATGTGCATGGAAAAAAAGAAAAGTTCCCACCCGGAATGTATTAAAGATACTGATGACCTTTCTTCCAGAACTAAAGCGAGTGGAAATAATTGTACTTACATTCTTCCCGGGTGGGTAGATCTTGTGTCTTCCAGTACTTTGCAATAAGTATTCTTGCTGCTGTTGTGGCATACATAAAGAAAGTTCTGGCAGATGAAGGTGATGGACTACATGGAACTGGCGGAAATGACTGGCAGAATCCGAGACCAGGGAGAAGAGTCGGTGGAGGAAGATTGGAAGAAATTTAAAGACTATTTACAGAAACATTGTAAAATTAATGAATGTTAGAAGGATGTTGGAATGATGTTATGTGACTTTAGCAGGAAGGATATAAAGGATTTGGGAAAAACTGGCTGTTAATTGGTGAAAGGAGGGAAAGTAAAGCTACATTATACTAAGATAAATTACAGGACTAAAATTTGAAAAGATGGAAAGGATTTGCTGAAATAGATAATCGATCTAGAATACAAAAAAGGGAGGTGTGAGGAGGTCAAGGAAATAAGCTAATGAAAGATAAGTAATGGGAAGATTTGTTGTATTCTTCTTTGTTTTTTCTTTATTGTTTAATGGATTTTATTTTTCTGGTTTTTTTCCCTTTGTATTTTATCCTTTTTTCTTTACCTATTGTGATGTGTTGTATTGTTTTTTGTTTAAAATGATGTTTTTTACTTTTTCTTTTTGTACCCCTTAAAACTTTAATAAATATTATTTTTAAAAAATAATAATTGTACTTACAGCTCCCTTCTCATTACAATCCTTTAAGAGAAAGAAACTACCCGGAGTGGAACGGGGCCTAGAGTCGGTCTCTCAAGCAGCCTTGTGCAACCACTAACCCACCAAGCACAAAGCAGCTCACCAGTCATTCCCCTCACTTATTTCATTTTTACCCTACTCACACTGGCTCCACCTCTTCTGTAACTATTTCCCGCACTTTCCAAATCCAAGAATTCAACAGCAAAGAACCCTTTGTACATCCTTGGAGGTTCCCTGTAAGTTCTGGAACACTCGGCCAGCACAGATAAACACATTTCTCCACTGCTTAGCATTGGTCCATCTAGCTCAGTGTTGTTGACCTTGGCTTGGCAACAGCTCTGGGAACACAAGACTGCTGGATCCGGCCCACAGCCCGTTTAGACCCATAAGCAGGCACTGGTATGTTCTCCCCTCCTGCAGTTTCCAGCAAATGGCACCGCATTGCATGACCAGGCCGCGACAGCCCCAATCCCCAGAGATCATAAGAACGGAATAAAGACTCTGACAATGTGTTAGGTGCTCTACGTGGGGCTACCTTTGAAGGTGACCTGGAAACCACAACTAATCCAGAATGCAGCAGCTAGACTGGTGACTGGGGGCGGCTGCCGAGACCACATAACACCGGTCTTGAAAGACCTACATTGGCTCCCAGTACGTTTCCAAGCACAATTCAAAGTGTTGGTGCTGACCTTTAAAGCCCTAAACGTCCTTGGCCCAGTAGACCTGAAGGAGCATCTCCACCCCCATCGTTCTGCCCGGATGCTGAGGTCCAGTGCTGAGGGCCTTTAAGGCAGTTTCCTCACTGCGAGAAGCAAAGCTATAGGGAACCAGGTACAGGGCCTTCTCAGTAGTGGCGCCCACCCTGTGAAATGCCCTCCCATCAGATGTCAAAGAGATAAACAACTACCTGACATTTAGAAAACATCTGAAGGCAGCCCGGTTCAGGGAAGTTTTTAATGTGTGATATGTGGATGTATTTTTAATCTTTGTTGGAGGCTGCCTAGAGTGGCTGGGGAGACCCAGCCAGATGTGCGGGGTACAAATAATAAATTATTATTATTATTATTATTATTATTATTATTATTAAATTAAAATCAGGCAACAACTTTATTAAACTTCCGAATGTAGGAAAACCTTGGCTTAGGCCTTGAGCCTGTATCCCTCCCAGCCCCCCAGCCAGGGGAACTGGGGCACATCAGGGTAAGTGGGATATGGGGGTACAATGCAAGATGTATGTGTACGCAGGCAGCCCAGACCATATCCCCCCACACAGGGTAGTTCACTGACAACCTTTCAGTGTATGGCCATCCATTATATAACCCTTTTAAGAGGGGACCCTGGAATCGCCGCCGCAGGGGGGTGAGTCACCACTTCATTCCCTCCCCCCATTATATGGAAGAAAAGACTAAAGGATTCCACCCAAGGCCATAAACCGCCAAAGTTGTGACGAATTCCTATGGGGAAGACAAAACCTGCCAATGCAGGAAAATTTCTTCCTGGTCCTTCAACAGCGACCAGTCAAAGACTGTAGCAGTGTTGGGATACTGCCAGGGAGACAAAGTCCATCTGAGCCCCCAAGCTCGGTGCCGGACGATCCATGGATCTCCCGTAGTCACGCAGTATCAGCAATTAGCGACACAAAGCCTCAGGCTTGTGCACACTCTATCAGCAGAATTCACACAGCAAAAGATGCACAGCAGGAAAGCATATTTACAGTTTATTCAGCGCTGGTCAGAACAAAAGAAGACATGACCGTCTGCTCCGACTGCTCAGGCAAACAGGAAGAAAACGAAAGGAAGGGACAACAGAAACATCCTGTGAGACAGGAAATACGCAGGCTGTGACACAAACATCCTGCTCCCTTTTAAGGTGGAACGGAAATATCCTAACAAGCAGTGCCCCCTAAACAGGAAGAAAAAGTTAACCTGCAAACAAGAAAACATTAAACTAAGGGAGGGGAGGGTGGGTGAAGCTCCTGAGCCAACTTCTTGGCTACTGTCAGCTCCACCCCCTTTAAATATTGAGACTGGCCCCATTTCCCAGCAATGAAACTTGACTACTGAGGCTGGGTGTGAACGTCCAAAAATTAATACTGAGAGGCAAGCCAGCCCATTTGCCAGTAAGCTCCCTGGGAACAGTAGCACTGCATGCGATCCTGCAAAGGGCACCCACAATGTAAAGTGTGAGTGCTCATTACGGCCTTTGACCATGGAAGAGAGAGCATAGCCATCATCACGGCCGGTAGCCTTATCCTCCACAAATATTTCCTATCCTTTTTTAAAGCCAGCCCAACCTGGAGATGTCAGGCATCAAACCAGGGTCTCCTTGCGTGCAAGTGCTCTAACACTGGGCTACAGCTCTTTTGTGGCCCCCCAAATCACGATCTTCAAGGACCTATGCATGCTCCCGTGCCTTCATCCATTTACTCTCACGGCATCTCCCTAGCCATAGTGCTCACGGTGTAGCGTTTTTTGTTCTGATAACACTTACATAAAATCTGTTCCCTTAGCAACTGCCTGGCACATCGCCTCCCAGCTCTGCCATAATAAGTGGCATAACTAATGCTGGCGACACGTCTACCCATCTCTGAAACAGTTTTTTTTTATCACTACGGTAAATGGGCTGTTCTTGAGTGAAGGGTGGGTTTTAAAATGGTGTGTTATTATTTCGACTCGGGCTGTAATTTGTTTACACGGATTGGAATATTATTGTGTGGTTGTTGTTTGTTTTTTACAGATTAGAGCTGAGTAGGCTACTTTTTTTATTTAAAAAAATGAATAAAATAAACATAAGGAGTCAGACTAATTTCTTTCCCTCCCATTAAGTTTTTGATTTATGCTTTGTTTGCAAACAGCTGCTGATGCCTCATGAAAATTTGCAAAACAGACACCACATAGATAATTCTGCTAATATATTATGCAACAGTATCATTTCTACTCACTTGCCTTCTCTTCATCTGAATAAAGGGTATATAAAGGGATGTGGGTGGTGCTGTGGTCTAAACCACAGAGCCTAGGGATTGCTGATCAGAAGGTTGGCGGTTTGAATCCCCGTGACGGGGTGAGCTCCCGTTGCTTGGTCCCTGCTCCTGCCAACCTAGCAGTTCAAAAGCTATGAATGTTTTCGGCTGCTCAATATAAACTGCTCACAAATTTTTATTTCATTTTTCTATTAAGCGGTCTGTGGTGCTATGGGTTAAACTACACAGTCTAGGGCTTGCCAATCAGAAGGTCGGTGGTTCGAATCCCTGCGACGGGGTGAGCTCCCATTGCTCGGTCCCTGCTCCTGCCAACCTAGCAGTTCGAAAGCACGTCAAAGTGCAAGTAGATAAATAGGTACCACTTCGGCGGGAAGGTAAACGGTGTTTCCGTGCGCTGCTCTGGTTCTCCACATGACCCAGAATCTGTACGCCGGCTCCCTCGGCCAGTAAAGCGAGATGAGCGCCGCAACCCCAGAGTCGTCCGCGACTGAACCTAATGGTCAGGGGTCCCATTACCTTTATATACATGGAACTGCATCCATCAGGGGGGTGGGGGAATGGTTGCAGTTCAGAACCATACTAAACCGTTGGTTAAAATGTGGGATCTGAGAAGTTCTGAGTGCAAATCTCAGCTCAGCCGTTGAGTCCCTATCCCCCTAGGCTAGACTTGGACAAATCACATTTCTCCAGGCTCAGTTTCTGATGCATAAATCTGGAATAAGCAACCATTATGTAAGATGCTTCCAATCATGCCTAAATCAGCCCTTATCTGACATAAACTGATGGATGTGCTCTGGAATGCTCAGATGTGAGATGGTCTACATGCCATTTCAATTACATTTAAGTACTTTTGAATTAAAATGTCAGCCACTTTGAATTTCTCTTCCCCCTCGGCCTTTTCCCTGTTGTTCGCCCTCTGGCACATGGCATTCCAGGGCTTATCGTCGTTGGATTTCTGTGTTTATCTTTGCTGGCATCTTCAAAATTAAATTTAAACAAATTAAAACATCCACATACGTTTGAATTTGATACTGTGGATTAGCCCGCAAATGAGATGCGACTCTCGAGTTAGTATGTGAGTATTTGCAAAGCTAATCAAATATTTACTCCATTCAGTCTCTGCTTATGTATATGTGTGTATCTTGCATTTCTCTATTTCTCAAACAACCAGCTGTGGGGGGCCGGGGTGGGTGGGTGGGAGGTGGACTGCTTAGTCTAAGGAGAATTTCTCGTTTGTTTTGGAGATGAGGCGTTTCCTGCATTATCTCAACCGCTGCGCAATTGTTTAGGCCCCAGATCTGTTCTAAACCTATCCTTCGAAAATGCATATCCATTTCTTCTTAGAGGAGGTCAGCTTGCTGTGCAGAGAGGATCCTGTTGTTATTCAATTATGCGTCTATACTTCTGTTCCAAAACAGAAATTAGTTGTAAGCCTCACACGTTCTGAGCCTGCCTTTTGCCCTCGACAAACGGAAACAGCATCAACTTTGAGTTGCTGAGATTGGCAACGCTGTAAGCCATAAGAGGAAGCTACTTCTCAACCCCAAATCTCTTAAACTGATTATACTTCTGTGGTGCTGTGCTCGCTCCTTTTCTATTCCTCTCTTTGCACTGGTTAGCTGACGGCGGCTGCAATCCGTCACACAGGGACTTTGGGGTCAGTGCCTCATGGAACTCAGTGGGGCTGGTGGATTTCATTCCATTTATGAATCATTTCCTATAGAAACGCAGGAAACTGTCTTATAGTGAATCAGACCACTGGCACACCGTGGTCAATATTGCCTACACTGACATGCATGTCAGGGTTGGAATCGGGCATAGGTCAGCAATGAAACAATAAATCACCCGAGGCAAGTGAAGTTAACTCTTTATTCACGGAAACAAACTGCAGCTCAGGTCTAGTGGTCTCAGGAACTCTTTCCAAGAGGTCTTGCATACCCTCCAACATTTCTCTGATGAAAATAAGAACCTCCTATTCAATAATAATAATAATAATAATAATAATAATAATAATAATATTGTTATTTATACCCCACCCATCTGACTGGGCTGCCCAGCCACTCTGGGCAGCTTCCAACATATATAACAACATAATAAAACATTAAACACTAAAAGCCCTTCCTATACAGGGCTGCCTTCATATGTCTCCTAAAGGTTGCATGTTACTTAGCTCCTTTGCTCGGGAGTCACATAACTCTATACTCTCCAACATTTCTCTGATGAAAATAGGGACGTCCTAAGGAAAACAGGACATTCTGGGATCAAATCAGGAACTGGGATGGTGTCTGTAAATCCTGGACTATCCCTGGAAAATAGGGATACTTGGAGGGTCTGGTCTTGTGAAGCAATTGCGAGGACTGAATATTCCTTCCCTAGTTGCCTAAAACATTGGCTTCTTGTTGCTCCACCCTCTTGATTTATCTGTGTGTTCTGGGAAACCAGGCGGGAGTGGAGCGGATCGCAGCAGGAGGGGAAGACTCCCTGTCTTCTTCCATAGCCTGCCTACACTCAGCCTCGGAGTCTGCACTGCCCTCTGCCACAGCCTCTTCTTGCTCACTAAACCCTGTTGCCTCTTCAGCTTCTGACCTCTCCTCCTCCCAGGACTCAGCTACATTAGTAAAGAAAAAGCGTTATAACACTGTCATGCCAGATGGCACTGTGGAGTCCTGTCTTTCGCCAGCATGATTTCTCACTATGAGGTTTACAACATGTTTTCCTGAAATGCTTTTTTGATGTATCTAGATCCAGCCCAGTCTGTCCCCTCTTCTCCCTCTGACAAAGCAATGTCATCCCACCACCAATTCCCTGGCTCTGAGTCTTCTTCCCTGGGGGTTCCCCAGCTGGGGCCTTCCACCTCTTTTCTGCATCCAGCCAATCCATGACACAGCGTCTCTTCAGGGTTTCAGGCAGGGGACACTGCTAGGTGCGCCTGGAGATGCCACTGGGGAGATGAACATGGGACCGCCTCCATACAGGTGAGCTACAACTCTTCCCCAACCAATTAGTAATAAAAAATATGTAAAACTGCTTCACCTATAAGAACATTTTTTAAAAAACAAAATATGTGTAAAAAACAAATCCAATTCTAACAGGAATAAAAACCCTCACTTTAAAGGTTTGTTGAAAAAGGGAGATCTATAAGAGGTACAGATAGAGGTAAAAGGTAAAGGTAAAGGACACCTGGATGGTTAAGTCCAGTCAAAGGCGACTATGGGGTTGTGGCGCTCATCTCGCTTTCAGGCCGAGGGAGCCGGCATTTGCCCACAGACAGCTTTCTGGGTCGTGTAGCCAGCATGACTAAACTGCTTCTGGCGCACCGGGACACTGTCATGGAACCCAGAGCAAATGGAAACTCTGTTCATCTTCCTGCCACAGCAGTACCTATTTATCTACTTGCACTGGCCTGCTTTCAAACTGCTAGGTTGGCAGGAGCTGGGACAGAGCAATGGGAGCTCACTGCATTGCGGGGATTCAAATCACCGACCTCCTGATCGGCAAGCCCAAGAGGCTCAGTGGTTTAGACCATAGCACCACCCACGTGATGATACCAACCTCATGTAAGATTTACCAAAGGGTAAATGTTGTCACACTAAATGCCCAATTCGTACATTGAAGGGATTGGATCTCTTGATGAGATGGTATTTGCAGGAGACCATTGCTGAATGCAATGATCAGTTGGGTATATATGGAGAGAGGTTACTTTTTAGGCCAATCTACACAGGGTTGCCCTGTCAGGGTCTGAATTCGAAGCACTGCTAGGAGCAGTTTCTAGCTCATTTGATTTCCTTAGCATGTACAGTTGAAGGGTCAAAGCAAAATACAAACTAATAGACAGAGACATTCCTACTGTGTCTTTGGGAATAATTTTATTATTATTATTCTGAAAAGGCTTTATCTTAATTAGAATACACAACTGAGTACCACTTAGAATAATTTCTAGTTCTTAAAAAGAAAACAAGACCAGGCACACAAAAACATATTTTCAGAAGGCAAAGGATGGAAATGCTGAATTCTTGGCGAACCCCCACAATGAACAGCAACATTGATTTAACTGTGTGCTTAGCAATCATGAGCATTAGTGACCGTTGATTTCACAAGGAGAAATAATGCTGGCTTATTTAATGAGCCAACAGGTAATGTTTGTATTTCTGCTAATTATGATGGAGATGTGGAAGCACTGAAATGTTTAATGGAAATCTTTTTGAAAGGCAAAATGCCAATATACTTATATGATGCTGAGAAATAGTTTTGTGTAGCTTAAAGCAATTGGATGCCTAAAAACCGACTCCTTTGGGAAATAAAAAGTTGTCCAGTCCTATAAATATTCAATGCTTTACTAATCAGAACTTCTTGAAAACAGGTGCAAAACAATCAATGATACATCCAGAAAGTTGTATAAAGCATATGCTTATTCAAACATAGGTTCTTCTTCTTAAATATATAACATAATTACAATTAGAGCCAAAATCAATGCTCTGTGCCTCCCATAGCCTGCATTAGCCTGCATCCAGCCTAAGGCTATGCAGCTCCTGGAGAACATCTTATCGCATCTTTATACAACATCCTTCACCTCTCTGTGCCTGGAAACAGAAGACCAAGAGGCAACTCCCTTTTAAAAAGAGGATTTGCAACTGAATACCTCAGGCATATGATCTAAGGTTAAACACTCACATGAAAGCTAGCAGAGAACACCAACAGTTAATTATCAACCTGTTAAGAGCTCAGAGAGAGCTTTAGTATGCTGAACAATTTTCCAGTGTTAAACCCCTTCTTCATTTCAGTGGGCAATTAAACAATTATACTTAACATTTCATACCTTGGACTTGATGACTTTTGGGCCCCATATCTCCTGATTTTCTTGCGTTGTTTCAATTTTTAATGTTTATATTTGAATGAATATGTGGTTTTTATACTTTCAAAACTGCTTGTAGAAGCCCATTTTGGCACTGAGCAGCATACAATTCAAAAAATAGTTTAATCATCATCATCATCATTATGTGCCTCCCTTTCTATGGTAATGTGCTTCTCTTACCGAGAAGAGTGATAAACCAACCATGCTGCATTTGGGGATCTTTCTGCTCACTGTGCTAATTGGGTCCTGGATCTCTGCCCCCAAGTCCTTCCCATGGGGCATGAGTCTGTTAGACCCCTGGCCATAACAGTTAGTTGAAAACTTCCAGAAATAGACCAAATACAGCAGCTCTCAGGGAAAGAAGATGAGTTTCAATTTTAAAAAAAGCTTACAGGTGACCCAAGTATTCACCGTGTGGTCCTTGGAGCCACTTTAAGAAGTGCTATTTGAAAAGTACCCTTAGATTAAGCATCTCTTGAGAGCCTCCTCACTTAGCTGCTCACGACCGTCACCCCTTTGAAACTGATTGTTTTAATTGAGCGAGTGGCTTCGAGGACTCCCTTTGTTACCATTAAACGAAACTGCCACGCTCACCTCTCCGGCTTCCCCCAGCCCAACTCATTTAGCCAATGATTTCTTTTAAAAGGCTGCAATTTATCTCTCCATTTCATTACACCAAATCTCTAGGAGGTAGTTTAACCCTAAAATGGGAGCCATTATCTAAACCTGCTTTAATTTGAACTGTTAAGTGATTCACTTCAGAAGCTGTGGGGTTTCCTTTGTTCAAATTGGTTAGGCGTTGAAGTAAATGGTTTGGCAATATTACAGAAACGTACCCCTTATAATATGGTGGAGGGACACCCAAACGCTCCTTGCTTTGTAAAACCGTTCCAGAACTATACCACCTTAGATTGTAGGCGTGCATGTTGCAGGGCAGAATGATTCCCCATATTAGAAACAGTTCCTTGCACACAGTAAGTTGGGAATGCCACAAAAGGATTCTGGCCTAGTCATCACCCTTGACACATTCATATTTGATGCATGCTGTAGAAGGTAACAGATAGACCTCAGGGTGGGTTGCTATGTGTCCCTAGAAAAATGGGATCACCCTGTTTTGGGACAAAAGTGTCACCTGTCCCATTTGGACTAATAATAATAATAATAATTAATGATTTATTATTTATACCCCGCCCATCTGGCTGAGTTTCCACAGCCACTCTGGGCGGCTCCCAATCGAGTGTTAAAAACAATACAGCATTAAATATTAAAAACTTCCCTAAACAGGGCTGCCTTCAGATGTCTTCTAAAGATAGGATAGGATAGCTGCTTATTTCCTTCACATCTGAAGGGAGGGTGTTCCATAGGGTAGGCGCCATTACCAAGAAGGCCCTGTTTCCCTGTTTCCCTGTAACCTCACTTCTCACAATGAGGGAACCGCGAGAAGGCCCTCAGCGCTGGATCTCAGTGTTCGGGCTGAATGATGGGGGTGGAGAGGCTCCTTCAGGTATACAGGACTGAGGTCATTTAGGGCTTTAAAGGTCAGCACCAACACTTTGAATTGTGCTCGGAAATGTACAGGGAGCCAACGCAGATCTTTCAGGACTGGTGTTATGTGGTCCTGGCGGCCACTCCCAGTCACCAGTCTAGCTGCCGCATTCTGGATTAATCACAGTTTCTGGGTTACCTTCAAAGATAGCCCCATGTAGAGTGCATTGCAGTAGTCCAAACAGGAGATACCTAGAGCATGCACCACTCTGGTGAGACAGTCCATGGGGAGGTAGGGTCTCAGCCTGTGTACCAGATGGAGTTGGTAGATAGCCGCCCTGGACACAGAATTAACCTGTGCCTCCATGTGAGTCCAAAATGACTCCCAGGCTGCACACCTGGTCCTTCAGGGGCACAGTTACCCCATTCAGGACCAGGGGGTCCCTCACCCCCACCCACCCCCTGTCCCCCCAAAACAGTACTTCTATCTAACCTCAATCTGTTAGCTGTCATCCATCCTCCAACCACCTCCAGCCACTCACACAGAACATTCACCGCCTTCACTGGTTCTGATTTAAAAGAGAGGTAGAGCTGGGTATCATCTGCATCCAGATGAACACCCAGACCAAACCCCCTGATGATCTCTCCCAGCGGCTTCATATAGATATTAAAAAGCATGGGGGAGAGGACAGAACCCTGAGGCACCCCACAAGTGTGAGCCCAGGGGTCTAAACACTCATCCCCCAACACCACTTTCTGGACACGGCCCAGGAGGAAGGAGCAGAACCACTGTATAACAGTGCCCCCAGCTCCCAGCCCCTCTAGACGGTCCATATTAGTGTTCATCCAGTCCAAAATGGTGCCTACTTTGTAGTTGGTGCGGCTGACAAGGAACCTGGTGTGAGCGAAGTTTTTAATGTTTGATGTTTTATTGTATTTTTAATATTTTGTTGGAAGCTGCCCAGAGTGGCTGGGGAAACCCAGGCAGATGGGCAGGGTAGAGATAATAAATTATTATTATTATTATTATTATTATTATTATTATTATTATTATTGTTATTATTATTATTATTATCCCTTCCTCGCCCCTCCTTCCTTCCCTCTCACTGGTGCTCCTCCTCAAATGCTGCCACTGGTCTAATATGGTGTTGGTTTGCTGCCCCTTGGGCCCCTCTGCCACTCCAAACTGACCTCTCGTCCTCCCTCCTCCCACGTCCTGCTTCACGCTTGAGTCTCTTCTGATGCCAACATGGGCAAGAGGCTGGAGCTACAGCTCAAATCATACTTGGGTGCCGGCCATCTACCTCTGGCCCCTGGCCGTCTATGTGAGTCAAGTGGCAGAACGGGGCTGGGGTGGAGAGGGAGGCAGGAGGCCGAATGTGGGGGACTCCCTTCCACAAAGCGGTGGAGAATTTGGTGTCATGAGAGTGTGTGTTGTCCATTAAACTTTAATTAGTTTAATGTTAAGTAAACGTCCAGTGCGCTTCCAACGCCATAAATCTTATCTCAGCAGAGAATTTCGTGCAGCGGTTGAAGAAGGCAGGAGAGTCAGTACCTTTCAATGAAGAATCCTGGAGCAAGCACTTTGGAACTCAGGAAAAAACTTTATTTACAAAAGAAAAACCCTGGCAATAAAGTACACATGCTTTTATCTCCGGCATAAAGAAAACTTTACTCTAAACTTAACTCATATCAGCAAACACGCCCATGGCCACAAACTGAGTCTGCGAGTCAGGTCAAAGGGGAAAAACACACGGGTGAACTGACTATTTATACAAACTAACTCACATTCCTGGATGCTTAATGACTTCCAGCTGCTCAGTGATTAGAGCGACTTGTTACCTCTTAACCCTTTAGTACCAACATGTGTGCCCCTCTATCCCCACCCACGTGCCTTGACTTGTATTTTGCCAGACCAAAGGTGGCAACCCTACTACTTAGGAGTGGTGATATGTCAGGGATAGGACCAATGGGCATTATCTGGCTGCTGCCAGATATTTTCTTATCGGCAGAGGAAATATCTGTATCTGTCTCCAACTGGCCCAGTGTTGGTCCCTAGCAGGGCTTCATAGCCCTGGCATTTACTCATCCATGCAGTGTTATAATGCCAGGCTTGGGAAGGAATTTCACAACTGGGTGCCACCCCTGAAAAACTACTTTTTCCAGTAACGTCCGAAGGCAGAGATACCTGAAGGCAGGCTTTTAAAGCTGGCATATGGAACACAGAGTGGACACAGGAAATGGATGCATCAGAAAATCTCATAGCTGTCAACCGTCCCTTATTTGGCGGGAAACTCCCTTATCCCAGCGCCGTGTCCCGTTGCTGTCCTTTATTGATGATGTCCCTTAAATTTCCCGGGTTTCAAAGGAAGCAGCTCCTCTCCCTCCCTCCTTGCTGGCCAGAGAGGAGGGAGGCTCCAACTGTGTTGGTTGGCTGCGTTGCTCACCCAGTAAGGAGTCTAAGAACGACTGGGGTGTGTGTGGAGCTTGCATGCCTTGTGCCGATCAAATCGGCCACATTGCCTGGGGACTCGCCTTTGCTCAGTGCTTCCCAGCGGAGAGGTGACGGTGGTTTTCCTTGCTGCATCCCCTTTGCTGGGTTGCTGCGCTGTGGGAACCACCACTTGAGGCTTTGTTTGGCTGTTGGCTGGTCTTTCTGCCTTTGGCTCGGAGGGGCTCAGAAGTTGAACATACCTGTGCCTGGAAAATCCCTTATTTTGGCTGCTGATCCCTTATTTTCGAGGCTGCTGGTCCTTTATTTTCAAATCTGTAAGTTGACAGCTATGAAATCTACATTTTGTGTTACAAGCTTTGAAAACTGTTTGGTTTGGAACATCTTATTGGAGAAGCTCATATTTCAGAACAGTGGATCTGATGTAACTTTCTAAGGTCCACCTAACGTTAACTACAAAATATGGAAATTTCTGAATGATGCGTCAGTGCAGCCACTGTCATGGAATAAATGCACGAGTTTTTAATGGTCTACAAAGATTTCTAGGTAAGCTGTAGAAAGATCCATTTTCTCCTAGGGATCAAAATGTAGATCTGTCAAGTGAGACCCAGAAAGATTTCTTTCCTAAGCTGATACCAATGTAAGACTTACCACCATCCCTCAAAGTCATGATTGAGGCCTGAATACCAAACAACTTCCCAGGAGATACATTATGCTAATCACTACCGCAATCAGTTATTTATCATTCTTACAGACATGTATTTTCCATTTATGCTAACAGGGTGGTTGATTGGATTTCTCTCATTAAATGGGCAGAGTCAAAACCAGTCTTATAAACTGCTGTTCAAGTTAATTGGGGAGTACTTTAGTACTTGGAAACTGAAAATTAAGGTTTTAAAATTATAACCTACATCAATCAGGTATTCTTCCTACATTAAGCCAAAATCAATCTGCTTAGTGTGCTCAGCATAAAGCTAAAGTAAAAAGAAGAAGAAGAAAAAGCATTTGCTGGAAAAACATATGAACTCATCAAGGGAAGGTAGACAATGCTTGGCAAGGACTACATGCTGTGTTTTTTGTTTGGGCTACTCAAGGAACTAGTCCATAAGTAATTAGACAAAGTAAATGTGCAGGTAGCATATCATTCCCCTCCATAGTTGTTCTTATCGTACATTGCTTCCATTTATTGAAGTCAAATAATTCCCATTTCTCTGCCTTTTCTGTTCTTATCCCTTTCCTTCTCCTCCTTTCTGTGGTCTGGCTCCCATAGTTAAAATAACTGTGATCCCAGAGCTAACATCTACTTATTGGATTCTTATAACTCTGGCCAGCTCCCAACAAAAAATAGTAAAAGCACAATACAACACCAAATGTTAAAAATTTCCCCATATAGTGCTATCTTCAGATGTCTTTTAAAAATCACATAGCTGTTTATCTGTTTGTCATCTGATGGGAGGGCGTTCCACAGGGCAGACATCACTACTGAGAAGGCCCTCTGCCTTGTTCCCTGTAACCTCACCTCTCACAATGAGAGAACCACCAGAAGGCCCTCAGAACTGGCTCTCAGTGTCCGGGTTGGACAAAGTGGGGTGTGCTTGGTATTACCAAGACAATGTAGTCATGGTTCTACTTTCAACATCATTGTATATCACGATCAGTTCTTATGATAGGAAGCTGAGGTGGTACATGCAACCAGGACTGCAGCCATATTGGGTCGTATTTGACAAAATTGTCCTGTTTATGCAAGGACTTCTCCAAAGGGTCATCTGGTGACCTGCTATGCAGGGAAATTTATTTAAGGGTTGAGTGGTTTCAGCCCTGAAAGCTCATTGTCATGAACTGGAAGAAGATAGGAAATCAGGGTCATGAGTTTGGAAAAGTTGCTTGAGGACTAAAACCAGTGCATCACAAGCTTCTTTACTTTCTGGAACTGTATAGCAGTCGAAGGCAAACCACCCACTCCACTGACAACATTCAAAGCGCAGCAACAATAATCTGTTCTAAGAACATCCAAGGATGATTTCCTCTTTCTGTCTCAAGTATTTGTTTTGAAACATAAAGGAACCACAAGACTTCTTGTCTTTTCTAAGGTAGCTTTCAGAGGTACGCATCTAATCCACCAAGGATAATCTTTATCTCAGGTGGCATCCAATACAATACAACGCTCTTCCCAGGACAGCTTTTCGATATATGGATGGATTTAGAAACATGTTTACCAAAGATAATGGGTTGGTTTGGCACTGCGCTTGCAAGCTCGTGATGTTTTTCAAAAAGGGGCACTCGAAAGGACGATTGGATCTCGCCATCTCAAAAAGCTTCCTTCGTGTCACAGATAAGGCGCCATATCATTAGACGACAGAAAGAGCTTGCTCAGCCAGGCGTGAGGTCAACAGCATAAAATGCCACTTGCTAGGGCTTTGACACGGATACGCTTCATGAAGCCTTCAGTGTCTCCTCTTTTTCTTTCTTTAAATAATAATAATAATCAGATGGTTTCTGTTTCTGAAAAGAAATTGGTGCAATTTCCTGTCATAAACAACACCAGAGGTTCAAAATTATGCTGAGTATTGTCACTCCTGATTGGCAGGTGCCTGCCCCCTGCCTCGGTTGTTCATCTGCATAATTAAGTTCTTTTTCTATTATTTTATATTTGTATTTACTTATACTTTATTGTATTTACTTAGATTTTCCCTATTACAATCAAGAGGCATATTGTCTCTGTTTCACTCAGAGAAGGGGCAACAGATAACCCTGTAGTAGGAAAATATTTTGAGAACCTTGAGAACGGGGTATAATTATCAAGCAAAACGACTTAGGCCCAATTTGTACCCAGCCAGTGTAGACTGCCTTGTGTCCAGTCTGCAACATCAGATTCCATGTGGCCTCAATAGAAAAGTGGTGTGTGTGTGTCTGTATCCCTCTATATATTGTTGGACTCTTACTCCCAGCAGCCCCAGCCAGCACATCCAATGGTTAGGGATGATGCAAGTTGTACTTTAGCGACACAGGGTCACAGCCCCTTCAAATCAAATATAGATACTACCACTGGGAGGGGGGAATAAATGTAGTAAGGGGCATCGTGTTAAGGACAACCTCAAATTTTGAGATTCCTGGTTTTTGAGGCCAAGACGCATCTAGGTTTAGACATATGTGGGTCTGGAAGCAAATAATTGTTCTAGAAATAGGTAGAAAAATGAAGCTTATACCGAGTGTACATCATCATCATCATCATTATTACCGGTTTTATTATTATTATTATTGTCTGTTTTGCATCCCTTCCCAGTTAGTAATTAAGAAAGGAAACACCTTTTGTCTACACAAGATTGTTGATGATCCTCATGAAAAGAGAAAAGCAGATTGCAGATTGATAGAAGTTCTGACTGGCTTATGGATTTTCAATATATGCTGTTTGTCTGCATCAGCGAAAAGCATCAGGTCATTACAGCCTTCTGTGACATTCATAGTTAATTTACAACAAGGCCTCTTATAATATGCTACTTAAGCAACAGCCATTCTATAATTGAAATTTCTGTCAAAGTGCCGACAGTAACAATCTATTTTTATTTCCCAGGTTAAAAAAGAAAAGAAAAGAAAACTTGTTATGATTTTGCAAAGTCATGCGCCCTTAACAATATGCATGCCATAAAGCTATAGTGAGGAGTGCTTAGAAAAGTTCTAAACCTTCAATAAGTCAAATTATTAAAAGGTCAGAGAGGTTGTCAGTAAAGATGTGAGGCCTTTCCCTAACATAAAAAACCCTCTTAGGAATAAAAGCCTTCATTATGGAAGGTTGTCTCCAATGTAGCGTTAGGTAAGCTTTATATCAGGGAGATTATTATTATTATATATTTATTTATACCTCACTTTTTCCCCTGATGGGGAATCAAGGCAGCTTACAGATAAAAATAAGAATGCATAAAAACATAGGAAAATCATTCAAAAACAATTGAACACTGATAGAATTACTGTCAGGAGCTGGTGTGAGGAGCAGATCAGCAGTAAAGCACCTGATGTCAGAGATGTTAACTCTTTATCCAAAGAAACCAAAACAGCTCAGTCCTAGTGGTCACAGCAACTCTTGTCCCAATGAGACTGTTGTGAGATGGAAGGTCCCTGCTTTCTCACAACTGCCTAAGTCCTCTCCTCCCCTGGGTCCTTCCCAAGCACCCTGAGACTTCTCCACCTTGTCTGTCTTTGATCCACCCTCTTCATACCTCTTCTGGTCCTGGGAGGCCAGGTAGATGGGGAGCTGGTCGTAGTAGGAGGGAGAGACTCCCTGCCCAGTGTCCAACTCTTGACCTTGCTCCTCTCCAGCCTCCACTTCTGCCTCTGATTCTGGCCTCTTCCTGTTCACTAAACCCTGTTAAACCTTTTGGCTTCTGATACCTCCTCCTCCCAGTCTTCTCCCTCTGACCACTCATTGTCATCCCTCCACCATTTCCCTGGCTCTGAGCCACCTTCACTTTGGGGGTGCCTTTGGGGGTTCCCCAAATGGTCCCCCCCCCACTCCTCTGCATCCAGCCAGTCCATGACAACTACACACACACACACACACACACACACACACTAAACCCCCATCGTTCTACCCGGACGCTGAGGTCCAGCGCCAAGGGCCTTCTAGTGGTTCCCTCATTGCAAGAAGCAAAGAAGCAAAGCTATAGGGAACCAGGCAGAGGACCTTCTCGGTAGTGGCGCCTGCCCTGTGAAACGCCCTCCCATCAGATGTCAAAGAGATAAACAACTACCTGACATTCAGAAGTCATCTGAAGACAGCCCTGTTCAGGGAAGTTTTAAATGTGTGATACTTTAATGTATTTTTAATCTTTGCTGGAAGTCGTCCAGAGTGGCTGGGGAGACCCAGCCAGATGGGCGGGGTACAAATAAATTATTATTATTATTATTATTATTATTATTATCACACACACACAGATTTCCACTCGCAGAACAGAATCCCCCTCCTGCGCCAACAAGGGGGGGAGGTGGAATGGGGCTGGGGAACCCCCAGTTGTGTTTCTGAATATCATTTGCTGGAAACAACAGGAGGGAGAGTACAATTGTGCTCAGGTCCTTCTGCTCAGGCATCTGGTTGGCTGTAGTAGATTGGTCATTGGCCTGATCCAGCAGCTTCTTCATATGTTATTGAAGGAATGGGTTTCCCAAACCCAAAACTGACTGTGCAGGCAGTTTTAAAACTGCACCAAAATCCCTATTTTTCCTTAGCTAAAATGCATAAACTTGAGCCGTTGAGCAAATGCATAACAAGAACACAGCTCTCTCCTTTATCAGTTTGTGACGTCAGGGATGACCCTGTACTGTACCAGTAGAACAGAGAATACACGTCAGTGCCTTATCTCATGTCCTGACCACAAAAGACACAGAGACCTCAGTTCGGGAACAACGCCAGAAGCGTGTTCTCGGAGATGATGACCTCTTCCTCCAAGATAAGAGTAGGAAGAGGAAGATCCTTTTATGGTCAGAAGTACAGGAAGGAATTCCCTTTTATGGTTAAGAATACCAGAGCAAGAACATATGTGATGTCAACCTGCGTACATAGGCTGACGTGGTTGGATTTATATGGGAAGGAGGGAGAGGGTGCCTGGAGGATATATATAATGCATGAAACTTGTCATTTCTTTGGACTTGCTGTGGACTTGATCACGCAAGTGCCTTCTGCTATCCGGAGAGCAGAATAAACTCTTTCTTTGAACCAACCTCGGTGTCATTTGACTTCCTTCCTCCTGTCCTGGAGCAACGCAGACCCAATCAGTGAACTCCAATAAGGCTACATTATTATGTATTGTGACCCCCTGCAGTATTTACAAGCACTGGCACTTGTCTGGCTGCTTTCATTCGTTGTCCCAACCCTCAAGCTGGACCATCTCTCGCATCATAGGCAGGTTTCAAAACAACAACCAACCAAACCCAAATATGTAGATCACCACTTAAAAAAAAGCAACTGTACATCTAAATTTACAGTTGCCTGCTAGGCTGAAGTTTGCTGAAGGAGCCTGCTCAAGTGGAAGTGAAAGTTCAAAGAATGCCATTGGTTTTGCAGAATATATCACATGTGGCTTTTGCTGAGCGGCCATTATGTTCAGGAGTTGTATGTCCACATTGGAGTGCATATGGAGGTCATATTCAATTCCAGAGATCTCTCTCCCAAAGCTGCTTTCCATTCATCACTGCTCTGAGCATGCAGAATTGAAACCATACCATTCAGCATTTGACAGGACATAAGATAAAAGTCAATAAAAAGAGAATAATTTATTAAAAAGATCTAATGTTACAAGAACAGTACACAGGAACCAGTATTTGACTGTGTCTTTCACATAGTATATACCATTATATATAGTAAATATATACACGCTGTATACAAGATATCTAACATTTTTGAGACGGGACTTTGTTTCGGTTTCTGAACAAAGTTCTTTTTTTTTCTCCTCCTCCGATCATTTTTCAAAATTATCATGACGTTATACAAAAATACAGTCTTCCCAGTTAAGTTGGACTGCTCTGTTACAATCTCATCCAAAGGAAACAGAAAAAAAGAAATCAAACTGACAAACCTCTTTTTGCAGCAAAACAGCCAAAGACCCCCAACCCCTTCAAACAAAAGAATAACATCCAGAAATAGGTGTCGTAAGATGGAAATGTCATCTTCTACAAAGGAGGTGGCAAACATTTAAAACATGTTTATTAATAGGTTGAAGATGCAACATACAATGTTCTGCACAGGCTAGAAAGAAAACATACCCCTTTGCAACCCTGCAATGTAATTTGTCAATGGGATGTTGGGCTTTGGTGCAGCTAACTAAAGCTTGGCCATTCAGATCTATGGCACAATCTCCTGGACCTTACTGGGGACATATATCAGAAAAGCCTATTGGTCGCGTGAGATGTGCTGCAAGCTTGCAAACATGCAGAGATCCCACTGCAGGTTATTATGGGATTCCAGAACATGCCTATAAGGAACTCTTACGTTCTGTGGACTGCGTTTGGAAAGCTGTGCTTTATATGTCATTCTCCTTTGTTGAGTTACAGTCATTGTTTATGATCCAAAAGAAGAAGAAGAATGTTAGCATACAGGATTCCTGTTGCATATAGCATTGGGAGCAACCCACTCCCTGGTCTACATAATTTCAGCATTCCTTCATCAATGAGGTGACAAAGACACCCCAAACCCAATTCATTGAGGAGTGTTTATTCAAGATTCTTCTGATGACGTCATGAGTTTCTGCGCCAATCTGTGCTTCTCCTGACATTGATAGGATCCTCCGTCTGCTTTATGTTGGTGGGGGCAGAGAGGGACCAGTCAATGTTGGGATGAGCATTGTGTGTAGGTTGGACTCAAGGCTCCAGTGTGAATCTGAAAAGTTCATCAGGATTGTACCAAGGCCCAGTCACCTCTGTGTACTGCAGGATGGGTTTTCCAAACTTGGGTCTCCAAGTTGTTTTTGGACTACAGTTCCCATTAGCCCTGACCACTGGGATGATGGGAGTTGCAGTTCAAAAACAGCTGGAGACCCAAGTCTGGGAAACCCTGGATTAGTCTGTCTACTGAACTTATTTGTGGAGCTAGCAGGGATAACTGGATCAGAGCTGTGGTTGGGCCAGGAAGCTTTCTCATTAGACACTGTCACTACACGGTGTGATAGGGCCCAGAGCCATCAGGTAATATTCTGGCATTTTAAGATGTTTTAAGCTGCATTTCAGAGATCATTTGTTGCCAACGCCAGTTCCTGACTGCGGAATGTCAATTTGCTACATGCATATGAGTGGCTGGAGTGGCTGTGTGTCCTACTTTACAGAGCCCAGGCCTCTATCCGAAGGGTTGTCAGTTCTGTTTGAAGGACTGTCAAATTCCTATTTAATGATTCAGAACTGTAAGGAGAAAGGGCAGATGGGCCTCGAAGTCACTCACCAGATGTTCACCCCGAACACTAGGCTAAGCAGGCACACAAGCAAAACAAGAAGCCTTTCATTTCTCTTGAAAGTTATAGTCATGATTTCTAAATGAAATGTTCCTTCCTATCTTATGCAAGGTTACATTCTTATTGATTTTTGTAAGCCATTGCCTAAAGGGTAGGGTATAAATGCTGTAAAACAACAGCAATAAATAAAAAAATAGCAATAAATAAAAAATTGCATTCACAATTAGCAATACAAATTCTATGCTAATATGCTTTTGGTGGTGCATAGCAAAGAATGACACTTTCCATAGCTGGTTCTTCTTCTTATTTATTAAATTTATTCGTTGCTTCTTCTTGCCCCAGGCAACTCAAAGCAACTTTTTAAAATGGAAAGACCTGGTTCATCTTTCCCGAATAGGTTTGTAGCAATTGCACTCTTAATTTTCTGCTTTAAAGTTATGGACCTTCCTTTTTTATCACTCTAGAATTACATTCTCTCTCTTTGCTCACCACCAGAGGCAGCTGCTTCCTCCTCCTCCCGCCCCACCCAGGCATCTTTCAGCATGTCCTTCAATTGATTCATTAATTGCTGCTTTTTAGACTTAGAGGTTTATATTGTTAAGAAAGGGCTCTGAGGAAGTCTTTATCTTGCCTCTAAAACCCGCAGTGCTCATTCTAACCATTGTCTCAGTGTCGCAGTGGTGTAGAAGTCCTTCTTCCCCTCCTTTCTAAGGGAGCATTATGCATCGAAAGACGAAATCGGGAGGTGGCAGAATGAAGAAGAAGAGTTTGGATTTGATATCCCGCTTTATCACTACCCGAAGGAGTCTCAAAGTGTGCTAACATTCTCCTTTCCCTTCCTCCCCCACAACAAACACTCTGTGAGGTGAGTGGGGCTGAGAGACTTCAAAGAAGTGTGACTAGCCCAAGGTCACCCAGCAGCTGCATGTGGAGGAGCGGAGATGCGAAGCCGGTTCCCTAGATTATGAATCTACCGCTCTTAACCACTACACCACACTGCTCTTCCATTTATTTTCCAAGGTGGGTGGTAATAGAATGTAGCAAAACACCCACCTGACACTGCACACTTATCTTACTTTGCCTGACATCACATCTGCACCATACATTTAAAGCGCACTTAAAGCACATCACTCCCCCCCAAGAATTCTGGAAACTAGTTCCTTCTCAGAGCTACAATTCCCAGCACTCTTAGCAGCCTTCTGTCCCCAGGATTCTTTGGGGGGGAAGCCACATGCTTTAAATATACAGTGTGGATGTGACCTGACTTTCTATCTGTCCTTTTAAAAACAGCGGCACCAGCCTATGTGGGACATACCCCAAAGAAAGCAAAATAAACAGAAATCCCTGGATTCCATACATGTTTCCTCTCCAAAGAATCTAGGGCTGGCAGTTGCCCAAAATTCCATGACTAAATATGACAGTCTCAGGCTATATACTGACTTGCGCTGTCAGCATGATTCCTTCAAGCGTATATAACTTAAAAGTTGCTTCCTTGCCTTTGTGGCTTAGGGCCCTCGTATTTATGGGACCACATCTCCTGGTATGCCCCACAGAGGACCTTAAGGTCCATGAATAATCATAGTTTAGAGGTCCCGGTCCCTAAGGAAGTCAGATTATCCTCCACCAGGGCCAGGGCCTTCTCAGTGATGGCTCCGACCTGGTGGAATGCTCTGTCCCATGAGACCAGGGCCCTGCAGGATTTAACTTCCTTCCGCAGGGCCTGTAAGACAGAGGTATTCCGCCTGGCTTTCAAGTTGAACTTAGCCTGATCTTTTATTCCCCTTCCTTCTCTCCCCCTCATCTTTTTATGAAGATTACCTGCTCTGGGATCCTACAGCTAATTCTCCCCTGGTCTCCTCGCTGGCCCAAATAGGACTAATTTAGCCAGCTAGCCCTGGTGATCATCTAATGTTTATTGGATGGATTTTCCCGCTAAGTTGATTTTTGAATTCTGAATTTATTGTTATTCACATTTTATACTGTATTTTATGCTGTTTTTTGTTGCATCAATTAAGTGTTTTAAATTTGTTGTTAGCTGCCCTGAGCCTGGTTTCCTCAACCGGGAAGGGCGGGGTATAAATAAAAAATTACTATTATTATTATTACTACTATATTCACCACCCTAGAGCATACCCACATGTGCGTTTTAACACAGACAAGAGCAGAGGTATTTCGGCTTGGGTGCTCCAGTCATGAGAGACCTTCAGAACTTCACCAGATGTACATGCACACACAAATACACGCCTCTTCACTCTGCATTGGAAAAAATGGGGAAATGTGTGGTACTGCAAAATAATCTCTGGGATTAAAATTGGCAGCAATGGTCCTAGCCCTTAAGTGGACTGGACATAGTAGCCTAAATCAAGAAATGGGGACCTGTGATAGTACCAGTGCTCTTTTTCTAGGAAAAAAGAGGTGCTGGAACTCACCATGAACGCCTTCGTTCTTCTCTTATAATGGCAATGGTGCCCACCTGAGAGGTGCCAGAACTGAGTTTCAGTGAGTTCCAGCTGGGGAAAAAAGGCCTGGATAGTACCCATAGTCAGGGTCACATTCAGCTTTTTGTTTTTCCATTTTTAACTTCAGTTCCCGAGAGTCCTCACAAAAAAAATAAATTGCCTGCATTTTAATGTGCATTTCCCCCAATATATTTGTTGCAATTTGCCTATGTATATGCTTTTTACAATCAGTTCCCCCCCCAACAAAATTCATTTTTTTGCATGTTATTTCCATGCATTTCTGTGCACATACTCTCATAATGTATTTGCACACTTTTTATTTCGTACGCATTTTGCTGTTGTTGCAGAACCGCATTGCAAAATTCAGAGGTGTGAATTTCAAAGGAGAGGTGCCTTCTGGTTTGCATATGGTTTCGGGAAGTGCAAGTTGGGTATGTCTGCATTAAAATGCAAAAGGAACCAAATCTCTTGTTAGGGATGGTAGATGAATACTCCCGAAACTTGAACCGATAGCTTACATAATATGAGTCAGACCAATATGGTGTAACAAACTAAGTGTAGACAGACGCAGAAAGATGGAGAAGGAGGGAAGGGAGAGGAAGGAAGGAAGGAAGGAAGGAAGGAACTTGATAGACAAATGGATAAAGCAATGCTAAAATAAAATGCAAGACAAAGAACTGAAAATGGGCCCAGTCCTATATTTGAAGATATATCCTGGATCTGGAGAGGCTGAAGGCCACTTGCTTAGAAAACAGTGTCTAACAGCATCAATTCCAGCGTTGCTTTGAACATGGCATTAACCTGTTTGAACAGTGTACGCGTTTTTGACTGCAAATCCAGGCAACACCTGTTTTGATCTCGAAATGCTTCTTGATATCCTTCAGCTGAATCACCAAATATAGACAGTACAGTACCATACAAAAATGGACTACAAAAATAAAGGTCTAAAGACTGACAGCTGTTTGAGGATAACAGCTCTGTCTCTTTGCATTCATTCGGGGTTTTTTGTTTACTTCCAGTTAGCAATGACTGGAGGCTATGATTAAATGCCTGGCGATGGTTTCATTGCCATTTGCATTCTCTATCAGCTATATTCTCGCTGTTAGAAAATAAGCATTCTCTCTCTCTCTCTGTTGTTAAGGTGGACAATAGCTGGTGCAAAAATAATACGGCTGTGTTTCATTCCTTGCCGAAATGCTTAGAAAATTACCTTGCAGTGAAAAAAAGTGACTCGCATGCCCTGAGAATAGAAACAGAGCAGAAAAACAATAAAAAATTACCATAGTTTGCTAACTTGATGTGGCTTCATTCATTATTATTTTTAAGGTGACATTTTCTACAATGATTTAGAAAAGGGACCACATAATGTAACTTTTGCCATTGTGTCTTTCCAATGTGGGAAAAAAAGCAATAAAGCCAGCCTTATGAAAAGAGGGAGTGGGGATTTAGACTCCAAATATTTATCAAACTTTTTTTCTTTAAAAAAACCAACCCATAACAACTCAAACAAAATAGATGTACTGTACTAGACGCCACGATTTAAACTACTCATGATACAAGACTGGTGTCAGCTAATATAGAAACGCATTAGAAAAGGAAAGTAAAATTGGACAGATTTTTTCCATTTGCTTACAAGAGTTCATTTCGTACAATCTGCATATTTTCTCTGTTGGGCAATAAATATCCCCTCCCCCATAGAGGACATTTACAAGAAACTGAAGAGAAGAAACCTGATGAATTGTTTTAGCATTATTCGCCACCCACAACACTCTTCCTGTTGCACCATGTGTGTTTCTCGTGTCTTTGATCATTGGGCTCTTTGCCTTCTGCTTCCTCCATGGATACAGAATTCCATCCAGTGATGTTATCAGGCTAAACCAATCAGAACGATGAATGAGGAAAAGGTCCACAGTCTGTCTTCACCACGAGGTTGACGGGACCATTAGTACCAAAAGGAACGTTACAGTCGATGACGAAGTAGAGAAAGCACGTAGGCTTGACTGAGAACTTGTGACTTTTCCACCTAGGACAATCAAAACAAGAGACAGAAACAAAGAATTTTAGAACTGTGGTGTTGGAATCGACCCAAAGAGTTGTCTAGTCCAACCCCCTATAATGAAGGAATCATAGCTAAAGAATCCCAGATAGAATGGTGATCCACGATGAGGTAGTAACTCCCTATGATCTGCTGTGATTTTAACACACAAATACCTTGAGAAAAATTCAGCACAAGGGACTCTTTGATCCAACCCAGAATATTCATATTTATTATTTTTTTTGTCAGTGTGGGCTTACTGGGACAACACTGAAGATTCATTTTAATTACAACAGGTCTGATTGTTTTTCCCAAGTAGGATGGCTCTGCCTAGCCAAGACGTAAAATAAATAAATAAAATGCAATTAACTTTGCATTTGGCAAGAAATTATGAGAGTAAATAACCTTCCCTTTGTTTATTTGAAATGCATGTCCTTTGCATACTTATTAATCAAGTAACATTAGTTATTGTTAATCAATGCAACAGTAAACAATGCTCTATGTCATCCTCCGTTTTAAAATTAGCACTGTCGGTCCTTTATTGGCTGAGTCTGTGTAAACAAACTAGGAAGGTAATGTTCTTTCTTTATGAAGTACTCTCTCTTACTCATGTTTTGTTGACAAGAGGACTCTGGTGGGACTCTTACACCCAACTGAGATTTATATCAGAACTTTGGACCTTTCGTTGGTGTTTCAGCAGAGAAATATGTGAGCACAAGTTTAGACCAGATATTTTCCTGATGTACACTAAGGGAAAAGCTGATGTGGTGCTGTTGTCAAAAAAACTCTGGATTGCATTATGGGTTGGTTTTCCACTTCCAGCCATTGTTGTGGGGGAAAGTGTGTGTGTGTGAGAGAGAGAGTGTTCAGAAACAACCCTAAATTAACACTTGTCCACCTTTGCTTTTGCTTCTGTCCACCATGTGGCTCACAGAAGAGTGCCTAGGAGAGAATGAGACCCTCAGGATTCAAAAACTTCTGCACCCCTGGTGCAAAGGATCATAGCCTGTGTGAGAACTTTCATGTTTCTGCAACAGCCGTTGCACATAAAACTCTGTAGAAAAAGCTTTCACCTTATTTAACCTACAGTCTTTTCAGTGGAGGGCATTCACCTGATCAGTGGAGAATCATCAAATAAATAAGCAATGAGATATCAAACATTGCATATGCACATGTGGTTTGACCCTAAGATGTTTCCAAGTCAGCCAGGAGGCAACATAGTTGGTGTCGTCCTCAACTGACTTGACTGAATCCCCTTTGATTTTGGCTGCAACATCAGGATTTAAACATTCATTTAGAATAACAAGCTGACCAAGACCCCTAGGACTTTGCTCAATATGCTGGAAGCAAAACTTGAGATATAGAGCACATGGAAGAGTCCATGCCACTTTAACAAACAGCAATGATACCATGCTATCTCATATATCGGTCACTGATAAGTCAGGATGTGTAATTTAGATGGATAAGCTTGCCACATCTGGTCTGTGGTATGACAATGGTGACAACACAATAACCCCCATCGTTCTGCCCAGACACTGAGGTTCCAGCGCCGAGGGCCTTCTGGCAGTTCCCTCACTGTGAGAAACCAAGCTACAGGAAACCAGGCAGAGGGCCTTCTCAGCACCCACCCTGTGGAACACCCTCTCACCAGATGTCAAAGGGAAAAACAACTACCAGACTTTTAGAAGACATCTGAAGGCAGCCCTGTTTAGGGAAGCATTTAATGGTTAATAGACAATTGTATTTTAATATTATGCTGGAAGCCGCCCAGAGTGGCTGGGAAAACCCAGATGGGCGGGGTATAGATAATAAATTACTGTTGTTGTTGTTGTTGTTGTTGTTGTTGTTACTACTGTACATTTCACTTCCTTACCTGAAAAAGATGGTACCCTGATTTGAGAGCTCGGCATCCCATCCCCTCCTTCACTGACTGCGCGGACCTCTATGATATAGACCCCGACATCAGGGAGAAGCACCACTGCAGATGTTTTCTGTGTTTCAATGACTTGACTGTTGCTGTCACCTTCCTGCCTAAACAAGACCTGCGGACAATATGAACAGCTGTAGAATATCTAGCATCCAATGAAGAACATGGCAATCAAAGCAAGGGCTAAGCAACTGAGAACTGGAATAAGTAAGAAGGACAATGTGTATGAAACTAAGCATGGTATGAAAAGAGTGGATAGAGACAGGTCGTCCCCACCCCCCCAATAATCTGATGCCATTCAATGAAACTGAATGTTGGAATCAGGCTGATAACTGCAGGTACCTCACGTTTGGCATCTCCATCAGTGTTAACCATAATTTATACTAACCAGAGTTAGAGAAGAGGTTTTATGGTGATTGATAAAATAGTGGCAGAGCACTGTAGTTAACACTCACCAGGGATGTAAGGAGGACATGGGCAGGAAACGAAAGGGAGGAAGGTTGCAAGCCAGCAAAATGCTCTTGAACTCTGAACCATGTGCAAGTTCTTGCCCTGCTACCCTTTTTCCAATTAATGTAAGATATGAACCTTCTGGACAGTGAGTGTATATGTTGTCTTGAGTGCTGTTGGAAGTATGTAAGTATTAAATGGGAGGGAGGGAGGGAGGGAGGGAGGGAGGGAGTAGGGCTGGATTTAGGTTTGATGAGGCCCTAAGCTACTGAAGATAATGGGGCCCTTTATATGTCCAGCTGCCTTTGTCAACAACAAATTGTCACTGTTTTTTGTGTTGAATATATGCTATATGGTAATTTATGGACCTAATAGGTATCTAAAGCCATTTGCACATAACAAAATATGTATTTTATTAAAATAATTGTTGAACTGAATTACAATTAAAAAGAAGTTTTTTAATAGTGAAATACAATTAAGAAGAAATATAATAATAGTGAAATAATTATTAATATATACTGTTGCTGTATGTAGGTTTTATTTTTTATCTTATATTTTCGAAATGTTCATCCAGGTTTTTTTTCCTTTAATTTTTTGGGGGCTTGGGGGGCTTGTTTAGTTTATACATAAATCTGGCACTGGGAGGGAGGGAGGAGAGATCATTTGGCTAAAGTGTATATGCACATTTGTATATGCATTTGAGATTGCAACTGGATGTACATGAAAAAGTGCATGCATTTTTTTTGTGGGGTGTGTGTGATCCAATAACCATTTTCAAACCACTTATGTGGGTAAAGAGCTTCTCATTCTCCAAAGCACCAAAAATGGAAGAGTGAAGCCATATGCTACGAGTACAGATTGCTGATATCCCCAACACAATCATAACAAATCTCAGTATTTGCACTTCTGCTCCATAACGAAAATATTAATTTTAATGGCATTTACAACACCTCATGTTTCTGGCTTTCCTTAAATCCTACTGCAAACACTATCAAATTGAAGCGTTAGCGCGGATTTCACTGCAGTCTGTTCCTATTAATAGTCAAATGGGGCTGCCTTAACGGCATCAGGCAGCATATATTATTCAGTTCATAATCCACAGTTGACAATCACCATATCCAAAATATACTAAGGTATAAAGGCATTTAATTTGATTTTAAGGCGTGGGTGGGTTGTCCTTAAAAAACGTAGTGCTTTTGCTTGAACTCCATGTTTAAAAGAGAAATGGAAATAGATGGCGACTGGAGGGTGGAAGGAAAGGAAGTAGGGTTGAGACATCCATCCTTACAGGATCTCTGGTTCAACTATTTCCTTTTTCATGTCAAGATGCAGCTCTGAGAGAACAACCTTCCATTGATGCCCATGTGGAAGAAGGCCTCTGTGTGCATATGCGTTGAGGAACCACATGCTCAGGCATGTTCTACGCAAGCGATTCCCCACCCCCATCCCCAGTCTAGTTGCTGGGATTCCACAACCATATCCTTCATGGCGCTGTCAGGCAAGGAAGGTCCAGAGGAAGGAATTAACTCTTTATTGTCAATAGACTGCAGTGGGTTCAGAGCAGAGTAAACACAGAATTCTACTTCACCCCCCCAAAAAAGAAATTTTTATAAATAAATGAAGTATTATAAGTTTAATTCTTTAAAATAGCAACAACAGCAACATCTTATTAATTAGTTTGTTTAATTCCAAGCTGAAAGACATTGTTTAACCGCTAAAGTTCCAGTGTTCCAGTGACGTTTGTTCTTTGTATGATCAGTTCTGTATAATTGGTTTTGTTCCATTCCGAAAATGAATTCATTTTACAGTGGTACCTCGCAAGACGAATGCCTCGGAAGACGAAAAACTCGCAAGACGAAAGAGTTTTTCGTTTTTTGAGTTGCTTCGCAAGACGATTTTCCCTATGGGCTTGCTTCGCAAGATGAAAACGTCTTGCGAGTTTGTTTCCTTTTTCTTTAAAGCACTTGAAGAGGTGCAGTTGCAACTGACCGTGCTTCGCAAGACGAAAAACCGTGCAAGACAAAAAGACTCGCGGAACGAATTAATTTCGTCTTGCGAGGCACCACTGTATTATCCTGTATGACTGAATATTGGCAGAGGAAGTGGCATTGTAGAATAGCGATGATCTTTATTGTCAAAAGTGCGCTTACAAGTTAGGAAAAGGCAGGTCCATCAGTCCTACGTCTCTCAGCTACTTTTAGGTGCACAGCCGATGAGGAAGTTGCCGTGACAAAAATTCACCCTAACCTGACCTCAGCTTATGTATCTTCCCCAAGCAGTCTAAGACTCTACTTGCATGTAATCTACTTCTGCTCCTCCCATTTCAATCCTCTTCTGGTCCTGGGAGACAGTGGCCCAGGAGAGGTGGGGGCAGGAGGAGGAGCTGTGGAAGCCCTTAACTCTCCACCAGCCTGACCTCTCTCCCCTTCCTCCTGCACCTGTTTTTCACTCTCCATTCTTGCAGCTTCTCCTGCTTCTGCCTCTCCTGTCCAGGCTGTTACAAGCTCCCCTGGATCACTCATCTCTTCTTCCAAGTCAGTCTCTAACCCCCCTTCTCTTGGCGCCCACTCGTCAGTATCCAACCACCACTCCTCAGTGCCCAGTCAGTCCCTGACAATACCTTAGCTTCATTAGCTCAGAAAGAATGAGCTGATTGGCTACCCTTCCCTCAAATGCTTATGTCATGGCAGGTGCAAACAAGCCAAGAAATCTTCCATAAACCATGGTTTCCCATTTTGTACCAACCAGGAAACTATGGTTAACGGCTTTGGAAATTTCAAATAGCACTGATCTGCTATTTTTGAGAGGAGGAACTAGAATTAAGCCCCCACATTTTGCCCTACCCAACGGGCAGCTGATCAGTGCAATTGCTAATTGTTTGAGAAGGCTAAGCACATACAGGCTTGGCTAATGGAAACCGACACATGGATCGGGGCCTGCGAATTCGATACTTTGGCTTCTCAGTGCTGAAGAGCCTTGCAATGCACAGTGTGAGATAAGGAAAAAGAGAGGAATGAAAGAACATAGAATTCCGGAGAACGAGATGGTAGATATGTCGAAACTGACCTTGTATCCCATGACATCTGATTCATTAGCTAAAGGTTTAACAGGTTCCCATCCCAAGGAAACGTGGGAGCCATCTTGTATCCACATAATGTTGCTTGGCGCTTGGCTAGGAGCTGAGAGGGAAGATAAAAACAAAGAATGTTTTGAAATACATTTTTGAAAATTTGGCAAGAGCACCCAAAGAGCCAGACAAAGTTCAGTGACATAGTCTCTTGTTCCAGAAGTGTCATTTCAATACCTACTGGATTGTTTCATCTCCCCTTCCTATTCCATGCCAAAACCTGTTGGCCTTATTTTCCTGAAAGGTAACTTCTTGAGAATCTCAAATGCTCTCAGTCCTCCTTGGAATACAGATCCTTTGAAGTGAGCTCCTGAAGCCAAACAACACAGCAGCCCTATTTTGTTATTCAGCATCTAGTATCTACCTCTCTCCCACAAGGAAAGGAAGACCAAGAGAAAGGAATGGAAGCCTTATTAGGGCTGTACATTATGAGGAGGAGAAGAAGAGTTGGGAACCTACGAGATTTCTTGGTGGTGGCACGGACGGCGCTGCTGGGTGGTCCATACCCTGCTGAGTTGTACGCCTTCACTCTCAGGTGGTATAATGTGTTGCCTTCAAGCCCTGTCAGAATGATGGATGACTCATTTCCTTCTGTCCTGGTCTTTTCAGCCGCTTCCTCTTGTTCCATATCTTTCCAGTAACCAACCTGCCAATGGAGAATTGTGTGAGCGATTGACCACGACACTCATGGGGTTCTTTCCCTAATTATGTACATTCATAATGTCCATAGCACTATGGAGTGTACAGCCCTCTTTGAGAAAATGTCAAGAGGACTGGAGTAACTCCACTAAGAGGAAAGGTTGCAATGCTTGGATTTTTTTTTTTTCCAGTTTAGTATGTGGGGGTATAAGACAGAGGTGTATTAAATTACAGTTGATGTAGAGAAAGTGAATAGACATTTTAAAATCTCTCCTTCATATTACTTGATTCAGGGGTTTTCCAATGAAGCCAGTGTGGAGACGTTCTTCATGACAGGCGTAGAGAAGTACAGTGGTACCTCGGGTTAAGTACTTAATTCGTTCCGGAGGTCCGTTCTTAACCTGAAACTGTTCTTAACCTGAAGCACCCCTTTAGCTAATGGAGCCTCTTGCTGCCGCTGCGCCGCCGGAGCCCAATTTCTGTTCTTATCCTGAAGTAAAGTTCTTAACCTGAAGCACTATTTCTGGCTTAGTGGAGTGTGTAACCTGAAGCATATGTAACCTGAAGCGTATGTAACCCGAGGTACAACTGTACTTCTTCCCACCGCACAGAGTTAAATAATGGAATTCATTCCCACAAATTGTGATAATGGTGACAAACACCTTGGGAAAGGATTAGACAAATTCAGGGAGCATTGGTCTCCAATGGCTACATTCCCTCCATAATAATATGCTGGTTTAGGTTTATTTCTTTTATTCCCACCTATAAATAATTATATTAAACCATGTCCCTAGCAGTCAGAAATAATTACTGTAATTTAGATTGAAGTACAATGCGTTTCATCATAGTGGGGAAGGCTGCGGTGATCTGCATAGCTGCTCAGTCTGCTCTTCAAGTGCTTCTATCTGCTGATGGGAAACTCTTTTATCCTTAAACTGGACTTTGATTGGACAGCACTTCGAATGGAAGGTGTCTTTGAGAGAATTGTAAAGTAGGGCATGCAGCCACCTTATGGATGTTAGAATTCCTGCTCCATGATTGCAGTCATGGGATTGTTGTCTTTCACAGGATGGTATATGTTTTGACTCCACAGAGTGGGAAGTGACGGAGACAGGATGTTTGTGTTACTGTGTTTCCTGAAGTGGGACTATTGTCCTTTGTCCTTTTTCTCTTTGCTGTCTGATGCTAGAGAGAGAGGGAGCCATGTTGCAGTGCCCTGTGTGTGTTTATATGTAAATAAAGTAGATTAGCCAAAATGCTGAGTTGCTGAGGTCTGTCACACATGATGCGCAAACTTTGTGGTTCCCTAAGTGTGCCGGTGCTGGTTGGCATCGGTCACTGTGATGTTCAGGGTGAAGAAAGCTTATGAAGCTCCTGAACGATCGACCAGGAGGGAGGGAACATGCCAGTCAGGCATGTGTCTCTACCAGGGTCCTACTCGAGTGTAGGCTGAACTCCTGACAATGAAAAGGTCTCAAGGAAAACCACAACTCACTTCCAAGCGGGATTGGACATACCCTTCCCAGCAGCCCAGCAACAGGGTGTTACACTGTTAGCACATTAAGGACATCTTTGGTGGATCACAGCAGCCAACCAGATGATTACAGTAAGCCCCAAAGCAGGACCTGAGCGAAACAACAGTTCTCCGTCCTGCTGTTTCCAGCAACTGGCATTCAGAAGTATTGCTGTCTCCAACAGCAGTGGTGGAACATAGCCATGGGTAGCTTTATCCTCCATGAATTTGTCTATAAGAACATTGAGATTCAGTGCACCACAGCATGGGATGTTGTTGTGTTGAGGAGCTAGATTGAGTGAGCAAGAATGAGTGCTGACAGGAAGTCAAAAGTACTTCAGAGGATTCAAGGACAGCCCACCTCTGGTGGGTTCTCCAAGAAATTTACTCTTCAGACCTGGCAAGCTTTGAACTGAATCGTGTGAGGAAATGGCACAAGCAATATTTCCTTCTTTGGCGCAGCGAGAAAGCTCTGAGCCTGGGTAATGAATTGGAGATGACAGAACACCTGAGGAAACCTTGTAGTGGGTTAATCATACCGGAGCAGCATCGCTGGGGGACAGAGAGGCGGGCTGTGGGCTTGGTTTGAGTTACTCAGATAGGAACTCGTTTCTGTCAAATGTAATTCAGGAAGAACCCTCTCTGTGGATCGCCTCCCTTCCTTTGCACACAGAAGCCCAAATCGTTTTTGATGTTTACAAGTCTGTGGCAGTCACTGCTTGCCTTTGCTGAGTCCCCCCCCCCAACTCTCTGGGGGGCTACGCTGGCAGCACATGAATACCAACTAGTTCCTTTGTAATCCGTTCAATGTAGGCACCAACTTCTTGCAAGACGTCGGGCTTTGCAGCGAGCAAAATTGCTTATGTCAAGGTTAACCCCTGCCCACCACTGACTTTTGCTCAGCAAAACATCTACCAAGTTGATGGCGGTGGTGATTTATTTCCGAAGCGCCTAAAAGTTTCTAGGCACTGTACACATATTAAAGGAGACAGTAGCTTACAAAATATGGAAAGGAAAGGAAAAGGAACATTCAAAGCAGCTCGCAAAATATCGAAGAACATATAATATTGGAAATTGGCATACACACCCAAACACATATGCATACAGACACACAGCAGTAAGGAGACAGAATATAATCAGCAGGAGAAAATACAGCAGACAAAAGCTAACCTTATTTTCCAAAAGCCCACTAAACCTACAGTGTTTTACATGGCACCTGAAAGACTAGGAATGGGCCTCTAAAAGGAAGCAGTTCTAAAGCCTGGGTGCAATGACCGAAAAGGCCCCGTCCCATGTAACTATCCCTTAACCGCCACAGTTTTATTTTTAAAAAATATTTTATTAAAAGAATTTCAGCTATAGAAAATAAATGAATGAAAAACAAAAGAGAAAGATAGTGCAAAGATACAATAAGAAAAAAAGAATATAATACACTAAATATAACATTTATATAATTATTATATAGATATATAAATAGTATTATTGTCCTAATACATATATGATTATTGATAACCTACTGTATTCTATATAAACTTGTTCCAGATGTCAATATATTTGTCCAAACAAAGCCCGTGTCTATAAGTTGTCCGTTCACATGTTGCGAGTATTGGCATCTCATCAATCCATTGATTAAAGGGGATCATATCTTTATTCTTCCCTAACCTCCAAAGTTGAGCATTTATTTTTAAGTGCGGAAATCAAGATCAAGGGAACTTGTCAATGGGATCACACTGAAGCAAGGTGATGCAACCAAATAATTTCTGAAATCCAGTGAAAGATACATGTTTCCCTTGGGAGTCCATGGTGCTGCTAGGAACACACCACACATTTAAAGCATTCTTATACCACTTTAGCAGTGATGGCTTTTGCTAAAGAACCCTGACAGCTGTGCTTTGCTAAAGGTCGTTAGAAATTGCAGCTCTGTTGGGAGTGTGTGTGTGTCTCCTAACAATCTCTCTGCACCCTTAACAAACTACAGTTCCCAGGAGTCTTTGGGGGAAGTCATGGCATCACAGTGCTTTAAGTATGCTGCGGGTAATTAGTTGGTGTTGTGAATTAGGTTTAAAGGGAATTGTACCTGTTAGTTTGTTTTTTTCAAACTTTCCTATTTATTATTGTTGTATCTGACTCCTTTTACCTCGTACAGGCACCATTGTCCCACTTTTGGGGAGATGGATGTATTTATGACAGCGCCAGTCCATCAGCCTTTTCCTTTCATGATGCTGGCCTATAAGAAGACTGTGCATTGATTCCAATTTCATCCAGAGGGCAATTTGGCTCTGAAGAAGCTACTCATAATTATCTAGACAACATTTCCTCAGAGAACGAGGCTTACAGCCCAATTATGCAGCAGCTCGCAGATTCAAGCAGTCGCTTCCAGTGCCAGGGCATAGAGGCAATCTGCAGCTGCTAGCAATTTTTCAGGGTGAGCAGAGCAAAGGTGTGAATCTCTGCTTGCCCCCCCCTGCAGCTAAAGCTGTCCCAAAGGACTTGGAAGCTCAGGTAATGCGTTGGACTTGGGACAAATAGACATAATAAAAATGCCTACGATAAACAAAACACTGCATGTGATATATATGCGTTGCCCTTGCCATGCTACTCGTTATAACCCTAGCTGTTGAAAGCCAGCCTTATGAAAAGGTAGAGCTTTGTGGAATACACAGGGTTGGATCCAGACTAAGGGGAAACTCCTGTGGCAAGACCTTCTGGGATGAAAAGCTTAGGATACATTGGATTTCTGGCTCAGCTGGTGTAAGCTGTTCATCTCAGTTCAGCCGGCGCTCAGTCAGCTGACCTGAGAGTGGTGTAAGTCCCTCAGATGTGGCATGATGGGGGTGGAACCAGAGAGGGAGGACTCTGGTTGGCTCCTCAGCCTATTCAGCTTAGTTACATGACCTGGCAACCCAGCGTCGAGCACTGTTTTAAAAGCTTGTGTAGCCTTGCCAGGTTTCGGCAAACCAGCCGCCGCCGCCCTGCTACTAAGAGCCAACACACCAATGAGGCACAATAAGGCCTCCTCTCAGGCAGCAGAAGACCCTGAGGCAATGCCTCCTGAGTGTTATGCCTGCTGTGCTGATGTTGTTTGGAAAGCATTGGTGCTGATTTCAGCTTGGACGGTGCCAATTTCCAGCAACACCTCACTGAAACTGTGCCAGATCTTGTGGAGCACATGAGAGCTCGTGCAATTTGGGTGGGATCTTGCTGGAAATTGGTGCAATCTCACCTAAAATGGTTGCCAATGCTAGCGCTGCTTCTGTGGGGCAGGCGCCTGAGGCGGCACTTCCTGTTTTGCCTCAAGTGGCAAAATGGAACATGCAGCCACTGTTGCTACTGAATAGGGTTTGGATCTGGTGTAGTTTTACGCCGGCCTAACTTACACCAGATTGATATATACAAGTTTCTTGGGCATGGGACTGCTACCTCGGGTCCCACTGACACCAATCGGACATGGCTTTGTCATGCCGAATGAAGTGCTGAAACCTGCCCTGCAGTTTTGTGAATATTTTCTTCCTCCAGTTTTCAGTCTCATTCCCAGGGCAATTTAGAATTTCTTTATAATTTGGTGGCTACAGGGTTGAGCTGACCTTATGACTTCCCTTGCACTCAACATTTCTCCAGCACTCTTGCAACCTTCCTGATATGACAAAGGCCCCCTATGAGAAGTTACACTCAGCTTTAAAGTGAGGCTTTAAAGTGAGGGTAGCTGGGAAGGCTGGCGACTGAGCACCCGAGATCAATGCACTGACTTACTTCGTTTTTAAAGGGAAGTTCTTCCTTTTACCTTACATTTCCCCCCACATTTATTTCTATAACAGTAATAAGACTCTGCTTTAAGAAATAACAACAAACAGGTGCCACGTGAGGGCACCATCCCTGCCTTTCTGTGCTTATAAGAAAGCCCAGTTGGAGATATCATGAGCTTTCCAGGAGGTATGGGCACCCAGGAAGGCTGCAGAGCACTGGGGAGAGATTATTTGCAGAATTAAAGGACAGATACTCACAAAGCCCTCTCAGGCATCTTGATAGTCAGGGAAGCAAAACAAAAGCCCCAACCATCCTACCATGACAATGTTGCTTTAAATTTTCTCTCCCCTTTGATAACTCTCAGAAGCAGTTCATTTTCTCATTAACTGAGAGAAAATGGTAAAAAAATAAAAATAAAAATGCTGAAGAAATTTTCAGTGCTGCCATAGTCACGATTCACTTTTCAAAACTGGATTTTAATAGTATTGATGTTCAACTTAAACATCCTTTGAGTCTGGCAAGTTTCTAGTGGAAAAGCGTGACAGTGGCAGCTGGTAGCTTCAATAGCTTTTTGAAAAATACACAGATTCATGGTCAGGGAGCCAATTCCTATATTGTAGGAATGTGATTGCTAAAGGGAGCCTCTGCACAGCATTCCTCAAGCTGCCACATGATGGAGACAAGCAAAAGGGGAGAGCTGTATCTCCTGTATTTTTTGCTTATGATCACCCAGGGCTGGCCATGGTCAGGTTAAAGTATGCTGGACTAGACAGATCAGCAAGACACTTTATGTTTCTATAGATTACAGTGTTTTTTGTGGGAGTACATAGGAAACTGTGTTGTACCAATCGCAACATGGGTCCATCAGTATTGTCAACAAAGACTGGGACTGGCATTCCAAGGTTTCAGACAGGAGTTTTCCCCAGTCCAACCTAGAGATGCTCTGGACTGAACTCTGCAAAGCATGCTCTCTACCACTGAGCTATGGCCGATCTCCAGGTAGGGGAATCAATAAGGCACCAGTAATGCCAAAAAAGCAGGGCGCGGGTGGCACTGTGGGTTAAGCCGCTTCTGACAAACCAGAGCAGTGCACGGAAACACCGTTTACCTTCCCGCTGGAGCAGTACCTATTTATCTACTTGCACTTTGAGGTGCTTTCGAACTCCTAGGTTGGCAGAAGCTGGGACCGAGCAACGGGAGCTCACTCCATCGCGGGGATTCGAACCGCTGACCTTCTGATCGGCAAGTCCTAGGCTCTGTGGTTTAACCCACAGCGCCACCCACGTCCCTAATAATAATAAATAGGATGTCCCTATTTTTATCAGAGAAATGTTGGACGGTATGCTAGTCTGGCATTATATTTCCCACCATAATTTTATCCTCATATCCTCGTACTCTGCCTTGCTATATCTTCAGAAAAGTGTGGATTATAAATTTGCTAATAAATAAATAAATATAAAATAAAGACGCAAAATCCACTAAAAAACAACAACAACCAAACCCAAACAAATCTCCACCCAGCTGCATTTCTCAATGGGGAAAAGTACAAAGTTAGAGGATGCTAAATGACCAGCCTGCATTAACCTCAGAAGCAATGCTGGCGGTTCTTTGCTGAAAACCCAGAGCCACATTACCGATAGCTCTGACTGCCATTCAAGGATGCCTTTGAAAGCGGACAATTGCTAGCAATATACCCCTCAGTACAAAACACAGCAGACCTGCGGTTGTTCCAAGTAGGTCACAGGGGACTTATCTCTCCTGTCACTTTTGTTAACAAAACATGGCAGCAAACAATTGCAAAAGAAACAGGGCAGCCAACCGCCCCGGAAAAAAAATATATATTGCAAAAATAAAATAAAAATGCCGCCGATCGGAATAGCCTCTGAAGTCTCGAAAACCTGCTCTGTGGATTCTATACTTTACTCAGCATAATGGGTAATCCAGCCCTGTCTGAATAACTTCCTCTCCTTTTGTTACTGCTGTATGATAACTATTAAAAAATGGACAGAGCTTTCACCGCATCATCCTTTTAGCCGGCCACAGGGTTAGGGAAGCAAAAGCAAAACCCATCACAGTTTGTATTTTATATTAATACCTCAAATCCCTGAGGTCTTCCCAGGCTTTCTTTGCTATGTCTCCACGCAACGAGAATCTCCGAAACAGACAATCCTGTAGCCTGGACATCAGTTGGAGCAGCGCTGGGTTCTGTAGGTAAGGGGGGGGGGGGAATGAAATAGTGAACTTCAGCTGGAACAAAATAGCAGAGCCAAATTTGTCATGTACTTTCCCTTTAGCCTCTCTTATTGTTGGGGATAAAACTTCACAGTTGTCCTGAGCATCAGCAAAAGCGACACAATGAAAACTGTTATTTCTATTGCTTTCCTTTATGTCACATCCGTTCATATCCCTATTACCGACAGGCCCAGAGAGATGGGCTATTGAGAACTCCGATGCCTATGCCACAGCCCACATGCACCTGAATGTTTTGTGACAAACTAGCACAATCCTAAGCGTTTATGATCGATGTGGTGCGTGGGAAGATTATTACCGTGGTTGCTTCCAGTATTAAAGCATTTATAGCCAACTTTTCAAAACATGCACTGAAGGAGGCCTACAGTAAAATAGTCGCAATGCAGTCACAATATGACACCTGGCTAACATATCAAACCAAAGTTCCTATGTTTTCATAGCATGAAACAAGAAATGTTATGGAGTCAGAGAAATATTATGCTTCGATGTTTTCCACCCAATATGATGGTCTGTGCCGTAAGTGTGCCTTGTTTTCTGTTTTATGCAATTCAAAGATTTGTGCGTTGAAAGCCATTTCCTGGATTTTATATCATTGAAGCAATTACCTTGTTGTCAGGGAAGATTGCGGCAGGACAAATAATTTGCAAGCTCCTCAAAATGGTGGGCGGCAGTTTTCTATAAATGTGGAAATTATTTCCCTTTCACAGAACTGTGTTGCTCCAAATGGAAAGTGAGGAGACCAAAATATAAATAGCTTTTCCCCATATGGGAACAGAAATCAAGTCTTTTTGCTTAATACGAGAAACAAATGCTTGCTTTTTTGTTGCATTGTACGCCGTTATTCACTGGGCTTTCACCAATGCTAGACACTAAAATGCAAATTTGCAGGAAAAGGTTGGGAATGCACAATCTATGAATAAGCTCTGGTATAATTTTCTGAAAGTTTATGGAGATGGAATGGTAGCTTTTATTGATTTGGACTGGAAAAAGAGACCATCAAATCTGCTGTGAGATGAAATAGCCCATAACTCAGTACATTGCTGAATGTTGTTTGACTAACACTAAGAATAAGATGGATAGGTCCATTAGGTTTGCCTATAATTGTTGCCAGTGTTACGATCATAACCTTTTATTAATATTCCAGCATCAACTTCCAACTATAAATGCCTTTGTAGAACTGTGCAGATGAAAGGTCCAATATCTATAAAAGTTCTTTTCATAATATTTAAGATATTATGCTCAGGGTCTCAGCTACACTGTTTTCTCATTTGCAAAGGTTATCATGTGGACTTCCATGTTTAGTTTACCATAGATGGCAGTTTTATCTAAAACTAATGGGAGAGCTTCATTCATTAAGTGAAAATGAGCCTTGGAAAAGTAATCAGTGGGTATCTCTTTACATTAAAAATGGTGTCTTTTTTATACTAGTTTGCCATGGGAAGCCCATGTTGTGAATACTCCTAAGTATCCACAGGAACATAAAATGAGCCTGCTGGAACAAGCAAATGGCAGCTGGTTACTCCTGCCTTAGGCTAATTATTATCAGCTTGCAGTGATAAGGAGGGAAGCTTTGCCACTGATACCTCTGACGTTATAGAAGTCACTTCCTGCTGAAATATGAGAGGATCCATCTGAATTGGCATTCCGCTGGCTTTTGAAGACACGCCTGTTTACACAGACTTTCTCTTGATCTCTCGAGTGGAGTCTTCTGTTTAATTACTGTTCTGTTCTAATGGGATGGTTTTATTACATATTTTAATCTTTCAATGGGATTTTTTTTAATTGTGCATTTTAATTACGGACGCTTATAATCTGTTTGTGATCTATTTTATACTTGTAAACTGCTTAGAAGCCTATTTGGGCATTCAGCAGCGTATTAATTAATTACAGACATCTGATTTTTTAAAAAATGGGAGTGGAAGATTGGGTTCACCAACTCACCTCCCTCTGCAGAGCAAATGACTACGATAGGACTGAATGGCCCATCTCCTTTGTTGTTGTAAGCGCCAACTTTCACTTCGAATGGAGTCAGGGGAGGCACACTCTCGTCTCTGTAGATGAACTTGGAAGCGTCGGAAGAGGTTACCATTTTTTCCTTCCAGCCTCTTGTCCCGTTGGGCCGGAAGGCTACTATGTACCCAAAGCTTTCTCCATTCTGGAACTCTTCAGAAACTGGCTAAAGAAAGATGAGTTCGGTTATTCCTCTGGTTTGAAGTGGAAGATAATCTGCCCAAAGCTATTTCTTGGATAATATTGCTACCATGACTACCACCGTGATTATTTTCAACCTGCCCTTCACCCTAAGATCCCAGGGTAGGCTATCACAATTTAAACACAATGTTAAAAACAGCTTAGGACAACTTAAAAATGTAAAGGTAAAGGACCCCTGATAAGTCCAGTTGCAGACAACTCTGGGGTTGCGGCGCTCATCTTGCTTTACAAGCCAAGAGCATTTGTCCGCAGACAGTTTTTCCGGGTCATGTGGCCAGCATGACTAATCCGCTTCTGGCGAAACCAGTGCAGCACACAGAAATGCCGTTTACCTTCCTGCCAGAGTGGTACCTATTTATCTACTTGCCCTGGCATGCTTTTGAACTGCTCGGTTGGCAGGAGCTGGGACCGAGCAACAGGAGCTCACCCCGTTGCGGGGATTTGAACCGCCAACCTTCTGATCAGCAAGCCCAAGAGGCTCAGTGGTTTAGACCACAGCTGCACCCGTATAAATAAGGCAGATCCTAAAAATATGCATCTTGAGTGTCAAGAACCAAGCAAAGGGGGGTGTCTGCAACCTTCAAAGCGATACAATATGGGAAGGTAAAGGTTAGGGGATAGCATTTGGGACACTGCTAGCATGATAGAGCTCATTCAGCTAGATGAGACAAGCAGCCCAGTACTCAGAAAGTCCCATTGAGTTCAGCGGGACTTATTCATAGGGGTTAATGCTTTTGGTGCAGCTGGCATGCTTCTGAGAAGGACCAGGAAAAGATGGAACTTTATAATGCACTAGGATGCAAAATTTTAAGGCGATGTATGCCAGTATAATATACTTTAATTGTTGGAAGATACTTTCTCCTTTTTAAATGTTAGCTTCATGTAAAACAACAACAACAACAAAGGGTTGGATCCGGACTTTTAAAGCAGTCAAAAAGTTACACTGGGCTATGCAGGATTGGGATTGAGCAAAGTCCCCCTCCACAGAACTGGCCCCCTTTTGGTTGCAGTCCTGCTAGGTTTACTCATAGGTAAGTCCAAATGAATTCAATGGTGCTTACTCCCAGCTAAATGGGCTTAGGATTGCCGCTAAGTACAGTCATTGAACTGAATGGGATTTAAGTTGGTCATGATTTTCCATTGTGTTCAATGGAACTATTCAAAGGGTGACGAAGGGAACAATCCCTATGCACAAAAAGCTGGTGTAAGACACACTGGTGTAAGTTACATCTGGGTCAAGTTACACGAGGTCCAAAGCCTGTTGAGAAGCAAGGCAGCTGCTCTGCCTAAGCCTGGCAGACTCTAAAACTGTGTTCTATGCCAGGTCCCCAGGTCACATGACCAAGCTGAACAGACTTACGAACCAGCCTAAGCTTCCCCTCGTTGGTCCTGGTCTAGCTGCACCCTAAACTGCTCATCCTGGTGGATCTTGCCATAGGATTGCCCCCTAAGTCTGGATCTAACCCAGAAACAAACATTTAAATCACCATATTCATAAATAAACAAATGAACAGAATACGTTTAAATGCCCAAGCCAAACTTTCGATATAATTCGAGACTTTGGCCTCAAATTATGCTGTCCGAGGGGAGAAAACTTCCAGTTATCATTGTCCGACTATTAAGTGGCGTTCTGGCGTTTTTCTTTTAAATATAACGCAGTGAGAATTCTTGGAAGGACCACTGATTTTCATAATTCCTGGCATTATTTCCTGACATTTTGAAATGAGATGCCTGAATATCGCTCTGGTTAGGAGAGCTACTGCTAGCAGGCAGCATCTCATTTCAAGGAAATCCTCAAAGTTTGCTGCTGCGTTGCGGAGTTTGGTGCTGCTGGCATGAATCGCAAGGCTCTCAACCAGACGAAACATGGCATTTTTAATTGGCACCAATGGGAGCCTTCTTCCCATTGTAAATAGTAGGCATTTGGGGTGTGGGTGTGTGGAGAGATCCATTTCCAATCTATACGCCATGCTCTGGTATCTTCCAGAGTGGATTATTGCAATGTGCTCTATGTAGGGCTGCCCTTGAAGGTGACTCATGTTGGTCCAAAATGCAGCAGACAGATTACTGGCTGGGGCAGGCATAGGCAAACTCGGCCCTCCAGATGTTTTGGGACTACAACTCCCATCATCCCTAGTGAACAGGACCAGTGCCTGGGCTGGGGTTCCATATAACAGTTCATTTCCAGGTTGACAGTTCCAGGTTGACAGTTCATTTCCGGGTCAAATTTTAGGCACTCGTGTTAGTATTTAAAGCTCTAAATAGTCCTTTTTATAATGTACCCAGCAGATGGAGAATAAGAACCAGAGCTGTAGCTAGGTGATCTTGTGCCCCGGCAGAACCGTCCAGATTGTGCCTCCTAGCCATGAACTAGCCATGGACTGGAATTGGCTCTTCTTTCTGCCTCTCCTCCAACCCTCCACCCATTCAATTCACCCTTTGTTTAAACCTTTTCTTATGAGTCAATAATCAATATTTTGATTATAGGTGTATTTATTTTTAGCCGATTTTGTGTGGGGGGCCCTCATCTGCGTCCCTGGCGGGGGCCCACCCCACCACCATCTAACTATGGCCCTGATCAGAAATTTCTTCTTCTTCTTTATCTCTACTGTTTCTTAACTCTTTGTTCTCTTCCCCCTTTCCCCCCCTCTCTCTCATTGTTCTCTTTCTTTCTTTCTTTCTTTCTTTCTTTCTTTCTTTCTCTCTTTCCTCTCTTTCTTGTCTTTTCGTTTCTATTTATCCTCCATGAGCGCCATCTGATACAGCGGAATTCATCTTATTTTTTATTTTATTTTTATGTTCATCTTAAAGATTGTAGGAAATGCAAGAGATTTAATTGGAAACGCAGGGGTCAGCAAAGTCCAAAGGCACACTTTTAAGATTAAACGGCAAAAACAGCACTATAATTTAAGGCAACTTGCTGCGATCTCTTCAGTATTTATTTACTTATTTAAAATATTTATAAGCCGTTTCCCCAAGCAAACCTCCCCCAAGGTGGCTTCCATGGTAAGAATGTCCAAAATACAGAAGCAATAGGAAATAGAAATGCAAAATGCACTAAAAGTTAAATGAGCCAGCAATAATAAAACACCCACCCAGCAAAGATAAAACCCAGTTTCCCTATTCATTGAGTTCACAGAGCAGTATAGCAAAAGAAATAGAGATCACACACAGGCCTCCTGAAACAGGCAAATCTTCAGATTATAGCGGATTAAGGATTATAGTGCGGTGATTTTCCAGAGGTTTATTATTTTATTTACAAATCTATAACTCGTACTTTCATAAAAACATAGCAAGGTTGAGGATGACCTATAAGGATAGAATGAAGAAAAGAGCCACAAAAACATCCACAATACTTCAATAAATATCTACAAATACCGACTGGTTAAAAGATAAATCATGTTGTAAAAGCCTGCATAAGCAAGCAAACAAAAATGTTTTCAAAATACATTTGAGGGAAGGGAGGGATGGTTTCCATCAAACCTCTAGTGGCAGGGAGTTCCACAGGACGGGGTCTGCCACACTAAAGGCCCAGTCCCTCGTGAAGGCCAACCAAACCTCAGGGAGGGAGGAGAAAGAATCAGCATGTTTAGTGAAGCAGGATGGTTTAGTGAAGAGAGCTAGGCCCACACTCCTGCCTAGGAATGGGCGAATCTGTCAATTTCAGGTCTCATTTTTCCAATCTTAAATTCAGTTCTCCACATTTTGGAGCAATTTGCATTTATTTATTTTTTTAAAAAAGGATCCTCATGAAAATTCACCAGCATTTTCGTCTGAATTTCTTCCAAAAAGCACATTTTTGCATGCAATTTTGACGAATTCATACATGCATGCATCCCACCCCCCATAGAATGTACTTTTTCCATTTTATTTTGACTAATACCTTCACCTTGGATTTTTTTTTGTACTTCTCCTAATACATGCATTTTTGCCAAAACTGGTTGGCGAGTTGCATTGCAATGTTCAGATAAAGGCGAATTCTGAAGGACAGCTGTGTTTGGGTTCAGTCATTGTTTCAGAAAGTGGTGAATTTGATCCATTCAATATTCAATGCAAACTGAACCAGATTTCTTCCTCGTCCTAGTTCTACTTTTCTGGACTCTCCTTCCTTGGAGGTTTTTAAGCAGAGGTCGGATGGTCATCTGTACTGGATGCCTTAGCTGAGATTCCTGCATTGCAGTGGGCTGGACTAGATGGCCCTAGGGCAGTGGTTCTCAACCTGTGGGTCTCCAGATGTTGTTGGACTACATCTCCCATCATCCCTGAGCTCTGGCCTTGCTAGCTAGGGGTGATGGGAGTTGTAGTTCAACAACATCTGGGGATCCACAAGTTGAGAAAGGCTGCTCTCAGCTCTGTGATTACAGACACTGCAGAAACAGTGGGGTGAGGGAAACTTGGTGGTCTGAACTAGTTGCTTTAATATCGGATATGGATGCTGAGTTTGCTCCTTGGTTATCCCAGGTTGTGGTTTAAGTCTCGAATAATAAGCCAGAATTAATTTGGGGGGTTCTGCTGGACTCTCCACAGGATCTCCAAATGACTGCCACTTCCTCTTCATGTTAAATTGGGCGCCGCGGGGAGATTTTAACCGACATTTAAGACCTGATCTTCCGAGTGCCTCTCTTGACAGGCTTTGCTGTGGGGAAACCTCTGCGCAGATCTCTGTACCCTGCTCTCAAAGAAGTCAACATGAAATGAGGCCTTTAATCAAAAGAGCTCCTTACCTCCCATGCTATTACTAATTCATGCCTTCTTCCACTTCTGCCACTTACATTAGCAGGAGCTGTCTTTGGAACTGTGAACAAAAGAGAGAGAGGGGGGGAGAAGGGGGAAAACTGAGAACAAGCTAGTTTGTGAAGTCACCCCCCCTTGTCAAGAAGATGACGCATCCTGGGCAAATCAGGTAAAGAAAAAAATCAAATAAAGGAAGATGCTGCTATCTCTGGTTGGATTCTATTTCGAGCAGAAACCCAATTATCCTGATGCACTGTGCCAGGAAGATTTTGGGCATCACCTGGAAGGACAGAGTCTCAAGCCTACATTCCCAGCATGTTTGCATTCCTTTCTCAGTGACGTCTATGCTGGCTTGGTCATGCCCACAGAATGGGAAATCAGTATAAAGTAAGCAGCACATAAGCCGCACAAAAAACACTAAAAAAACCATTCTACGTTCTAAATCTTATATTAATAATCCAAAAATTGAGAGAGCTATGTACAAGATCTACTACAGAAGCCACAAACAGAAAACTCATTTAAATTGTGTCCAAAAGGAAGATACAGTCTTTAAATGTTCCTTTAGCCAGGCTCCTGTAGATATCAACAAAGGCAAGTTGGATCAAACTGAGTGTCGGTGATGTTACGCGCAAGGGTTAAATATCGACGAGGATAAGGATAATAATACTAGCAGTGCAAAACAAATGAACAATTAAGGAGAAAAAAACGCATAGAAGAATAAAAATACGATTCAATAATATCTATGTGAATTTTTTGCTTTAAGTCTCTGCTTCCCACCCCAAATTTCCTGCCATTTGGACAACATAAGAGTTATTCATTGAGTACAACTCCCATCATCCCTCAGTTTTGGCAGTACCAGCTGAAGCTGATAAGAACATAAGAAGAGCCTTATAGATCAGGCCAATGGACCATGTAGTTCAGCATTGTAGCCTTACAGTGGCCAACCGGATGTCTGTGGGAAGCCCCAAAGCAAGGCCTCCCAGCGACTGACATTCAGGGGCAGACTGCCTCTGACAGCTTAAGTAGTACATGGTGAGAGTCCAGTAATATGTGGAGGGCCTTATCCCTGGTTTATAGAATTAATGAACCAAGTCTTGGTTCAGTTATAAGCTATCTGCTCCCGCATGAACCGGTCCAACAATTACAACAGTCTTCAGAAAGATCCTAACTTCTGAGTTGAGGGACCTTCTCAGTGAAGGCACCTTCCCTCTGGAGTGTCCATCCTCTTCCCATTCACAACCAGCTTCTACTTTCAATGTCCTTTAGAAGAGAGCTGAAAATGCCACTCCCCCCAACTTTGAAGGAGGTTTGCTATTGCAGCCTGCTCTGAATTTGCTGGTTCTGTCCTCTTTTAACTTACAGTACTGATTTATTTTATTTGCTAGTTTAATAATAATAATTTTATTATTTTATTTATACCCCACCCTTCACGGTTCAGAAAACTGGGTTCAGGGCAGCTAACAACAAATTTAAAACACTTAATTGATGCAACAAAAAGCCAGCATAAAATACAGTATAAAACGTGAATAACAAACAATAAATTCAGAATTCAAAAATCAATTTAGGGGAAAAAACCATCCAATAAACATTAGATGATCACCAGGGCTAGCTGGCTAAATTAGTCCTATTTGGACCAGTGAGGAGACCAGGGGAGAATTAGCTGTGGGATCCCAGAGCAGGTAATCTTCATAAAAAGGGGAGGGGGAGGGAAGAAAGAGGAATAAAAGATCAGGCTAAGTTCAAGTTGAAAGCCAGGCGGAATAGCTCTGTCTTACAGGCCCTGCGGAAGGAAGTTAAATCCTGCAGGGCTCTGGTCTCATGGGACAGAGCATTCCACCAGGTCAGAGCCATCACTGAAAAGGCCCTGGCCCTGGTGGAGGATAATCTGACTTCCTTAGGGCCTGGGACCTCTAAACTATGATTATTCATGGACGTTAAGGTCCTCTGCGGGGCATACCAGGAGAGGATTTCATTGTTACTGTTATAGGAGTGCTTTCATTATTATTCTTAGACAATTTGAGAACACAAGCAATTGTGGGTCAGAATTCATATCTTCTTTTTTTAAGTAAATGAACAAAATGTTATAGGCTTTGTCAGGGAACTGCCATCGGAGCCAAGAGTGGAGGTAAGGCTCCCCAACGATGCAGGAGAAGGGACCAGCAGGGAGAGAGAGAACACTTCCTTTGGGGAAGGAAATCGGTGTGACACCAGGAAGAAAGGGGAGCAGGGAAGGACTTCGGAGAGACGGCTCCAAGACTCTTCCACAGAGACCAGCGGGGAGAGCCCAGGACCTCCGCTGGCCACGCCCACTCTGCGCAGAAGACTTCTGCGCAGGGAGGCTAGGCAGAGACTTGGCGTCAAAGAGCTTTTATGTTGGAAGAAGTTCAGGAAACGCCCACTGACGGATTTTGCCAGTGACTGACACAGCCACGGAGAAAGGGCTGTCCAGCCAGGGAAAGGTTTAGCCAGAGAACGTTGCCTAGAGCAGCAGCCCCCTTACGCACGAGCAACCCCCAATTCCCTTTACAGGCTTGTTGGGGTCAGCTTCAGGGACATCAGTTGCCCACTCCTAATTTATATAATGGCACAAAGCGATGGCATCCTAAGGCATAGCTGTGCCATGTTCTGTCTTTTGCTGTTGTCATTATCATGCCACTCCTTTACTAGTCCTTTGGTAGATAATGGAGCTGCGGTAACGCAATCTATTAAATCAGTTCTCGAAAGAATAGCCTCTCTCCTCAATGCCTGCAAGGCTTGTGCTTTATTTATTCATCTGTCATTGGGCTGATTTAGAGAACCGGCGCCCTTTGAAGCATCTGAGCTGATGGCCTTGTTTGTTACTCGGCCGGAGATGAGCACCTTTCCAGAGGATCGTTGGTAATAGCCTGGTAGGCTGAAGCCCTCCTTAAATGAGTAAATGTTAAAAGAATAAACCTGTCCAAAGAATGAATCTCTGTCTGCCCTGAACTGTAAAATACAGAGACGTACAGGGAAACTCTCTGAAATGAATAAGCATTTTAAAAATAAATATGTCAAAGCAATATCCTCCCCCTCATTGCACCAAGCAAAAAAGCAAAAAAACCCCAACAACTTGCAGTCAGAGAATGAATACTCTTAAATGAATAAATGTTCAACGAAGAAAACTATTAAACTGAGCCATTTCCCCCTGCTTGTCACTAGAACTGGGGTTGTTTATGGGCAGTTTCCTCTGGAAATTCACTTAATATTATGGAATATGTTTTTCTACCAAGAATTATCTGCCTATAAGCTATGTTTATTGCCGTACAGTCAGTACCTAGTTCCTAATCAAGGTATTAATTATTAACAGCAATACACATACTGGCTAGTTTGGGTTTGATTGAGATTTGGCATTGGGTAAGCCTTTGTTTATTGGAGGGGAGGTTGTAGCCTCTGCCTGCTGGCCTTGATAAGGGTATCCTGTTAAAGGGATCTGGGTTTGTGTGGATCCTGTCCGAAGTCCAGATGTGGGCTAGGGCCATGCCATGACCCCAACGCGGACCCCTCGAGCCCCTATTTTACGTAAGTCATAGGGTTCCTCCTTCTGGTAGTTGACCCTTAGTTGGATTCCCTGCAGACAGGCAGGAGTCAATATATACCTGGGCTTCACCCAATGCCTAAGCCAAACCACTCACATCTGTAACCAACAAAGTTATGGCCTGTTTTAGCCCTTTAACCTAAATACTCATGTCTCTGTGTTTATTAATCCATAGGGAAATATAGTAAATCAGAACATGAAGACCCTAACCAGGGAGTTTTGTGAAAAGAGGGGTGAAAAAAAAATTGCTCTAGGAAACCTATGACTACCCATATGTTGTTGGACTACAACCCCCAACATCTCTGACCATTGACCATGCCTGCTTGGGAGTTGGGAAGAGAACAGAAGAGTCTTGAACAGGCTGAATGTCCATCAAATCCAACATTTTGTTCTCACAGTGGCCAACCAGATGCCCGTGGGAAGCCCCATAAACAGAACCTGAGTGCAACACAAACTCTCTTTACTTGTGATTACCAGCAGTTCCTAGAGTGGAGAGCACAACTATATAATAATAAACTAAATCAGGGATGGGCTGCCATTTTCCTGTTGAGGGTAGCAATCCCTCAGAGTAATCTGTCAAGGGCTGCATGATGACTATGGGCAGTACCAAACACAGTGATGGGCAAGACCAATGCCCAAAGCAATCAGGGCCACCATCTCCCTCCCTCCCTCCCTCCCTCCCTCCCTCTCCCCCCCCTCTCTCTCCTTTCTCTCTTTCTTCCTCTGCATCCATTAGGTTGCCTGAGGAGAAAGAGATCACTCTTGTGAGTTGATTGATTGCAGAAGGCTTTTGAAATTAGGGTGAGGGCAACTTAAAATTAGGCGGATTGTCACAGGTTGCCCATTCCTGAAATGAACAGATGGCAATTGGCTTCATTTAAGCAAAGCTCCAAAAGATACTGCCTGAGGCAGGCTGCTTGATTCTGTCTAATGCTGGGGCTGTCTCTGGCTGCTTCAAGGTGAAGATCAACTTGCTGCTGCCTATTCTTCCTGTATATTGGTAAATACTCAGATATTACTGAAGAACTTCAAGTCCCAGTATTCCCTATACACTTGAAAAATGACACTGTACAGCTGTTTTGTAGCTTCATGCTGCCTTGGGAATGAGAAACATGAAACTACGGTTTGGAGCTTCAAAAATGAGCTCCCAAGTTCCTCCTTCCACTTCTGTGCTATGATTGCTTCCCTGACTTCCTGGTTCATGCAAACCACAGTTTGCTGTTACTTCCAAATCAGCAAACCATGGTTTGCACTTGTCAGTTAATCAGCATCCGGATGTGTGCCTCAAATATATTCGGATCTCAATATTTGTCACTAGGACCACTTCCAGCTATTCATATAATTTTTTCCTATTAAAGAAGGCATTAAAGACTCACACATTTCAAGCCACCTTTTCTTAAAAGGATAGTTTCATGCTGATGATGTTAGTGCTGAAGCAGTTATAAGCTATTTGTGTTGATTCTACCATTTTCCTGCTGGGCTTGAATTAATTCCACCATTGTAATATGGTGGGTTATGCCGAAATTGAGCATTGATTATACTTAGTATATTTAGCCTTTTTCAATGTATATCTACATACAGAAGCATGCATATTAATATAAAAAGTGATTTCTCAGGCAGGCATTAGCGTGTACCTCTGTGTACCTCTCTTGTTTTGCTCAAGGTCACACACAATTAGGCCTTCCTTATGTATTAGAATTTGAAAAATCACTTTCCTTTTTCTTGGCTGCATACAGATTTAAGAACTGGACAGCGCCAGTCTGATTATGTGTTCTAGACCATGCTTTGCTAGTGGCATACTGTGCGACCTTGGTCAAGTCACTTTTGCCCCCGTTTCCCCCGCTATCCTTCCGTCTGTCTTGGTAATTTATTGCCTTAAAGTTATTATTGTCTCTTAATTGTCAATATGGCTCTTATCATAATTAAGATCAGGCAGGACCCTGGAGCAAAGGGCACAGGATACAGCGGGTGAGATTAATCTAGAGAGAAAGGAGGACAAATGTGGAACATCTTTGCTACGAAAAGATACATTGTGGTTGGCGGCACTCGGGGAAGAGGAACAGAAGCAGAAGGGGCTCCGCCAATTTATAGGCAAGTGAAGGAACGGACAGATTATCTAGCACTCTGCAAGTGTTGACTGGACAGCAAGGGCAAAAGCCAGTGATGTCGGAAGCCTGTTGAAGCATTCAACTACCTACATCCTTTGACACCTTGCAGCAGCAACAGAAAACTAAGGTACTCAAATGCACAAGCTCACTATGGACAGCCCCCCCCCTGCAAGTTGGAGGCACACTGGAATGACACACACACGAGTCAACACACTTAGGTCCATCCATCCCTAGCCGGATGGGGTCATCAGTTCGGGTTGTGTAAGTTTCTTGTTTTTAAAGTCTTAAATTCAGTTCCCCACAGTTCAGGTTATTCGTTTGAATCCTCACAAAAATTCATCGATGTTTTGGTTCAAATTTATCTTAACGAGTACATCTTTGTGTGCCATTTTGAGTAACATGTATTTTCTTTGCCAGCAGTTTTCCTGAAAAGAATGCAAGTTGGTATATTATTTCCAGGAACCACTCTATTCCCATGACTGTCATTTGCTTTAAACTGTTCTTAATATTGACTTTTAAATGGTTGTAATTCACTCAGGGATCTGATGGTGAAGGACACATAATAAAGAAATAATAGAAATAATAATAATAATAATAATAATAATAATAATAATAATAATAATAATAATACACATGGGGTTCTATCCAAAGGAGTACTAAGTCTCTTCTTCCATCAGTGAGATTCGTTGTGCAATGGTATGTTCTTCCTCTCATCTACCCCGCCCCCTCCCAAATTAGAAGCTTTCTTGTTAAAATTCAAACAAAATAATTTTTTCCTCCACCTGGCATCACAAGTCTGAAAACATCCACAGAGGCATGTGTCCTAAGGGGGAATAGCTAGCAGTAGCCAGGTGCCTGAAAAGTGGAAGTTTATTTATGTGTGCGCACCTGTGTGCATGATGCTAAGTGCTGCGTTGTGGTTAAAGCCCCTTTTCTTCATGGTGCTTGATCTCAGTTAAGAAAACAGGAATGTCAACAGCTTGACAAAGCTTTCCTGATGAATGGACTAAAGTGTCCTGGCGATTCAGCAGACTCTTGAATTTCTTTGTTGTCATCATTTCCTTTTCCTTTATATCTTATTTATTTATTTATTTCCTTTTCGCTTTGCGGTGCACATCAGAGAAGCCAACAAATGTTAAACGAAAACCCTTTCATGGTATGAAAGGGCACCGCTGAAGTTCACACCCTCCTAGGCAGACATTTCCCATCTCATCTCTTCTGGAATTAGATGTGAAAATGTGTCACTTCTTTCCAAAGGAGTTGGTCCAACATATCTGAACAAGTGGAAAACAGCAGGGAGTGGGGTGTGTGTGTGTGAAGATTACAGAATCACGCATTGCATCGTAGGGAGCTTGAAATGCGATTCCTATGCATTGCCAGTATTTGAACACATTTCCCCCTTTCCCTCCCTTTTAATGCAATGCAAACACTGATTTCCTGAAGTACATTTAATTTCAATTTTAAATGACAAGTTTGCATCTTAGGGGCTTTTGCCTCATCTTCCACTAAGGCATGTTACCAAGTATTACTTCGTAGGCCAGCGGCAGCCAATATGGTGCCCTTCATGGTGACCACAGTTCTCACCAACCTCAGTAAACATGGCCAATGGATGTTGGGAGCTGTAGGACAATAGCATCTGCAGGGCACTATGTTGGCTTGTTGTTGGCCTCCATCTGTCTCAAGAGACAATGGAGTGTGCTTCTGCAGGTGAAGTCAAACCACTGCATTAGCAGCACCAAACTGACCTCCCCAGGACACAAGTCTGGGTAGTGTGTATAGAGGTCCTTGGCTGCCCAGACCACAAGACCGATGTGGTCCAAAGGAAAACAGAGCAATATGTTTGGCACCAGCTAGGCTGTAGGAGTTGCCCAAAGGAGGCATACAAGGCACCATCCAACCATCTTAGGGACTCCATTCTAGATTTGCATAGAGTTTACTGCTGAGTCTTTTCTTCTCCTGAAGATATCCTGCAAGGCAATGGAGGTTTAAGGTCAGAGTTTTCCTTCTCCTAGATGAGCTACCTTCTCAGGTTGATGAGTCCCATCTGCCCCTCACTTCCCTCAAAAGCATGGGCAGAAGCCTTCTTCTTGACTATTGGACCCACTATTGGTCTCATCCACTTAATCCTCCAGAGTCTGTTTTCACATGCAGGGGAAGTCCCTAACTCACCAAGGGTTTGAGACCCATTGGCTACCCTCACTTGATTTAGCTAGCTAGTCAAAGCCATTTCCCGGGGTGCAGCCTCTGTCGGATGCTGACAGCTTCTAGGAGCCACAGGTGAGAGCTGAGTGCAGGGTGGGGACCAAAGATGGACAAACTACCCCAGAAGGAGCATGACGTGTTCTGCAGCAGAGGTACTACCATGCTGGCTCCCTCTTGTTATCAGTTCCTTTTCTCTCTGGACTCCATTTGCATTTTTAAGTGACTCTACGAACACCTCTGTCCCAGACAATTCAGAGGTTCCTTTATAGGAGGGTCTGCTCAGTTGACTCTGAATAACTTTAAATTCCAGAGTGGGGATAGCTGATTTTGGTTTGGAAACAGGGCCCTGTTGCAATGTATGTCAGTCTCTCAACAGCCCCTGCAAAAAAATGTCAGAATTATTATTTCCATATTGCTGATGGGGAGAGCTGAGAGGTTGGGAGAAGACTGAATTGCCGGAAGTCCCGCAAAGAGAGTTCATATGAAACAAACGAATGCCCACCTGTGCTGCAATAGTCCTTCAAGAGAACAGAAACCTCCACAAACTAAACACACAGATATATATCAATCCAGCCACAGGCAACTTCAGTGCAAGTGAGTTCTTTTTGTTGTGGGGTTCAATCAGGAAAATGCCTTTAGAAATCTGTAGCACAGCTTAAGACCAATACCTGGTCAGCTTGAGTTAAACCCTTATCTAAATTAGCAGCCTGTTTTTGTTTGATTGTATTTTCAGAGCAGTCCAAGTTCGGATTAAACTGGAAGAATAATCTTGATGTTGAGATAGGGCTTTTCGGGTGGTTAAGAATGGTTTGCCCGATCATCATCTGCATTGCAAAATGAGACGTGTCCGCGTTTATAAAAATAGGTGGAAAAAATTAAAACTGCCCTCATCCAGATAAAGAACAAACAAAAACAAGCTGGTTTGAAGCAGCTCATTATTCCACCATTTTATTCCTTGGAAGATCTAATTTTGAATCAGGCTTTCTCTTTGCCCTCCTTAATTCCTGCACATATGCGGCTACTGATAAATGTCACCAGCTTATTAGCTCATGGAATCCAGTGTGCATGCATGATTAGCAGGGTAAACTCTGATTCTACTCAATTTCGACTCTTACTTCCCCATGAATAGATAATGTAATTGATGCCGTGCCCCAAGGCTTCAAATGCCCAACTGCTTTAGCGGGATGTCTTGCATGTTTAAATTCATGTTCCGGGCTCTTTTTCTAACTTCGTAGACCTGTAAAATATGCATGTGAGCCAGAAGCGATGGAGTCAGAGCTGCCTTCACCCAAAGAGGGGATAGGAGTTTGTAAAAGTTACGATGATGTGATGATGAATTAATAATAGTAATAAAAATAATTTGGAAAAGTAACATAATACTAATAGCAGCAATGAAACTGGCTGTTTTATTGATCTGGCTTTAAAAAAAACCCCAGCTTGTTTAGTATGCTCTTTATATTTTATAGGGCTGCTTTATGTTATATTTTATCTTATTTGTTGGTAGCCGCCACAGACATCATTGTGTGAAATGGTAAGATATTAAGGAAGCAAGATCTGCTAGGTTGAGCAGGTTAGGATCTAGTGGATCTCCAGCAGAGCTACAAGGCTCCCAGGAGAACCAGGCTATGGAGGCTTAACCTAACCCTTGGCTCAGCTGCATTGTGGTTCAGCTGAGACCTAGCCAGCTGATTCAAGCCCAGGGGATCTTATGCTAGTATAAGCCATAAGAAAGAGATGTTCAGCGGCAGGACCAGAGAGGAGGGACTTAGGCTGCATACTAAGCCTGTTTCACACTCCCCAATGTTTTGGAAGGGAAAATTGGGGCACCCTGCACCATCCTGCCACCCCGTTGCGATGACATCACATTACATCACGGATGCAGTTGGGCACTCATAACCCTAGGGCCCAAGTAGTGCCATTGTAGTTTGACAACACATGGAGGGCAAAAGGTTCCCCACATATGGTATATTTGGACTGTCTGAGATGCTCCCAGGCCTCAGAGAGAGAGCGTGCGAGAGAGTTATTTCCATCACCGGGAACATGATCCTAGGGCATTCTGCATGCAAGGTTTTGTGCTGTACTGGTGAAAATGAGTTTTTCTTTTTGCCCAGAAATGGAAAGAAGATAAAGTCCTGACCAGAGAAGAATGGCAGACTAAGTTGATGGATTATGCTGAAATGGCAAAAATGACCGGAAGAATCAGAAATCAGGAAGACCAAGGTTTTAATAAGTAATGGGGAAAATTTATAATTTATCTTAAAAATCATTGTAAACAGTTAAAATTGTTAGTAGGAATGGAATAACACTTGTAGTTCAATGGTGAATTTTGGATATAATGGAGATGTAAAAGATTTGGATTATTATAAAAGATGCAGGAGGAAATGACTAACAATAGGACCCACAAAGGGAAGGAGGGAAGGCCAGAAGATTCCTTGGAATCTTGATTTTATTATGTATGTTGGATATGTGATTATAAAACTTTAATTTTAAAAAACCAAATAAATAAATTTATAAAAATGAAAAAAAATGAAAATGAGTTTTCTTTTAAGAAACATTTTAAGTGAACAGACAGTTTCAGGCTCTGTCTAGGCCTGAGCTCTGCCCCTTAATTTGCTCCATACCACACAGGTTTACTGCCAGGCTCCACCACAGAATCTATTCTGGATTCCCATCTTCAGGCCCTGATCAAATATTCCAATTTTCTTTTTCAATAGTTGGCAACTGTAACTATTGCCTATGGGAGATCAGTAGCTGTTATCAGACTGCTTCTAATAACTGAACTATTTCTTGTTTACAACTCATCGTCAAAAGCCCAGTGCAGAAAACTTAGACTGGAGAATTAACAATCTCAGAATTATCTCTAGGCACTAGTCCATCCAGACCCAGGATTCTTCAGGCTTCTGATGAGCTTATTCCGGGATCTCTATCTATCTATTATCTGTCTATCCTCCTTCCTTTGGGGAAGGGCCATAGCTCAGCAGCTGACCATTTGTTTCGCATGCAGAATGCCTAGCTTCTACAGGTAGGGATGGCAATGTGCTCCAACTGAAATTCTGGAGAACCACAGCAGGTCAGTGTAAACAGTATGGAAAGAGGTGGCTGGCAGGTGTGGGTGTGGTGGCAGATCCAAAATGATGCTCCTGCTGCCACTCTTGCACCATGCTGACCTCCCCACTCCCTCACCCTTTCCTTCCTGGCAAGCAGCAGTGACATGAGGGGTTGGGAAGACAGGAGAGCAATGCAGCCCTACCCATGATATCCACTGCCAAGAATGGCTTCTTCACACGTTTATAGGGGATCCTTCGCAAAAATGTTCAGTGCTGACAGGCAAGATTTCCAAATGATGACTTTTGTGATGTTCCTCAGCAACAGAGATGTGGTTCTCTAGATGTTGTTGGACCTCAGTTCCCAACATTGCTAATCATGGGCTATACTGGGACTCATGAGATGACAACGGGCTCCCCACCACTGCTCTGCAATGCACATCTCATGGGGAGCGTTGTTGGCTGTGTTTTACAGGACATTTTGAGGCCTGGTCTGTAATGATCTCTAGCAGACAATCAAGCTCCGATAAGAAGTAATTGGCTCTCCAGTAGTTTTTATGAAGGTTTATTTACAAAAGACACACCCAGAGCCCAGCATTTTGTCTGCTCGCAATTGCGTTTTTTGGTCAGTCTGAAGTTTCACTCCTCCCACAACAGGAAGGACGCCAGACTCCTGCCTTTCCCTTCCTGCCCTTCTGTTGCCTTTTGATTTTATTCAAACGCCTGGTTTTGGGACTGAGAGGCTGTTGTCCCCCCTCCTCCTCACTCTCACTCAACCCAGACTCAGACCTCTGCTCATCTGCTGATTGCCTAGCAATGCTCTGGCTGCCTTTCAACTCTTCCTCTCCTTCAGAGCTAACAGAGTCCTCTCCAAAAAGGGGTGTGTGTGTCAAAATGCCCTTTCTCGATTCTGACAGGCAGTTCTCATCAGCAGAATTGGTCCCTCATTAACTTAGTTCAATCTCTGATTCTAACTCATTCCCTGTGCTCTGGGGGGCCACGTTCCTGACCTGGTCTATAGGCAGAAGAATATGGAACTGGTAGCATGGACTGTACCACTTCAAACTGCCGGTATGTTATGTACTGAGTTGAATAGGATCCAAAATGCAGCAGTCTGATTGGTCCTAGAACAATAGGATTCAGAATGCAGCAGTCTTATTGGTCCTAGAACAATGCAGCAGTATGATTGGTCTGCAGGAGCCACCCAATCCAGCTCCAGGTGGAAGTGAATCCACAACCTGATTGGCCTACAGGAGAATTCCGGGATTAGCCAATCACGTGCAGCCCACTGTGTAAATAATGTACATAAAGCAGATACTTTGGGGAAACTTCCATTCCTCCTCACCACTAAAGAGCATGAAATCCACTCTCGACTGAGTATATTTCAGGGTGTGAAATATTTTTGTGTGTAAACCTGTTAAATAAATAAAGGTGTGTATGTGTGTGCCATTTTTGAACATCTCCCATGTAATAAATCCTTTGTACATAAGCAAGCGAACAAACAAAAAAATTTCTCACCAGGGAGCCTGGTTATAGCTTTGTTGTAGCCAGGCAAACAGGCGCCCTATGTGGCATAACATTTACTGGATTCATACTCCCTATGGAGCAGCAAAGCATTATTCTAGATTAGCGATAGCCGATTTCTGTATTCCCAGCAGCAACTCTCTTCTCTAGATATCTGATACTGGAGTAGATTATTGAATATGTAGCTGATTCCTCTTTTGGTTCTTTTATAGTTGGATATTTTGAGGCCCGTGTGGGAAAAATCTATGGTTTAATGATTTCCTGTTTGATTGTTATAATCCTCTGGTTGCTGTTTTCTCAAGTATGTCATGTACTTTTATTAAATTATTAATTTTTTTAAAAAGTATTGACCAGGCTGCTCTGAGGTGCACCGAGTGACAGGAGAGTGACATATAAATGTGAGTAATGCTATCAATAATAATGATGGCTGTTATTACTAGTCTGGGGAGTGAAGTGAATTTCCCAAACTGAGCCTCTCACGAATGGTCATCATAAAGTCGCTACCATCCACCAGTAATTAATTTGCAGTTACGGAGTGCCCAGCCATAGCTGAGCCTTCTCAAACAAAAATCCAAACCAGAAGCACACCGTGAAAGCACAGAATATCCCTATTTTACTTTGACTATGTGCTGAGGAGTGTATGTTTATTATGAAGATGGAAAGAAAAGATAAGACGCCCTGACTAGTAAAATAAACGGCTATCGGGTGGGTGCAAGAGAGCTACCAAGGCAAATCACAGTAAACCTGTGTCATGAAAATTTCATAAGTCAAGGTGGTGTGGAAATTATGTGCTTGCAGCCTAAAACACATCTGGCCCATTAAAACAGAGAATGCAGGATATGCGTTCGAAACGTAGAAGGAACATGGACCCAGAGATGCAGCCTATCACCTGAGATAAGCTGCCCTCTCTGTATGTCCATGTCTGCTTTGATTTGTGCTGCCTGGCTAATCAGAGGAGCAGCCAGACCGTTTCTGTTTGACCGAGTGAGCCCATATGTCGTGGGGGAAACCATCTAAGTCATAACGTGGGTGGTAAAAGCTTTTCCAAACATGCATTTCTGAGAAGGCGCTCATGTATTTTTTATCTCGTTTTTCCTTCTTTCCCATTAGACTGTAATGGAGCAAAACGTGCAAGGAGCGGCTGCAGTCGAAAAGGAAAGAAGAGGCAGAAGCTCTCTGTAACTGCCAGGTATCCCCAAAACCACACCAGCAGAACCCTTTCAGGTGCGAAAAACCAAACCTCCTCTTTTTACAGCATTTGTGGCCATGCTAGCTGGGGCTGTTGGAAGCTGTAGTTCAGTGACATCTGTGGGCTACTCCTGTGTTACAGCGACAGCTCTGGACTGGTCTTGAAGAGCCTTTACCCTGCTTGTGACATCTGCAAATAGCTTCGCAAAATATATGTGAGTCAGGTGACTGGCTTGCTTCAGAACTGGTGTAGCTCAGTGTTCTTTAACCTTCGGTCTCCTTGTTGCTGGACTACAGCTTCCACCAGTGACAGCCAGGCCAGGGATGCGGGAGCTATAGTCGAATAGCAAGGCTGAAGAATTCTGGGGAGGTTCAGGATATTTATAATTTCTTAACATATAAATCCTGCTCTCCATCCAGGGAGGGAGCAGGATGGGGAAGTGCCATACCTCAGTAGCAGAACATCTGGTTTGCATGCAGAGGGTTGTATCCTACTCAGAGTAGACCCATTGGAAGTTAGCAATGCTCATTAAATTCAGTGGATCTACTAGGAGTAGGACTAGCATTGAGTGTGTTACCAGAATTTTTATAAAAGTTGGGGGGGGGCGTTGTTTCCAGTTAAACAGGACATTGCACCCCCAGACCCTCCCCCAAACCGACACCATTCAATTTTGGAAATATCTCCATAAAACCACACAGTTTTGCTACTTTGTATCTTGTTCAAGGTTACATAGTATTCACCTTCCCTCATGCAGCAAAACCTTCAAATATTCATATAAAATCAGCCCTACGTCAGATCGACACCATTCCAACCTCATTTTACACAGGGGAAAGATGGCTACCAAAGGGGGAACTTGGGAAATGGGTAGCGACAGCCATAAGCTCTGAAACCTGGGATCACGTACTCAGCAGCTTCTTGCACAAGAGATGACAAGAGATGGCAAATGGGTGACAGATAGGTAGTCATCCTGTGGACAATAGCAGAGCATTCAGGAATGGATTAGGTTCTTGGTCAGGACAAAGAAGTGTGATTACCTGACCAAGAAACCCAGGAACTTGTAAGTATTTCCTTTGTATCACTTGATGGGTGTGAGGTGGAGGGCAAGGGAGAGATGGAGGCAAACTTGATGATCTGGTTTCTGCCAGAAACCCCCTCCCATAATGTGACATAAAGTAAAGGTAAAGGGACCTCTGACCATTAGGTCCAGTCATGACCAACTCTGGCGTTGCGGCGCTCATCTTGCTTTATTGGCCGAGGGAGCCGGTGTACAGCTCCCGGGTCATGTGGCCAGCATGACTAAGCCGCTTCTGGTGAACGAGAGCAGTGCATGGAAACACCGTTTACCTCCCCACCAGAGTGGTACCTATTTATCTACTTGCACTTTGACGTGCTTTCAAACTGCTAGGTTGGCAGGAGCAGAGACCAAGCAACGGGAGCTCACCCCGTTGCGGGGATTCGAACCACTGACCTTCTGATCAGCAAGTCCTAGGCTCTGTGGTTTAACCCACAGTGCCACCTTCGTCCCTCCACAGTATGCACCGTGCTTCACTAAGCGTCAGGCTGGAGCCAGCAAGCGAACATCAGCAGCTGCCAGACGTGGACAACAGCCCAGGGGATGAAGGGAGGTTTGTTATGGGAAGATCAGAGGAAAGGACAGGGGTGAGTTCACAGCCCAGAGAAACACAGGACTTAGCAGATGATAGCTTGTCCGAGCCAGTGCAAGAACGCAGAAGAGGAGGGGTACAAGAAAAGGGGAAATTGACATCACAGAAGTGACAGAAGAGATTCGTTTTCACGCGTTGTTTCCGGAGGAAGAGGAACAACGCTGAGGATTTAGTTGAGTCATCATCAGGGTAGCCATAAGTCACGGGGGCAGAGAGCTCTGGACAAGTGGCATGGTTTTTTTGGAATAAAACCAACTTTTAATCGACTGTACGTGTAAGCGTCTTGCTGCCGCTACACTAAGGGTGTTATGGGTATAAGGGAAAATTTATAAAAGCTGGAGCCATCCTTTGCTCGAGGCTTCTTCCATGTGGTGGGCGGAAGTCCTGTTGCAACAGTATTTTAAATAAAAATCAGGCCTACAGGCTGCTCTTTTGCTCCTGTATTCTTGGCTGGTGTCTTTGTTTGACAATCCAAGTCAGCCCAAGGATTTTCCTATAATAAATACTACCTATGAGGTCCTAAGCAAAATCCCTGGCATTTCCAGGTAGCACCTGGGGTGTGGGTGGGGGACCCTGTCTTGAAATCCTGGATTGTTGCTGCTGGTCTGTGTAGGGAGTATTGTGCTAGATGGATCAGTGATCTGACTAGGCCTAAGGCAGCTTCCTATAGTCCCTTCCAGATCTGCTTTGTTTGAACAGTAGAATAGACTCATGGGAACTTCAGGACCATTCTCCAGGATAGAAACACATGAAGCAAAAATCAGTGCAGCTAAATGAAAAACAAAAGCCCCAACATAATCAAGAACAAAAAACATTAAGCAAGTTTCGAAAAATATAACCCAGAAAACAAGAATAGCAGGACAGGGGCGAGCAGCTTTTGCATAGGGAGCTCTCGACCACACGAAAGTAGGTTTCCGGGAGTTTCTACATGGCAGGCACATCGTAAAAACCAGCCTTGAGTGACTAACGCCTTGTTAATACGTCACACCGATAAGCAGGCAGGCCAGAATGTGCTGCATTTCAATGTATCAGGTGCGTAATTGTCTAGGAACGAGAGCAAAGCTAATTGAATGAAACCAACCATTAAAATCTAATATAAATTTATTAAAGCAACAACGTATTATTTGGAAGCCGCCAACGCATGAGCCAGTTTTTTCAAGGAATACTTTGCAGGCTTACCTGCTAGGCCCACCTACGTTTTGGAGCCTCACAGTTCAGAAAACATTTCACACGTTACTTTCTGATTAAAATATCTGTGAGCCCTCAAAGCAACTCCCGCTATTGATCTCTTTACTCATGGCATATTGATTTTAAAAAGCTAAGGTCCCATAATGCAACACAGGTACTGCCGTGGATAAGGAACGTTGGGGATCTTGACAGAATCTGTAGCAGTATAAACAGTAAAAGTAGCAGAACAAACCCCACGTGTGAGCACAGCCTATGTATCACAGTCATTTCAAAGTTCTTGTTTCCCATCAAAGCTCTTACCTGCTTCCTTGGTCCGGATCACTCGAGAGGGGGCGCTTGGATCTCCAGTCCCAATTTTGTTGGTTGCGACAACTCTAAATTCATATTCCACCCACGGGTTCAGCTCGACAGCCATGGCAGACTCCATGTCACCGCTGATGTTTTCTGGAACTACAAAGAACCAGTAAGGAGAGTGACTCATTAAAGCAGCACAATCCATAAACAACTTTTCCCAGTGTTGCTAAACTGAAGTTGGGGGAACCGGCTGCTGTCAGTAGGGCAACTGGGGGATGCTTGAAGAACCCAACAGTTGCAAATTCCTAAGCAAGGTGCCCTGATTTTCACCTCTCAGACCAACCTGCAGCTCTAAAACTAATAGATTTCAAACTTTTTCAAATGTTGCATTGCAGCTCTTGTTAAAATGTGTCAAAAATACAGATTTAAGTACTATTTTCAGATTTTTTAAAAAACATACATTTAAGAATGTCCTCTGAGATAAAATTAGTATTTAAATATTGACTTAAATGAAAGTTGGCCTTCTTTTGTGGTTTTTTTTTTTTGTTTAATATTTTTTACCAACAACCAAAACACAAACAGTGAAACACCCCAGGCGGCTGATACATTGGGTATACATAATCAATAATAGCACATTCAAATCAACCATATGTACAATTTTATTTTATATACATTAACACTCCTTCATCCACAATTTAACTTTAAATATTTTAATTGCCCCAAATTGTTCAAACCTACCCAATAATTCAATATCTTCTCAAACCAATCCTTTTCTTTCTCACTGACCTTAAACCCTTTCATTTTGTGGGGGGTTGACCAAATTTAGGAGGGAATTTAAGGGATAACCTCTGAGATGAAACAGAAGGAGAGGGGATGAATTGATTCTGGGGAGAAATAATTGGGAGGCAGGGAAGGAGGCCAACAATTGTATGTGTGTGTCTTCTTATCTTTTTCTTTCTAAAATCCCCCCTTTTTCCTTTACAATTTTTAAAGCTGCTGGTTTTGTGAGCAGCGAAGCTCTCAGTGCTGTCACCATCATTCTTTCTTCCCAGAGGGTGATGACAAGAATCCCACTGGAGCTGATGCTATACAACTAAATTGCAAAAAAAAAGAGAAGGGGGGGGATGGACCTATAACTGAAAGCAGGTGAGGCCGACACCAAAGTGAAGTGGGCTAATCCACCAGTCCCTAAACACGACTAACTTAAGTGCCATTAATATCAATGGGTCTGCTCTAAATATGGTTAAGTTTGGATCAAAATCATCACATTTAGCCTGGAGAAGAGGAGACTGAGAGGTGATATGATTACCACCTTTGAATATCTAAAGGGTTGTCACATGGAAGATGGAGCAAGCTTGCTTTCTCCTGCTCCAAAGGGTAGGACCCAAAACCAATGGCTTCAAGTTACAAGAAACGGGATTCCGACTAAACATCAGACAGAACTTTCTGAAAGTAAGAGCTGTTTGACAGTGGAATGGATTTCCACAAGAGGTGGTGGACTCTTCTTCACAGGAGGTTTTTAAGCAGAAGTTGAATGGTCATTTGTCATGGATGCTTTAATTGAGATTCTTCTATCACAGGGGTTGGACTAAATGAGTTTCAGCATCCTTTCCAGTTCTACAATTCTACAACTCTATGAAGACCCCTATTTTCACTCACACAGGAAGGTCAGCCTTAGAAGAGTACACACAAACACAGGCTTATCCTTTAGTCGATGAAAATGTTTTTAACTGATTGAACTAAGCAAGTAATCGATAAAACGTTTTAGCTCAGTTTCAAGTTTCTTAATTTCTATGTCGTTAAACACACACACACACAAACTCTCACCTGTTTTCACTGTCTGCCAACCAAGTGAAAATGGACTCCGTGCTTGAAGATTGTAGGAGGTGATAGGACTGTGGTTGTCCGCCCCCGGTGTCCATGAAAGTGTTGCCGTGGTCTCCGTGATCTCCTCAACAATCACAATCCCTGGAGGCCCAGGTGGACCTGAAAGCAAGGAGACTGAATGTACTACTTTGAAATGCCTATCGTTAACCATGTAGGAGCACACCCACATTACACTTCGTTAATTAATCCAGATTACGAACATAAAAAAAGTCCTCCTGGATCAGGCAAGTGGCCCAACTAGTCCAACATCTTGTGCCCACAGTGATCAACCAGATGTTTGTGGGAAACCTTCGAAGAGGACTTGGGCACCACTGCAATCTCCCCTCTTGTGGTTTTCAGTGAACGCCATTGTCTCTCGAGACAGACTAATGCCAATAACGACTGCTCCCAATAGTGGATATGGAATACAGCCATTGTTGTTGTTGTTTAGTTGTTTAGTCGTGTCCAACTCTTCGTGACCCCATGGACCAGAGCATGCCAGGCACTCCTGTCTTCCACTGCCTCCCGCAGTTTGGTCAGACTCATGCTGGTAGCTTCGAGAACACTGTCCAACCATCTCGCCCTCTGTCGTCCCCTTCTCCTTGTGCCCTCAATCTTTAGCTAGTACCTATTAACTTCCTTGAATGTGTCTAATTCTCTGTCAAAGCCATCCAAGATTCTGGCCATCACTATTGCTAAGGTATGCCAGTTATTGGGAATCAGAAATGTGGAGACAGAGTTGTCCCATCCATGAGGCAGACTGAGACAGTCACCTTGGGTGGTGGGATCCCAGAGGTGGTACCCTGAGGAGAAGCAGTGCTGGCTTGTGGAAACATCTCACCAAGTGCTCCACAACATCTTGCAGAGCTCTTGTGGGGCTCTTGAGAGATCTCACCAGAAGCCACCATTGCTGCCACTTCTCACTTTTCTGGTACAACTACAAGTGCTCTCCCTCCTCACTGCTGGAGAAGTGAGGAGAAGCAGTTGCAGCAGTGGTTTCTGGGATCTGGTGAGATCTCACAATCGAAAACTCAGGGCATTGTTGTTGTCCTTATTTTAATGGTGCTTGCTAATTATTATTTTTTGCAGTTTTAGCTGCAATCAACTTGTCTTGATCTGCAAGCAAAAAGTCACATAAGTGGCTGAATGCACTGGCACAGATCACGATGATTAACCCTTTATTATTAACTCTTTATACAAGTCTCTGTTAAGAAAACAAGAAAACAGCAGTACGTGATCCACCGTATCACAAAAGTTGAAGAAGTACCCCCCAAAGCAGGGGGAGCATTCTGATCTGTTGGGAAAGTTTGAATTAGGCTGCTTCATTCATTCATTCATTCATTCATTCATTCATTCCATAAAATTTATAATCTTCTTGATGTAAAAAACCTCAAAATGGTTTTAGAAAAAGATAAAGCAATAAAAGGGAGAAAAAAATCACAGCTGTACTTTAAACATAACAAAAGTTAAAATACCAAAACAGATTAAAATCTCCTTGACTTTCTAAGCATCTGGGAAGGCTTGTCTAAACAAGAATGTTTTTAGCAGGCACAAAAATAAAATAAAATGGTTTACGAAAAATGTGAACGAAATGAAGTCCTCAAGTATGGCTGCCTGCATCCAGTGCAGCTGAGCTAGAATAGGGAGCATGGGCTTCCTGAAGTCTGTCCTTATCAAAAGTCTCAGCCTTCTACACTAGCTGAAGTTTCCAAACCGTCTTGAAAAGTAACCCCAGGTGAAGCATGTTGCTATAATCAATAGGAGAGTTTACCAAAGCATGAATGACTGAGGCTAAAGCCTTCACTGGAAGGAACAGTTACAACTACTGCCACCTGGGACTCCAGCAGCGACACACGATAAAAAATATATGATGTTTGCAGTTTTGAGCAATGTGCATGAAGGGAAGGAACTCCAGGCCACCTCATAAATTAGGTTGCTTTTTTTTTAGTTAAAGCACCAACTCCTCAGACAAGAAAGTCTCTTTGTTATGTGCCAGTAGGTTATCTCCAGAAGCGGCTGGCGGCTTTTATTTTTGCATCTCTGCATACGCTGTAATCTTGGTCATAATAGACAGCGCCGGACAGTTATGCAAGGTACAATTTTAGCCCCATAGAGAGACGAAAAGATTACACCTGTCAGGCTCTTGACAGTGAATTTGCTGGAACAATATTGAAATCTCCATGCGTTAGCGAGGGGAGGCGGAGAGAGCGGCAGCTTCCTTTAGAGTTCGCGCATTTAAGCAGAACAATCTGAAAGAGGTCGTGACTGGTTGTTATGGGAGCTCTGGGTGAGAGGGACAGAGACTGCGGTGAACCAACCCATAATACAGTCAGCCACATGGAGTGCAGAGGATCACCTGGCAATGCCAATTTTGAGCTTGTCTCTAATGCTCCATGAGGAGTGTTTGCAAAGCAAATAAACAGAGCTTCCATTTTAGACAGGGCTCAAGCGATAAGGCACCTTTTAAGCAAACCTGATAAGCAAATGTACCATTGCACAGTTCAGCCTTGAAAGAAAAGTGTGCTGAACAAGAATGTGAAACTGAAAGAGTCTGCCCAGAGCCATACGTGGATATTTGGGGATGGGGAAGAAAATATTGGGGGGGGGGGCTGCCCTCCATCTGCACTTCTCCCAAACTCCCCACCCTTCTGCAGAGTGTACCTTCATCTGTCATTTACAACTGGGCACAGGCCTCTCCTTAGGCCTTGCCCTCTTGCCAGTGTGGTGTAGTGGTTAACAGCACTAGACTTGCAATCTGGTGAACCGGGTTTGCTTCCCCACTCCTCCACATGCAGCTGCTGGGTGACCTTGGGCTAGTCACTCTTCTCTGAAGTCTCTCAGCCTCACTCACCTCACAGAGTGTTTGTTGTGGGGGAGGAAGGGAAAGGAGATTGTTAGCCACTTTGAAACTCCTTAAGGGGAGTGAAAGGCGGGATATCAAATCCAAACTACTACTATTACTACTACTACTTCTACTCCTCTTCTTCTTCTTCTTCTTCTTCTTCTTCTTCTTCTTCTTCTCGCCCCCTGCACAAAAAGCTTCTACCTGCCTCCTCCCGCTTGCTTCTCCTACCATTTTCTTGTTTTCATTTCACTTTTAATTTGTATGCCACCTTTCTATATTACTATACCACAAGGCGGTTGGCAGCAACAAGATATACAACAGAGAACACACACCTTACAACAATCTGATCCAATACAAAACGTCAGAATAAAACATAACTTAGAAATGGAACGATTTCTAAAGTCATATTCAACAATCTTTTAGAATATCATAGTACACAATCAAGCTCTCTCTCCTACTGGCCAGGCAGCCTGCCCGCATCCTTCTTCGCAGCTGCTCTGGATCAGACATGCTTGGAGATGTCACCAAAAGCTGGGAGGCAAGCAGGGGAAAGAGGGCGGTGCCCAGCTAGAGGGGAGATGTCTGCCCAAGGGAGGGAGGGAGAAAGGTGCCAACTTGCAAAAATATTGGGGGAAGCGACCTCCAAAGTGGAAAGCCAGGGGAGCATTGTTGCTCCCCTTCCCGCTGATCTCTGGTGTCTCCAGATAGGACATCCCTCAACCAGAAGCCCTGGAAGGCTGCTGTCAGGGATGGATCAAGGTTAAGACTGAAATGTAATTGGATTAAATAAGATTTCAGAAGCAAAATTAAACGAATTTATCTTACCTTGAAATCTAGCACATGGGAGGCCATCTAAAAAGTATAATTGGCTTATCAGTTGGTTTATTTTGAATTGTAATTGTAATTTGGTAATGTTAGAATGTGGCTTAAATTGGATATATGTAATTGAAAATTAATAAAAAAATATTTATAAGGAAAAAAATAGATTAGCCAATGGTCTGGCCAGGATAAGGCAGTTTCATATATTCCACCTATATATTCCATTGGAATTAAAATGAGAAACACTGATAAGCACTGCCAGTTATATTCTTTTTTTAAAAAAAGCCAAGTTGTATATGTGTGTGTGTGTTTTTACATCTCACTCTACATTCATGCCAACTGAAACACACAGGAAGCAGCTGAGAGGCTCAAATAAATAAAGCTGGCAGGCGTGAGTGCCATTAGGAATGGAAAATTTGCTTCGGGATCAGAACCAAGAATTGGACTAATCCATCGGTGACAGGGAGCGACACTCGATTGCCTCCTTGTGCTTGAGGCAAGTATCTTCTCTCACTGCCATAAACATCTCAAGTCTATGTGAATAGCGTGGTGTGCTTGGAGTCATTATTTTTGCACCCCTGTTCCTGAAGAAGAAGAAGAAAAATCCCCCACAAAAATCAATTTGCACTAGGATTCAAAGAAGGGTAAACATAAGAAGCGGTGATGCCGAAACGGAAAATGAGTTTGGGAAACGCAGCTCAGTCTTTCACATGCTGTGAAGCAGTTTTGTATGTTTGTTACGAAATGGTCTAGCAGAAAAGCAGGACGACTGAAAGGTTGCTGTATGATAGAGCTTTGGCTGCCAGTGTTCATTTTTCATTCTTTTTCATTGTAAGGTTTTATTAAAATTTGGCGAATCAGGATTAAAATGGATTTTTTTTACATAAATACAAAAAAGAGGAAATAATTCCTCATATGTCACATAAGGTCAAGTAGAAGAAGATTTTTAAGGCTACCCTTAAAAAATGGTCTAAAAACTGCCAGTGTTTCAGAATACAGTAGACCATTTCTTGTTAAGCAGAACACAGCAGTGTAAAAAGAAATTGAAATTGACAGGTTTACCCTCCCTAGTGATATTGCCTGCTTGTTATTTTGAAGGCATATACATAGGGGATATATATATATATATATATATATATATATATATATATATATATTCTGCCTGTGCACAAGGTTCCTTGTGGTCTCCAATCCACTGCTGCCAAAATCTTCACTCCCTTAACTTCATTTATGCTACAACACCTGATGTTCCCCAGGGTATCCATGGAGCTGATTGCACAGTTGAGGTAGTGCAGATTTAATAGATTTGATTTTTTACAAAATTGGTGCTTTACTTTTTTTTATGTTCAAGCAGATCTGAGGGCTTTTAAGGCCATGCGGTAGGAGTGCAAATATAAAATAAAGAAACATTGGTAAGGCGAAGAAACTGCTATTCCTTAACAAACCCAGTTTGATAGGTGATGCTGTCTGCGGCAGACTTTGACAGAGGCAATTTAACACTTGTGAAGCTGATATCATAATAGTTCCTTTGCTTCCACCTCCAGAAAAGCAGAACATAATAAGCCCAGGATATACGAAATGGATTTATGTAGCACAGTCTGTCATAATTTTGACTTCAAATAGAGCGTTAATAGAGCATATGAATGTAACAGTTCTAATACTCCCAATATTTCCTACATTCACATTCAGTACTCGAAGATAAACAAATAGCAAGCTCACTTCTGTTACGAAAGATTAGAGAGAGAAAACAACACAGGGCTTTCATAGTTTTGGAAGTGTGGTGATAGATTAGATCTTGCCAGACTTTGGAGACCATTCACTGGGTGCCAAGTTTAAACCTCAGGGCCATCAGATGATGACTTTTGAATCTTAGGATCTCAGAGTAAAGGGCAGGTAACTTATCATCATCATCATCATCAACAACAACAACATCTTGGGTCTCAGAGTTTTGCAGCAGTATTCCTTTGAAACATTATACAGGGTGGCCCAAAAAGTAGATAAACTGCTTTAGAATCCACTTCCTTTGTTCTTGACTCAAGTTTGCTGTCATCACTCGCAACATCAGTAAAGAAAAAACAATCCTTTTATCTGACTCCACTATTCTTTCCAATGCCAGTCTGAAATTTACTAGCCACTTTGTCATGTGTCAGTTATGTCTACCCATATAATCTGTTGTGATGAATTCCATTGATTCAGCTGTATACCTACTTCTGTATACCCTGTATATTCTGAAAACAATAATATTGCAGAAGATCCAAAACATTTTTTCAGTGGAAATTTAGAGATTAAAAAGAACCCCCTCTAATGTGACCCCTGCAATATCTCTTCCCACCTTAATTTCACAATTCTTTTTCCTTGGCCTTCACATTTCCAGTTTCATCTTTCTACTGCTAATCCCTGATATTTTCCCCTGCCAGCGTGTCAAAAATATTTCAAGCATGGTGATGTCGCATGTCCGGAGCTAAAACACTACGGTCCATTGCTCCATGAGTCTTTGACAAGCTGGAGACCTGAAAACCCTATGTGACCCAGAATTTTAAAGTATTGAAAGAGTGGGAATAGAGCTGATATTTCATTAATTGGTGGTGGAAAAGTGTCAGGATGTTGGATCAAAAAACCTTGCAAGTTTTATCCAAGCGCATTAAGGTCAAAATCCAGAAATGATAGGTAGAGAAACATACCCTGTCCCCAATTCATCACTATGAATGAGGTGGAGCTGTCCCTGGGCCAGACCATTCCTGGCTCAGCTAACCTCCATTGGCAGCCTACTTCAGTGTGGCCAAGTGTTCTGTCTCATCTCTCAGCCTAACCTACCTCACAGAGTTGTAAGGATGAAATGGGGACGAGGAGAACCATGTACACCATCTTGAGCATGGATAGTCAAACTAAGGCCCGTGGGCTGGATCAGGCCCAATTGCCTTCTGGATCCAGCCCGCGCATGGTCTGGGAATCACTGCCAGTGCACACTTTCTTTCCCTCTCTCTTACTCTCCTTCTCACGGCAGCTGAGCCTCCTCCCTCCCTCCTCCTGGCTTCTACCTGCCCTGCCTAGAGGAGGAAGGGGGCTGGGCTTTGTTGGTGCCAGTAGCATCTGCACTCGAGCGGCTGCCATTTTAAGCAGCCCCTCTCGGGAGTCCTTTTGTGCACTGCTCATTGTGCCGCTGCTGCTGCCACCGCCAGCCCCTGCCGCTTGCAAGACACAGGTAAGCAGCCACTGAGGCTTGTGGTGCTCTTGCAGAATTTTTTTCCTTCAAAATATAGTCCGGCCCCCCACAAGGTCTGAGGGACAGTGGACCGGCCCCTGCTGAAAAAGTTTGCTGACCCCTGATCTTGAGTTCCTTAGAAGATAAATGTGGCACATAAATGTAATCTAATGTTTCCAGTGTGGTTTGGCATGGTGTCCATTTACCCTGTTATTCCGGTAACTAGAGGGAAGATTGTTGAAAGTGGCCAATGGAATTTCTTCCTTTTGAGTCTTTAATGTGCATGTTTATAGCTAGAATCTACTTTTTGTAACCAAAAACCATTCCGAAGGATGAGCAATGTTTTTCAGAAGCCCTCTCCAAAAGAAAAGGTGAGATTATCAATATAATTGATCTCTACGTCTACCAGACATTTGAGTTCCCCGTGTGATCACCGAGACTTTTAAAGTTATCACCTCTGTCAGTTTTTATTTTGTTCGTCACCAGCCTTTGCAAACTCTGACCACGTGCTTCTTGTTTGCAGAGTCAAAAATTGTGAAAGGGAAAATGTCACGTAAATGATACATACAAAAGAGAAGGAACGAGCCAAGCACAAGGCAAGAATGCCTTGAAATGCCTTTGCAGGATCATTTATGTTTATCATGTCCTCAAACGCTGCTATTAGTATACTCACCCCTCACAAGAAGTTCTGCCTCATCTGATATACTGTCTGCTGTGGTCTGTACCCTGCAGCCATATCTCCCAGCATGCATCAGAAGAATGTTCCTGATCATTAAATCTGCAGAGGACGCTTGCTGGAAAGAAAGGAAAAAGCAATACAATAGCACCAGCTTAAAAAACATCACAAATCTTTCTTTGTAAAATGGGGGAACAGCTTTGACTGGGAATTCTGGAAGTCCTTACTCCAATCTCCAACTTAACACACTGATGGCAGTGACCCTGCCCTCCAACACACGTCACAGACACCTAGTGGTCCAAAGTTTTGGAGCAGGACCTAGAAAAACTAGGGTTCAAATCTCAACTCAAACACAAACCTCTTGGTTCACCCTGGACCAGTCACTTGGCTGGTGAAACACATCACAAAATTCGGAGAAGCGCGAATTCCAAAGGAAGGCTTTGCTTCAGTTCTCATATTGTTTTGGAAAATTCAGACTAGGCAGATTTGCCTTCAGCTGTGAACTGAACTGAATTCTTCCCCATCTATATATGAGCATAGAGGCTCAGAGAGTTGGAACGAGATAACAGGGAGGGAACTGACTGCTATATTTAGACTGGAGCTCTATTCACCCATCAGCCCGTGATTATGATTATTTATTATTATGTATATTTGAGTGGCGTTATGAGAAAAGCCAGTTTTAATGCTGTGAACTGAGAATGCAGTAGCTTTTTTCTGCACTTGTAAGCCAAGCTGCTGAGTTCGACATCTTTCGATGCCCCATAAAAGAGTGCTGTTTAGAGCCAAGACAGGATAACTATGTCATTATCTGCTTCTTTAAAAAAATTACAGAGTGGCAGATGATAAGCTTCTTAAATTGCAACTGGAGCTCTTAGAAACGCTGTGCTGTATTGACTCACAATAACACACTGTCCCTTTCAGCATTTAATAGGGAAAATTATGAGCTTGATGCTGGGGACTTTCTTACTGAATTACATCTTAATGTACACCGTACTTACAGTTTATCATTACCATCCATTGCAAAGAGGTTTTTTGTGTGTTTTAAATGTACCTTATCTCTCTCTCTTTATTAGTTTGCAACTCTCTGATTCACTGTCTGGAATCCCTAGAAACCTGGTTATGGAAAATGATTTAAAAACAGCATAATGACCTGAAACTTCTCTTCCCCAGGCTAAACACGGCAGCTCTTTCAACCATTCTTCATAGGACTTGGTGTCTAGGTTGTTCACCACCCTGCTAAACCTTTTCTGGATATTCTGCAGTTTGAGCATACACTTCTTAAAATGTTGCTGATATTGTCATGAATCATATTACACTAGAGTTGCAGGATCTTCACACCCATATTTAGAATAATGGTTTGCCTCTTTTTGGAGGGTCCTTGATAAAATGCACCCTTCATTTAAACCAAATTCTATCACTTCCTCCTATCTCACATTTATTTTCATTTTTGCATTCTTTCTTGATAACAAAATTTACAAAAAAAATTCACAATAATTCTGGTGTGCGGGCACGCGCGCGGGGTGGGATTGCTTTACATTATCATTGCACTTGTTATTCTAACGTATCAGAAAGACACCCATTTCTCCATAAATTTATTAGGCTGATTTATTTGTAAAGTTAAAGTGACCCAGGTCCATTTGTGGCCGACTCTGGGGTTGCGGCGCTCATCTCGCTTTATTGGCCAAGGGAGCCGACGTGCAGCTTCCGGGTCATGTGGCCAGCATGACTAAGCCGCTTTTGGCGAACCAAGGCAGCACATGGAAACGCCGTTTACCTTCCCGCCGGAGCGGTACCTATTTATCTACTTGCACTTTGACGTGCTTTCGAACTGCTAGGTTGGCAGGAGCAGGGACTGAGCAATGGGAGCTCACTTTGTCGCGGGCCTCGAACCGCCGTCCTTCTGATCGGCAAGTCCTAGGCTCTGTGGTTTAACCCACAGCACCACCCGCGTTCTGTATACAACACACCTAAAATGCTTTTTCTTTACCAACCTGGCTGAGTCCCTGGTCACTGTGATCACATGAACTGATTCTGGCTCCAACCCTCATCATCCAGTTCCCATGTCATGGTTTGCCCTCTTTTGTTTGAACAGATTGTTTAATAATGTTCTGGGGTGATTAGTTCCTCAATGGGAGGGGATGGCTAGTTAGATTTTTCTAAATCAACAACCTGTATGCAGGAAGTTGTTCAAGACTGGTGACATCTATGTAGCAGAAAGAGAAGCAGTTTGCCAGAGGGGGCTAAACAGAGAAGTTGGCATTTTAACTGGGGTGGATCAAACCTAGGGGATCTATTGCTTTTTATGACTCTGACGCAAGATTAGTAGTTGCGCTGCCTATTTTAGGGGCTTGCTTGCTTCTAAAGTGCTCTGCTTGTATATTTGCAAACAAGCAGATAATGCAAAGATGCTATATATCTGCAGTATTCTTTCTCATACCCAACACACCATTTAACGATAAATAGCCCATCCGTGGAAGCTCCTACCAACTGGAAAAATAGGATGATGCAATCACTTTTTCATACCAGTGTTTTGAATTCAATTGTGCCTTTTAGATCTAGTATTTACAGACAATTGGCAAATTCAAACTCTGAATAAGTGTTGAAACACACAAACACTCTCTCACGCACAGGTGATACTCCACTAATAACATAACTCTTCCTTGGGTATATCAAGCCTGACAGAACTGTTGGCACTTGTCTAAGGCAATTGCGCACGAGAAAAATACAGAACAGCAATTCCCATGCTTCCATTGCAGACTTTCAGAATTTCTCAACCCAGTTAGTTCATTGCAACTCTGAAGAAGTGATGAATCACTATATTTCACTTTAGCAAGGTGCCAGCTTGGGGATGCAAAGTTTGCAACTTGTCTAGCACGACATCGCTGATTAGCCATGAAATATAGGGTATTCGAGAAGATTAATGTTTTCGATATAAAACCACAGATAGTTAAAGGGTAAGACCAAAACCGGTCCACATTTCCCTTTCCCTCTGAGAATAATTTACATTTAACGCGTGCCTTGTTGTTAAAGCAAATAAAAGTATCATATATATACAGTGACTGTCTGCTTTTATTGCCTCGGTGCCTTTAAAAAATTGTAGCTGGCACTCTGAGAGGAGGTTCACAGTGAACGAATCCTAATGTTCTCCTCTGGAAGGCAAATGGGTATTCAGCCTACATACCTAAATGGGAGACTGATGGAAAGGGGGTGAATAATAGTTTTTCAGGTGGGGGAAGATAAGAGCGATATAACAGAATCTTTTGGAATGCACTTATTCCAACAAAATGCATCAGGAAGGATGGTTCTTAGGCAGAGAACATAGCCACAGGTGCCAACCATTCACCACTAGGGTTTGATTCCTGGCCCCACAACTTTTCTGGTGGGTCTGCTCTGCTTGGCAGGATGCAAACTGTATGATCCACTCTGTGGAACGAAAATTATGCATGCTGTTGTTTGCTTGAAATGTTTAGAAATCAGAAGACAAACAAGGGTTTCAGCTGGAGTGTCCACTGAATGTGTATGTTTCTGACCGATCCTCCTTCTGAGCGGCAAGGCCATAGGTCATAAACTTTGCATGCACCCCAATTTCAACCCAGGAATTCAGTTTATTTTATTTATTAAACTTATCTTCCAACCTTCCTTCCAAAGGAGCCCAGGGCTGGGAGAGACTTCCATCTGAAACCCTGGATATTCAGTGAAGATATTACCAAGCTAGCTGGTCTGACTTGGAAGAATGCAGCTCCCGGCATTCTGAAATATCTCAGCAAAACAAAACAAAAGCACCTCAGCCCTTGATTCTGCTCTTATTCACAGATCTTGAAACAGAAGCCAACAGTAAAGAAGAGGAAGTACAACTGTTCTTCCATGTCCCAAAGACACCCATCCAGGAGTGTTCATGGCTCTGGCTTCACCATACATTGATGGTAATCATATGATTTAGCATGTTGTTCAAGCTGCCTTCTTTCTCTGTATACCTGAAGGAGATGCATCTCCACTCCCACTGTTTAGCCCGAACACTGATATCCAGTTCCGAGGGTCTTCTGGAAGTTCCCTCCCTGTGAGAAGTGAAGCTACAGGGAACCAGGCAGAGGGCCTTCTCAGTAGTGTCGCCTGCCCTGTGGAACTCCCTCCCATCAGATGTCAGGGAAATAAAGAATTACAGTGGTACCTCTGGATGCGAACGGGATCCATTCTGGAGGCCCATTCGCAATCTGAAAAGAACGCACCCCACGTCTGTGCGTGCACGGGTTACGATTCGCTGCTTCTGTGCATGCGCGTGACATCATTTTGCACATCTGTGCATGCGCAAGTGGTGAAACCTGGAAGTAACCCTTTCCGGTACTTCCGGGTCACCGTGGGACGAAACCTGAAAACACGCAACTTGAAGCAAACGTAACATGAGGTATGACTGTATCTGACTTTTAGAAGACATCTGAAGGTAGCCCTGTATAGGGAAGTTTTGATGTTTTATGCTTTACTGGGTCTGATGTTTTAATTCTTTTGTAAACCACCTAGAGTGGCTAGAGCAACCCAGTAAGACGAGTGGCATATAAATACATTATTGTTATTGTTTTAACCAGCCACAGCCTGGTATATACAGGAGAATCAATGGGGCTATATTTTAATAGTTGGTTTATTCGTTAGGACAGCCAACATGGTGCTATACAGATGTTTTGGACTACAACTCCCATAATTTCTGACCGTTGGCTTTGCTAGCTGGGCCATTGCTGTATTGGGGCTCTTCCTACTTTACCATAGTGGCCAGGAAACCCCTTCCCTGGGCTATTTTGGTCATTTTGGAGGCCAAAACCACATGGACAGGATCTGGGCTGGGTGGGAATCAGGTTGGAACTCCACATGCAGGGGCAAATGAATGGAGAAGGCTTTACAGATTGATTGTGTCCATGCTCATTGGTGGGGAAGTTGTGGACCTCTTATTGTCGTTGGCCTGCAACTCCCATCAACCCTAGCCAGCACAGCTAAGCAACTGCCATAGAAAAGCATGGTCATCAGGGAAACCATAAGTGACAAAAAGCCCCCCATCCAATTTGAAACTACGGTATACCAGACCCTGCTTAGCTTTGCAAATGTGCTAGCAGTTTTATTGCTGCACCACTAGGAGGTCATATTATAAGTTGTCTTGAAAATAATGGTCCTTTTTCACTTTCCATATCACTGGCAAAGCCGTCAGGCACCATCAGGAATCAGGATGAGTCACAGCATTTATTTAGCAGGAATTCTCCAATTAAAGCATTGTGGTTTGAAAAGGAACGTTTTAGCGAGCATTGCCACATCCCATGAAAACTACTTAATTAGTGCAGCATTTTCTGACAAGTGATTTTATGCATATGGACCTTGTTGCTACTGAACTTCATTTAGTCTTCCTGACATTTTAAAGTTGAATAGTTTCCCCTTTTTTAAAAAAAAGTAACTGGAAAGTTAAAACTAGTAAAAAAGAAGCAGCAAAAATGGTAGGGTACTGGTTTTCACACACGTTCAGGGCATCCTTTACGCACCAGTGTTTGTCAGCCGAAGTGTCCCTGCACATCTGTCATCGACACTTGCCTGTTGCAAAGGACTCTGGGAGATTTCTGGAAGTCCAGGGCACCATTAAGGCCATTCAGAGGATGGAATCCCCCGTTACTTGAGTGTACTGGACTTTCCTCCTCCTGCAGTCTCCTTGCAATTCGCAGCCCGCCTCGCCTAACCTACTTTGCCATGTGAGACCATTGTCAGGCAGAGAGGGCTTGCCCTGATGCTGGGGAATGCGGAGTTAGCCGAGGGTGTTTTTGAACTGTTCTGTTTCACACTTTCGTTCTTGTCGTGAGTATGTTTTGTAGCAAGTGATATTAAAAGATATTTTTATTTTTTTGTTTGGGATTTGTAAGAGATGTGCCAACTTTTATGTTTGAATAATCTTGTTTTTTAATAAATTCTGGAAAAAGGGACTTTTCCTGTCTCTGTCTTTTGTGCTTTTCTGCTGGGGAAGCTAAACCAGCCCCTGACCACTTAGTTGCCTACCAGAACCTGTTGGATTTCTGTCTGTGCCACGGTAAAGTGACGCAGGGCGGGGCAGCCCGGTAACGCTGAAGAGTAATCTTCTTCCTTAGGTTACTTTTGGAGGCAGTTCTGAGATAGGGAAGTGGTGGCAGCGGACTACTGCTTCTGTTTTTGTGTGTGTGTGTGTTCTGAAAAAGCTTCGGCGCATCCCTCTCTCTCTCAGCTGGGTTTTGCTGGACTTGGAGGGCAGGTTGGAGGGGTGGGGGAGTGCGCACGAATGCTTTGCTGTTGTTTAGTCGTTTAGTCGTGTCCGACTCTTCGTGACCCCCTGGACCAGAGCATGCCAGGCACTCCTGTCTTCCACTGCCTCCCACAGTTTGGTCAAACTCATGCTGGTAGCTTCGAGAACACTGTCCAACCATCTCGTCCTCTGTGGTCCCCTTCTCCTTGTGCCCTCCATCTTTCCCAACATCAGGGTCTTTTCCAGGGAGTCTTCTCTTTTCATGAGGTGGCCAAAGTATTGGAGCCTCAGCTTCAGGATCTGTCCTTCCAGTGAGCACTCAGGGCTGATTTCCTTCAGAATGGAGAGGTTTGATCTTCTTGCAGTCCATGGGACTCTCAAGAGTCTCCTCCAGCACCATAATTCAAAAGGATCCATTCTTCGGCGATCAGCCTTCTTTATGGTCCAGCTCTCACTTCCATACATCACTACTGGGAAAACCATAGCTTTAACTAAAGCTTTAACTTTAATGGTTATTATTATTATTACTTGTTACCCGAGAAGCTGCTAGGGAGGGGCATCCAATGCTCTGGAGAAGATTTTGAAGGCCCACAGAAGACTCCAGTGAGGAGGAGAGGAAGGTGAAGTCGCATTGCACAAGCCAAAGTTTGTTCCACTTGCACACAGAAAACAGCATTGCAAATAACCCTGAGAGGGTGCCCTCAAGCATGCCCAACCTTCTTATTGAAGCTCCTCATTCCAATGACAAAATACAGCAATGGGCCTCTTTTGAAATGGGTTCCAATCTAGGATCACTAGTTGTCACATTGGACCGATTGTAGGTGACTAGAAATGGGCCGAAACTTAGAAAAAGAATTCCTCCCCCAAATATATAATCCATATTGTAATTTTTTTCCACAACAAGGAACACATTTAACAGAAAACCGATCTTCATTACAAACAACACAATTGCACACTGTGCCAGAAATTCCCTTGTTCAGGAGTCCTTTCAAAGATCTAAAAGTAGTACTATCAAGATAACAGGTCCTTCCAGAATGATGCCTAGTTTGCTGGAGGTTTGCTGGCTTTATTTATGTAAGCGAAAAAGGACATTTACTAAGGCTGTCCATTGATTAAATAATGTCCAGTTTACAACCAGCTTTATTAATCACTCTGATTAATTTGATGAATTTAAATTATTTTAATGGCTAAAAAATGAACAGCATTTAGCTTGCATATTAAACATTGGATAACATAACCTTTGCAATGGTGTAGAAAATTACAAAATAAATGAAACTGAATGTACTCCATCAATTGTATTTTGTCTGTAATAACTAAGACAACACAACCAGCTTTCTGTTACCACTTCTCTTTCAACTAGTCTAAACATACCAGGAACAAATGTTTGCTATAAGTGTGGGCTTCATCTGCACCACACATTTAAAGCACTATTATACCACTTTAAACAGTCTTGGGTTACCTTAAAGAACCCTGGAACCTGTAGTTTGTAAAGGATGCTGAGATTTTTTAGGATGCCCCTATTTCCCCCACAGAGCTACAACTCCCAGGGTTCCATGGGAAGAAGAAGAAGAAGAAGAAGAAGAAGAAGAAGAAGAGGAGGAGGAGGAGGAGGAGGAGGAGGAGGAGTAGTTTGGACTTGATATCCCACCTTTCACTCCCCTTAAGGAGTCTCAAAGCGGCTAATATTCTCCTTTCCCTTCCTCCCCCACAACAAACACTCTGTGAGGTGAGTGAGGCTGAGAGACTTCAAAGACGTTTGACTAGCCCAAAGTCATCCAGCAGCTGCATGTGGAGGAGCGGAGACGCGAACCCGGTTCACCAGATTACGAGTCCACCGCTCTTAACCACTACACCATGCTGGCCTAGACTTATCAAACTATAGTTCCCAGGAGTTTTTGAGGGACACCTCGGCTATTAAAGCAGTATAATCCTGCTTTTAATGCACCATGCAGAAGAGGCTGCAATTTACTTTTTTTAAAAAGTATGGTTTTTTTCCTTTAGGCTCATGAATGTCTCACCAATAGCTACACTGTAAAGATTCACGGCTATTTCCTTCTCGACTAAAGTAAATATTCCTATGCTTCAATTAACACAAATGAGATACTTAATTCGGTGAGCTAACATTTTTCTTTCTTTCTTTCTTGTTAAAGCCCTTGACTGTAATTACATTTCTTCCGGTCATGTCTGAAATATTTCTGTGATGAAAAGACCTCTCTCCAGCAAACCATTTTTCCATTCGATTCTCCCCCCACTTCGAAAAGAAATGGATTCTTGAAGCATGCTCACCGCCCTGATGCTTTCAAAGTGTCCTCCTTCTTTCTCAAAATCGATAGGCTGCCCATTCAGAATCCAGTGGAACATGACATCTAAGGTGGGGTCATGAATGGCTTTGCAGCTGAGGACAATGCTCTCTCCCACTGTCAGCTCGGTCCTTTTAGGAGACAGGTCTATCTTGGTAGGCTCTGAAGAGACAAAAGGGATGTGTGGCATGGTGTGCTAGGCTAGGAATATAGAAAGCTGCCTTATATTGTTGGACCAGCAGATTGGCATTATCTACACTGAGTGGCAGTGGGTTTCAGCATGCTCCTGAAAACCAGTTTCTGGAAACTGCAGAGGGGCAGAGTGCAGCTGTGCTCAGGTTCTGTTTGCAGTCTTTCCAAAGGTATCTAGTTGGCCACTGTGAGACCAGAATGCTGGAATAGATGGGTCATTAACAGAATCTTTGTCCTTGCGTTGTCTTTGTTTTTATTATGTATTGTGTGTGTGTGTGTGTGTGTGTGTGTGTGTACAGTGGTACCTCGGGTCACAGACACTTCAGGTTACAGATGCATCAGGTTACAGACTCTGCTAACCCAGAAATAGTACCTCGGGTTAAGAACTTTGCTTCAGGATGAGAACAGAAATCGTGCAACGGTGGCAGGAGGCCCCATTAGCTGAAGTGGTGCTTCAGGTTAAGAACAGTTTCAGGTTAAGAACAGACCTCCGGAACGAATTAAGTTCTTAACCAGAGGTACCACTGTATACACACACACACACACACACACACACACACACACACACTACATAATAAAAACAAAGACAACACAAGGACAAACATTATGCTAATGGCCCATCTAGTACAGCATTCTGTTCTCACAGTGGCCAACTAGATTATACCTTTAAATATTATTTATTTATCAAATTATACCAGCCTGTACCCTTAGATCTCAAAATGTAAAATTACTCTCTCTCTCTAGTAATTTTACGTTTTGAGATCTAAGGGTACAGGGCGGTATAATTTGATAAATGAAGAATCTGAAAGTGGAGGGAAAGAGCTTTAAAAAAGAATGGGAAAAGTTTACAATTTATTTACAAGACCATTGTAAGCAGGTTAAAACACTAGCAGGATTCTAACCACACTTGTAAACTAAGGGAAAGTATGGACAGTTTGGAAGGATAAAACTTGGACAGTATTGATATGCAGTTGTAAATATTATCACTAGGACTCATGGAAGGGATGGGGATAAGTCAGGATATTAAGAGTAATCTCGATATTTGGATCTTGAATTATTTTTTGTTGTATGTGTGTGTATAAAATCTAAAAGTGTAACTGGGGAGAACCACCTTTATGCCACTTTGGGGTATATTATAGTGGGGGGAGTGGTATAGAAATATAAATAAATGTAACAAACAGCCACGTCTTACCTTTAACAAACACTGAAGCAACTATTTCTGCAGAACCAAATACATTTTCACCTCGGCATACATATCTTCCCTCATCGGATTTGGTGGAATTCAGGATTCTGAGGCTCCCATCTGGAAGAACAGTTATCCTGAAAATTATAAAAAAGGTTTTTATCCTGAAATAGCATATGCAGAATCATCTCAAATGCAGATAACTTCTGTTGAAGCAAGTAAAATTTTAAATTTTCTTGCTTTACTGTGGAGTCATCTTTCAAAGACCTCACAAATGGAATTACGGAGTGTCTCCCCCATGTTCCTTAAGAATGATGAAAATGCCAATTGTGTTTGCCAGTCTTTCAAATAAGGCCAAAATAAGCTCATTTTTATCCCCTTGCCTTCTGTAATACAGGAGGTCCAAACTCTCCAAAGAAGTGAAATAGTCTTTTAAAACTTAGAAGGGTAAATGTGCAAGGCTTTGTTTTTTGTGTTTTTTTGAAAACAGGATGTTTGTGTCTCAGTTTTGAAAAGTATAACTTTACCATCAAAAAGATGTTTTAATATTAAGCACCAACTGTTCAACTGGAATCTAATGGTGACCTTAGCAAATCAAATCTAAAAAAAGACAGTGGTACAAAGTAAAAGCAGATGGGGAAAGGAGAGGAAATTAATTGTATATAGCCAAAAGATGATTTATAGTACACTCTATGCCAGTGTAGCATGAAGATGAAAATGAGCTCTGGCTACTAATGCATATTATTTTCATTTATTATAGTTAGGCAGCACATTATCTAAATGAAGCCAGAGACACTAAAGGTGGAATTAAGCTGTATAAGAACCATGGGGTTACTCCTGAGAATTGCAGGCCCAACTGAGGTCCTGTCCCATCCCATAATATGTAGTGCAACTTATTCAGTATGCTGACTTTTATCATGTTGTGCGCTTCCTTGTCTATGCCAGCATTAGCCGATGACGTGGAGACAGAGATTTCACACAAAGGGTTGCTCCTCATGAGATCAAGGAGCTGAACAATAAAATAATAATAATAAAAAAATTTTTTATTTATATCCTGCCCTCCTCAGCCAAAGCCAGGCTCAGAGCTGCTCACAACAGTAAAATAACACAACATTCTAAAATCATTTCATTATAAAGTCAGTTCAAATCAAATTAATGGCAACCATTGGGCTAGAGTTCTGTGAGGATTACCAAAGGAGGGGGGTCAGGCTGTGACCTGGCCAAAGGCCTGGTGGAACAGCTCTGTCTTGCAGGCCCTGCGGAAAGATGTCAAGTCCCGCAGGGCCCTAGTTTCTTGTGACAGAGCGTTCCACCAGATTGGAGCCATAGCCGAAAAAGCCCTGGCTCTGGTTGAGGCCAGCCTAACCTCCAAGATGTTTTTGTTTGAAGACCGTAAGGTCCTCCGGGGACATACCAGGAGAGGCGGTCCCATAGGAAAAAATGCACCAGCAGAACCCATCTGATTGCTCCTGCTGTGACAACCTGCTGTGTCTGGTATCTCAGCTATGGCTGTATCTTGATTGGTGTAACCTGGCCACTGTGGTCCAGACATTGGAAAACTTGAGACTGGATTACTGCAATTGTTCTAGGTGGGCCTGCCCTTTGGCATGGCCCAGAAGCTCCAACGGGTGCAAAATGCAGTGGCTTAACTGTTGATGGGGGCAGATGGCTGACCATATGGGACACCTCTGGTGCCAAAGGCAAACATTGGTAGAGAAACATGTTTTTTGCTGAGCATTACAGAAGAACGTACACAAAAGGATTTACATTGGCAATGAATTTATTATTGATGCCAGAAATAGCCATTACTGTGAGTTGGAGTCCCTCCTTGCATGTACAGCAATAAAATAATATTATAAAAATGTGTTCACACACACTACATTATTTTGTAAGCTCTTTATATTTTGTAATCTGGAGCAGTTAAAACAAGAAATATAATTTAGGAATTCTGTTTATTTTAATTCCCAGTGCCTTCCAAAGCTTTGATAATTTAAAACATTTCCTAATGTCCCAAATATTTTTTGTGTTTGTACTTGATTTTCTTGTAACTTGAATCCACTGGTTCCAGAGCAGGAGAAAACAAGCTTGCTCCATCTTCCATGTGGCAGCCCTTTAGATATTTGAAGATGGCTATCATATCTCCTTTCAGTCTCCTCTTCTCTAGGCTAAACATATCCAACTCCCTCAACCACTCCTTATAAGGCTTGGTTTCCAGACCCTTGGTCATCCTCTGCATACGCTCCAGCTTATCAATATCCTCCTTAAATTGTGGTGCCCAGAACTGGACCCAGTACTCCAGGTGTGATCTGACCAAGGTAAAATAGAGCAGTACTATTACTTCGCTTGATGTGGACATTGTACTTCTGTTGATACAGCCTGGAAGAGCTTTGGCTTTTTTTGCTGCTGCATCACGCTGTTGACTCACATTAAGCTTGTGGTTTACTAAGGCCCCTAGATCATTTCCACATGTGCTACTGGCAAGCCAGATGTCCCCCTTCTCATATTTGTGCAGCTGCTTAATTCTTGACTAAGAGCAAAACCTTACATTTGTCCCTATTGAAATATATGAGACACCATTATCAAATAAGCCCACCTCCAGTCATCACCCACCTAATTGTAGAAGAGAGACTGTAACATTCAGGCAGTGGCTTGTGGGAGAAGATGATTCTTTAGATTACCTGGCAGGTAATCATTATGTCATCCGCATATAATGAAATTTCCCGCTCTGTCCCTCCTAACCCTTTCGTGGATTGATCACCTTCGATGAAGAATTAGGAGCTGTTTTCTTACAAAAACAAAACCTGTCCCGAAAGCTGCCACATCAAAGGAATATACTCTATGACCCTACAGAGGAAAAAATAAATTACAGCTTTGTTGTTGGGTGCAGTTCCCAAGATTTATTGGGTGGAGAAAGTCTCGTTGTCATGAAAAATGTGCAACCATTAACTTGGGATGTGAACACGGTCCCCGTTCTAAGCAATTCCACAGATAGGGTAGATAGGTGTCAGAGAAAATCTAGGGGCATGGAAAGGTCAGGCAGGCTGCACGCTGCATGTTGCATGTGGAAGTTGAAGGATGGATTGCAAGAGTACTAACTGCTGACAACCGAGTCCATTCCATCTAATCATGTTGCATACGTTTCCTTGTTGGGCTCCATTACTGTGCATTACAGTAATCTAACCTCAGGGTTATGAAAGCACGACCGACTGCTGCCAGGCTCAGAACTGTTGCAGGATTGAAGCAGAAACCCATAGCTCAATGGAAGAAGATATGCTTTGCATGCATAAGATGCTATGTTCAGTCTCCATTTAAATAATCTCAGGGACAGGGCTGAATGCCTCTGCAGAAATGCCTCAGGGAGCCATTGCCTGCCACGGCAGACAGCACTGAGCTGGAAAGAACGATGGCTCAACTCAATGGTTGCAATTACTTGTGTCTGGACAGGAAAAAACCTAGGTGAGCCTTGGTCTCATACACTCCTCCCCCGGTGTGGGCTTGAGGCATCCAGAAATCTTTGCTTTCATCATTTATTAGCCAGACAGACTGCAGTTAATCTAAACTATGGTTTGTTTGGCACAAGCCATCAAGTCACGGGTTATGAATGTGGCTCATTTAAGCAAAGTGTAGCTAAGATTAATGACAGTTTAGGGTTCTGACATAACATAAACTGTGTTTAAGTGAAATTTTTTAAAATGTAAGCTTCCAATCTTGGAGGACAAGTGAGAGGTGAGTGTGTGAGTGCTTGTCTGGAGTTTCCATAGACTAGGGTGGTCCAACTTTTCATACCAAGTGAGCTGCAAGAGTACTTCGACACTGATCCTGCCTTGTTGTGCAGGAGGGTGAGAGCCTGGCCAAAAATTGATGTCATCCCCCAGCCCTCATGCTGCCTTCCAAAGCCAGATAAGGGAGGCTTTGGGAAGGAGGCATGAGGCTCTGGCTGGGTCCTAGAGCCCTCCCACTTTGTTCCTAAAGCTGAGAAAGCGCTAGCTAGGCTCTGGGAAGGAGGCTGGGGGACTCTAGGACAATGTCAGCTTATCTAGCTTTGGGAAGGCAGTGCAAGAGTTGCAAGGGGAGGCATCAAATGTTGCTGAGGGCCACCAAAGAAGGAATCAAGGCTGAATGTGGCCCTCAGGCCACATGTTGTACTTCCCTGCCTTAGACCATACCCAGAAACATAGATTTGTGGCATAGTAAATATGCTATATCAATCCCTGCTATATCTGGCTGAAAGGATTAGATGAATAGTCTAAGGAAGCTTTGCCATGTTTCTTGACACACCATTACTTTAGAAAACAATGTTGAGAGCCAGTATGGTACAATGAAACTGCTACCTGCCCCCATCAATTATTAGATAACAATTCCCATCATCTCTTACCATTGGCTTTAGTGGCTGAGGCTGACAGGAGGTATAGACCAACAACACTGTAAGGCTACAGCTTCCCTATCCTTGTTTGGATATGGGAGATCAAAGTCTATATCTCCACATTGCCTTGGGCAAGCCATCGTGTCTCAGCCTAACCCACCTTACAGGTTATCATCAGAAGAAGGGAGATAGATCCAGTCATTCCTCCCATTTGGAAAAAGAGCAGGGTTGCAGTGCAGCAACTGCACAAATGAAATTAACAAAGGAAGAAACGACAAAGGCCTCTATGATTCCATGGGCAATTGACCTAGGACTCAACATAGATATGGCCTCTTTTGATAAATTGTGGGAAAACAATGAACTTCTTGGCATGCTATACTCTAAAAGAGAATCTACAAAAGATTATATATAGCTGGTACCTCACCCCTAGTAAACTTGTAAAAATGTATAAAAAGGGAACCAATTTATGTTGGAAATGCGAAGAGATTGAAGGGAAATTTATACACAAATGGTGGGGTTGTAAGAAAGCCAGAGTATTGGGAGATGATATACTCAGAACTAAAAAAAGATGTTAAGGGTCTCATTTCCCAAGAAACCAAAGATGTTCTTATTGAGTATAGTGGTACTTCTGGTTACGAACTTAATTCGTTCCGGAGGTCTGTTCTTAATCTGAAACTGTTCTTTTGTTAGTGCATTTATTAATTTCCAATAAAAAAACATCCAATTAACATATCAAATCATAATCCAATAAAAACACTACAGGCTGCTCCCACTGCTGCCGCACCGCCACCACACGATTTCTGTTCTCATCTTGAAGCAAAGTTCTTAACCCGAGGTACTATTTCTGGGTTAGTGGAGTCTGTAACATGAAGCATCTGTAACCTGAAGCGTCTGTAACCCAAGGTACCACTGTATAGTAGAGGGGGAAATACCCAAGAAAGTATTTAGTCTTTTCCTCTATCTAATAACAGCAGCCAGAATGATTTATGCCCAAAGGTGGAAGGACAAAATAGTCCTGCAAAAATAGACTGGCAGAATAAGCTTATAGACTATGTGGAGTTAGCAATGTTGACTGCAAAGATAAGAAATCAGGATGAGTCAGATATAAAAGAAGAATTGGAATATGTAAAGAAATATAACAATCAGATAAACTTCCAAGTGGGATTAGATATATGAGCAGCAGATAAAATAAGCAGAAGAGGGGTGGTAATTAAGGAGATGCATCTTAACAAAGACGAAAAAAGACCCCACAGAGGGAGGCATGAGGAAGTAGAAGATAAACGGTGAGAATTGTATAACTGATGTATTAAGATATGTAAAATGCATAAATATATAAATTAACAAATGGAAAAAGTGGAGAAAGGAACGTTTACAACATCCATTGCAAAACTACCCCCCAAAATTAGATTTACTTATTTGCTATATTCTGACATGCAGGAAAACGGCCAAAAACTATATGTACAGTATCTATTGCTTTTCTACAGTACTACAGAAGAAGTAATTTGTTTCCTGCTTTTTCCCTGTCAAAAAAAAATGTGCCAAGTTTACTTGCTGTTCAATAAAATATTAGGAAAAGCAACACCACATGTATTTGATTCAGAGAAAAGGATTGGATTACACAGATCAGTGGTTTCATCAACCTTGCTTTTTATCATATGATTTTGTTGTCAGCTGTAATAATAGTGTGAAAATGGAGAAATCAGCTGTTTTTCTCATGAGGATGTATCTTTTTTAAAAAAAATAGAGAACGTATTTACGCTGAAAGTATATGACATTTGGATGGCTCATCCACCAACTGTTCCTGTTTGCTCACAACTATATGGAAAGGCTGGTAAGGTGGAGGCAGGTCTAGCAGAGAGTCCCATAAAAGGAATTTGCCTGTATCTGGACAGGAATAATAATAATAATAATAATAATAATAATAATAATAATAATAATAATAATAATTCATTTATACCCCACCCATCTGGCTGGGTTTCCCCACCCATTCTGGACGGCTTCCAACAAAATATTAAAATACAGTAGTCCGTCAAACATTAAAAGCTTCCCTGAACAGGGCTGCCTTCAGATGTCTTCTAAAAGTCTGGTAGTTGTTTTTCTCTTTGACATCTGGTGGGAGGGTGTTCCACAGGGTGGGTGCCACTACCGAGAAGGCCCTCTGCCTGGTTCCCTGTAACTTGGCTTCTCACAGGGAGGGAACCGCCAGAAGGCCCTTGGCGCTGGATCTCAGTGTCTGGGCAAAATGATGGGGGTGGGGACGCTCCTTCAGGTATACTGGACCGAGGTTGTTTAGGACAGAATCAGGAAATAAATACGTAGCAGTGAATAACAGTATTCCCCCAAGTTTAAGCAGCTTTTCTCTGCTGCAGCTGTTGCAGTGGTGGTGCAGCCATTCGTCCACATTCAGAATGCCTCACTCTGAGGAAGGATCTCCCTGGGCCCTTCCACATAGCAAGGCAGTGAAGAGAGGGTAGAGGGGTGGCAAAAACTCTCAGCTCCCTGGGTGGCTGAAAGGTGACCAGAAGTGCTGGCAGCACTAGCAGAACTGGTAACCTCTGCCCAATCCTCCTCACTCCTGTGTTGGCTGGCTGGCATAATAGGCTTATTCCATCTCATGATTGTGCAGTTTTGGGACTCAATCCTTATTCCTCCTTTCTAGCCAGGGGACGTTGGCAAGCTAGCTGTGACTGAAGCATAGACTGATGTGGGGCAGTCGATCTGGCTCTCGGTTGGAGCATTTCAGCCACTAGTCTCCACCTATGCTCTACCTGTATATTTGTAAAAAAAACCCCAAAACCCTCAAATATTGGAAAACACCCTAAGCCTCCAGAGACTGTCTTCTAAGATAAACTGAACCTCTGTAACTTCTCAGTCCTTGGAGAATTGCAGTGAGCATAATGCTACAAGGGCAAGGCCAAAAACCAACAGCAACACAGATGCCAGATTTCGATTTGCATCTTCAATCTCTAAATGGGACAGTAAGAGGGTCCCCCCCCCAAGTAAAAGAGTCTTTAAATAAAGTGGGAGCACTGGAGGAAAGGATTTCTAGAAGTCTCCCACAGGGGTACAGGATGTTGGAAGGCAAACCATACTGGCAGCCCAGAGCGAGGTGGGATTAAGATGGTTAAGAATTTCAGCAAGAGGACATTATGTGCAGGGTGCCTAAGAGACAGTCATGGAGAGAAACTTCATGTAGAACACACCTTCTCAAAGAAAGAAAGCTTCCGGATTTATTTTTCGGACTACCAACCCTTGCTTGTGGTGGTACCAACTAATGTGACCCTATACATCTAAAATGTTTTCAGTTAAAAGGTTTATACATTGGTTTAAATGTTGAAAGGTTTATACAGTGCTATTTTTCTACAAAACAGGTGCTGGAACTCACCACAAACACCTCCCTTATTTTCTTATAATGGCCCCCTGAGAAGGGCCGGAAGTGACCTCTGGCAAGTTCCAGCTGAAAAAAAAAGCCCTGGGTTTAGAAGATTCTGTTTCTGTTCACTGCAAACTATGCCTCAGACATAACTTGGTGAACCACCCTGCATTTTAGTCATTCAGGTCACAATCCAAAGGCATTTACTTGTGAGTTAGCCCAGCTGTGTACAGTGCAACTTCCACTTCCATGGAAACACACATTGGACTGTGCTGTTAAGTGCTAACATGGGACGCGGGTGGTGCTGTGGTCTAAACCACTGAGCCTCTTGGGCTTGCTCATCAGAAGGTCAGCATTTCGAATCTGCTCAATGGGGTGAGCTCCCGTTGCCAGCTCCTGCCAACCTAACAGTTCGAAAGCACACCAGTGCAAGTAGATAAATAGGTACCCCTGTGGCAGGAAGGTAAACGGCGTTTCCATGCACTCTGGTTTCCGTCATGGTGTCCTGTTGCACCAAAAGCAGTTTAGTCATGTTGGCCACATGACCAGAAAGCTGTCTGTGGACAAACGCCGGCTCCCTCGGCCAGAAAATAGAGATGAGCGCCGCAACCCCATAGTCGCCTTTGGCTGGACTTAACTGTCCAGGGGTCCTTTACCTTTTACCTAATTGTTAAATACATGCATACTTTTTTTAAAAAAAAGAAAAACACAACAATCTTGAATCTCATAGTTTCTTAGAAGAGAAGCTGAAATGATAATGTGGGATTCATGTAGAACAGCATTTTTTTAAAGGAGAGTAACAGATGATAAAAAGCTTTGCATCAATCCAGAATTAGCAAGTAGGCTAAAGGGGGAAAGTAGCTTAAATAGTTCAGTTTCCTATTTCCTACTTTTCTCAGTTGACATCATCACTGCGGGTATGAAATTGGTTTGTGCTGCATGCTGGCAACGGGGGCTTTTGAGATGCAAAGCAGGTTGGGAAGTTGCATTGACTCATTTACCCTGTGGCCTTTCGCAGTGTTCTGATCTGAGCAATCTGTCATTTCACATTAGCCCAGATACGGAACCTGTCAATATTCTTTAATGTAGATTATGCGGAAGGAAGACAAGTATTTGTAAATAGTTGGGACCTTTATTTCTCCTTGAGCATCTTGTGAGTTCTCGAGCTCTTTCCCTGTTTTTCATAATAGACTTCTAAGCCTCTAAGTCTGAGAGGAGCTAGGGGCGAGTTATTGCATTGCTGAAAGTTCTTGGGCAAACAGGATACCGACTCGACCCTATATGAAACCTTTGAGAGCCTCACTCCTTATTGAAATTTGTTATTTTTAATATTGTCCATCTAATTTAAAGGTACTCGATTGTGGTTAAATCCCAGAGCTCAAAACGAAATTGGATCTCTCACTCAGCTGATTTCCCCCTTTGTATTTAAAATGGATTATCTCCAAATGCAGTGCCGTTAAGGTGATTGGAAAGCTAAGAGTAAAATACCAAGGCTCAAGCCATTCCCAGCTTTCAGCCAAACAGAGGGTTGTGCTTGTGCTAAAAGGGTTGGGTTCCATATCACTAGCTTTAAATCCATGCAGAAAACACAGGACATATGAGCCACTACCAGTTTTTAAACAGCTATATATAAGGACTCTGAAATGAGTACTAAAGCCCTTACACTGCTTGCTACTAAAGCACAGGTGGTTGTGGTCACCTTGCAGCAAATGGCAGAATTGTGACACCTGTGGGCAGGGGTGCCATAGGGGGGAGCATGGGCTGAGTCCCCCCCCCCATTTTCAAGGAGGAGGCTGGCTCCTTCAATATTCTGTGGACTGTGGTGGGCCACGTTGGGCCTTCTTGTGGCGATGGCAAGCCCCATCAGGCCTCCTCCCGCCACATGGCATCACATGTGTACAGAAGGTGGAACCCAATGTGTGTGGCTGTGGGTAGAGTAGGAAGGTCCATGGTTCTGGCTGTGGCACAAAATGGGAACCTCTGGACCTCCAGATCCTGCTGGACTACAACTTGAGCATTGTCATTGGTCAGAAAGGATGGTAGCTAGAGTCAAACAACATCTCAAGGGCCACAGGTTCTCCATCTCTTGGATCATTTCCCCACATTGTTCCATGTTTGATGGACTAAAGACAAGACTGTGCCAAGGAAGGGGGCTCTGAGGTGTGAGCCCAGGGCACCACACCACCCTCCGCTGCTAACTTTCATGCTGTAAACATGTGGTGACCCCCAGGTTAATCACTCCATGTTCAGGAACATGAAACCAGCAGAGGTATTGGTGGAGGTAATGGTGGCGAGCAATCGTCAGTGGGAACAGTCAACATGATGTTTGTAAAATGCAAGCCCAGCCCACGGATAAGTGTGTTGCTCTTGAGAGGGGTATGTATGGGAAATATGCAATGGTAGCTTGCAGTGTTCCTTCAGAGGAACCCCATCAAGAGGAGGCAATCTCCTTTCCATCCGCTTATCTGGGTCTTATCTGGATTGAGCTTGAATATGCAAATCCCCAAATAGTTTACATAAAACACAGTAAGATAATTTTAAAAAGAAAAATAAACATTCAAAAAAACTACAAAGAAAGACATCGGTGAATTTAGGAGTACTGCAAATATGGTTTCATGGAAGCATGCAACAGTGAGCAGTTTTGGAACCAAACTAATCCAGAATCTAAATTCTGCTCTGGTATCCATTTCTATTAATTTTACAACAAGCTCTATAACATGTACATTTAGAAGTGGATGGGATATTTAATATTTATTTCCCTTGAAATCAATCTCCAGGATTATTCATTAGATTTGGAGAACAATAGATCTCGGACCAAATACTCATTATCCTTCCCCCGTTGTAAATCTCTTTTTTGGGTTCATGAATGACAGAAGAAGAAAATTAGGTCCTTCTCAGAAAACTCTATGAAAAACACCAGTGCATTCTGAGGATGTTGCAACAACAGCCTCTCCCACTGCACACCCAATAGCTAAGTGAGAAAAGGAAACATTTTAGCTGGTTTTAAAGATTCAATTAGGTTCTTGAACCTAATTCTTGAAAAGACGTTAGAATAAACTAGCCCCCTGTTCACACTATGCAAGTATCAAAGGGCCAAAATGGAAATGGAAATCTGCCTTCTAGATATTGGATATGACTTTAGTTAAGTGGTAGAGCAACTGCTTTGCATGCATCCACAGCATCTCCAGGGAGGGCAGAGAGAGAGCCCTGTCTGAAATTCTGGATAGCCACTGCCAGTCAGCATAGATGATACTGAGCTACATAGACCAATGGTCAAATATACACTGATGGGCAGCAGTTCTCCAAGGTTTCAGACAGGGGTCCTTCCCACCCTTACCTGGAGATGCTAATGATCAAACCTGGAATGTTCGGCAATCAAGGCACATGTTCAACCACTGAGCTATAACCCTTCCCCAATAAAAGCATATGAATAGCAGTAGGCTGGGTACCACTTGCTGGGGAAAGCCACTTCCGAGCTGGAGAGGAGGTGGGGTTGTGGGCTTCATGCCCTCCCCCCACGTGTGCGGGGGCTGGCTTGCAGCCCCCGCGAGATCGGGGAATCCTCGGAATCAGCTGGCCCGGGAGCCATGGCGCATGCTATTTAGGGCTGGCGCGGCCGAGGATTTCCCTCTTTCTCCATCACCTTCCCCCATATCGAAGGGTAGTCCGGTAAAGGATTCCGGGGGGCATTGCCCTGTCCGAAGCCTATGGAGGTATGGGCCTAAGGCATGCCCCCGAGCGGTGACCCCGGGGGAGCTCCTAGTTGACGTGCCTCAGCAGGACCCCCCCTGCTGGTGGTTAACCCTTGTCAGTCTTCAAGCAATCAGGCTGAAGCCGGTTAGACGATAGGACCAATGTCTAAGCCAATACCGCTCAATTCCTGTAATCAATAAAGTTGTGGCCTATTTTCACCCATTAACCTAAAATACTGGTGTCCTGTGTCTTTATTTCCGAGGGGGAGGCAGGAACTCGCCACGCAATAAAGGTGTCAAAATAGTGTTATCATTGTGTTCTTCTTGTGAGAAACAAGATGCTGTGGGAACAGGATACTGGACTTTAGATGGACCTTTGGTTTTATCCAATAGAGCTCATAAGAAGGGCCTTGCTGGATGAGGCCAAAGGCCCATCTAGTCCAACATCCTGTTCTTACGGAGCACAACCAGTCGCCTAGGGGATGCCCATAAACAAGACCTGAAGGCATACTCCGCAAGTGACCTAGAACAACCAGGACATCCTACTTTTCCTGTGAGAGCATGGCAGCCATTTTTGTGTGCCGTGATATTGCCTAATTTAATGCTAAGATCTCACCCCCCAAAAGCCCTTGGGGGGGGCCACGATCTCATGTGGTGCCCTAAAGCACATGGTTTTGGATGGCATGAGTGTATGGCCCTGAAAAAGCATGTCTTTAGGGGTCTGTGATATCACACGGCCAACGTGACTCGTACAGGAGCCTGGACAGGATGACACATATTCCAGTTTGGGGATTCAGTATGTTGGAGGGTATGTGAATGCAACAGCTCTCCTCATACCTTGTTCTTTTGCAAGTTGGTTCTTAAAAGCTTCATGTGGTGTAATTTGGCATACCCCATTTAATTCTATGGAGGTTTGCACCTGAAGATTGGGCCCAAAGTGTCATAAATCTGAAGGTCAAACTCTGCCTCAAGTGCTATATCATTGACCTTGAGTGAGACATAATGAACTATTTCCATACTTCTGTGAAGCACAACAAATTTTAATTCCAGTGAATGCGGTGAGAGTCTTGTTAACACTAAGGTTGCTAATTGACTATTTACAGGGAAAGTTTCTCTGTGCTTGGGGCAACGATTGCAGAGCTAAATCATCTTTATTATTAACGTGAGCCTTGTAATATTGTCTGTTCAGATGGAACCTTCTTCTTTGCATGGGTCCTTGATTTAAAGAAACACTATTGGAATATTAACTACTGCGAACCTACTCTGATGATTGTCTCAATATTCCCTTTGTTGGAAGGTTGCATTTCCTGTGATTTTATAAAGGTATATAAACTTTTCCCCATGTTTGCCTATTTATATGCTTAGAATCATTAAGTAGCATGGCTAATGTTAACTTGAGATGGCTGAGCCTGTTTGAACTTGTAATTTTATCACCATTTACCAAAAGCCGCTATACAGTATACCCTTGGCTGGACATTCACCGTTTTTCTGAGTTCCTTTAACTATATTAGATTTTTATTGTTGTAGTTTTAAAAAAAGTAGTTTCGAACTTCTACAGGTGGCTAGCTAGTGTGCTGGCCTCTCAACACCACACCATCTCCCCCCTCTGGGTGACAACAACTTGGCTCCACATCAGAACAATAACAGATACGGTCCGTTTCTAGCATTCTCACCAAAAGGAGAGGTCAGTATGTATGTATATGAAGTAAGACTGGAAAAAAGTGCTTTTGACTAGTGATGATTGGTCATTCCCTTAGAAATGGGAGGGGAAATAGCTACAATTTCCATGTTCACCCCAGGACAGGAACAGAAATCACCTAAGCAAATATGAGTGGCATTCACTATCATTCTTTTTTTTCGTTTTTAGCCCATAAATAATCACATAATTTTCTGCATTGCTTTTGCCATTTCCCTTCCACTGAAATGCACTGAAATAATCAACAATGATTTGTGCTAGTTTGGGCCATTGTGGATGGGGAGACAAATAACGTAGAGTTTAGTGGAAGCCGAAGTGTAGTAGAATGGAAACAGCGTCGATTGTGGCAAACACAGAATGAGATAGAAATTGCTGCCTCCTTGCATCCTTGTTCCCTTATTGTGGTAATTGCCCCCCTAAAAGCCCTACCCCTGACATAACTCCCAGAAGGGCAACTAGCTGGTCATATACTTATATAAGAGAGGAACAGTGTGAATTGCTACTGAAGAGACAGCTTGGGGGTGGGTGGGTTGGGACTTATTAGTGAGTCCGAAAATGCTAATTTCTTGGGTTGGGCCTTATTAGTGAGTCTTAAAATGCTAATTTCTTTAATATGGTTTAGGGAAATGGCTCTAATATTTAAACTAATGGTTAGTAGCAGAGGTGGCTAGTGCCCACTGAGTGCCCTACCACTGTGACTAGTAAGGCAGAAGGTAGGCAAACCAACAGTACTGTTATTTTTATTTTATTTATATACCGCTCAACATGCCAAAATGGTACTAAGTGGTACAATGGCATCTAAGTGGTGGAGCCAAAGAGGCAGAGCCATTTCCTGGCAGGAAGGAAGGCAATTGGGGGCTGGTTGAAGCCAGACTGAAGTCACTGGGGCAGTGGTTAAAGGTGCCATTGGTTAAAGGTAAAGGTAAATGGACCCCTGACCATTAGGTCTAGTCGTGGACGACTCTGGGGTTGTGGCACTCATCTCGCTTTACTGGCCGAGGGAGCCGGCGTACAGCTTCCGGGTCATGTGGCTAGCATGACTAAGCCACTTCTGGTGAACCAGAGCAGCGCACAGAAATGCTGTTTACCTTCCCGCTGGTGTGGTACCTATTTATCTACTTGCACTTTGATGTGCTTTCAAACTGCTAGGTTGGCAGGAGCAGGGACCAAGCAATGGGAGCTCACCCCGTTGCGGGGATTCGAACCGCCAACCTTTTGATTGGCAAGTCCTAGGCTCTGTGGTTTAACCCACAGCGCCACCCGCGTCTAACAACCACTTCAGCACGTTTTCCCAGGATCGCACCTTCTGCATGTGAAGTAGTTACTCTGCTACTGACCCACAGCCATTCCCTGTGTTTTACTTTGTGTGCAACACTTTGTATTTCAAATATTTATTTATAGTGGAGAACACGGCTGACATGATAAATAAATAAATCAAATGGATCCTGAAAGCATCAATACAAGCTATTTTTGTCTTCTCCTGTTTCTGCCATTGCTGATTTTGTCCAGTTTCCAAATCGACCCCCAAAACACTTGCCGCTGCATGCACACACTTGATATTCAAACCACAAGTTAATAATCAGACAGATAGTTTCTTCTATGTTTAATATTTTATGAGTGGGCTATAAATAACTACTTGAAATTATATTGCAAAATCACCAGCTTACTCGTGTTTCCTGTAATGTCCAGTTTGACCTTGGTTATTTAGATACCTGGAGAAAGGAGGGGTGGTGGCGGCGGAAAGCTAAGCTGTCAATCACATGGAGATGCCACTTTGCTTGCTGCTACAGAAAAGACAGTAGTCTTGTCAAAAGCAAAAAATAAAAGGTAAAATAAAAAGGGGATTAGGCCAATAATATACTAGAATCTCATTAAACCCTTGACTCTAGTTTTTGCTCTGTCGAGTTCATTTAGAATTCTGGGAAGAGAATTGAGTTATCATGTGCTATGATTGGCAAAATGGGCAAAGGAACATCTATCTCTTTTTGCTAACACTACAAGATGAATTATGGGTCTGCAACTGGGAACAGGCAGTTAAAAAGACAGTCGTGTCCTTTCCGGAGAACTTTATTACTGTTAATATTAGGGGGTGAAAAGGGCATTAGTTCCTACCGGCACGTTATCTATTGATTAGGAAATGTCTGGACCTTGCAAGCTACGGTTTACCATGCAGGGGCTCTCGTTCTGTAGCTATAACTTCAGAAGTTCTGACGGTGAGTCTTAATGACAAGTTACCCTGGAAAGTGATATCCTCTCGTTAAACGTGACATATCCTGCAGCAACATCCCCGGGTACAAAAGCGCAGAGGTGAAATTGCACTGGTATACAAAACGTTACGGACGAAAGTCCTTCAAAAGTACAGGGTAGGGCTTCAAGGTAAAAAAATTAAATTGCACAATGCAATTTTCTAGAAAGGCAGAGGGAGCTTGCAGAACCGGACTTCCGTTGCAATCAATCAATCAATCAATCAATAAATAAATAAATAAATAAATAAATAAATAAATAAATGCATTAAAAGAAATCCATTCGGTGCTGTCAGATTGCTAACAGAAAACTCCTTGCAACCCCTTGAGGTTTTGAAAACTGGTTCAGAATCCTTTGATGTTGCCCCCCTCCCTTGTAAGCCAATAGAGCACTGTTCTCGGGCACCCACTACCCTCTCTGCCTTCTTACTTACAAGCAGTTGAGTGGGTATCTGTCCTGCATGCTTTAGCTGAGTTTCCTGCATTGCAGGGGGTTGGACTAGATGACCCTTGGGATCCCTTCCAACTCTACACTTCTATGCGTCTATAGTCCAGTGGGTGACCCTGGCATTCAGCTTCCTCCTCCTCCTCAGTGTTGCCTTTATGGGGACAAAACTAAAATTTGTTGCTCTGTTTAAATATATATATATGAGTCCACTAGCACCTTAGAGACCAACTACGTTTGTTCTTGGTACGGTGGTACCTCAGGTTAAGAACTTAATTTGTTCTGGAGGTTCGTTCTTAACCTGAAACTGTTCTTAACCTGAGATGCCACTTTAGCTAATGGGGCCTCCCACTGCCACTACACGATTTCTGTTCTCATCCTGAAGCAAAGTTCTTAACCCGAGGTATTATTTCTGGGTTAGCAGAGTCTGTAACCTGAACATAGCTATCAACTTTTCCCTTTTCTTGCGAGGAATCCTATTCGGAAAAAGGGAATTTCCCTTAAAAGAAGGGAAACTTTGACAGCTATGAACCTGAAGCGCCTGTAACCTAAGTGTCTGTAACCTGAGGTACCACTGTATAAGCTTTCGTGTGCATGCACACTTCTTCAGATATCCGAAGATATTCTTCAGGCAAGGAAGCCTTGCTTGGCTTGATGGGAAACGAGATTATGAAGACAGATCAAAGATTATTCATGTACACCAGAGTTGCAGCGAGGGCTTTGTTGGCCCAAAAATGGAAATCACAAGAAACCCCTACTATTGCGGAGTGGCAGGTGAAGATGATGGATTTTGCTGAGTTAGCCAAACTGACTTGCAGGATCCGAGACTAGGACGATCAGAAATTTCAGAAAGACTGGAGTAAATTTATTGTCTACTTAAATGATAACTGTAAAAACTCAAAGACACAAGCAGGACTGAAGTAAATCCTACAATGCAGATAAATTGTAAAGAGTTAGAATGCGCGATTGGATATGATATGGGATACCAGTTGAAGGGAAGGAGGGAAGTCGTAAGCTCGGAGGAGCAAAAAAGGTTTGCATGTTGATTCATATGTTGTTTGAAAAAGTGTGTAAGGAAAATAATAAAAATTTATAAAGAAAAGTAGTAGTAGTAGTAGTAGTAGAAGAAGAAGAAGAAGAAGAAGAAGAAGAAGAAGAAGAAGAAGATATTCTTCAGATATCTGAAGAAGTGTGCATGCACACGAAAGCTTATTCCAAGAACAAACTTAGTTGGTCTCTAAGGTGCTCCTGGACAATTTAATTTTTATTATTTATATTTCGACTGCATCAGACCAACACGGCTACTTGCCCTGTCTGTCATTGGCTCTAGCGCCACCTACTGTTGAGCTCCCTGCTTTCCACCCTACCAGTCCAGTGAGCAACAGCCACCACTGTCTCTTCCTCTGTTCCATTCAGTGGAAACTAGACAAAAGCTCAGGGAGGCTTCAAGAGGCATGTCTCCACCCCAAGGTAGTCTGGGGTTTCCAAAAGCTGCTGGGCAAGATGATCTGGGGAGACAAGAAGGCAAAGGTGGGTGAGAGGCCTTGTGAGAGGGAGGAGACAATCACCACCGGTTGTCTCTCCCCTGAAGAACAGATGCCTCTCCAAGCCACTGCCTGTTGTCTTGCCTTCCAGAAGAGGTGCTGATCTTCAGACTTGCTCTCTTATGGAAAGTGTCAGGAGATCTTGCTTAGACTTTGGTTCTGTTCTTAAAACTTTGGTTCAGCAGAAACTTATACTCCTGCGTAAGATCTGGGATCACAAGAAAGCAGATCTTGATCTCTCTCTCTCAGTTATGTGGTACCCGAGTTAAGAACTTAATTCATTCTGGAGGTCTGTTCTTAACCTGAAATTGTTCTTAACCTGAGGTACCACTTTAACTAATGGGGTCTCCCGCTGCGGCCGCGCCGCTGCCGCGCAATTTCTGTTCTCATCCTAAAGCAAAGTTCTTAACCCGAGGTACTATTTCTGGGTTAGCGGAGTCTGTAACCTGAAGCGTCTGTAATTTGAAGCGTCTGTAACCCGAGGTACCACTGTAATTGCTAGCAGTCATAAAAATTATTGCAGCAGTGTTATCTCACACCAGCACCTCAGAGCTGAAAGTGGCCAGTCCATTAATTGGGAACATACTCTTCAGCTGTGCTGTCATGGGTTCAGCACCAGATTCAAGAGTTCTGGAAGGTTATAACTGAGATACTTTCTAATTGGCTAAGGAGAGAGAAGCAGGTTGCTCTGCAAGAGGTTATGAGACACCTACCTCACAGTACTGGCAGGTATTAGGAATGCATCATAACTCAGAGGAGGAATGGACACAGAAGCAGCAGCAAACTTTGCATTTGGTTCTAGTTCTGCCCATAAAACTATGAGGGTGATAAACTTGTTCATATCCCATAATCCCCTGCCCTTCACACTCACTGTATTTATGAATAAACTATAACTTGATATTAGAAGGTGACAGACTCATAGATGAGTGTTTATGATAATCACCGAGTTATTATCATACCTTTCAGACACTGAAGTAAACACTACAGTATCTAAGAGGGAAAACAGCAACACACAGCCAAGCCCACCCCCAGATCACCATAACTGCAGCTTGCAATTCTGAAGGTCAGTGACATATAAAAGAAAGCTTGTTCTCAGTCACAAAAGAAGAGTTAATAACACAGCAAAGCACACTGGGCAGTAGAACATCGCAGTAAAGTGGCTTTAAAGAGGGGCAATCTTTACATGCAGCCTGCAAAAAACCACGGTAAACCACACAGCAATAAATAACATTTGATTTTAAAGAGGAAAAAAGAAATCCGAAAAACATTGTCCAGGACCACATTACTGGTACAAGTTGCCTCATATATGTTTTATGTGCTTGTAAGCCTGCTTTTTTTAGAAGGCGAGAGAGAGAGAGAAATTAGCAACATGCCTCAAAAATAGAACACAAGGAAAGGGTTGCTTGCCATGAATGGAAATCCTACATGGAAGACTTTTCTCAAGATCTGGGGTTTCCAGTCAGCTAGAATTAGGAAGAATGGGGAAGACATTTGAATTGGTTCATATTTAAAAGCAAGCTTAACATACTTTGCAGTTTTTGAAACAATATGCAAGGTAGACATAGAAAAAGACCTATTCGCTCACTGCCGCTGAGATCCGTGATTTTCAAAGTCTGATCCTAAGAGGATCACAGGTTGGGGTTTCTTGTGGAGAGACTGGTAATGGTAGTTGAGCTTCTCTAAAACAAAAACAGAAAAATCCGCTACAGATTCAGGGCAGTTTTGGTGTAATTTCACAACCTGGATGGTCGTCCTCAAAAACTGTCCTCATTTGCGTGTCGAGGTCCCCAGGGCCACCCCAATAACTCACACATCACACAGAATTTTTTGTTTAAGATTTTTGGCATAATTTTGGCCACAACTTTATTGAAATACAAATTTGTGAGTGGTTGCTTAGGCATTAGTTGAGACAATCTGCCCCCACCATGGGGGGTAGACTGACATTCCGCATGATGCGAAAGTCAGAATAGGGGAATACACTTGGGGGTTACGCGGAGCAGGGAACCTGCCCTCACCCCAAATGCAACCAGGAGCTCATTGCTATGGCCCGAGCCCCCTTGACAGAGTGGACAAGCAATAGTTAGCCCCCAATTCCTTTAACGGAATCCCTTGCAGCAGCAGCATTAGAGGGGCAAGCACTCAACCTACCAAGGGCAAGCACTCAACCACTTCCCCTCAACCAACCAAACCATAAACCAATGCCTAACCGCAACCTTACAAGTTGTGACAATTTGCTACGCAGTAGGCAAAAACCAAATGGCCCCAGCCAATCAGCCAGATGGACAAAATTCCTACCGGGCCCCTGCCCCAAGAGCAGATGACCCCATGACAGGCATAGCAAGGTCAAGCGAACAACCCTAATTCTAGGGGGGGGGGGACGGGCAATCAGATGCACGGTCGAAAAGAGGAAGCCCTAGCCTCGTGCAAGGAGTTTTAGCATTTCTGGCTGTCAATCAACAAATGGCAACATTAACTTCTTCCCAACAACAAGGGAAGCCCCAATCACATCAGTGGCCAACGAACAATTAGCCCGCCCCCAACTTTGGAGTGTCCTGGCGGCCCCCACTGCAACACGTGCTCTCCATGAAGAAGAACACGCTTTATCGAAGGAACACACAGGAATGTTCCTGGGAATCTTCCACAATGTGTATGGAGCCATCTTTTCCTTCCTGTCAAGGGCAGTAGTGTAATCTGTGGGGGAGGACACAAACTGGTAGTGGGTGGAGTCAGAGCCAGTGGTGGGTGGAGCCAGAAACTAAAGTGTTCTGGATTAACCAGAATGCCTCCCCCTGAGTCAGGTTTCATTATGACTACCTAAAATTAGAATTCTCAATCCTATGCAGGTTTATTTAGAATTAAACCCAGCTGGGTTTCATGGGGTTACTTTCAAATAAGTATACAGAAGATTGATTTCTCTCTTTTTTTTTATCGCAACAGACTAATATAGCAATTGCTCTGAAAAGCAAGCGAAAGTAATTCCCTCCTGACTTGTGTGCACATTCATTTGTACACACACACACACACACACACACACAGCAGAAGCCTACCTATCAATATACCACAATATTGTACTAGATTTGATTCACACCACTGGTGTGGTGTGACACAGCGGAGGACATCATTGTACATGATCCCACCATTTACGCACACACGTGGTTCTGCTCCCCCATGATTCACCCATGAAAACAGTGGGAAAGAACTGCATGAGGGAAAACTGCTCTGAATTTCATCACATGGCACTATCTATGAAAAGAGTGGAGGAATTGCAGGTCAAAACTCCCATAATTATCTGTGTTAATAGGGTTTGGAACAGATTTCTTTCCTGGAAGCAAGTAAAGCAGAGATGAGAGTTAAACGTCTGCTAGATTCCCAGAAGTGGCTTTAACGTTGTGGGAAATATTACATGAAACATGGAAATCATTAGGCAAGGCAATATCGGGGGAAATTGAATCCAGTAGAGTCTGGATGCACCCTCTGTCTAACAGTAGGGCTGGCCCTTCTCAAAACAGATTTCCGTCTCCATGGCAAGCTGGTTTTGAAACTTAGGGGAGCTTCTAAAGCTGTTTCTGATCGATAAGGTCAAGTGCTCAAAGACTAAGCAAAAAAAGCAAAGCTCAGTTGGCTAACACAAATCCTTTGCAAGTGCCAGAGCTGCTTTAGGAGCCCAACCATAACAAATAAGTAAATGAGCAGGAAATATGGTAATTCAGAATAAGTAGGAAAATGCCATTGCATTGAAACAGAGATCAAGTTAATGACCATTGATTAAAGACATAGAAAAACAAAAGTGCTCTCTCTGCTTCCCTAACGAGAAAAGATGTACCACCAAAAGACAAAGAAGCCTAGCTTGAATTCTTATCATCACTATACAAATTATTTGCTCATGGTAGCTTCTGAAGCAGAGGACAAGACGCTTCTGGAATTAAGATAAATGTGGAAAAATCTATTGGTCCAGATGAAAGAATTGGTTACTCCGACACAATGGCAAAAAGTAAAGCAATGTAACCTACTTGCATCTAATAAATTGCAAGCAGTAATGAACCAAGGACCAAAGCTTATGGGATGATCAGGCAATATATCTGACATCATCATTACCTAGAAACTATTCATTACGATACCGCTGAGCCAAGGCATCAAGAAAAGATCATAAATCTAGACGGCCCAAGGTGATGATGCGATCTCATTGGCATCAAGCACTTTGTGAAAATTCAGAGCGAGACAAAGGCAGTGATTCAAAACTGTGTATGTGACCTGAAGAAGATATAAGGAGTTGAGAAAACATAGCTGGGCTGAAATATGGTCCGCTTTATTTAGCATACATGATATCCATATGGGAACCTTGGAAGCTGCCATATTTTGGAGTCGGGCCATTGACCCATCTAGCTAGAAGTGGCTCTCCAGAGTTTCAGATTGGGGTATCTCAGAGCCCTATCAGGAGATGCCAAGGAGTGAATCTGGGGCCTTCTGTGCTCCATTGCTAGTTGGACTTTATAGATAAGGGTGCTGCAGGGAGGTTATTACATCAAGGAGAAACAGGGAGGTGATCTCAAATAGCTATAGAGTCTGAGGGTACAGTACTGCTATGTCAGCATGCATGCCTGTGCATGGAGAGGTGGTTGTGGCATTTATCAGCCAGGTCCCTGCAGAGACAAATGCCTACATGCTTCACCGCAGACCCATTATCCCAATAAGTCCTTTGGGCTTTTGCAGTGGATGAGCCAGCAGTGTTGGACTGTACTTTGGGGCCTGCTGACAGAGGTTCGCTGCAGCAAAAGTGGGAATTCGGCTGTAGAAAAACCCAACAGGGATGGGGAAGATAAAGGGTTCTGCTTGCTTGCTCTGCAGCTCGCTCCACACACTGGGAGCTTACATTCTCAAATTCAACACAGGGGAAGAGGAGGGAATATGGAAGTAGGAAACAGGTTCTTTCAGTGTCGCATGCTTTAGTTCAGTTACTAGGCTCAGTGGACAGCAGTAACTCACTAAGTGGGGTTGAGTCAGTGCATTAGATTCCTGGCAGGTGTAACTGTGGCTTATCTGAGGAGAAGGCAAGAGTGCCAGCTTGGCCCTGTGACTGTGGGTGTCTGGGGCTGTGGGTGCCGTGCAGAATGCAAAGCCCTGGTGCTGAAATTTGTGGGTGCCCAGCTTCCTCATGGGGAATTTGGTGGGTGCTTGGGCACCCAGGACCCCAGGGAGTCGGCACCTATGGGAGGAGGACAGTGCAGTCCAAACACACAGGTGGAGTCAATCCGGCATTCCTGGCAATGAGTTTGCACCATGCTGACCTTCCCACCAGCTTATTACTCCCCTCTCCTTTCCCGTAAACAACTAGGAAGCTAGTGCAGCAGTTCCATTCCACCCAGCAAGATGGGGAAACCCATTGTCTCATGAATCCTCCCAAATTCCTGAATGAAAGCACAAGCATTCAACAGAAGTGGAAAGCTGCATCTCGCTCTCTTTAAAAATTCAGAATAAATCAGAAGAGGAGATTAGCCATCTGGACATCTAAAAGAGGGCTCTGAATGCTCTCAGGTTGTCATGTCCCTGCACATCCATTGCTGGCAGCCATTCCACACAGAGGAAATCTAAATCTGACTGTTGAGCAATCAACCGGACAGCCGATGATTGATGGGAGTGGAACCTACCCATTATTAATCTGCAGGTATCTAATTGCTTAGTTCACTCAAGTAGCACTTTGTGCCGAGAATACTGTGCCAGACATTTTCTTCATTGCCTGCAAAAGCTATTCACATTTAAGTGGCATGTGGGCACTGCCACCTGTGTGGGAAAATTGGGATGGCGATGAAGTGACTTATGGTTTAGTGCAATGGCCTCCCTCACCCCATCTCTTCTTCTGCCTTTTTTTTTTAAAGCTATTCTCAGATTTACTGTAAAGGTTAAATAAGATTGTGAAGTATTACAAGTGACCGGCAGTTCTCTCGTCTCGTGCTGTGGTCTTATTATGCTCCTGAAGCTAAGCAGGCCTTGGTTGGGATGGACATTTGGAAATGAGATATTCTGGGAAGTATCTGTGTTGAGGCTGAAGTCTCAGGTCCTTCGCTAAAAGGGGCAGTGCCAGGGCAGAAACAGCTGTCATTCCGGTTAACAACCAAACTAGATGTGATCTGTAGATCACACTAGATAGAGTGCTTTTTTCCAGCCAGGGCTGGTGTGCCAGCCTTAACCATACTTGATAACAAGGGAAAGCTGGGCAACAGTGGTTCTGTTCTTGGCAGTCTCTAGATTGGAATATTGCAATGCAAGCTAAGTGGGGCTACCTTTGAGGTTAGTTCAGAAATAATAATAATAATAATAATAATAATAATAATAATAATAATATCCCGACCATCTGGCTGGGTTTCCCCAGCCACTTTGGGTGTCTCACAGCACGTATAAAAACATAGTAAAACACCAAACATTAAAAATGTCCCGCTACAGGGCTGCCGTCAGAAGTCTTTTAAAACCATGCCTTTGGTTCTGGAGGTCCTGGGCTGCCCAGATAACAAGACCCCTGCCTCTCATCCTCTCTGATGTGGCTCCAAGGAAAGCAGGGCAATATGTTTGGAACCAGCTTGGCTAAGGGAATCGCGGGAAGGAGGATAGCTCAGTTGGTCGAGCATGAGACTCTTAACCTCAGGGTCATGAGTTTGAGCCGCATGTTGGGCAAAAGATTCCTGCATTGTAGGGGGTAGGACTAGATGACCCTTGTGGTCCCTTCCAACTCTACAATTGTATGATTCTAAGGCACCCTCCGACTGTATACGGTTTCTTAAACAGCTTTTAAAAACATATTATGCACCATGCTAATGATCAATGATTATCTTTCTCTGCTTCGATCTCAAAAAATCTCTGTAAATCGATTCGTTTTTCCTCAGTTTATGCCTGAACATGCTAACGACTGGTGACTGGAATTGGCTGCAGAGGAACCAACTGATTGTGTTAAGCGTTAAAAGACAGTTGTAACGTGGTATTTGTGATCCTTCCTCTTCCAAAAAATTCTCAGTTCATATGTATTCTACCTAGGAGGTCCGGATTTATTATTTATGAATTCAGTTCCTCCCTCCACATAAAATATTAAGAGCAGTTATATATAGCACTGAGAAAAAATGGGCTGATTCTTATCCAAGGTGTGCTGTATACTGTATCGGAGCTCATTGGCAAAAGCCACCTATAGCTTAAGGCTTGAAATTATGCTGTTCTGCTTTGCCCCGCACCTTGAATAAAACTTTTTTTTTGGGGGGGGGGAATGTATATGTATTTAGGTAAGTCTTTCTAGCTGGTAAATTATTAAATTGCTAAAATGGATTGACAGCATAAAGTGACGCTGGAGGGAAAGGGTGGGTCTGCTTTCAAGGTCGTCCTGCATTTCTAGAAGCAAAAAGATTGCTCAGTAGGAGCAGCAGAGCTGACAAATAACACAACCTTGAAGACGGACATCTGCCAAGGGAGTCGTCCATTTTCAAGCAGAGCTGAGGGCAAGGTATGACTGATCTAAGGGAGCATGTGCAGAGGAGTCCCACAATGTAGCAGGCGGCCTCCCTCCTCTTTTATTATTCTATTTATGGTCTCTCACAGCCTGGAGGATGAGTGTAGGTAACATGGTAATTGTAAAGCAGTGAGCTGAATTGGAAAGGGAGCACAATCTTGTAGCAAATCCTGCTCTGCATAGAACTGAGGCATGTCAAACCCCTTCCATGCTTTTCGCACATGGCTTGAGCCAGGACAGCACTACACCCAGTTCTTCAGGTGGGATTTATTTTTTCTTCAGTGCTCAACTTCCTACCCAGAGCATGCCCAAGACATTTTGCTGCCTGAGGCAAGGGAGAAGACGCTTCCCAGGTGTGGGCTTAGCAGCTAAGTCTGTCCGCCCATTCAGTCTAGTCTTGCTGGCACTCAATCAAAAGTCTGTATCATCCTGTCGCTTGCCATCACCTCTCATTCCAATCCATTGTACACATTTGGTGGGGCACACTTTTCAGTGGTTTTCAAACAATGTGCATTCTGCACAAATCTTTTACAAAAAAGTATATTAATTTGCATTCATTCTGCATGCCAAAAATGCATTGCAAAATCCAGAGGAGTGTGTAATCTTACTGGAAGTTACACTCTGTTGCAAAAAGCAAGTTTGGGAGTCTCGGATAAGGGACCAAACAAGCAACATCTTTCACTGTACCTGAGGGCAACAGGGTCGCTTAGGAAGCACAGCATGATGCACGGCACAGAGAAATATATCAGACCCTTCAACCATCCCAGAATTGCAGAAGCCATCCTGGCTTCTGATTGGATCTTGAAATGCCCTGGTTTTGGTGTGGTGCTCTAGTATGAGTCAGCCAACTTGTGCCAGAGCAGCAGACCAAAAGATGCACTTTTTTTTGTCTGGCACTCTTGATGCAAATCAGCAAGATCACACCAGAGTGCCAGACCAAAAGATGTTCATTTTGGGGTTTCTCACAAATCAGCTAGGTCATGCCAGAGCACCGGACCAAAAGGTGCTCATTTTTCCATCTTGCGCAAGTCAGCTGGCTCCTGTGAGAGTTCGGGACCCAAAAACGAGCACCCTGATTTTGACCAGTGGGATGTTGGAAGGTATTCTATGTTCCCCAACTGGTGCTGCCCAGCCTTTAGGTTCTGCTACCTGAGGCCACTTTGCCTAATGGCAGGACTGGCCCTGTTCCTACTTGGAAGAACCCCGAAGCGAGCACAAGGAAGCACTGCTTCTGCTGTCTGAATACATTCTGAAAGCAAATGCTTTCTGTGCTCACTCTGGGGTCTTCCAGGCTTGAGATTGAACTCGAATTGAAGGAAAATGGTACACATTAACAGCAGCAGGGAGGATGGGAACGGACTGTAGCTCAGTGGAAAAGTGCATACATTGCATACAGAAGGCCGCAGGTTTGATTCCTGGTATCTTCAGCTAAATGAGGACCAGTAGGCAGGTGATGCAAAAGACCTCCATTAGAGCTGTTGCCCACGAGAGTAGACCATATTGGATGAATAGCTTGACTTGGGATATACCAGCTTCTTAAATTCCTTTGCTATCATCAATAAGTTTGCTGCTTTCAGTGTCCCTAGTCATACCAACTGCAATAACTGAATTGCAGGCTGCAAATTTTCAGCCTATGAACAGCATCAAGTTTGGTGTGTGCACACAGAGGGCTGCCTTTTAGCTCAGCATTAATGATTTCAACACAGCTCCGCTGAAGAAGATAACACTACACATACTTTTAATTTACTTCAAACTTACAGGCATTATCTATTATGTTGCGGTGTGTTCTGCTGCATGCTTCCCTCTCAAAGGGACGCCACCGTGCACTCTCTCCTTCATGGAAAAAGAACCATTGGGAATGATTAATGGGCATATTTAAAGGTCAAGTCACCCCCTTTTATATTTCAGTGCAGGCAGGCAGATCTTTTCTTGTCGTTATAGATGTCTGCTGCACCAAGAGGGCAACAGGCTATAATAGGACCCGTCCCGATGAAACAGAAATTATATGCTTGGCAATCTGATAGCCACTATCCACTTCAAGAGTGAATATCTGGTTTTGATATATTACAAATTAAACTGCCAGTGGATTTGTTGGATATTTTGAATCATAGCAATAAGATGGACCTGGGCAGAACTGATAAGGAGGCCTTATTTTTGTCCTACGATCGCTTTGTAAGGCTTGCTTGGGACTGAGCCTTGTATATAAGTTTTAATTTGTGCTAGGAAGAATTTGGACAGCCCCAACTTCCAGGGTCAGTGGGGATTACCTTTTTGTTTGTTTTTGTTTTCACGTACTCTCCAAGTGCCCCCATTTTCCAGGGGCAGTCCCAGAATTACGGAAGCCACCCCAGCTTTTGATTTGACCCCGGAATGTCCTTATTTCCTTTGTCAGTGCTGTTGCCAACGGTGGCGTTTGCCCTCCTAGGTGTGTGACATCATACTGGGTTCATAAGGAAAGGGTTAACTAATTGTAAAATGACTAACCAATGGGAACCCAAGGGGCAGAGTTAATTAAGTATAAGGTTTAAGCACAGAGGGTTTTTGGAGGAGAAGGGAGTTAGAGTTAAGGTGGTTGAGAAGACAGTCTGGAGATAGAAGAGACAGAGAAGATAAGTCTGTGGGTTGGGCTAGTCTGGTGTGAGAGAGTGAGAGGATTTGTTAAGAGGAGTCAGTCAAACAGTTGAGATAATCAGTCAGAAGGTATTAGGAAGGTATAGGCCGGTAAAGAAACTAAAGTTAAGATAGTAAAGGTAAAGGGACCCCTGACCATTAGGTCCAGTCGTGACCGACTCTGGGGTTGCGGTGCTCATCTCGCTTTATTGGCCAAGGGAACCGGCGTACAGCTTCCGGGTCCTGTGGCCAGCATGACTAAGCCGCTTCTGGCAAAGCAGAGCAGCACACAGAAACACCGTTTACCTTCCCGCCGGAGCGGTACCTATTTATCTACTTGCACTTTGCCATGCTTTCGAACTGCTAGGTTGGCAGGAGCAGGGACCGAGCAATGGGAGCTCACCCCATCGCGGGGATTTGAACCACCAACCTTTTGATCAGCAAGTCCTAGGCCACCCGCGTCCCAGTAAAGTTAAGATACTGACAGGAATATTATCTGAAAAACCATAAACTTGTTAATGTTTATAAAATAAACTTGTTCATTTGGTTCACTTTTAACAACTGTCTGGACTCAGTGTTTTACCTTAGAGTAACGGGTTGGTGGCAGTGGGAAGTGAGCACAGTGGTGGCACAGGGACCAATACACTGTTAAACGTCCGGAGACCCTGTGTGATCACCATACCAACAAGCTCAGGGAAGAGGATAAGCTGAGCAGCGGCTGTAGCTGCAGCTGCAAGGAAGCGTTCTGTTGCTTCTCCATGGCCTCCGCTGCAAGCCTCCTTCCTTGGGCAGCTTGTAGTGGCTGCTGGAGAGCAGGCAAGGAGGAGGAGAGGCCTTGAAGCCCTGCATGAGGCGCAGGCCCTGAGGAGCAGGCAGAGGGCAGGTCTGCCCTGTGCAAGAAGACAGGGGGAGTGGAGCAGAGTGCAAGGAATCTTGATATTAAAAAATGCTTTGTGCGTCCACGTCTCACTAAAATTTATTTAATTGGTGTGTGTTTTTCTTTTGTAAATCCACCGGAGAATAAGATAATCGGGATTAGGGATGGTGAAGGTTGCCTGTGCCGTGTCTGGCTGGTGTATTGGTTGTGGGAATGCATGGGGGAAAAATGGGTGTGTGTGTGTGTGTGTCAAGAAGAGTCAGTTGGGAGGAGTGAAAAGATATCCCTGTTTTCATCTAAAGAATATTGGAGGGTTTTGCTTTCACTCCTAAGAGATGGATTGCAAGGGGCTGGTTATGCCACCCCGGATGCGGAAAAGCTAATAAGGAATGCGACCTAAGTGGCTGAAAGGAGCAATGAGAAAAGTCCACTTTGGAATTGAACGAAAGGAAGCTATTTATACTCAAGAGAGAAATCCTCTGATTTGGACCAGTTCAATGCTGTTATAAGTGAGTGCGACCCTCTTTGAAATACTATGACAGGTGTGATAATAGCCTCCTGCACAGGGGATTACCGTGCTCCAGTTTTCTCCACTCCTTCTTCCTGAAAGGAATAAAAAATAGGGTCATTTTGCAATTTTTAAAAATGTTGGCGTGCCTTGGAAATAGCGGTGGCTTAGAACTACAGGATTGTTTCCAATTTACTCCCCTCTTCCGCCTCTCCAAAAAGGGAAAGGTGGGAATATGTGAAATGACAGGGGTGTGTCCCTAGACCAGGGATAAGGACTCCTTCCCAGCCTAAGGGCCACATTTCCTTTGGGGGAGTCTTCTGAGGGCCACATGCCAGGTGGACAGAAGCTTAATACGGGCTGAGCAATGAATGCAAAGTTTACATTTGTATAGTAGGCTAATTTCTGAAAGCACACACTCCTTCTCCATCTAGGCAAGGAACAGGCATTATCAGAGTTCAACGACACATCCAAAAAAGCAAAAACACTTGGATGTGAAGCAGGTCTAGTGAGGGGTTTCAGCCTGGAGGGCCAGACAAAAACTTCTGGAGGGCCTGAGATTCCCCACCCCTGCCTGATACCTTCTATTTTTAAAAAGAAATTCAGAAGCTTGCTAGACATAATAGGAGCCACATGGGTGTATCTGCCTCAGTTAACATATACCATAATACATATAGCATAATACAAAATGTGGTATGAAAAGAGTTTTTCCCAAATGTAAGTTGCAGGTGAGAATGTTAGTTTCTGTGTGTTGCTGCTGTGCAGTGCTTTTGGAATCACAGGACTCTGTTTACATTCCTGGGATTCCAGGCTATTGGAAGTCTCACGGAAGACAAGAGACGGATGTGATGTTACTGGTATCCTGTTCCTTTGCTTTTTTAGTTGCTCTCTGCTTTCACAGAAAGAACATGTTTATTTCTTTTCTGTCTGCGTAACTAGAAATAAAACTCTTTAGCTCATAAACGTCTCGGCTCCTTCCCTGTGTGCTGGATACTCTGTGTAATGGGGGAACGTGCTTGGAGTCTCATCAAAGGCTCAGGTCGTTGATCATGTCGGAGGACTCAACCGGAAGAGTCGCTCGGTCGAAGGCAAGTCCGACAGAGAGACCCACAATACATTGAGGACAAAGGCTTAATATCCCCTTATCCCCCAGGATCCTGGTCCAGGTTGGCTCTTTGAGAAATAAAAAGCTTGCACTCAAGGTTAAACTATGTGCTAAATGTCACACGTAGAATGGGCCTCATGTTCTATAGCCAATGAGGTGAAGTGGGCATGGGGGAGGATGGGCCACATTAATGGCACACAGCAGACTTTGTTTTACTATTTGTTACCAGGCAGAGAGGTGGAAGATCTCTGGGGCGCTTAGATCACCACCACACAGTGACCTCAACAGATGATCTGCAGTTGTGAAGGCATGCATTACTGTTGCCGTCTCAGTTTCCCCTTTGAAAAAAATAGGAATTTAAATGACCTGCCTCACTGGGTGGTTGCTGGGACAGCCAGGACTTGTCACGTTTTAAGAGAATACAAAAAGGATATCAGAGGAGGACTGAGCACATGCTTGCCAGGCAAATGGTGGCCATGCTCCGCCTGGAAAGATCTCAGATAGCAGCACTGGTAAGTACCTCTCAGCTCAGAGAAAAATTCCTTCCAGTAGCACCTTAGAGACCAACTAAGTTTGTTATTCTTGCCAACAAAGGTCCGTATAGTAAAAGCTATGGTTTTCCCAGTAGTGATATATGGAAGTGAGAGCTGGACCATAAAGAAGGCTGATCGCCAAAGAATTGATGCTTTTGAATTATGGTGCTGGAGGAGACTCTTGAGAGTCCCATGGACTGCAAGAAGATCAAACCTCTCCATTCTGAAGGAAATCAGCCCTGAGTGCTCACTGGAAGGACAGATCCTGAAGCTGAGGCTCCAATACTTTGGCCACCTCATGAGAAGAGAAGACTCCCTGGAAAAGACCCTGATGTTGGGAAAGATGGAGGGCACAAGGAGAAGGGGATGACAGAGGACGAGATGGTTGGACAGTGTTCTCGAAGCTACCAGCATGAGTTTGACCAAACTGCGGGAGGCAGTGGAAGACAGGAGTGCCTGGCGTGCTCTGGTCCATGGGGTCACAAAGAGTCGGACACGACTAAACGACTAAACAACACCAACAACAAGTTTGTTATTGGTATGAGCTTTCGTGTGCATGCACACTTCTTCAGATACATGTGCATGCGCACGAAAGCTCATACCAATAACAAGCTTAGTTGGTCTCTAAGGTGCTACCGGAAGAATTTTTTTTATTTTGTTTCGACTACGGCAGACCAACATAGCTACCTACCTGTAATCAGCTCAGAGAGTTAGGTAAGAATGACCTGTGCCTGCAACCTTGGAGAGCTTTGCAAAGCAGAGAGGAAAATACTGGAACCAGTCATTTTTATTTGGCCCTGGGTTTCTATGCTGTAATACAACAATGGCAGCCAATGTGGTGCCCATGGCTGCAATGACACCACTGAGGTCTCCTCCTGGCACACATGAAGCATCTGGGCTTCCCCAATGTTGTCTTGGTTGCAAGGTAGTGAGGGCAGTGGCGGAGCAAGCCGATTGGACGCCAGGGCGGCACACATGCCCTGCACCCAGGGGTGGGGCCAGCTGTCCATGGGGCAGGGTGAGCCGGGGCAGGACACTTCATGGGGCCTCCAAGGAGTCTGCCTGCCTTCTTTCACTCAGCCGCCCTACAGCTGAGGGGGAGGTGGCGAGCGGACCGCTTGAGGGCAGCGTGGAGCTTGCGGGCGCCCAAGACACCGTGTCACTCCCAGGAGAGACTTGTGGCTCAGGGGCACTGCAGCCCTGCGGTGAGTGCCGCCCAACATTTTGTCACCCCCTCAGTGGTGACACCCAAGGTGACCTGCCCCCACCGCACCTCCTTCCTCCGTCCCTGAGTGAGGGCAGTTACCCTTGAAAAGTGCATAGAGTTGAAGGGGGAAGTTGAAAGAGTGACACTCTTTCCCACTTCCTCTTCCATCTCTATGTCCTTTTCAAGGCTCACGTTAATTCTGCCGGATGTGTCATTGACCCAAAGTGAAGTTGGGCACGTGCTTTCTCTCTCTCTGTCTTGTGGAGTGGGTGGGAGCTGATCCAGGGGAGGGTGAGAGAAGTGCCCAGAGGGTGCAGCACCCACAGCACCCGCTCCAAAATCCAAATGGGCCTTAAAAAGTTAGGAACCCCACTGTGCTACAGCGTGAAGGAACATTCGGGGCTGATGTTTACATCTGTGTCTATAATACACTCGGTAATGGAAAAGGACAAATCCTGAGCTCGTGGCCTTTGGGATGTCAAGATCCGTCTGACAGAATGAGGGTGCATGATTTCCCTTGAGCCCAGGCTCCTAGCAATGAGAGCTCTGAAAAAGCCATTTGCCTTCCTAGCAGTATTTTGCCTGTGAAAAATGAGGAGATACGGCTGAGCACAATCCATTACGCACCTGATGGAGCTGAAGGTTAAGGTGGTGTGCAGGTGGGTGGGTGGGGGGAGAATACATGTATCTGGGAAGAATGGAGGGAGGGAGAGAAAGATGCAGAAAAATATCAGGCTTCTTTCAGTGCAGTAGCAGATGCACAGGAAAGCCCTTAAGACCAGCTGGGCTTTTTGGAAGTTTGTAAGAGGGCAGGGATGCCTGCAGGCAGCTCATGTCTGGGAAATCCACTGTCAGTAAGTGTCACATGTGGAGATAATGAACCATAAGGAAATGACTCTGAGAGCTCGAGACGCAGGCTGCCTGCCTCCCCCCGGAGAGCTCTGATGAAGAGGCAGAAATATGCCAGGCAGTAGCAAGGGCTTTCTGATGCACTTTAAACGGCGAGTTATAAAGACAGATCGTTGAATGTTGCATGTGATAAGTGACTATCTTTTGTAACAAGAATCTTTGGCCTGGCAGGCCAATCAGATGACGGCCAGGGCTTGTTTTATAAGCCTGGTTCTGCCCTGATAAGGGCATAAGAAAAGCCTACTGGATCAGCCCAATGGCTCATCTTGTCCAACGTCCTGTTATGACAGCAGCAAACCAGAAGCCTGTAGGAAACCAGCAAGCAGGACGCTTCAGTTTCCAGGAACTAGTATTTAGAAGCATTCCTGCTTCCTATTATTATTATTATTATTATTATTATTATTATTATTATTATTCCCCGCCTTCCTCGCTGACAGAACTCAAGGTAGCTTACAGATTAAAAACAAGAACCATTAAACACATAGAAAAAACAATTAAGCATTAATAGAATGGAAACCATATACACATATAAAAATTGCTTGAAACATACAAATAATTGCAATACAACAGCATGGCACCAGCCCTTTCATTAAAGCAGCCAATTCCCAAATGCCTCTTTGAACAAGAAGTTCTTCACCTGCCAGTGGAAGTGTTTCGATTCCAGGGTGAGGAACCCATGTAGCAGAAGTTGCCCCCAGTTCCAGTCGCCACATGGAGGCAGCGTAAGGTTCAAAATACTTTACTGCTGCAGAGGGTTAGGCTTCAGTAATACAGATCTGGATGTTGATATATACATACGGCTTGCAGGCGCAGGTATAGATATATACAAGTAGTAAGTATTGCTGTTGCTCCAGCAATTTGAGGTGCAACGCAGACTCCAACTCACAGATTCACTGGCTGTCTAATGAGTTGACATGTCTTAAACGTACGTTTGTGTGTGTGTAGTAAAGGGCCCTTGGACGGTTATGTCCAGTCAAAGGCAACTATGGGGTTATGGTGCTCATCTTGCTTTCAGGCTGAGGGGGCCGGCGTTTGTCCACAGGCAGCTTTCTAGGTCATGTGGCCAGCATGACTAAACTACTTCTGGTAAAACGGGACATTGTGACATGTACCAGAGTGCACAGAAACACCGTTTACTTTCCCACTGCAGCGGTACCTATTTTTTCTACTTGCACTGGCGTGCTTTTGAACTGCTAGGTTGGCAGGAGCTGGGACAGAGCAACAGGAGCTCACCCCGTTGCAGGGATTAGAACAACCGACCTTCTGATTGGCATGCCCAAGAGGCTCAGTGGCTTAGACCACAGCGCCACCTGTGTTTCAATCACTTGTACATATGGCCCTGGAAAGAGCAACTCCCTTGGCTGATCTTGCACTTGTTGGTTTATTTTATATATGGGGTGACTTGTCCCCACAAAGGAAATCAATCCCTTCCTCTATGTCCAGTTCCTCCAACAGGAAGGACAGCAAGGAAGGAGCCAGCCTAGATTATCCAGATAGGAGCAGCCATCGAGAAATCCCTCTTATGTATCCCCATCAAGTGTGTCTGTGACAGTGGTGGGACCAAGGCGATCTTGAAACCAGGGAAGGTAGGTATGAGGGAATAGAGTCTTTCAGTTATCTTAGACCTAAGCCATGTGGGGCTTACATGAACCAGCCCTTTGAATTTTGCCCAGAAACAGGCCAGTAGCCGGTGGAGCTGCTGTAGCAAGGAAGTCATATGCTCCCTATAACCAGCCCTGGTTAACAATCTGGCTGCAGCACTTTGACCTGGTTGAAGTTTCAGAGCACTTTTCAAACCTTACATAGAGGGTGTTACAGTAGATCAAACAGGGCATAACTAAGACATGTCAGACATCTCAAGGAATGGGCACAGCTGGTGCACTAGCTTTAACTGCAATGTGCAATAATGTATAACAGTCCTTGGTTTAGCCTTTAAGTATATAAAGGATTGGTGGTGTTGTGGGTTTGCAAGAGTGTTCCTATCTTCCGCTGGGAGAAAGTTGGAAAGTAAGAACTGAGCACAGAGCGATGGCACATCAAGATCTGCTGTGGGGTTGCTGTCAATTTGACTCTCAGAGACACCCTCCACAAGCCAGCATCATTGTCGCAATAGTTTCAAGCGCTCCACTCTAGTGAGAGAAACAGATCATTCCCCTTGTGAAGGAGATACGGGTTTAAAAATGCTATTTCAGGATTGAAATGAAAGGGAGAATCACGTTTCACACAACACAGGATTTCATTGGTGTCTCTACCTCTGTCTTCCAGCAAGCCGCATAACGTTTGAAGGGGGAAATAAGTGCCTTTAGCCCTTTGGCTGGACAGAAGAAAGGGATACTCTCTGCACCAGGCTCCAACAATTGCTGTCAGTGCTACAACTGCAGTGCAGGTAGGGATGGGTGAATCTGACAATTTTGGTTTCTCTCATTGTTGCAATCTCATGATCAGCTCACCACATTTCCACTTCAGTTAGTGAAGTGTGTGTGTATTCTCATAGGAAACAGACCTCACGAAAACTTCATCAGAATTTTAGTGTGACTTTCTCCTAATAGGCACATTTTTGCAAAGCATTTTTCCCTAAGAGAATGCCTTTTTGTGTGTTATTTTTGTGACCAAGTGCATTTTTATGCACACATTACCTACGCATATGCATTTTTGTACACATTACTTCCCTGGGGAATTGCATTGCAAAATTCGGAGCAGTGCAAATTTCAGTTCACACATTGCTTCTGAAATGTGCATATGGTAGGCTTGCCTTCCAATGTGACCTGAATCAAATTTCTCTCCCACCCCCTAAGTGGGAGTTATTCATAATGCATGGTGTTGGTAATGCGTACACCAGCTCTAGACAGCGTTAAAGACAACGGAATGGGACTTAGTTGCAACTGCTCAGTTGAATTGTGGCTCTGAAATTTCGAAAGGGCACATGCTGGGGATTCAGGGCCAATCAAGAGTTCGTTTTACACAACTGAGTGCTTGTAAGCACATAACGTATTCTTCGCTCTATAGGACACACTGGACCATAGGACGCACCTTGTTTTAGAGGGGGAGAACAAGAAAAAAAATTCTCCACCTCTCTGCTCAGCGCCCCTTCCATTTCTCCTCCTGCTTGGCTGAAGGGGCGCTGCACAGCTCTCCCTCTCTGCTGAAGCCAGGAGTGTCTTGCTCTCCTGGCTTCAGCGAAAGGAACCTGAAGCCTGCGGAGCGCAGCGGGAACTTGCGCTGCGCTCCGCAGGCTTCAGGTGGCTATCCCTGAAGCCTGGAGAGCGAGAGGGGTTGGTGCGCACCAACCCCTCTCTCTCCAGTCTTCAGTGAAAGCAACGCGAAGCCTTTGGACAGCGGAGGTAGTGTTCCCTCTGTGCTTCAGAAGCTTCACGTTGCTATCGCTGAAGCCAAGGAGGCTCCATGGGACGCACACACATTTCCCATTAATTTTTGGAGGGGAAAAAGTGCGTGCTATAGAGCGAAAAATACAGTATTTCTCCTTTAAACACTACAATATTAAACCAGAAACATGCAGGCGACATTGGGGCCATTTCTTTTCAAAAGCCAAGAAGGCCCCCAGCAACAACATTATATGCATATTAAGAAAACTTATTTACTTTGTGGAACTTTGGCTATGGAAGATGTCAAGACACATTAGCTTCTTCCCTTGTGATATTTTGAAAGTTGCTGGCAAAATCAAGAGGTGGCGATGAGCGTGCATCACAACTCTCTTCTTAAGGGTGCCCCTTCCCCCAGTATAATTGAGCACATTCAATTAATAGTGACATTGCATGACTGCCACCTCCTCACAAGATGGAGCTGGGAGGGAAAAAACGAGGACCCAATTAATTATTATTTTGTAAAGTCAGGCATCATATTTAAGTAACTAATCCCTAGAATTATCGAGTTGCGTGTATATAGATGTTAAATCTGCTTAAGCAATTACCAGCAATAAGAGACGCAGCTGGGTCCCCTGGGGTTTGGGGCTGCGCTTTTCCCATGGTGCCCAACGCATAGCTGTCAACTTTTCCTTTTTTTAAAAAAAGGGAAATTCCCTTATTCCAAATAGGATTCCTCACAAGAAAAGGGAAAAGTTGGCAGCTATGGCCCAATGACATCCCTGGAAGCTGCTTCTTCCATTTATGTATGAAAGACATATGACAAGCTCTGCTGGATCAAGCCATTGTCCCATCAAGTGTAGCATTCTGTTCTTACAGTGGCCAACCAAATGTCTGTGGAAAGCCCAAATGCAGGATCTTTGCACCAGAGCCCTTTCCCTCCTACAATTCCCACCAACTGGTATTAAACGCTACCTGCTTATGATCTGTAAGAGCACGTAGATCACCACGAGGAACTGCACCATACAGACTATCATAGGATGCTGACCCTAAAACAGGCATTTTATGCTATCGCAATAGGGTATGCCCTTCTCTCTGTTGTATGTGACGTAGCAATCATCAGTTGCTTCAGATGCCTTGTGACCCTCGTACCTATAGGACCGCCTCTCCTGGTATGCCCCACGGAGGACCTTAAGGTCCATATATAGCAACACCCTAGAGGTCCCGGGCCCTAAGGAAGTCAGATTAGCCTCAACCAGAGCCAGGGCCTTTTCAACACTGGTTCCGGCCTGGTGGAACACTCTGTCTCATGAGACCAGGGCCCTGCAGGATCTGATTTCTTTCCTCAGGGCCTGTAAGACAGAGCTGTTCCGCTTGGCCTTTGGATTGGAATCAATTTGACTTCCTCCCCCTCTTTCTTTGGACACAGTATTCCAAGTGTGGTCTGACCAAGGCAGAATAGAGTGGTACTATTACTTCCCTTGATCTGGACACTAGATTTCTGTTGATGCAGCCAGGAATAGCATTAGCTTTCTTTGCTGCTGCATTACACTGTTGACTCATGTTAAGCTTGTGATTCAGCAAGACCCCTAGATCCTTTTCACTCTATCTCTAGTAAAATCATACATTGGCACAAAGCTGTGAAGTGAGTCAATCACTCCTTTCACTGTACGAAATGTCCAGAGGTTTCAAGCAAACATTTATTCATGGAAACAGAATCTCATTCATTCTCGCATGGGTTTTGTGTGTATTAATGAGAAAGTGACAAAAAAAGAAAGAAAGAAAACAGAACTTCTTTAAAAATAAGACAGTGAGACATGACCCAAAGTGTTACAGAATGAAGGTGCTAAGAATTTTACATCCATGCTTGCAGGTGTTTAGGATTAACTCAAGGACAAATGAGAGCATGTTACACACTTATAAGGCAAAGATGAAAAAGGACACACTGAATTGGATGCATTTTTTTAAAACAACAACAACAAGAGCAACAACTTGGATGCTTCAGATTATAAATGACAGTGCCAATGCAGGAGTCAGTGGGTAAATATTCTAGACAATTTACAACTGATTATTATATATAAAACATTTCTTCTTTGGTGCAACTGTCATTCAGAAAGCTACAATCTGAAAGATCTGTCAAGGGAATGATGACAAATTCATGTACCTCCATGGCAAGTTTTACATATCAAACAGGACCACCACCACCACACCCCCTTTTTAGAGAAAGTATTGCCTAAATATGCATGCAGGTGTAGAAATTCATAATGAAATCTGGAAAAGTGGTCAGCCATGGTTTGGCAGTCTGGTCAACAGCAGACCACATCTTGCCATCCTATCAGTGATGCATCCAATAGCACTCCCAAAAGTTCGAAAAAATATTGGAAAGCACAAATATTGAAGGATGGCTGTGTTTCACTTCACTTATTGCATCAGAAAGTGCAAATTGGGTAGGTTTAAATAGCAAGTGAATCAAATTCCTCCTCCATTCCTTTTCTGGATCAATGGCGAGTTTAAGCACTCTATCACCTTCCATCAGATAGCTCAACTGGTAGAGCATGAAACCCTTTGATCTCAAGGTCGTGGGTTCGAGCCCCACATTGGGTGAAAGATTCCTGCCTTGCAGAGGTTTGGAGTAGATGACCCATGTGATCCCTTCCAAAATTTCTATGATTCTATACCACCCTTTTCTTGCCCTTTCTCTAAACTATTAATGTGTGATGAATTGTGCTTTTTTTAACTTTTTTTTTACTTTTACTTTTTTGGGGGGTTGGGAGCCATCCAGAGGGGCTGGGGCAACCCAGTCAGATGGGTGACATATAAATAATAAATTATTATTATTAAAAGTCCCAGATGTTGCAATCTTTCATCATAGGAAAGTTTCCATCTGCAGATTTTGTGGTTTATATTTATAAAAAAATCAATTACACTATCAGGGGAAAGTACGCATAAGTATCAGTGGAAATAGCATATCAAATGCATTATATTAGGGGAAATTCCTTGCTAAATGTGTATAATAGGAAAGCAATTGCATACCAAAATGCATATGCTATCAAAGTGTCCAACTATAAATGCCGCCCAACTTTTGTGGTCAAATGAACTCAGCTTTGGAAAAATGAGAGACGGAGAGAAGCAGAAATTGATAGATTTCTCCATCACTAGATGTGTGTACCTGCATGTCTCTCTGTGTGTATGTGTGTGAGGGGTGGGGAGAGGGAGAGCAAGAGAGAGAAATATCCTTGTAATGGGTTTCTCATGTCGCATCTCGTTTGACCCTCAGTGGGACTTGTATTTGAGTAAATGGGCACAGGACCAGGATGCAACACACTGCAAATGCAGAAGTAGCTCCATTTTCATTGCAAAATGATGCGGAGTATGAAAATGGTGACTTTCGACTTCCCTTTCCTACATATTTGCAATCATCCAAGAGCCTATGTTGATTGGTGGGCCCCAGTGCTTGCTGCCTTGTTCACCAGCATAGATGAATCGGCTACCATCCCAGAGGACTGGGGACTAGCAATCATCATCCCAATATACAAGAAAGGGAGCAGATCGGACCCTGCTAATTACAGGCCAAAAAATTACAACAGGGGTTTGAGGGAGGTCACAGCTCAGAGGCAGATGAGGGGGAAAGCTGGGAAATAATGGGAGGGGAGGAGGAAGAGGAAGCACCAGAGCAGTGACAGCTGACGGACATGGTGTCTTTAGAAAGCATTCCAGACCCCTCCTCCCTGAACCCAGTGAGCCTTGAAAGTAGGAGAGCAAAGAGCTCAAAGGCAGAGACCACTTTTCAGCACCTGTAGCGATGACTCATGAGGAAGTGGGAGAGATGGAGGGAGTGGAGATTCATTCAGGGCAACACCATTATTCTGAGATGCTGCATTCCCAAGCATCTCTCTGTGAATATTGAATAAAAGCAGATTGTAAGGACTTTTCCTTGTCTTGTCCATTCCTGGCAACCTGCTGTGGGGCAAGGTTCCTCTGCCACCTGACAATCAATACTGCACCAGCTCAGATATCATCATGCATTGTGGCAGAGAATGGTGTACTACTGTTGCAATGCCTCATCTGAAATATGTAAGTGTTGATATAGTAAGTCTTCTGAGTTTGGACTGTAAGGTTCTCACAAGGAATGAGAAAGTAAAACTTCGGGCCGTGTTAGAAATCATGAAGCATGAACATGGGAGGCAGATTTTCCCAGAGGATCCTTCTTCCTGTGTGTTCAGAGACAATCACAAACAACTCTCTGGACCAATAGAGACTCAAAGGTCAACTTTATGCATTATGCTTTTTTAGGTTTACACTTAAAAATAGAACATCAGAATGAGACAGGCCTATATTTGACAACAGAATTATTCCACTCTCCGGAAAATATTACACAGTTGCCTTAATCAGCTCTCTGTGAAGTGACCTGAAGACTCAGTTGCAGATCAGGATGTGATTTATATATATATAAGCCAATATTAGAATATTACATTTTATGTAAACAATACCAAATATTATTAAATATTAATTATTAATTATAATAAGCACATTTAATTCCATATTAAAATGCTCATCTAATAATAACCAAATTGCCTTCTTTCTCTCTAGTTCTAGAAGTAGGGAAGAGAAGCAAGGGGGTTATTATTCTTAAAAAAAAAAAGATTTTGGGAGCTGACTGGATAATATTGTAAGAAATGGGAAACATAAATGCCTGCACAAGGCTAACTTTGTTTAAAACTTTAATTCTGGTGGGCAATTTCATTTCCATTTCTTTATGCTGAGTGACCAAAAAAAAAAAAAGCACAGTAAAAGGAATGAAGATTATTTTGTCTAATTATTCGTGCTTTCATTGGGGACTCTGCTTCATCCTGTCCGAAATAATATCTTTTTTAATCTAAGGAAGCATCAGACATCCTTATCCTCTCGCATTGTAACTTCTGAAGATATAACACTAGATCAAGGTCTAAGTCCCCCTACCCGGCAGCTAAAACAATGCAACCAGGCCAGAGGGAGGATTAATTCAGAAGTGTTGATTGCTTAATCAACAAAAACGGAGGAGTTAAACTTTGAGAACAAAAGGCTAGAATAAATACATCTATACAAGGGAAGAGAATAGTGGAATGTGATAGGGAAGAAATCAGAGAAGGGGATCTAACAGAAACTAGCCGAAATGCCTCCTCTTTCATAATTGCTTCGTGGATTACTAGCTTGACATTTCTTCAGAGTCCGGATTGCACTGGCTCTTTGGTTGACGTATGCCTGCCAAGTTCCTTATGGCTATCTATATATCATGCATTCCATCTCAGTCTCCCTACTTCTTAGTTAGTTGCTCCATCTTATCTACACTGGTTGTCAGCAGCTATCCTGGATCCCAGACAATTTGAATTGATTTGGAGCCCAGCATGTGTCCTAGTCCTGAAAGTTCTCAAGCCTTCTCACACGCCCCAGCTAAACCTTCTTCACTCCCTTTCAGCAACCTACCTACTAGTATCCAACTATTCACAGCCTAGGATCCTCGTACCTACGGTACTGCCTCTCCCGGTATGCCCCACGGAGAGCCTCAAGGTCCACAAATAGCAACACCCTAGAGGTCCCGGGCCCTAAGGAAGTTAGATTAGCTTCAACCAGAGCCAGGGCCTTTTCAACACTGGCTCCAGCCTGGTGGAACGCTCTGCCTCATGAGACCAGGGCCCTGCAGGATCTGATTTCTTTCCGCAAGGCCTGTACGACAGAGTTGTTCCGCCTGGCCTTTGGCTTGGAGCCAATTTGATTCCCTCCTCCTCCCCCTCTTCCTTTTTCCTTTTTCCTTTCTCCTCCTGTGATGAGGCTGCATTTTAATATTTTAATGTTGCATTTTAATCTTGTTTTTAAGATTCAGCTTGTATTTAATCTTGTATTCATTCAGCTTGTTTTTATTATTGCTTGTTAGGTGCCCTGAGCCTGGCCTTGGCTGGGGAGGGTGGGCCAATAATAATAATAATAATAATAATAATAATAATAATAATAATTACTATTCCTCGCACCTGCATACCTGAAGAGAGGTCTCTTCCTTTTGGCAGAGAAAAGTCAGTGAAGACAGTCAATAAAGACCGTGCATGTCTAGTACACAAAGTTGGTTGGCTGTTGATAGGAGAAACCAAAAATCAGGGGCAGGCAGAATGGAGTATCCGGGGAAAGAGCACAGCTCACTGGTGGCATCCTGAACAGGGGCACTCTACACTGCAGTGGTTTGTTGGAAAATTCATTTGTCTTTAAGACTTGGAATGCCAACAGGCGTGTTTTGTATGATAATTAATCCAGAGTAGTTATCTCAAAGTGGCAAATTCATTTTGAGCTATTTCATATGGCAAAACTGGATCAGTTCACCTTGAGTAGCAAGGAAAAACTGACTAATACTTTACACTGGAACTTGTTTCATTGTGTCTGAAGTTGCTCTTGTGTATGTGGGTGTGAGTGTGCGTTTGAAAAAATATGAACATTGCCAGCTAAAATGACATGAATAAAATGAGACAAAATGGGAAATGGCTCCCTTGAGTCCTTTCCTGTTTATAAATCACAGTCTATGAAGATGCAACAGAGCAATCAAATTTACCCAGAGACGTTTAATTAAATCCAAAATCATTTCAGCTGCCATTTAAGAACAAGCCCATGTCATTCCCTTCCTAAGCACAGGAAATTAAGATTCTAGATCATGGTTTACAAAACGTGGATCAAAGGATGCTATTTCTGAAATTACATGGTTAACAAAGCAGATTGTCTTGTTCTTGTTTTCCTTCAGATTAATGTGTGTGTGTGTGTATATACCTTTCAGCCCTAATAAACATCTCCATGTTAGTTTATGACAAAAGAATATACCACATTTATTTATGCAACTGTTATGGAAATTACGGGGGGGGGCATCTTTAAAGTTAAATGTTACAAATATTATGCCTGAATGTATCCTTTCAACTTGACAGCTCAGGGAAGTTACCTAGCTTTAAAAATAATATAAAATCATCTCCTTTGCCAGTTTCCTCCATTCCAAAGCTATTTTCCCCTTGAAAAAGGACTCCAGGAAGTTCCCAGAGGTGACAGTTGCTGGGCTCATTGTTAGCCAAGGGAAGACAAATCTCATCACCTGACTTGCCTCAGCCTCCAGACATGCAAAGGAAGTTCTATTGTACTTTTGGGTGGTGGGTACTTAAGACATATTTGTCTATGCTAATCTTATACCTGAGTCTTGCCCTGCCACGTCTGCCTATGCTAATCTTGCACCAAGGACTTGTGTGGACATGTTTGCCAAGGTTAACACCTCCCCTTTTGTGACATGTCAGTGATGTAGCAATGATGTAACAATGATGCTGTACGAACTGTATTCTGGGATATGGTGGGAAAGTTTTAAAAGTCTTTGTCACCCCATCCTCAGGGTTCAAATTTCCTCTTTGAACCTATTGCGCAATAAACTTTGGTCTACAGGTATTTGCTCTGGTTGGTGGCTGGAATCCTTCCTTTATTCTGCAGGGACCCGTGTTCTCTGCCCGATGAGCTGGGCGACTGAGCAGCCTCACACCTAGATTTTTCCGTAACACAACAAAAAATTAAAATGAAGCAGTAAAAACCAAGGGTTGCATCCAGCACTAGTCATACTCAAAGTAATGAACGTTAGTAGCTTAGGATCATTAATTTCAATGGGTCTGTAGTGAGTAGAATTTTGCCCTGACCCCAGAAAGAGAATATAAAAATCTTGAAAGCTGAATGGAATAAAACTGGTGGTAGGACATAAGCTCTACTTTACTGGATCAGACCAAAGTAAAACTAATATGCAAAGTCCAGATAGAAACTTCTACGAACTCACAACCAATATAGAAGTCTTTGCCCTTCTCTCTTTGCCCCAGGTGAAACCATTGGAGTTTGAGTTACACACAGGTCCCACTTTTCAAACGCAATGCATTCCCATTGTGTTGGTATAATGAGCTGATGATTGCCATTATTACCTATGGGAATATTTCCAATCCATTCTCTCCCCCCTTCTTCCACTATGGTTCCTTCCTAAAATGGCTGCAGCTGGCTAGCAGAAGAGAGACACAGGAAAAACTGATTTGTCTGACCTTTCCTGCTCTCTGATTTGTCCGATCTCTCCCCCTGCTCTCTCTCTCCATGGTTTCTGCTGGAAAATCGCTGCCATCAGCCAGCAAAGCACAAACTAGTAAGCAAGTGGGAAAACTTTGTCTGTTTGGATATGATATCAGAATCAGCTGTGCGTGCAGATTGATTTAGGCATAATTCTTTTGTTCCGATAACTGAATTTGCAATTAACAAGCATTCTGGTAGCAAGACCTGCATGTAGTAATAATGCTGTGTATATGTTTTATTGTAATTTTGTGTTGATTTTTATTTGTAGTGCTTTTCCAGATTTGAAAGACTTATTTTGTTTTCTTGCTCATTGCGCCGCGACTTTCATTAGTGATGCCTTATTTTGACATTTTGCAACGTTCCGTTTTATGTTTTGGGACAGATTGCAAACTGTGTTGAGATTTTGAAATATAAACCCGATTTAAATAAATAGAAGAAAACGGGCCATGATCACTCATTTAAATGTCCTGAATTTTACCATTTTTTTTAAAAAAAATCAGGTGTTGACTGAATGTAAAAAGTTTGTCTATACTGTTTACAACAAGCTGTAATTGCGCCAATGTGTGAAACAGATTGGATAGTTTTTATCCAAATAACTGTCAATGTTGTTCACAAACTTGGCTCATTTGATCACTTGCAAGTAATGGACTTCCAGTGTAAATGTATCTGCTCTTTATTCATTTATTTTTTAACTTCACACAGCTATGATCCATTTGTATTTAACAAGCAATTACAAGCTCATTCCAAAGAGATGCTTGTTTTCAATTTGCTCTGACCCCACAAAAGATATACTGTAGGAATGAACTAAGGGCTGTATTCATAAGCTCAGCAGGATTTCTTTTACTTTTTTAAAAAGAGCATTTTACTGCTTTGTTTTGGAAATAATTCACATCTTTAATAATAGGATGGCCAGTTTGACTGCAGTTTTCTGCCTTCCTCCCTCTCACTTTTGGTCTTCTGTGATTGTGGTTCTTTTTCTTATAATTAGATCGAGTCAGCTCTCTGCCGAGATAGTGACAGCTTAATGTCATCAGTGTGTAGTTGCCCCAAGAGTCAATTCCCCGAAAACTCTTTTAATTGCTTTGGTAACTTTAGTACATTGTGATTCTCTTGTGTAAAAAAAACACACCACCACATGCTATTGATCAAAGTCTTTCTTGTGCTAAGCACAAAATTTCCAACCTATTGGTGATGATGTATAAATACAATCTTCCTGAGCATTCCTCTGAGTGTCATTACAAAGCTTGTACATCAATCCTCTCTTTCCGTTCCTCACCCAGCTGCGAGGAGAAAAAAGTCTTGTGCAACAAGATTTCTGAACTTTCGGCTCTGCTATAAAAGCTCATTAGACCATTGCATTAAGGACGCAATCCTACGCTTCAGTTATGCCAGCTGGGTGCAACAGGATACGCTCCTATGCTCAGAGAATGTGATACAATGTGAGATATTCCCTCACAACTGTGTTGAATGCGCCTGTGCAGTGCTGCAATGGGGTGTCTTCTATGCTGGCATATCCCTGCCAGCACAGCATCTAAAACAGGGTGCAGTTGTCAGGAGAAGAGAACCTGATCATGCCTCCAGCAACATTTCCTAAAATAAATACCTTGAACTATTTTTTTTAAAAAAACCATCTACATTCATACCCCCTTGAGATTGACACACATACTAGGTAAAAATCCCCCAGAACTGTTGGAAGACTTGTGGTCCATGGGCCACTTAACTGTGGTAGTAAGACTTGGGGATGATATACTCAATGAGAAACACCATAAATTAACACTTTTCATTATTTGATTTAGAGGGAGGGGTGTATTTTAGGATTTGATGGGATCCTTGATAGTTGCTTCAAGACTTGTGATAGCACAACTGTGGACAAGCAATAGGGCTCCTCCTACAGCTTTCCAGATGAGGAAACTTTGGGAAATGGCTTAGATATCAAATCCATACAATAAGTACTGATGGGCGTCAGCTTGGATGGCTTTATAGACAAACTCATGGAGAGCAAGGCTATTAGCAGATACCAGTCATGGTGGCTAAGTTCAGCCTTCACTATTGAAGGCTGGGTCTTTGGGGATATCGTTGGTTATTAAAGCCTAACAGATATACTTCTGGTTTTTTGAGAATTGTGCTCTTAAATATTCTTTTCAACTCTTCATGTATCTTGGTCCAAAATTGTTTAATCACCTTACACTCCCACCACATATGGTACATTGTTCCCACCTCCACTTTACATCTCCAACAAAGATAAAAAGGATATATTCCTCTATGTGACAGCAGCGGCTAGATTACTGGTGGCCCAAAAAAAAAAAAAAAAAAGGAAAACAGGAAAAATACCAGAATTATCAGAATGGAGAATTAAGATCCGTGAATTTATGGAGATGGCAAAATTAACAGCATCAATTAGGGGCTGCCTCAAGCAAAAAATTAAGAGAGAGTGGGAGTGTGTAGAGATATATATGGAAAAAAATATGGATATAGAAATTAAGTTAAACATAAACGTAAAAGGAAATACTCACAAGGATACAAGATGATATTATAAAGGATATGACTATTAAGTATAAATCACTGCTAACACAACAAGAAACAATCATACAAATGCCAATAAGATCTCACATGGGTGAGGGGAAGTCGGGTGGGGGGGGGGAGGGAAGTAGAAGGTGGTATTTGGAAAAATTTTAAGAATGTGATATAAAAGTAAAATGATTGTACAGTGATACCTTGGGTTACATATGCTTCAGATTACAGACGCTTCAGGTTACAGACTCCGCTAACCCAGAAATATTACCTCGAGTTAAGAACTTTGCTTCAGGATGAGAACAGAAATTGTGCTCCGGCAGTGGGGCAGCAGCGGGAGACCCCATAAGCTAAAGTGGTGCTTCAGGTTAAGAACAGTTTCAGGTTAAGAACAGACCTCTGGAACGAATTAAGTACTTAACCCAAGGTACCACAGTAATTTGAAATATTTTGAATGATTGTGGTTGTAATTCCTCCCCCCCCCCTAGTTTTTGTTTCTCTTTCTGTCACCAAAACTTTAAATAAAAAATAACTATTGAAGGCTGGGTGCCTCTGAATGCCAGATGCTGGGAATCACAAATCGGGGGTCTGCTGTTCAGGCAAGTCTTCCTTTCAGGCTTCCTATAGGCATCTGGTTGTCTGCTGTGAGAACAAGATGCTGGACAAAATGGCTGCTGTGGCAGCACAGAGCTGCAGAGACAGCCTCCAAACAGCAGCGTCACCTGGGATGGGGCACAGGAGGGTGGTGCTTGGGTCAGGGCCATGAAGATCCACCAGCAGAGTAAACCCTACCAATGCATCTGCTCAGCTCCAACATTGCCATGGGCTGCCCCACTGTCCAGCCATGTCTAGGTAAGCTGTAGCAATGCCAGTGTTTGGAGGTCAGCCTCACCCTGGACCCTACAGACCAAGGGACAAGTAAAACAGGACATTTATTCTCTCTCTTCAGAATGGAGTCATTTTATTTTTCATGCTGAAAAGACTGACATGCTACCCAGTGCAATATGTGACAATTTTTTCGGGGGGGATGTTATTCAAGTGCCTGGGGAATTATCATCACTAATGTTGTTTACGGTGTCATAAATCCTCTCTGTTTGAATAATGTAATAATGGTGATTCTCTTCTTCTGTATTAAGGAGAACGACTGCTCTGTTACCTCAGCTGCCAGGCGACTGCATTTGTCAGGCTCTTTCTTTGGTCTGGAGTTTCTTTGTTTAATGGTGTTGTTGTTTGCACATGGAAATAACTGGAGTTTTCAACAAAGTAAAAGAGCCAGGGAGGAATCAGTCGTGACTTGACATCTGTCAGGATAGTCTGCCAGGAATAAGGACATCCCTATGAGGTGTTTACAGAACACTTGTGGATGATGAACAAGTGATACAAAGTGATACAAAAAACAAAGTGTGTGTGTGAATGAGAGCCTCCAGACTGTCATTATTCTGCATGAGGGATTCAGACACACAGCAGAACTTTAAGTTTGTAGAGTTAATGTGGACTATAATGTCACCCAGTTGCTCCATTCAGTGTACAGTTTAATGTACACTGAATGTACACTTAAACCTGAGGTAATGTACACTTAAACCTGAGGTACAGACACTGTACAGTCTGTACCTCAGGTTACAGACGCTTCAGGTTACAGACTCCGCTAACCTGGAAGTAGTACCTCGGGTTAAGAACTTTGCTTCAGGATGAGAACAGAAATTGCGCAGCAGCGGCACAGTGGCAGCGGGAGGTCCCATTAGCTAAAGTGGTACCTCAGGTTAAGAACAGCTTCACGTTAAGAACAGACCTCCAGAACGAATTAAGGTCTTAACCCGAGGTACCACTGTAGTATGAGAGCCATTATGGTATTGCGGTTAGAGTGTCAGACTAGGACCTGAGGGATAAGGGTTCAAATCCCCACTCAGTTACACAGCTCATTGGTGACCCTGGGCCAATCTCGGCCTCTCATTCTCACCTACCTCACAGGGTTGTTGTGAGAATTAAATGAGGTGGAGGAGGACCATGTTTGCCAACTTCAGCTCCTTGGAGAAAACGTTGGGATATGGATGTAATAAATAAATAGGGTGGAGAATTTTGGGAGGTTGTTCTTGCACAGCTCTAGGGTCTGAATTAGCTTCAGATTGAGTGTCATTCAGATTCCACTCTTTGACTTGACATTTGTGTGGATTTCAAGCCACACTTTACAGATGGGGTTCAGCAGCCGTACAGTACAGAATTGGCAGAATAATTATGTATTGATGTGGAGACCGGCATAAGCATATTTTATAGTGTGGTAGAGAAATCCCTGCGGCTACTTGGCAGACTAATGTCAAGGCGGGCATAAAGCTCAAAAAACTGAGATGTCCTACACAATAATATTTTTTTGCAATTTCATTCGCAAACCACTCCCAAGTGCAGCAGAGCAAGCAAATTGTCAACAGTTTAATGAAGCTGTCCAAATTAAATAAAAGGTAGGGTTTTTTCCTCCACCTCCTCCTCTTCAGAAAAATGATATATACCAATTATTCAACACTAGCAAGAATCCTGCATCATCTGTTCAGAGCACAGTCAATTGCACTCATACAATTCTCTACACTCTGGGGTTCACTTGCAAGCCTGTGAATTACTTCTCTTTAATATTATGTTTATGCACTGAAAATTCTTTCATTAACTATATTGGGGAAATTACTTTTGACAGAACAAGCGGCCCCATGCTAAGGAAGAAATGATTTTTAATAAATAGGAATTCATCTACTGCAGTAGCTGCCAGGGTTTATAATTTCTTCTCCTCCTTGAAGATATCCTATTACACACTAGGGGTTCTGTTTGCTACCCAATTTGGAATCTGCCTTCTGGTGCGCCGCATTTATCTGAGCATCACGCAACAGTAAAACTTGATGCAGGAAGCCAAAGTTGAGTTACAATTAAAACATCAGAGGATGAGAGGCAAGGAATGGCTGCTTCCCATTGTTCTTTTATTGTTATTGGGGTTGTTGGGTTTTTTGCTGCCTGCTTTGGCTTCTGGCTTTCCAAGTGCCACGTAAGATTTGTTCCACGCTTACAGGGAATCCATCTTTAAATGGGGCAGCATCTACACTTCAGAACTCCCCCCCCCTTAGAATCATAGAATTGTAGAGTTGGAAGGGATCCTCCCCTCAAGGATCACCTAGATTCCCTTGCAATGCAGGAATCACACCAGGCAGGCACCTTCGCTATGCTCCTTCTAGGTAAAGGTAAAGGGACCCCTGACCATTAGGTCCAGTCGTGGCCGACTCTGGGGTTGCGGCGCTCATCTCGCTTTATTGGCCGAGGGAGCCGGCGTACAGCTTCCGGGTCATGTGGCCAGCATGACTAAGCCGCTTCTGGCGAACCAGAGCAGCGCACGGAAACGCCGTTTACCTTCCCGCCGGACTGGTACCTATTTATCTACTTGCACTTTGATGTGCTTTCGAACTGCTAGGTTGGCAGGAGCAGGGACCGAGCAACGGGAGCTCACCCCGTCGTGGGGATTCGAACAGCCAACCTTCTGATCGGCAAGTCCTAGGTTCTGTGGTTTAACCCACAATGCCACCCACGTCCTTATGCTCCTTCTAGTGCCTGCTTAAAACATTTCTATTTAGACAAGTTTATTCAAGCATGTGTTTCCATCTGTTTTTAGCTTATTGTTGAATTCAATTAGTTTTTTATTTTTAAACACCTCTTTTACATGCTTTTTAGCGATTATTATTATTGTTATTTGCAAACCACTTTGAACTTTTATGGCAACCAAGCGGTATGTAAATTTCGCTAAGCAAACAAAGGCATAAAATAACAAGGAGCATGATTATTTCTTGCAGCCGGGTTCTGGTGTTGTTTCTTTCCTCTTTCCAACGCCCTCCTCCCGCATCTCCCTTCCTCTGTGAAGACGCTGCCTTTGTAGCTACCTGGTCCTTCCCTCTAATCTCCCGGCATGTTGCACCTGTTAGAGCCTAATTAGCGCCATGACTCAACAAACACTCATTTGTACACCTCCCCACACTTGAGACGACTGCAGTGCAAATGCAAATTCAAACTGCCTCTCCTGCCTTTCACTGGGTGCCTTCGGATGTGGGGAATATTGCGTCACCTCTCCCTGATTATAATGCTAGCGCTTCTGTACCCATTTTCTAACATTCCTATCGCGCTTCAGGGCCTGTTGTGTTACGGAACTGTGGCTTCTTGACCGATAACCGACATGCCACACTGTGTTCCATTCACACCAGCAGCCATGGCATGACACAACTATGACTACGTCGCTATTCCCTCACTCTTTCTGCACACACATGCTTCTGTTTCCTAATGAAAGAACAGCATGCCTCGACCCAGTATACCTGAAGGAGCATCTCCATCCCCATCGTCCAGCCCGGACACTGAGGTCCAGTGCCGAGGGCCTTCTGGCAGTTCCCTCACTACGAGAAGCAAGGTTACAGGGAACCAGGCAGAGGGCCTTCTCGGTAGTGGCGCCTGCCCTGTGGAATGCCCTCCCACCAGATGTCAAGGAAATAAACAACTATCTGACTTTTAGAAGACATCTGAAGGCAGCCCTGTTTTTAATGTTTGATGTTTTATTGTGCGTTTAATATTCTGTTGGGAGCAGCTCCAGAGTGGCTGGCTAGATGGACAGGATATAAATAATAAAATTATTATTATTATTATTATTATTATTATTATTATTAAGCTCTCACAATTCACTGAATTGTGAACACAACCACCCTTTCACCACTGCTCTTCACAGGCTCCCTATAAATATTTCCCATGTTAGGCTTGCCATACGTTCAGGAATTCCCAGACATGTCCTCTTTTGAGGGCCCTACATGCCCATCTGGGGGGAATGTTACATTTTAAAGCAAATCTGGATTTCGGGATTAATTTGTGTGTGTGTGTGTGGCTCTGGCTCTGGCTCTGGCACAGGCGACCCGGGCTCTGGCTCTGGTGTGAGCAGCTCATTTTTTTGTGTCCAGATTTTTACCTCTTGAAATACGGCAACCCTACGTAAGTGCAATCCTACCTTCCGACCATCCTGCCCTCCCTTCTACAAACCCTTTGATATGCTATCTGCTGCAGCCTCTTAGCCTGAGAAAGGGCTGCAGCTCTACGGCATAGGGTTTCCGTTTCATTTTGTAAACATAATTCAAATACCCGTTGCCTTAATCTGAACAAATCCTCCTTGTGTTGTGTGCAGGATTCGCCTGCTTCCCTGATGGTGAGTTACAGGTGCACTTTACCAATCAAGAAGGGGCAGAAAAGCAATTTTTTATTGAAGTATGTACTCTGCGACAGAACAAATCGTTGCAGCATCACAGGGTTTTGCTGGTTCCTCTTTGGGTAGAACTAAATGTTATGGGAGACACATTGCTATGTGTTATAAGAGATAACTGCTAAAAACACCAGCCCTCCATCTTACCCTCCTGTCTCTGTAATAATGCACAATATGAGATGTAAGGTCATCTTTTTGTACTTTTCTCCATTCAGACTCTACTTCATTTGCTGCTGTTTATGAAGGCAGAGGAAGCTAAGAGCTGGTTGATCATAGAATCATGGAGTTGTAGAAGGCGCACCAAGGATCATCTAGTCCAACCCCCTACAATGCAGGAATCTCAGCTAAAGCATCCATGACAGATACCACAACTAAAACACCCGTGATACCACATCAGATGTATTTTATGCCTACATACCTGGGGTAACAGCAGTGATCTGCTTATTATTGGTGGATTTCTGTTTAACTTTTATATGTTGATATTATTATTTTATATTATTCTAATTTGAATGTTACTTTTTTGATGTAGGCAGCCTATTTTAAAGTTATGTTTTATTATCACATTTTTGTATTGCATTAGATTGTTATAAGATGTACATTTTTTGTTTCTTCAGCTTGTAAACCGCCTTGAGTATTGTAAGATAGAAAGGCAGTATACAAATTAAAAATGATGATGATGATGATTAGCAGAGCATACGCAGAGTTCCAGAAAGCCATCAGTTGCAGGAAGGATGGACAAAGCAGGAACAAGACGCTGCTACCAGTTACTTGGTTACTTAGATGTTTACAGCAGACTCTACAAGTTACTATATACAAGAACAGAAACGGATCTTAACTAGCTCTCTCTTAACAAACTCCAAACCACTCTCAGAACACCGCACTGACCAACAAACTATCCAGTCAGTAAGGTCATAAGTCATCATGTCTGTGTGAGACCTCAACCAATGGTAGAGTTGTATCCAAGGTCTCAGATCTCTAGGCAGAATACCTCCTCTGCTCAGTCATCCTTGGCTTTCAGCCAACTTCTAATTGCTTTGTGTGAAGCTGCACAGAATGGCACGTAGTCAAAATCCCAACACTGCTCCCATTAGAAAATTACAACATAGAGAGCGCAACAGGCTGAATGGTAATGTTTGTAACAAATTTATTTACTGGTTACTTCCTAACATACAGGCCTACCCAGCTGTGTCTGGGCCAGCCTGCCTGTGTCTGCTACCTATACTAGCCAACCTCATCAGCTGTATTGCCCGTGACATTCCCGGGACCTTTCCTTAATCACATTCGAGGACTGTGTAACACAAGAATGTATTAAGAAAGGAAGAAATATATCTACAGTGGATTTAATTAAATAGGTTATATACCTTAAGGCAGTAGTGTCCAAACTTTTTTCAAAGTTTTTAGTGAGGTGTTTTTAGGATTTTACCCCAGGAAATAAACTGCCACAGTGGCCGGATTAAACTGACCCAAAACGGACTTAGGACATGGCTGCCTTAAGGATTGTATATGGTGTACATCCTGGACTTGATTCCTAGGAAGTAACCAGTAAAGAAATTTGTTACAAACATTACCATTCAGCCTGTTGCGCTCTATATGTTGTAACTATTACATCTGTGTAACAAGGTATTGTTTTTGTTTTGAAAGTTGGAAAGTTGTCATCCAGTGAGGTCCCACTTAGTGCAGGCTTCCGGCAGGCTTACTAGTGGTGACAGTATTTGCTACAAATCTGGCAAGTGGCCTAAAACACAATTGGATGTGCTCTAATTACATTGAGAATATTCCTCCCAAATTAGGTTCGGAATTGGCAATACAATCAATTGATACAATTGCATGCTATTGAAAGAAAAATCCTTGTGGTTTTTTTTAAAAAAAATGGATGATTTTGACATTTGCTTTTATGATGAAGTCAAAGTTGTTATTGTTTCTGATTTATATCCAAATCTCCAAATCCCCATTATGAACAGCCACAGCCCAAGTAGCCTATGATTTATGCAAAGAGAGGGTGGGGAAGCAGCAGCTACACAATTTGCCCTGGAATATGATTATTACTATTATTATTAAAAATCATATTGTACTAATTCCCACGCTTTCCCTCTATAATATGCTCTCTGAAAACCGCCTCTCTTCTGCATTATGACTACGAAACCACCACTAGGGGATCTAGAGAATCAATTGGTTGTGTGTCCTCAGACGTTTACATTCTGGCATATTTTAGATGTCATTTTGTTTTTAATTTGGGGGGAAATGAAGCCAGAAGCAGTAGCCCAGGGAGTCTCCACCAAAGAATAGCCTTTAAGAAAATGATGGCTTTTGCATTGCTTTTCTGCACACAGAGAAAATTGGGTAGCTGTTTTTTCCTCACCATTGTGGCAAAAGCGCCATAGGCAGCTGAACCTCAAATTTGCTTGGGATGCAAAGGCACACACAATGGACTACATAATCTAACAGGGCAAAGGCATAGATGGAGGCAGTGCTGCACTCCAAGATTATGAATAACACTGCACAATCTACTTTGAAAAAGCACATGGCAGGACTAGTTGATGCCTGGTATTTAGTACCAAAAGCAAAAGAGAGAAAATAATGGAAATTCTTGGAAACAGGGGTTAGTCTGGGTGATTATTAGCCGTGTTCAATGGTTGAATAGAACATATTTTAAAAAGTAATTAAAATGGTAAGAGAGTGCATTAGAGTGGTGCCTAAAGGATCCTTTACACATTATTTCACACTTTGCTTTTTTGAGCCATGGAGATTAGTCTTAATGTCAGCATGGGAGCTGGCGCAATATAATGTCTGAAGGCAAAACTACACATTACACTTACTGGGTAGTAGGTTGCCACATTTTTTGATCGCTGTTAATTAAATTACAGAGGAGGAAAGGTTTCTGCATGCAGAAAAAGAAGGCTTCATTTCCCCCTCTCCAGTCACTCAGAACAGAAATTACACCTGTCCTGTGTGACTAGGAACTTTAGGGGAAACATTCCCTAAACAATATGAGCACCATTTTGGGTAGGAACAGAGGTGTAGCAAGCCCAGGTGGTACCCGGTGCGAATATTTTTTTGTTCCCCCCCACACATCGACAGTTTGGGGTAGGCTTGGGAGTCACGGGTGGGCGCCGAATGTCACCCCCTCAGCGATGACACCTTAGGTGGTCTGCCCCCTTCCTATGCCTCTGCGCCCCCACCCCCGCAATTTTCAAGTACCCTGAGCTGCTGGGGGAAGGGGGGAGCTAGGCTGCTTTGCCGGGCGCTGGCAAAGCTGCGCAGCTTGTCCTCTCGGGAGCCACGGCTCCCGTCCATCTCCCTCTCTCCCTCCCTGGCAGCAGGAGCCGCTTATGGCAAGCCAGGGAGGGAGGGAGGCTGGGAGGGCCCCCCCCCCGGCTTGCCATAAGCAGCTCCTGCCAGTGGCGAAGGGATCCCATCACTGTCTGTATGGTGCTCCAGCTGTGCTGGTGGCAAACCGCGACGCACAACGCATACGTGCGACACCACACATGTGTTGTATGTAGTGGTTTGCTGCCGGTGCTGCCCGAGAGCCATACGGACGGTGGCAGGATCCACTGCTCATGGCTGCAGCTGTAAACAGAGGATCCTCCACAATGTGGCTGCGGTGGCATGATGGCTGCTCGCACTGATGTGCCTGGGTCAGGGCGGCAGGGCAAGCACCCTGCCTTCTTGTCACCCCCGACCTGGAACCCGGGGTGAACTGCCCCCCCACCCCCACCTTGCGACGCCACTGGGTAGGAATTGCCTTCCCAAGGCTGCTGCTACTATTATTTCAATTAATCAGATGCTTTGTACTAAAACAACAATAACAACCAACAGTCTCAATGCAACTTTAACTAAAAGTGAAAATGCAGCTTACACACATCACAGTGTGGTGTAGTGGTTAGAGAGCTGGACTAGGACCTGGGAGCCAAGGGTTCAAATCGACTCAGAAATAAACCTTGCTCTGTGACCTTGGGCCAGTCACTGCCTCTCAGCTTAGCCTACCTCATGGGGTTGTTGTGATAATAAATAAAGAGGAGAGAGAGGAAAAGTGCATATGCCACCTTGATTTCCTTGGTGTATAGGTGTGATAGGGATTTAATTATAAAATAACTAAAATCTAATTTGGCCCTACAAGTGTGAGCTCGTAATCCCAATCAATCAATAAATTTGGTGATGGCCGCAGCCACCCCTCCCATTCTATAATATGAGGAGTGAGAATGTTTTCCTACTTTGCCGGATTTATTCTAAGGATTACTAAAAAAAAGTTTAAAAGGGGGGGGGGGAATGCATGCAACACACTTTGAACACCACTGAAATCTAAGAGCACCAGTGTAGTGGACAAAGTACTTGACTTGGACCAGGAAGAGATGAACTTGAATTTCTACTCAGCTATGAAACTCACTGGCTCCCCACCTAAATCATCTCAAAATGTTATCCTGAAGACAAATGGACAGGATGAGAGAAGCACACATGCTTGGGGAAAGGGTGGAATAAACATGTAAGAAATAAATGAATAATATGCCAAGCGGGAGGAAGTATGTTCGTGTTATGTGATTAATGGCACAGACCAAAGATTTTTTTTTTAAAGGAAAGGCACTTAATTTGCAACTAGATTAGATGGTAGGAGATATGTGATTGGATTTTTAAAGCAAGCCAAATACAATTACAAGGGTGGAGGAAATCAAATGTGAGCTGTGGTACTAGAGTGCAGTGTTTAATCTCTTCTCCTGTGCCGTTTTCCTGATGTGACTCTCAGCTGTCATGTCTCCTACAGATGGGTGCGAACATCAGCGCAAGAGAAACTGAAAGAGCCCTCAGCATCCCCTTCAATGCCTTCCTGGCCTGAGGATGTGGCTCTCCCATCATCTTGCGCATGACTCCCCTGTAGCTTTTTGCTCTCCACACCAATGCAGAAGGATGTAACTGCAGAATCAGACAACCGTCTTGCCCCTTACATTCCCATGTGAAAATTTCGAAGTATGCTTCCCCACTGTGATGTCAGGAGCTCGAGTCAGCAAGAGAAAATGTCTGTCAGTGAAGTTAATTCCTTTTTCAAAGAAACCAAAACAGCACAGGCCTAGTGATCCCAACAATTCTTCCCAGTAGGTCTTGCTCCAATGATTCCCATCACTCTCAAAGGCTGCTCCTCTCCAGGGTCTTTCCCAAGCAGTTGCAAACTGCTCCTATGTCCAACCAATCTCTGCGCTTCTCTTTTCATTTCTCTGCACGTTCTAGGAGACCAGCGGGGAGGGAAGCTGGTTGTAGCAGGAGGGGGAGACCCTCTGGATTCTTCAGCGGCTTGTCTCATCGTTTCCCCTTGGCCATTCTCTTCTCTAGCCTCTCCTTCAGCCTTGGAGTCTTCCTGCTCACTAAACCCTGTTACCTCTTCAGCTTCTGACACCTCCTCCTCCCAGCCTGTTCCTTCTCCCTCTGACCACTCACCATCATCTTACCACTGATTCCCTGGCTCTGAGTCCATGACATGGGATTTGTGAAAGAACACCACCCCATCCCAGTTTGTGATATACTGAAGGAATGGAGGAATTAGCCAGTACAGTGGTACCTTAATTCGTTCTGGAGGTCTGTTCTTAACCTGAAACTGTTCTTAACCTGAGGTACCACTTTAGCTAATGGGAGCTTCCCACTGCTGCTGCTGTTCTCATCCTGAAGCAGAGTGCTTAACCCGAGATACTATTTCTGGGTTAGTGGAATCTGTAACCTGAAGCGTCTGTAACCTGAAGCATCTGTAACCCGAGGTACCACTATACAGTGGTACCTCGAGTTAAAACGTTTCAGGTTACAAACTCCATGAACCTGGAAGAGTTACCTCAAGTTGAAAACTTTGCCCTAGGAGGAGAACGGAAATCGTGTGCCACCGGCGCAGCGGTAGCAAGAGGCCCCATTAGCAAAAGCACGCCTCTAGTTAAGAACAGTTTCAGGTTAAGAACAGACCTCCAGAACAAATTAAGTTTGTAACTAGAGGTACCACTGTAATGCCAAACGGTTCATCATTTTGCAATGTATGGAACTAAGACATACCATAAACCCAGGTAAATGGATACTCTCTAGCAGTTCTTCCCAATCACAGATCAATCTACTTACTCCGGGAATCAGTATGCCACGATCACATGCACTCCCCAAAGCTTTCCGCAGAGAGGTGCTGGGGTTTCTTCTCCCCCCACATGTTTTATTTCCAGTGATTTTTAACATTTACCAAGTGCCCATCGCCCAGAGTGTGTCTAAAATAGCAAAGTGGTTTAAAGCTAACTCACTCTGTGAATTTAGTGCAGAGAAACTGCAAAAGGAGAAAGTAATTGACAACTCTGGGGTCATTTGTGTTTGCGGACTCAGCCACTATCTGGCCAAATGTTTGAATGCTGGAAATTGGCTTGTAACCATCAGCTGGAAATCAGTTTGCAATCACCAGCCATACAATTAAAACACAAATCTTGAAATGTAAACAATTCTGGAGTGATACTGTCATTGACATTCAGAAAAGGCTAACAAACTAAAGCAAACCCATTTACGTTTTTATATAAAAGATACCATCTTCTTGAAATTAGCTTTTTCTTAGCTAAAAGCAGACAATTAAAACACGTTTTCTCTTCCAGAGGGAGCAAAGTAAGTAATAATAGAGTCTTAATAGGATTTTTCTTTGCTAGAGTGGTTTGGGATGGTTTTATTTTAAGTATAATTAATGGTCATGTAATGGTAATAATGAGCAGGCATGAAAGCCCAGTAATGAGAAAAATTGTGTGTGTGCGTTAGAGAGAGGGAGAAGTGCAAAGCTATGTGTTTTTCCCCCTTATACTTAATTCTTGTAGCTCACCAAATACTGTGTGGAGTAGATAATTTTTTTTAAAAAAAACCAATTGCCTTCAAATTGGGGTTTCAGAGAACCTCAAGGTTCCATGGAATTTTACCTGTGGATAAGTAGGTTTTACCAGACTTATAAATTAAAAAATAAACAGGAGATATCAGAAGTTACTCAAAAGAAAATACAGAATTAGTGGACAAGCTTCCTTGGCAAATAAGACAGCCGACCACTACTGATCTTTCCCAGTAATGCATATCCAGAGGCAGGATAGTGTTGGCTGTGTTCTAGAGTCTACCTTGAGTTCACATGGCTTGAGAGCAGTACATGTGAAAAGGATCTAGGAGTCTTGGTTGACCACAAACTTGACATGAGCCAACAGTGTGACGCGGCAGCTAAAAAAGCCATTGCAATTCTGGGCTGCATCAATAGGAGTATAGCATCTAGATCAAGGGAAGTAATAGTGCCACTGTATTCTGCTCTGGTCAGACCTCACCTGGAGTATTGTGTCCAGTTCTGGGCACCACAGTTCAAGAAGGACACTGACAAACTGGAACGTGTCCAGAGGAGGGCAACCAAAATGGTCAAAGGCCTGGAAACGATGCCTTATGAGGAACGGCTAAGGGAGCTGGGCATGTTTAGCCTGGAGAAGAGGAGGTTAAGGGGTGATATGATAGCCATGTTCAAATATATAAAAGGATGTCACATAGAGGAGGGAGAAAGGTTGTTTTCTGCTGCTCCAGAGAAGCGGACACGGAGCAATGGATCCAAACTACAAGAAAGAAGATTCCACCTAAACATTAGGAAGAACTTCCTGACAGTAAGAGCTGTTCGACAGTGGAATTTGCTGCCAAGGAGTGTGGTGGAGTCTCCTTCTTTGGAGGTCTTTAAGCAGAGGCTTGACAACCATATGTCAGGAGTGCTCTGATGGTGTTTCCTGCTTGGCAGGGGGTTGGACTCGATGGCCCTTGTGGTCTCTTCCAACTCTATGATTCTATGATTCACATGGAGCAGTGGTGATGTCCAACATTAACTTCGTGTTCATCCTAGGACACTCTCCAGAATGTTCTAAAAGCACAGTGGTTCCATAGCAGACATGAAGGTGGAAAGTCTAAAAACTAATTATTTAGATTCTAGAGCAGTGGTTCTCAACCTGTGGGTCCCCATATGTTATTGGAATACAACTCCCATCATCCCTGAGCTCTGGCCTTGCTAGCTAGGGGTGATGGGAGTTGTAGTTCAACAACATCTGGGGATCCACAGGTTGAGAAATGCTGTTCTAGAGGATAAAAGCTCACCTTAAAAACAGGAAGGAAGTTGGCAGCAAACACAGAACTACCTGATGACCAAACACTTCCTTTTCAAAAATGCACTTCCATGAACACAACTGAAATCGACGTCACCTTCAAGTGCTAGTCACTAGATCTTACTGATATGTGCAACCAACGTTTATTTTCTCTGCTGGGATTTTCAGGAGCATTTCCAGCAGAGGAAATGCCAAAGCAGCACTATGACAGCTTCATGTCCAATCTTTACTGGCTCCAGAATACCAGGAAGAGCTGGAGAAGAGATCCTCCATCATCAGCTACATTGTGCAGCTGTGGATGGGAACAGCTCTTCTCCAGAACAACACTAAAATAGAAACAGAGTTCGTGCTAGCATCTCTGTCCACTACAGGAAATTGCCACCTACGTGATTTGTCTAGGCTCAGTCAATGGGTGCATCAAAAAGACAAGTGTACGGTAATATATCCATCTTAAGGACACCTCTCAAAATTATGAGTAAAGGAGAATCAAGTAATGACAAATCACATTCAAGTACTATTGGAATTAGTGGTCACGCTGAAAACCACTTGAGGTAATGAAGTGACCACTAACATCGAGAAGAGCTTCACCTGCAGGGCCAAGAGGCATTCATTCATCATGGATCTCTCCTGACTCAGAGCAGAAACAACACACTTTCTTCTTCTCTTGTGTATCTCTTGATAATTGATAGTGCCCTGTGTCAAGCTTTGCACATCATTTTCCTTCATTTTCTGACTTGGATATTCCTAGACCACAAAGTGTTGAGCGGCATGTTTGCCAAAATCACATTGCAGAGTCCTCTTTGGACTGTACCACTTCAGACTCCATGCATGTACACATGCAAGAAGGGATGGGGAGTTGCATATTTTAAGATCCCCAGTTTTAAATAAACAAAAGCAGAATACCTCACCTCACAGTTTTATATGTGCAGAGCAATTTGTACATGAGAAAGCATTCAAAAACACAACTCCCACACCTACAGCTTGAAATGACACAGTCCAGGAAGCAAGTGATCAAATAGATCAGCCTGGAGAGCCTCCTGTGTGAGTCCCTATTTCAGGTATCTTAGGTAACATTTCATCAATAGCTCAACACATTTTCCCTGCAGTTAGTCCACCCCTATTGCCTTAGTCTGTTATTTTCTCAGGGGACTGCCAAGAGCACTGGGCATGGGATAAACTGTGAAGCTTGAAGGGCTGTGAAATTGTGAAGCAAAACTGAGAAGAGAATTAGCAGGTAAGATAGGTGGGAAGAAGATAATTGGCAAACCTGAGAGAATGGAGAAACTGGAAGAAGTGACCAGAGGGAGAGAATTGGAAGTGTGTTTGCGTGAGAGAGTGTGAAGGGTAGGCTAGGTGAATCTGTCAATTTCAGCTTCCTTCAATGACTCCTTTTTCACATGACTCCTTTTTAATTCAATTTTGCCTAATGTACACATTTTTTGCATGGAACTCTCCTATAGTATAATGCATTTTTTATGTTATCTTCACTAATATATGCATTTGTGTGCATCCTTTACCCCCTCCCCCCAGTATATGTGTTTTTGTACACATTACTTGGGTGGTGAACTGCATTGCAAAATCTGGAGAAGTGTCAGTTTTGAAGGACATGGCTGTGTTTTGATTTGTGTATTGTTTCAGAAAGTGTGAATTAGGGAAGTTAGCATCTAAATGTGAACTGAATTGAATTTCTCCCCTCTCCTGTGTGTGTGTGTGTCTACTTATGAAGCAGGATGGAAGAGGTTTCTTCTTTCTTCTTCTTTGGTGATCACTTATAGCCGAGTAAGATTGTCTTCCATAAACACGGTCTTAACAGTGAGTCCGTAAGTGACTGTGGAGGCCAATTCTGGATCCACATATCCTTCCACAGTGGGGACATAGGTTTCTGGGTGGGAGTTGATCATGGTGAGGGTTTGCCAAGCATGCCTTCCTCTTAGCATGTTTCTCCCTTTTGTTCTGAGTTTGAGTGTCTTCAAAGCCCATGACACCTTTGATAAAGGCTGTTCTCCAATTGGAGTGCTCACAGGCCAGTGTTTCCCAGTTGTTGGTGTTTATACTACATTTTTAAAGATTTGCCTTAAGAGAGTCTTTAAACCTCTTTTGTTGACCACCAGCATTACACTTCTCATTTTTAAGTTCTGAAGAGAGTAGTTGCTTTGGAAGATGATAATCAGGCATCCAAACAACATGACCAGTCCAATGAAGTTGAAGAATCATTGCTTCAACACTGGTGATCTTTGCTTCTTCTGGTACACTGGCTTTAGTTTGCCTGTCTTCCCAAGTGATATGTAAAAATTTTCGGAGACACAACTGATGGAATCTTTCAAGGAGTTGGAGATGGTGTTTATAAGTGGTCCATGTTTCACAAGCATACAGTAAGGTTGGTAGTACAATAGCTTTGTAAACAAGCATTTTGGTTTCCCTGTGAAAGTCCCAGTCCTCAAACACTCTGCACTTCAATTGGGAGAAAGCTGCATTCACAGAGCTCAGGCGATGCTAGATTTTGGCATCCATGTCGGCCCAGGTAGGAGAAGTGATTGACACTTTCCAATGTTATACGATTGAGTTGGATTTGTGGCACAGCAGAGGGGTTGTTTTGTGCTTGTTGGTGCAGTACTTTGGTTTTTTGGATGTTGACCAATAGGCCAAGCTTTTCATAAGCTTCTGTGAACATATTTAGAATGGTTTGGAAGTCATCCTTTGAGTGCGCACACACTTCGTTGTCATCAGCATACTGAAGTTATGGCATCCTTACTCTTTGCTTTCAGCCTACTCAAATTAAAGAGCTTTCCATCTGTTCAATATATGATTTCTACCCTGGTGGGGAGTTTCCCTTCGACAATGCGTAGGATCATAGCAACGAAAATAATAGAGTTGGGGTGATAACACAACCCTGTTTAACACATGTGTGTGTGTGTTTGTCTACTTATGAAACAGGATGGAAGAGGCACAATGGAGACAAGGGGTTATTATAAAGTTAAGCAGGGATGGGGGAAGCCGGAATTGTTGGGGGGAAAGGAAAGAGCAAGGAGGAGTCCACAAGGAGCTAAGGAGAAACACGGCACTAGTGTGTGCTGTGGATCACTATCATATAGGCCCGTGCACTCCATTCAGCTGAAGCATGAATCTCAAACTGAATCGCGCCAATTTGGGGGCAATCTAGGCTTCTACCAATTCATGTTGTGACAGCCTCAGATGGTTCCAGGTTGGGTGAGGCCACACAGAGCAATCCAGGGCTGTCATGGGGTAGGACATCAGCTGGGAAGAAAGAGAGGCAGGCAGGGCCCTGGATCGGGGTAGAGCGGGGTGCGTGCAGTGTGCAGTCCTACTGCCCCCTTTTGTGTGGGGTGCTTCTGACATTCATTTTCTGAACACCTTCTCTCATGCCAAAACCTATCCTTTGAAAAGAGTGACTAATATCCTGCTCTTTTTCACAAAACAGCTTCCATTTCCAGGAATTAAAATATACATTAAAATGCGTTAATAAAAAATAACAAAGCGTCGCACATTCTCAGCATTTATGCGGAGCATTTAAAGCCGGCGATTGTCGATCAAAGGCGCTTGGCTGTTATCTCTTTCTCGCAGGCATTCATTCAGTCAAAGGCAAAAATTAATGAACCGACATCTGACCTTTTATTCTCTCTCACTGCTTTGTCTCCTTTCTTCCATGAGATGGCGGGTTTGGGGGAGGCTTGTGGTTTGCACTCGACGGCAACTTCTTGGCCCCTGGTTATAATGATTGTTTTCTTCAGTTGGCTTGGGGGGAAAGTTGGAGCCAAAGCTGTTGAAAGGAAATATTTCAGTCTCTTAGCTTAGTATTTCAATTAATTAATTCACAGATGTCGCATGCCAATATGCTCTCATTTTCTCTCCCCCTCTTTTCCTCACTTCCCTATCCTATAGTGGTTAAAAGGGATTAAGCTATTAAAATCTCCCTCAGTCTGTTTCTTTGGCATAGTGCCAGAGCCCAGCAAGGGATTTTGAGGGAAAGGAGATGGTGTTTCTATGGACAATAGCAACACACACACCCTCAACTGCCCAGGCTAGCCTGATGCTATACTGACCCAGATGGGCACCCAGAGTTATGGATAAGTAACATCTGGAGGGGCAGAGATTCCTCACGCCTGCCTTATAATGTGGTTGCCTTATAATCTTCCTCTGAGCTGTGACTTCCCCCAAACCCCTGTTGTAATTCTGAACTGTCTCCTTCTTCTCTGGAAGGGTCAGGCTTGAGAGGTGGTTGCCCCCTTCCTCCTCTGCCCAGTCCCTGACACTTGCCAGGTTTTCAGACAGGCGTCTCTCCTTGCCTGGAGATGCCAGAGATCAAACCTGTTACCTTCTGCAAGCAAGGCAGATGCTCTATCACTGACCTATGGACCTCCCCTCCCCTCCCCAACTGTCCCCCTATCCCAGCAGCGTATTCTTAATAATAAAATGTAAACAGAGCAACCTTCTTAAGTACACACCCAAAATCCTCAACTCGGCGCTGGTGTAAACGGCTCCGTGCTTGTTTTCGGCTACGCACTGGTACATTCCAGCATCAGACTGATTGACACTGTGGATCAGCAGTACACCATTAACCATCTCAATCCTGCTCTGCAATGAAACAGGAAAATAATTCTACAAAAGCAAACAAAACCAGGAAGATTTGTCGGGTTTTCAGCTTTACAGAATATAGGAAGAGGGGGGCAGGTTCATATATGTGAACATGCACAAAAGTAGCTTCCTGAGTTTAATTGTGGCAGCTGTCCTTTTGCTTCACCCTTTATGACAGTGCTGAAATATTTTAGAGGCTGAAAAGCGCACACAATGGTTATGGTCTGGGATTATCTTCTTTCAGCTGAAGTGTGATCAGAACCCGATGGCTGCATGACATATCACAATTTTAACTGGCTGACTCACTGCTGCTTGCAGTCTATTATGCTTCAGACCTGGCTCATTTGAGACTGAAGATCTTAGTACAGAGCTGAAAGTTTTCTTCCCCTGTGAAAAAGGCTTCCATTTTCCTGCTTTGTCCTCAGAGGATTCTTCAGAATTTCTGGAGAATTTCAGTGGGTGCAGGATTTGGAACTTGCCCTACTTTTACAGCATTTCCACAGCATTCAGCAGCCTCCCTGGCTGCCTGAACCACCTGATCTGAAAAAGCTTCACAGAAGGAGTCAGCATTCCTGGGGCTTTAAATGAAGCACAGACAACCCAGACATATGGATGCCAGAATCTGTCAGTTTCAGTTTTCCATTTTGTCAATCTTAGGTTCAGTTCTCTACATTTCAACACCATTTCCTCCCTTCTTTTTTATGTCCTCATCAGGATTTGGGTGTAAATTGCTCCCAATATGCATATTTTTGTACGCAATTTCCCAAAATACAATTCATTTTTCTATGCTATTTTCACTAACATGTGCATTTAAATACACACATTTTGTATGCAGGTGTATAATGTATATGAGCATTTTTGTAAACATTAAACATCTGGAGAATTGCAGTGCAAAACTCAGAGAGGAGTGAATTTTGAAAGATGGCCAAGCTGTGTTTTGGTTCCTGTAGTATTTTGAAAAGTATAAATCAGGCAGGTTCACTTATAAATGCAGACTGAACTGGATTTCCCTCCACCCCTTCCCAGAGGGCTGCAGACCAGTGGTTCAATGATTTGTTGAATCATTTGTTCAATGATTTGTTCAATGAAACACCTGCCTCAAAAGCAAGGTAAGCACAACACAAACCCTGACCCTGAAAGGAATGTGCTCAGAAAGCAAAGCAAAACTAACTGCACACTTACCTCTGGCCAGAGAGGTGTTCCATTTTTCAGCCATCGATAGGTGGGTCTTGGCTTTCCAGTAGCTTTGCATTCCCATCGGAGCTGATCTCCACTGTCTAACTGGGTATCATTAAGCCTCTCCACCCAATGTGGGTATGCTGCCAAAAATAACAGAACAGGATCACAGTGCTTGATACTGCTGGAACTATAGCTAAGTCTATGAAGACATGCAATGCCATTGTGTACATTTGTTTTTAAACTGCTGCCTTTGCATTTTGATAAATGTTACATCTACATGGGTCATATCCAGTGCTGCAGTTCCACTGGTACAACACACTTCTGCGCATAAAGTAAAGTTTCTTCTTCCCCTCCTGTTCCCCTCTTCTTCCTCCATTACCCTGCACCCTCGAAATCAGTTCCGGAGGGTTGGATACAACCCCTTGTTTTTAAAGTTTGATTTTATCAGCATTTTCTTCTGCATATTTTATATTGCTTCATGTAAGCTGCTTAGAATATTTTTGTTGGTTAAGTGGTGTATTGATCTTATTAAGTTACCCAACTCCTTCAATCTTTCCTCATAAGGCTTGGCTTCCAGACACTTGATCATCTTGGTTGCCCTCCTTTGAACACGTTTCAGCTTGTCAACATCCTTCTTTAATTGTGGCACCCAGAACCAGAAACAGTATTCCAGATGTGGTCTGACCAAGGCAGAATCGAGGGGTACTATTATTTGTTTTGAATGGGACACTATACTTCTGTAGGGGTAGGAAAACTACCTTCCAGTATCATCCCTGTTTGGGCCCGTTATCCAATCTGTTAAGGTCATCTTGAATCCCAATTCTGTCTTCAGCATCATTGGCTACCCCCTCCCACTTTGGTGTCATCTACAAATTGGATGAGCATCCCCTCAGTTCCTTTATCCAAGTCATTTATAAAGACATTGAACAACAACGGTTCCAGGACAGAACCTCTAATGGTTATGGGGTTGCTCGTGCGTAAGTTGCCGCCACTCCTGGGTAGGTGGCCTGGTTAAACCTTTCGTGGCTGGACAGCCCCTCACTTCGTGGCTGCTCAGTCGCTGGCAGAATCCGACAGTGGGCGTTTCTTCAACCTTTTCCAACATAAAAGTTGTTTGACGCCCAGTCTCCTCCTAGCCTCCCTGCGCGGAAGTCTTCTGCGCAGGGTGGGCGTGGGTAGCGGAGGACCTGTGCTCTCTCCGCTGGTGTCCAGTGAAGAGTCTCGGAGCCTGCTCTCCGCTTCCCCCATTGGCCCCCCTCCATCCCTGGTGTCACGCTGAATTTCTTCCCCAACAGGAGACCTGCCTCTCTCCCTACTTGGCCCCTCTCCAGCATCGTCGTGGAGCCTCTCCTCCTCCTCTCGTTCCGATGGCAGTTCCCTGACAGAACCCTACGGCACCCCAATTGTCATTTTCCTCCCCAGGATGATGAGGAACCATTAGTGAACATTCTTTGGGTACAGCTGCCAAGCCACCTAACAGTTACCTCATCCAGCCCACATATTACCAACTTCTTCACAATAAGATTATGGGGGACTTTATCAAAAGCCTTACTGAAATCAAGATACACAGCATCCCCCTGATGATCCACCAAGTTTGTAACTCTGTCAAAAAAAAAAAAAAGGAGTCCAACACTCTTCTCTTACAATGGCCAGCAAGGTGCCCATGGAAAGCCCACAAGAGGGAGCTGAATGCAACAGCAATCTCCTCTTCTGTGGCTCCTATGGTATTCAGAAGAATGCTGTCTCTGACCACAAACACACAAAAACACACCAATTATGAGTATTTTAAGAATCATCTCTCTCTCTCTGCTTCTGCCATGTTTTCAGAGTACTCCCCAGATTTGTGTGAAAACTCTCACTTTCCATCGCAAGCCGTAGAAGAATCGTTGAGGGAAGCAACATTTGATTCATACTGTGCCTGAGTATTAATTAGCTGAGCAAATTCACATTCCATACCAGGTGATTATGAGTTTTGGCAACAATCATTCATTCACAGGGAAGAATCAACGTTTGTTGTTGGGAGCGCCCCAGCATAAATTGATTTCTGCATGGAATATTGTCTGCACAGAGCTAGTGCAACAGCATTATCTGAGCTTATACCATTCTCTGGCCTTTACTCCTTTCATTTTCTGTGTAAAGCTTCTTGCGGTCTGGGGAATTCCTAGCTCTGTAGAGTACGCTGCCTGTCAGCCTAGCTCTGAATACGATTCCCCCAGTCAACACAATGGTTGAGCAACAGCAGCTGATGTTGTAGGCTTGAGGCCTTAATAACTAGCTATGCTACAGATGCCAACTTCCAAAGAGAAAAAAAAGCCTTCTCAAATTAATAAGGCTTAACTCATTAATCCAATGCACTGAAGAGGAAAGCTTTTAAATCTCTTCTGTGCGGCATCGCAGAGTATCAGATGTCAATGGCCTTGACATCAAGGAATGCAGAATAATATATCTGGCAGGGTTGGTTAGCAATTGAGAGTTAGCACAGCGACGGATCTATTTTGGACAGAACAAAATCAATAAAGCACTTTAATAGCAGTCCTTGTGCTGGACAGAATTTAAAAAATAAATCTTATAATCTGGTATTTGACCAGTCACCAATCAGTGTTCCAAGAAGCTGCAGGAAAGGTATGGCAGTTCTTCCCGGGCATATAGGTTGCAAGGAATAGATATCAAGCTGGTATTTAGGCTGCAGTTATATGCGTGCTTAGCTGGGAGTAAGTCCCAGTGAACTCAGTGGTATTGACTTCTGAAGAAACGTATATAAGATTGTGCTGTTAGTTTTGCATCTGAAGGCAAGGGTTGGGCATCCATGAAGGCTGGGATTCCATGTCAATACCCCAGAAGCACTGCTTGAAAACATCGCCCTGGGTTTAAAATAATAGTAACTGGTTGCAGTAATTCATAGAATTGTAGAGTTGGAAGGAACCACGAGGGTCATTTAGTCCAACCCTTTTTGCCCAACGTGGAGCTCAAACCCACAGCCCTGAAAATAAGAGTCTCAAACTCTACGGAGTGAACTGCATATTTGACCAATTGTTCTGTCAGAACAACGGAGTAACAACTTTTGATAACTTAAAAGAGTGACCATGGATTGTTGGGAAGCAGAACTAATTCTTTTATTGAAATTGATTCTTGACCCTGAAATTCCCAACTTTTCTTTGATATATTTAACAACAGGGTTACAAGGGCCTCAAATGTTTTCTGAGTTCTCTTCTTTTTTTCATCATCATCGTCAGTGAACAGACCCCCTGAATAGTATCAACATTGAGTACATACTTGTTGACAGCAGCAAAATGAGCACTTACAAAAAAACCTATACAGTGGTACCTCTGGTTAGGTACTTAATTCGTTCCGGAGATCTGTTCTTAACCTGAAACTATTCTTAACCTGAAGCACCACTTTAGCTAATGGGGTCTCCCGCTGCTGCCGTGCTGCCGCTGCACGATTTCTGTTCTCATCCTGAAGCAAAATTTTTAACCCAAGATATTATTTCTGGGTTAGCGGAGTCTGTGACCTGAAGCATATATAACCTGAAGTGTATGTAACCCAAGGTACCACTGTATTTTAAATGCATTTACCGTAATTTTCTGTGTATAAGACCGGGGGGAAGGGTTACTGAAAAATAAGGTTGAAAAACTGGGGGCATCTTATACACAGGTAGTGGGTATGGGTGACGGGTTATTGGTTGTAGCCGTGAGCTGCAGACTGTCACTGGCAATTAGTAGTGTGATTGGTGGGTGCGGCAAGGGTTTCTTTGTATTGGCTGTGGGAAATGGGTGTGTGATTGGTTGCTGTGTCAAGGGCTGCTGAGGATTGGCTGCTGCTGTGGCAATTGTGCTTGCTATTTACTTCCGCTGTTGGCGATCGGGCAGATGCTTGTAGCAGACATGAGCGATTGTTAGCGAGTCGGGCGAGCGACTGCAACCATCAGGTTAGTGATCTACTGCATTCCCCCCCCCCAAAAAAAGCTGAACAACTCCAATCCTCCCCAAAAAACAGCTGAACAATTTTGGGCAATTTTCTGAAATTGGAGTCCCCCCCAAAGGGGGCATGTTATACATGGAAAAGTACAGTATTGTTGTTGCTTAGTTGTTTAGTCGTGTCCGACTCTTTGTGACCCCGTGGACCAGAGCACGCCAGGCCCTCCTGTCTTCCACTGCCTCCCGCAGTTTGGTCAAACTCATGCTGGTAGCTTCGAGAAAACTATCCAACCATCTCATCCTCTGTTGTCCCCTTCTCCTTGTGCCCTCCGTCTTTCCCAACATTAGGGTCTTTTCCAGGGTCTTTTCCACTTCTCATGAGGTGGCCAAAGTATTGGAGTCTCAGCATCAGGATCTATCCTTCCAGTGAGCACTCAGGGCTGATTTCCTTAAGAATGGATGGGTTTGATCTTCTTGCAGTCCATGGGACTCTCAAGAGTCTCCTCCAGCACCATAATTCAAAAGCATCAGTTCTTCGGTGATCAGCCTTCTTGATGGTCCAGCTCTCACTTCCTCTCTCAAGGCGTTTCCAAGTGTCTCCAATCTGGGCACTGACCAGACTCGGATCTGCTCAGCTGTCACAATGTGGCAGACATCATTTTCAAAGGGGCATTTCCCCCTATTTTCTGTTACCTTAAATAATTTTTTGCATTGATTAAACCTTTATGAGCCTGCATGTGGCAAAAAACAATAATAACTCTTTAAAAAAATATTGGGCAGTATCCAACTTTCCTGTCCTGCTACTGCAAGAGACGTCTGTCTGCAGAATGGAAATCGCCACTTCTCCCCCCAAGCAGTCCCTGATCCACCCTCAAAACCTGCTTTGGAAGGCTGGGAGTAAATATCCGCTGAAAAGGTAATGTTTTACTTATGTCCCCAGCTCTGTTGTAGTTTTATGCCTTTTTGTGTACTTTGACACCACGGTTTTAAATTGTTGTAAGCTTCCCTGAGTGGCACATCAACACCAGAAGGTTGGGGTCGAAATAACCATATGTTGCACTTAAGCCAGAGGGAGAATGGCTTTGCTAAGGCCACCAAGTGGCTAAGGAGAGATTTGAACCAAGGATTATCCGATTTACAGCGCAGGCGGTACATATCTACTTGCATGAATTTATGCTTTCAAATCATTTCGCATTTTGAATTTTGTATATGCATGACTGCCATGACTTGTAGGGAAAGGGCAGAGAAGCTATCCTTTAAAAATGGCTGCTTATTAAGTAGGACATCATTATTTCAGAGTCTTGAAATTTTCTGAGTGCAAATAAACAATCCTAACGAAGAAAATGATTTGCCATCAAGTTGATCTGTGTGCGAGTTGTGCAAAGCAACAAGTGTACACACTTTCGCCATGGTTTGCTGTTTTGCTTATGACCCTTGGTTTAAGTACAATGTGAGCCAAGGACCCTTCATTAACCATGTTTTTTTTGGGCCCCTTACCCAAGAAGCTCACAGAGCTACAAAGGCTTGATGCAGGAGCTGCAGCAAAGCAAAGCAAAGCAAGCCATGGTTTATTTCATCATCTGTGAAACAACTGATTGTTTGTTAAACAAACCATGGCATGGTGTTATGTGTGAACCAACCCATTATGTATATATGCATGAGAATAAATGTACAACAGAGGGGAGAAAGGAGATGATTTATCATTGTTTACTAACTGCCTTGCCTAACTGTAATATTTCCTCTGTATATGTTTACATTTATGGTAAGCTGCTTAGGTCCTCTGATGTTTAGAAAGCTAAGAATGCATATTAATAAATCAGTTTAAAAAGTAGCACTAACCACTGAATTACAACCCTTTTTATCAAGGAGCTTCTTCAGAAAATAATAACTCAATTAGGATGGAACAAGAATGCTACCTCCAAATAGTAAACTGCTGGAAATTGACAGATTGCATGTGCCTTTCTAGTGCCCTATGCTCTTGGTTAACACTTTAAAGCATTCAGGTTTGTCTGATGAAGTGAAGAGGATATTCTGTTGTTGAGGATGATCAAAGTTTATTTCTAATGGTTAAGTCTATTTTAAAAATGTAATTCAAGCAAGAGGGCTCAAACTATCAAAGAGGGGTGATCAATGTTACCTTACTTTTGGTGAAAAGAATACTAGGCAAATAATGGAAAGGGAAAAGGATTCCTACAATAGAGCAATTGTTAACATAATTATGGCAAATTGCATAAATTAAACTGTTTTTATATGTGACTAACAGAAAGCAGCTCAAGCAAAGACCCTCCTTGTGATAAATGGGCATCGTTGGCCATTTATGAGAAAGGAAAAATTAATGAGACTAACCAAGTCAGCCAATTGTTCACTTTAATTAGAACATTAAGCTTGCACTGATAAGATGTTCGGGTCTGGAGTGTTTTGCTGGCATGTAATTACTAAAATGCTGTTGGTACTATTTAAAATAATAATAACACACAGTTTAAAGTAATACAACATAACACAGATTAAAAGGACTCAGAGACTCTGCTTTAGAGCAAAAGTGTGCCCCTGGTTCTGCAATCCCACACAAAACACTGTCCCCTAGTCCAGCTTTCAGAATCATGCATGAGTAGAAACATGTCCTGACAACTCTTATTTCTAGGAGACAAGGATCTCGCAACTCTCATTTATGCATCTGCAGCCAAAGAATGAATGCAATCATTCTGGTCCATGGGGGTGGGGAATTGAATAGGAACATTACTATTATATAAAGTTATTGCACTTCTTTCCCCATTTGGATTGATACCTCGCTAATCTCAAGATCATTTACTGCAGTTCCTTGGAAGTGAGGATGGATGGATCTATTTCTGGTTCATACTTCTAACCATAATTCCAACCTATGGTTTCTGCATTGGTAGTAGGTTTATATATACAAAAAAGGTAAAGGTAGCCCTGACCATTAGGTCCAATCGTGGACGACTCTGGGGTTGCGGCGCTCATCTCGCATTATTGGCCGAGGGAGCCGGCGTACAGCTTCCAGGTCATGTGGCCAGCATGACTAAGCCGCTTCTGGTGAACCAGAGCAGCGCACGGAAACGCCGTTTACCTTCCCGCCGGAGTGGTACCTATTTATCTACTTGCACTTGACGTGCTTTCAAACTGCTAGGTTGGCAGGAGCAGGGACCAAGCAACGGAAGCCCACCCCGTCACAGGGATTCGAACCGCCGAACTTCTGATTGGCAAGCCCTAGGCTCTGTGGTTTAGACCATAGCAACACCCACATCCCTTTATATATATATATATAAAGATCCCCTCAAATTATATAAATACATGCTTAAAGTTTCTTTTCTCTCAGTATATATATAGATGAATTTGCAAGAAGAAACAACACAGGGCAGTGATGGAAAGGCCATGGCCCTGCAAAGGTAGACGGACTCCAACTACCATCACCGTCAGCTAGGGATAGAGGAGAAATTCAACTCAGTTCTCATTGAAAGGCAAACTTCCCAAATTCACACTATCCAAAACAATATCTGGATAGCTCAGTTGGTAGAGCATGAGACTCTTAATATCAGGGTTGTGGGTTCCAGCCCCATGTTGGGCAAAGGATTCCTGCATTTTAGGGGGCTGGACTAGATGAACCTTGTGGTCCCAACTCTATGATTCTGTGTGGACTAGAACACAGCCACCCTTTGAAATTTGTACTTTTTTGAATTCTGCAGTGCAACTCGCCAACCAAGTAATATGCACAAGACATGCATCTAAATGCATATGTTAATAAGAATAACATTAAAAAAATAATCTGGGAAGAGTGCTTTTCATATCCAGGCAAAAATGCAACAAAATGTGTATCCTAGAAAAAAAAATCAAACTAAAGAGCAAATAAATATTCTTATTTAAAAAAATAATAATTTGTAAGTTGGATCGTAAATGTGGAGAACTGAATTTAAGATTGAATTCTTTCTGTTTTGCTCTCCCCCCCCCAAAAAAATCGACAGCTTCACCCCACTGTAGCCCCAGCCAGTGGTCTGGCATGATGGGAGTTGTAGTCTGGTAACATATGAAGGGCAAAGGAAAAGGTAAAGGTAAAGGACCCCTGGATGGTTAAGTCCAGTCAAAGGCATCTATGGGGTTGGGCCGCTCATCTTGCTTCAGGTTGAGGGAGCTGGCGTTTGTCCACAGGCAGCTTTCCGGGTCATGTGGCCAGCATGACTAAACCGCTACTGGTGCAAGAGAACACCGTGATGGAAGCCAGAGTGCACGCAAACACCATTTACCTTCCTGCCACAGTAGTACCTATTTATCTATTTCCACTGGTGTGCTTTTGAACTGCTAGGTTAGCAGGAGCAGGGATAGAGCAATGGGAGCTCACCCTGTTATGGAGATTCGAACCGCTAACCTTCTGATTGGCAAGCCCAAGAGGCTCAGTGGTTTAGACCAGAGCGCCACTTTGGCTACTGCCATTCTAGGCTGTGAACAGTTCAGATGGGGAGGTCCAGCAAGATGGGTCAGCAGCCTGCATGAGCTGAGTTGTGTGTCCTTAAACCAGTCTCTTCTGACACACTCAGGCATTCCTCAGCAGAAAGGTCAATGTGGAAGTGATTCCCCAGAGACATAAACTTTGAGAGGCACCCTGAGTGGGCCATGAAATCAATTAGAATGCTGGGCTGAGCAACAGCAACAAGTTCACGACAAATTGCAAGCGACTAAAATGACATGCCAGAAGAAATATCAACAACCTCAGATATGCAGATGACACAACCTTGATGGCAGAAAGTGAGGAGGAATTAAAGAACATTTTATTGAGGGTGAAAGAGGAGAGCGCAAAATATGGTCTGAAACTCAACATCAAAAAAATGAAGATCATGGCCACTGGGCCCATCACCACCTGGCAAATAGAAGGGGAAGAAATAGAGGCAGTGAGAGATTTTACTTTCTTGGGCTCCATGATCACTGCAGATGGTGACAGCAGCCATGAAATTAAAATATGCCTGCTTCTTGGGAGAAAAGCAATGACAAACCTAGACAGCATCTTAAAAAGCAGAGACATCACCTTGCCAACAAAGGTCCGTATAGTTAAAGCTATGGTTTTTCCAGTAGTGATGTATGGAAGTGAAAGCTGATAAAGAAGGCTGATTGCTGAAGAATTGATGCTTTTGAATTATGGTGCTCTCAAGAGTCTCCCATGTACTGCAAGAAGATCAAACCTATCCATTCTTCAGGAAATCAGCCATGAGTGCTCACTGGAAGGACAGATCCTGAAGCTGAGGCTCCAATACTTTGGCCACCTCATGAGAAGAGAAGACTCCCTGGAAAAGACCCTGATGCTGGGAAGGATGGAGGGCACAAGGAGAAGGGGACGACAGAGGACGAGATGGTTGGACAGTGTTCTTGAAGCTACCAACATGAGTTTGACCAAACTGTGGGAGGCAGTAGAAGACAGGAGTGCCTGGCGTGCTCTGGTCCATGGGGTCACAAAGAGTCGGACACGACTAAACAACAGCAACAAAAATGACATGGGAGGAGTAAAACACAGTTTTTTTAAAGGCGAGAAAAATAACCCAGAAAACTAGAAGCCTGCGAAGCATCTTGGGCCTTGCCAAATCGAACATGAAATGTCTTCTGTCACTTGCAGGGCTGGACGTCAAGCCAAGTGGCCGAGACAGAAGCAGTGATTGTTTCCAGAGTGTCAGCTGTATCAGGCAATCATGGTACATCTGGTTGTCAGCATTGGGTAAGCTGGGAATCAAATCGGCCTGTGATTGCATGAGAGCAGACAGGCTGACTCTGTGCATTCTTGGGCATTCCCCAAAGCATCCATGGTGAACTGGATCAAATTCAACTGACAAACTGAGCATGATTAAGGCAGACAGGAAAGCTAGTACCTAAGGATGAATTGCAAATCAGAGCATTCCCCAGAACGACAGGTTTAATCCCAATACCCTGTCTGAAGCTCTTCAAGGGATGGTGTGTAAAAGATGGTTCTTTAACTGTAAGTCTGAGAACCTATAGGAAGGAACCTGTAGCGATGCCAGGCTCTTATAGCCAAGGCTTGTTTCTGAAGCTAAAAAACCCATAATTCTCTGAAAATAAGGTTAGTGCACTCAAAAGCAAGGGTCAAAACTATCGTTATCTGATTTAGCCATGTAAATTATGGGTGGGGTGAGAATATTAGGGATGGAGCAATAATACTGCTAATTCATTTGTTTCTGGCACTTATAATGCATCTATAAAAAAAAAAATCTCTCGGGGTCATTCAATATATTTAATAAGGTCACTGTATGTAATAAGAGAGCCTTAAGAAAACATACAATCCAAAGTCATTTCCAGGTCCTTAAGATTTTGGAGGAGAGATTCGGGCACATACTGGAAACTGAAGTATGTGCACATAAAATGGATTAAAAAGCTCTATTGCCTTGGTTCAACATATCCACTTAAAAAACACAACACATTTTCATAGATAGAAAAGAGATGGGGAAATGCCCTGAATACTGTGGGATTAACAAATGGTTAACAGAAAGATGTATAAGCACCGTACAAGCAAATAAGGGGGAATTCAGGATACATGCTTGCTGTTGCATGTCCTCCCAGCAAACAAATAAAGACTAGACATGTGGTTGTGTCCAACTAATTTTTAGTCAAAGTAGACCCATTGGGCCTAAATTAGTCATGACCATTAATTGGAATGGGTCTATTCTGAGTAAATATTAGCCGGATATTACTCATGGTGTAACCTCCTTGTAAGATTTGTGCAATAAATTAGGAGAGTGAACTGGCCCTCAGTAGGGCACAGTTCTCAGATGATGGAAACTAGCTCTGTGCAGACCTCCTCCTTGTCAGATCGCAGAAAGCTTCAATGAACTCAGTTGGACTTACACATGAGTAGGGACAGTCTCTTACATTTGGTTTCTGACTAGTCACTGATTTGCAGCCAGAAGTTAAGACTGAGCAAGTTTGCTATATTCATAAGATAAACTTCATGCATATGGTGAGATTGTTCAGTCTTAACTTCTGCTGAAATATGAAATATTCCATCTGTATTGGCATTCTGCTGGCTTCTGAAGGCTTCTGTTTCCTGTTTGAAATAGTGTCTTGTTTTAATTGGATCTTTGCATATTTTAATAATAACATGTTTATATTTTAATGTTTTAATGGGATTGTCTTATTGTGAATTTTAATTGTGCGATGTTTCTATTTTGATGTTTGTGTAATTGTGTTATTTACACCTGTAAGCTGCTTAGAAGCTCATTTTGGTATTAAGCAAAATGATTAACAACAACAACAACATACTGTATACTTGCAGCTGTCCTCTGAAGACATTCCTTCCACGTGAGTTTTCGGCCTTACATTCATATGTCCCTGCATCTTCCAGCTGCACATTTGGAATTTCAAGAACCGCCTGGGACTTCCGCAGGCGGGCTTTGCTTGGATTGGGGCCATTCACTTTCCTCCATGAGATTGTTGGAACTGGGCTGAAATACAGAGTGAAGTCATGATTAGCTCTGATGCTATTAAGAGTATAGATCCTGTTACCTGCTAATTTAAGTACTTAATCGTCTAAGCAGCAATAAAGTGTAATCACAATTAAGGCTCATGAACTGCTTGATATATTTCACTTTCTACTGAGAATATTTAATAAGTTCTGCTCTGTCATGGACACTTCCTGGCTATTTGGAAGTACGTTTCCCCCCTCCCACAGCTATTAAACTATGAAACTTAAAATGAACATATATTATTTTTCACGAGCTCAGAGAAAAGCATCACACACTGAAATCTTGATGCTTGGGCTGGGGCTGTGTGTTAACATTCCTCATGGTACCTCAGGTTAAGTACTTAATTCGTTCCGGAGGTCCGTTCTTAACCTGAAACTGTTCTTAACCTGAAGCACCACTTTAGCTAATGGGACCTCCCGCTGCCGTTGCGCCACCAGAGCACGGTTTCTGTTCTCATCCTGAAGCAAAGTTCTTAACCCGAGGTAATATTTCTGGGTTAGCGGAGTCTGTAACCTGAAGCGTATGTAACCCGAGGTACCACTGTATTCCAGTTTATCTAGGAGAACTTCTAAAATAAATATCAGAACTGGAGCATTCAGAGTTTATCTCAGCTTACAGTTTCTCTAGCGCATTTGCATCCCCGCCACCCCAATCTCTGTCACCAGTTCATATTTCCACATGAATAAAACACTGCAAAAACAGAAAGGGAAAAGGAGGCAATCTTTAGGGAATTATGCATACAATTGCATCGGGATTCTTTTATGCAACAGGGATATACACATACAGTCCTGCACATTGGTGGAAAACAACTACCACGCTGGGCGAACAAAAATGGAATATTGATGCACATGCATTGGTAATATAGAGGATGTGTGTGAGATTGAGATACAGAGAGAGTGGGTATTATAAAGGAACTGAAGAAGAAGAAGAGTTTGGATTTGATATCCCGCTTTATCACTACCCGAAGGAGTCTCAAAGCGGCTAACATTCTCCTTTCCCTTTCTCCCCCACAACAAACACTCTGTGAGGTGAGTGGGGCTGAGAGACTTCAGAGAAGTGTGACTAGCCCAAGGTCACCCAGCAGCTGCATGTGGAGGGGCAGGGAAGCGAACCCGGTTCACCAGATTACAAGTCCACCACTCTTAACCACTACACCACACTGGTGTAGCTACAGTGAACTCTGCTGGCACATGTAGAGAGCCAGTGTGGTACAATGGATACAGTGCAAAACTAGGGCCCAAGAGACCAGGGATAAAAGCCACACTCAGCCATGAAGCTTGCTCTGGAGGGTAGGACCCGAACCAATGGCTTCAAGTTACAAGAAAGGAGATTATGACTAAACACCAGGAAGAACTTTCTGACGGTAAGAGCTGTTTGACAGTGGAATGGACTCCCTCAGGAGGTTGTAGCCTCTCCTTCATTGTAGGTTTCTAAGCAGAGGTTGGATGGCCACCTGTCATGGATGCTTTAGCTGAGATTCCTGCATTGCAGAAGGGACTAGAAGACCCTTGGGGTCCCTTTCAACTCTACAATTCTATGTTTCTATGTTTCTCCATGTGCATGGGCTAGACCAGTGAAGAAATATCTTGCAATCTGGCTTTTCAAACAATCTGCAGCAGATGATAGCGCAATGGCAGGAAACACATTTTGCATGCAGATGGTTCAGGGACAATCTTTGGCAACTTGGTGATAAAAGGAATGGTTCCACTTTTTTCTGCATTGATCAGGCCACATAGGGAGTATTATTGTTATTATTCAATTTCATTTCCCTTCATCCCAAAGGTCTCGAGGGAGGCAAACACACAAGCAAGAAACAGTGAAACGATCTAAAAACAAAAGCATCTGAAAACGATCTAAGGCTGAGGTAAACTGGAATGAAATCTACTTGAAAGGCTTGTTGGAAGAAGAAGGTGTTCAGTAGCTCAGAAAAGACAACAGACAGGGTGCCTGTCTAATATTTAATGGGAGGGAATTTCTAAGGGTAGATATCACAACACTGAAAGCCTAATCAGTATAGTCTGCGGAAATGAGATCCTGATAAGATGGTAGCTGCAGGAAGCTCTCATGTGCAGAGTACAGTGACTGATTGGGTACTTTGCCTAGTTCTGGAATTTATAAACTGCTTAATCAAAGCGCTCTCTCAGTGATGTACAAATAAAATTGTTGCTAAAACACAGCTAAATTTCGCAAACCAATGAAAACCCCGATATAGATAAAACCATAATTAAAATTAGTAAATCTTATGAATCTTGATAACCAAATTCTAAGTCTGGGTGGGCTTGCAGAAATGAAAAAGATTTCGGCAGGCATCTGAAATAATGTCAATAGGCAGCGAGTTCCGAAGGACAGGCGCTGCTGCATCTAAGGATCCACTTGTAAATGAAAAATTATTGTCATTATCAATTAATCCACACACCACCTTTTCTACCCTTAAAACTGTGCTCAAAGCAATTCACACAAAGGTGAAAGTCTAATTACAGTAACAATATGTAATAAGTTATATAATATCAAAAGTTGCATCCTACAGTCTTTGTCTTCTTTTTAGCAGGACTTTGGACAAATGACCTGTACATATCTATGGAAAGCTAAGCGAGCATTTATAAGACAGCTTCCTACATTTCAGACGGAAAGAAGAATCATTCTAACATATTTCAGGAGGCACAAAAGTTTCTAAGCAATTTGGCACCGCAAACTTCGAAGAGATCTAACTATACTTTTTATCTTGTTTTAATTGTATGCCACATCAACTTTACTGCTATCAATTACAGCTGGAGAAATGCTGGAAGATTTTTTTTTTAATGTCATTCCCTAGGCCATTAACAAGTCTCTTTCAAAATTTTACTGCCCCCACCCTCTGATGATGAAGTAATAAGCCAATTTTTCAAGGAGAGTAAAATACTTTGGCTGTAAAGTTTTAATGATTTCAAAGGAAATTGCTCCCAAATTGCAAATCACTATTCACAGGCAAGTTGTAACTTGCTTTAATGAATCTTATTTTCCTTACAGAAGATACCAGTCACATAGATTTTATATCTGAGATGAATATATATGTGTGTGTGTGTGTGGATATGTATATGCAGATATTTCTCCTCTGTGACTTTGGCAGAAAATAAATAGAAAGACTGTTAAAAATCAAGAAAACAGTCACAAGACTATGGATATTTTTTTTTGCATACTTTTATGCCTATATGAATGGCTTAGTCAAAAACACAACTTCTAGATATTCTAAAGAAGTTGATGCCTTTTTTGGTTTCAGTTTTGCTTTGAGGAAAATGACCTGTATAGGATCCAGGTTGTTATTCATTGATAACAGTAGTCAGATTAATCATTTGACTTAAATGAGTCTACTTTGAGTATGACTGGAGTATGATTTAGTTGTTCGTTACCCTCTGTCCATTGCTAAGGCCTTTTAAACTTGTTTTGTTTGTTATTATGCTGTGTACTTTTTTGCTTTTATATGGTAAACCACACTGTGTTTCCTGGATGAAGGGCAGTATAAGACATTCAATAAATAAGATACTAGCAAATATTAACATTACTCCCTCTTGCAAGATTTGGACCAGATTTCTTACCTGTCCTTTGCTATTAGGTCCTAGGGCAGGTTATGCCAATCTCAAAAATTAAACTTAGTTAAAAGCATTTGTGGTCAGAATAGGGTGCACAATGTCAGGATAAAGAGGTGTGTCTTTAGCATTTGACGAAAGCTATACAATGAAGATGCCCAATGTGCCTTATTCTGGAGATGGAATTCACAACTCATGGTTGCCACATACAACACCTTCTCCCAGGCCTCTCCCTCCTGAACCTTTGAGGGCGGTGAAGATACTAAGAGAGCCTCTTCTACCTCCTCTGCCAACTTTAGTACCCAATAGGAAAGAAGGCAAAATCTTTGGGGTCTAAGTTTCTTAGGGTTTTTAAAGACTCGTTTCATACCCTCCAATGGAACACAGGGTATGACGCTATCTTCTGGTGCCTCACCACTGTGGCGGTTACATGATCATGGTCCCCAAAAGGTGGCCAGATGTGGTTTTTGGGGTACCACGCAACATTGTGCCCCCCCCAAGTTTTTTTCTGGGCAATATTGTGTCCCAAAATTGCATGAGAGCAGCATGGCCGCCACGCTCTCATGGGGAAAAAACCCGGGATGTTCCATTTTTTTCTGGGACAGTTGAGGGGGTTGCGGAAACAAACCAGTAACCAATGCAGCTGTTTTAAAACAGGAGTTGCATATGCATTCTAAACAGCACCCTGGACAGCAATCTGTCCTGCTGCATTTGTGATCCATTGAAGTTTCTGGGTCGCCTTCAAGGGCTGTCCCACGTAAGGCCTGTTGCAACAATCCATTTCAGTGACTGGACTAATGGAGACAACCCCTCTTGACTGAACGGGTCTTTGCTTGCCATACACTCTCTTTCCTCAGCACTTCCATTCCTCACTCTATCCAGTCGTGTGGCCAGAGTTTGACAGACACATACGGTGCTCTTTCCCTGTTTTAGTTTTTAATTCTTGGAGCTCGTGGTGATTGGCAGTTTCAAATAAACACTATTAATAAATCATTAATCTGTAACTAAAAGCCCAGACTCTTCTAAGGGACTCCTGCCAATTGCCTACCACAGAATGTCTCTCAGGAATTTCAGTCATTCTCACAATTACAATGGAGTCGAAGCTGTCTGAGGCAGCTTTGAGCTGAAATCACAAGGAAATCAAAAATGCAGAGGCCTCCCAGCGTTTGGAAACCTGTGATAGCCAGGCATTTGTTTATTTTGCACTAAAACGCTGAACAATAAAGAGACCTCGCTCCTTAATGATTGCCTGGTGAAAGGTAACAATAGAAACATTTGTAAATGCTATTTGGAGGGGGGCAGGAGAAATGGTATGAAATGAAAACCTAAGAAGAGGAGGAAATTTCAGGCATGTTTACCTCCTGATTCAGCCTCCAGCTGAAGCTTGAAATGTCATTTGTCTAATTATTACAGAACGAAGTCAAAAGCAGTTTTGGTGTACCTGGTCGCCAATTGTGTAGTGATGGCTGGAAAAGAGAGATAAGGCCTCAATATCACCCTGCTTTGCTATTAGTAGGTGGCCTGCCTTACTAGATAACCCTTCGCTGCTTAGCAATAGAGGCCTTTTCTCGTTTTTTGTTTCAAGTGTGAGGCAATGAAGGTGTTTGCTTCTTCAACCTTTATTTTCTCTTGCTTGATAGAGGTGAGAAAGCAGGGGATGGGCTTGGGAGCAGCTAATTCCATCCCATTTCAGCTTTTCTGGTGCTCAGTCATCAGTCTGTCCTGTCCTGTTTGGTGTTTGGATTTTTTCTGGAAGAACGTGTGAAAATCCTGCATTTAAACTGTAATAATAATAGGGATGCGGGTGGTGCTGTGGTCTAAACCAAAGAGCCTAGGGCTTGCCGATCAGAAGGTTGGCGGTTCGAATCCCCACGGCGGGGTGAGCTCCCGTTGCTCGGTCCCTGCTCCTGCCAACCTAGCAGTTTGAAAGCATGGCAAAGTGCAAGTAGATAAATAGGTACCACTCTAGCGGGAAGGTAAACGGCGTTTCCGTGCGCTGCTCTGGTTAGCCAGAAGCAGCTTAGACATGCTGGCCACATCACCCAGAAGCTGTTTGCTGGCTCCCTCGGCCAGTAAAGCGAGATGAGTGCCACAACCCCAGAGTTGTCTGCAACTGGACCTAACAGTCAGGGGTCCCTTTACCTTTAATAATAATAATAATAATAATAATAATAATAATAATAATAATAATAATATATTATTTCTACCTTGCCCATCTGGCTGGGTTTCCCCAGCCATTCTGGGTGGCTGTAGTCATTTTGCATACAATTCTTTATAACACACACACACACACACACACACACAACATAAAATACCATTTCAAGTGCTTTTTGGTGCATCTTTTCCATAGAATACAATATTTGGTATAGGTTTTGTTTTGGGGTTTTTTAAAATGCGTAATGCATACTTTGGTGTTCAACCTATAGCATACAAAAAAACCACACATCACAAAATCCAGATAAGTTGAATTTTGAACTGTAAACAAGTTTGGGAGCATTGCATTGGGTCAGTTGGCTAAAAAATATATATGGTCCAAACAAATTCATTTTCCATCTTTTTCAGAGCGAAAGAGGAAGATGTTCTCTCTCACTGTCTTAGTTAGATAACACTGAGGAATCATCCTCCTAGCTTGAGAGTCTTCCTTAACTAGTTGACTGTTGGTTTCATAGAGCTGTGCCCTCAGAGCCAGCAGCTCCATAAGGCAAGCAGATGCAATTGTCTCAGGCGGTGGGCATGGGAGTGATGGACTGGTATGTCCCCTACCTCACTCATCTCACTACCAATCTAGTGATGCTTCTGTGAGGCTCTGCCCAACCTGTCTGTTTCACTCTGAGAAAGGGCCAAGGGGGTCTCATCCCACAAAAGGAATTCCAATCACACTGTATAGGTTGCACTGGTATATATTTCTCACTGTGCAAACATGGAACTTGCATATTTATATTTCTCTGTCCATTATGCTTGGCCAGGAATTTGGTAATTAGGGTAAAGATGGATACAGCGAGGTTGGAGTTGATTATGTATCTAGCTAGTTACCAATCCTATATGATGGGATATAAATCTGAAATTTCATAATCAATATGAGAAATTTCATTTGCTTCTCTCTTACTGTTTTATCAATTTCTTCATTTGGGATTCTGACACATTTATTGATTTAATGATATGAAGATACTAATTCTCAATCATCATTCATGAGCAACAGTAAAGAACATAATATTTTGTAAAGGACAGTTAGACTTCATTAAACTTTTTGGAAACTAATATCTGGCAACGTGAGTTATTTTCATAGGGTTTACAGATTTCAGCACACAGCTAATGGCACTGGATATATGGCAAATCCACTGACCAGTGTACCATGTATGAACTCTGATTAGTTTCAATGACATTTGTGGGTAGAGGAAGCCTAGAAAAAGAATTGTGTTGGGGTCTAGATTCTGGGTATAGACCCAGCTCTGTAAGAAAATATTTTGTAGCCTCTTCTATGCATATTTACTCAGGTAGAAATTTTATTGAGTTCAATAGAGCAGTTTCTCCAAATTTATTAAGATTTTTAAGCTTAATAATGCATTGTTGCATCTAAGGACATCCATCAGAGCTTGGAAAGTTCAAAGAACCTAGTTCAAGTTCAAATGCAATATGTCTAAACAGAAACTTAATTCCAATTCAGTTCACATTCAGTTCAATAGTTGAATTGAAATGTATCCAAATGACCCTCAGCTTTCCCCACCCGCAGTATTCAGAATGCTGAATGTTACAAGGTTCTGTGGTGAAGTATAAAGGTCCCCGCTTTACAAATGTTCACTATGCGAAAATTCACTTATCTAAACATAAGGAATTAGCACCCTAACCTCACCATAAACACTAAACAGATACCCAAACAGAGAACATTTTTTACTTCCTTTGCCTTTTGCTGTTTGGTTGAGGACTGCAGGGAGCGTGGGAGTGCTTGGACAAATCAGAGAGCATTTTTCTAGGGTATTTTTGGCTTTTGTGGGATGCTAAATTCTGTGATTCTGAACACATTAGAAATTTCCCAGTAGGAATCAATGGAAATCATCAACTCCTTATGTGAACGCTCACCTAACAAACAATTTCCAGGGAATGCATTGTTCTCAGGACCTGCATGTACTTAAGAAGACTAATAAAATAATAATAATAATAATAATAATAATAATAATAATAATAATAATAATAAATCAAAAGACAGACACAGTGGATTGTGAGTTGTTTAATTTAATCTCCCTCCAAATTATGATCTTTAAGCTTAAAGGCTCTAGATTTCTTTTTAAAAAGTAAGAGGATGAACCTGAAAATAAACTAGAAATCATTCAATGAAATTAATTCAGTTATGGCAAATTATGGAAACTACTTCAGAGACCTTGAAACTAATTCACTGAACTTGGTTAAACTAAACTAGTTCATTCCAAGCACTGGCAGCCACCGGCAATGGTTGGTCATTTCCATAGGCAAGATAAGATGTGATCTATCTGACAAACTGAAATGACTATTATGTTTGGATGACTTGTGATTTTAATAAGTAAACACAGTCCTCAAAACTCTTGGCACAAGATCACCATGATTCTTAACAAGATTTCAGAGTGTTGGATGAGAAGCTAGACAGAGTGAAAAACAAAACAAATAAATCAGATTGACCTTGAAATATTTGTATATGCCCGCCTTCCCCTACTGGGAGCTCTCCAGATGTTTTCAACTACAAACAACTAGAGGGCACCAGACTGAGAAGGCTGAGAAAGGCTATTATTCATTAATGCTGCCTGCTTGACCATGAAGTAATATGGATGTTCTTTCACAGCTGATTCCCAACTGAATGATGGGAGCAAGTGTTATTTCACTCCTGCATTTCCCGATGGTTTGGGGCAATTTTACAAGAGACCCAACGTTGTATATTTCATTGGATGTTAACATTTGACAGAGGAGAGCCAGGGTCAAATCCCTGCGGAGCCATGAAGTTCTTAGGGTGACATTGAGCCCGTCACTGTCTCTTAGCTTAGCCCAAAATAGTGGTGAAGATGCACGAGGAAGGCAAAATCATGCTTCACCATCCTGGCAGAGGGGTGGTGGTGAAAACATAATGAACAGACGTTTTTCATGCAGGGACATAGAAACATGTGTGTGTGCTCTTGTGAACTGTTATGTATGATGTTCTCAGAACTTTGCTTTTCTATATGTATTTATATTTGGAAGTGGTTGCATCTCTGTACCCATTTCATGTATTTATATTCCTTTGGTTTTAAACGCATTGTAAGGAGTCTGTATGGGAGTATATTGTATTTAAAAATGGGGTATCAGAGTTTTTAGGGGGCTAACCAGGTTGGGATAGCTGGGATAGCAGGCTTGTTGGGTTTTGAATATCTTATGTAGATTTTTCAATTTCGTTGTTCTGTATGGGACAATGACAATAAAGATTATCGTATCGTATCAGTGTGAGGTCCCGTGTATTTCGAAACTCAGTTCAAAGATGTTACATACAGGCAATCATGTCAGGGGCGGAGGAAGGGGTGTGTGGTGGAGGCAGGTCACCCCAGGTGTCACCACTGAGCGGGGTGACAAAATGCCGGGTGGCACTCAACACTGGGCCTGCAGCGCACCCGAGCCACGCATCTCTCCTGGGAGTGATACGGTGGCTTGGGCGCCCGCAGGCTCCATGCTACCCCAAACAGTCCGCCAGCCAGTTCCCTCTCAGCTGTGGGGTGGCTGAGTGGGAGGAGGCAGGCAGACTCCTTGGAGGCCCCGCGGAGTGTCCTGCCCTGACTCACCCTGCCCCCATGGGCGGCTGGCTTCACCCCTGAACACAGAGCATGCACACTGCCCCAGGCACCCAATCAGCTTGCTCCGTCACTGATTCTTTCTTCAGTATCCCTCAATGTGCTCCTTTATTAGAAAGAAAACAAGCTGTGTTGGTCCATGAGAGGAAATCCCAAAATCAAAATCACGACCCACTTTCGTGACATTTTGTTTGCCCCCAATAACGGTGCTCCCTAACTGTGGATTTTGGATTTTTCTACTCCAATGCTTCTTTGTGGAGGGTTTTGGAGACAATGTATGTACATAAATTCAAGGACCACATCACCTGCGATGAGCTGGACCCCTGCAGTCATAATGTATTGCTTGTGTTTGTTGTAGCTGGTTTTTGTGTTCATATTACGTTTGTAAGACACTTTGTGAGGAAATCAAACTAAACAACAAACAACAATTATCTAAATAGTTCATAAGAATGGCTACATGCATGCTAAATCTTTGAAGCACATCTGAAGCACGTTTTTCCCTTCAAAGAATTCTGGGCACCATGTTTTACCTCACACGGAGCTACAATTTCAAGCAACCTTTCACAGATGACAATGCCCAGAATTCCTCGAGAGGGGAATGGTACTTCAAAGGTGCTTTAAAGGCATAATTTGTACAAATTAAAGCTTCTTAAAAAAATAGATAGATACACCCACCCCAGAGAATATTCACATTCTTATCAAGCTATTGGAAAGTTGCCTGATATTAGGAATAGCTTGTGTGGCTTTCTGGTGGCTTCTTTATCAGAAAATGTAATGGTTCTAGAGATCTGATGCCCTCCCCTCCCTGCATGGTGGGGAGATATTTGCTAGGCTATTTCCAGCAGTGATGCTGGCAGGGCAGCAGCAGGCACTTGCTCCAAGACATATAGCCCTGACAGGTCTCACTTCAAGGCCCTGCCTCTAGTCTGCATATTGGCCACGCCCCTTCAAGTTCCTGTCCTTACTACAGGCAAGGGAAAGTGTGAAGGAGTTTGCAATTGCAGGAAAGGGCAGGAGCACACTTCACACACACAATATATGTTCTATTAAGCCAAACATGTTTCAAATCTGCATCAGTACTATTGTTTGGAAAGTAATTTCAAGGTAATAACTATCCTGCAACAGAATTTGGAGACCAAAGGCTCAAGTTGGTTGTATCTGAGAGTGCACCTGAGTAAGGAACTCATATTCAAAATGCATTGGACTCAATAAGGCATCGGAAGTGCCCTTTGTTCCCTTCTTCCCACATGGAAGGCTAGCATACAATGGGTGATCCTGCATGATGATATGCAAAATGGCTGCATGTGGCAGACTTGCTCCTATTCCGTGTGGGAGACATAGGAATCAGCCTTATAATGAAGTCAGATCATTAGTTCATCTAGCTCAATAATATCTACACTGACCAACAGTGGTTCTCCAGTGAGACATCCTCAGCCGTATCTGGAGATGCCCTCAGTGGGTTGAGCCTGGACCTTCTCAACCCATATAGGCCTTCTCCAGGTGTTCTACCACTAAGCTATGATTTTTCCCAACTTGAACTGGATACCTATGCTGCAACAAGGGCACTGGCGGCTACTGCACTGATGGAACTGGGCTCATGCAAAAACATTTTGCTTCTGGTGATGAAGAACAATATGGCATCCTTCTGCTCTGGTGCTACCAGAAGACAGTGGACTCGCAGTTGACTCTCACTTCAGCGTTGCCATCTTCCAGCACACCTGAGGGAAACAGGTTAGCTCTGAGAGCACAGGGGTTGCTGTGTAGCACACCCAACTCTAACTTCCAACACCTTGATGCCACACACATATCATATGCTGCCTGAAGCAGTTGTTTCACTTAGCCTAATGGGAGGGCTGGCCCAGCAGCCAGGTTGAGGTGACCAGTATTCTCTCAAGTCATACCAACCTCAGACTCTAGAGTTACTGCCTCAACAAAGCAGCTTAAAATACTGATCCATGTAACTTGCAAACTTTCTTGACAAAGTATAGAATTCATAATTGCCTCCTGAGAGTCAATTCCCACAATAGTTGGCTGATATAAATTTAGCATAAGGATCGAGGAAGGGGACTGTTTTTGTTGCAAGATTCACAGTGCTAAACAACAGGCCCCCATATGAAATATGTCATATTTTAATAACCGGTTGTGTCTAATTATGGAAGAATATGTACTTACTTGCCAAGTGCAAAGCACTCCATCTTAACAGTAGATCCCTTAGCAGCTGTAACTGTGTATGGAAAATGGACTTCAATTTTCGGCTCATATTCCCCCATCACACCTGGGAAATAAAGAATGGTCTTTAAAAATAAAATGAATGTCATTGTTGGTTTCCAGTTGTAGAAGGTTTATTGTCAGAGTCATCGTGGCAAGGTTGCTAAACAGCTAGATAGCAATGAGTTTCATCGTGGAAGGAAATAGTTACAATTAGAATTAAAATCCCAAACATCCCCTAGGTCTTCTCAGTAATGTGAAAGCAACATTTTATTTTTAAAGAGCAGACAACCGTTTCTCTTCATGTATGTTCTAAGTCAGGGCTTCTCCAACATCTGAGTTCAACGCCCTCTTGTGAGCTTGTGAAGCTGTCATCGGCCCCAACCCAAATTCTAAGGCATATAAATGAAATAAAGTCAAGGAATATCAATATATAATAAGCATTAATCCTCAATCACTGGTACCAGAAATCAAAAAATGAAAAAAAACCCAACCCCACCTTATTAAATACAGAGATGGCTCATTCACAAGGGAGGTGCACTCTGTACATGCTTGTGCCCTTTATTTCTGAGGATCATAGTTACTAATTAAAATTTTCACACTATAAGTCACAAGTTTCTTTTCCATCCCCAAGTCTCTATATTCACCCCCCACAAGTCGACTCCCATTGACTCCAGTGGGTCATGCTGACCATTAACATCCATGTTGCCTTACAATAAAATATCTACTTAAACTTTTATCTGGCCTGGAATCCTGTGAGGTTTTCCAAGAGGTTAAGCACCATTAAATTCAGAAGGATTGCTTCTTCTTTCTTTTTCATATAATTTTTATTGCCGTTTTGAAGTAAAGGGAGCGGAATGCACAGAAGGAAAATAAGAAAGAAAAATAAATAAGGAAGAGAGATAGTAGTGGAAAAACATTATGCAGCATCGGTGCAGACATGAAACATGAATGCAACATAAATATTGTTGAGGTTTCTACATATTTCAAAAAGAAAATGCCACAACTGGTGTTCAGAAGCCTACTGTCCTCAACAGTGGAGGTAGAACATCTTCTCTGGAGACAGAACATCTATTTCAGAGATAGAACATAGCCATTATGGTTAGCAGATATTGATAGCCTTCTACTCCAAGAATTTGACTAATCCTCTTTTAAAGGTGGGACGCAGGTGGCGCTGTGGGTTAAACCACAGAGCCTAGGACTTGCCGATCAGAAGGTCGGTGGTTCGAATCCCCGTGATGGGTGAGCTCCCGTTGCTCGGTCCCAGCTCCTGCCAACCTAGCAGTTCGAAAGCATGTCAAAATGCAAGTAGATAAATAGGTACCGATCCGGTGGGAAGGTAAATGGCGTTTCCATGCGCTGCTCTGGTTCACCAGAAGCGGCTTAGTCATGCTGGCTTCCACGGCCAATAAAGCGAGATGAGCGCCACAACCCCAGAGTCGGTCACGACTGGACCTAATGGTCAGGGGTCTCTTTACCTTTACCTTTTAAAGGTATCCAAGCTTATGGCCATCACTGCCTCCTGTGTGCAGAAAATCTAATGAACAGACACCTAAACTGTGTAGACAATTTCTGGGATATCGAAAGTCCTGTCCAGAACTTTCTGTGTGTGCCCTATTCAAATGCCCCTTAGTGTTTTATTTGTAAAAGTAAATTGAAACAAAAACCCGATCTTTTTCATTTTACTTTATTCAGGGTAGCTCTCGTTGCTTCAAATATAACTCTGTGTGAAAAGGGACACCGAGCATCGAAGGCGACATCTTGTTAATTTATGTATTTCATTCTCTACATGACATGCTGTCCTGGTAAAAATTTGCATTGGGCCATTTTATCACTCTTTCTAAAAATAAAAATCACGCCAGATCTGTTAAAGTCAGAGAAAATAGCAGTAAGCGGCAAGAGGCAGCTATATGGCCTCACAAAAACAAATTGATGTGGTAGACTGGTGAAAACCTGGGACTAGAACCTGGGAACATATGCGCCAGTTCCTAGGGGTCAAGCCATTTTCACACACACACCCACACCCACACCCACACCCACCCCAGTATGTATGTATGTATGTATGTATGTATGTATGTATGTTTGTATTTGTGGCAGCTGGGCCCCCTCAATGTTCAGAGGGCATTTGGCTCCAGCCCCTGGCTCCTCAGAACATTGTGTGTGTGTGTGACATCAGGACGTCACATCGGGCCTCCTCAATCATCTTGAGAAGATGTTGCCTCTGCCTGGGAGACAACACTGGACTTTTCAGTTCAGATAAAAAAGTGAGTAAGAGGAGCCATGCTAGCAGTGTAATAATAATAATAATATATGCATGGAATGGAGAAAGTGGACAGAGTAGTCTTATCCCTTCACTCGTAACGATAGAACTTGAGGTCATCCATTAAAGAAAGAACAGAAAAAAGAAGGACTTCTTCATGCCACACATGGTTAAACCGTGGAATTCACTATCATAGGACATAGTGACGGTCACTAACTTGGATGGCTTTGAAAGAGGATTAGGCAAATTCATGGTGGGTAAGACTAACCACGGGACACGGGTGGCGCTGTGGGTTAAACCACAGAGCCTAGGACTTGCCGATCAGAAGGTCAGCGGTTTGAATCCCTGCGACGGTGTGAGGTCCCGTTGCTCGGTCCCTGCTCCTGCCAACCTAGCAGTTCGAAAGCATGTCAAAGTGCAAGTAGATAAATAGGTACCGCTCCGGTGGGAAGGTACAACGGTGTTTCCGTGTGCTGCTCTGGTTCACCAGAAGTGGCTTAGTCATGCTGGCCACATGACCTGGAAGCTGTACGCCGGCTCCCTCGGCCAATAAAGCGAGATGAACGCCACAACCCCAGAGTCGGCCACAACTGGACCTAATGGTCAGGGGTCCCTTTACCTTTAAAACTAACCGCAATGGCTGTTTTCCTCCTCCACTGTCACAGGTAATATGCCTCTGAATGCCAGTTGCTGGGCCTTGCATCTGAGGAGGGTACTGATGTCTTCAGGTTCTCCTTGTGGGCTTCCCATGGACATCTGGATGGGTACTGAGATAACAGGAAGCTGGACTAGATGAACCTTTGGTCTGATCCAGCATTGCTTACACTGACTGTCATTGGCTCCCCAGCAGAGCCGGCCCACGTGTGAGGCAAGGTAAGGCAACCACCTAAGGCAGTTTCATAGCTTTGGGGGGATACTTTTCAGGCTGGGGAATGCCCAGCCATCTGCTGCTGTGTCCATATACAGTAACTAACACCTTGGATGCTGATCTGAGACAGCATCTTTTCTAATTATGTAAACCTTAGTGGTAAAAAAATTCATTTTCTAAGACATATACTTATTTAGCTTACAGCATATGGAAAATTCAGTGCAGAGGAGGAAGCACTTTTCCCTTCATGCAAATATTTTGGCTTCATGGTCATATCCCTGAGCATCACATTAAATATGTTTGCTCCATGATGCACTTTATGTATTTTATCAAAGTATTCTTTCCTTGCTGATTCCTGCTAGACTGTTCTTTAGGAACAAAATGTGTCCTCTGGAGATCCAGAAGAAGAGCCTGAGAGATCCCTACACTGCAGCCTACTAAACACAGTAACATTTCCAGCGGTTCTACTTGAGACAGAAATATTACAGTCGCATCCTTCTCACCCACCCCCCTGGCTCAATAGTTCTATTCAAACTATCCCAGCTCAAAATAATTTTCATATTGCATCCAAGGGAAAAAGAGGTTTGGGGGAAAAACTTCCAAGTTCTAGACAGTGAAGGAATGAGACACTTCTCAACTTACAAGGTATTCTTTAAATATTTAGTAACTGAAGATTGTAGAAATGAAAGCTGCTTAATAAACTGAGATGATGCTCAATAAACTGGAATTTGGCAGTGATTGCAGCTCAGTGGTAGAGTGCAATCTTCAGTTTAAGGAACAGATAGAAGATCAAGCCAAAAAAACACTGGAGAGTGACTGCCAGTCAGAGTAGACAATACTAGCCTACACTGTGGACAAATAATTCAACCTGGTGCAAGGCAGAGTATTACATTTTTATATATGGGTTTATGAGTTGCCCAATAAGTATGGATCCATCAATCCAAATGGAATAACAATAATATATGTGTTGCTATACGTCCAAAATTTCCCAAACATAGCCGGAATATGTCAGTCAGTAACAGTACCTAGGCAGAAATTGCTGAGATGTCTATGGACTTTAACTTTTTGAAATATGGCAACACACACACACACACACAAAACCAAAGAAACTAATTGCTATTTTATTGTGTTATTTTAATATTTATCTACAACTGTATCAATCTATATATCTATATATGTGCCTATTTTAGAAATCAGAAATGAGGCTGTAATTCTAACCCCATTTACCTGCAAATTAGCCCCACTGAATTCAACAGGACTTACTTTTGAGTACAAATATGTAGGATTCTGCTGTTAGTCTAAGAAATTGGATACAATTTATTTCTATCATCTGTGGTAGGTAAACACTTCTCATGCAATTCTAGGAGAATTATGTGTGCTAAGCTTTGGCTGGACAATGCCCAGTGATTTGTGGTAAAAAAAAAATACTTACTTTTTATTATTAAAAACAACAACATTCATTTTGTCTGCCCAAAATCTTCCAACATTCAGCTTCTTTGGAGTTCTAGTATTATGAGATAGGGAGAAAAGCATCTCCCTACCCACTATAAAGGATTTCATAATATTATTTTATACTCTTCTATCATACCTGCCTTTTTTCTTTCTAAGAATGCTTGAACTTTCTAGTCTATTAAACTCATTTACTATCCTTTCAACTCCCAACTCCCCCCCCCCATGCTTGGGAAACACACTTGGCAGATGTCGTGCTTCGACCCGGATGCCAGCTTGAGATGCTTCTCTGCAATTAAAAAACCCATGACTCTCTTCCATTGGTCCTTCCCCGAAATTCTCACATGGCTGCTTTTGTGAGGCACAAAAGCAAACATTCTCTTAATTCAGCTCCTCAGATGGTCATAATGCCTGCCCTGTATTATGCGTGGATTCCCCCTCCATCTCAGCCAGCTGTAATAGACTGAGATAGAAAACAGGATTGCTTCTGCAATCTCCAATAGCCAATTAAGCTAAAATGAGCTGTATGAATGAGGAATGCTTGTCTGCTAGAATGACCCATGTGCATTGCGCAAAGCACAATCAAGTGCAAACATCCCATCATTTCCTTGATCGTAAGGACAAGACAGGAGCTCAGAGCTCTTCTGAAGAAGCAACCCCAAATCTCCATTATTTTGCTGCCTATAGCGACAAAGCACCCTTGCTGCATTGGAGCTGTTCTGTCCCGAAGCCAAATGGCTCCTCTTCATTATCAGATTGCTTCAGTAGGCTGACATATGACAGGATATGACAAGTTGCTCCTAGCTGGACTCCAGTGTCATATCCCAGGGACCATAGTGAAAGCTGTCAGACAGGTAATATACAGGAAAGGTTTGTGAATGGAGAGGTAAACAAGTATCTAGCCCTGTAAGGAGCGTCAAGTTGCAAATTTGCCTTTGATTAAGCTGGGAGATGGAATTGTGCTATGCTGTTAACCTAAAGGAGAACAAAATCGACATACTTGTTAGCAAAGGGCCCGTGCGAGATTCTCGTTTGTGTGTGTGTGTGTGTGTTTTCCCAGAGTCTGGTGATGTTTAAGGGCTGACCACGGGGAGCAAACGTAAGCGAGAATCTTCTTCTCTGCCAACGTGTGTTAATGAGCTGTCATGGAATACTCTATGCCCAGGGTCTTCTGCAACCAGATAAATCTTTCAGCAGATAATTAGCAGGCAGAGTAACAAAACACCTGCATCTCCCGTTGATGGAGGTTTGTGTCAAATCAATCGTCAAGCATAACTCGGATTTCACTAAATGATGTGCGATAATCCCTAAGGCGCTTGCCCATACCTGGCCTCTCTCCCTCTTGGGGTAGATGAGATTGGAACATGATCTTTCTAGCGCAACCCTAATCTGAAAGCACTGCTTTGCAAAGCAGTTATCAAATGCAGACATTGTCACGTCCAGAGATTTGGCCTGCACAATGTGTAGCCCTATGACCCCTAAAGGAGAACAGCCGATAAGAAATCTAATAAAACACTACTACCAGTAGTAGCGCTAATTCGATGTATAAACCATGTATAGTCACCTGCCAGAGGCCCTAGAAATCTTCCATGTTTTGCTGCCTGTTTGGAAATGCAACAATGATGGAAGGATTGCCATGCATTTAGCAGCGATTAGATTCACTACCTGGGCTGTTCAAACTGGGTTGAAGCAAAAGCAACAGGGGATTGAAGGTGACCTGTAATCACCAAGAGTTGGTCTCCATGTTGCTCAGACAATTTATCTATTTACTATTCATTTCATAAAATTGATATACTGCTTGATTGTGGGGGGGGGGGGAAACCTAAAAGTGGTTTGCAATTTTTTTTTAAATCACTAAAAATTTACATCCGTAATGTAAAACATATAAAAGGTTTTAAAATGATTATTATGATTATGATTATGATTATTACCTTCACAATAGAATAGAGTAAAACGAATTAAAACTCATACAGACTTTCTAAGCATCTAGGTAAGGTAAAGGTAAAGGGACCCCTGACCATTAGGTCCAGTCGCAGACGACTCTGGGGTTGCGGCGCTCATCTCACTTTACTGGCCGAGGAAGCTTCCGGGTCATGTGGCCAGCAGGACTAAGCCGCTTCTGGCGAACCAGAGCAGCACACGGAAATGCCGTTTACCTTCCCGCCAGAGCGGTACCTATTTATCTGCTTGCACTTCGTGCTTTCAAACTGCTAGGTTGGCAGGAGCAGGGACCAAGCAACGGGAGCTCACCCCATTGCTGGAATTCGAACTGCCGACCTTCTGATCGGCAAGCCCTAGGCTCTGTGGTTTAACCCACAGTGCCACCCGCACCCCTAAACATCTGGGTAGGCTTGTCTAAATAAGAATGTCTTCAGCAAGCAACCCCGACCTGGAAGTTTTAATATAGATCAATGATTTCCCTTTGACTGGCATGGCTAGTTTTTTTTGCAATTCCAGAGCAGAGAACTGTCAGGTCACCAGATCAAAACCAGATGCAGATTTGAGATTAGAGTTCAGGTCAAGGTCCTGTTTCTGAACTTTCTACATAAGATCACAAGAAGAACCTGCTTGATCAGGCCAATGGCCTATCTATGCCAGCTTCCTGTTTTCACAGTTGCCAAACAGAAGCCTGTGAGAAACCCACGAGCAGGATCCGAGCTAAAGAGCACCCTCTCCTCTCGCAGTTCCCAGCAACTGGCCTTCCTACAGAGGCAGAACATAGTATTCAACCACACACTGTTGAAGAGTGGTTCCAAGTAAGAAAATGCCCTTCCAAACACACATTCATAAACTAAATTTAAACTCCAATGGTTATGGAGATTCCCACCCTCAAAAGACAAATTTAATAAATAATAATAAGAACTCATCACCTCAGTTTTCCTCTCCTACTTTCCCTTCTATGTAACATAAGAACAGTTTGACTCTGTATAAGGTAGCTTCCTAGTGTTATGAGATTTCAGGGATAGAAGAAGAAGAAGTGGGCTGTATGCAGAAAACCTTCTAACCTCAGCTCCCAGCAAGTGTTAAAATATAAAGTATATAATATTAGGTAATAGCCTGGGTGATGGGCCATTAGGGGATACAGAGGAAAGGGATTCTGGGTGAGGCAGAAAATGGGTGGTCCCAGCTTTCGCTTGAGCTCATGGTTAGTTAGAAGGACGAAGCTAGAGTTTAGTCTTGGACTGATCTGGGTCAGAACCAAGGCAGCAAAAGGGGTGGGGGGAGAAAGCGCGAGCAATGATTGATTTCTGTCTGAATCCAAAGCTGCAGCTATGGGAGAAACAAAACCATTTTGGATGGTTGTGACCCTCTCAATCGTAGGCTCAGGTTGTATATATGTGCAAATAAACAATATATCATAAAGACACCACAGTCTCCGCTGTGCCTCATTCGAAAAGGAAACATAAGTCCTCTAACTCCTAGAAGCTTGCACCACTCAGAGATTGGGGTGGCGTTCAAAACTTATGTTCACAGTTTCTCTCTATGCTGATTCTGTGCTGAAAATTCCCTCCCTGGCAGGATTAGCCACTGAGGGGGAAACACAGAGGTACTATACCGGCATTTGTTTGCCTTCCCTCTGTGGTTAATAGCTGCCTTTGGGGGCGTGCAGAGATTTAAGTGATGGAATCAGCCCTGAGAGGAAGTTTGCTTGTTTTTAAATGCATTCTGCCAGAAACATGGCCTGCATCCAAATTTAGGCCCCTGTGGTGGCTTTTAACAAAAACAGATCTGGAAGAGCAGATCTCTTATTTCATGTGTAATGTAGCCCTGAGAAATCAGTTGTGGTCTGAGATCTAACAGTGGCTATATATTTGGGGGTGAGAGCAGGGATGTGTGCAGGACAGAGTTGGAGTACAAAAAGCAGGAGTAACCAAAGTGGTGCCTGTTATATATTCAGTGGTCTGTGTTTGCCTGAGCTTGAGTCTGGATTAAGAATTCTGAGCCGCTGTGTTGAATCAGAACAGATACATGATATCCAATCACAGAACATTTCAGGATTTGGGCCTCTGCCACTGGCCCTTAAACTCTGAGTTATGATTTGCAGCTTGGAAGTTTAGACAGCCAATCACGTTGAGAGTGGGAGTGGCCAAAACCTTCAGAAAGCAGTTGCTTTGCCTCTGTTGTCTAGTTCTGTTAGTTCAGCAAAGGTTCTTGCTGTTATCACTGTGCCTTGCCTCGTGGGAACCCACCCACACTTCAGTACCCATGAGATGCCATTGGGCTCCAACTCCCGTCAGCCCCAGGCAACATTGCCAGTGGTCAAGACTGATGGAAGTTGTAGTCCAAAGCAGCCAAAAGGTACCACAGAAGGCTACTCCAGTTGTAAATCATACCAGCCTTTGAGTGCCTCCATTAATTTGTTAGAAATAAATAGCATGTAATCAATACTGTTTTTATTCATCACACAGGAAGGAGAGGTATTGTAAAAATATATGAGCCAAAAATGGCTGTGCATTATTACCAAACGACAAATATTTTAAGCTCTCTGAGTTTGAGGAAGTTGCCTGTGTCACACCCCCCCACACCTGCAAAGACAGTTGTTGATTTTCTTTTACTGCTTCCAGTTGGTAACTGAGACTCCAAAGCTTCATCCTAACAATGCCTCTTTCTCCTGCTTGTAAACACTTATTAAATAATTCTTCTGAGTTTCTAAGGCATTGTAAAAGGCAGTTAATGAAATGATGCACAATCTATTTTTTTTTCTTCTTGGTGAAACTTTTTATCTCCTCAGATAGAATTTTAAATTGTTTTTGTAAGTCTGCGCAAAGCGAAATTGAATTGTATGGAATGACTGATTGTCAAGGACATCTGCACAAATGAGGTATTCATTTTATTCAGAATCCATTCAAGGATTTCTTGATGTTTTTATTTAATTTGCTTCATATCAAGGAGATAAGTTTCCCTTTGAGGCAGAGCTCTAAGGAAATAAAAGATTAATATAAAGACAAGTGAATTCCTACACTCTTGCAGGATCTGACATAAAACTATAATATTATTCAGCTGCCTCAATGAAGATAAATATATAGACATGTTGTCTGGGGAGCTTTCTTGTCATAAGATGCCAAATCCCAGGGTGTTGCCCACAGTCGAGAATTCTGAATGGGAAGTAGTAGTCCATGAAGATTCCAATTCACAGGCGGGATTACTGTAATTGGATTGCTTCAAATCTCGCTCTCCACATATCTATGGAGCCTTTCCCCACAAACAGCAGACTTGAATGAGTTGGGGGATCTTCCAAAGAGAACGCTGCTCCGTTTCCCTAAGCAAAGTTTGTTGTTGTTGTTTAGTCATTTAGTCATGTCCGACTCTTCATGACCCCATGGACCAGAGCACACCAGGCACTCCTGTCTTCCACTGCCTCCCACAGTTTGGTCAAACTCATGTTAGTAGCTTCGAGAACACTGTCCATCCATCTCATCCTCTGTCGTCCCCTTCTCCCTGTGCCCTCCATCCTTCCCAGCATCAGGGTCTTTTCCAGGGAGTCTTCTCTTCTCATGAGGTGGCTAAAGTACTGGAGCCTCAGCTTCAGGATCTGTCCTTCCAGTGAGCACTCAGGGCTGATTTCCTTAAAAATGGATAGGTTTGATCTTCTTGCAGTCCATGGGACTCTCAAGAGTCTCCTCCAGCACCATAATTCAAAAGCAGCAATTCTTTGGCGATCAGCCTTCTTTATGGTCCAACTCTCACTTCCATACATCACTACTGGGAAAACCATGGCTTTAACTATATGGATCTTTGTTGGCAAGGTGATGTCTCTGCTTTTAAAGATGCTGTCTAGGTTTGTCATTGCTAGCCAAGGACAAATAAGGTGTCCTTCCTCTGAACCTAGGTCCTGCGAGAATTCTTTTCTTTCAGAACATTCCATGACATCATGCACACTCAACCAATGTCACAGGCATATTTCCAATTGCACCTGTCTTACTCCTTTAGCCTCATTTGGCTCAGAGTCATCCTTCCTTCCCTCAACACTCTGGTCTCCTCCAGCCTAAGGTTACCAAATTTTTTCCCATGAATCTGGGGGCACTTTAATTAATTAATTAATTACTACACGTTTGGGACATTGATGCTGCAGCGATGGCGGTGGCAGAGGGGCAGCCACCGCCTTGACCTCGACTGCCACGTTTCCTCTTCCTCCCAGGCTTCTATCTCCTTTCTCCATGAGCCTGGGAAGCCCCTGAATTGTTGGTTCTTCGGTGGTGGTGGTGGTGAAGTGGTATGTGGTGGGTCAGGCATGGAAGGCGGAGAAGGAGGGCTGAGAGCAGTGACAGCAGCAAGGCTCAGGCAGCACGATGCCTCCCTTCCCATCGGAACAGCCCTAATCCCATTCTTACTTGCATGCAAGCAGGAGGGGGCGGGGATCCCTCAGTTGGGAAGGGAGGCTTCCCATTGCCTAACCGAGAGATCCCTGCCCCCTCCTGCTTGCACACAAGCTATGATAGGCAGCGTGAAGCCTCCCTTCACAGCTGAGGGATCCCTGCTCCGCTCCTGCTTGCACGCAAGTAGGAGTTGGGAGGCTGCTCCAATAGGTAGCATGAAGCCTCCCTTCACAGCTTAGTTGCTGGGGTCAGGGAAGGTGGAGGCAGCCCGGAAGCTGCGTCTTAGAGCCCCTGCACCACCATCATATGGGGTCTTCCGAGCAGCTCCTGAAGCCAGCCAGAGCCAACTGCTCTGGGCTGCTGAGACTGCCACTGCTGCATTTCCCGGGGACATTAGATGAAATCCAGAGACATTCCAGGGATGGAACTTGTCCGGGGACTTATTTGCAAATCCGGGGACTGTCCCCGGGAAATGGGGACGTCTGGTAACCCTACTCCAGCCATCATTTCCTTCTTTCTTTGTTTCTTCCACTCTTTGCTAAAACCCTCGCTGTTTCCCTCTACCTATGGCTTCCTGCCTTCTTCTTCTCCCCAGTCCTTTTTTGTCTTTACTTTGATGACAGTCTTTTCCTCTTGGAAGGAATCAATGATCAATGACCCAGTGATCAATAAATACAGCCACTATTCTACTTTATTTTGGTCTTTTCCTCAGTCAGCACCTCCCACCTTCTTCTACCTTCCGATCCCCATTCTAGGCTTCTGTGAGATCACAGAAGCATAGCCAATAGCTAATGAGGACTCTCAGACTGACAGGTAGCAACCGAATTACCAAGAGCAAATGCTAACATTGCAATTTGTAAAAGTTACAGTCTTAGGTGTTCTAATGGGGAATCTAAACCATATCTTTATGGTACACACACACACACACACACAAGTCCTGAACTGGGTATGATGGTATAGATTATTAATGCAACATGAAAACAGGACGGCTGGCAAGTTCATGGAATGATGTGATTACTCTAGGGACTGAAGCTAGCAACGCAAGCAAAACCCTTCACTGCTTATAACAAATCCAAGCAAATTATCACAGTGTTTCTGGCAGCCTGTCCAGTAAACAGGTTCTTTTCCATTTATCACACGAATTCTAGATACTTCTCAAACTACAGCACATGCATTGCCAAGAGAAATTCATATCAACAGAGAAGACTTTGTAGCCCTCATCAGCTTCTGGATGGATGGAACTTGCTTTTCTCACTTGCATGAACAGAAGGAATGGGACCCAAACAACCTGGGAAGAGGACGGAAAGCTTTGCTCTAGGCAAATTGGAGATCCCCCTTTGCCTACACTGATGAACTGCATAGGTGTGGGTCTCTGTGGGCAGGTCACAATATGCATTGAGCGTACCTGCTCCCTATATTATGGTGCTGGAGGAGACTCTTGAGAGTCCTATGTACTGCAAGAAGATCAAACGTATCCATTCTTAAGGAAAGCAGCCCTGAGTGCTCACTGGAAGGACAGATTGTGAAGCTGAGGCTCCAATACTTTGGCCACCTCATGAGAAGAGAAGACTCCCTGGAAAAGACCCTGATGTTGGGAAAGATGGAGGGCACAAGGAGAAGGGGACGACAGAGGACGAGATGGTTGGACAGTGTTCTCGAAGCTACAAACATGAGTCTGACCAAACTGCGGGAGGCAGTGAAAGACAGGAGTGCCTGGCGTGCTCTGGTCCATGGGGTCACGAAGAGTCGGACACGACTAAACGACTAAAGAACAACAACAACAACTCCCTATACCAATATTTGAAAAATGGAGCTAAGGATAGGAAATAAATTTGGTTCAGTTTGCATTTGAATGGAAATACACCTGCATTTTTCTGAATCAATCAGCAAAATTGTATGCAACTGTCCTTTGAAATGAACACTTCTCTGAATTTCAGTAGGTGATTCTCAGACCAAAACACATGCACATGCAAAAATGTGTATATTAGGGGAAAGAGTGTCTGAAAATGCTTATCTAAATGAAAAATGCATTGTACCGGGGAAAATTGCATGCAAAAATACGTATGTTAAGAGAAACATAGACTAAAAAATGTTGATGAACTTTCTTAAAAATTGCAAATTGGTGCTGAAATATGACAAGCTGAACTTGACTGGGAAAATGAGAAACTAAGAGAATCTGAAATTGACAGACCAACCTGTCCTATATCAGAGTGGTAGCCTGCCATTACTAAGAAGAGTCTCTCAAGAGTTCTTCCAGCCCTGTGATCTGAGAAGCTGTGAATCGAATTTCTCATACGTACTGCATTTCCTCTCAGGGCACAATTAGAGGAGATAGTTGAGACCTGTGACTGCATCCTTCATAAACTTGTGTTCGAAACAGTCATTTCCCCAAATTAAATAACCTCATTGGGGCGTTATAGGGCACATGAACATTTCCCCTAAGGAGGCAAATAATTACCGTATTTTTCGCTCTATAACACGCACCCGACCATAACACGCACGTAGTTTTTAGAGGAGGAAAATCCGTAGGCATGCCACCCGTAGGCATTCCCTCCATAACACGCACAGACATTTCCCCTTACTTTCTAGGAGGAAAAAAGTGAGTGTTATGGTGCAAAAAATACGGTACTTCTAGTGGGTGGTTTTCATGAGAGTTGGGGGCATGCAGGAGAGAAAGTTAAATCTATCCCTCCCCCAATACCCTGTTTAAGTTCCCACATACTCCTGGCTGCATATTGCTAACTAAAAATAGCAGGACGGGTTATCCCATCATTGAGCATCATCATCTCATCTTCTTTGGCCATAGACAATGGCTCTTCTATGTACAGTACAGAGCCTGTGGACCATTTCACACATCATGTGGCAACAAACCAGGATTTACTAACTAGTAGAACACTGAACAATTTCCTGCAACAAATTGTGCAATTGCGTGACACATGTTTCTTCAAGCACATTTTTCTGTCATTCACACATTTCCTGTTTAGGATATCTAAAAATGTAATGTGTGAATGAAAGAAACATGTGATTCATTGATTTTTATTCATTCAACTTGTATACCGCCCTATACCTGCAGATCTCAGGGTGGCTGCAACATAAAACCACAATATAAAAACCACATACAGTGGTACCTTGGGTTAAGTACTTAATTTGTTCTGGAGGTCCGTTCTTAACCTGAAACTGTTCTTAACCTGAAGCACCACTTTAGCTAATGGGGCCTCCTGCTGCCACCGCACCACCGGAGCATGATTTCTGTTCTCATCCTGAAGCAAAGTTCTTAACCTGAAGCACTATTTCTGGGTTAGCAGAGTCTGTAACCTGAAGCGTATGTAACCTGAAGCATATGTAACCCGAGGTACCACTGTAATACATAATAAGCATGTGCTCGGAGACACACACATTGTACAAGTGTGCATCTGGAAAAATGCAATGTGTGAAGATTCAACACCGGTGCATGAAGCTCATGTTTCCTATAGGCTGTAGGTCAACAAAACCTATCTTCCTTAAGAGAATGGAAAGCAATGCATTTGTGGGTATGACCAAACAGAAATGTGAGTTCTTTTGGAAATCGTGTTCAGTGTCTTAAAAAAGGAATGTGGGGCTTAGCCCAGATAATGTCAGATAACATTTGTTGACTGCTGAACTACCATGACGGGTAAATTTTAGGAGGATGCCAAAGCAAAACAAACTGCTATGGCTTGAAGTACAAGAAGAATGTACTTCTTATGCAGGATTCACGCTGTGCAAACATGGAAACTTTCCAGCCATGCAGTAATGAACAAAGATCAACTTAATTCCAGGCTAAGCTCTGAATGAATATATACTGTAACAAATCAAATGATCTTTCTTAAAGCCTAGACTTTGTAATGTTCTCACAGTGCTCAAATATTTATAAGCCTGAGCAAGTACCTTGCTGTGTTTGCATGTTTTATGGCTTTGTTTAATGCTTACTCCTATGAGCTTATGTGTTTGGGTGTGTGTGGGGGGGGAGAGAGGGAAAGAGAGAGAGAGAGGACTGAATAAATGGGTTTCTGAAAGAGCAGCAGTCACTGAAAGTAATCTTATATCCTAAATACGTTTTCTTAAAATCAAGAAAATGGGAATGGTGCCAACAATCATGCATGCACAGTAACATATTTAATTTAAAATGAATGTCTATTGTGCACACATATGAAGCTTTCTTTGACCACGTCAGAGTGTTTGAACATCTAGCCCAGCGATACCGTATTTTTTCCGTGTATAACATGCCCCCGTGTATAACACGACCCCTATTTTTGGGGACTCCAAATAAAGAAATCCCCCACATGTACTATCCGTGTATAAGATGTCCCCTGAATTTTAAACTTGAAAAAATAGGGGGGAATATAGTCTTATACACGGAAAAATACGGTATATTATTTTATTTATTTACTGTATACATAGACCCGCCCAAAGGTCCTGGAGTGGAAATACAAAAGAATTGAAACAATAATAGTTTCAACTCTAAGGAGCAACACCTCTCCCACGTTAGACTATGGAATATGCATCGCAGCAGAGTGGCGAAGTAAATATGGCATGAAAGAAACTTAAGGTTTATCACTCCTGGCTTTATTACTCACATCTGAGTACATCACATGTGGCACAACATGTCAGCATGCCCAGCAGGGTGCGTGCATGACATCAGCAAGACACCACAGGGCGTGCTGACATTTCATGACCCCGGCGCCCTCTACTGCGGGGGCAAGGCAGCATGTTTGTGCATGTGTGTGTGTGTGTAAGGGGCTCTGTGATGGCCTGGGAATCTGATTCAGAAGCTGAATCTGAGGAGTCCCAGCCTGCACAGGAGTCCCTGCCTCCAGGGCTGGCTGAGCTGGGGCAGGGCCTTGAATCTGAAGGACCCTCACCTGTGCCGGATCCTCAGGAGCAGACACCAGATGCATCCACTCTGGCTCCGGAGGTGATTGAGGACCCATTGCCTGAGCCTCTCCCAGCCCTGCCAGGGGAAGGTGAAGCTGCCCCTGGGTCCAGTAACCCTCCAGCCTCTCCTGAGCTGCAGAGGCTCAGGGCAGAGAGGCGGAGGGAACTGGGTTCTCTCAGGAGGAGTGCTCGCCTTAAGGCCAGGAGAGGCGGGTCACCTGTGGGCCGGGACCGCCCCTGGCCTCAGAGGAGATAAAGGCCAGTCAGCCCAGTCCCAGGTTGCGGGAGCAACGTCGTTGGAAACCTGCTTCTGCCAGCACCCAGACCTGTTCTTCTGGAGTTCCCGACCACGCCCGGCTTCTTGCTTCGGACCCCGCTTCGCCCTTTGTGGACTGTCTCCAGACCCTTGACCCAGGACCGGACTCTGAACACGCCTCACAGTAACCTCCCCCTGGGACCAACACAGGCTCAATACATTTCGACTTTGAGACCAAGGCAGCTTACCGTCAGTTCGAAGTGTTAGCGGTGTGGGTGGGCTAAGCACTCTCGCATTGGTCACCGTGTTCTTCACCAGGCAGATATAGCTGCCTACATCCGAGGGCTGTACTTTGGAAATGTAGAGATTGCCCGTTTCCTGGGAGATAAAGCGCCGGCTGTCTTCTGCCACAAAGGAGGGGAATTCATTAAATACCCAGCTGTAGATGATCTCTGGAAAATACAGTAAGAAAAATTGCAGCAGGCATTATAATTATTGCCCAACTAAAATGGAAACAGATGGGACGCGAGTGGCGCTGTGGTCTAAACCACAGAGCCTAGGGCTTGCCAATCAGAAGGTTGGCGGTTCGAATCCCCGCAGCGGGGTGAGTTCCCGTTGTTCAGTCCCAACTCCTGCCAACCTAGCAGTTCGAAAGCACATCAAAGTACTGGCTCTGGTGGGAAGGAAAATGGTGTTTCCGTGTGCTGCTCTGGTTCACCAGAAGCGGCTTAGTCATGCTGGCCACATGACCCAGAAGCTGTCTGTGGACAAACGCCGGCTCCCTCGGCCTATAGAGCAAGATGAGCACCGCAGAGTTGTCCGCGACTGGACCTAATGGTCAGGGGTACCTTTACCTTTTTTAAAATGGAAACAAAAGTGGCTCAAAGCCACTGTGCTTTAAAAAGAAGTAAATCTCAATTTTCTATTAAAACAGTGTCAGAGAAACTTCCTGATTACCTTTCGACAGAGATTGTTCAAATCAAGAGAGTAACAGGCAAGCCTGGTGGATCTGATTAACTGGAATAAGGCAGGGCAGAGATGTGACTCAGAGCAAGTTACACATATTAATCATTTTTTTCCTGTTATGATTGCAAACAAACAGACAAAAGAAAAAAATTGATTGGAGCGATTCACAAATAAGTCTTCAAAAGGTAACATACAAAGTGATACCGTGTTATATCATCATTGGCTGAACATGGGCCAGGCACTTTCCTCCCAGGGTTGTGAGGATAAAATGGAAATGGAGAGAATTACATGTGCTCCTTTAAGCTCTTGGAAGGAACGGTGGGACAAAAATGTAATAAATATATTTAAAAAGTGATGGTAGTCTTCGCTGCTTTATTCTGTTTAATATTCTGTTGGGAGCTGCCCAGAGTGGCTGGGGAAACCCAGCCAGATGGGTGGGGTATATATTATTATTATTATTATTATTATTATTATTATTATTATTATTCCCACACTAGAAAATAGGTTGAGAAAAAGGAGGCAGCTACAGCACCAGAGCCCTCCTCCTGCCAGAAGACATAACTGCATCTCAGTTATTATATTAAGGATTCTCTTCTCCCACTATCTTGTCTTCTCCTCCCATTTCCCCACTGACTGACTCTTCTACGCTACTGAACTTTTGACACCCAGCATTAGCTCTGAGGCAGCCTCTCTCTGCAGCCAGTTCTCCGTCAGCTTTGTCAGGGCTGCCTCTAAATGCAGAAATGTCAAGGTTAGCTCCGTAATAGAAAGTCATTGCCGCTGCTCCAAGACACACAATGCTTTGGCGCTACAGTGAGTTCAGGCCTTTCAGCTACTAATTGTCTGAGCTATTGTTTTCAGCCGTAGCGGCACAACGAAGGCAGTAATCACAATTTAGCCTGATGGTACATTTATTTCTAATGTGCTTTTTAAAAGAAATTACCCCTTGTCGACTGATAGTTAGAAAGTAGGGGGGGATTTTAGGTCTATAATGTTGGAAGCATCTCCCCAACATTTCCAACAATCCATTAGTTCCTTAGACTATTCAACTGCCTTTTATAATTGTAAGGATCGTGACTGGGGAACGGTTATAGCTCAGTGATAGGGTCATCTACCTTGCATGCAGAAGGTCCCAGGTATTATTATTATTATTATTATTATTATTATTATTATTATTATTACTACCCCACCCATCTGGCTGGGTTTCCCAGTCACTCTGGGCGACTTCCATCAAAATACAGTCATTGTTGTTGTTGTTTAGTCGTTTAGTCGTGTCCGACTCTTCGTAACCCCATGGACCAGAGCACGCCAGGCACCTCTGTCCTCCACTACCTCCCGCAGCTTGGTCAAACTCATGCTGGTAACCTTGAAAACACTATCCAACCATCTCGTCCTCTGTCGCCCCCTTCTCCTTGTGCCCTCCATCTTTCCCAGCATCAGTGTCTTCTCCAGGGAATCTTCTCTTCTCATGAGGTGGCCAAAGTACTGGAGCCTCAGCTTCACAATCTGTCCTTCCAGTGAGCACTCAGGGCTGATTTCATTAAGAATGGATGCGTTTGATCTTCTTGCAGTCCATGGGACTCTCAAGAGTCTTCTCCAGCACCATAATTCAAAAGCATCAATTCTTCGGCGATCAGCCTTCTTTATGGTCCAGCTCTCACTTCCATACAGTCATACCTCGGGATAAATACATTTCAGGATATGTATTTTCGGGTTGTGCTCCATGGCAACCCGGAAGTAACGGAGCGCGTTATTTCCAGGTTTCGCTGCTCGCGTATGTGCAGATGGTCAAAATGACGTCACGAGCATGCGTGGAAGCGGCAAAACGTAACCCACGCATGCACAGACACACAGTCATGTCTTACATTCTGTTCAGGATGCGAACAGGGCTCTGGAACGGATCCCGTTCGCATCCTGAGGTACCACTGTATTAATACAATAATTAATCAAATATTAAAAACTTCCCTAAACAGGGCTGCCTTCAGATGTCTTCTAAAAGTCAGATGGTTGTTTAATTCCTTGACATCTGGTGGGAGGGCATTCCACACGGCGGGTGCCACTACTGAGAAGGCCCTCTGCCTGGTCCCCTGTAACTTCGCTTCTCGCAGCGAGGGAACCGCCAGAAGGCTCTCGGCGCTGGACCTTGGTGTCTGGGCAGAATGATGGTGGTGGAGACACTCCTTCAGGTATACTGGGCCGAGGCCATTTACAGCTTTAAAGGTCAGCACCAACACTTTGAATTGTGCCTGGAAATGTACTGGGTTCAATCCTAGAAGTTCCAGGTAGGACTGGGAGAGACACCTGCTGGGAGAGCTGCTGCCACTCAGTGTAGACCAGACATGACCAAAGTCTGTTTCGGGGGTCTAGTCCGGTCTGCCGGTCGGTTTAATCCAGCCCCTGTGGCAGTTTATTGCCCTAAACTGAACCCTAAAAAACCCCTCAACAACTTAACTTCATTCCCAAAGAAAGCTCAACAATTTTGGGGTAAAATCATTAAAAAGCTGAACAACTTAACAACTTCAATCCTAAAAAAGGTTAACAACTTTGCTTGGCCCTTTTGTTGGCCCTCACGGCCCTTCACTTCATCAAATCTGGCCCTCTTTGAAAAAAGTTTGGACACCACTGACATTGTAGACAATACTGAGCTACATGAACCAATGGTCTGACTCTGTATAAGGCAGCTTTTTTCTGTATAAGGCAGTGCCAGGGATGGTGGAGGAGCAGTTGCCCCAATAGGTCTCTCAGACCATAGATGGTTCTGTGAGGAGTTTATCATATGTGGTCTCTGGTCTCTCTTGCTTCCGTCTTCCCTCAGGCATGCAGACCCTTAGCAAATTTCACGTAAGGTGACAAAGGTCACAATCCTAACCCTGGAAATAATGCGTCTGGAAGGAAACAGGACCCAGAAATCATCCACCTCCAGTGACATTTGCTGCTGGTGGTGTTGTGCAGTAGCTCTTGTGGATAAGGTAGCAAAGGCAACACACACAATGCCAATTTTTTCTGCTGCCAATAGGCAGAAAGCGCTGAGATGGGGCATTGTGGGGGCCTGGGAACAGTTGAGCAGGCCGAGGATCTGCTGGATCCTAAGTTCTTCCCAGAAAATGTACCTATCTAGGCTTTTCCATGCTGCACTCTGTGGTGCAGCAAGGTCCAGTTAGGATGTAAGACAAGGAGGTTCACTAGGATGTAAGACAAGGCAAGGTGGGACAAGGAGAGATGAGGTTCAGGTGGGATACCGGGCAAGGCTATGCCACTCTGAGGGGACAAAAAGCTTTGAAGTTGCTTCAGCAAGAAGCAAGGTGGAACTGAGTCCTTATGAAGCAGTAACAGCAGGAATAGTCTTATTGTTAGCCCCACCTGTGCCTCAAGATGCTGCCCTGCTTAAAGGTCCCCTTCTCTGTTACAGTAACTTCCTCCTGTAATGGGAAGAGGGGGCTCAGACCTTCCACAGTGGAGACCTTTGAGTCAGAGGATGGTAGTGCCATATCCTCAGGTGTGGAGATAGCACTTCTGGGGCTGGCCTTGCATGCCCTTCCCTTTCTCCTTCAGAGTCCTCTGACCCACATCCCCCGAATCAGACTCCAGGGCCGTGACATGACACACTACTGCAGCACAGCAAAAAAATAAATAAATGTGCATTTAACCAGCCCCTGCCAAGCAATGACAAACCTAGACAGCATCTTAAAAAGCAGAGACATCACCTTGCCAACAAAGGTCCATATAGTTAAAGCTATGGTTTTCCCAGTAGTGATGGATGAAAGTGAGAGCGGGACCATAAAGAAGGCTGGTTGCTGAAGAATTGATGCTTTTGAATTATGGTGCTGGAGGAGACTCTTGAGAGTCCCATGGACTGCAAGAAGACCAAAACCTATCCATTCTGAAGGAAATCAGCCCTGAGTGCTCACTAGAAGGACAGATCCTGAAGCTGAGGCTCCAATACTTTGGCCACCTCATGAGGAGAGAAGACTTCCTGGAAAAGACCCTGATGTTGAGAAAGATTGAGGGCACAAGGAGAAAGGGACGACAGAGGACGAGATGGTTGGACAGTGTTCTTGAAGCTACCAGCATGAGTTTGACCAAACTGCGGGAGGCAGTGGAAGACAGGAGTGCCTGGCGTGCTCTGGTCCATGGGGTCACGAAGAGTCGGACATGACTAAACAACAACAAAAGCCTCCCTTTCTGTCCTGGAAGATTTTGGGTGTGGTTATGGATGCCCTCCTCTTTTTCCAACTGACTTTTTCCAACCAAAGTTAGGATTGCTCTGGAGTAAATTAAATTAGAAACAATGCTACGGCTTATAATAATTGCATTTCTATGTCTTGATTTGCGCCCACAATGCTAAGTGATATTTTTAAGTGTTTATACAGCAACAGAGGGACATTTTCAGAGGAAACAATTTTTAATTAAAGGCACCTGTTCCTCATTCACATGGAAAGAAGGAAGTCTGAGATAATTGGTATGGGTTGGAGGCAGTTCACTTTATTTGAAATGTAGCCATCACTCGGTTTCGCCTGTGACTGATGTAAAATCAAAGGTATTTAATCAGCAACCTGACAGCCTGGCCTTTTAATAATTCATCCATTAATTAGAGTGATGACTAAAGAATAGAGGCGGTGTGAACCACTTCAGCAGTTCTACTGAAAAAACACTCTGTTTGGTGATAACTGCCAGGGTTGTGCCCCTTATCCCAAAGAACTCTGGGAGCTATTTTGCTAAGGGTGCTTAGAGCTCTTTTGAGACATCTATTCCCCTCATGGAGCTACAATTCCCAGAGTTCCCTGTGGCAGGGGATGGATAGTTGTGAATCGTAGCTCTGTGAGAGCAGGGACCTCTTCACAACTCTCAGTACCCTTCAGAAACTGCATCTCCCAGAATTCTTTGGGGGGAAGCCATGATGGTTTAAAGTGGTATTGTAGTGCTTTAAATGCACGGCGTGAATGTGGACTTACACTAAACACATGCACACACACATTTCTTGATTTCCTCTCAGAACAACAATAGAAGGATCCTTTCTTTAATGTGTGGAATAGTCTAGTTAATAGTGCCTCGCTAATCCTGGGAAATCAGGGTTCCAAAATGCATATGGCCTATTCAGGGCCGGCCCAGGATATTTTGATGCTTGTGGCAAAACAAAAAATGGCACCCCTCCCCTCATCAGCCATCTGCTGCTACTGCATGTGGTGAATGGAGGTGGTTCAGAGAATCTCTGGCAGAAGAGGAGGAGCCAGTAGACCATAAGCTTGAAGCAGCAAGAGACACACTTTTAGGGATGTGGATCTGCCACCAGTGGCAGGTCTCTAATTTCAGCAGTGCCCTGTGTGATGCCAAAATTTGGCGCACCCTGCCTCTCGTACTCTGTTCCAAATCATTGGTGCAGCATCCCTTGCGGCACCATTGAGGCTCTGTGTCCATTGCAAACGAACCAATCATGCTCCCCTAAATCTACCTCTGCTGCCTCCTCCCTCAGATGTCCCCACTTTGTCACCTGAGGCAACCATTCCTCATGGGCCCTGGGCCTATTCAAACATAAAACAGGATCGCAATACCTCAAGGACAGCCTCTTTCCATACGAACCTACCTGGACCCTGAGATCATCTTCTGAGGCCCTCCTTTGTGTGCCTCCTCCTTGAGAGGTTTGAAAGGTGGTAACACAGCCTTCTCTGCAGTGGCTCCCTGTCTGTAGAATGCTCTCTCCAGGGAAGTTCGCCTGGCGCCTTCATTATGCACCTTTAGGCGCCAGGCAGAAACGTTCCTTTTTAACCAGGCCTTTACTTGATCCAATTTACATCCTATGCCCTTTCAAAATGTTTTTTTGGGGGGGGGGGCTATTGCGTCGTTATTGATTTTTAATTAGGTATTTTGTGGTTTTATAGCTTGATTTTGTGAACCTCCCTGAGACCCCCGAGTACAGGGCCGTATAACAACAACAACAACAACAACAACAACAACTTTTTACTTTTTACTTGTGCTCTATGCTGAGCTAATTCAAACCTTGGCTTAGCATGCTGTCTTAACTCAGGTCCATGGTTGAGCTACAGCCAACGACAAAACTTGGCTACAGGCAAATATGGCGAGTTGTTTTCCTTTTATCTGGGATATATACATGCACTCAGATTTATGTACACACAATCTCATGGGTTACATTTTATTCTAATAGCCATATACTTTAGTTTTTTACCCGACACCCGTATCAGCTAGACAAGAGATCGTGCAGACACTTCCCTGGAAATTGCCATGTAAAGTTGTCAGAAAACAAACTTTTAGGCACAATTTATCAAAGCGTTTACCACAGTATGCTCAGAATATAGATAAAAAAGAAAAATCGTGAATGGTGAAGGTAGCCGTAAATTGGCATTCTCATGGGATGCTGTGATGGAGCTATTGTCTGCCAGTAAACCCTGCTATTTACAAAGTTTGGGTGTTGAAGTGATTAAGTCACCATGGTGACAGCAGGGCTGGCATTTCGTTTTATGAATAGCTCGTCTTGTTTACCGAGATCTCTTCAGGGTTTCGGTATCTACTTTCCGAAGGTCATTTAGAAAGCCTTAGAATAAGTGCTTCACCTATTTCCATATATGATTATGCTTTATTTTGTTCATTTCTTGGGTGTCCGGTGGAACTTCTGAGCCAGCAAAAAACAAAGTGGGATGAAAAGATCAAATTTTCTTCAGGGAAGAGGATCACTTCCCTTCCCCCCCCCCTTTTGTGAACTTCCATGAACTGATTCCAGGAGATCCATTTCTTCCCTTGCTCACTCAGCTGCCACAATTTGATCTTGCTCTTTTCCTAGAGAAATACTGCATGGTTCTCATGGATTTCATCTGAAATGAGATGGCTACAGCAGTCTTGATTATAGTGTATAAAAGGCACATCACACAAAATTGCCATTCTGGAGACACTGCCGGACTGAAAAGCAACAATACGTGATAGAGTTGCATCCAGTCTGAGTCATTCTTAATTCATTCATTCATTAATATATGACTTACATGCCCAAATGGCTTCAGCTTAGGGCACTGTCATACTGAGAGTCGACCCACTGGCATGATTAACTTCAATCCATTAACTTCAGTGGGTCTACTCCAAGTAGGTAAAACGGTAAAGGACCGCAGATGGTTAAGTCCAGTCAAAGGTGACTATGGGGTTGCAGTGCTCATCTCGCTTTTCAGGCCCAGGGAGCCAGTGTTTGTCCACAGACAGCTTTCCATGTCATGTCGCCAGCATGACTGAACTGCTTCTGGTGCAACGGGACACCGTGACGGAAACCAGAGCATACAGAAATGCCATTTACCTTCCCACCAGAGCGGTACCTATTTATCTATTTGCACTGGTGTGCTTTTGAGCTGCTAGGTTAGCAGAAGCTGGGACAGAGCAAACGGATCTCACCCTGTCATGTGGATTTGAACTGCCAACCTTCCAGTCAGCAAGCCCAAAAGGTTCAGTGGTTTAGATCACAGCGCCACCCACTCCACTACTCAGAGTAAAACTTGGGAAGCAATTCTCGACACAAGAATCTGGTGTCGAGACCCAAACTATGGTTACTGCAGATTTAGCTGGCCTAAGCCTTGCAGAGATAAAACAAGTCCTTATGTTGCAGGAGTTTATGTATAGGTTGGGGGGGTTGCCCCTCCAGCAGATATCATGCACATGCAGCCCACTACCAAAATCGGCACAATCACTTTTGTGACTTTTGTGATTTGTCCCCACAAAACACTTCATCACAGTTTCTTTCTATCTATTCAGAGGGCCTCTACTTCACAGTACCAAATGTAAGAATTTACTGATAAATGTATCTATGTACTGGCTCACTGGGAAAACTTCAGAAATTCATATAGACATGTGAGCTCAGCTACTCAGCAGCCCCTCTGCCTGAGTGATAATTCCTGGCATCCTGATACCTGAGTGCCAGACAGGTAGCCATTCCAGAAATAACAAACCCAGATGAAGACAAAAGGGTGTGGTTAACTTGGCTGGGAAACAGGGAAATGTAAATATCTCTTTTGTTACACATGATGGGTGTTTGGTGGAGGGCAAAGAGAACCATGGAGCAGGGTCCAGGATGCTCAGATTACTGCCACCAGACCTCCCCTTTCATGATGCAACCATGATGTATTAGTGATGTAGTTCAAGGGGATGTAACATGGGGATTAGCAGCTAACAAAAGTTTGGGTGCTCTTTTGTTTGGGGCTTCCATCTTGTTCCACCTTGTGGCAGGTGGGAGTCCTGTCGCGACAGTCTTCAATAAAGACCAAGCCTACTGGCTGCTGTTTTGCTCTGGTATTCCTGGCTGGTGTCCTTGTTTTTTGTCCAAGGAAGCCCTCAGATTTCGCCACTAACACTTAAAATAGTGTCTGAGTTTCACCACCTTATGCCGGGTTGCCAGGCTGTATGACCAAGTTGAACAGGCTTAGGATATAGCCTCTTCCCCACCCCTGCCATACCATGTCCTCACCTTCTCTGTTCTTAGCAGTTGTGTGCGGTCAGTTGGCTAGGGGGACTAAGCCAGTTCCCTAAATGTTCCCATGGCACCTCCTTCCCAAAGCTCAGGAAACTTTTGCCCTACTTAGGGAGGGAGGCGTGAGGCTCCAATAAGTCCAAGAGCCCTCCTACCACCTTCCCAAAGCCCACCCAACTTTGGGAAGGCGGCAGAACGGCTCCAGCATCCTGTCACAGGCATGGTGCCTCCCTTCCAAATCCCAGGAAGTTGGACGTCACATTTGTGACATCGGCCCCGCCCCCAATCGCTCTTGCAAGCTGGAGCCTCTGGCCCTAACTGTGCCAGTGTATCTCTGACTGAGCAAAGGATGTGGGAGTTAAGCCAGCATAGTCCGGCTGCAGTAGGAACCTCCCAGCTCAGCCAGCGATCCGTTGGATTCTAACCTGCTCGTCCCAGTAGATTGCTCCCTTAATTGGATTCAGCCCCCAGCTGTTAAGTAATCTATATCTGCAACTCTGAAAGCCTCAGAGAGCTCCTGAAGGCCTTTTTAGTCATAAAAACACATCCTCCAACATTTGTATTCTTTGCATTGAAGGCGCACATTCATCAATGCAATCTCGAAACTGCATGCCTTAACATGGAATTAATTTGCACTTGTTGCATGGAGTTGACAGAAACGTTCACACAAGCCATAGAGGAAGTCCTTTTTCCTGTGCCCCATTTCCCCCAAATACACCCCCTCTATAAATTGTGCATTTCCTTCTACAGTTTCGACTCATCATCAATGCTCATTAATGCACCATGCAAATCTTTAATGAAAGCAATTTATATATTGCATTGAAATGCACCACGTAGGAAGAGACAATGTTGTCTATTTATCACCTCAGAATGGAATTGCTTCCTTTTCTGCTCTGGGGGGTTCTGTAGGTACCTGCCCAAATAGACTGGGTATTTATCTTTGTTCAGGTTTAATTACTGTGATAAATCTTTAGACCTTTCCTTCTCTCTAACTACTTGGTGCACAGGGAGTTACTGAAGATAAGGTAACAAGGTGGACACACAACAAGAATGGATCCTGCACTGGCAAACTGAATAGCTCAGTGTGTGTGTGACAGAAAGGCTTTTCCTCCCTAATTTTCGAAGTCCTCAGAAGACAGTAAACAAAATGATTCATGAGTCAAGGAGGGGCATGTTTCTGCCAAAAGGAAAAGCAGGATAAAGGGCACAGAGCTAAGCATTAGCAGCCTTGTGGGTTTAGTTAAAACAAAAAGGTGGGGTATAAATGTTTTAATAATACCATCTCCATGTCCTGGTGCAACCTTTTAAGTACACTAACATTTTAAGGACATTGGACACTGGTGCATGTCCAGAGGGGGGAGAGCAGGATGAAGAGAGGTTTTGGACTCAATTTAGCAAAAAATTAGCACTGTGCACAACAAAAAACATATACTCCCCTCCAAAATTGTGCCACTAGTACAAATTAGTACCTCATCCCCAGTGCTGGATTTACGTATAAGCTAAACAAGCTTTAGCTTAGGTCCCCACTCTCTTGGGGGCCTCAAAAAAAATGTAAAGGAAAAAACACACACCTGGATGTATATTTCCAAAATATAAGATAAAAAACAAATAATATAAAACCTACATATAGCAATGGTGTTTTGTGTTGTTTAGGCTCCTATGATGTAAGTAATGGGACCCGCCTGCCAGCCTGCTCCCTAAAATATCACTGGTTTGCTCATTTCTTTATACAGTGGTACCATAAATTACCATAGAGCATATATTCAACACACAAAAAAGCAGCGATTTGTTGTTGACAAAGGACAGTTGGACGCATAAAGGGCCCCATTACCTTCAGTAGCTTAGCTCATCAAACCTAAATCCGGCCCTGCTCATCCCTGAGAGATCTGAAAGGCTTTCTAACACAATGTGGAGCAGGCTCCAGTTAATGAGATGAACTTTCAGTGGTTCGAAAGTTCGACCCCTTCTTTAATCTCTTGACATAGGACAATACCGCGGACTTATTTGCAGGCTAGCTTGTAAGGATGGCTGTGATGATGGGACATGTTGAGAGGCTGGGGCAAATGCTGTAGAAGCATTTGATGCGGCTGTTGACGCTGTGGCGTGACATCCCGCAGTGGCTTTGCAGTGACAGCAATGCGACATCTCGCAACTGCAGTGATGGGCTGGGGTGCAGCCATGCTGCACTTTTTCATGGCATTCACAACCCAAACAAAGGAGGGGTATTAAAGCAAAGCTGTCCAATCTGAAAAGCACATTTGCCCGCAAAGACTCTGCCTGTGTATGTGTAAAGGTAAAGGTAAAGGGACCCCTGACCATTAGGTCCAGTCATGACTGACTCTGGGATTGCGGCGCTCATCTTGCTTTACTGGCCGAGGGAGCCAGCGTTTGTCCGCAGACAGCTTCTGGGTCATGTGGCCAGCATGACTAAGCCACTTCTGGTGAACCAGAGCAGCACACGGAAACGCCATTTACCTTCCCACCGCTGTGGTACCTATTTATCTTCTTGCACTTTGATGTGCTTTCGAACTGCTAGGTTGGCAGGAGCTGGGACTGAGCAACGGGAGCTCACCCCGTTGCAGGAATTCAAACCGCTGACCTTCTGACCGGCAAGTCCTAGGCTCTGGGGTTTAACCCACAGCGCCACCCGCGTCCCTCTGTGTATGTGTGAAGAATCCCAGATGCCTTGCAAAGAGGTTAAAGGAAACCTAACCAATGAACCGGAGGGAGCTGAACTCCAAACTTCTAATGTGATGGTAACTTGTGTGTATACGGGAGAGAGATTCAATTAAAGTACATTGGAATCTGGGTGGGAAGTCTAGCCAATTTATCAAAACTTAGTTGACTGCCTAATGATGCCAATACTTCTGTTTAGCCATGTGTTAGGCTAATCAATCAATATCAATATAACTCCGGACTTCCGGAGGCGGCGCGAAACAGCAATGGCGGTCCTCTTCAGTTGTTGAAGAGGGGCTCCGCGGAAAAGGGTCGTGCGCTGCGGCACAGCGACGACCCGTTTAGGAAAACCACGGGTAGAGTGAGCCCGTGGCCGTGGGATTCGGCGGGCACCAGGAGCGACCTCGGATACGCAGAAGGGACCCCGTAAGGGGCTCCGGAACGTGGAGGGGGTAGCGGTGCTGTGAATCCATCGCTCTTTCCGCGGAAGCGAAGCCGCGCGGCTGCTGCTGATGAGCGCTGACCTTTCTTCTTTGAACATTTGATTGGAAACAACAAACTCGTGAGTAAGAAATTTGAGGCTTTATTTGGACATCAAATTGGTGAATTTCGGCTGAAAGCGGGAGACGCTAAAAAGGAAGTCAGTCTTCCGTCCTTGTTTAAAGTACTGAGCAAAGTTTTTTTAAAGCGGAAGCGTTGAAAGGAGTTTAAAAGAAGTTGGAACTTACCCTGCAAGTTTGGATTTGATTGTGAGACTGTGCTATACCTCTCTATATTTTGTGGATTATAAAGTTATAAGCCCCAGCTCACGGGCTGCCTGGATACAAAGTAACATCAGACTGTGGCAACTGTGTATAGAGACATAAAGTTACATTGGGCTACTTTGCAGTTACAAAAAAGGAACTGTTGTTCACACCTTCGCAAAGAACCTTTATCATCTGCAGTTTAAAGTGAATTTAGAGGGTTTCCCCCCCTTATTTTGGATTTTACCATATTTGGGAATTAAATGGTGGAAACTTTTGGGGAGCTCCCCCTGCTGGATTGTGGAAATATAAACCTCTGAGAACTGCTGGTTGTTTTGGAAATCTTTTTGCCTGGATGATTGCTTTTCCCATGGGATTTACAATTTGACCTTGAAACCTAGACAGTTGTGGAATGAGTGTGGCAGGAAAAACAAGGGCTGCCAAGAAAGCAAAACAAACTGAACTATTGCAATCAACTTTGTCTGTGCAGCCACGTAGATCATCTGTTCCAATTGTGACAGGTCTGCAAGAAGGACAATTTAAACAGCCAGTTTTGGAGGATATGGCTGCAGGAGGATTAGACCCTATTTCTAAAGAAATATTGGATCAACTGGCAGCATTAAATAAGAAAGCTGATGAACAAGCGGCTAAATTTGACCAGGTTACAGCAACGATTAATAAGTTGACAGACCAAGTTGCTCAAAACACACAGGCGATAGGAAATTTTGAAAAGACTATATCAGAGAACCGAAAATTAGCTGAGGACGCAAACACGAAAGCAGACCAAAACAAAAAAAGGATTGAGGAATTAAGAGGGGAAGTAAGACCACTGAGTAGACAGGTCACTGAACAACAGGCCTATCTGTCTATGGCGGAGCTGAAAAACCGGGAAAGTAATCTTAGGATTAGAAATATTCCAGAACTAGAAAAGGAAGATTTGGCTGGCTTTTTGACTGCAGAAATATCCAAGTTCTGGGGTTTGGCAGAAGAGAAAGACTTCAAAATCGTCACCGCTTTTAGATTGGGAAGAGTGGCCAAGAAAGATAAACCAAGGGATTGCTTGATCATATTGAGATACAAGCAAGAAAAAGACAACATACTTGGCCTACATTTTAAAAACCCATTGGTGATACAGGGAAAGACAGCAGAAATCTTCAGAGACATACCAAAACAATTGTTGGACTTAAGAACTACATACAAGGATCTGGCAAGATTATTAAGAAACAACACAATCCCTTACAGGTGGGAATTCCCCCAAGGATTATCTTTTAATTTGAAAGGGAAGAAGGTGAGAATCAGAACAGCAGAAGAGCAAGAAAAATTCCTAAACGATCACGGGGAGGACCTTCGAAAAGGGACAGCAGGTACCTGGCCACCCCCCACGCCTGGTACAAAAGATCCACCTCCAGACATAGACGAGAAGGGAGACAACCCCATCGGCTAACAAGCTGATCCAGGATGTCTCTGCAGCTTTTTAGTTGGAATATCCATGGGGCAAATTCCCCTGAAAAAAGGAAAAGGATTTTTCACATTTTGAGGAAAGAACAACTAGACGTCATTTGTCTCCAGGAAACCCATGTGACTAGGCTCCACAGAAGAGTGCTAATAAACAAGCGACTAGGCCAAGAATTTATTTCATCAGCTAAAGAAAAGAAAAGGGGAGTCGTGATATATGCAAAGGAGAGCCTAGCACCAAAATTTGTGTTCAAAGATGAACAAGGAAGAATTTTGGCGATCGAAATACAATCACAAGGAGAAAAATTTTTGATAATTGGAATTTATGCACCAAATGAGGGGAAATCTGAATTTTATGGGAAGCTGCATGAGACAATGCTGGACCATATGGACTATAATAACATCATTCTGATGGGAGATATGAATGGGGTTGTCTCCACACACATGGATAAGTCACAAAATCAAAATGTGACTAAAGATGGCAGACTACCAAAGACTTTTTTTGAACTCACAGACAATATGGACTTGATTGATATCTGGAGGACAAAGAACCCCCTAGGTAGAGAGGGAACATTCTTTTCTGAGGCCCACCTATCCTGGACAAGAATCGACCAAATCTGGATATCTAGAGGACTGGCACCCAAGACCAAAAAAGTAGAGATCTGCCCTAAAACTTGCTCCGACCATAACCCCTTGAAAATGGACTTGAGACTCACACCAGCTGGATCCTTCAGATGGAGAATGAATGATGCATTGTTTAGAGACCAGGAGATAGTGAAGAAGGCCCAAAAGACGATGAAAGACTACTTTGAACTAAATTTGAACACTTCGGTGGAAAAAAAAACAATCTGGGACGCAAGCAAAGCTGTTATGAGAGGGTTTCTGATACAGCAGAATTCTATTAAGAAAAAACTCTGGAACGGTAAAAAGGACAAGATCTTGGAAAGGATAAAAGACGGAGAGAAAAAGTTGAGACTAAATCCAAAATCAAAAGAAGTTTTGAGAGAAATAAAATTCCATCAAGCACAATATGCAAAACTGATAAATCAAGAAGTTGAATGGAAAATCAAACAGATGAAACAAAGATCATTTGAATCGGCAAATAAATGTGGGAAGCTGCTATCATGGCAGCTGAAAAAGAGACAAAAACTGAACTTTGTTACCAATCTAGAGGTTGAAGGAGAATGTATTCAGAAACCAGAGGAAATTAGAAAGTGTTTCCAGAGATATTTTAAAAAATTGTTTTCCCAAGGACCCCAAGTGGAGACTGAAATAAATAAATTTTTAAAAAGCTATGGCCTACAAAAACTAACACAAGACAAACAAACTGACCTGAATTATAAAATAACCCAACAGGAAATCGAAAATGCCATTCAGAACATGCAACTAGGCAAATCCCCGGGCCCAGATGGACTTACCTCCAAATACTATAAGATATTGAAGGAATACCTGACTCAGCCATTGATGGAGGTATGTAATCAAATTATGGAAGGGAAGGGGGCACCAGAATCGTGGAAAGAGGCATTCATCACTTTGATACCAAAATTGGAATCTGAAAAGACTCAACTTAAGAACTACCGTCCCATCTCACTCCTAAACGTGGATTACAAGATTTTTGCTGACATTTTGGCAAATAGATTGAAAAAAGTCTTAAATGGAGTTATTCATAAAGACCAAGCAGGCTTTCTCCCTGGCAGGCATTTGTCAGATAATACTAGGAACATTGTTGACGTTCTGGAACTTCTACAGACAAATTTGAATACAAAAGCAGTTTTGATATTTATAGACGCGGAGAAGGCCTTTGACAATATATCTTGGAAATTTATGAAGAAGAATTTGGAAGGGATGGGAGTGGGAAGGGCGTTCCAAAATGGCATAGATGCAATATATTCAGAACAAAAGGCTAAATTGATAGTAAACAATGTGGTGACAGAAGAGTTTAAAATTGAAAAAGGAACACGACAGGGGTGCCCCCTATCACCCTTGCTATTTATTTCTGTCCTTGAGGTTTTGCTAAATTTGATCAGGAAGGATCAGCAGGTGGAAGGAATACAGGTCGGAGGAAAACAATATAAACTGAAGGCCTTTGCAGATGACTTGGTTTTGACATTACAGGAGCCGGTGTCCAGCACAAAAAGAGTATTGGAATTAATTTCTGAGTTTGGTCGGGTGGCGGGATTCAAGTTAAACAAACAAAAAACTAAGGTTTTGGCAAAAAACTTGACACCTTTAGAAATAGATGGGTTTCAGAAGGAAACAGAACTAAACGTTGTTAATAAAGTGAAATACCTGGGGGTCAACTTGACTGGGAAAAATTTGAATCTGTTTAAAGATAATTATGAAAAATGTTGGTCTGAAATTAAAAAGGATCTAGAAATCTGGTCAAGATTGAAACTTTCCTTGTTGGGAAGAATTGTAGCAGTAAAGATGAATGTATTGCCAAAAATGCTGTTTCTGTTCCAGACCCTACAGATCGTGGACAGAGTGGAATGTTTTGGAAAGTGGCAGAGGGACATTATGAAGTTTGTCTGGCAGGGCAAAAAGCCCCGAATAAAATTTAAAATATTAACAGATGCAAAGGAAAGAGGGGGTTTTGCCCTGCCGGACTTAAGGTTGTATTATGAAGCTGCATCCCTCTGCTGGCTGAAAGATTGGTTTTTGCTAGAAAACACTGATGTCCTAGATCTGGAAGGGTTCAACAATGCTTTTGGGTGGCATGCATATTTGTGGTACGACAAGGTAAAGTCTCATAAGTTGTTTAAAAACCATATTGTAAGGAAATCTCTGTTTTCTGTCTGGACTAAATACAAGGACTTATTTGAAAACAAGACTCCGAGGTGGTTATCACCGATGGAGGCTAAAGCCACAAAAATACTTAATATGGGGGGTGGCTGGGCAAAATACTGTGAAATAATAGAAAGAGTGGGTGACACTTGGAGGTTGCAGAGCTTTGAAAAATTGAAAGGGAAGGTGCGAGACTGGTTTCACTATGCCCAAATTTTAGAGATCTTTAAAAAAGATAAAAAAATTGGTTTCCAGGTGGAAAAATCAAAATTAGAACTAGAATTACTTGAACCTAAGACGAAAGTGCTTTCAAGAATGTACAACTTGCTGCTTAAATGGAATACTCAAGATGAGACAGTCAAATCAGCCATGATAAAATGGGCACAAGATATTGGATACAACATTATGTTTGAGGACTGGGAAAGGTTATGGACCACCGGTATGAAATTTACGGCATGTAGTGCCTTAAAGGAAAATATTATGAAAATGATGTACAGGTGGTACATGACCCCAGTCAAACTTGCAAAGATATACCATTTGTCTGATAATAAATGTTGGAAATGTAAGGAGGCTGAAGGAACTTTTTACCACCTCTGGTGGACATGCCCGAGGGTGAAGGCCTTCTGGGAAATGATTTATAACGAGTTGAAAAAGGTATTTAAGTATACCTTTCAGAAGAAACCAGAGGCCTTCCTCTTGGGCATTGTGGGCCAGAGGATACCTAAGAAAGACAGAACCTTCTTTCTATATGCAATGACTGCAGCAAGAATTCTCATAGCTAAATACTGGAAGGCACAGGAGCTACCCACACTGGAAGAATGGCACACACAACTGATGGACTATATGCAACTAGCCGAAATGACTGGCAGAATCCGAGACCTGGGAGAAGAGGCTGCGGAAGAGGATTGGAAAAAATTTAAGGACTATTTACAAAAACATTATAAGATATATGAATGTTAAAAATTTGCTAAGGTTTGAGGTAAATATGCTTCAGTATTGAAATTCGGAGTTGATAGAAACAAAGTTAATGATTGAGAAAAGTTTTAATTTCAGAGTGAATAATTAGATGAAAATACAAAAACACAGGAAACAAGGTATTAATTTGCTGTTTATATTTATTATAAAGAACGCAGGGATGGAGGAGATGGGGAAGTCCAGTGGATGATGAAAAAAAAAAAAAAGACTTTGAAAAATGAATTTTTTCTTGTTTAATTTCTTTTTCTTTTTGTAAAACCGCTTTTGTTGTGTTATTGATGATGGATTTAGATTCTGGAAAAAAGCAATAAAAAAATTTATAAAAAAAAAAAAAAACAATATCAATATAACTCCTACTCAGTTGTCATCCATACACTACCTGGTGACACAAATGCTGCAGCCCTCACCTGATCTTACATATATATATATATATATATATATATATATATATATATATATATATATATATATAAAACACAGCTGAGTCCCTGTTATCTCGTACATCATGTGGAGCTGCTGGAAGCCCAGCAAACTGCTCCCATCCATCTTCCCCTTGTCAAATAATTGTTATTTAGAGATCATGCATAGCCATCTGTTGTCTTATTTCGAGCCCAGGGCTCTGTCCCATGATTACAATATCTCTTCAACCCCTTAGCAATAGCAGCCAATGTGACATTTGATGTTCACATCATAGGGAAATGCATCAAAGAAAGAGGCAACCACATACATGATAAATATTGCACAGTCGTCCACATAGCATGTTGATCTGCAATTGGCGGGGAGAAAGTCAATTCAGATTTAAAGGCAAACCTCTCCAATTCTCACTTTCTGGGAGAATACGTGAACCAAAACACAACGTCCTTCACTGGAGGTTTTTAAGTAGAGGCTGAGACCAGAGTGGGGACTTAGGCTGGATCCTAAGCCCTTCAGTCTCCATCATATGCCAAGACAACCCAGCACAGAACACTATTTAAAAGGCTTGTTTCCCCTCTGCCAGGCTTAAGCACAGCTGCCCTCCTGCTTAACAGGGTTTGGATCTGGTGTAACTTTAGGCCACTTTAACTTGCACCAGGGTGCTTTGAATCACCTTCATCTGTGTTAGATCCCTCCTTAATGCACAAAGCCTATGCAATCATACATTTGTTGTTGAAGGTGCCACAGTACCCTTCGTTGTCTTTGCTTAGCATTGTTGACTCTGTCTAGCAGTGGATCTTCCAACTCTTGGGCAGAGGGTCTTTTTCACCACCTGATCCCGTTTAACTAGAGATAACAGGGAGGCAGGGGCAAATGAAGTAGGATATCCGATAATCACCAAGGTCCATGGAACAGAGAGGCTTCTCACTGGTTCCTCAATGAGAAGACATATCACCAAAATGCACACTGAGTATATTCTGGCATATCCTGTTAATTTTCATGGGATGACAGTGAGATTCCAAAGGTACCAAGGGAACAGGCAGGTTCATAATCTTCTCATCCTCTCTCCCTTCTCTCTCCCTCCCTCCTGCACCACCTGATTCCAATCTGAAATCAGTGCACGTTCATGTCCATCTAAAAGAAAATGTGCTTTTAGGGCCACCAGTCATAGGGAAGTGTCTTTTATTTGTGCTTTACCAACCAAATCTCCTCTCTGGCCACATTCCTACTGCACATTGAAAGCACTATGATACCACTTGAAACAGCCATGACTTCTTCCAAAGAAGGGTGCTGAGATTTGTTAGGAGTGCCCTGTTCCCCTCTGTAAGCACAGGTGCCACAGTTCCTTGCAAAGAGGGATTGATTGTTAAATCACTCTGGGAATGCATTGCACGGGGTGCATGGTAGTCAAATAGCCTTCTAGCTAAGGTTATCCACCATGTATGCTGTGAACTGTGGCCTCTGTCTCAGAGCTAATGCTAGATGCACTCCAGGAGCATTGGGAAGGAATGGAATAAAAGTTCAGCAGTTTAGCTGCTTGACATGCAGAGATGCTTCATGCTGCAGCATATGGGAGCTGTGCCAACATGCAAAGATATCCACTCAATAGCGAACTGCTCAGAAATTATTACTTTCAACAAGACCAGAGTGCAGCAGCTAGAAATCAGCAAGCAAATGATCACGACCGAGAGCACAATTAATTATCATATTTTTTAAAAAATGATATTTATTAAGATTTTTCCATTTTAATACATCAAAAAATCAAATAAAAAAAACGAAACAAAAAAATTTAAAAACACATAAAATTCAAAGTCCTTATTTTCAATGACATATTTCCCTGACTTCCCCATACCTCCCCCTCTTGTATTCCAGTTCAGATTGTTGGTTCAACAAGTTCTTATCATATTTCATTCATTTTAGAAAAACCCATTTTAACTTATAAACATCAATATTTAAACAACAGTTCAACAAGTTCTTGTCCCTAATTTTTAACCTTTTTATGTTTTATGTGGAGTTTGGGAATCCAAAGGGTGCATAATTATAATTTGTTTTGCTTTTATTTTGTTTTGTTATTTGTATGAGAATTGAGGAAATCGTGGAAGGGAATTTAGGTCGACTTTAGAAAAAGGCTTTAAGAATAAGCACGGATGTATAATTATTGATGTTTATAAGGCAAAATTGGTTTTTAAAAATGAACTAAATATAAAATATAAAACACAATTAATTATCATATTGTCAAGGATAGCTCACTCTGGCCAAAGGGGATGCTTGCGACACCTAGAAGCTCTTTTGAGCCCCCCCATGAGAATGAATCTCACTCATTAAAGAGGCGGGGTGTATGTTAACACATTTCCTGTGGGTGCTTAGATGCTGGCCTAAATTTGCGTAATCCTCCCGTCTTTAATCCGAACGTTCACAGCCATGAAACTCTGCACCTGATCCCCTTCAATTATGCTGTCATCGCAGATTCATTTTCCCCAGAGTTAAACCACTTTAAATCATTTATAGTTAGGAGTTTAACAATCTCCATCTTATTAGGCCTGCGTCGGTTACGAAGGCACTGTCAGGGAAGAGGAACGGGCTGACATTAATAACAGACCCTCCAAGTGTCCCTATTTTCCAGGGATGGTCTCGAATTTACAGAAGCTGTCCCGGTTTCTGATTTGATCCTGGTATGTCCCGCTTTTCCTTAGGATGTCCCTATTTTCATCAGAGAAATGTTGGGAGGGTATGTGACTGGTTATGTGTCTCATACACAGTTCACAGAGGATCTTTTCCTTCGCCTCTGGGATATAAGAATAATTTTAGCTGAGAGGGGGCTCCTGGTGGGAGGAACCCTTTGTGGGAAGCAGCAAGGGGAGAAGGCTCAGAGCCCTTGAGGTAGTGGTTAGAGTGGTTAGAGGGAGCTGAAGAAGTAACACGGCTTAGTGAACTTGGCTAAAGAAGTCCAGAATCAGAAATTGAAGCAGGTGAGTAGGAGGAGAGAGGTCAAGAGGCAGAGATGGGTCAGGCTGGTGAAGTAATGGGTCTTTCTGCTTCCTGCTGCAACAAGCTCCTCTCTCCGGTTATCTCCCAGAACCAGAAGAGGCATGAAAAGGGCAGAGGAGAGATTGGCCGGCACAGTCTCTGATTGCTTGGGGAAACCCTGGGGAGGAGTGGACTTGGGCTGTGAGGTGGCAGGGACCTTCCATCTCAGCAACTGCTTTATGGAGCAAGACTTTCATGAGGGATAAGTTGCTGTACTCATTAGGAAGACCTGACACCCCACCAAGTCTCTGCAGATCACGGTTTTGCTAATCAAGTGTTAACTCCAACTGGCACAGTGTGATTTACTGTCGGCTTGCTGACATAATGTAAGAAGACAAGGACATAAACATGCAAATAAACTGAAACATCAGTTAGCATAAGCATTTCTTCTGCAGGTGGCAACATGGAAGAAAACAGATATTGCTGGAGAAGAGCCAGTTCATTTGAGAGGTAGGTACTAATGGTATCAACTAATTCCCCATCCCTGGCTAAGAATGAACACCAGTGCGTGATACTTTTTTTTGCAGCTTGCAACAGTGACTGAAAATGGTCTGCTTCCCCATAGATACAGAAGCGAGACTTCTCAAGCGATAAAGCAACCCAGTCTGTCTGGTGAAGCATATACCAGAATCGTGGTGAGCTTATGCATGTACAGAGATAGTGTGCTAGGAACTGAAGCTACAGCGCTAGTTATGAGCTAATTTACAAAACGTAGATTAATTGGGATGTTTCCGTAACAAGCTATTAACCTGTCCCTGGGGAGGAGAAGGGGGGGAAGTCCCTTCCCTTCATTATTGTCCCATATATCAGTACCCACATACGGTAGATGCCTAAAAGGCAATAAAGGACGTGGCCGAGAGCCAAACGTCTTGGTGCATTTTTCAAGTTAATTAATTGCCATCTTTCTCATGCTTTCTCATTTTCTCATGTTTCCTACAATGGCATCTGGAGTTATACTTGCCGACATTGTTAGCCTGCAACACGCGAGCAAACCGCCCTAAAGGAGATTTCTTGTCAGGGTGTCTCATTCCTCCAGCACCTAACACTGGCTTAATTGGGCAAGGCCAACTAGCGTTCCTCATTCCCCCGAGGTTCAATACCATCCCCAGGGGAAGAAGCATTTCTGCAATTGAACCACCATATATTCTAGGCCATGGTATTTTGCCGTTCGTTAACTTACATATCAACTTTGCCTTTTGTCAGAATGACAAGGGAGTGTAAAGAGAGAGAGAGAGAGAGAGAGAGAGAGAGAGAGAGAGAGAGAGAGAGAGAGAGAAATTGGGAGAGTTAACCGAATGGGGATGATTCTGGGTTGATTTCTGAAGGAATAAACCACCCTCACTCATTCCAGCCACGTCAGGTTATAGGTCAGTGGTAGAAGATCTGCTTTGCATGCAGACAATCCCAGATTTGATCCCTGGCATCTCCAGGGAGGGCAGGAAGAAGAAGAAGAGTAGTAGTAGTAGTAGTAGTAGTAGTAGTAGTAGTAGTAGTAGTAGTTTGGACTTGATAGCCTGTATTTCACTCCCCTTAAGGAGTCTCAAAGCGGCTAACAATCTCCTTTTCCCTTCCTCCCCCACAACAAACACTCTGTGAGGTGAGTGGGGCTGAGAGACTTCAGAGAAGTGTGAGTAGCCCAAGGTCCCCTAGCAGCTGCATTGGAGGAGCAGGGAAGCGAACCCAGTTCACCAGATTACGAGTCCACTTAACCACTACACCACTCTGGCTCTCCCACTGCACCACGCTGCCTGGGAGTCCAAAAGTAGGAGGAACAGAAAGCAAAGCTACCTCCTGGCTGGATGTGAGGAAAGAGGCAAGCAGGCGGTGACTGAGCAAGAGTGGATTGAAACTGGTGGAGCAGTTCCCCATTTGCCCCAACGGACAAGTCTCTACCAATTTTCAGAAGAGTCGGTTCATGATGTCAGGAGGTGCCAGGGCTATATCTTTGATATATGGGCACAGCTGCCCTATGTGCTGCCCTATCATTATGGCAGGTTGGGAAAGCAATTAGACAGTGATGTCTTCTCAGGCTCTGGACCAGTCCTGACCACCCAGGATGACTGCTGATCTCCCCTGGGCAGGGAAAGCTATAAAAGGCTTCCTGTCTGGCCTGGGACTTTGCTTGAGCAGCAAAGCCTTCCTAGTGCTGATGTGTGTCTCTGCAATGAGGTTTCATTCTCTCGCAGATAGTAAAAACTTTGAATAGAAGAAATCTTTTCCAATGACTGGGAACTATTAGTGCTCTGTTCTTTTTTTTTTAAAAGTCATGGAAACCTTGTAATTTAGAAGAGTGAATAATAAAAGAGCTGACTAGTCCCCACCTGAAGAATTTCACAATACATGACTGTAACCATTGTTCGTGAAAAATAATCCTATGAAAATAGAACCACTCTATTAACATCAACAGGCATCCTACTGACTTCTGCAGACACAATGCAGTTTACATCCAGATTGGTTCCAGAGCTGATGACATCTGTTGCCACATCTCAGTTGTCACTGATGAACTTTCATGAAAGTGATGGTCATACTTAAAGGTAAAGGTACCCCTGCCCGTACAGGCCAGTCTTGACAGACTCTGGGGTTGTGCGCCCATCTCACTTAAGAGGCCAGGGGCCAGCGCTATCCGGAGACACTTCCGGGTCACGTGGCCAGCGTGACAAGCTGCATCTGGCGAGCCAGCGCAGCACACGGAAACCTCGTTTACCTTCCCGCCAGTAAGCGGTCCCTATTTATCTACTTGCACCTGGGGGTGCTTTCGAACTGCTAGGTTGGCAGGCGCTGGGACTGAGCAGCGGGAGCGCACCCCGCCGCGGGGATTCGAACCGCCGACCTTTCGATCGGCAAGCCCTAGGCGCTGAGGCTTTTACCCACAGTCATCTTGGTCAACCCCAGGATCTTATCAAGGCCATTTAACTCAAGGCTATGCTTAAAGTAGATTCATTCTGCCTCTTCAGAAAACCCTGGAAAGCCTGCAGTGCTATTCCTAACCAGACTACAATTCCCATGATTCTTTGGAGGATCAGCTAAACCAGCACAAGTCCAATATATGTTTTATTATTTGAGTGTCAGGCTTCGGGAAAGGGGCTTCCTCCCTCCCTTTGGCCGTGGATAAGCAGAACAAAGCAAAAATAGTCTCTTACCATCTAAAGAGATTTTAATGATCACAGCTCAAGAACAGAGAGTCCATCTCGGAGTAAAGGTGTTCTCAATTAAGGTTTCCACACATCCACCCACCCCCAGTCACTTCCACACCTTGCACCCTGATCTCGCAACCACCGTGCTTCTTGTGTAGCCACCTTATCTGCTCTACGTGACCTTAGACTGATAGGCTGGACACTTTGCAGTGAGAGAAAGTCTGTTAGCTCTCTCTCTTCCTGTTCTTCTTCACTTTGCTATTCACCCCCCAGTTCATCCCAACTTTTGTCTTCAGAACTATGCCCCTTTGCAGACCACTGCTCCAAATTTATACTGCTCCATTGCTCCTGGGCAGCTTCAGGATCCTGGTCAGGAGCAGGGGGAGGGGGGAGGGGGAGGGGGAGGGTCCCACCATCACTCATCAGGAGCAGTACTCCTCAGCCTGATCTCTGACATTGAGTCAGAGAAGCCCTGAGCATCTGGTCATTTAACAGCCAGCTATTCCAGTTGAGGCTGTCTTTGACCAAAAACATTAAAATGTTTAAAATACAACAACAATAAAGATAATAGCACTGTATAATAATAATAATTATACAGACAAAAGTGCAGTCCAGCATCTGAAGGCCTTCCTAAACAAGAAGGTCAGACCTTAGTTACACATAAAAAAAGATTTCCCACCTCTGAGCTAGTGAATACTGCTTTCCCTCTAGGTCACAGTTGGATATTTTTTTTCCACATTAAAACTGCTCCATTTTTGGGGGGGGGGGGAAACATAGTTCAGAATTGGGGAACCCTTTTTTGTCAAGTGGGCCAGATCTTTATCCTGCCCCACCCACTGAATGCCTCTATCCACCTGTCAATCATCTGGTGTCAGGGTGACATCAGGTGACAGGTTGCCAGTCACCTGGCATCCTGCTGATTTGGCTGCATGCCAGTTCCCTGTGGAAAATTGGTGTGCACAGCCAATGCAGAATGGAGCCCTGGCCCCTACTCATCAGCTGACATTATTCAGTGACACCAGCGGATTAACAGGTGGGTGCAGTTTGGGTGAACTGGTCTCACTGGCCAAGACTGACCCATGGACTGGGGATTCCCTACTCCTGCTGTGGTTGTCAGGGTTCGAGGAATCGGCTTCCTCCCCCATGGCTGTAAATGAGCAGATCAAATGAAAGAAATTCTTACCAGTCAGTTTCTTTAATAAACACAGCAAAAGACAAAAGAAAGCATCAACCCAGAATGGCGGTGCTCCCAATTAAGTTTATACCCCCTCAATCCCTATTAATCTACGCCACTCCTACTTCTTGTAATCTGAGTTTGTATCCTCTGTGCTCCCTGTTCTGAGACTTTCCGAGCTCTTCTTGACCCCGGGCTGAGCGGACAGTGAATCTGTTAACCCTCTCTCTTCCAGTGTTCCATCTCCTAGGTGTTCCCCATCCAATATTTCCCAGCTTCTGCCTTCTGAACTATGCCTCTCTGCAAACCACTCTTCCAAATCTATACTGTCCTCCTGCTTCTGGGAAGATTTAGGATCCTGATCAGGAGCAGGGAGAGGGGGAGACTCCCATCATTCCTTCTCAGTGCAGCCCTCCTCAGCACAGTCCCTGACAGTGGTTGAATGCCATTTTGAATTTTTGGTTTAAACTCAGTTCAGACTAAGATTTGGATCATTATCTTTCTGCATAACAAAATCACAAATGAGAAGGAATAATGCAACCACCAGGTACTTGACCAAAAAAGGGTATTTTTTCCAGTTCACTTGGCCAAGGATACTAGAGAGATCACCACCTCCCATCCCATCCTACCTGCTCCCTACAGTCAGAAGGAGAGGCCCTTCTCTGCTGCAGCAACTCAAGTGCCTCTGGTATTGCACAGGCATCACTAAACTTACTGGATGGGAGAAAGGTGAGACAGTGGAGAGGTTAGTGCAATTGCTCCAGGTTATTTTACACAAATAAATAAAACAAAAAGTTCCTGTATGCCTTTTTTTTTTTTGCACTTCTGGATAAGATCTGGGGTCCTCCTAGTTTAGTTTCTAAACTAGGCCAACCAAATAGTTAATTGATTGTTTAAATCAACAATAAGCTAAAAACACATGCCGGAATTTTGTGTATCTGGATAGGCTTGCCTAAGCAAAAATGTTTTTAGCAGACGCTGAAAACAGTGACATCTGCCTGATGTCAATAGGCAGTGAGTTCCAACGGGTGAGTGCTGACTTACTCCACCCTCCTCCCAGGAGCAAATCCCCCCAGGCAAGGGCTGTGTACTGCAAATGGGCAGGGCAAAAGCTCAGAGTAGGTGGAGTCAAAACACACACACATAAACACACAGCCTGGTATCTCTCATGCAGAGACACAGAGACAAACACACACATTGTGCCACATTCCTTTTCACACCCATGGCTACTGAAGTTCACATCACTAGTTGAAACAGAATGAAGGCAGCCTTATCTGAGACACCCTTCCTCCTGCTCTGCAGCATTCATGGTGGATGGTCTTCCAGTATTCCTTTGGTGGTCCCAGAACTGGTCATGGGTTTGTGCATAGTTCAGCCTTTAACAATTCATAGTCAAGACCACGGCTGGACATGATGAGCGTGCAGAAAAGTGAGACTCACATCAGCACAAAAGAAAGGCAGTCAGCTGTACCTGGTGAATGGAGCGGTGGGGAGCACATCAGAACAACGCCTTGACCTTCCCGCACTGACACAGCACTTCTCGTCCGACCACTGAAATTCCCCAGATCTGTTAACATAACACAGCGGGTTTAGAGTCATGGAAAGAAACTTCTCGGCATTAGCGACTGCACAGATTTCTCTTCCTATCCTCACCGTCCGACCCTTCTTTTCACTCTCTCATGCTTTAAAAGGCAAAAAAGAATGCTCGTTTTTATTCTTGAAATTTACAAGAAAAATGCCTGGCTGTTTCACAGTAAATCTATTCTGGCTGATTTCAGCTGGCAAATGGAAATATTTTCTGCATTACATCAACACCTTTTTTTTATTGCCCCTTCTAGGATGCGGAAATGGTATCGGCAAAAAGGCATTTGGCGATGTACCCTTTTGTAACAGACATTTAATAGCTCTTTTATTCCTTTTTACTATTTCCTGCTTATTGATTTCCTCCCCAGTAAAAGTCATTCTGTGCATAGTGAAAAGAGAAATAAAGGGGGGGGGGATGCATCACATCTGAATTGCATCCTGTGCGAGACTCTTGGGTATCGTGAAAGGGATACTGCAAACAAGGTAATATTAGCACGTTTGGAGCGGGATTAGCAACACTGGATCTATAGGGGAATTGGTGCTGTGGTACCTAAATACCAGTGTATCAATTACATTACCCATTTCTAAAGTGCTTAACAAGTGCAAAGTGTACCAGTCGTTGCCCTCAGAACAACCCTGTGTGGTAGGCCACTAATCTATGAGTAGAAGTGGTCACCAGTGTGAGTGTCCTTCCTCAAATTCGAGCAACACCCCCTAATTCCTTTCGATCCCTTCCCTCCAAATCTCCCCCTATTGCTGTGGTCAATAAAATCTATGACTACCTGTCAGGGGACTGCTATCGGAACAGGGAAGGGAAGCAGAGGGGCAGTTGAGTTACAGGGAACCTCCAAAAATTTTGCGAATCAGTTCCTCTTCCTGTGATGGGGAAACCCACACCTCCAGTGGGGAAGAGAGGAAGGGACCAGAGGATGCTGCTGGGAGCCTCAGCACCACTCCTGGTCAAGCTGGCCAGGAGGGAAGCACGCCTCTTCTGCCGCCCACCCTGCGCAGAGGTGTAAAGCGCAAAGAAGGAAGGAAAAGGCTGGGGGTGACTAAGCTATTATGTTGGGGGAGGTCCCGGAAATGACCACTCCCGGATTCTGCTAGTGATTGAGGCAGACATGAACTTGTGGTTCTGCACTGTAAATAGTTTTGCACCGAAATAAAACCTGTGAAAGACAGGGCGGAGTCCTGACTGGTTACTCACGAGCAACCACCATTGCCATCTGACACTACCATTGGATATCATCCTATAAGTATACCATGACAAAAGAATAGCGCAAGCAGCTGTAAGGGAATTTAAAACATTCGTCCAATGAGGAATCAGGGTGTTCTTTATTTCTGATAGTGAGAGAGAGACAAATAATGTAGGGGAACGATGGAAAATATATAAAAACATACCAAGATCTCTCTTACCCCTGTCTCCTGTGATTAGAAAAGAGGTCAGTAGCAGTAGGATCCCCATCTTTGTGAGGAGAAAAAAAAATAGACTGCATTTTCCCTGCTGAAATCATTAGAGCATTTAAGTAAAAGAAGAAAGGCGCTCCTTACTGGGTTTTACAAAGTACGCCTAAGTGGGGCTGTGCGGCTGAATGTGTTGCAAAAGCAGGAAATGCAAGACCCCATGGATCAGAAAATTAGGGCAGATGATGGACAGCTGGTCCTAGGCTCTTCTGGGGTATAAATTCACTAAGTAAGTAAATAAATATTTTGTGTGCATTTGAAATCCAGCGTTCTCATACCCTCCAACATCTCTCCAATGAAAATAGGGATATCCTAAATAATAATGGGATGCGGGTGGCGCTGTGGGTTAAACCACAGAGCCTAGGACTTGCTGATCAGAAGGTCGGTGGTTTGAATCCCTGCAACGGGGTGAGCTCCCAGTGTTTGGTCCCTGCTCCTGCCAACCTAGCAGTTCGAAAGCACATCAAAGTGCAAGTAGATAAATAGGTACCGCTCCGGCGGGAATGTAAACGGCGTTTCCATGCACTGCTCTAGTTCGCTAGAAGCGGCTTAGTCATGCTGGCCACATGACCCAGAAGCTGTACGCCAGCTCCCTCGGCCAATAAAGCGAGATGAGCGCCACAACCCCAGAGTCGGTCACGACTGGACCTAATGGTCGGGGGTTCCTTTACCTTTACCTTTAAATAATAATAGTAGTAGTAGTAGTAGTAGTTGTTGTTAATTCCCCACTCATCTGACTGGGTTGCCCCAGCCACTCTGGGCACCTTCCAACATATATAAAAACATAACAAAACATTAAACGTTTTAAAACTTCCCTATACAGGGCTGTCTTGAGATGTCTTCTAAAGGTTGTATATTATTTCCTTGGCTTGGGGGTGCTGTAACTCCACACCCTCCAACATTTCTCCAATGAAAATTGGGCCATCCTAAGGAAAAGCAGGACATCCTGGGGTCAAATCAGAAACCGAGACAGCTTCTGTAAATCTGGGACTGTCCCTGGAAAATAGGGACAAGGAGGGTCTGCATTCTCTATTGATGCCTAGAATCTTGGCGTTTGCAATGGGCTGCTAGAATTTTGATGAGAGTTTTTCTCACGCTCCATTTGAGGCTCTCAGCTGTGACATTCCCTGCATAAACGTGCGAGATGAAAACTTCGCAGCCTAAGGCGCCTTCAGGAATTGTCATGGGCTGAGTGCTGTCCTACACAGAGAGAAAAGTCTACATGGCACAGTTTTCCATGGCCTTACAATCTATTTTGCACTAGTGGCTCCCCAATCTGGACAAAAATGGGAAGCAAAATTTTTTGCACACAGTAGTCTATTCTGCTCTCTTTTCCCCAGACACTTCCTATCATAGAGGGTGTCTCTAATAAGGCCAACATTTTTCAGACAGAACAAAATTGGTGCAGCAACCGTTTTTAACTCCACCTCTCCTTCCTTTTCCTCATTGCGTGCTGACATTTCCCCCTCCTGCATTTGTTCTTCTCTGAAAAATTTAAATTGTGTTGTTGATTCCTGTCCTCTCAAAGGATCCATTAAGGGCATGTTTCATATTCCAAAAGACAACAGCTAAATATGGAAATTTGTATAGTCTTCCCTGTCTGAACCATCTATCTTGCTCTTTGAGGGCATTTTCCAGGAAGAGAAATGACATCCTAAGGAAATTAATGATATGTCTGTTGCCATATAATTGCGTTCTTCGAAATATGAGTGTTTCATAGAGCTACCACAAACTGAAACAATTCACAAAATTGCTCTCAAAATTGTCCTCACTGGCTATAAATAAATTATAGAGCATTAAGAGTGATAAGATTGAAATCTATTTTGTTGTCATTAAACCAATTTGCAGATTTTGAAGGTCTCCAGACAGCACTGTTGTTGATTAAAAAAAATAATTTTAGAAATCTAACAAGGAAAAACATGTTGTAACAAGAATTTGTCCAAACAGTGGCTTCCTGTAGCTATTATCACCTTTTAAATCTGATAATCTGCCCCTTTCATGGCTTCTGTACTGGAAGCAAACCGAGGCTCAAAATGAATATAGTTTATGTGCACAATTTTGCAATTTAACCCTTTTCCTTCCTGCTATGTTCCAGATTGAAATATACTCAGAGTCGAGAGTGGATTTCATGCTCTTTATTCAGCTCATAGTGGTGAGGAGGAATGAAAGTCCCCTCAAAGTATCTGCTTTATATACATTATTTACACAATGGGCTGCACGTGATTGGCTTATTCCGGAATTCTCCTGTAGGCCAATCAGGTTGTGGATTCACTTCCATCTGGAGCTGGATTGGGTGGCTCCTGCAGACCAATCATACTGCTGCATTGTTCTAGGACCAATCAGACTGCTGCATTTTGGATCCTATTCAACTCAGTACATAACACAGATGAAAATCATTCCTCCATGAAGGAACAGACAGAACCCTGTCTGAAACTTCTTGCCAGCTGCTGTCAATCAGTGTAGACATACTGGGCTAGATAGACCAAGAGTCTGACTCAGTAGAAAGCAGCTTCCAATTTTTACACAATAAAGAATAGGTCTGTTCTCTGCCTCTCCTGCATATCAGGCAAGGATCTCCATGCAAAATGTTTCAGACACAACAATATTTACTGCGTATCAGTAGGGAATAAGAGTTTAGGGAGCAGTTCATAGGTGACAATCCTAAAATATCTTTTTAAAAGGCAGCCTTTAGAGATGAGGGAACGAACAGCTGGCCGGGTCAGGATTCTAGGAGACGGGCAGTTATAAGACGGGAATGTGAAACAGATGAAATTTAAGCAGCAGCAGAACTTGTGAATCTTGTGGTTGTTTTTTTAAAAAAATGAAAATATGTTTTGTCTTAAAGTGTGGCTGTCAAGTGTGACTGTCAGTGCAGGGAGGAACTTCTATATCAAACCAGTGATGCGAGGGGCAAAGGCACAGCTGTGAAACTCCCCTCCCCTTCACATTTTCCACCTCCTCTCTGGCACAATTTAAAAGTAATGATGGGATATTTAAAACCAAAACAAAAAAAGTACCCATGTGGTTGGCATCACATTGAAAAGTTAGCAATCCTTTGTGACGTTAACATGTGAGAGTGCTGGAGGTGAAATAGTTAAACAGGTTACCCAATCAGGACCCAGGGGGGTGGAGTCAGAGGGACTATAAAACCAGCTCTGGGAGAGGCGAAGGGAGGAGTTTGTTGGGAGGTTGTTTGGAGTGGGAGTGAATTGGGATAGAGTCTGTGGGTAGGTTTAGTTAGTGTAGCGAAATAAGCTGAGTCAGGAACAGTTAGGAGCTAGGAGACAAGTAAATATCTGAGAGGTGGTTTAGTGAGTGAGAGCAGGTAGCGGAAGTTATAGGTCTGGATAGGCACCCCATGATATCGTTTATGAAACCACACGTTTGTTAAACTGCAATAAATAAACAGAAGTTTGTGTTCCAATTTAACCCTGAATGGACTCAGTATTGTACCAGGTAGGGCTTGGGTGGTGGCAGCGAGAAATAAAGTGGTGGCACAGGGATCAATAGATGGTGAAACGTCCAGGGACCCTGTGTGATCACCACACCCTTAAACATGCAGAATTAGCATTAGCCAAGGTTAGATAGCTTGGGTGCATGGTTGTAACATTTCGTGCTGTGAACTTTATAAATGATGCAACAAGAGGCTGGCATGTCCAGTAAAGGAACTTGAGCTGTGCCACTCTTGCTGAGAGATCCCAAATGGCTGATTCTCCAACTTTCAAGCAGGGAGCTTCCTCGAACTGCTTCCCTCCGGTGCAAAATTCCTGTTGAACACACCACGTCACTGCTCTCAGTCTCTATTGCTATAACCTCTCCTTCTAAAGAAGAAAGTTATTCTAGGTCTCCTTCAGCCTCTTTCTGTAGGCCACGCCCACACCATAAATTCAAAGCACTCTTGTAACACTTTAACAGCCATGGTTTCCCCCCAAAGGCTCCTGGGAGCTGTAGTTTGGTTAAGGGTGTTGAGAGCTGCTATTCTCCCCAAGGAGCTACAATCTCCTGAGCTGCAATTGTTGGATATGAGAAAGGTTATTTGCCTCAAGCAGCTGGCACCAAACAACTCATATACTCAAAGAAGATATAGCACACTGGGCGCTGTATCTTGGAACGCTTTCCATTTCCTCTAGAGGCAGCAGTTGACTACAGAAGCATCCCACCAAAATCAGAAGAGAGGTGGTTAGAGACTAAGCAGCAACTGTAGTGCTCTGGTCAATGGGGTCACGAACGGTTGGCCAAGACTAAACGACTAAACAACAACAAGTAGTGCCTGCTAATGCATATACAGTCATACATCGGGTTACAGATGCTTCAGGTTGCTTTTTTTCAGGTTACAGACGCACCGAAACCCGGAAGTACCAGAACGGGTTACTTCTGGGTTTCGGCAGTTGCGCATGCGCAGAAGCACTAAATCACGCTTTGTGCATGCGCAGAAGCGACGAATTGCAACCTGCATGTGCGCAGACGAGGCGCTCTGGGTTGTGAAAGCTGCGGGTTGCGAACATGCCTCCCGCACGGACCACGTTCGCAACCCGAGTGTCCACTGTATGAGCAATCCTTTCCAGTTCACAGGGAACTCTGGAAACTGTAGCTCTGAAGGGAGAATATGGGGCCAGGCTAAGCCAAATACTTTTATTTTTCCTGCTGGAAGTGAAGGACAAGATGGTGCCTCTACCCATTCTGTGTACAAAAGCCAACCAGACTGGTACTTGAACATAACTTCAACAATGGTAATTGGCTCCACTGCACCCAGGGGCATCTGCCTAGATTAGGCCAGGACACTGGGCATATACAACTCTGTCTCAGTAGAGACTGGTGGGGTGGGGGCCACGCACATGACTTCCCATCAGCAGAATGGCTGCTGCTTACTTGGCGGTAGAAAGGTGAGGCAGCATGGATGTAGTGCTGTGCTGGTACACCAGTGGAATCCACCCAAGAGGTCAGGTGTGTGGCACGGTCCTCGAATGCCAGTCACTGTTGCTCTATCTACTCTAAACCCCATAGGATCAGCCAACTGAGGCAGCTACCCAGCTGCTAACGGTAGGGCTGGACCTCTTCTGGGCCTGTGCATTGCAGGCGGCAACCATTTTAGGAATGTCTAATCAACGTGTGATTGCTCATGTACAGGTCCTTTTAGACCTGGAAGAGGGCCCAACAGAGTGGGGCACACTTATGCGTTCTCCGCCAATGCTAGTAATGGAGGCCCCGCACAAAATGGTTGCCACCTGTACAGTTGTGCCTTGGTTTTTGAACAGCTTAGTTCATGAACATTTTGGCTCCCGAACGCCACAAACCCAGAAGTGACTGTTCCAGTTTGCAAACTATTTTTGGAAGCCAAATGTCCGACGGGGCTTCCGCGGCTTCCAATTGGCTGCAGGAGTCTCCTGCGGCCAATCAGAAGCCACACTTTGGTTTCCAAATGTCTTGGAAGTCAATTGGATTTCCTGAACCAATTCTGTTCAACTTCCAAGGTATAACTGTATTCTGTAATTAATAGATGGCACAAACTCTTTTCATCAATCAATCAATCAATCAATCAATAAATATTGAGTGATAACAACAACAAGTTTTGGGAGAGCTGAATAGCAAATTGAAGTAGAAAGGGGGGGGAAAGAAACAAATTCAGATTTTAATTTCTTAACTCTGTTTTTTTATATTTAACAATCAAGGTGACATTTCATTTGTAACGCCAAAGCAGTCTCATTAAACTGAACAAAATCAAGCTGAAATGGAATGTGGGGAGAGCCCGTTGCTGTTTCATCATAGAGGAATACAGAACAAACAACAACCACCACTTTTCCCTGCTTAGGAAACATAATGAAAACCGCGCTGCTCAGCCACATTCATTATGCCTCAATTTATATGCGCCAGATGCCAGACGGCTTAAGTGACGGGCCTTACCTGGGCATTTGCAAAAATTATTTATAAAAACAACTCTTCTAGAAAAAGTGCATTCATTTTATTTAAATTCAATTACCACTGTAAAGGGCTTGTTTCCAGTAAACAGTAGAAGCCCTATTTGCAAGTGAAAATTAATTGCTATTCAGGTGCTTCCAGCATGGAAAAGAAACTACTATGCACAAGGGTGTAGACAGACTCAGCTTTCCATTAGGAGTATGAGGCTTTTGCAGCATTAGCGCTAATTTAATCAAACTGGTTAACCATCTGTAAAACAAAGACTGAAGATTTAACACCTTTGCTATGACACTGGACAAAGCCTACAGAACTAGCTATTTGCAGGTGCATAGATCAAGAGGCAGTTCCGCTTGAAAGAGGACAGGGTACCACCTGGTTCACCTAGTGCTGTACTCTGACTGGTAATGACTGTCTAGAACAGAGGTTTTCAACTTTTATGAGTCCTCGGCTCCCTTGACCAACAATATTCTTTCTGCGGCACCCCTGTGGGGCTCAGGAGTCCAGTTATGTCCCCCCTTGCCTGCAGAGCTGGCAGCCCCTCATCCCTTTTTTGAACACCGTCTCTTGTGGAGTGTTCCCTCAGCCTCCTCTCCCGTCTCCTCGTGAGTCCTTCAGGAAGCTGCCACACACACACACACCCCGGTCTCTGAGCCACCCCACCCTGAAGAGAGGTGCCTCTTCATCCTGCTCCACGAGGGTCTGGGCAGAGGATGTTCCAAGTGTTTGGGAATCATTCTGCCAGAAACAAGTAGAAAGGTTCTAGAAGGTTCTAGAAGACCAGTCGGCTTTGTTTTTGCAGATGCCTGATGGAAGAGTGGCGGATTCTGTTGAAGGACCGTTGCTGTGATTTACAACGTGCTGGAGATAAGACTTTTGTTTGAAAGTGTGCTGTTAATTGCTGATTATGTCAACAGTCGAAACCATTTCCCTGGACTTGGGTGACTTTAAAAGAGGATTAGACAGATTCACGGAGGACAAGGCTATCAGTGGACACTAGCCATGATGGCTATGTGAGGTTGTGTGTTTGGTGAGGCTGTGTGTTTGGTGGAAGGAATAATAATAATAATAATAATAATAATAATAATAATAATAATAAATTTTATTTATATCCCGCCCTCCCCAGCCGAAGCTGGGCTCAGGGCGGCTAACAACAATCAAAATAGTCCAACATTCTAAAAACATTCATTATAAAATTAATTAAAATCAAATTAAAATCAAATTAATATCAAATTAATGGCAACCATCAAGCAAAATTCTGTGCAGATTGCCAGAGGAGGGGGTCAGGCTGCGCCCTGACCAAAGGCCTGGTGGAACAGCTCTGTCTTGCAGGCCCTGCAGAAAGATGTCAGGTCCCGCAGGGCCCTAGTCTCTTGTGACAGAGCGTTCCACCAGATTGGAGCCGCGGCCGAGAAAGCCCTGGCTCTAGTTGAGGCCAGCCTAACCTCTCTGTGGCCTGGGATCTTTAGGATGTTTTTATTTGCAGACCGTAAATTTCTCTGTGGGACATACCAGGAGAGGCGGTCCCGTAGGTATGAGGGTCCTAGGCCGTATAGGGCTTTAAAGGTTAAAACCAGCACCTTAAACCTGATCCTGTACTCCACCGGGAGCCAGTGCAGCTGGTATAGTATCGGATGAATATGATCTCGCAGCGAAGACCCCATAAGGAGTCTCGCTGCGGCATTCTGCACCCGCTGGAGTTTCTGGGTCAGTCTCAAGGGCAGCCCCACATAGAGCGAGTTACAATAATCCAGTTTGGAGGTGACCGTCGCGTGGATCACAGTGGCTAGGTCAGGGCGAGAGAGATAAGGAGCCAAATGCTTAGCTTGGCGGAGATGAAAAAATGCCGCCTTTGTTATAGCTGTAGTCTGCGCCTCCATAGAGAGGGAGGTATCGAAGATTACACCCAAACTCTTAACGGACGATGCTGGCACTAATTGCACCCCCGCAAGAGATGGGAGTTGCCCCCTCAATCCCATATCGCTCCATCCCAGCCAGAGGACCTCTGTCTTCGAAGGATTTAACTTCAACTGGCTCCCACGTAACCATCCAGCCACAGCTTCCAGACATCTGGTCAGTGTATCTGGGGCCGAGTCAGGATGGCCGTCCATCAACAGATAGAGTTGGGTGTCATCGGCATACTGATGGCAACCCAGCCCAAAACTCCGGACAAGCTGGGCGAGGGGGCGCATAAAGATGTTAAAAAGCATCGGGGAGAGAATCGCACCCTGAGGCATTCCACACACCAAGGAGTGGCGCGATGACAATTCCCCCCCAAGCGCCACCCTCTGTCCCCGACCAGAGAGAAACGAGCGCAGCCATTGAAGGACTGTGCCCTGGATCCCCACGTCGGCAAGGCGTTCGTGATCCAGGAGTTCGTGATCGACCATGTCGAAGGCTGCTGACAGGTCTAGAAGAATCAGCAGCCCCGACCCGCCTTGATCCAGCTGCCTGCGGAGATCATCTGTTAGGGCGACCAGAGCCGTCTCGGTCCCATGACCAGCGCGGAAGCCGGACTGGAATGGATCGAGAGCCGATGTTTCATCCAGAAACGTACCAAGCTGTTCAGCAACCGCTCTCTCAATCACCTTACCCAGGAATGGAAGATTCGAAACCGGGTGGTAATTGGATAGATCTAAAGGATCTAATGATGTTTTCTTTAAGAGCGGATGCACCACTGCCTCCTTCAGTTCCCCTGGGAATATCCCGGTGCCAAGGGACAAATTGATGATATCACCCAGGGGGGCCCGCACCTCGTCTGGACACGCTCTAATCAGCCAAGACGGGCACGGGTCAAGAGGACAGGTGGTGGGCTTTCCAGCTTGGAGAAGTCTGTCCACATCGGCTGGGGATATCTGGTCAAAGTGGTCCAATACTGGACCCGAGGACAGTCGAGGGGCCTCCAGTTCCTTTATTGTATCCAAATTGGCAGGGAGGTCATGGCGGAGCAACAGGACCTTCTCCGCAAAAAAGCTCACAAATGCCTCACAGCTGTGTGTCAGATTGTTATTTAAATTTGGCTGTCCTTCAAGGGACGTTACAGACCTAATTATACTAAATAATTGCGCCGGGCGAGAGCTAGCGGAGGCAATGGAGGCCGAGAAGTAGGACTTCTTAGCGGCCTTCACTGCCATCTCGTAGGTTTTCATAAAAACCCTATAAGATGTTCTTGAGGCTCCGTCACGGGCACCCCACCATACTCGCTCTAGCCGTCTGAGGTCCCGCTTCATTTTCCGAAGCTCCTCGGTAAACCAGGGAGCCCGGTTTCTGCGGAGTCGCAGAGGGCGCCTAGGTGCGATCTCATTGATGGCTGCTAGGAGCTGGATATTCCAGCCCTCAACAAGCTCAGTCAATGAGTTGCCAGGGGGAGCAAGGTCCCGCAAGGCCTGACGGAATCTATCAGGGTCCATCAGCCTCTGCGGGCGAGCCCAAATTGGCTCGCCACCTAAGCAGGGTGGGGGTGGAAAATCAATCCTGGCTTTCAGAGCGTAGTGATCAGACCATGGCACCTTCACATATATACCTATGCCAAAGATCAAATCCAGCGTGTGGCCTGCTTGATGTGTGGGGCCCGAAACAAACTGGGAGTGCCCTAGTGTGGCCATGGAAGACACCAGGTCCAGAGCCTGTGAGGGGGGAATGGCATCAGCATGGATGTTGAAGTCCCCCAATACTAATAGGTTAGGGAACTCCAAGGCCCAGCCGGCCACCGCCTCCAGCAGGCCTGACAGGGTGGCTGCTGGTGCGCTAGGTGGCCGGTACACCAGCCAGACAGCCAGGCTCACCTCGGAGCCCCACACTAGGCCAACACATTCAATGCCGGGGAAGTTCACCTGGAATTCCTCACTGTGATTGAGGTGTTCCTCTTCTCCCACCTCAGCATTATTTTATCTAATTTTCTTTTTTTTTAATTAATTTTTATTCAAATTTCCAATAACCATTCCAATTACAATTTAACATCCAATTTAACTTATACATCTTTTAGACTTCCATCAGCCTATCTGACAATTTTCATATTTATCACAACTTCTCACATTCCTTAAATTTATGTTGCACTTTAACAATCCTTATTTTATCTTCTCCTTTAAGCAACATTCCTATCTATTCTTTTCACAGAGCTTCCTGAAATCCAACAAGCGTTATTTCCTGATCAAACACACTTTTGATATACTCTGTAAATTTGTTCCAGTCCTCGGTGAATCTCTGATCGCGTTGGTTTCGAATTTTTCCCGTTAATTTGTCCATTTCTGCATATTCCATCAGTTTCATTCTCCATTCTTCCCTCGTTGGCATTTCTTCCTGTTTCCATTTTTGGGCCAACAAGATTCTAATTTTATCTAATTTATCTAATTTTCAATAGTATTTATTCATTTTTATGTAAACCATAAAGGTAAAGGACCCCTGGACGGTTTAGTCCAGTCAAACTTGGCTATGGGGTTGTGGCACACATCTCGCTTCGGCCCAAGGGAGCCGGTGTTTGTCCACGGATAGCTTTCCTGGACATGTGTTCAGCATGACTAAACCACTTCTGGAAGAAAGGGACACTGTGACGGAAGCCAGAGTGCACGGAAACACCATTTACCTTCCACCTCAGTGGTACCTATTTTTCTACTTGAGCTGGTATGCTTTTGAACTGCTAGATTGGCAGTAGATAGGTACATAGGATTGTGTGGTCAATTGGAGATGCCAGGGATTGAACTTCATGCAGAGCATCTACATTTAAGCTATGGCCCTTTATTTTTGGAGAGGGCTATAGGAATCTTTCATCTCATTGTGCACGCAATAGTGAAGAACTCTCATTCATTCCCCTCCCCCCCCCATGGGAAGTCACTAGGGATCTACGCTCCCCAAACTTCATTTTCACTTCTGGGTTTTAGACTTTGTTCTGGCATGCTCTCAAAATGTGCCAAAAACTAGAATGGAGTGCATTGTTTATCTGCCACCACCTAAAGGAGGCAAGTAGGTTTGTTTAAAAGTTCCTCATGTAAACCATGGAGGAACAGATTTCTTCTACCCTGGTTAAGGTGCTGTTGGCCACTGCCCAAGCCATCTGCCCTTGATGAATTCTTGGCCCTCCAGCTAGCAGCAGCTGCTAATAAACCAACAAGCCTTCTTCCCCTCCCTCAATTGATGCTCCATAGCAGAAGGCAGGATGCAGAATGGTGATCAGACTGTTGACATAGTTGCTTCTGCTGCCACTTGCAGAGAGAGAGAGAGAGAGAGAGAGAGAGAGAGAGAGAGAGAGACAGACAGACAGACAGACAGACTGTACTACTGCTAGGGCTAAATAGTGAGCTCCACCTCCAAGAAACTGTTGAAGAATGAAATGATCCCACTGCAATTTTTTCGCTTACAAACAGGATGGAAACCAGTTGTGTACCCTGCTGTAATTTGGTCATTCAGAGCAGGTGATAATAATACAGGGACTGTATTCCTGACACTGATGCAACATGGGACAACTTCCTCCAAAAGTTAGGTTATCAAAACTGAGTTTTGTTGTTGAATTAACTGAGGAGGAGCTAAGCGGAACTCACACCTGCAGTCTCAGGGAAAGTACCCCGTATATACTTATGCCAAAAATGTCTGTGTGTTAAGGGAAGGCTTTGCAAATAAGCAATTCTACTGGGTTGGCAAACAGATTCTTTGTCTGCTGTTTTGTGTTTCTAATAGAACAGGTGTGTCTGTGAGTAACAGCTTTCACACTACTACTCTGCAATTACCACTCAGTACTTCATCGCAGGTGCTGCATGCCCTGATGAGATTGTTCGTGAGATCTGCAGACTGTTCTGGCAAGCAAAAATGGATGGTGATCTTCCGTTTCCATCCCTGTCTTTCATGGTTTTCAAAGTCATTTGTTGTCCTCTCTTATAACCACAGGTTCTAAGAGAAGTGGATGGAAAATGCAGAATGTGGCCCCAGTGCTAAGAGCGTTGATGTCGATTTTACACTTTGTGCGTACTAACAAGAGTAGGAAGCAAGCTTTTCTCCAGCTGTATGCAGAACCAGTAGCTGGGCAACATGATATCTGGAGCAGACTCCAGGAGAGGGGAGCTGTGCTGTGTGACTCCCCTCTCAGGAAAGGTTGCATTGCTTGAGACTTTTTAATTTAGAGAAAAGGTGACATGATAGACATTTAGAAAACTATGCATGGCATGGAGGAAGTGGATAGAGAAGTTGTTCTCCTTCTTTCATGACACTATGTCATGGTCTGGTTCACGGGTGATCGAAGTCCCGGCTGGGGACGTCGGGACCGGGGGCAAGATGGCACGGTGGGAGCAGGAACGGGAGTCCAGAAGCCAGGAGTCAGGAAGCCAAGAGTTTGAGGGTCAGAGAGCTGGGAGTCAAGAAGCCAAGGGTCTGAGGGTCAGGAAGGAAGGAAGGGGTTGTGAAGTCAAGGGTTCGAGGATCAAGAAGCAAGGAGTCAAGGAACCAAACGCAGCAAGGCAAGGAATGTGTTGCCGTGGCAAAGAGCTGACCTTATATCCCTTCCCAGCTCTTGCCACCAGGTGCTGTGAGTTACCAATTGGCCTCACCTGTGAGGCTGCACCTTGCCTCTTCAGAACAAACTGGTCACAGGGCCTGGCTCCTGCACACACACCTGACACACTAGAACTCATGCATATCCAATGAAGCTGCATGTTGGAAGATTTAGGATAGATAAATAAAGTCCTTTATGCAGGGCATAGTTAAACTATGGAACTCACTTCCACGGGAAGCTGTGATGGCCACCAACTTGGATGGCTTTAAAAGAGGATTAGACAAATTCATGGAGAAGAAGGCTACCAATAGCCTGTGTTCAGGTCCTGCTTGTGGGTTCCTCCCAGGTTGGCCACTGTGAGAACTGGATGCTACACTAGATGGGCCAAAGGCTCTTCTTATGTTCTTATGGTGGGAACCTCCTGCGTCATGAATGGCATGTTTTGAATGAGCTGCAAGATTGGCTGAAGACCACCACCCAAATTGGATGCTGTTGAATTATTTCTGAACTGTGTTGATCAAAGAGCTAAAGGAATGTTCATGTTCTGGCAAAAAGTACTGTACCTGCAAGGAAGTGTGAAAGGCTGGCTATGCAATGCTAGTTGCAAACAATGAGTATCGTACCACACCAAAAGCTACAGAAGACCAGGTACAAACAATGAGAGTTGTGATATGCCAGGAACATGCTAAAGATGGAGGACTGCCAAGTACATGCCAGAAGGCCGTGAGAAATGCTAAGACCCAGATGCACAGAAGGAAAACTATATAAGATCAGGCTTTTCAGAAGGGTCTGTGTGTCAGACGCAGCTAGGATCCTCATTGTCTGATCACCCATAACCCTTATTGGAACTTGATCGGTTCCACTGAAGGGCTGGTGAGTATGATTTTGTGACGGAGTGCATGTTCCCTTGTCTTGTTATGTATTATGTTTGTTAATCAATAAAGCAATGTTATGTAGAAATTCCAATATATTGGTTGCCTGACTGCTTTCTTGTGTTCTCTCTCTGGAGTGCACTGAATCTCATTTATGCTAAAACATCTAAACAGATAAAAGAACCTGGTTATTCATAACACCTGCTAGGAACTACTCCTCCCCATTCAGCAGGCTGGTTGGGTAGATATATCAGGCCATAGTTGGCTGCCTGTTGGATGCTGCACCAAACCCCATTATACAGTCTTTGATAAAGTTATGGCCCTGCATAACCCACCATCTCCCTCCAGCCATTCACTGCTCCCTACCTCCCTGTGCCTGGTGCACAAATGCAAACATTTCTCACATATTATATGCATTGTTATACATATAACATGCATAGTATATGCATATATGCACTCCAGATTTTGTAATGCAACCAGCACATAAGCGGATATATACAAAGGTGCATATCATTGTGTAGGAAGCTACCTGGGATAGCTCAGGTGGTAGAGCATGAGACTCTTAATCGCAGGGTCATGTGTTCGAGACACACATTGGGCAGAAAGATTCCTGCATTGCAGGGGGTTGGACTAGATGAGCGTCACGGACCCTTCCAACTCTACAATTCTATGAATGGTGTGTTATTACGTATAAAATTACACTGCAGAAATATAGAGCTGCATGGGTCTGGATATACAAATATTTGCATATAATTGGTTGAAGGTTTTTTTAAAAAATAATTCCAATAGCCACAAGTATAGATAAGAGCATGATGTGAGGGGCGTTCCCATATGGGTAAAATCCGACAGAGTTGGAACTGCCAAATTCTGTGCATGAATCTGTTTCCAAAGGATTCCTCCACCATCCCTCTCAAGAACACATCTAACAATAAAAAGGTAAAGGTAAAGGGACCCCTGACCATTAGGTCCAGTCGTGACCGACTCTGGGGTTGCGGCACTCATCTAACTTTATTGGCCAAGGGAGCCGGCATACAGCTTCCGGGTCATGTGGCCAGCATGACTAAGCCACTTCTGGCAAACCAGAGCGGCGCACGGAAATGCCGTTTACCTTCCCACTGGAGCGGTACCTATTTATCTACTTGCACTTTGACATGCTTTTGAACTGCTAGGTGGGCAGGAGCTGGGACCAAACAATGGGAGCTCACCCCATCGCGGTGATTCAAACCTTCTGATTGGGAAGCCAAGGTTTAGACCACAGCACCACCCACGGTCCTCTACATCTAACAATATGAACAAGCAAAAATCCCCCACAGAGATCCCTTTTGGGAAAACGAATGCCTTCTGCTCCTTTATCTGTATATTCAGCAGGGTGGTGTGAACTGAAAGTGACAGGTTGCCATTCTGAAGCTTCACCACATCAGCGCAGAAAAGCTGTCAATGGCAGCAAGAGGCGAGGAGGGTGGGTGGAAGCAGACGGTCCATCACTGGTTCCCCTCTCCATACTTGCACTCTGTGAGTGTTTCTTCCCCACCCCAGCTTGGCTTCAGGGTACTCCTGACTACAGCAGCGAAATGGAAATGATTGACTAGCGGTAGAAAATTAAAATTAATTTTTAAAACACCTTAGCATTACCCTGTCCTGACTCTCATCAATTTTCACCAGGTAATAAGGCCCCTATATCTGGCATGCTTCCTTCGAAGGCTGAGCTCGAGAGATGGCAACAGACTTGGGAGATGGATGGTCAGAGCAAGACTAAGTTTGCATTCAGACATGGAACTTATTGCATTTGTTTTTCCTGGTTATAATGCTGGCGTTTCTGTCCCAGTCACTTATACTGCCATGGTGGGAAAGAACAGTATGATGAGATATGGTCCCAAATTTTGTCATTGAAAAGCTCCCGTGATTTTCTGAATGAAGATGATTGCAACCGGCTCTCACCCCCTCCCCGGAAACAACACATAAATTAGCACAAAACTTCCACCAGTTTTCCAGAAGTCATGTGAAAGATCGGATACAACATGAAAATGAACAGGCAAGGGAAGATGGCATAAAGTGCTGTCTGAATGCAGCCTTAATCAACTATTATGGTGGTATTCTACCAGGAAAGGAGACAGTAAGCAGAAACAATAGCTACTACAGCAGAAATAGTGTTTCCAGTCCAATCTTGACATGAGAAAGACACAGAGGACACTATTGTAAGCTGCACAGCTTATTCCCGACTGGAAGACATCCTGGCATAGCAAATGTCACAGCTGCATAAACACCAGTCTGCAGTGCTAAATACATTTCTCTGTTCCCCCTTCCAAGATCGTGTTTGAAAATGTTTTCTCCCCACGGCTAAATATGTTGCTCATTAAACCACTTCTCCTTTGCTTTAAACTGGAGCCTATTGTAAGCTGTAATTCAGCGTGCATTGTATTGTCCGCTTGATCAATTTAAAAGAAAAAAGGTATCCAAAATTGCTGGAAAAATAAGAATCGAAGCTGTCGCACTGTCACAAAACTCAGTTTGCACATTCACCTTCCGGAGACGAAGGCAGACCTCCAGCGCTTCGTCGTTACAAATGAAAAATGAGTCTGTTTGCCTTTCAGCTTCTTTTTTTGGCTGCATGATGCAAACATAACACAGAGAAGATGGTAGGCTGCCTCTGCTCAGGAGAGAGAGAGGGGGAGAGAGAGAGAGACCCATAATTCGAGGGGATACTCTTTCGCCACAGAAATACTTTAAGGCAGGAGTGCTCAACCTCAGGTCCAGGAGCTGAATGTGACCCGCTCGCCCTCTATATCAGGCTCCCAGGACTCTCTCCAAGCCACGACTCCTCTCCACTTCACACTGTTCCCCAGCCTTGTTCTGAGACATCCTCCAGTGTTTTTGACTGCCTGGAATGTGCTCTTAAACATTGATAAAGACTCTTGCTCACCATGATGGAGGACATTGAGAAATGTATGTTGTAGAAAGCTCTGGATTTGGAATAGCTAGAATGTGCCCTACTTTGCAAAGCTAGGAGTTACAGTGGTACCTCGGTTTTCGAACGTCTCTGTTGATAAACATTTCGGTTTTTGAACGCCGTAAACCCAGAAGTAAATGCTTTGGTTTTCGAACTCGCCTCGGAAGTAGAACATGCCACGCAACTTCCGCTGAGTTCAAGATCCTGAGGCTTAGCTGTCGGCTATTGAGTTTTCGGTTTTAGAATGTTTCAGAACTCGAACAGTCTTCTGGAACGGATTACATTTGAAAACTAAGGTACCACTGTACATGCCTTCCTCCACCAACTTTTACTTCTGGCCATTTCCACCACTGGCATGCAGCCCTCAAAATGTTCCCCATGAAGGAATGTGGCCCTCAGACTGAATATGGTTCCCCACCCATTTTAGATGTGGCAGCCATCTTGTGTCATGCCACGTACACCACAGCAGCCATTTTGTGACTGGCGCCCACAACACTTCTTGAACATTCCAGATGGGCCCACTGGCTCCTGAAAGGTTGGTGCCCCATGGGCTAAGGAGATGGTTCAAGCTACAATTCTGATAACTCACCACATGGGGCAGTGGCCCCATGTTCTTGGCTGTTCCTTGTTCACAACAGTGGGAAATGCACCACTATCCTAAGCTACAGATATGCTAAAGCCCTACACAATTGTACTGATTTTTCAAAGAGAAGTCACCACTGCATTGATGCTGGACTGTCACTTCAGCCTGTGGCTTAGCTGACAAAGTGGCCACATGTCAGCGCAAAGGAATGAATTATGACACAAAGGGCAGGCCGTGATGTTTGCATTCATATTTCCTGGAGTTAAAAGGAGCATGTGCTGTGACACTCATATAGAAAGGTCAACTTTTGACAGTTAAGACACCTTCCTTGGCTTAGCCGGTCCACAGCAGAAGGTGAAAACACTCAGTACTCCCTGCAGACAAAAGACACATGCGTAAGTCCAGCTGTCACTGAATTTTCTGCATGTGTGGTCAGATATAATAGAGTTTTATATTATTTCTGAATGGGTAGACAGCTTTCACAAAGGGCATGACAGCTCTAGAGTGTGAAGGATACAAGGAAAAAAGGGTTCTGCTGTTGAGATATTGTGATTAGCTGTAGTGAGTCTGTGGCTGCCATTAAGCTGCAGAGGAGAAGAAGGGAAATTCCTATGGTGCAATTCTACATAAAATTAAATAAATACTGGAATTAGTTCACCCATCCATTGGCATTAACCACTTAGTGAGCAAGCCCAAGAAGCCAGCATAAAGCAATCCAGTGTAAATTAAGGTAAAGGTAAAGGGACCCCTGTCCATTAGGTCCAGTCGTGGCCGACTCTGGGGTTGCAGCACTTATCTTGCTTTATTGGCCGAGGGAGCCAGCGTACAGCTTCTGGGTCATGTGGCCAGCATAACTAAGCTGCTTCTGGTGAACCAGAGCAGTGCATGGAAACGCCGTTTACCTTCCCGCCGGAGCGGTACCTATTTATCTACTTGCACTTTGACGTGCTTTCGAACTGCTAGGTTGGCAGGAGCAGGGACTGAGCAATGGGAGCTCACCCCGTCACGGGGATTTGAACCACCGACCTTCTGATCGGCAAGTCCTAGGCTCTGTGGTTTAACCCACAACGCCACCCGCGTCCCTGTCATATGATATAAAAGACTGTGTAATGGCTCTGTGGTTTAACCCACAGCGCCATCCGCGTCTCCCAGTGTACATTAAGCTGGTGCAAATTAGGCTTGCCATACATCCAGCAGTTGGCTGTCAGAAACTGTCTGGGCGAAAATCACTGGAACGCCCAGGAAAATCCAAATGTACGGTAACCCATGTTTTCAACTATTTCCCTTAAAAAATGTTACGCCAGATCCAAACCCCATTCAGCAGCAGGCCTGCTGCTCTGCCTATGCCTGGCAGAGGGAAAACAAGCATTTAGATTAGTGTTCTACACTGTGTTACCAGGTCATGTGACTGGCCCGAAACATGTGACCAGACTAAGTCTCCCATCTCTGGTCCCATCACACCCCTGAAATGTTCCTTTTGGAGGGTACTTACACTGGCCTCAGCTTAGCCAGCTAAGGCTCAGCCAGCTGAACCAGAATGAACAACTTATGCTGGCATATTTTGGACAGAGCCAGGGTTGGGGACTTAATAGCAGCTGAGCCTGGCTGAGTTGGGAATCAGCTGGCTGAGATGGTGATTCACTGCATCTTAACCTGCTCTTGCCAAAGAGCTGTGTACTTAAAAAAGTAATATATTATAACCGCATCAGCCTAAAATATTAATTTTCCAATGGCACCAACGGCTTTGCATTGTTGCTGATTATTTAGCAACTTTCATGTATGTTCAAGGGGATGTACAAGCAGTAATAAAAACAGCTAAGAACAAGATGAATGAAAAACACAAAACTATGCAAAGTGGACACTCATGGCAGAGACCCATTCATCTGGTTGTGAAATAGGCAATAAAAGCAAAAGCCTGCTAGATACTGAGCTATTATCAAAAGAAGGCCTGATGCCAAGCCAATGTTCTAATTAGGCAGACTTGCTGTCTCCATTGCACTTCCAGCACAGGGCTTAATCTGCATACCAATTCTTAGATTGCAGTATTTCCTTCAGACATTCAGTTCCACTTTGCCATAATGTACACTTATGGGATGAGAATGATGGAGATGGCAGTCGCGAGAATCTGCATAATATATGAGTTATTGCAAAAATCAACACTTGCCACGCTTTCACCGAGTGAACTCTGCAAAGAATCTGCATAAGCAGTAAACAAGGCTTTTATAAATCAACTTTTAAGTGCTTAACCACCTTTCCATTTCCAGCTGTATTTTAAAGAGCTGAAGCAGAAACCTCATTTTTTCAACCATTATAATTCAGAACCCGAAACTTGTAAACCTTTTATTACAGCCCTTTTTCATAACACCTAGACTTAATGTATCAAACGTGTCTCTTTCCCGCAGTTTGCAGTATCCGTGTGGCGCGAACAATGAAGGCGGCATTATTCACGGAGCATACTTTACTTTGAAGCAATATCTATAAATTGGTAAATATACGACTCTTGTAATCACCTTAAACCAAAATTCTGCTGTCATGTTGAATAAGTCGGGTGCACCTAGAGCTTCCCAAATGCAACTTGGTCTTCACAAGCAACTGGAAACCTGTGCTTGCAAAAAGTGAAGAAAGCTGTAGCTCATCCAGGAATTCAGGGCTTGCTGAATAAATTCTTATTATGTAGGAGGTTATAGGAAACAATATCATAATGATCCCTTCTGGCCTCAATATTTATTGGTGGGCATTTGCAGAACCTCTAGGTGGAATTGTGTTATCAAGTGTGTTTTCTGAGTCCCAAGAAGCGGATCTCCAAGGAAAACCTGTCTGCCCATTTAAATTCCAGCCAATGCTATTTGCACCACCATTCCTTTAACGTTATGCATTGCTTGATTGACAGAAAGGCCCCAGATGATTCTTGTGCATTCATATTCATTCATACTTTCACCACATAATAGCCTTTGTAGTATTAAATCCTCATAAACAAAGAAATGCTTTAATGTATTAATGCTTCCTTGGTTCCAGTGACATTTGGCAAAAGGGTTAAATATGTAAATAGATCAAAGATAAACATATAACCAAAAATATGGCTGTTCATTGCCCTCACTCTGGGAAATACTAGATATTTTCATGGGTTAAATGAACACAATGTCAGTGAAACTGAATATTGTGGATAGCATTAACCTGAGGTTTGCCAGAAATTTCGGAACACCGTGCGACTTTTTTTTAGGGTGCTGGCTGAAATGCAATTAATCAGTGGGGATGTGTTTGTTTTGGGAGGTTTCCAAATTAAGGTTTTATAATTCAGTGGTCAAACGGTGCATGCTAGGACATCAGTGTGGATCTGTAAATCACTCCTTCCCAGTGGCAGACCTTGGGGGGTCTCAAATTTCAGTGGTGCGCTGTGCGCCACCAAAATTTGGTGCCCCCTGCCTCACACCTTCCATTCTACAGCATAGTTGCAGAGCCCCCGAGGCACAACTGAACCAGCCACACTCCCCTACAGCTGCCTCTGCTTCTTCCAAAAGGATATGAGTAGCACTTAGCTTAAAGAGCTTTGAAATTTATGCATGGTAGAAGATTATGGCACTGGTTTTGAAACATTCAGCTTCAGAGAACAGCTTCCATATCTGTCAACGAGCACTTAAACACACTGGATCTAGCTTGGTTCCAGATTAGCTGTTCCGTGAATGGAAGACACCGGAGAAGGAAACAATTTTCGCAGATTTCCCTTCTCCCTGCAGGACCTAGGACCATCTCCTCCTATGTTGTTTCACAGAGTCCCCAAACACTTGGGAGAAGCTTTTCAGGGAATGGAATGATAATAATGACAAATCACTCTTCTTTTCCTTCAGCAGTAGCATCCTGGGAATGGAATTCAAGCCTCGGGAAGTCCAGATCTAGCCCGTTACAGTATGTATATTTTATAATCAACTTGATAGGCTACAATGCTCATCCTGTTTATTAAAATTTCTTAAATTGTTTGGGCCCTTCCATTATTTCCTGCTTAAGAGCTATCCATCACAATTAGCATCTGGTTGCAATATCTGCTAAAACATGAAAGGCATCTTTAGGTCTATTAATACCAAGGGACCAAGCTAAACCAAACGCATCATTTTCAGATTGCCCCCCCCCCCAGTGTGCTAAACCACAGACTTATCTTTTCCATTTTAATTTATATTTATTTTACAGTTGGCTCATTTGCCACCAAGGCTTTCCATTTTCATTAACAAGGAGAGTGTAAACAAGGATATTTATATAGGGTACTCAAAATGGCAAAACAATTTACGATAAGGGTTAATGTGAGCTGCTTTTTTATTACTAAAAACAAAAAAATTACAGTGAATTAAGTGAAATTGAGTGTTCTAGAGCATGTTCATTACTTTGCAGAGCACTGTGTACTAAATTAATAATCACCACATTTGAATTCTCACAATTGATCCAGAAACCTTGACTGGTAGAAACAGAAATTCCTGCATGCATTTATTTATTTGGCTGACGTGAAAATTTTCTCTGTGAAGGCCACACAAAGATGCGCACTGCATACAATTTAATAGCAAGCGCCACGATCCATTTCTCGGCTGTAAATAAATGAGTAGTGAGAAGATATGTCTACAAAGACTTGAAATAAAATGAAGTGACACAAGGAGACAAAACTCATGTTGAAGCACAATGAACTATTATTTCATTTTTACTGTGATTCTAAGCCATTTCTGATGATATTGCTTGTCAAGGGTGTGTGAGAAGATTCTCAGCAAGCTTTAAAGGCACTCATTCAGTAGCTTAGAGATCATATACCCTGCCCTGTACTCTTTGGAGGAAAAGTAGGAGATATATCTATATATCTATATCTATCTATCTATCTATCTATCTATCTATCTATCTATCTATCTATCATCTATCTATCTATCTATCTATCATCTATCTATCTATCTATCATCTATCTATCTATCTATTTATCTATCATCTATCTAGCTAGCTATACAGTGTACTGTTCGGGTCAATTTAGTCCGGGGGTCCGGCACACTTCTCTTGCGCAGCTCTGGTCTTCCCCCCTGGGACCTTTGACTCAGCAGAGCGTAAAACACAGCGGAAGCAGAAGCAGGAACGTTCTGTCGTGTGGTAATAACTCAGGCTGAAACGCAGCAGTCTCCTTATCTTAAAGTCTTTATTCCTTAGCAAAACACAACAGCTATAAATCTCCTGCCTGGAGACAGAGCGGACATCTCGCTTGCTCTCTCCTTGGAGCAAACACGCACACTGAAAGAATACAGTAAACCACTCCCTTCAGTGTTCTAAGCCCGCCCTCAGAATGTGAGGCGTCATCACTCAGAACTCTTAACCCTGTAAGTTCTGAGCCTCTCCTAACACCCCCTCTCGAATCACGTTCTGAGAGGACCTCTGAGTGTTCAACACCTTCCCCATTGCCTTCCGCCCCTTCCTGGCAACGTTGTTAGGCACCTGTTGAACCTCACAAACCTCAGGTTCGCACTGTGCGAAACCAACCCACGCATTTGTGACCTGAAACCTCTCAGGTGGAATTCCCTTTGTAGCCCGCGATGACCGCCTGGGCACAAACTGGGGTGCTCCTTTAGCAACTGACTTTCTGCTGCCCCCGACCTTGGGGTTCTCGTTGCAGGTGTTGTTGTTGTCCAAAACCGCCATAGAGGCAGACAGCTGATAAACGTTTTCCTCCCCTTCTGGAGCGCGTACTTTTTGCGGTTTCCCACGCCTGCTCCCTCTGTTGCCATGGAAACCCGGCTGGTTCCCATGGGAAGCAACCTTGGAACCATCCTGCCCTGGCTCCCTTGCTCTCTGTGGGCAGCTGCGACACAAGTGGTCCGGGGAGTTACAAACAAAGCAGCGGCGAACGGAAAAAGCCTGAACAGAGCACTCCGCTGGTCTGGCCCCTCTGCAACTGGAGGAGCCGCCCGAGCCAGCCTTGCCCTCTCTGATACGCCGTTCTTCTTCATCCCCCAGACGGCCGGTCACATATTCCAGCGTCAGCTGTTGCGGATCCATTGACTCCAGAGTTAGACACAAATTGTCATAACTCTTGTCCAAAGAGCTGAGCAAGATATAAACTTTCAGCTCCTCTGAGAAGTTCACCTGCAGCAATCTCAGCTGGTTGAACACAGAAAGCATCTCAGTTACATGCTTCCTGATGCTATCTCCAGGACGCAGCTTCATCTCAAACAAGCGCCTGGTGGTGTGTATCTTTGCCCCAGCTGTTGTTCTGTGGTGCACTCTCTCCAGCGCACGGTAGGCCTCTACAGCAGTCTCAAGCCCCTCAACCAATGGCAGTTGCGAACCCTCCAGGCTGAGCACTATAGCTCCCAGGGCCTTCTGGTTCCTTCTGCGCGAGGCATGAGCATCTGCGATCTCCGCTGCCGTTGCTCCGGCTCCTGGCTGGGGCAATGGGGCCTGTAGCACCGCCTCCCACAGACCCTTGGCTTGTAGCCAGGCCTTTAGCTTCCTACTCCACTCCTCCCAGTTCTTGCCGTCCAGCCTTTCAAAAGGGACGGAGTACGATTCATGGCTGTCTGACATCTCTCCCCCGGGGCCCGGCCTACTCACGATACAGTAGCACCTCCCGGTCCGGCAGATCCTTCCCAGCGAGTTCCGTTCGCTCTAGCTGGCTCCAGCTACTCCTTAGCTGGCCTTTGGCTGCTCCTCAGCCTCTTTGCCTGCAGTTTCACTTCCCAGCGTCTCATCGGCTGGCCTCTGGCTGCAGTCCTCTCACACGCACGAACGTTGCTTATCTTTATTGCTGATCGCCATAACCTGTTCGGGTCAATTTAGTCCGGGGGTCCGGCACACTTCTCTTGCGCAGCTCTGGTCTTCCCCCCTGGGACCTTTGACTCAGCAGAGCGTAAAACACAGCGGAAGCAGAAGCAGGAACGTTCTGTCGTGTGGTAATAACTCAGGCTGAAACGCAGCAGTCTCCTTATCTTAAAGTCTTTATTCCTTAGCAAAACACAACAGCTATAAATCTCCTGCCTGGAGACAGAGCGGACATCTCGCTTGCTCTCTCCTTGGAGCAAACACGCACACTGAAAGAATACAGTAAACCACTCCCTTCAGTGTTCTAAGCCCGCCCTCAGAATGTGAGGCGTCATCACTCAGAACTCTTAACCCTGTAAGTTCTGAGCCTCTCCTAACATGTACCTCGGGTTACATATGCTTCAGGTTACATACGCTTCAGGTTACATACGCTTCGGGTTACACACTCCGCTAACCCAGAAATAGTGCTGCAGGTTAAGAACAGAAATCGGGCTCCAGTGGAGCAGCAGCAGCAGGAGGCCCCATTAGCTAAAGTGGTGCTTCAGGTTAAGAAGAGACCTCTGGAACAAATTAAGTACTTAACCCGAGGTACCACTGTATGTGTGTGTGTGTGTGTGTCACCTCTCTAAACCACACATATGTTAACAGCTGCATTGCATATGCAACTCTAAGCTCAACAGAAGCACATTTTAAGATCACATTTTGTACATAGACCAGTTGAGTAGGGTTGCCATACGTCTGGAATTTCCCAGATGTGACACGGTGGTGTTATATGCAGTATAGGCTTGGGAAGAAGAGAAGGGGGGATGGGAGAGAGGGTGGTGGGTTGGTTGCTTTACTTAGTGTATGCATGGGAGGTTTGTGTCGGCTTCACTTGGGTAGGTTCTCTTTCTATTTGCTTGTTATGTTTCCTTGCCTAGGGTGAGGTTGACTGCTTTGGCTGGCTGCAGTGGGATTTGTTTGTGTGTGTGAGAGGGGGGTGTTGTTGTTCGGTTAAGTTAATGTAGTTAATGAAGACTCAATTCTTTAAGGAACTGTAATAAGGAGATCCCTTTACATTATACCATACCACTGGTCCCTATAACAAAGTATCAAGGATGATGGGCTTGTTCTCAAAACTTCAAGTGCTGTTGTGGTCAGGTTCTGCTTGCGGGTTCCCCTTTGTCGCATTGTGGGAACCAGGCAGAGGGCCTTCTTGGTAGTGGCACCCGCCCTGTGGAACGCCCTCTCACCAGATGTCAAAGAGAACAACAACTACCAGACTTTTAGAAGACATCTGAAGGCAGCCCTGTTTAGGGAAGCTTTTAATGTTTGATGCATTACTGTATTTTAATATTTTGTTGGAAGCCGCACAGAGTGGCTGGGGAAGCCCAGCCAGATGGACGGGGTAATAGTAATAATAATAATAATAATCATCATCATCATCATCATCATCTGGTTGACCACTGTGAGAACAGGATGCTGGACTAGATGGTTCTTTGGATCCAGCAGAAATTTTTTAATGTCCTAATGAACTTGCATGGCCTTAGAGTTTCATATTAGCAACAAAAAGTTCAATACCCCCATTCTGGATTAGCTAGCAGCAAGCCAGTCGAGTTATTCAAATTTGAGCTTATCAATAGGAGGCTGCCAACAGCTATGTCTAATCTCTGAGCTCTCGCACTCTTGCTCCCCACCTCCCAATCTTTCTCTCTCATCCAGCTTGGCAGGATCAGCCTGGAAATTGTCCCATGGCGTTGCATTTGACAGTGTCCCTCAAGGATAAACAACCAGTTGGCATCTAGTTGGCCCTTGTGAGAACAGGCTGATGGACCTTTGGCTTGATCCAACAGGGCTCTGGTTACCGTATCTTCTTATGCAAGGCTCTGCAGCAAGCAAGCATTCCACTTCCCAGCATTGCAAATGTCAAATCCCATGTTTGGCAGAGTCTGTCTGCTTGCCTTGCTTTGCCTCTTCCAGCTCACTAATCTAGTGGCAACTGGTCACTGCTTGTCTTACTCACACTGGTCCTGCCAGGCTTGACGAAGCACATTTTTTTAGAGTTGGCAATTAATGAAGCTAATTTTAACGACCTCCATGAAACCGACATGTACTTCACCTTACAACCAGAAGACTACAGAGTTTCCTTCCAAATGCCAGTTTATGTAGTGCTAATGTGTTTACGTGTTTGTGTTCATACAAATAATAAAGAAGGCCATCTGTGTTGTGAGTGATGGATGGGCAGAGACATCTTAATAATGGTAATTTACAGTGGCAATCCTGCAGTCTCTAATCTTTTACTACGTTTATCCAGGCACCAAATTTAACTAATTTGTTCTAAAAGCAGAGAACCCTGTTAAAATGCTTTTATTTATAAATTAGCAATTAAAAAGCAAGGGAATAAAAGAAATTGCAGGAGGTGATCTGTTAATTTAGGCTGTCAAAGAAATTAAGCTTTAATTGTTTACCATCTTCCGCGGCACTTTAGTAAGCCTTCTCCTTACTAAAATATTGTTTGTGTATGTATATATACACACACACACAGTGGACCCTCTGGATACGAATTTAATTTGTTCTGGGGGTCCATGCACACCCCAGAAAATCCATATCCAGAGGCGCTGCTTCTGTGCATGCGTGAGCGGCGAAACCTGGAAAAATACTTCCGGGTTTGCCGCTTTCGCAACCCAAAGTTTACTTGAGGGTAACGTAACCCGAGGATCTACTGTATTATCTTTGGTATTCCTCACCACACTTCTAAGAGTGACTAATTCTCAAGCATGATGACCACCTGATGATCTATTTGTGGCCAGCCTTCTCAAGGAAAAGAATAGTGGGTGGATCATATTCTAGTACCTACACTTTTCTTGTCCTTGACTGGGCATCTATATTAATTTGATTTTTTTAGAAAAGAAAAAGAAAAAGAAATGTATACAACAGCCTCGAATGTGATGCCTTCTGCCATTTTAATGCCTGTTCACCTAGTATGTAGATATTCCTTTGAAGCTCCTTGTAATCCACTTTTGTTTTAGCTGCCCTGAACACCCAGAATCTATGGATGGGATCAGCTGTTCCTCCGTTTCCCTGCCATACCTGATACGGATGCATTGGGGGGGGGGAGTGTCGTGCAGCAGTTAATTAATCAAGCAGAGTCTTCTTCATAAACAGAATAAAAGTTCACTTGAGAAAATAAACTTGTTCATAAACAGTATACAGTGATACCTTGGTTTACAACCATGATCCGTTCCAGAGGTCTGGTTGTAAACCAAAACAGGTTGTAACCCAAGGCGCACTTTCACAATTGGGGCCTCAAAATAAAGGGGGGTTGTAATCAAAAAAAAAAAAAAAGGGTTATAACCCAAAAAAAGGAACACACACTTCCTAGTTTGACATGGTTGTAATCCAAAACAGTTGTAATTCAAAACGGTTGCAAACCAAGGTACCAATGTGGTTAAAGAGCATACACAGAGTGCTCATAGCAGCTATCTTAGCCTTCACAGAGGCACAGATCTTAGTTACTGGTTAACTGGAGTCCTGGAGCCGCTCTGTCTGCGACAACACACTCACATACTGAGCCGAGATTGACTCAGACTCTGAAGACAGACTGAGGCCCAGAGAGATGGCTGGTTACATTTACAGTGGTACCTCGGGTTAATAACTTAATTAGTTCTGGAGGTCCGTTCTTAACCTGACACTGTTCTTAACCTGGGGTACCACTTTAGCTAATGGGGCCTCCCGCTGCCGCCGCCGGAGCACAATTTCTGTTCTCATCCTGAAGCAAAGTTCTTAACCCGAGGTACTATTTCTGGGTTAGCGGAGTCTGTAACCTGAAGCGTTTGTAACCTGAAGCGTCTGTAACCTGAGATACCACTGTATAGGGAACCCAAGCTGAGTCATGAGTCAGAGTGATGTGGCAGTTTACTGCTAACCGTTACAGCTAGTAGGCTTGAACGATTGTGTAGGCCTTGTAGGCCCCACTGCCTTATTGCTTCTGCTCTTAAGAACCTTTGTGACAGGGAGGAGGGGTTTTTTTTTGGGGGGGTGGAGGGGTAAATTAACATGCTTGCTTCATTTGCTCTAACTGGACAGGTGCCCATATCCAGTAAGATGGCTTGCATGCATACAATGGATAAAAAACCCCACTACATGCTCTTCATGGCCCCTGTGAAATTGATGGATGTATCTGTTAATGGAAATGGGCATCCCCATTTGGGAACGACAGTCACAAGGTGTCAGGGAACTGCCATCGGCTTAGGGGCGAGAGGGGAAAAGGCAGATGGATTACAGAGAGCCCCCAAAGATCGTGGGAAGCAGCACTTCCTCAGCGGAGGAAGGAAGCCACGCCTCTAGTGGGGAGGAGGTGCAGGGCTCGGAGGATGCAAGGCGGTGCCAGGACACCTTGCCTGAGCAAAGTGGGGAGGATGGAGGTGCCCCTTTACCCACGCCTTCCTTGCGCAGTAGGCTTCCGCGCAGAGACGGGAGGCGCAGACTGGGGGTCAAGAAACTACTCTGCTGGGGAAGGTTTAAGGACCGCTCACTCTCAGATTCTGCCAGGGAGTGAGCAAGACATGGAATAGAGGCGCTCTGCATTGTAAAGGTTTTGTTTTGCACCAACAAGAAAGCTTTAGAACAGACTAGTGAGGCATATTGCCTGGTTGCTCTCGAGCAACCACCTGATACCCCTAACACAAGGCGTGCAAATGGAGCTGGGTTGGGTCCAGTGCTTTGAGCAGCCATCATGGGCCTCCAAAGACAATGGAGCTCATTAAAGTCAGTTTGCAGGTGGGTGGCAAGTTCTCCAGCGAGCTGTCAGGGGTGTTTCATGATGGAACGCATAGCATGCAGGCTGTCTCCCAATATCCTATTGATTTATTTGCCCATGTCATTTAGGACTTCTTATCCTGTCTGTCAGCGGACAGTTTTTATGCTGCAACCATTGGAAAAGGGAGATATGAGTTATAGCTAATCGGCTGTTCTCCTTCTGTATCCTAAATGGGAAAATAGATTTAAGGAGCAAGAAATGCCGCAGAAGATAAAAAGAAGAGGCAGTAACAATCAGCCAGGTAAAATTGGAGGAAGAAAGTTGAACTGAAAATTTACGAGATAGATTTGGAGAAGCGAATGTAAATAATACAGTCTTGTCAAGACCTCAAACGGGTAAAAATTATCTGTGAACAAATAAAACACACTTTATTGCATTATGGTGCGGGTAGCCAACACAGTACCCTCCAGAGGTTTTGAACTACGACTCACATCAGCCCCAAAAGATGTGGACAATGGTCAGGGATGATGGGAGTGGCAGTGCAAAGTACCGGTATCTGAAGGTGCTACATTTGGCTGCCCCTGTATTTGGGAGCACATCAAGTATATGTGTAAGGGGTGTCAACAGAGTAAGTTGACAAGCAAAAGTCAGAGTCCTTACAATCCAGTTCACAGACCGACATGCTTGTTTGCAGTAGATTTTGAAGTATGCTTTATTGCATATTGAAATATATATATAATATAAGCTTATATCAAGAACAAACTTAGTTGATCTCTAACGTGCTACTGGACATTTTTTTAAAAAAATAAATAAATTATATATTTTGACTGCATCAGACCAACATACCGTATTTTTCGCACTATAGGACACACTTTTCCCCCTCCAAAAATGAAGGGGAAATGTGTGTGCGTCCTATGGTGCGAATGCAGGCTTTCGCTGAAGCCTGGAGAGCGAGAGGGGTCGGTGCGCACCGACCCCTCTAGCTCTCCAGGCTTCAGGAGAGCCCCACCGCCAGCCCCACAAGCTCGGGGGACAGCGGGGAGGCGGAACGCCGCCATCCCGCTGTCCCCAGACTTGGCTAGAAGGCTGGCGGGGGGGAGAAGCCTGCTCCTCCCCGTCGCCAGCCCCGCAAACTCGGGAGACAGCGGGAGAGGCGCAGCGCGCCATCCCGCTGTCCCCCGACTTGGCTTGAAGGCTGGCGGGGGGGAGAAGCCTGCTCCTCCCCGTCGCCAGCCCCGCAAACTCGGGGGACAGAGGGAGAGGCGCAGCGCGCCCTTCCCGCTGTCTCCCGACTTGGCTAGAAGGCTGGCGGGGGGGAGAAGCCTGCTCCTCCCCGTCGCCAGCCCCGCAAACTCGGGAGACAGCAGGAGAGGCGCAGCGCGCCATCCCGCTGTCCCCCGACTTGGCTAGAAGGCTAGCGGGGGGGAGAAGCCGGCTCCTCCCCGTCGCCAGCCCCGCAAACTCGGGGGACAGCGGGAGAGGCGCAGCGCGCCCTTCCCGCTGTCCCCCGACTTGGCTAGAAGGCTGGCGACGGGGAGAAGACTGCTCCTCCCCACCGCCAGACCCGCAAACTCGGGGGACAGCGGGAGAGGCGCAGCGCGCTATCCCGCTGTCCCCCGACTTGGCTTGAAGGCTGGCGGGGGGGAGAAGCCTGCTCCTCCCCGTCGCCAGCCCCGCAAACTCGGGGGACAGCGGGAGAGGCACAGCGCGCCCTTCCCGCTGTCCCCCGACTTGGCTAGAAGGCTGGCAGGGGGGGAGAAGCCGGCTCCTCCCCTTCGCCAGCCCCGCAAACTCGGGGGACAGCGGGAGAGGCTCAGCGCGCCCTTCCCGCTGTCCCCCGACTTGGCTAGAAGGCTGGCGGGGGGAGAAGCCTGCTCCTCCCCATCGCCAGCCCCGCAAACTCAGGAGATAGCGGGAGAGGCGCAGCGCGCCCTTCCTGCTGTCCCCCGACTTGGCTAGAAGGCTGGCGACGGGGAGAAGCCTGCTCCTCCCCGTCGCCAGCCCCGCAAACTCGGGGGACAGCGGGAGAGGCGCAGCGCGCCATCCCGCTGTCTCCCGACCTGGTTTGGAGGCTGGCGGAGGGCTTCCTCCTCCCCCAGCCCCGCAAGCTCCCAGAGCGATGCCAAAGCTGCGCGCAGCTTCGGCATGGCTCTGGGTCCCGTTCTGGGGGAGGGGGAAGCTCGGGCTTCCCCCGCCCCAGCCCCGCGCTTGGCGGGGGGGGAAAAATAATTTTTTCCCCTTTATTCCCCCCCCCCCCAAATCTAGGTGCGTCCTATGGACCGGTGCGTCCTATCGTGCGAAAAATACGGTAGCTACCTACCTGAATCTATTGTATACTGGGTTACAGCTTTCACAATTGCAAATCCAGTACTGTGTGCTCCTCCATGGCAATAGAAATATGCAGTTCCCATCTATTTCCAGCTTTCCTGACTGGGTTTGTTAGGACACTCAAGAACATAAATGCCTGTGCAATTTTCTCATCAATACAAATTTCACCATTCCTGAAAATTGTGCATTGTCAATGCATACGTTTGTTGAGCAATGTATATGCAGCTGCTCTAACTGCACACTGCTCCCTTTTAAAAAGCATTTTGCAGTGACCTCTCTGGCTTAAGATAATTTTGTCGCATCAGTGAAAAGGCTGGGTCTTCAGTCGTTGACTTGAAGGCTCAACACCATCTCATCAAGTTGCCTTTTGGGTTTTTTTATGGGCAGACAACTGTTAGTTGTTCAGGATGCTTTCCTGCAGAAGAACTTTGGGAACAGAAAGCCATGGATAGGCGTGACAGCCCTATGTAGCACAGGAGCTGAGAGAGGCTTCACAAAGACAGGTATTTGCTATTGAGAAGCAAATATATCAATATATCTATCTATCTATCTATCTATATATATATATCTATATATATATATATATATATGTCTTGATTTGTTTGTGGCATCTCAAGATGTTTAATGCAGACAAGACACAAGCACTGGGAATGACCACACAGCCTTGTGGCAATTTAAAGACTGACAAATTTATTATGGCATAATTTTTCATGGATTACTGTCTACCTTATGTGGAGTCTGGCATCGCTTTATGTATTGATTCATTGTTGAATTTTGATGGCAAAGCAATAAACACCATGACAATATGACTGCAAGGGCTTAAGGTCTTTTAATGTTCCTCTAGGATGGAGAGAGATTCTATCCAGTCAGATCACATGAACACAGCCATCCTTAAAAATTCACGCTTCTCCAAATTTTGCAATGCAGTTTTCTAACAAACCAGTGTTTACAAAAATGCATACATTAGGGAGAACGTGCATAAAAATCAATGTATTCATGAAAGATAACATACAAAAATGCTTTATATTAGGTAAAATGCCATGCAAAAAATGTGTACAGTAGTAAAAAAATGTGTTTATTAGGAGAAATTGGCTCTAAAATGCTGTTGAATTTTCATGAGGATCTCTCTCTCTCTTTTTAAATTGCAAATTATGGCAGAAATGTGGGGAGGTGAGTCTAAGACTGGGAAAACGAGAAACTGAGAAAACTGAAATTGGCAGGTCTTTCCATCCCTAGTTGCAGATGGTGCTGCAACTTACTGGTGTGGTTTTATTTTTGGATTATCTCATGCAAGTTTGTGAGGGTGTTTCGTATTCGCCTACACTGGCAGAAGTAAAAGGAATTGGATTAATGTGACAAATCCTTGGCCACCAACACAAGCTTAGTACATAAAGATAAATCATAAAAGCTTTGCAAGCTATTATTATTATTACTAAGCAAGCTTTCTCTCAAGGGATGTTCAGAGGAAAACACACTACTTTATAACCACCAGCTGTTTGTCAAAGTTTAGTTTGTGCTTTAATCACTGGCAGAAAACAGCTTTAAGACCTATCGTTACCCAAAGAATTATGGCAGTAGAGCACACAATTGTTGGCCAGAACTCCTTTACGTGTAGCAGGGTAACAGCCCTCTGCATTCACCATATGAGAGGGCAGGATACGTGCATGCACTCATGTCAGTCCTGTGGCAAGATCCACTGGGGTGAGCATCTTAGGATGCATTAGATCGGTGGCAATGCTGGCTGATTTCCAGCTCATAAAGCTCCTAACTCCAAGCTCAGCTGAAGATACACAGACACAACCTGTTCATCCCAGCTCAGCTGGGGCTCAGCCAGCTGAACTTAAAGCTGGATGAGCTGAGGCCAGTGTAAAAGGTAAAGATAAAGGGACCCCTGACCATTAGGTCCAGTCGTGGACGACTCTGGGGTTGTGGTGCTCATCTCATTTTATTGTTCGAGAGAGCCGGTGTACAGCTTCCAGGTCATGTGGCCAGCATGACTAAGCCGCTTCTGGCAAACCAGAGCAGCACACGGAAACGCCGTTTACCTTCCCGTTGGAGTGATACCTATTTATCTACTTGCACTTTGAGGTGCTTTCAAACTGCTAGGTTGGCAGGAGCAGGGACTGAGCAACGAGAGCTCACCCCATCGCAGGGACTCGAACCACCGACCTTCTGATCGGCAAGCCCTAGGCTCTGTGGTTCAACAGCGCCATACACATCCCATGAGGCCAGTGTAAGTCACCCCAAAGATGGGGAAAGAGCCAGAGAGGGATGGCCTAGGCTGGATCCTAAGCCTGTTCAGCATGGTCACATGACCTGCGAACCCAGCATACAACAATGCTTAGAAGAGCTTTCCCTCCACTCTGCCAGAGTTAGGCAGAGCAACAGCAGCTATGCTGCTGAGCAGGCACTAGATATGGTGTAACTTTATTCTGGCTTAATTTACACCAGTGCAAATTAGTCCTGTATACCCAATCCCTGCAATTCATTCTTATCAGATAACAAGTGTTGTATAGTTTGTAGTTCCCAAAACAGTACGCAAACTAAAAGCCATCCTGCAAAATTCACATTCCCCTGAATTTTGCAGTGCAGTTCTCCTGCCAAGTAACGTTTACAAAATGGCATATAGGAGGGTGAAGTGTGCATAAAATTTCATGTATTTGTGAAAACAACAAACAAAAAATGCAATATATCCGGGGAAATCGCTTTGCAAAAAATTGTGTGGATAAAGAGAATTTCGCATTAAAACGCTGGCAAATTTTCACAAGCAATTTTTTTTTACTACACAAAGCCAGGAAAAACAACAACCCAGGAAACTTTATATGGTTATGCTGAAACATGCCTTAGGGTTATAGCACAATGCGGGGTTTGCAGAAAAAGGACAACTAACGCCTACTGTGTCCTATTGCTTTCTGTGAAAGTGCTAAGTATGTGGTTAAGCAACCTTGTAAAATAAACCCACAAACGTTACCAGCCTCCTCAGTGCTGGCAGAGGAGAACGAGGAAGCTGGCTTTCATTGCTGGGTGAGGAGGAAGAGCATACTCTCCTTCTGTGGGAATCCACTTGGTTTCCATGCTGGGTGCAGCGTAAGGAAAGGGCCCGCCTGTCCCTCCGCCATCATTCTGCTCACTCCCCTTCATGCAATTCCTTGTTGCCTAGGGTTACCTGGCAAGTGTTTTAATACACGGCTGGCTGAAAGTGAAGTAAATACAGTCTAAAAGTCCACAATATCAGCGGGTGCTGGAGCTGGAGCAATGCACCTAGTAGTAGCAGCAGACCTAAACTGGACCTGATACCGGGCCAACAAGCTTACACTTTGCCTTCATGGCCCTTTGTGAGGAAATGTTCATACCAAACCTGAGCCAGATATTGTGCGTCTAGATTCGGAAATAAGAGAAAATTTAATGGAACGTATCACTAAGGAAAGCTGTGTTGGTTTACAGGTTTTTAATAAGTTTGTATCCCAACATATATAAGCTGATCAAATGCTGAAGTATGAAAAGGCGACTGGTGGAAGAAATGCATCTTATCTCAGCCTCTTCTGTGGTCAAACTAGACACAGAGATTGACTGGCTGCAAAACACACAGATGCAAAGCAGTAATACTTATCTAGGCAATGTGAAAGAGCTCTTCTTGTGCAAAAGGCATGCATGCACGCAGCACAGCAGCATACGTTCACTTAAAATGCCAGTGTGACGGGAGAACCAGAATTGCTGCAACCCCCCAACCAGTTACAGCAAAATGATCTGGAGTTTTTCCCCCCCAGCTCAAAAGGGCATTGTGCACCAGGACCCAGTTGTGAGAAGCAGGCTTAGTCATTCCACTGGGTGGGAAGGGGAAGCTCTATGGGGTTAATGTGGGGGGCGGAGGCAGGGGGGTTAGCGAGTAAGCAGAGGTGCAACTCCTAGCAAACAAATGCATACACTAAGAGATTGGGGGGGGAGTACTTTCACAATGGGACGCGGGTGGCGCTGTGGGTTAAACCACAGAGCCTAGGGCTTGCCGATCAGAAGGTTGGTAGTTCGAATCCCCGTGATGGGTGAGCTCCCGTTGCTCGATCCCTGCTCCTGCCAACCTAGCAGTTCGAAAGCACGTCAAAGTGCAAGTAGATGAATATGTACTGCTCTGGCAGGAAGTTAAAGGGCGTTTCTGTGCACTGCCCTAGTTCGCCAGAAGCAGCTTAGTCATGCTGGCCACATGACCTGGAAGCTGTACGCCAGCCCCCTTGGCCAATAAAGCGAGATGAGGGCCGCAACCCCAGAGTCGGCCATGACTGGCCCCAATGGTCAGGGGTCCCTTTACCTTTACCTTACTTTCACAATTCAGATTGTCCTCATATTTTGATGCAGCTTTTTGAGAATGACAAAGGAGCCTTGAAAAGCAACACTCAAACCAGACACATCTGCTGCTATTGTAGCAGTCTTTGCAAATTCTAGAAAAGCCAGCTGGTTCACAGGAACATAGGGAAATGCCAGTGGTCTATGTAGCTTGATATTGTCCACAATACTGATATTGCAGCAACTCTCCAGGGTTTCAAACGAGAGCCTCTCCCAGCCCTACCTGGAGGGGCCTGGGATCGAACCTGGGAACTTTTGGAGGCTCTAGCACTGGAACTGTGGCTCGTCCTTCCCCGAACACCAGTGCCGTTCTGTGATGATGGCAAAGCAATTCTGATCCCCTAAATCCAAGGTGGGGCATTTTTAGAAATATTGCTATTGTCCAACATCCCTGTTCTGCAGACACAATAGACTTTTGCTTGTGGGACAGATTTAGAGCACCATGCCTGTCTAATTGCACTTCTCTGCAGAGTCCTGAATAAAATCATCCCAGTCCTTATGCTCCTATGGAGGAGGACGGGACAGCCTAGATGAATGTGCAGATTCTAACAATGCAATCCTGCCTATGCCTATTAAGAGTTAAACGCAATGGGTTGTATGCCACATAATCAAAGATTAATGTTCTGTAAGTGCAAGAAGTTATCCTTGTGCAATGGAAAATTCCCCTGCGTACCTCCTAAATCTGTTTCAGGCTTTCCTCCCAATGCTCCAAAGCAGATCTTGGGGACAGTAAAGGGCACACATAGGGTGAAGCGGGGGAGAAAATCCTATTGCAGCTGTGCTAATCCTTGCATTAGTACAAGAGTTGAATATTGCCACTGAGTTCAAAGGAAGCTGCCTCGAACCAAGTCAGACTATTGGTCCATCTAATTCTCCAGGGTTTTAGACAGAAGCATTTTCCAGATCTTCCTGGAGATTCCAGGTGCTGAACTTGGAACCTTTCTGCATGCAAAGCAGCTGTTCTACCCCTGAACTAAGGTTCTTTCCCAATGCAACATGGTCTCAGGTAAAGGTGTACAGTATATAGACTTGCAGCCTTAATCATCCAAATGCTTTGGAAAGCGCTGTGCTCTATATTTAGACACACTCTGTCAATTTAGCAGAGTTACTACATAGAGACTTTGAAGGTAGGAACAGCATGGGAAAACCTGGGATCCTGCCTCCCTCCCCATTCAGTTCGTGTTTGATGCACAGTTGTGAGACTCTAAACTTTTGATAAATTGCTAGCAGTCTTCAAGTTCTAAACTCAGCAGGATGCAGGGGAAGCCAAAGATGTCACATTATCAATTCAAAGGCCTTATCAGCAGGGCAATAAGCTCATATGGCACAGTGACAATTTTACAGAGGGGATCGCTACACATCATTACAAATTACCGTATCTTGTGAGAGTATTTGTTATTTTCGAGGACTTCAGAGCTCTGAAAAAAAAGTTCCTTCCCATGCCTTCTGTTTCAAGAGGAAGATGGCAAATGCTGGGATATATGAATCACAACATGACTGGTCAAGAGAGGAAGAAAGCACAAGGCCATTGTCTAAGTGTCAGAATCTAGCCAGAGCATAATTCGGGGAGTGGAGACCTGAACCAAGAAATAGAAGTGGGATTCTGTATAGACCTCCAACACCATAAGGGACTGGACTGAAGAGGAGGAGGAGTGGTGAGGATCACACCCCCTTCTCCTGTAGCTTCCAGAGAAGAAGAAGGCAGCAGAGTTATGAGGTGGTTGGAGAAGGAGGAAGGGAGGCAGAGCAGCTAGCTGACATGTTACTGAACAGCACAACCAACCCCCCTTCTCCCAAAACGAGGTGTTCCTTAAGGATGCAAGAACCAAAGGCACAGACACAATTGTCCATGGGCGAATGCCGTAGAGGCAGGTGTTGTTGCCCCAAGGAATGGGGAGGAGCTCAGTGTGAGCAACGGCATCATTGAGGAATGACTGGATTTCTTGTCTTTCACCGTGTAAGCTGAATAAAATCATAAGCAAGAACTTTCTTGTTTCCTCCCTGCTTCGTGGTGCCATCAGAGGAGGGAGACAATCAAGCAGCTGAGTTATCCAGCCCAAAGGATTTTGTTTGTCCCACCAAAGACCCCACGCCTGGACCCCTGCTTTGACTCCATGTTCTCTGCTTTCACCTATAGCCCCACAAGAGTGAAGGTGGTTTCAGGCCCAGCAAGCAGTTCAGAACCAGCAGAGGACTTCCCTTCTTAACTGTTGCCTGGTTGGGGAAATGGAGAAGCCTCCGGAAAAGAACCAGGTGCACATTGGGACTGAGCAGATGAACAGCAAAGAGGAGGAGTTATCTGTGAGAACTCTCCCTTAGCTGGGATAGTAGATCCCTGCTAAGCTACCATATGGCAGTTTTGCATTGTTCCACTCCCAGGCATGGGGGACTAACAGTGGACAGTAAGACACTGGGAAACTGTGCTCATTATTTGACCACCTAAGTCCCAAAGGTGTAAATTCTAACTGAACCTGCTTGTTCCACTCAGAACCTCAAGAGGGATGATTTCCAGAATGTCTCTATGCCCTGCTGCCATCAGAATCTTAATGGGTAGTGGGGGGAGTGAAGGAAGGAAAATGTTATATTTTCAGGCTGTGAAAATGCTTATTTCAAGGCAGCAGCATGAAAACCACTTGCTCTTGCCAGTCTAGTTGCCTTCCAACTCATGGAGGGTGACCTTCTGAAGTGGTTGGTTTCCTTTGCTTGTGGAAGCTCCCTAGACATTTCAGAACCCCAATATTTCAGCAGGTCTTATGATATGAACATAAGAAGCTGTGTTATACTGAGTAAGACCATTGGTCAAAATAGCTCAGTACTGACTACGTTTGCTGGCAATGATTCTCCAGGATTTCAGACCATGGTCTTTTCTGGTCCTACCTGGAGATGATGAAGACTGAATCTGGGACTTTCTGCATGCAAAGCAGACGCTCTACCACTGAGCTAAGGCCTTTCTGGCCTTGATACAGGCTTCTCCATGCCACTGCCATAACATGAAGTGGTATTTCATTATATAGTTCTTTTTTGATTCATGAAGCGTTTCTTCACCAGTGGCAACAGAACTACAGAAAACCACCAAGTATAAGAAACCTGTAACAAACCACAGTACTTGTTTGGGTGGCTGTATGGGGTAGTCATTATATGAAAGCTGTTTGCAGCATCCTACATAATCCAGCTAAGTTGTAAACTGGGCTCTGACTGAGACCATGGGAAGCCAATTACTTAGGAGATGCAAGATATGGCTGACGGCAGACAGACCAGATGCCATAATCCTTCCTACTCTTCCCAGTGCAAAGTCTTCATTATTCAGGAAGTGGTATTATATCATTATTCGAATCTGTATGATAAAAAAATATGGTAAAGAGATGAATAGTGTATGGCTACTCACATGCAAACTGAAGTGTAGCTTCTCTGCTCAATATGCTGCCAAACATGTTGGTGGTAAAGCACTGATACTGCCCAGAATCTTTTGTTTCGCTGGGGTTATTGATGATAATGCTCCCTTCTATCACGCTGTACCGGTAATCACTTTCGGTGTCTATCTCCGTTCCATTCCGGAGCCATCTTGGGAAGAAAGCAGAGAAAGTGGTCTGAGAGGGGTCCATTTCAAGGCACCGTAGAAGATGTAAACACAGTGTTGAGGTAATTGTAAGAACAACGCTTTTCAGGTGTTGCTATCTGAAAGTGTGCTAACACTCAAGGGGGAAAATCGCTATCCCCTGTTACCAATCTGGCTGCCTTCCAACTCACAGTGACCTTCTGAAGCATGATGCTTCTTGTACTTGTGGCTGTTCCCCGTGCATTTAGAACTCTAAAAATGAAATCTTTGCTTTTCTTCACCTATCTTCATGATTCTATCCTAATTTGAAAACTAATAAATGGACCAAAAAAGACAGAGAATCCTAATATTCTGGTAGCTCCATCGGTAGAGCGTGAAGACTCTGCATCTCAGGGTCATGGTTTTGGGCCCCAATTTGGGCAAGAGGTTCCTGTTTTGCAAGGGGTTGGACTAGATGACCCTTGGGTTACTTCCAACTCTGCGGTTCTGGTGATTCTGACTCCAGGAACCTTTTCACTTCAGATAGTCAACCTCCATGAATTGGAAGGTGATGGAAATGGCAAAGGGGGGTGTTTGGAACTAGAGTGCTGTCCCCTCTCATCTGCTAACTTAGCATGTTATCTGAAAACCTGAAGAAGGCTATTTATTTATTATATGGATAAAAGGATTTCTGCACTGCCAGTATCATAAAATATCATGGTGGCATGCAACAATAAAGCAGAAAACACCATTAAAATCAGTATAAATCACCAGCTTTAAAAAGTATTCAAGAGGCTCCTGAAGGTCAACAGAAAGGATGTCTTCCAGATCTCTGCTGCAAGAGCGTTCCACAGCATGGGAACAGTGACATTAAATGCCCATTTTCTTGCTGAGGCCAGTTAGGCCTCTGGATCACATTACATACCTGTGTAATTAACATAACCTTTTTGTGAAACAATTAGACACGACGCAGAAAATTGACGGTCAAAATCACCTGCTCTTTTTTTTATTATTATAAAAAACAGTTGAGTACATAACAAGGGCACAAAGCCCTTATTTGATCCAGAATACTTCTGGATCAAATAAGTAACCAACCCAGGGAGAATGAATCCGGCAAGCATTTTGTTTTTTACCTGTAGGTTGGCGCTGGGTTCCCTCGTGCTTGACAGGTGAGGGATACTTTCTTCTCATCTGAATCCATGGGGAAAATTACATTGTCAGGCTCTTGTATAAACACCGGCCCATAATCGACACTCTCTGTGAGGAGAGAAAGGACATTTTTTTTCTAGAGGTCAGAGTGAAAGCTTTGTATTAGCCTTGCACAGTAAGGGTTTTTTTTTGGGGGGGGGGGTTGGCATGCTTGAGTTATTTCAGACATGGTTCATACATGCATGCTCCTTCCTTGATTACTGGCTCAGCAAGTAGAAAAGTAGAATCATAGATTTGGAAGGGACCACGAAGGTCCTCTAGTCCAACCCCCTGCAATGCAGGAATCTTTCGCCCAGTGTGCGGCTCAATTGAAAAACTTTATTGTCACTTGTACAACTTGTATACAGTGAGATTACACAAGCACCCCCCACTCAGCTCTCTTGGTCTTAATTCCCCTCGTTTACTGACGCACACCCACCAAACCCAAAAAGTCAGTTGCCCTGTTGTTATCTTTTCATTCAGCAGCCTAACAGCCCACGGATAGAAGCTGTTCTTTACCCCGTTGGTGCGACTAATCATGCTTCTATATCTTCTGCCTGAGGGCAGGAGATCAAGAAAGTGCCAGCCAGGGTGTGAATCATCCCTGAGAATTTTCCTCACTCTCCTGAGGCAACATTCTTCCGCAATGTCATCCAGTGGATTCGTGGGACAGCCCATAATGTGCTGTATTCACCACCCTCTGTAGGCACTTCCTATCAGTTGATGTCAAACCAGCGTACCACACCGTGAGGCAGTATGAAAGGACACTTTCTATTGTGGACCGGTAGAAGGAGATCATCAAGTGTTGATTGACATTGTTCTTTCGCAATACATGACCCTGGGATTAAAATCTTATGCTTTACCAGCTGAGCTATCCCAGTGATTGCTTGCACATGTGAAAAGGCTACCTCACAGTCTGAATACAAGAAGAGCCTGCTGAGTCACACCAATGTCCCGTCTAGTCCAGCATCCCATTCTCACAATGGCCAAACCAAATGCCTATGGGAAGCTGGCCATGAGCACAACAGTACTCTGCCCAACTGTGATGTCAAGCAACTGGTATTCAGAAGCATGAATGCCTCTGGCTTTGGAGGTAGAGCACAGCCTTTGATAGACTTGCCCTCCATGAATTTGCCTAATCCTCTTTAAAATATGTTTACTATTTCTCAAGAGTGGAACTGCTAAAAACCAACAAGATGCACAAATCAATCGGAGGAAAACAACCTCTCCCATAACTCCGAGTGTAACTGTGACTGGGTGAAATACAGAAGTTGCTTAAATCATCTTCTTCATATTCAACGTTAAGAAGTAAATATGGAGTGATGGGCCAGGTCACTGGTAGCTTTCTTCTCCATAAATCTGTCTAACCCCTTTTAAAGCCACCCCAGTTGTAATTTCCATAATGTAGCTACACATTTCATGAAAAACTTTATTTTCTGCATCCTGAGTCTTCCAACATTCAGATTCATTGGTTATCCATGAGTTCTAGTGTTAGGTGAGATGGAGAAAAACTATTCACCATCCACTTTCTCCATTCCCTGAATAATTTCATGAACTTCTTTTCTCTAAACTAAAAAGGCCCAAACCTGCAATCATTCCTCATAGGGGAGTTGTTCAATGGAGGGGAGAAAACAAGAGAGACTTGTGCATGGTTCTCTGAAGACTAACCAACTCATTTTGGCATCAGGTTTTGTTGAGGAGCGTTTGAAGATTGCTTATCTAGGGCTGCCAGATGTCTAGGAAAACACAACAACCATCAGCTTAGTCTCCTTCTGTACCCTGAGGTGTTTTAACACGCAAAAAAATCAGTGTAAGGGCAGGACTGGTACTGAGGTTCTCCAATACTACTACCCTTGAGGACACCTCAACCTGCTTGGTCTGTAAGGTCTCTGGGCAGCAGGGTTGTTGGCCCAGTCACAGCATCTTTATTTTGCCTCTTGCTCAACTCCATAGGCCTCCCATCCCAATAACAATAGTAGCAATTATCTCTCTTTCAAAGGAACACATGTATAATAGGTGATGGAACATGCTTCCTTTTTCTTCCTCAGAGGGGACAGAAGGCTGACATCAGGTGTTGGCATTGTGGGACATTTGCTGAGGCCCACATCCTGCCAGGGCTCCCACTATAAACCCCTGGATCCTCCGGCTCCCCTCCCTGGTGTTGCTACTGGCTCACCTGCCCTCTCCAAGCATGTCAAAAAAGAAAACACAGAAGATCACTGATCTTGCCCTCTCCCACTGGACAGTGTTGCAAATTGGACCCAGCAGGAAAGGGTAAGCAAATGTGATGAGGAGGTGAGCACATAGCTCAGGGTTTCCCAAACTTGGGTCGCCAGCTTTTTCTGGACTACAGCTCCCATCGCCCCTGACCACTGGTCCTGCTAGCTAGGGATGATGGGAGCTGTAGTCCCAAAACAGCTGGAGGGCCAAGTTTCAGAAACGCTGATCTAGCCTATGGTGATAAGGCATCTGCTTTTCATACAGATGTTCTCCAGTTCTATCCCCAGCATCTCCAGGTAGGGCTAGGGATGTCACCCGTCTGCAAACCCACAGAACTGCGGTCGGTCAGTGTAGACCACATTGAGGTAGAGGGACCAATTGTCTGACTCAGTCTGAGGCAGCTTCCTATGATTCCCTAGAAATGGAGCCAGCATTGCTCCTGACTATGGTTTTACTTGGTGGCAGTGGTGCGTAGCTATGATCTGCTATTCTAAGCTTCCCACAATGCCTTGGTGCAATGCTATATGAGTCACCATGGAAGATGACTCACTGCATTAGGAACAGACAGGCAAGCATGAGTGCAGAGGGGCTCTGTTAGCTGCCCAAAGGTGCCACATGCTGACATTAGGCCTGCATTTGCTCACTGATGAACCTCCATGTTGTTCACCATTTGAATTTCTACCTTGCCACACAGCTACTCAGACTCAGGAGGAGGGTGGAAATGGCAACATTAACTATCCAGGAACAAGGTAAAGCTTTTTTACAGCACTTTGCATAATCACTGCTCTATAACGATCAAATAATTTGCTTCGTAACTTTTGGTGTCTAATTCCCGTGACATGGATGCTCTTAAACAAGCCAACGATTTTCATCTGCTAATTTGGAAGATTTTCACTTATGCACCAAAATACCCTTGTGCATAAGTGTTTGCATGATTGGGCTCTTCTGCTTCTCAGCAGACATAATGATTCAGATCAATCCTTGTCAATTTGGGACCTCATAGGAGCATGAAGGGGATAGCTAGGAAATTACAGATATGAATATCAGCAATCTATCTACAGGAGACTCATAGGAAGACATCTGCAGATATTTATTTTGCATTACTTTTCTATTCCACCCATCTTCAAACGAGCAGCGTGGCTTACAACATCTGAAAACAGCACCACAGACAAAATAGGTAACAACCCTGAAAATCCATTCATGTGAAAAATACAGCTTGCTATTTTTAAAAGGTGGAGGTTCTAGTTATGAGCCTCCTCAGGAACAAATCCCATCAAATTCACTGCTGCTTTCTCTCAGTTAAGCATGAATAAGACATTAGCCTGACGTTTATGTCCAGAACCATGCACCTTATTACTGACTGTCTAGAATCAAGTTTACTGTATTATACAATTATTTTAATTAAAACTTAAAGTAAAACAAAAAACAAAAAACAGCAACACGCACATGCTTGAATGCATTAGGAACATATAGGCTTTTGCCATTGCAAATGCATTTGTCTTTAAGGTGTCATGAGATTCACCGGTTTTCTTACTGCTACAGGTTAAGGACGAAACTGTCATGTAGTTTGGCCACATTCCCACTATACCTTTAAATTGCTATGATACCACTTTAAACCATCACGGGTTTCCCTCAAAGAACCCTGGGAACTGTAGTTTGATAAGGGTGGTGAGAGTTGTTAAGAGAGAACCCTATCATGTAGCTACAATTCCCAGAGTTCTCCATGAATAGAGATTGATTGAAAACTATGGAATAAAAGGAAACATCTTGGCAGAATTAGACTGATCCCTGTATTGTATAAATATAAGTTCGTAGGGAGGTAAAAAGAAATTATATAAGAAATATGTAACTGTGCTGTATAAAGTAATGGATAAATAAAGTACAGTGAGATTAATTGGAAGTCAGTTTTAAATTTCTTCTCTATAAGTTTTATAATTGTGTTCAGTATCAGGAGTATATATGATGATAATTATATTAATCTTCTTGTATCTTATAGTGTGGTGGTTTGTTTGATTTTTCTGTTATTTGTTTGTTTGTATGTTTGTTTACTTGTATGTACGTCTGTTTTCTCATCAATGTATTTATTTTAAATTAATAAAGATATTTTTTTAAAAAAAGAGATTGATTGTTAAAACATTTTGCTATTGACAGTGGAAATACTACTACTACTACTAAACATATGTGTTGGAGAGAGCACACACACATTGTTGTTGGCCTCCATCTTCTCAACAGGCAATGGAGTGAAGTCAAACCACTGCATTAGCAGCACTGAACTGACCTCCCCAAGACATAAGCCTGGGCAGTGTGTATGGAGGTCCTGGGCTGCCCAGACGACAAAACCCTGCTCTCAGCCTTCCTTATGTGGTCCAAAGGAAGCAGAGCAATAAGTTTGGCACCAGCTTGGCTGCAGGTGTTGCCCTGCATACAAAGCACCATCCAGCTGTCTTATGGACTCTACTCAGGATGAGTGTTGTCATCAAAATGTCAAATTAATCTACATGGAATTATTCCACCTCCAACTCATAAAGTCAGGATGTACTCTGGGGAGAGTCCCCTTGCCCCAAAATTCTTCCTCTTGTTTTATAATGTAAAGCAAGGTCGTTTCGAATTTCTGTGCTAATTTTGTTCCATGGTTCCGCCATCTGCATTCCTCAGACCGACTAAGGTGCTGAAAGCTTGCTCATTCTTTGAAGTGGAACACTCTAATCCCTTCCTCTTGATTAAGTGATGGTTGATTGCTGAAATTTACTTTAATGTGTTTTTCTTCTTTTTAAAAAACGGGAATGTAATTTAAGAACAATACTTTTTTCTCTGAGCAATCAGTTTGCTCGGGAGTCTCTAAGTTGGAAAAGCCAGTCATGGTCTCAGGAAAGAAGCATGTTAATGTGACTTTTAAAGCATGACTCTGGCAGTTTTAGTAGTAGTAGTAACTGTAATTATAATTATAATTCCTTTTGAACAAGTGACTATTTCTCACCCCATGCTACAATTCTAAATTGGTAGTCTGGGAATGTGCATGGGTCCTGAAAGGAAGCAAATCAGTATAAAAAATTATGAGTTCCTACTGAAAATAGTTTCACCTCCCCCCCTCTAAAGTGATTTTCTACAGTGCTCATAGTTGCTGACTCAATTCTGAGTTTAGTTGAGGGGAATTCATTTATCACTGGTGTAGATCATCCTCAGTAAAAGTGTTCTAACACTCATTCTGAGAGATTTCTTTATTTCTTTTTAGGGCTGAGTCAAAATAGCTGCTCCACAATATTTATGGGTGGCAATACTAGAGGGGTACTCAGTATTCTTGAGGCAGGGAGAGTTTTTAATTCAAAAAATTCTCTTTTCCAAATTTTCAGCTCAGTGTTCAGTGACTGAACTGGGAAGCGTAGGCGTGAAGCCATTTCCTTCCTTCAACAATAGTCAAATAATGTTGAAAGATATTAAAACTGGATCAACATTTGTGCCCAAAAATTCACAGAAGGGAAATTTGGGAGGCCATTTTGCCGAATATTTTCCAGGAGATGGTGGGCATTCTTTTACAGTTCAGGAGGAGACTGAAAATGATTATTATTTTTTTAAGGGCAGAAAGTACTCTTCTGATAAATTTAATTTCTTCTCTGCCACACCACATGGTTGTCTCAAGGCTGAGGAGAAGGATTGGCCCCACTTGATCATTGTTCTGGCTGGGGCTGATGGGAGTTGTAATCATTTATTTATTAAATTTGTAAACTGCCCTATATCTGTAGATCTCAGGGTGGTTCACAACACAAACATCTGGAGGAGATGGTGCCAGTGTCTCACAGGCTCCCATTAGAGTTGGAGCGAAAATTCTTCCAGAGAACAAAGAAGCAGAAAGCTGGGCCAGATAAACCAGCTAACCCCACCACTACCACAGAATAACTCATGAAAAATAAGAAATAGGGGGATGCAGAAGGCTTTTTTGGACAAAAGGGGAGGCTGATGGGCAACACTGAGTCTATAGGTCTCATTTAGGACCGTAGGTTTATACCCTCAAGCACTGAGAGGCTTGATGATGCTGTTCCTCAAACACTGACTGATGGTGACTGGTTGGAAATTATCCAAGAGGTTTTTTTAAGCAGAGGAATCAGCTGCCATCATTTGGCCCCAATACCGTCCTATGTTAAGAATATAAGAATGTAGGAACAGCCTGATGGATCAGACCAATAGCTCGTCCTGTTTTCACAGTAGCCTGTGGGAAACTAGAATTTATTTTTTAAAAAGGCAAAACCAGAATTACAACTCATTAAATAAGTAGATGCCAGGGCAGAGGAATTAAATCTCTACCCCCGCTACAAAATTCTCCAAGCTGCCTGCTTATCGACTTTTATTCTCTGTCTTTCACGCCAATATGTGAGCAAGAATGTAAAATGGGAAGGGATATTAATAGGTTATAAAGAGTCATGGCAAGGATGTTGATACATAATAAATCAAAGACATCCCTTAACAAAGACAGATCTGTTGAGAAATAGATATAGACAGGCATATGCCATCACTTACGACTGTAATTTCCCAAGGGCAGAAACCCCCCCTCCTGTTCTTCATCAGGACTTTTAGAAACACCTGTCAGTATTTTTTTATATAATAATAATAATAAAAACCAATTTCTGAAACTCGGCAACGTCAGTACTAGCTATTGTCACAACGGTGTGTCTCCCGGGACTCTGTCGATTTTAAATATACCTCTGTGCTTATTAGTTTTCCTTTTTGCAGAGGGTACTTGTGGAAAGTACCCACAAAAGCTTCCTTCACACACCCTGCCTTGTGGAAACTGCTAACGTTCTGAATGAATTGAAAACCTCATATTTACCATACTTTTCCATGTGTTAGACAAGGGTTTTTTACTCCAAAATAAAGTAAAAAATGGGGAGGGGGATCGTCTTATACATGGATAGTGCAGAGGGAGGATGGGCAATTGGTTGCATCCGCAAGCAGGATATAGCGATTGGTTGGGTGAATGGCGTCTGCTGCAAGGGCTGCTTTGGATTGGCTGCTGCTTTGTCAAATGGGCGGGTTATTAGCTGATGCGGCAAGGGCTGCTTTGGATTGGCTGCCGCTGCCGCAATTTGCCTTGTGTCGCTTGCGATTGTTTGTGTTTGCCAGTTGGGTGAGTGATATTCGGTTCAGCATTCCCACCCCCCAAAAAAATTGCTCAACAACTGTGGGCATTACACCTCAAAAAACCCCAACAATTCTGGTCAATTCTCCCCCCAAAAAAAAGCTCAATACATGGGGGCGTCTTATAGACCAGGCATTGGCAAACTCGGCCCTCCAGATGTTTTGAGACTACAATTCCCATCATCTATAACCACTGGTCCTGTTAGCTAGGGATGATGGGAGTTGCAGTCCCAAAACAGCTGGAGGGCCAGGTTTGCCTATGTTTGACTTCCAATGAAGCCGCATGTCAGAAGATTCCAGAAAGAACCATTTCACATAGCACATACCATAGCTGAAGTATAGAACTTGCTCCCATAGGAGGCAGCAGTGGCCACCAAATTGGATGGCTTTAAAAAGAGGATTTGACAAACTCATTGGAAAGGCTGCCAATGGCCACTAGGCCTGATGGCTCTGCATTGTCTTCACAGTCTGAGACAGTAGTGCTTCTAATAATAGTTTCTATAAGCCATGGAAGAATGCTCTTGTGCTCAGGTTCTCCTTGCAAATTTCCCACAGGCATCTAGTTGGCCACTGCGAGAACAGGATGCTGGAATGGATGGGCTACTGGCCTCATCTCACAAGGCTTTTTTTTTATTGTTCACTCTGGCTGGGGCTGATGGGAGTTGGAATCTCATCAGGAGTGTCCTACAGCATTTCTCAGAATAATTCTGACATAGACAAAAGCAAGGTTCATTCATTAGAAAGAAGCGCATGCTCTTTTCATGTAGTAAAAAAGAAAGAAAGAAAAGATAAGTGCTAAGACGGCTCAGAGAAATCAGGTGCTCTCTGTTGTTTGACACATCATTTTCACTTTGGTACTCATTCTTTGGATATTTGCCTTCAATTTACTGTTGCTCTGTCTATACGTCAGGTGATTCCTCCTCAGGGTCTTTCAATTAACCTTCATTACTGGGGAAAGAGACAGTCTGATCTCTTAATCAGCTCTGAAATTCTCAGTGTAATGTGTACAGAAAGCAACTTTAAAAAATATAAAAAATATTGCAGTGTCTTTGAAGACACATGGGTGTCTGCTATAGATCTCCAAGCCAGACTGAAGACTCTGTATGATGTTTTCCTACAGCAGATTACCAAACATTCAAAAGAGGGAGAGAGATTGTTGTCCTGGGAGACAACCACTGAGATATACAAACCTAATACAGTGGTACCTCAGGTTACATACGCTTCATGTTACAGTCTCCGCTAACCCAGAAATAGTGCTTCAGGTTAAGAACTTTGCTTCAGGATGAGAACAGAAATTGTACTTTGGCGGTGCGGCGGCAGCAGGAGGCCCCATTAGCTAAAGTGGTGCTTCAGGTTAAGAACAGTTTCAGGTTAAGAACAGACCTCCAAAACGAATTAAGTACTTAACCCGAGGTACCACTGTAAATAGTAATAAATAATAATAACTACCCTGATATTTGTTGGAACTCAAACTCTGCCAAGAATGAACTATAGGGATATGGAGTACAGTGGTACCTCAGGTTAAGTACTTAATTCATTCCGGAGGTCCGTTCTTAACCTGAAACTGTCCTTAACCTGAAGCACCACTTCAGCTAATGGGGCCTCCTGCTGCCACTGTGCCGCCAGAGCACGATTTCTCTTCTCACCCTGAAGCAAAGTTCTTAACCTGAGGTAATATTTCTGGGTTAGCGGAGTCTGTAACGTGAAGTGTATGTAACCTGAAGCGTACCGAGGTACCACTGTATAGAATATATGGAAAGAGGCCTTCTGGGCAGCTCTTAAAATACTGGGCAGTCCACCACTGTCTACCTTATTCCCATCAGCAGATCCTGCAACCACTATTCCTGTCCACAGCGTATTCCTTGTAAGGATGCTATGTTGTCATTCTACGGGCATTCTTGGGCTGAGCTCTAAGAGGAAGCTCTCTAAAACTCATTTTGTTCATGAACCTAGAGATATTTAACTATTGCAATTGCCTTTTATGGTATATTTACTCTGAGAGCTTTGTGATATTTGTTGTTATATTACCTGGTGTTTGTATTTAATCTGCCACCTGTTTTTATAGTGGTTTCCTCTCCCCTTTTTTTGTTGTTGTATGAATGTTGCTAGTCAATTTGAACATTTTTTGGTTTTTTTAGGAAGGCAGGATGTGAAAATTGTAAACAAACAGACAAAATTCTCCAGCTGCTTCAAATTGAAGAGCCTGATGTACTCGTTTTGACTAGTCTGGGTTACAGATGTACATAATGCCATGGCTCTCCTCATTGAAGTGGTACAGCTGTTTCTGTTGTAAGCAAACATGTCCCTCCATAGCCTTATGGCAGTAACATGAAACCTGTGGTTTATTAGCTAGGGCTAGGGCTGATGAAAGGGACGAGGGTGGAGCTGTGGGTTAAACCACAGAGCCTAGGACTTGCCGATCAGAAGGTCGGCGGTTCGAATCTCCACGACGGGGTGAGCTCCCGTTGCTCGTTCCCAGCTCCTGCCAACCTAGCAGTTCAAAAGCATGTCAAAGTGCAAGTAGATAAATAGGTACCGCTCCAGCGGGAAGGTAAACGGCGTTTCTGTGTGCTGCTGTGGTTCACCAGAAGCGGCTTAGTCATGTTGGCCACATGACCTGGAAGCTGTACGCCAGCTCCCTCAGCCAATAAAGCGAGATGAGCGCTGCAACCCCAGAGTCAGTCACAACTGGACCTAATGGTCAGGGGTCCCTTTACCTTTACCTAGGGCTGAAGAAAGTTGGAGTTAGCAACATCTGAAGCGCCACAGTTTCCCTATCAGTCTGATAAGGCTATGGGGGAACATGTTTGCTTAAAACCCCAACAGTTAAAGCACTTAATAGAGTATCACTGAAGGCCACAGCTGCCTAGTTGGGGATATTAAATGCCTAGTTCCTAATGCTCAAATGTATAAAAATCAAACTTACTTTTATTCTACCCACAACACAAAAAAATCCGTGGAGAGGACACTTGAATTGACAATGCATATTGCTTGTTTTACTCTGTAGTGCATATAAGAATGTTCCACTGGACAAGTTACTGTGTTTATATGTTGTTCTTGTATTTACATGGGACAAGGGAAATTGGATTTTTAAAAAAATCTAACTTCATTTACATGAAATGTCCTTCTACAGCTCAAAATATAAAATGAGATTCTGAACATTACTGATTTCAGATTGAGCAGAGAGGTCTTCATCTACCAATACCTATGACCTGTGAGGTATTCTGACCATCTGTAATACCTTTCTAGATGACTAATCAAAGCTTTTTTCTCTCCAGGTTCTCAAGAGTATGTTGTAGTTTATTAGCTTGCTGTCATACTGGTGACTTGTTTACATAATGCTTCATTTTAAAAAAAACCTAAGCAGGTTACCAAAAATAATATAAAATGTTTCCAAATTAGTACTGATAAAATTAACTGACATCAAAAGCAAGTGGGCATAATAAAATGATCAAATATAGATAAAATCACTGGTCTAAAAACAAATATACATGATAAAATTGCATGTCTGGGTAGACATGCTTAAACAAAAATGGTTTTACAGGTATCAAAACCAAATGAGCTTTGGGGAACAATCCTTTGGAAAGATCTGCTGTCATCGGTACCTTACTATTCAATGGATCACCCGCTCAGCTGGCTGATTCCTGGTTCAGTCAGGCTCAGACAGCTTTAAGTCCCCAACCCCAGCTCAGCCCAAAATGTGCTGGCTCTCTGGAGCTCAGCCAGCTAAAGCAAAACCAAAGAAAGTTCCCAACAAAAGAGGTATTCTGGGGCCATGACAGGGGTGGGAGCAGAGAGGGAACAGGTTGGACCCTAAGCCCATTCAGCTCAGTCATGTGATCTGGCAACCAGGACTAGAACAGTATATTAGAAGCTTGTTTCCCCTCTACCAGGCTTAGGCAGAGAAGTACCAGCAGCCTCACTGCTGAACAGGGTTTGGATCTGGTGCAACTTGATACTAGTTTAAGTTGTACCAGCTTGCTTTACACCAGCTTCCAGGGCATTAAATTGTTGTCTCATAGTAAGTTCTTGACCACAGTAACCTTGTGGGAGAGGAGAAGAAATTGTTTGCACAGTATCTATAGTACCAATCTTATTTGCTGAGGCAAATTGCTTCTATTTTTGTCCAGGCCATTGTCCATGGACTGACCACTTCATTTCCAACCACAGGCATTGAAGTGCATTTTGAAATAATGCATTCATGAATTTTAAATGTTCACACAATTGAAATAATAAAAATAGAGGCTGCAAAATATTTTTAAAATCACATTCATATTCACTGTGCTGGACTCAACCAGAGGGCAGTTCTTTCTGATTTTCCTTGCTTGGATTTTAATTCTACTTTTTCTTCATAGCATATGGATGCTTTTAGGACTATTGATATAAATAATGTGATGATATGATTAAGCTGCATCCCTAAAGAAAGCAAGAGAGAGAGAAGTCACCCTAAATAATATGTATTGGATGATATTTATCATCTTAAGGATTTTTACACTGGAAAAAATATGAAGGTGCTCATTATAGAAGACTTCTATAAAACACGTTTGATTGATGATAAAATTAGTTTGATAAATAGAAGCTCATAGTTGCAAACTACTGAACTAGTGCGCTGGAGTCAGTCTGAAAAATATTAGTGCAAAGGAGAAATATAATAGTTTCCTAAGCCATTCTGTATTGACTTTCAAAGATATTGACATAAGTAATATAGAGCAGGTTAGGTTGTAATGCAATTTCATTTCATGTTGGGTTTTCCACAGTTACCTTACTTTGACTTCGGTAAGAAAAGAACCTTAGGAAATATGTTGAAAGCGTCTGTTTCAAGATTACAGATTTACAGAAAAAGCTTTTATTTTATCTTTTCTTTTTTGGCTGCGTGTTGTTTATTTAAATTTAGTGGCAAATAATAATAATAATAATAATAATAATAATAATAATAATAATAATAATAATAATTTATTATTTATACCCCTCCCATCTGGCTGAGTTTCCCCAGCCACTCTGGGCAGCTTCCAATCAAGTGTTTAAAACAATACAGTATTAAATATTAAAAACTTCCCTAAACAGGGCTGCCTTCAGATGTCTTTTAAAAAGAAGATAGCTGCTTATTTCCTTCACATCTGAAGGGAGGGCGTTCCACAGGGCGGGCGCCACTACTGAGAAGACCCTCTGCCTGGTTCCCTGTAACCTCACTTCTCGCAATGAGGGAACTGCCAGAAGGCCCTCATTGCTGGATCTCAGTGTCCGGGCTGAATGATGGGGGTGGAGACGCTCCAGAAACAATCCCAATAAAATAAATAACAGACATAAAATAGAACCCTAGAGCTATGCTTTCTCTCTATGGTTGTGGGTGGTTTGGTGGGGGCAGTGGGGCTCACCTGACCTCCCAACAGCTGAGTCGTTGCTGGTTACCAGGAAGAACAGAGGAGGCGCACAAGGGAAGTTGGCCAGAATTGGCAGAGGCAATCTGGAGTTCATACCAGCGTGTTTGCACCACGCCTACCTTCTCATCCCTTCACCTCTCCTTCCAGGTTAACAGCAGGAACTTGGTTGCTGGGACATCAGGTGAGCACAACTACACAATCCCACAGTCAAATAATGCTCTGAAGGACCCACAAGGAGGTGGGAGATCAATCATACCATCATGCTTGAAGGCCTCTGCAAAGTGATAGAGGTTTGTCGGCGAGTGATAATGTTGTGGTGCCCCTTGCCAGCTTGGCGAAGAGATGCTTCCCAAAGCAGGGCTGCTTGATCGTTGCCTGCTCTTCGAGTTAATGGCCGATGAGGAGTATGACGAGCTGGCAGACTTGAGCCTTAAGACAGCAGCATATGAAGTAGGGATTCCTGGAACAGCTTTGGAGTATCCTAACAGGCGAGACAAAAGAGAGGGAGGGGGTTACTCTGAGTTGTGGGTGAGGTATCTTTTAGAACGCACAGTTTTTGTACAAAGCAAATGTGACTTCTAATCTGGTTGTGCACAGTCCGTGACGTCCAGCACTTCTTTGCATCCCCTTTGGATTAGACCTGGCTACAGTTTCACAGGGATGCGGGTGGCACTGTGGGTTAAACCACAGAGCCTAGGACTTGCCAATCAGAAGGTCGGCAGTTCGAAACCCTGCGACGGGGTGAGCTCCCGTTGCTCGGTCCCTGCTCCTGCCAACCTAGCACTTTGAGAGACGTCAAAGTGCAAGTAGATAAATAGGTACCGCTCCAGCGGGAAGGTAAATGGCATTTCTGTGCGCTGCTCTGGTTCACCAGAAGCAGCTTAGTCATGCTGGCCACATGACCCGGAAGCTGTACACCGGCTCCCTCAGCCAGTAAAGCGAGATGAGCACTGCAACCCCAGAGTCAGCCACGACTGGACCTAATGGTCAGGGGTCCCTTTACCTTTACCTTTACAGTTACGCAGGCATTCGTTAAATAATAATAATATTTTTTCTTATTTGTACATCTCATTTGGACCATTTAAGGTTCAAGAGTTGCTCCTGAAAACCATGCAGCCACTTTATTGTACCACCTGCATTGACTGATGACCCTTTTTAAAAAAATCTTTTAAAAATAACTAAATAAATAAATATAGTTTCATGGACTTCCAATAAACAATACATTGCAAAGTGGAAGTCAGGGTTTGTTCATTATTACCTTTAAAGTCCTAGGGTTTAAGGTCAGTGAGAAAGAGGAGGAATGGTTTGAGAAGATATTGAATTATTTGGGTAGGTTTGAACAATTTGGGGCAATTAAAATGTTAAAAGTTAAATAAACCTTGTGGAAGGAGTGTTAATGTATATAGAATTGTACATATGGTTGATTTGAATATGCTATTATTGATTATGTATACCCAATGTATCAACCGCCTGGGGTGTTTCACTGTTTGTGTTTTGGTTGTTGGTAAAAAATAAAGAAAAGTCCTGAAGTCCAACCTGCTTGAGGGACTATTTCCTTCATTGTGAATCTGTTCATCCTTAAAGCTGATCTGATGTACTGGGCACGCCACCGTCTTCTGACTTACAGATGGTGGCAACATGCAAGAAGGCCTTATCATCTACAGCATTCCTTCTGTGGAATGCACTGGCCAAAGAAATCTCTTTGATTTCAGCTGGCATTTGAGGACTTAAGGATGGAAAGACATAGAATCATAGAATCATAGAATCATAGAATCATAGAATCATAGAGTTGGAAGAGACCACAAGGGCCATTGAGTCCAACCCCCTGCCAAGCAGGAAACACCATCAGAGCACTCCTGACATATGGTTGTCAAGCCTCTGCTTAAAGACCTCCAAAGAAGGAGACTCCACCACACTCCTTGGCAGCAAATTCCACTGTCGAACAGCTCTTACTGTCAGGAAGTTCTTCCTAATGTTTAGGTGGAATCTTCTTTCCTGCAGTTTGGAAATTCTTCAATTCTGCTGCTCTTTCATCCCAGCCCAGGCAAGGCAGTGGTAGGGCATGATGGAGCAGCAAACCCAGTGCCACAACTTCTGCCCCATTGCTCATTCTGGCTGTAGTGGAAGGGAAGGAGACAGCTCTATGCTATGCCAGCGATGGCAATGGGGCCCTCCCCTACCTGGAATGCTCCATTTGGGGGCTTTTGGGGGGGCTACCATAAGGCCACTGTCAATACTTCTGGGATGAAATGGTGAGCTCTGTCCCGATGGGGTGACACTAGCATCACTCTGTGGGTGGAAGAGTTTGGATAAAGAAGAGTTTGGATTTGATATCCCGCTTTATCACTACCTAAAAGAGTCTCAAAGTGGTTAACACTCTCCTTTCCCTTCCTCCCCCACAACAAACACTCTGTGAAGTGAATGGGGCTGAGAGACTTCAGAGAAGTGTGACTTGCCCAAGGTCACCCAGCAGCTGCATGTGGAGGAGAAGGGAAGCGAACCTGGTTCACCAGATTATGAGTCCACCACTCTTAACCACTACACCACACTGGCAGCGCTGCTCTATGGTAGGTGGAGGGTGACCTCTGCCACCTCCAGTCCCCACAAACGTGGCACGGGAAAGGTTTGTATTGTGCCCTAAGTTATTACCTGTAGCATGGCTCTGAGTTGTGTTGTTTTCAGTTGGGTGACTTGCTATTTATTTGGTTATTTTAAATTATATGGCTTTTGGTATTGTCCGATGTACATTTTTAGCTGCTGTATACATGCCTCCCAGAGCATTTCTGGTGGAGGGGAAAATTGGGATTGGAATCTTGGTATAATTAAAAGAAACAAGCAGACCCCAAAATGCCACCAACCACAGGGCCATATGACCACAACAAGGCGAATGGATATCTGCATGAACTGTCCGTGCTACCTGTTTCTTCGCATGGATATGTGAAGATAATTTAAGCCCTCCCATACTGATCATATGGTGCATTATCTTATGCTAAATGCTGTTCCACTCAGCTATGTCCCTTGACCATACAAAAACACAATAACCTTGATATTTAATTTAAAAATTCTAATGTCGCTATAACACTAACAATTCAATAATTAGGAGCTCTTTTAAACATACCGGAAACTTTATTGAGTATAAAACTTGCTATGAACTGCTGACATTAATTCCTAGACACTCCCAAATATTTATACCTCACAACACATGAAGCTGCCTGTCAGACCATTGGCCAATCTAGCTCAATACTTCATACACTGACTGGCAACAGCTCTCCAAGATTTCAGACTGGGATCTCTTCCCCGTCTTATCTGGAGATGCTGAGGACTGAACCCGGGACCTTTCACAAACAAAGCGGATCATTTACCACTGAGGTACTGCCCTTCCTCAGTGCCAGCCTAAGCCCCCAAGACTAGAAAACCTCAGCAGAGTTCACCTGAGCAGTAGCTTCCTCATAAAGACTCCTGAGACTGAAGGGCAAGGCATGGTCAGGGAAAGCAACTGTCCCCTAATGGTGAACGCAGAGTCTCTCCCCCTGGGAGGAATGGGCTGTCAGGCACAGTTTGTGCATTTTGAGGCTCTTGTCAATCACCGAGGGCTCCCAGCATTTCGAAATTTACTGCATATTGGCAAGCTGTCAAGTATGACAGACAACTATTATCTCCGATCAGGTGCAGGTGGCAGGAAAAGGCACTCGGCTATCAGCAGGGAGCTCAGTAGACTAGACATAGCACAAAAATAGATGGGAACATACAAAAGCTGCCAAGATTGGACCACTGGCCCAGCTTTTGAGGGCAGGGATTTAATGGAACCACTGACAGCGTTTGTTCATTTTGTGCAGGGATGGGGAAGCTCAGGCCTGAGGGCCAAATGCACCCCTACATTTGGCCCTTGAGACCCTTCCCCTCCCCAACCACATACTTTCTTTGAGTGTTTTCACTCAAGCTCTGATAACACTTCCAGCCTCACATATGAGGGTGTTGCTTGCTTGGCCTGCCTGTTTCTGTTTTCTTTCCTTTCCACTCAAAAATTGGAGAGTTTGGTGAAGTGAGGTGTGTGAGGTTCATTGTAGGAGGAAGTTGTGATAATCCAAAGAGCTGGTAACAGCAGATCAGCTATGTGGAGATGTGCCTTTCTGAAATTTGGTGATCTCTCAGAAAATGCCCAAACTACTTGCAAAGCACTTGGGGAGACCCAGGCCATTCCAAATCAGGATGGGTGGCTTTCAGTATATAGGGGCCTTCTATATGGAAAACACTGAGCTAAACCCACCCCCCAGGTGTACCACCTCATAATTCCTTTAGCATTGAAGATAGTAGGAACTGAAACCATGACCTTTGGGGTGAACTGAGGGCTATTATAATGACTAATTAACTGCACCACACTGACAGGGATGTCACATTCAGGCAGTGGGTGTTCAAATACAGGGAAGGGAGGGAGAGGCCTCAATCCTATAATAAAAGTTTCTCTTGTAATTGAATTTATATTATTTGTATTTTTTCCACTTCTCTGTACCTGAAACAGGTCACAAAGCATTTCAGACCGAAGAAAAAAAAGTCTGATATTTAAGATGAGTTACAGTCATCTGTGGAGCAGGAAAATACAGCCTTCAGTTTTCAGCTCACGGCTTGATGAGCTGAAATTTATGAACCCAACAGACATGAGCAGCAGAGGGTGTAATCCAGAACATCTGGTCAGGTTTACATCCAAGTTTTCTCATGCTGAATTCTTTTAGGGTTTAAAATCCAGACACTGTGCAGTATAACTATAATGCGTCCGTGTGGATAATCAAGCGTTAAAGCAGGGATTGCCTTTATTTTAGGCAATCCTTGCACCGCGCCAATTCTTTCTGGAACCAAAAGGGGGAAGCTCTCTCAGGGACAAACCACCATGTAATGAATCCTGACAGGCAGCCTCAGGAGGCAGCAATTCTGAGTGAAAGGGTAGCTGCCTGGCGTTGCAGCTTACAAGGAGGGAGAGGAGAAGAGAGGTGACAGGCAGGTGGAAAGAATGTTTAATCCTCCACCTGTGGCATTTTTCTGCTCAAGTTCCACCACCACCACCAGTATGATGATTACAATTTATTACTCGCCCTTCATCCCAAGGTTGCAAAAATTAAAAACACAACATTAATATTAAAACATAACATTACACAATATTAAAGGGGGAATGTTGGAGAATTCCAATGGAAATGGAAAAGGGAGTGGAGATTGTTGCAGTTTGTGGTAGGGAACAAAAATCAGGTAAAACTAATATGATTTGTATTTGTTAATATCATTGTTGTTGGGTTTTTTCAGTCCACAAATCATATGTACCGGTAGTTGATGACAGGTCTGTTTTGGGTTTCCCCCTCCACATTGTTTTGATGTTTCCTTTACATTGAAATGAATGTAAGTTGCATAAACCTAAAGAGTTATGTAACTTTAGTAAGTTATGTGGATAATGACACAAATAGTGCAGTACTTTGTGGAAGTTGAATTGCAGTGGAAAGGAAACAGTGCTGATTGTGATGAATGCAGGTTGCAATGAAAATCACTGCTTTCTTACAACTCAACAACCCCCCCCCCCACAGCTTTCCTCCTTGCACAGAGCTCAGATAAATGCACAGATGTGCATTTATCACATCTTTCATCAGCTGCTTCTGCAGATGGAAACATCACTCTTCATACTGCAGACATAGCAACATAGGTAGCCGACTTTTGCCAAGTCAGGCTAGTTGAGTGCTGTATATGCAAATTTGTACCTCAGGGTTCAAAGAAGGGGTGTGTCCCACCCCTAGCTGAGGATCCCAGGCATTGAACCTCTGATGTTTTGCATTCAAAGCAGATGCTCTATCCCTGAGCTATAGTCCTCTTCCAAAGACTGCAGCCCTCCACCCAAAGCAGATCTGATTCTGCCATGGTTGGAGTCTTTGACTAGCTTTCTGATCAAAGCAGCAGGATGGGCCACCTATTTATGAATGATTGACACCCCCCCCCAAAAAAAAAGATTCAACAGTGGGGGCAATGCTAAAGGCATGGTGTGTAGTTGAATATGCCCTAGACTTGAGTAACACATGCACTGGTGTCTGATCTATGTGGGAACATTGGCTTCCTCCTACATATTGAGACTTTACTGTACACTTCAGTGGAGGAGAATGCTCTCCTTCTGCATAAGCAAAAATGCCTCTCCCCCCTGTGCTGAAGTGAATGGGGGAAGCCATTGGAAGCCAGAGAGATCCCTCAGCCCATTGGCCAGCTGCCTCCCCAAGGATTAGTGGTTCAGGGCAGCCATCTTTTCAAAAGTCAGCTTTGGCTTGTTATCTTGTATAGGAACACATATCCTATTTCAGTTCCTGCCTTGAAATGGCATTCTATTTTTCTTAAACCCTTTTTTATTTCTCACCATAAAGAATTACTTAGTTTTGTAATTTAATACTGCTGCACCCATAAAAAGAAGAAGAAGAAATAGCAATAGTCCGTGATCTACTGCTAAATATTAAAATGAAGTATGGGCAGAGGGTTTCTCGCAGTGATGCCACGAGAAAGCTCCACGTAGCAATATAATGCGGTTTTCTTTACAATGCTATCTTCCATTGTCTCCTGGTCTATTCCTTATCATATTTTAACAAGATCTACACTGTCCCAGAAGGTTGAACTTATAGATTGATCCTAATTTTTCCTTGGGACTAGAGACTAAGCAAACATCTTGCATGAAATGAGCCTTTTTGGTATTCTGTACACACATTAACCCTTTCAGAAATTGGTCCAGCAGTTCTGCTTATGGATAAAGAGTGAAGGCTGCAACTTGCTTGATATTTTGATTTCCATGTACAGTGGTACCTCGGGTTAAGAACTTAATTCATTCTGAAGGTCCGTTCTTAACCTGAAACTGTTCTTAACCTGAGGTACCACTTAGCTAATGGGGCACCGTGGCGCTGCCTCACGATTTCTGTTCTCATCCTGAAGCAAAGTTCTTAACCCGAGGTACTATTTCTGGGTTAGCGGAGTCTGTAACCTGAAGCATCTGTAACCCGAGGTACTACTGTATCTTATATGATTCTAATGCCGCTTTTATTTCTTAATAAAATTTGGGCCAGAATGATAAGAAGCAGGCGGTGGGGATGGGGGAGCTGGGTTTCACTTTAAATTGGTTTCCATCCTAATCACTGGATGCATTTAAAAGTGGACATTTCAAGTTTGTTTTGCTAAATCCTCTAGCACTTTTCTTGTTTAAGCTTATTTTTAAAGTGGGATTATAATTATTTAATTTGTCATTAAAGTGCTCATCATATTTATTACCCTGACATTCTAAAGGCTCCAGGTGTTGAATGAGATGAAGACATTCTATGCAGGTAATCATTTTATTTTTATCCTCACAATAGCCTTTCTTCTTTGGCAACCACCCATAAGATTATCTTCCATGAACATGGTCTTAACAGTGAGTCCGTAAGTGGAGGCCAATCCTGGATCCACAGGTCCTTCCACAGTGGGGGCATTGGTTTTTGGGTGGGAGTCCCAGGCCACAGATCAAAATCTCACCCAACTCTTGCATTAAAATCACCCAGGAGGATAATTTTATCCTCCTTAGGCATCTCAGATGGTATCCAACTGAGAGTAAAAAATAAATAAGTCTTTAATGTCTTCACTGGAATCCAGTGTTGGTGCATAAGTGCTTAGAATAGTAGCGAAATAGTTTTTTGGCGAGTTTATTCAAAGGGTTGAAAGTCGCTCATTAATGTTGGTATGGACTTCTGACAAGAGCTTCACTAGATCATTTTTGATAGCAAAGCCTACTCCATGTATTCAACGTTCTTGTTCAGGTAGACCTTTCCAGAAGAATGTGTAGCCTCCTTTTTCTTCCTTCCGTTGTCCCTCACTTGCTCTTCAAGTTTCTTGAAGCACTGCAATATCGATGTTAAAACGTCGCAGGTCTCTTGCAATTATGGAAGTTCTGCGTTAGTAGGCAGGGCTGGGAGAGGTGCTGACTTCCCTCAACACCTCCTAGAAAGCTTGTTAGCAAGGTGGAGATTTGAAATGAAGATTCTCCCTGGATTTTGTTCCCCAATCACATCTGTTTATGTATAAACTTTGTATGAATTTTTAAAAACGTTAATAGAAGCTTTTATGACGTAAATCTAAAGAGCTGTGTCTGAGGACAGGAAATTTCATAGTAACGGAAGGGAAATTTCATTTACTCTGGTGATAACATCCTTCACTAACACCACATTAGGCAATCTGGTTCCTGACCTTTCGAAATGTAATTGCTAAAGGGGCCCCTTCATTTGATAGGGATTAATGTTAACGATGCCGTTTCATTTAACGGTGGCTGTTTTATGCCACTCATGAGGGTTTCGCCTTCCAAGGGATGTGGGCTCTTGTAAAATATATTTAGAAATGGTTAATACATTATGTAGAAGCAAACCACGCTTGAGTTTGTTTGCTTAGAGCCTGGAGTCTGCACTCAGCAGCGCCAACAGAGAGCAGAATCTAGTCTTGCCCCCAAGAAAACCCATTTCCAGTTGAAGCCCCTCTAGGCAGCAAGATGGCACCGCTTAGACCTAGCTCCACCCCCCCATAACTTAATTAGAAAACACTGTTCAATAGTATTGTTTCCATTCATCAGCCAGAACCGGCCCTGTTATGAGGCAGAATGAGACTCTTGCCTCAGGCGGATGATCAGGATGGGCAGCGGAATGTGCCCACAGGGCTGCCTTCTCCTGCTGCAGCTGTACTGTTAGCAACACCAGCCACCTCCCCACCACTATTACTGCTGTGGTGGCTTGTGGTACATGTCCACCCACCACTGGTGTAAGAGGGAGACTATCGGCAATGTTGCAGCAGGCCTCTCTGATCTCCCCACAACTCACTCACTGAGGGGTCTTCTTCAGAGTGAGGTGGCCTCAGAGTTTGCTTGTGCCAGGAAGGGTGGCAAATCCTGGTCAAAATTTAAGAGACATGAGAAAGCAGGATTTGCTACCATCATGACACAGCAGCAGTGGCACAAGCAACCTCCATGGCCACGTCACCCACAATGTCTCACTCTCCTCAGAGCACAGGGGATGCTGGCCAATCAGGGAGGAGGAAACTGCAGAAGATGGTGAGGGCAGGGGCGACAGCTTCCTTCAGGCAGTGCAGTGCGCTGTGCTGGTCCTGCAATCCATGAAACCTCTACGCTTCCATTTGTAGGGCGCACATTCTCCACAAGTAGGGTGGAGAATTCTGGGAAACCAATAGCACACAGCCCTACTCTTTTGGAAGTGCAAGTATGCATTGTCAACCAGATCACCTCAATCCACATGCATGTTGATTCACTCAAAGGACTTTAAACGGTTCGTCAAGCAGGGCATCTTACTTTTATATGCTCTAAACCTAAATCTTTTCAGATCCCTCCAAGTTTTAATTGAATTCTGATACATCTTTCAGCTCTCTGACATTAGGGGGGCATTGCGCCAGCAGGAACAGCTGGGTAGTTGTTACTTAAAATATTAACATTTGTTTACTATTCCATTTATAATCCTCCTTTTCTCCAAGAATTTCAAGGTGCCGCACATGACTCTCTCCCTTCCATATTACCCTCACAACAAGCCTGTGGGTTAGGGTAGGCTGAAAGTTGGCGACTGGCCCAAGGTCCCTAATCTGGCCCTCTAACCGCTACATTGTACCAGCACAGGAAACAAACACCCTTGCTGCATTATTTTAGCTGAATGCCATTTTTCTTTCAACAAGCCTATCCAAACACATAATTTTGTCTTTGCTTTTTCATTTTGAAGATTAGAATTTTTGTTTGATGCTTGCCGATCAGAAGGTCGGTGGTTCGAATCCCCACGACGGGGTGAGCTCCCGTTGCTCGGTCCCTGCTCCTGCCAACCTAGCAGTTCAAAAGCACATCAAAGTGCAAGTAGATAAATAGGTACCACTCCGGCAGGAAGGTAAACGGTGTTTCCATGCGCCAGAAGCAGCTCAGTCATGCTGGCCACATGACCTGGAAAAACTGTCTGTGGACAAACGCCAGATCCCTCGGCCTAGTCGTCTGTGACTGGACTTAACTGTCAGGGGTCCTTTACCTTTTTAAAGTGGTTCCTACATATTTCTTTTTTTAAAAAAAAATGGCAGTGCAAAACTAGTAAAAGCAACACAAGCCTTTGTAAAGGTTCTTTCTTTTCCATTTCTCCTGTTTGCATTTCCATCGGATAGCAGATGGAAAATGCCATCTGAAAGCACCCTCAATAATCACATGTGTCTAGCATATATATATATATATATATATATATATATATATATATATATAGTGATGAGATACTTTTTATTGGCTCAACTAGTATATAAAAGTACTGCAAGTGAGCTTCCAAACTACATGTTCTTTGTCATCTAAGCTATCGACAAATGTGTCGTGTTTTTATAGACTAGTGGGACCCATAAAAAACATTGTTTCTCCCTGAGTTTCTCCTGAAATGAGGGGCATCAAATGTCCTATCAACAATGATGAATGATGTGATTATTTTTGGAGAGTGGTCTCTTAGTATGAGAGCAGGGACCAGTATTAACAATTGGGTATCCTGTTCATAGTGCTATGGATTATATATTGGATAACAGAAACATCCTGAAACGAGGTACTTTTCCCCAAAGCTAGAAGCCTGAAGCCAAAGAAGTGGCAGCTTATTTCTAATCAGCATGAGAAATTAAGCCACTTCGTGGGCCTCATTGCTTTCACAAAGGTGCAAGACTCTTGTGTCATTCTTCTCCCAGCACCTTCCCTCTCTCTTATCTTCTTAAAGCCCCTTTCTCCTCTATATAGCTTTCTCTGTTTCTTGATCCATTGCCTATCTTGCAACTATCCTTTAACACCTCAACACTGGAGGTCTTGTCCCTTATTTTTCTTACATCTTTTCACCTTTCCTAATTCTCTGCCCATCTCAGTAACCTACTTCTGCCCTGGTAATTTTTGAAAGATTTTAATCCTAGATGAACTGACACATCTTTCTTTATAGATGCTAGACTGTGAACATTCTGATAGCAAATCCAAAAGTTTGCAGAGGTATGGGGGGGGGGGGACACACAGGGTGTGTGTGACTCTGATGATGCACCTACCACCACAAAACCCAGGTCAATGAGAACTGAACATGTTTAGCAAGCATGGAATGCTGACTGACTATTGAGGGAGAAACATGGAAAATGGTATGGCTAGCTTTCAGAGACATTGAACAAGAGCAACTCACACTGGAACATTTTGTGCTGGGTCCCATTTGTACAATGTAACAAATTGTAGGCTCCCTAGAAAGAATATGGCAGTTGGAGGGGTAAAAGGTAAAGGCAAAGGGATCCCTGACAATTAGGTCCAGTCATGGCCGACTCTGGGGTTGTGGGGCTCATCTCGCTTTACTGGCCGAGGGAGCTGGCATACAGCGAAACCAGAGCAGTGCACGGAAATGCCGTTTACCTCCCGCTGGAGCTGTACCTATTTATCTACTTGCACTTTGATGTGCTTTCGAACTGCTAGGTTGGCAGGAGCAGGGACCGAGCAATGGGAGCTCACCCTATCGTGGGGATTTGAACCGCCGACCTTCTGACTGGCAAGTCCTAGGCTCTGTGGTTTAACCCACAGCGCCACCCACGTCCTTCACTAGTTATATACTATAAAAACGATCCCTGAAAGTACAGTTGGAGGGGTAAGATTTCTTTATTACTCAAAAGGAGTGAGTGAGTTCCTTTTCTTTAATGCATTCAGGGATTGCAGGTGCCAGAATTCAGCTTTCTAGCTTGTAAGGAAGTAGTTCAAAAAGTTTGGGTGCATTTTGATTTCCCTGCCCCCATTTTGAAGGGAGGATCATAGAAAAGTACATGGCTGGCAGACAGGAACCCTGTACAAACATTTGATTTTCAGCTGGTCACCCCACCCCACCCCAGCCAGGGGCCCTGTTGTGCATGAACCACATACTCCAGATTCCAAGGATGTGAAATGGGGGTATTTCATCAACAACTATCCTACAAATTCCTGCATTGCAAGTGGTTGGACTAGATGATAATTGGAATCCCTCCCAATTCTATGAGTCTTTGATTCTATGATTATAGGAAATGTTGAAGCCACTTTCAGTGAAGCCTGAACACCCATGCATATACTTCCAAACACATAAATACACATTTGTGCATGCATGCATGCACACACACAAAATCTAGTAGCCCACGACGTACTGCAATTTGTTTCTTGAGTATGATTTTTTTCCCCTAGCCAGCATATTAAGACTCCTATCCTTTCTGGAGTCAGTCTCATTAAATTATTGATAGAAGCCTAGCTATTCAGCACTTGCAGCTGCTCAGAGCTTGATATGATCAGATTTAGACATAATTCACCAAAATAACACCATAGGCAATGCAGACTCATGGAAATTCTCGGTGGTTGGAGACCTCATTTTGCAGAATGAGAATTTAGATTCACTGAGCGATCTAATTTAATGTGTCAGAGATGAGAAATTTGTTAATATTATTCATAAGGAACATTAATCCCATGTAGTCCTTGATCAAATCATTACATTTCATCCAGCCTGTAGCTACACCGGGTACGGGTGAGGCAGTGGCAAATGTTCAGACATTAGCAGCTGTGGGTTGAGAGCTAGAGACTTTTCAAGTTTAAAGGCTGAAATATCACATTTTCTGCCAGCCAAGGAGGTACAGGAAGGTAGGAGACCTCTCTCTCAGGTACACAGCATCCTTGGGCAGTTGTCAGGGAGACCAGCATCCTATCAGGGGCACCCTTCCACACTTTTTGTGCAGGGCTCTATGTCAACAGGTGCAACCTGCTCCCTGCTATAGACGTTTGCCTTCACATTCATGGAGGAATGTGGAATAAAAATGACACACCAGAGCGGGTGGGACTTGGTAACACATCCCTTCCACTTCTGTGTGTCATTGGTGGCATGTAAAAGCACCTTGCCGACAAAGGCCCATATACTTAAAGCTATGGTTTTCCCAGTAGTGATGTATTGAAGGGAGAGCTGGACCAAAAAGAAGGCTGATCGCCAAAGAATTGATGCTTTTGAATTATGGTGCTGGAGGAAACTCTTGAGAGTCCCATGGACTGCAGGAACATCAAACCTCTCCATTCTGAAGGAAATCAGCCCTGAGTGCTCACTGGAAGGACAGATCCTGAAGCTGAGGCTCCAATACTTTGGCCACCTCATGAGAAGAGAAGACTCCCTGGAAAAGACCCTGATGTTGGGAAAGATGGAGGGCACAAGGAAAAGGGGACGACAGAGGACGAGATGGCTGGACAGTGTTCTCGAAGCTACCAGCGTGAGTTTGACCAAACTGTGGGAGGCAGTGGAAGACAGGAGTGCCGGGCGTGCTCTGGTCCATGGGGTCACGAAGTCAGACATGACTAAACGACTAAACAACAACAATAGCAACAACAACAACAACAACAAGAACAACAACAACAAGAGCAGTGAACATCCAGATAGGGTTTCTCAGAGGAGCACCAATGCAGAAAGAGTTTGTAGAACTGTTGGTGATTTTTAAAAAACTCATGTGACTCTTCCTTATTCCATTTCACATCAACCCTTTCCTAAAATCCAATCCTTTCATATATTTTTTTAATCCTTCTGTTGCTTGTTTCTGTCTTGGGCATTAATTTGCTTTGCACTTGCTATGAATTTGGTGCAAATGGAGAGAACAACACACACACACACTTTAAAAAAAACCCCACTTACTTTTTTATTCCTAATCCCTGCACCTAAAGCTCCGTGTCGGATTCAAAGCAAATGACATTTTGTCAGCATCACAATTCAGTTTATGATTAAAAAATAAATAAATCCTGAAAATTCACCAGTCTTTTCATGTGAATATCTCCCAATATACACAAGTTTGTCGGCAATCTTTCCGACAAATTAGACACATTTTGGCCTGCTGTTTTCACTAACACATACAGTTTATGTAAATCTCACTCCAGTATATGCAGTTTTTATGCGGCACAAATGCACTGAAAAATTCAGAGATGCGTGAACTCTGGTTATGTGGTTTTCGGGGGGGTTGTTGGGTTTTTTTGCATATTTGGGGCAAAGTGTGAAATTGGCAGGTTAGCCTTCCAAAGTGAACTGAACTGAATTTCTTTATGATCTCTACTTCTGATTGGCTAGAGTCACACAAGTGATCGGCCCAGAGGGCACTGCCCTCACTTAATCCAGCCTTGTTTGCCATCACTGATTCAAAACTGATGGCGGCTTAGCACAGCCCTACTCTTAAGTAAAGGGTTCTGACTGCCTAGCTGCAAGCTGTGAGTTTTGAGTGACAGTTGGTCAGTGGCTAGAGCTCAATGACATTTACTGGTTCTCTAATTAGAATACTTGCTTATAATACTTGCAAATGTGACCTTCGCTTGCACGCGGTGTTTTTCTTTTTCTTTTTCTGCTACCAATCATGTTAAGTCAAATGTCACTAAAACTCTGAGACAGTTTTTCTCCAAGCTGCAACTTTTAATTATGTCTTTCTGGAAGAAGTGCCTATTTTATTTTGATACCCTGATGAGCACAAGTCAACTGTTTTCACTTCAAAAACCACAGTGTTTGCCACGGTAATGAGTAATTCTTAAAGTTAAGCTGCCAACCTAGGCACACTTACTGAGGAGTAAGCCCCATGAACAAAATAAGGCTTACTTCTGAGCAGATATGCTCAGGATCGTGCTGTTAGAAATAATTTGATATCCCCCCTTTGCTGACTTTTGTTATCCCTATATATTTGCGAACGGTTTTTAAATATGATATTGCCCTTGGCAAATCTCAGGTTTTTCCCATTACATGAATGATAATATATGAATAATGATCAACTTTTCTGGCAACCAATAAAATTCAAAGCATGTGAGACTGCCATTTTAGTATTACAGGCCCCGACCTTCTTTATACCTTACGGGGGATGTTAATTCTAGTCTGCTGAGCCAGACCAGGCACCAAGGCAGGCTGGTCTATTTTAATATGATTGTGATTTATTTTTTTAAAATAGACAATATAGAGGCCTATTTTGACCCCTTAGCCCTCCACTTCTGACCCAGGTATACCGCAAAATATACCTGAAGGAGCGTCTCCACCCCCATTGTTCAGCCTGGACACTGAGGTCCAGCTCCGAGGGCCTTCTGGCGGTTCCCTCACTGAGAGAAGTGAGGTTACAGGGGACCAGGCAGAGGGCCTTCTTGGTAGTGTGGCACCCACCTGTGGAACACCTTCCCACCAGATGTCAAGGAAAAAACAACTATCTGACTTTTAGAAGACATCTGAAGGCAGCCCTGTTTAGGGAAGTTTTTAATGTTTGATGTTTTGTTGTGTTTTTAATATTCTGTTGGGAGCTGCCCAGAGTGGCTGGGGAAACCCAGTCAGATGGGCGGGATATAAATAAATTATTTCTCCTACTTTCATTGCTCACCGTGTTCTAGAGAAGTGGGGTCTGGAATGCTCTCTAGTGATAATGTGTCAGCCAGCTGTTCCTGCTCTGCTTCTCTCATTATTTCCCAGCTTTGCCCCTCTTCTCTCTTCTCTCTCTGAGCTGTGACCCTATGCAAACCACTGTTGCAGCCTCCACTATTCCTCCTCAGTCCAGTTCCTGATTCAAACAGATCCATGCAACTGTTTATAGCCATGATCACTCAACCTGCAGAAATTATGACTGGAGCAAAATTGTAAGTCTTAAGTCATAGTTGCATGTGGACTGAAACCTGGTGAAGAACCTGGGCAGGGAAGAGAAGACTGTCTCCCCCAACTCTCCCAAAATCAGGATTGGAAGACCTGTGAACCTCCGGATGCTGCACTCCAAATCCCATCAGTCCCAGCCAGAATGGAAAATGATGGCAGGTGTAGTCCATAAAGCACTGCAAGGTCACACACTCATCATCCCTGCCCTAAATGGTACTACTTTTTCCTAGCTTGCCTGGAAGACATTAGACGTGTAATCATATTTAAACAAGGAGCAGCTATCTATGTAGGGTGCAAAATCACCTCCTTTATTTTAGAACGCAAAGGCATTAAATGTTGTTTATGGTCCAGCAGGGTAGAAGCTTAGCAATAAGCCTCCCGATAAAATAAAATAAAAATGATGGTATCACATATATTTACCTAAATATTTGTATATGTTTATGCTAGGTATGTATCTCTTTTTATTGCATCTTGAAGTACTGCATTATAAAAATGAAATATAAACCTCTGTACTTGTATGTATTATGAGGCCATAATTTTGTCTCAGTGTTCTAATGACAAGGAAAACCCACTCACATGCATTTCTTATGGTTTATGTTACTATCTGGGACCTTTTAGGCATGCTTGGGATGAAAATCAAATTACTTCCATAAGTCTTGCCCAGACATAAAAATAGTGGATTTTTAAATTTTTTAAAAAAATCGATATACTTTTTGAAAGTAATTCTCCAAAATCTAAATTATGATCCTTAGAAGGTCCAGGGGTGTGATATTAAGGGCCCAAATAAGTAAAAAATTATCTGGTCAGAGATTATATTGACTCATATCATTACCAGTAGGTCATGTCATATTAAGTTATGTCACGTTATGAGACCCTGTATTTTACAGGGGTTCTGAAGTTTAGTGCTGGAATGATATTGTGTATAATTTGGCACTGCTACATACTATGTGTTCAATATGTTCATGATGCATTTGCACTGCTATGTGCCCTTGAGTGTCATTTATTGCTTTGTATTGCTTATTATTATTATGAATTGCATTTATATAACTGTTTTAGTGTCCCTCCCATATAGAATGGCTATCATGTGATGTACTGACATAGGCTGTTTATTATGTTCTACGTTGGAAAAAGCCTATGGTATTTTGATGCAGGGTCATATATACCTTTAAAATAAATAAATTAGTTCCTCTTTTTTGGAATACCTACAGTACTTGCTAAGCATCTCTCCTTTTACCCTACAGCTCATTTGCACCAGAACCTACTCCCCTGTATTGCCTGGTGTTTGACTAATCCTCTGCTCTCCAACTTAGTGCCTGCTAAATATTTTACAGCCTTCCACTCACCTTGGTGTGCATTGTCAAGACCTTTCTGTGGCTTAGTCATTCCCCCAGGAATCCCACAAATTAATCACTGGATGTGTTGTCAGCACTGCAGGAGACGCTTGTAAACAGCTTTTGCTAACACTTAATTAAACTAACCTCTTACTTGTGAAGGTTGAAATTCATTCCAGTCCACAGGACCAACACTACATAACACCCCAGCCTCTTTAGCCCATGTATTCATCCACCCCTTCATAGCCATAAACTTTCATAAACTGGCCCTACTAAACATCTTCCAATATAAGAATGCCCACTCACATCACAAAGAGCTCATAGCCCACCTACTCTCAGCAGCCAGAAGCATCATTGGAGAGACCTGTCCAGAATAAGCATGGACCAATAGACACAGGTGGCGCTGTGGTCTAAACCACTGAACCTAGGGCTTGCTGATCGGAAGGTTGGCGGTTCGAATCCCCACGACGGGGTGAGCTCCCGTTGCTTAGTCCCAGCTCCTGCCAACCTAGCAGTTTGAAAGCACATCAAAGTGCAAGTAGATAAATAGGTACTGCTCTGGCGGGAAGGTAAATGACATTTCCATGCACTGCTCTGGTTTCACCAGAAGCAGCTTAGCCATGCTGGCCACATGACCTGGAAAAACTGTCTGTGGACAAACGTTGGCTCCCTCGGCCAGTAAAGCGATATGAGCGTTGCAACCGCAGAGTTGTTCGCTACTGGATTTAACTGTCAGGGGTCCTTTACCTTTTTGATGGTATCAAATAGTATGGGAAACAGCCTTATTAGAAAAACTAACCAAAAAACTGAAAGTGACATGGGGACAAATAGAAGAAGACGCCTTCACCCTGGTATGGTTCCCCTTTATCACATACACAGCCCAACAAGATAGCAAAAAGAATCTGCTGACAACATACAAATCAATCTGGCTAACGTGATCCACAACCCTCACTAAAGCCAACCAAAGACAACCAACCACACCCTAGGCCACCCCCAACCTCTCTCACAACCAAGGAAATACAACAAGCAAATAGTAAGAGAACCCACACAAGTGACACTGACACAAAACCCCACACATACACTAAGTAGAAGAACAGAAGCATTGCCACCCCACGCCACTCACCATCCCACCCTCCCCCTCTTTCCCCCTCTTTTCTTCCTAACCTAACACTGTATGCAACACTAATGTCTCACAACAAATGAAACTGGTCTGTAGAAAACGCAACTTGAAAAAAGAGACAATGCATGTATTTTTGTAAACTAAGAAATCTTTTTTTAAAAGTATTTTTTTAAAAAAAAAAATCATTGATCAGCCCTCGCCATAATATCATGTGAATTCACATAAAGCTTAATGATTCTGGCTGTCAAATACAGATCCCACAGCACTAGTCTTTTTGGCAGGGAAGGGTTTTTGAGAGACCCACTAGATAGGGTGTTTGGGGAATCCAGTCTTTTGGGAATTCCAGTATGAATGGAAGTGATTCAGACTTTCTGCCAAAAGGAGTAGAGGTAGAATATGTTTATGCATGGATACATAGAGAGAAAACACATTTAAGACTATGCACATCGCCCCCTCCCCCCCAAACCCCCAAATGCATAAATTAACATGAACATGGGATGGAGCTATCTATTAATGAATGCAAACAAGGATTATATGGACTGAAAAGTAACTGATTTGCCCATCCTTATCTCCAGCTATTCCCTGTCTGCCTGCTCCCCACCCCATAATAATACAGAATCTGAAGAGGACATTAATTATAAGCCAATGAAGGATCTGTGGTGGCCCCCTGACAGAGTTATGCATGGCTGTAAGGAGAAAACATTAAATATTTAACTTGTACTCATTTTTCCTAAATGCAAGTCTAAATGTTGACCTTTCCTTGTACACTTCATCATTCCAGAACTAATTCCCCTGGGAATGTTCATTTCAGAAGCCTAAGATATAAGAGCAATTGCTCATATACAGTATACCTACATATTAAATACTGCAATGTCAGTGGCAAATAGCTCATATTTCCTCTTTGTGTATGCACTCATTCATATTGTAGGAGACTAGAACACAGCCACATATCTGATGATTCCCTAGAAATCATAAAGCCTTTTAAGCAAGGATGACCAAAAATGAAAGAAACCTTTTTTAAAAAAATCCTAATGCTCCCTTGATTTTGGGGGGAGGGGAAAAACACCCTAGTATTACAAAAACGTGGCTTTATTTTCAAATCACTCTTCATAGTTGATCTACTCATATATGTAAATGTGGCTTGCTTTTGAACTGCTAGGTTGGCAGGAGCTGGGACAGAGCCACAGGAGCTCACTTTGTCATGGGGATTCAAACCACTGACCTTCTGATTGGCAAGCTCAAGAGGCTCTACTCACAGAAGGGAAGGCGGAAATTTTCTGATGATTTCCCCTCCCCAAATACATCCAAACCCATGACTTCAAAGGAGCAGATTTTTATTTATTTATTAATTGTAGGGGGAAACTGCCCTCCACCTTCTATGAATGGAGGCCTCCTTTGGATGGAAAGATATTTTGCAAATGTTACAGCGTAATGGGAAACAGTCATTTGATTTTGGATTCAAATGTTAAATAGGATTGTCACGTGACATCGCATGGTGACATCACATGGCCTGGTGACTCCCCACGATCAGTGGAATGGAGCAATATAAAATGATTCCCAGCATGCCAGAATAACATGTAAACAGGCCCTAAATCTAAGAGGTGATGGAATGGTCACACTTCTCAGACAGGAGGGTAAAACCCCCACCTTCAATTCTCACAAAGACTTTTCTTTCCAAACATTATATAACCTTTACAAAACCAGCTCCGGGATGAAAGGGTTGATGCACACATTATTCTAAAAGCCTTTAAAAAATAGGAGGGGGAAAAAAACCTTTAACACCTGAAGTTATTGGTGACAAACATGAAATTTACCTAAGCTGCCGTGTAAATGTTCAAAGCGCCTTGCAACAGCAAGGGTGGCAAACAAATAATTCTCTCTGTGTTTGTTTTGGGAGACAACTCAAATTCCACAGTAATCTTGGCAGGCAGGAGAAAGCTTTCTTCTTTGGTACTCCTTTTCTTTTTGGTAAGGACCCAGAATTCCCTGCACGTTTCATAAGTAATTCACTTTTGAAATGTTTTGGGGAAGAGTTAGGGGAAAGCAAGTAAGAAGCATTGCCACAGGGCCATATTCAGTGTTAGCTGTGAGGCAAATAGAAGGGGAAGAAATGGAGGCAGTGAGAGATTTTACTTTCTTGGGCTCCATGATCACTGCAGATGGAGACAGCAGTCACGAAATTAAAAGACGCCTGCTTCTTGGGAGAAAAGCAATGACAAGCCTAGACAGCATCTTAAAAAGCAGAGACATCACCTTGCCAACAAAGATCTGTATAGTTAAAGCTATGGTTTTCCCAGTAGTGATGTATGGAAGTGAGAGCTGGACCATAAAGAAGGCTGATCGTCGAAGAATTGATGCTTTTGAGTTATGGTGCTGGAGGAGACTCTTGAGAGTCCCATGGACTGCAAGAAGATCAAACCTATCCATTCTGAAGGAAATCAGCCCTGAGTGCTCACTGGAAGGACAGATCGTGAAGCTGAGGCTCCAATACTTTGGACACCTCATGAGAAGAGAAGACTCCCTGGAAAAGACCCTGATGCTGGGAAAGATGGAGGTCACAAGGAGAAGGGGATGACAGGAGATGAGATGGTTGGACAGTGTTCTCGAAGCTACCAGCATGACTTTGACCAAACTGCAGGAGGCAGTGGAAGACAGGAGTGCCTGGCGTGCTCTGGTCCATGGGGTCACGAAGAGTCGGACATGACTAAATGACTAAACAACAACAGAACCATTTCTGGTCACATGAGGCACCCAGTTTTCACCTATCTGCCTGCCAATTACAGTCCTCTCTGCCATATAATCTCAAATAATTATATTGTAATCTCAAATGAAAGCCAAACAGTTGTGTGTGCTTTAGCCCATGTTTGGACCTTTTCGTTCTGGGGGTATGCATATCCCTAAACATTTTGTGAATCTAAGTTTGGCCTCATTGAGGGGCAGTATTTCAATATGAGTAGGAAAATGAGAGTACCCCTAAACACTTTTTTTAGAAAGAAAAAAGCACTGAGAGCAGGTAAGAAATGCTTATATTGTTTGTGTGTGAGACACCTAAGTAAAAGGTAAAGGACCCCTGGACGGTTAAGTCCAGTCAAAAGTGTCTATAGGGTTGCAGCGCTCATGTCGCTTTCAGGCTGACAGACAGCTTTCCAGGTCATGTGGCCAGCATGACTAAACCACTTCTGGCGCAATGGGACACCGTGACAGAAACCCAAGCATACAGAAACACGATTTACCTTCCCGCCACAGCGGAACCTATTTATCTACTTGCACTGGTGTGCTTTTGAACTGCTAGATTGGCAGGAGCTAGGACCGAGTAACGGAAGCTCACCCCGTCAAGGGGATTTGAACCGCCAACCTTCTGATCGGCAAGCCCAAGAGGCTCAGTGTTTTAGACCACAGTGCCACCTGCGTTCCTATAGAGCACAGCACAGCTTTTGAGCAAGTAGCTCTGCACATCTGATCTACCTCCAAGACTTTAGGATGACTCTATATATCTGCCACTCTAAACTGCTGGGGGGAGGGAGAAAGCCATAGATAATTGTGATCAACAAACTGAATCCAGCCCCCTGTATTCAAGCTAGAAAGACGAGTGCAGGGAGACTGGGCCAAGCTGCTGAAACCACTTATTAGCATTTTTATTTGTGCATGCATTTATTGGCTGTTTATAAGCATTGATTTCTTGCAGCTGTATATTTAATTTGTCTTTGAGATGTAATTTAGGCTTTTAAATATGTTCATATTGATTTGTAGGTCTGCAGAACCTGTGAGCCACCAAGCTGAATGAAGCCCATATGCATGGCAACTCGCCAGGTGCTGAATAGCAACGCAGCCCTCCCATCTTGTTTTTTGCAGTGCCAGGTGGAAGCAGAAAGGGGCTAAAAATGCTTATGAAAGCTTTGAAATATCACCGTGCAGGGCTTCTGAGCTGCCTTCATTTTGTTAGACGTCAAGTTATACGGCTTACTCTGATGGCCAAGAAGTGGCTATGTCATGCAATGTTGTGATTCAAATGTTTCGGAATGGATGGAGCAGGGACAAGCAAAGGCATTCTGTTGATCAAGGCAGAAAATTCAAATAGCACACTCTGCAATATTGGCAACCAGAGTGGTATAGTGGTTAGAGCAGAGGTTGGCCACCTGTGGCTCTCCCCATGTTGTTTGTCCACGAAGCTCAGATGCTGACAGAAGAAAAAGCAGGCATAGAGAGAGAACAGTTAAAAGCGGACGGCAGAGAGGAAGGGGAGAGCAGCTGTAATCTGAGCTCTGAACAAAGGGGAGACGAAAGACAGGGCCAGAGGGACAGGCTGCTGTGTGAGAGCTCCAATAGTGAGTTAGACGTTGGAATGCAGGAAACATTCTCTCCCAAATCTCATAGAATCTCAAAAGTGGCCGAGACATGCGAAAGATACCTGAAAAGAAGGTGGGGGCATCTGTGCTGGGGAAGGGGGAGGAGCTCAGTCTGGGCAACTCCATCTTCTGGGGAGGATGATGAGTAGAGGAGCTCCGTCCTAGTTTGTTGTTTTAGCAATAAATCTGAAATAATTAACAGCCAGAGTCGTCTCGCGTTTGTGGGAGAGACCAAGCCATAACATTGTTTGACTCACAACCCAGATCCCTAGTGGACCAGATGGATGCATTAGGTCTGCAGAAGCGGAAACCCAACCTTGCACATTAACTTCAGACCTTACTTGTTGTGTTGGAAGACTGTCTGACTACTCTCTGGTGTTGCTGTTGGGGTTGTGTGCACTATCAAGTTGTGATGGCCTGGGACTCGGGCTTGGACTCAGAACCAGAGGAGTCTCAGTCTGCACCGGATCCTTTGCCTCAGGCATCATCTGAACCAAGTCTGGGACCTGATGCTGAAGAGTCCCAGTCTGCACAGGTTTCCCTGCAACAAACACCAGCTGGGCCGAGTCAGGGGCCTGAGCCTGCCCTGGCTCCAGATGCTCCACTACCAGTTGGGTTAGGGGAGGCTGAGGCAGCCCCTGGGTCTAGTAACCCACCGACGTCTCCCGAGCTGCAGAGACGAAGGTCTGAGAGAAGGAGAGACCTGAGTACTTGCAGGAGGAGTGATCGCCTTCGGGTGAAACAGGGAGGTGAGTCGCCGGGGGATCAGGACCAGCCGCTACCCCGACAAAGATAAAAGGCTGTCGGAACCTGCCCCAGGTTACGGGTGCAACATTGCTGTATGCTAGATCCTGCCTGAGATCCTGCACCTGTCCTTGCCTTGTTTCCTGCCTTGACCCTGTCGGAGTGACACCCAGCGGAACCTTTGGATTCTGGACCGGACCTGGACTGTGTTTCATGGGTTACCCCTGGGCCCAGCACACAAGTCTTACCTCTGGGTACACTGAGATTCCAGACAGGGGAAGATGAGCTTGTTGCAGGAGGGGGGACACCCATGACTCTTCACCAGCCTGACTCATCTCTGCCTCCTCCCACTCGCCTGCTTCAGCTTCTGCCTCTGATTCCGGACTTCTCTCTGCCACAGACACTGCCAGCTCACTAAGCTCTGTTACCCCTTCCACTGATGACACCTCCTTTCTGTTAGTGCGTGGAAGGAGGGGGCTCCTCTGAAACGACACCCTCCGGAACACATAGAGCATCCACACGCCCGGAGTCACCACAACACACACTGTAGGGTGCGTGCGTCAGGAGTTCAGCCTACACTCGAGTAGGACCCTGGCAGAGACACATGCCCTACTGGCAAGTTCTCTCCCTCCTGGTCTTTTGTTCGGGAGCTTCATGAGCTTTCTTTAGCCTGAACATTCCAGCCACCGATGCCAACCGACACCAGCACACTTAGGGATCCGCAGAATTTGTGCATCATGCATGACAGGCCTCAACAACTTAGCATTTTGGCTAATCTACTTTATTTACATATAAACACACACAGACCACTGCAACATGGCTCCCTCTCTCTCTAGCATCAGACAGCAAAGAGAAAAAGAACAAAGGACAATAGTTCCACTTCATGGAACACAGTTACACAAACATCCTGTCTTCGTCACTTCCCAATCTGTGGAATCAAAACACATACCGTCATGTGAAAGACAACTATCCCATGACTGCAATCATGGAGCAGAAATTCTAACAGCGTGCATGTAATTAGCAGAGTAAGCGAAAGCTAGGCTGGTGGAATGTGACAATCAAGCCTCTTTATTTACAGCTTCGAAATAAAAGAACAGAACAATCATGTCTGTGTCTTCTCACATCTCTTCTCCGAGAGAGAACGGAACAAAGGACAGAAGTGAAAGTTTCAGGCTTCCGTTCTCATGGATACAACAGAATGGAATGTAAACAAAATCCCAACACTTTCCCCTGCCTTCTCCCTCTCACCACTCATCATTGTCCCACCACCACTCTGAGAGCCTTCTTCCTTTGGTGGTTCCCCAGCTGATTTCTCCCCCCTCTCCTCTGTCCCCAATCAGTCCATGACAGTAGAATAGCAGATCATGCACAGTTTGGGGGAGGAATAAAAATAAGGAATGGGGGATTGTGAAACAAGCTATATAGCTGATAATGTGCTCCTCTATAATGGTGCTTTGGTAATTTCTTCCTGAGGCCAGCACTGAAATGGGTAAAATCCGAGTAGATAACAGGAGCATGTCCTTGCTCTGCCAGGGAATGTTTGGGGTTGAACCTGCAACTTTTGCATGCAAAGCAGATTCTCTACCAGTGAGCTACTCCTCTTCCAAATACATTAACATGAGAAAACAGACTCACACAAACAGAAAGGACTTCAAATGAGGATTTGCAAGAACGACAACAAAAGGCACCGAATAAGTTTCTCTCCAAGCTGTCCTTAAACAAGCCGAACAGCAAGTTTGGATTTAAGACTGCAAGGCTGGGGGGAAGAAAAGCTGCTTAATCTCAGACGGGTAACTGCCAGTAGTTAATTATAATTCCAGTGTCTTAATTTTCATTATGTATATATTTATGGGATAACGACAATAGAAAAAATGTGTTGCTGCTGGGATAACAGCATCAAACTGCTAAATAAATGCTGCTGCCCACTGCCTTCTCTTTAGCTCGGCAGGGAGTAAGGAAATGCACCAATTATTGCTTTCTACACTCTTTATTGTTCTCTCCAACTGTGCGGAACAGCTCTTTGATTGATGCTCCGCCCACCATGCTTCTTCCAATTAAAAGCAACTGATTATGCAGGGTCCGTGGAATTTTCCTGACATGAAAACATTCTACTGGGTTTTTTGGCCAAGATGTGTCAATTCCATTTTGGCGCTTGCCATCGAAATAATATGTGTATTTTGGGAATTTATTTTATTTTCACAGCTTTGGGAGGAGACATGAAAAAGAATATATATATATAAAATCACAGAATTAGAGCAAAGGACTAGATATGCAGCCAAGGAGATGTGTCTGCTTAATTAAAATACGTTTGTGAAATCTAGCCCTTCTGCACTCCTGTCCATCTGCACCTCTCTTCTCTCTGTGTTCTATCTCTAGGTCCCCTCTCCCATTTCAGGGTAGAACTAAGCTTTGCAATGAACATGGACTCTTCAACATTTGGGACTTGTTAGTTTAGAAAAAGGAAATGAGCAGGCTACCTTAGAGAGGTCTATAAAATTCTTTATGGTGTGGAGAGAATGGACAGGAGATGTTTTTCTCCCGATATTACGAGAACTTGGGGCCACACAAGGAAGCTGGACGTTGGGAGATTCAGGACAAGAGAATGGAAGCATTTCTTGAAGCACATAGTACATGGTTAAAACTATGGACTTTTCTCCCACTCTGGGTGGCTTCCAGCATATACTGCCACTACTACTACTGCTGCTGCTACTACTACTACTAAATTACTTATACCCTGCGCATCTGGCCAGGTCTCCCCAACCACTCTGGGCGGCTTCCAACAGGATGTTAAAAACACGATAAAACATCAAACATTAAAAACTTCCCTAAACAGGGCTGCCTTCAGATGTCTTCTAAAAGTTAGGTACAGTGGTACCTCGGGTTACAGACGCTTCAGGTTACAGATGCTTCAGGTTACAGATTCCGCTAACCCAGAAATAGTACCTCGGGTTAAGAACTTTGCTTCAGGATGAGAAAAGAAATTGTGTGGTGGCGGCGCAGTGGCAGCGGGAGGCCCCATTAGCTAAAGCGGTGCTTCAGGTTAAGAACAGTTTCAGGTTAAGAAGAGACCTCTGGAACGAATTAAGTTCTTAACCCAAAGTACCACTGTAGTTGTTTATTTCATCAGAGCTGTCTTTCCCATTGGTGTTAGTGGTGCCTTGCGCCAGGGCGCCGGCCTCTCAGGGGCACCCTAGTGAGTGGGGGAGCTGCGCAGCTTTGCTGGCAGCCTCCCCTTTCCCTGCATGTCCACCAGCTGCGCCCAGCCAACTATATGGCTGGCGGACGTGCAGCTTCCTTCCCAAGCCTCCGCAGGAGGAGAGCAATTCTGGCAGAGGCTTAGGATGGAACCTGCAGCCTCTGCCTCTGCTAAAGACGGTCCTGCTGCCGGTCGTTGTCCTCCTCCTCCTTCCTGGCGAAAGGTGGAATGCAGCCTTCTCAGGTGCCCTGATGCCAGAGAGCATGTCTGCCAGCACGTTTTCCTGCTTGATTGCTGCCACCACGCCAGGGATCAGGGCGGTGGGGGAGGCAGAGGACATTTTTCACTGCCCTCTCCCTTGTTTTAGAGTTGCTGGGGGGGGGCGCCAGAGGGATTTTTGCACCACGGTGCCAGATATGCTTAAGACAGCCCTGTATTTCATTGACATCTGATGGGAGGGTGTTCCACAGGGAGGGCGCCACCACCGAGAAGGCCCTCTGCCTGTTTCCTCTGTAACTTCACTTCTCACTTCCTCTTTAGGCCAGGGCCCTGCAGAATCTGATTTCTTTCCACAGGGCCTGTAAGACAGAGTTGTTCCACCTGTCCTTTGACTTGGAGCCAATTTGATTCCCCCCCCTTTCTTTTTTCTTTTTCCTTTCTTCTCCTGTGATGAGGCTGCATTTTAATATTTTAATGTTTCAATATTTTAATGTTGTATTTTAATCTTGTTTTGAAGTTGTATTCATTCAACTTGTTTTTATTATTGCTTGTTAGCCGCCCTGAGCCCGGCCTTGGCTGGGGAGGGCGGGGTATAAATAAAAATTATTATTATTATTATTATTATTATTATTATTATTATTATTATTATTATGAGAGGATGAGACATATTCATGGGAGATAGGGCTATGAATGGCTACTAGCTACGATGCTTGTGTTCAACCTCTGTCAGAGGGAGTATGCCTCAGAATACCAATTGCTGGGAATCTCAGGTGGGGTGAAAACTGTTGTGCTTTGGTTCTGCTTGTGGGCTTCCCACAGGTATTGTATACCATTGGTTTATCCAGCTCAGTTTACTGTGTGCTGACTGGCCGTAGATCTTTAGGTTCTCAAAAGGGCATCTCCCCCGCTGTTGCTGGAGATGTCAGCAGTTGAACTTCTGCATCCAAAACGTTTGCCCTACCACTGAGCAATGCCTCTTCCAAGTCTACACTGGTGGTCCAGCTGCAGCCTTTTATAGCCTAATATGTACAGTGAGCTCCAGAAGGGTAAGCCATAATTAGCAAGATTAAATTAATTTTTTCCTCATTTTATTTTAATAACACACTATATATATACACACAAATCACACTCTGCGGGGAACCATTTATCAAAGCAAGTTCATGCTCTTCAAGGAAACACTTAATGAACATCTCCCTTCCACAAAATAATGCCAAGCCAAGGCTGAGGAGCTTATTTCTTCCCTTCCGATCAAAGATCAAACATCAGCATTAAATTAGTCGAAATAATTAATAGAATGATCACAGATAGTGGAAAGAAGAAAGAAAGGGAGAGAAGATCTTTGGCTATTGGAAAGGGATAGGAATAGACTGAAAATAAATAAACCTATAATCTACAGCTTTGAATCCCAAATTTGAACTTTAGACAGTAATAGTCATCTTACTGTTTGATCTTGGCATTAAGCAAGGTTGTGGTTTGTTTGTTTGTTTGTTTAACCAATTCTGCTAAGAATATGAACAATTATTTCCTATTGTACATATCACTACATATTTTTAGGCGCCCGGCAAAAACATCCCTCTTCTCCCAAGCCTTTGTCTAATTAAACAATATATGACTTTTAAACTGGGGGGAGGGTTATTGTTTCTGTTTGCTACTATGTTATGTATTTTTTGTGGTTTTATACTGTAAATCTATATTAATAAAAGGATGCACTACAAATGCAGTACCACACAAGGCTTGACTTTTTAATATGCATGTAATATATTTATTTATCTGGTTTTTATCCTACCGTTCCTCCAAGAAACTCAAGGTGGTGGTTTGCATACTTCCCCCCCTCCTCATTTTATCCTCACAATAACCCTGTGAAGAAGGTTAGGCTAAGAGACAGTGACTGTTCCAAGGTCACAGAATGAGCTTCGTAACTGTGTCGTGATTTGAACCTTGGTCTCCCATGTCCAAGTCCAATGCTCTAACCACTACACCACATTCTGTTTCTCTATATCCATAAGCAGTTGCTCAATGCAAGGTATGATCCAACGTGGTCAGCTCTGATCAGGTTGAAATGGCTAAGATCTGTGTGTAAATCTGTTTGAAACAGATTTCTTCTCCAGATTCCCTACAGCTTCGCAAGAGGCACCCCATGCCTTAAATGATAATCTCATAATGGGAAAAATCTTTTGCCTGCCATCGGCAATAATGGGAGTTGTTTTTTGTTTTTTTACCAAAGTACACTTAAAGCAAAATTCCAAGGTGAATTTGAAGGCAGGCAAAATTTCTCAGGTATGAGATTAAGAGTTGCCACTGGGTTTTGTGCAAAGCAAAAAAAACCTCGAGGCAGATTTACGTGTTCAGGAGATACATCTAGTGAATTTTGAAAGGGCTAACAAGAGTTTCAACGACAGTGAAATTTCACAGCAGGAATCTGTGCATGTCTATCAAAGGGAACTATGATGCTGAACTTTGTGTATACTCCCTATCTGGTGGGATATCCACACAGAGCAAAAAATCTACACAAAATTGTCCATAAACCAGTGTGTGAGAGCTGGGGTAGCTAACCAGCTAGATATACCAAATAACATAATGCATTATAACATGGAAAAGCATCACACCACCAGAATATGCCTTGACTTTTAAAATTTCAGTATGACAGTCATAAGCACAGAAAAGTAGTTTCCCCCTACTGCAACGGTGATGGTTGCTGTCATTCAAGAGCATCCCTGTAGGAAGTAGCTTGTCTACAGCACTGCAATGTATATCTGAAAGCTTGAACACCACCAGGGGGGATAAGCCACAAATGTCTAGCTTGCTGAAGGAACGGTAGCTGAGAAATCCACTGGGCATTGGGTCCCACGAGATATTTGTGCAGGTAGCATACCACAACAAGCCCCGTAATGAAACAAGCGGAAGAAGAGTTGGCGAAAGATTTTTCAGGAAGGAATCTTATGGGCTGGAGCATCTATTCCAACTTCATTCCTCAGCATTCAGCTTGGTCCTAGGGAATGCAAAACCCTGTCAAAGATTAGGAGGGGGGAAGCAGACATTTGAGTGGACAGATTTGGCATGGGGGGAAACGCCTATGATTTGATGAAATAGGCATCTGGTCTTTCTGTCTTTCCCCTGCTTTTTATGTTAAACCAAAAGCAAGTTGCTCCACTCAGCAACCAACAACAAGTTGACTTTAAAATCTCTAACAATGGTACTGGGAGCATGGGTGTGTGATGACATTGTGAGGTTTCCTTAGGACACAAGCTGAGTTTCTATCCAGATATTCTTGCTGTTACATGCATATAAATCCATCTTGGGGATGCACCATACAGGAAGCTTAAAAGAAGTGAGCTTCTGAGTTGCTTCTGGGACATTACATTTCTATTTTTGGAGAGCAAGACAACAGACTATCCTTTCCAAAACATCAAAGTTAGTAGACAAGCACTCAGCATGTGCGGACACACAAAACGTTTGTAAAGATTTTGGTCCTGGAGTGTGACGCAATGCTGAGAACATGCTTTTAAATTTCTATAGGCTAGTGAAAACGTCCATCACTCTGGTGGGCAGGATGTACACGGACAAGCATTTGTTTGTTGCAAGGTCCCCTGGAGAGGTGCAGTATGTCTCAATGCAAAGAGACACATACAAAATCTGTGGGATTTCTGTCGCTGGAAGCCAAGCCACCTTAACCACTCTTAACAAACTACTGTCCTCAGAATTCTTTGGGGGAAACCATGACAGTTTAAAGTGGCTTTAACTCTTTAGTACAGATAAGGCCAGAGACAGAAGGCAGTGATGGAAACCCAGTGAAATGGTGTGGCCCTACCCGCTTCTGGATCAGGCCCCACCAACCATAGATAATGGCCCTTCCCATATCTAGCATGGAGACCTGACAGATTACCTCTGAAGGAACAATGCCTTGATATTAAGAAGAAGGTTGTCCACGCCTAGCACAAACCCCCTTTCACCTACAAAACCCTTCCTGGTCATGCAAGAGTATTTCAGAATGTTAGGAAATGGGATTTTTTTATTTTTAACACAGAGATGATTGATTAGATTTATAAAAGGAATTAAAACATAGTGCCTCCTTTAACCCTCAGTAGATTTCCACAGATGTATTTTCCACTGCAGGTGCAAAACATCATTCTTATGCATGAACAGTGTACCGCGTGAGACGTCTTTATGCTGGAGGCGAGAATCTCGAGGAACAGCTAATATTTGGTCTTTGGGTTTGACACTGAAACAAAGCGCTTGTCCTTGTGTTTTGTAGAGTAGGAAATAAGTCGCAGCTCAAGAGCTGTAGAGGATTTCAGTCAACAGCAAGCAAATGACATCTTTTAGTAGTGAGCTGAAATGCAGACCCACATGAAAAGCACACATTTCCTTTCCATCTGATTCATCTCCCCCCCCCCACTCCGCTCCCGGGAACATTCTGCTTGAAATAGTTACTGGGCTGATAGCAATGCTAATGGATGCTCGCTATTCACAGGAACTGCCTGGTCTCCACAGATTTGAGTGGGACAATTCTTTTTTCTTTTTTCCCTGGAAATTGCATTTGCGGGATGTCCTACATGTTATGGCAGAGAAGCTGTGAAAACTACTACAATCAAAGCAATGCCACAGAGAAATAGCCCGGAGAACTTTTATCCTCCAGCAAACTCTCCAGGTCTGCCTTTCCTGCAGGGAAAACTTCCTTTGAGAAGCTACAGGAGACTGAGTTGGGAAGTATCACAGCTTCTAGGGAGCCTGCTATGTGGGTTTGAGACTCAGAGGAGGTAATAAGACTCATGCACTCTCTGCTAGTGATGCACTGGAATCTATCCTACAGCAAAAGAACTTCCATTTTTCTGCCTCATTCTCAAGGCACTTGATTTCTTTGAGTGCAGGATTTTCACCTTACTTTGTTGTTGCAAGATGGCTGTGGGTAGCATATGTGTTTTCCCTACCTCAGTAAATATTTATTCAACACTCTGCAGCCTCCCTAGCTGCCCACACTTCTGGGTCTGAAAAAGCCATATGGGAGAGCTTTACACAAGATGTCTCCCTCTGTGCTTTGATTGAAGTGTGGGCACCTGGGACGACTGCAAAGTGCAGGCTACTAGTGAGATGATTTATCAAATGAAAGGACACTCACAGATACCCACTGGCCATATTGAAAGTGAGATAAAATGCAACAGAGTCCATGCACCCCCAGCCATTAGACTCTCATCCATTTTTCTTTCTTTCTTTGATAATTTTCAAGTGCAATTCGTTTTCTCATTAACTGGTGGCAAATTGATGAAGAAAAATGCAAGAGAATTTTCCAGCACATAACTGCTTTCTGAAAACTCAGAAAACATTCCCAGTAGTCATTAGGTTTATTGGTCCAACCAGAGAGATCAGATTATCTAAATGCTTTGCTCTCTTCACCCTTCTTCACTCTTGACCTGCACAAATTAATTGCACATCTATAAGGAGAAGTTACATTGAAACTGTGAAGCTGCTTCTGATGAGTCAAAGAGGAAATTATAGAACAGGAGGAGGGAAAAGTGAAATTGCAGAGCTATGAGAAACTGAAGTCAAAAGTAAGAGACTGGCTTCATTACTATCAGATAAATGAAGTCTTCAAACAGGACAGGAAAATTGGCTTCCAGGTGGAGAGGTCAAAATTAGAAACAGAGCTATTGGAACCCAATACTAAGAACTTGTCAAGAATGTATAACCTGCTGTTGAAATGGAATACACAGGATGAGACGGTTAAATCAGCTATGATTAAATGGGCACAAGACATTGGTCATAACATTATGTTTGCTGACTGGGAACAGTTATGGACCACCGGTATAAAGTTTACGGCATGTAATGCCTTGAGAGAGAACATTATGAAAATGATTTATAGGTGGTACATGACCCCAGTCAAGCTTGCAAAAATTTATCATATGCCCGATAATAAATGTTGGAAATGTAAGGAAACTGAAGGTACTTTCTACCACCTTTGGTGGACGTGCCCAAGGATCAAGGTATTCTGGGAAATGATTTATAATGAAATGAAAAAGGTGCTTAAATGCACGTTCGTGAAGAAACCAGAAGCCTTCCTCCTGGGCATGGTAGGCCAATTGGTGTCAAGGAAAGATAGGACGTTTTTTATGTACGCTACAACAGCAGCAAGAGTACTATTAGCGAAGTATTGGAAGACACAAGAACTACCCACACTGGAAGAATGGCAGACTAAGGTAATAGACTATATGGGACTGGCTGAGATGACCGGCAGAATCCGTGACCAAGGGAAAGAGACGGTGGAAGAAGATTGGAAGAAGTTTAAAATTTATCTCAAGAACTGTTGTAAAATTAATGAATGCTAAAATGTTTTGGGTAATGCAAAAAAGAATTGCAGCGATTAGCAATTGGATATGAGAAATAAGATCTAAAGAAAGTATTATATTGAAATTAGGGGATGCTGAAAAGATTGATAACAGGGATGCAGAAAGGGGAGGTATGGGGAAGTCGCTGAAAGAAGGCTTAAGAAATGAAAGGTTAAGAAATTATACGTGTTTATATGTTTGTATGTCTTGTATCGTGTTGTATTGTCTTGTATTATGTGTGGAAAAAACCAATAATTTTTTTTTAAAAAAAAAAAACAAAGCTTGGTCTAATAAGCATTACCGTATTGGCCTGAATATAAGCCACACTTTCTCCCCAAATTCCAACCATGAAAAGTTAAAGTGCGGCTTAAATTTGTGACCTTACAAAAACGGGCTTTTACGATATCGCTGCTAAAACAGACATATGGTAAAACAGAACAAAAAAATGTTTTATTGCCGATTTGCGAGCTTGAGATGGTTGTGCAATTTTCTAACATCATTCATCGCTTTCCCCATATTTTACAGTGCAGTATCGATTTTTTATTTGCATTTACGGTGCTATGAACAAGTCTTTAACCCACTTGCGGGTCCTCTCTAGTACCCATAGGATTTTTTTCTACATTTGCCATTTACGGGTGAGTGCCTGTGGAACTGTAGCAACTGAATAGCGATTTGCGATTTTAGCTATTGTACAGTAACTTTTGTGGGCTTGCAAGATCAAAGGCTTAAATTGGCTTGGAGTTACAATTCTACCAACTGCAGCAATTTTCAGCCTGTAATCCAATTTTAAGGTGCGGCTTATTTGCGGGTGCGGCTTATATTTGGGCCAATACGGTATTATTATTATTTACTCGCTCCTCACCCTAAGGCCCCAGGGTGACTTACAACAATGGAAACACAATATTAAAAAGAGTTTAAAACTACTTATCGTCACAGAAATAATGTGGGACCCTAAAAATATACATCTCAAGGGTCAAAAGCTAGAGTAAAGAGGTGCATCTTCAGAAATTGTTGAAATGTATATAGTGAAGATGCCAGACTCACATCTGTGGGGAGAGAGTTCTACACTGAGCCTAGTAATGTTTGCCCTTCCTAACAGGAACTGTTCAATGTCTTGGATCTGTCCTAGTTCCTCTGTCTTTTTGTGTCCATTGATAGAAAAGCTGAATGCAAATAAACTCACCAGGAAGCAACAAACAAGCGTACTGGGATGACGGCTGGAAGTAAAACCGGCGCAACAGACAGGACCATGCAGGAAAGGGTGGGGGGGGATGGATATAGGGTGTTTCAAGCACACGTTACCCTTCTACTTGGCACCCGATCCTCTGCCGATCCTTGCGATCCGCTGGACGTTGTGCCTGCGCTGAATCCGCTGCAAGGACCAGGTAATCTCCTTTTAGACCCCCGTGTGGGTCCTCGCTTAACTATGTTGCGAACAGACACACTAGGGGTAAAACTGCTCGCAAAAATAAAACAAAAGAAACCCTACAGCCGCAAAAACCAAAAACCGCTCAGCTGCTGGGCGAGGGGGAAAAGAGGGCGGTCCCTGGGCGTGCCTGGCCTTAAGTAGCCCAGGCTGCGCCTCCCCTCACCCGCCGATTGGCGGGCTGGGTTGCAGGCACGCCCAGGGATTCCCCAGCTCTCGCGGGGGCAAGGGAAGCCCCCGCGAATGTGGGAGGGCCCTGCCCGCAACACCCTCTCCTCTGCAGGCTCGGAAAGGGCTTTGTAAGAAGCTTTGGAAATTTGGCTACAAGATGGGAACTGGCCCATTTCAGGATAGATCATACTCAAAAGTTTATGCACAGTTCCAGGATGTGGTCTGAAGAGCTGGGGAAGCCCAGCAGGTCTAGGTCTGGCCAATGCCTGGATGCAAAACTGGTAACCACATATAGGACATATTAGGTTCCACAGTGGAAGAAAAGGAGGTGTCAGGCTTCAGGGATCACCCCTACGGTAGGCTGCTAGGAATAGATAGACAAGGAAAGCTCTCTTACCAGTCTTTTATTCAATATTCACAGAGAGAGGCTTAGAAAGGCAGCCTCTTGGAGAAATGGTGTTGCTCCAAGTAATCTCCATCCCTCTTCCCTTCTCAATCATCAACCCACCTTACGGTAGCTGCTTAGGGCCATTTGCCTCTTAGCTCCTTGCTTTCCTACTTTCAATGCTTACTGGGTTCAGGGAGAAAGGGGGTCTGGAATGCTTTCTAGTGCATTATTCTCCCGTTATTTCCCAGCTTTGCCCCTCATCTATCTCTGAGCCATGACCTTCCTCAAACCACTGTTGTAAATCTATACTGTCTTCCCTCTGGAAGGTTCAGGAGGAGGGGGAGGCAGTCTCCACCATTCCTCCTCAGTCCAGTCCCTGACAGTAGGATATCAGTGCAACTAATTAACTAAATAATATAAGGCATACAGCACAATTCTATACATTCCATGTGATTTACTCCTGGATAAGAGTGTAGATGTGAAGGGAGTGCAGGATTGCAGCTATATACAGTATATCCAAAGCTAATGCAACTGTAAGGCGATGACTCATTTCCAGGAAGAGCGCACATTATTCTCCTCATCTTTTATGTTTCCAGCAATAAAAAAAGTGAGATGAAGGAGACGAGAGGGTGGTGAGACGCTTTGCAAGCAGTTCAAAAGAATGGCAACATGGTGCTCTGGTATCACATACAAATAAGGAGCTAAGCTTTCACTTTTGCTTAACTACCAGGCAATGAGTCTTGTCACACATCAAAAACATAAAAGGAATGTTTGAAGCTACCTTTGGAGTCATTTCCCACTGTATTTGTATTGGGAAGTAGGAACAGTTTCTGTATTATGTATTAATGGAAATCATGTACCTTCAGGCTCTTCCGGGGCATTAAAAAGTTGGCTATTGTTTTCTTTGTATAGTTAGCAAGGATGGCAACTTTTTGGCCCATTTAAAACATAACTGGGCAACCACATTGCTGGTGACAATGGAGGAAAGGGCATATCGCCTTCCCTTCTATTGTGCGCTTCCTGTAATGTATGATGCAAAGGATTCTTTACCGGTGGTGTGGAACCTGTAACAGCAAACTGAAGAATCTGGTGTTGTGACACCAATATCTGCGGTTAGAATTCAAAACTGGTTTCCGCATCGATGGAGCAAAGATTGCTGCGTCCTCAAGATGAGAGAGGTTTGGATAACACCGCTATCCCACTGAGAATAAATACGACCCACAGAAGGGGGTGGAAAAAACTCAGCAGCTCAATTGATTGATTTCCCCCCCACAGCCTGTGACATTTTATGTATTGTATTTCTGCTGGTGCTGTCTTGGTTGTTTATGATTTAATGACAGGAGGTGATTTTGTTTGATTGTCACTTGCAGATCTTCCACTGATAGCACCTTCTTACATACAATAAGCATGTAAGGGTGTCGTCACGCTGCAGTTCACTTGCCCACAGACAGGTGAAACTGCAAGCTACAGAATGGTGTGAGGTGGTGGGTGCACGGCTCAGGTGAGCCATGATGGGACAGCCAGAACAGGTCTGGTAATCCATTGCTGCTGCTATCAATTTAAATGAAGAGGTGGTGGGGATCAGGGTGTCAGCAAAAAATCTCCAGGATGGTTGCTGCTTCTGGCCACCTTTCCACGCTCTTCCTCATGCCAGACTGACACTTGCCTGTCGCAACAGGAGTTGGAAAGGGGAAGGTCTTAGGAGTACAACTTGCTCAAGGAGGGGGAAGCAATTTTCATCCCATGGAAATGCTTCGTCCTCCCCCACCCTTCTCCTTTGCAATTCAACATGGGGGTGGGGGGAAAAGGATTTGTGATCATCTCTGTCCTTCTCCTTTGCACCTCTGACATTGGGAATGGGGAAAGGGGGAAGCAGGAGGAGTATCACAAAAGGTTGAAAAGATAAGCAGAGGGTGGTGTTTGCAAGTCTTCCTGCACTCCCTGTTTCAACCTATCCTGCTGGGATTTTGACAGGTGAGCAGGGCAACCCACCTGCCAATCCCACAATGTCACAATGATGTATTGTGATTGTCAGGTAGGTTGCCCAGCACACCTGTCAAAGTTGGCCCACAGGGTGGGAGCCAAAAAGATCCCCTACTCCAGGTGACACTTTCTCTCAGAAAACCAATTCTTTAGGGCTAAACTGGAACAAACAGAAAACACAATTGCCTTTTGTTCTGATTCAGCACTAAAGATCGGGTTTCCCCGGAGGAAAATGGTGGGGCAAATTGGAGGTATGGATAAGCCTTTATTCTCACCGCCACAGATAGGAATTTGGCCACTGTCAATGATACCCATGGGATTTTATCCCCCAGCAAATATTTAACATAGAACTGAGCTGACCTTGCTTACAATTTGGCCAGCAAAGAGCCAATCATTTCCTGATGAGCTCCAGCCTAGAAATTGCAAAACAGAAGGACATATTCCAATGAAAGGTTACAACCTTATTAAAAAGCAAAGCCTATTTTTATTTTATTCTTTTTTGTTTAAAGGTGGTCATTCAAACCATGCTAAACCAGATTATTCATTTGTTTTTCTATGGCACATTTCCTGACACATCAATCACAGAAAACACTTTAGCTCTGTCTGTCAGAGCAAGGCACATTAAAGAAAATTATGCTTTGCCTTTTTAATGTCTCCAAAGGATTCAGCACTAAGCTATTAATAGCAGCTTCTGGAATTGACATGTTCCAAGCTGCCACAAGGAAACAAAGAACTAAAAATAGGCTCTTGACAGCCTGTAAATATATATATATTTCCAATAAACATACCTTGTTCTTTTGTTTTGTTTCGGCATAAATAAAAAGCAAGCTTAGCAGCGCAAAGTGGGTTTTTCATTAAAGTTGAGAGAACAGCATCAAAAAAGAGAAAAATTAGATCATTGTGATGGCTTTGGGGAAAACAATAAATGAAAGAAAAAACACCACAAGAAAATATATTTCCAGATTATTCTTTGAAGCTAAAAAAGGTTTTAAAGAGAAAGAAAAAACCCAACATGCTACAATTTTATGACAATATATAGCAAATCTTCTTTGTTTCCTAGGACCAAATATAGAAGCTTGCCTCTTCCATTTTTCCTTTATTACTCAACAATCACACAGTTAAAAGCTAAAAGTGTGTTTAAGATTTATGCTAAAGGTTTTCTTTTTTTACACCCCTACAGACTACAGAAGGTTTAGACCTTCTGTAGAATGTATGGTCATAAATGACACCTGTTCTGCAATTAAACAAGCTCATACATACCTGTGATTCGGGTCTGAATTTGTAACCTGGTCTAGGGGATTTTATTCAAAGCAGTGGCATTGCCATTTCCTCTCCTCTCTCCAGGCCCCTCAAAATCTTCTGCAGAGGGTTACCCTGGGGGCATTGAAATATTTCAAGTGCTTAGGAGCTCTAAAGGTCTTAACCTGGCTCTACTCACCACCTTCCCCAAGAAAAGGAGTTTCTGCAACTGGCTGGTAGCTGGTTTAAGCCAGTTACTTTGGAGTGGCCATATGACTACATCTTTCAAGGCGACAGAAACTTTCCACCCCACCCCGCCCCACCCCACTCCATGCACTGAAGCATTAACTGTGCTCTGGACCCAACCAGTCAAACACTCTGTACTAAATTTTATGAGCCATGCAGGGCAGCGATCAAGATGGCATGAGGCTGGGCATATAGCTGAAAGCAAGCACCTCGTTCTCCACACCATCAGACTGGTTGGATTTAATCTGGCCCCTGGGGCAGTCTATTTCCTGGCAAAATCCTAAAGAAACCTCAACAACTTTGTTCGGCCCTTTGGTCAGCCCTCACGGCCCTTCACTTCATCAAATCTGGCCCTCTTTTAAAAAAAGTTTGGACACCACTGCTAGGTGCTTCATTTGGAACTGCAGTAACTGTGGAGCCAAGGTCCTCCCACAGTCATCCTCGCAAAGCTCAGCTCGGTGGTCCTTGAATGGGCCTCCCAAGTGGTCTGAGGGCTGTAGTGCTGTCGGTTTTTACACGGGAGAAGCCATGTTTTCTCCCCCCATACAATTCCCCCTAACAACAATGGAAGGTCCTCAAGTCCCTTTGCTTCATTCTAGCTAGATGCTGGATGACAGCTTAATGTTTTGAAAAGCAAATTTGAAGAGCTTTTCCAAGAACGTAGGCAGTGCAGCAACCCTCAGACTGCCTTGTAAAGGCAGCATTGCAGACTTTGAGGAGAAGCCATGATCCAACCCGAGAAACCCCCTAGTCCTGATTTTGTTTTATTCTTTGGTAGATTTACAAAAAGAACAACACACACCAATAAATAAATTTTTAGAACGGGGCAAGATTAGATGCAGGTGCCCAAAGCATTAAAAAAGAAAAAAGAAAATCAAGACTCCTTGCATTCCACTTATCCTTTCTTCCCACCCAGAGCAGTCCTGCCCTCTGCCTGTCCATCAGAGACGCTGGGCGTTATCTGCAAGAGCCTCTTGTCCTTCTCTTCTGCTCTCCAGCAGCCACTATGAGCTTCCTCAGGGAAGAGGCTGCCAGCGGTGGCCCTGGAGAGGCAACAAAGTGCTTCCTCACAGCTGCCACTGTCGTCCAGAACAAGTACTAGCTCATCCTCCTTCCCAAGCCTGGCAGCAGCTACACTGGCAGGGGAAATAGGGACATTCCAGGATCAAATCATAAGCTGGGATGGCTTTCATAATTCTGGGACTGTCCCTGGAAAATCAGGACCCTTGGAAGGTATGTGAAGACGAGGTGTGTTCTTTGTGGAACTGGAGTTTGGTGAATTCCCTCTCCATCCCCAATAAGGCTCTTGTATCAGCATTGTTTTTAACATCTGAAAAGAAGAGTTTGGATTTGCTATCCCACTTTATCACTACCCGAAAGAGTCTCAAAGCGGATAACATTCTCCTTTCCCTTCCTCTCCCACAACAAACACTCTGTGAGGTGAGTGAGGCTGAGAGACTTCAAAGAAGTGTGACTGGCCCAAGGTCACCCAGCAGCTGCATGTGGAGGAGCAGAGACGCGAACCCGGTTCACCAGATTACGAGTCTACTGCTCTTAACCACTACACCACACTAGCTTTCAAACTAGGTGGCTAGCACACATTCACGCCATATGGAAACACAGTGTGGATCAAATCAACCTATAACATTCTTCAAGCTCATGGTGAATTAAATAGAATCTTAGGGAAAAGAGGCACCATCAAGTTTCAAAGACCAAGGATGTTTCCTTTTTTCCCTTTTCCTTTTTTTAAGCAAGTGTTTCTGTTTTCACCTTCAAATGCAATACGGTGTTTAATGCTGTAAGCAGAAAGATAGCAGACGTCTCTGCACCCCCTGCAGTGCTCGATATTAATTAATAAATAAAGATCGCTGGCATTTTCTTTCCGCGCACAGAGCTCAGAAAGCCACAGCGTTAAATGTTGCAAGGAGGACGAGGGTAGAGGACCCCGCCTCCTGCTTCCCTGCACACGGATCGGATGCATAGAGGAGAACATTGCAGGTGTCGGATTTGCAGCATCAGCTTTTAAAAGGAGTCACATTGGGGTGTCGGGAGTCCCAGGATGGGAGGATGTAACTGGCAAGGCAGATCAAGAACAACAGGCACAGGTGCAGAAGTTGTGGGCTCAACTTTCGTTGGAGGTGATTAAGCTGGTAGGGGAAAGAGGAACGAGAAGGAACGACCGGTAACAGGTTCACTATGTAGAGAAGCGGTATGCCGGGATCATCGGCACATTCATTTCTCACATATAGTATAAGAACCTTTGGCCTTTTCAGTGTATTTGATTGAGAGAAGGGATAGGGAGCTCCTGCCAACCTAGCAGTTCAAAAGCACGTCAAAGTGCAAGTAGATAAATAGGTACCACTCCGGTGGGAAGGTAAACGGCATTTCTGTGCGCTGCTCTGGTTTCGCCAGAAGCGGCTTAGTCATGCTGGCCACATGACCTGGAAAAACTGTCTGCAGACAAATGCCAGCTCCCTCGGCCTGTAAAGCGAGATGAGCACCACAACCCTAGAGTTGTCCACAACTGGACTGCCAGGGGTCCTTTACCTTTACCTTTTAGGGGTAGGGAGGAAATTTGATTCGGTTTGTACTTAAAGGTGAATCTTTCTAACTCACATTTTCTGAAACAACTCACGAATCAAAACACACAAAATTGACTCTCCTCCAATTTTTGCACTGCATTTCTCCAGCTAACTATTGCATACTGCAGTTCCCATGTAATAAGTCACAATGGCTTCCACAGAACTGGCTTTGATCCATTGCTATGAAGCAACACAGTTAACCTGCCCTTCGCAAATCCAAAGAATTCCCTAAGCAGATATTACGGTAACTGTTTTAAATAACTCTCGTGGAGGTGCAAGCAGCATTTATCCTAACCTAGCAAAGCACTGTGGACCTGAATAGAGATGCATTATGTTCCCAACTCTTTCATCATGATGTTCTTCCCAGAGAAGTCTGAAACACACAAATCACTTGGGGTACGTATGGTGAGAGTTGCTTCTCCCAAGACATTGTCCATAACCTCTGCAGAAACAGTGTCACTTTCCTTCAGAAGAATGATTGACATTCATATGTTTCTTGATTGCAGCCTATACAATCGGGTCTAAACCCTGATTGAAATGGATGTAGAAAATCCATGTGAGGTTCAGAGAGTGACAACATGAGAATGGGCCTTTTCTGCAGTGGCTCCCTATATGTGGAATGCTTTCCCCAGGGAGGCTCACCTGGCGCCTTCATTACATATCTTTAGATACCAGGTGAAAAAATGTTTCCATTACCAGGCCTTTTATTGATTAAACAATCTATGGCTTCCTAAATATATTTCTTTTTTTGGTGGGGGTTGTTATTGGTTTGCTTTTGTTTGCTTTTTGTTTTGTATTTTGTGTTGTTATTTTGTAATTTTGTGTTGTGAACCGCCCTGTGATCTTCAGATGAAGGGTGGTGTGGTAATAATAATAATGATGATGATGATGATGGCAGTGTCCCATCTACAGTTAGGTAATTTTAGATTCTGCATTTAATAGTCTAATGGATCACCCTCTCTTTAGATAGTGATGTGTATTACTTCAGTTCAAAATGTATCATTTCAGTCCTGCTGCAGTTGGAGACCCCATCTTGCTGTTTGGGTCCCTGGACATCTACAAAGTCCTGTCCTGACAACATCCCTGCCCTGAAACCAAACGGCTCCTCCCTGCATAACCCTGCCCTGAATTCCATTCCTTGTCATACTGAAATGTGATAAAAGTGGGATTAACCTCAACACTGAATCATTTCTACATTGCATTTGATGATTTAAATAAAACTTGACAAGTGTGTGATGCTGGTGTCTGTTAATTTGTACAGTTGTTGATTGTGCTCATTTTCAAGTTCTCTAAGTCTGTAGGGAGAGGCTATTTTTATTTCTCCTCCTTTATACTCCTCTGCCCCCTCATATAAATGCATTTCAAATGACTGATTTCCACTAGGGATTGCCATGGATGCCTCTCTTTCAACAAATTTATTTTTAGAAAAACATTTAAGTTTGGCGTGGCTGTCTTATTGAGTTCTTTGGATCTTAAAAGCTCCTATATGAGAATGATCACTTAATTAGATTCTGTGCAAGTCAGGAAAACCAGCACTGGACAACAATTTAACCACAGCACGCCCTGTTCGATAGGTGAGCCGCCATTTTAAATTTGGGGACACCATTAAACATTCCCACAATGCTCTGGAGTGATGCTACATTGGGGAAATTCTGATAGATTTTAAATGGTAGATTGTAGCTACATGCTGGCACTACCTGATAGGTCTATGGCTACAGTCACTAGCAGACACAGCTGAGGGCCCCATTCAAATATTGTTGTTGTTTAGTCGTGTCCGACTCTTCGTGACCCCATGGGCCAGAGCACGCCTGTCTTCCACTGCCTCCCGCAGTTTGGTCAAACTCATGCTGGTAGCTTCGAGAACACTGTCCAACCATCTCATCCTCTGTCGTCCCCTTCTCCTTGTGCCCTCCATCTTTCCCAACATCAGGGTCTTTTCCAGGGAGTCTTCTCTTCTCATGAGGTGGCCAAAGTATTGGAGCCTCAGCTTCAGGATCTGTCCTTCCAGTGAGCACTCAGGGCTGATTTCTTTAAGAATGGATAGGTTTGATCTTCCTGCAGTCCATGGGACTCTCAAGAGTCTCCTCCAGCACCATAATTCAAAAGCATCAATTCTTCGGCGATCAGCCTTCTTTATGGTCCATTTCTCACTTCCATACATCTGATCTGTACCATACATTTAAAGCACTCTTATAGCACTCCCAGACTCCTGGGAACTGCAGTTTGACAAGGCTGCTGGGAATTGTATCTGTGTGAAAGCAGCATTCAGAATGCATAGATTTGATCTTCCTTAATTGCCCTATGGAGAGACTAGAGGGCTGAAGAGGCTCACAGGGCGGCATTTGGCCCTAGGGTCTGAGATTCCCTATCTCTGTCTTATGGGAAGGCCAAAAGTCCTGCCACACCCAAGGTTCCCAGCAGACTGAGAAAGCATGTAGGCCACCCAATCAGTTTCCCCCCACTATGACCTTTTTATTAAAATTTCAGTATCATTTCTAAATTTGCTTCTCTGAAATGTATCTTGAAGCTGTGGCTGGCCATACAGAGGGTGCAAAGGGTGAAAACTAGAAGCAGAGTTCAAGGTATGGCAGGCTAGGAGGGCCAGTACACTTGAGTCACACTAAGATCAAACATTTAAAACACTCTTATGCCATTTTAAAAATCATGGAAGAATGACCCAGAAGAATCTTGGAAACTGTAGCTTGTTAACAATGCTGCTTTCACACAGATACAATTTCCAGCAGCCTTGTCAAACTGCAGTTCCCAGGAGTCTGGGAGTGCTATAAGAGTGCTTTAAATGTATGGTACAGATCAGATGTATGGAAGTGAGAAATGGACCATAAAGAAGGCTGATCGCCGAAGAATTGATGCTTTTGAATTATGGTCCTGGAGGAGACTCTTGAGAGTCCCATGGACTGCAAGAAGAACAAACCTATCCATTCTTAAAGAAATCAGCCCTGAGTGCTCACTGGAAGGACAGATCCTGAAGCTGAGGCTCCAATACTTTGGCCACCTCATGAGAAGAGAAGACTCCCTGGAAAAGACCCTGATGCTGGGAAAGATTGAGGGCACAAGGAGAAGGGGACGACAGAGGATGAGATGGTTGGACAGTGTTCTCGAAGCTACCAGCATGAGTTTGACCAAACTGTGGGAGGCAGTGGAAGACAGGTGGGCCTGGCATGCTCTGGTCGGACACAACTAAACGACTAAACAACAACACAGATCAGACATAATTGAGCATATGCAAATTTCATACAAATGTGTGCCATCTTTGAAGGCAGTGCATTTTGCCTTTCTGGGGTGATCTATTAAGGATCCATCCTTCTGTTTCAGCCATCACAATTTTAAGAATCACTGCATTATTTGCCACCTTTGGGATGTACCTTGTCCAATCCCTGGTGACTTTTCAGTTCTAGCAAAGTTTTCTTAAAAAAAAAGATGAAAGGAAAGAAGGCACCTGTCCATTATATTTTTAAAAAGTAGACAACGTGTAAACTGCTTTTGAATGCACATCGTGCTTTCTCCTCTTTGACAGAAGCAGTATTTCAGAAGATACCAGAGAGGCGGTATTTATGGCAGGTGCATTACTACTTAGAAACTAATCTCGCACACATGGCTGTTAACGTGAAATATGGATTTTAATAATCCCAGCTCGGTGAGAGATGTGAGTCTGCCTGGTGGGGATGTGATTAGCCACAGTCTGCAAGATTAATTGAGATGTACAGCACAAGATTACATCCAGAGAACTCCAAACCTGTCTGATTATGCAAGAGATCGCTTAGTTAAGGCTGTATCTTTCCGGATATAAGAAACAGATAAATTATGTCCTCTATGCTTGCTCAGGATAACCTTCCCTTGTGTTCAAGACACAAAGAAGAAGAAGAAGAAAGTGGGGTGCGATATCCGAACACCCAACACCTGGGAATGAGATATTTTAATGATTTATCAGCAAAAAAAGCTTGTGAAACAAATTCCCCTGGCTTGGAGAATATGAGAACTCCTGGCACTGACTAGCAGGAGATACGAGACTTTGCTGAACAGTAGAGCATATGCTTTGCATGCAGAAGGTCTCAGGTTCAATTGCTGGCATCCTCAGGTAGGGCTGGGAAATGACTCCTTACCTGAAACCCTGGAGAGATGCTGCCAGTCCATGTAAACAGTACTGAGCTAGATGCAGCAATGGTCTGATTCAGAATAAGGCAGCTTCCTACATTTCTACAGTCCTCTAAAAGAGGATCTGACAAAATCATGGTGGGTTGATCTACAAAGCCTATGAGCTGTGATGACTATATACATGCTCAGGAAAAAAAAATGTTCCCACCAAGTACAAAGGTCCGTATAGTTAAAGCTATGGTTTTCCCAGTAGTGATGTATGGAAGTGAGAGCTGGACCATAAAGAAGGCTGATCGCTGAAGAATTGATGCTTTTCAATTATGGTGCTGGAGGAGACTCTTGAGAGTCCCATGGACTGCAGGAAGATCAAACCTATCTTCTGAAGGAAATCAGCCCTGAGTGCTCACTGGAAGGACAGATTGTGAAGCTGAGGCTCCAGTACTTTGGCCACCTCATGAGAAGAGAAGACTCCCTGGAAAAGACCCTGATGTTGGGAAAGATGGAGGGCACAAGGAGAAGGGGACGACGGAGGACGAGATGGTTGGACAGTGTTCTCGAAGCTACCAACATGAGCTTGACCAAACTGCGGGAGGCAGTGGAAGACAGGAGTGCCTGGCGTGCTCTGGTCCATGGGGTCACGAAGAGTCGGACACGACTAAACGACTAAACAACAACAACAACAACCAAGTACTGGGGATATAAAAAAAGGAAAGATCCATGCTCTGCTTTTGGGTTTCCCAGAAGGACTTGCCTGTCCTCTCTAGGATGCTGGGCTGGATGTATTTTTGGTGAGATCCAACAGGGCTCTTATGTTCTTATTTCTTCTGCTGTTACTTACCCTTTTAAGTGAGTCGCTCTTCAGATTTCTTTTAGTCTTGTGTTTTAGTGATGGTGATGGATAGTTTAATATGATATGTTAGCCCAAAGGCCCTTTCCCAGCCCAGTGGCAGGATAAAGATTTTTTGACAATAAATCCAAACAAAATGAAATATTTACATTATGGATGGCCCACATTCCAGCTGCTCCCGGTGACATACAAACGCACCATACAACGTAGTGACAAAGCAGAATCCGTTTAGAAGGTGCCATGGGCTGGTTGAGGGCCAATAAATCAAAACTCAGCCCTGGCAATCCAAAAGTGCTATATGGAACAGTGGTTGGTTTGCCCAGAGAGGTGGTACTCAACTAGCTCTGGAGTGGATTGAACTAGAGTAACGAATCATGACAAAGGGGATTCCAAAAATCTGACATGCTTTTTTTTTTTTTTTTTTGCTACTGCTTGCACCCAGAAGCGTGGAACTCATAAACCACAAAGAGCTGTTTTTTTCTGGAGAGTGAATAAGAACACAGAGGACCACAGCTGATTTGCATGCATTAATATGGGGATTAAAATCAGCACAATGTTTTAAAGCCAGTGTCAGATGCTATCGCACAGAGCTTGTGTGTCTCTAGTGCTTCACAAAGAATTCATTGCATGCTGAGATGTGTAATATAAAAGCATCCTCTCACTTTCTGAGTCCTTTGGCTGACAAAAGCCACCAGGATGTCATGACCACTCCTACCCCCCTACCCAAAGAACTCTGTGAACTCTATCTTTGGGGAAGGATGGTGGCTCAGTAGTAGAACATCTGGCTTGTAAGCACAAGGTCCCAAGTTCAGTCCCTGGCATCTCCAGGTAGGGCTGGGAGGGACGCCAGCCTGAAAATCTGGAGAACCACTGCCAGACAGGCTAGAATACGAAGATCAGGGGTCAGCAAACTTTTTCAGCAGGGGGTCGGTCCACTGTCTCTCAGACCTTGTGGGGGCTGGACTATATTTTTTTGGGGGAAATGAACATAATCCTATGCCCCACAAATAACCCAGAGATGCCTTTTAAATAAAAGGACACATTCTGCTCATGTAAAAACACCAGGCAGGCTTCACAAATAACCCAGAGATGCATTTTAAATAAAAGGACACATTCTACTCATGTAAAAACACGATGATTCCCAGACTGTCCGCGGACTGGATTTTGAAGGTGATTGGGCCGGATTTGGCCCCCTGGCCTTAGTTTGCCTACCCATGACTAAGATGAATGGTGTGACTTGTTATAGGGCAGCTTCCTGCATCTCTATGTCCACTGCCAGAGGCAGTAAGCCTCTTAATAGCAGTTGCTGGCAGCTACAGGTGGCAAGAGGGCTGCCACATTCAGGTTTTGCCTTGTGGGCTTTCCGTGGGCATCTCATTGGGCCATTGATCTGATCCAGCAGGACTCTTCTTATATACTTCTAGAGAAGGAACAGGACGGGTCAAACAGCATATGGGTGCTGTCACATTCACAGTGTCAAGAAATAAGTTTTATGAAGGTAGAAGCCACCAGAAAACTCTGGTAAATTCTAGCGTTTTGTAAGTGTCTCTAAGATTCTGGAAGCACAGAGCAGCACAGCTGCTGTTTACAGGCTGTGCGCTATCTGAACTTCAAGGCCAACTTCTCTGGGGACGGGCTATCATTACTGTCCAATGAGCAGCTCACTACTCAACTTGGTAGTGTGGAAAAGCTTTCTTTGGGAACCTGAATATCCGGACCCCTGTGAGCCCTCCTCTGGTTCTGCGGGATATAATATGTCCACAAAAATGGAAGACTCCCAAAGACATGCTCTATGTGGAGCTAGCCTCAGGCACCAGGCCTGTTGGCAGACCAACTCTGCATTACAAAGATGTCTGCAAACACGTTATGAAGGCTGGCAACACTGACCCCGCCATGTGGGAATTCCTTGCAGTTGACCACAGTGCCTAGAAACAGAGAGTCGGTTGAATCCATAGCTGTAACCAGAGGAGAAATGACCTCTGGGAGGAGTGCAGAGTGCAGAGAGAAGAAACGCCATGGTGCATCTGCAGCAACACAACTGGATGCTTTCATCTGCCCTAGCTGCAACAAAACATGTCTCTCCCGTATTGCTCTTTACAGCCATAGCGGTGCCTTTTAACTTGACTTCATCCCCAAAGGCACACTCCTCCATTGTCTCCCTAGACAGACAGATGCTAACAACTCACAATGAAAGGAGAATATTTCTCAATGAAGCAGATATCTGTTATTGTTCAAGAGGTCACCAGAGGTCACCAGTCGAGAGTGATTCCTCATTGTTTCATGACCTTGTTGAATATTTATACTCTTTAAAAATAACAGACTTCTCTCTCTAGACATAATCATAATTAAAATTATTACTGCAGGTCCTCTAGACTTTTGTAATGCTTGAAAAAGCTTTGTTTTCTATGCTCATCCAAATGGATGAGGAAGAAGAGGGCAAATCATTAACAATTTAAATCAAGCAAATGTGTCCCATTTTGCTATTTCACATTAGCTCGGGAATTTCATTGATTAACACTGATCCTTAAGGCATTTCCCGCCACTGTGGGCTAGTAGTGTAACTCAGATACTCACAGAACCTCAAGAATGCTCCCATCTCTTCTTTCACTTGATATTTCCAGACTTTACCATCATAGCAATACTTTTTATCCTTCCAAAAGATGATGACAGCATATCACACTCACTTCTGCGCACACACGTGGTGCCACAGAGTGCTTCTGAGCATGCGCGAGTGACAAGCCCTCTTCTGGGTTTGCCGTGGCCGTAACCCGAAGATTCCGTAGCCTGGAGGTTACGCAACACGAGGTACAACTGTACTGAGTGAGATAGACCAATGGTCTGTCTTGGTATATGGCAGCTCAGAGCCTGTACAGTGGTACCTCGGGTTACAGACGCTTTAGTTTACAGACGCTTCAGGTTACAGACTCTGCTAACCCAGAAATAGTACCTCAGGTTAAGAACTTTGCTTCAGGATGAGAAGAGAAATCGCAGAGCAGCGGTGCGGCAGCAGTGGGAGGCCCCATTAGCTAAAGTGGTACCTCAGGTTAGGAACATTTTCAGGTTAAGAACGGACCTCCAGAATGAATTAAGTTCTTAACCTGAGGTATCACTGTATATAATTATGGGTATCACATGGCAGGACAGAGTCTCAAACCAAGATGTGCTTTCTCAAGCCCACATTCCTGGCATGTTTGCACTCCTGTCTCAGTAACATCTACACTGTTTTGAACCGTAGGTGAGCTGTTCCAGGAGCTTTGATAGCACCAACTGAATACTCAAGATAACCTCACAATTGGTGGCAGCTGTAGTGCTAAGCTTTCATGCAACACACTTGGGAATCAGGCTAATTGACCTGCTCAAGGAAGAGAGTTACCCTCATCCATGGCTGTGGGAAACTAGGCTCCAGACCTAATAAAAGCAATATCAACCAACTTCTGATACAACAATGGGATATTAGCTCCACCCAAGGCATGATGGCAAACAGCAACAACCAGGAAATATAGACATAATATTTTACAAGGACAGGAAGAAGCATCACAGACAGAATAATTGCCACACACACAAAGAACAAGGATATCATTTGAATGCTTCACCTGTAGATTTAGAAATCAATTAATGTGTCAATACGAATGGAAGTCATGAATATTGCAGTTGTTGTATAAGGGATTGTTATTTTGACTGGAGTGTAATTGAAATTAATAAGATTTTGGAATGCAGAAATAAAGTAAATCATCAAACCATCAATTCTAGCACACAGGGAGCCACCTAAATTATATAATTTGTCATCTGAATGATTGGTACTGGTACTGGTATTATAATGAGGGTATTATTGGATTATTGTAGTTGAAAACTAATACAGATTATTATCAAAAATAAATAAAGCAATATCAGCCATCTGTTGGGAACTTTGGTGGAGATCATGGCCACATGTAAGCTGCTCTACTGTATAGAAAGCATTTGCTCCAGTTCCTGGGCATGGACAAGCCATCTCCTTTCTGTGGAGTCTCTCCCACAATGTGCTGGAACCAGGGGGCAAGGAAGGCGCCTTCAGACCTTTTGTTGTGGCTTTACTTTTCCTTTAAATAAACCATTCAGTAGAAAACATGGTTTTCCACTCCCTCAAAGACATAGTTGAAGAAAAGTTCCCTAAACATGCAGAAGACTTTAGGGTATTATGTCAGACAGTTAGGTCAGACATTTCATGGTGCCACAAAATATTGGATGGATATACAGTTGTCAGTTATAGATGGTAATAATAATAATAATAATGTCCATGTGATGAATATTACTTATTCAGAACTGCAAGATGCTGTTTAGAAAGGTGTCTATGCTGTTGCATGCTGACCATGATGTGCAATTAAGCTAATTGTAGGTAATAATAATAATATGCATATAGCACACAACTGTGACTCAGGGCTGCACAAGAAAAAGTAACTGCGTATCTGCTTTTGCACTTGGGGAGGGAAATAATGAGATGCGTTTCACACACCACTTCTTCCCCAAACAAAAGTTTCTAAATAAAGAAAGCAAAAGTTGCAAATAATTTGTTTTAATCGTCCTCCTAAATCATCCCACAACAGCCACTGATTGGAGCATCACAGAGTTAAGTGAACTAATCCATCCCGGCATTTTCGATGTTTCTACAGCGTAGCATGAGGGAGATGCCTTTATAGGGCTGTTAACAATATATTCAATTAAGCAGGACTATTTAATTAGCTCCATGGTGTGCTTTACATTGCTCTTCAGGCAAAGATGCAGACATCGCTTGGTGCTGCTACTGCCTGCTGAAGCTTCAAGTCATAATGCAGGAGCTTGTTTATGTAGAATGGAAACAAGGAAAGGCAAAAGGAAACCAGTCGCATTGGCTGCTAAGTGATTATGCTTGATAAACATGAAAACGGTCTGTCTTCAGTAATTCCGAATAATTTTCCATAAGTGTGCTTGCAAAACAAACCTCCAGCACTTGTATTTAATAAGCAGAGCAGCCTCAGTGGAGGGGTAAGAACAGATATGATTAAGATACATAAAATATTTGAACTTTTTTCCCCAGAGAATTGCTTGGGTGTTGGTACAGGTGACAACTCCTTCAAGTTTTTTGGAGATGCGACACACGCAAGGAGCTGGTGGGCTGGTAAGCATATGTTTAAAATGAACATTTCAGGATGGAACCAAGACAAAAGGAATTTTAAATCACATTACATGTATCATCATTGTTGTTGTTTTATTTATTATTACCGCCATCATTATATATTTATTTATACACCACCTTTTCCTTTGACTGTATTACGTGCCAAGATGCCAGCATCAACAACAGCTGCTTTGTGAATGATCATTGCTGACTACATAATTATCACTCTTTCTGAATTTTCTGCATTTCAATTCCCCCCAACCTATCTATCATCTATCTATCTATCTATCTATCTATCTATCTATCTATCTATCTATCTATCTATCATCTATCATCTATCTATCTATCTATCTATCTATCTATCTATCTATCTATCTATCTATCATCTATCTATCTATCTATCTATCTATCTATCTATCATCTATCTAGGAGGATGGTGTTTGAGGGGACCATCATGTTGGGGACCCCAGAGGTAGACTGTAGCCCACAAAAACTTATGCCACAACAAATGTGCTAGTCTTTAAGGCATACGACTGATTTTCTAAACATGTCTTCATTTTTATGGTGTCTGTCAAGATGGACTTTTAGCAATACTACATATATTCAGTTTAGATAGCTTAGATAGTTCTTCAGATGAGGGTTTTTTTGTTCATATTGTAAGTCTTTTTTCAGGTGGAATTGGAAATAATTGTGAACAGAGCTCTGTGTTGCAACAGATTCCCATTGAGAAATTCAAGGCTACTGGTTGCTCAGGACAAATGATTTTACAGGAATGAGGGTGGAATCAATACTTAGGTATATTTAAATGATGCCTTATATAAGCTAAAGAGGTGCCCAATCTAAAGTGGTTTCTCAATGGTATTCAACAGTTGTGGAACAGTAATTTTAGTGCGAATGCATACAGATGTTGGATGTGGTTTTGTTGATTTCGAAATTTGCATAGCACACTTCACCCGAAGATCCCAGGATGGTTCGCAACAGAAAAATACAAAATGAGAATACAAAATGCATAATTAAAACAAAGTCAAAAACACACAAATAAACCTCCCTTCCACAAACTCATTTAAAAAGCCATAGAATGTTAATCAGCCAAACACCTAGCCAAAGGGAAATGAATTATCCTGGTGCCAAAAGAGATGTAATGAAGGCACCAGGCAAACCTCCCTGGGGAGAGCATTCCACAAACAGGGAGCCACTGCAGAAAAGGCCCCGTTCTCCTGTTGCTACCCTCCAGACCTCTTGCAGACGGATACACAAAGAAGGGCGTCTGATGATGATCACAGGGTCCTGGTTAGTTATGAGCAGAGGTGGTCCTTGAGGTATTGTGGTCCTGAGCCATTTAAGGCTTCACAGGTCAAAACCAGCCCTTTGAATTGAGCCCTGTAACAAATTGGCAGTCAGGTCAGGATTAGCATTATATGTCCAAACCTTATTACCCTCATGAGAAACCTGACCGTTGAATTCTGCAGCAGCTGAAGTTTTCGAACTGTCTTAAGAGACACACCAAAAATGAATTTAGGGGGTTTCCTCCAAGACTGCCTGCATCTGGTCTGCCAGAATAATTTGATTCAAGGTTGTTATGTGTATATCTGGTGGCATTTATAGGAAGAAAGTCCTGTGAGCTATAAATGTTGCCGTCAGATACAGGCAAGATGAGGCTACGTTAATAGTACTTTTGTATAACTTAAGGAGCTGAATTCTTCAGTGTTACCTTTTGGGATATTTAAGGAGAATTAAGATTGGGTGGTTGTCATTACTTTATTAGCCTCGTTAGAGGTGATTCTTGGCAATTGATGGAAGACAGAGCTTTATCAGCATAGTAATAATGCATCTGCTGTTGCTTCCACATTATCTGATGGGAATCACAGAACTGTATGCAAGATCCACTGGAACACCACCAGATATGATGGGACTGCCACTCCCTCTCCTCACCCCCCCTTCCTAAATCTGCTCTAGGATCTTCCAAACTTCCAAACTGAGTGTGCTTGTAGATTGCAGGTGGAGAGGAAGGAGAAGTCCCATTTGCATGAGCAAATGTTAGGTTAGGTAAACGACTCTGGGGTTGCAGCACTCATCTCGCTTTACAGGCCGAGGGAGCCAACGTTTGTCCGCAGACAGTTTTTCCAGGTCATGTGGCCAGCAAGACTAAGCCACTTCTGGAGAAACCAGAGCAGCACACGGACACACTGTTTGCCTTCCCACTGGAGCGGTACCTATTTATCTACTTGCACTTTGACGTGCTTTCGAACTGCTAGGTTGGCAGGAGCTGGGACTGAACAATGGGAGCTCACCCCGTCATGGGGATTTGAACCGCCAACCTTTCGATCGGCAAGCCCAATGTTACCCAGTATCTATTAGCATTGAGTAATGATGTACTGAACTGTTGGGCTGGCGAACCAACTAAATGAATGTGGCTTGACATTTCAGCCAACACTCTTCTTTGACACAAATTAACTCAAGTATTTGCTTATATCCTCTCTTCCACCATCACCACCACAAGCGCTTTCTGCATGACATAATTTATGAATGAATCGTTTTTTGTTCCCTAAATGTGTTTTCTTCTTGAGTATTCTTTTGCCTACAGCATTCGCTTCTATCCATACTGACATTTGTCTGCCCTTTTGCTTATCCTTCAAATCTGTTGCCACAGGGAACTCTTAGCTGCTTCCACTTTGATTACGCGAAGGCAAGAAAAGCATGGTTGTTTGGAACGGGTCTTTTTTTGTGTTGAGATTGCATGGATTTGGGAATGTACTTTGCGGGGTAGCTGAAAACATCAGGAGTGAAAGCCAAGATAAGATGCCTGATGACATATATCAGATGATTTTGGGTGGAAAATATGCATGCTTCCTCTGTAAACATTTATCTCTTGACTTCTAGCATTTTGATCAGATATTGCCAATCCTGACACCCTCAGGCCAATCTGTTTCCAGATGCAATAACAAACTGGCTGAACTGTGGAGAAGGATTAGGGGGAATTTTGATTCTGTTGATACTTAAAAGGCAAATGTACCAATGCACTTCCCAAACAATATGTGGACCCACACACAGGCTTTGGAATCTGCACTTTACAGTCAAAGCAATATCACACCACTGCCATGGCTTCCCCATGAGAACAGGATGCAGATCCAGCAAATTCTTCTTATGGTCTTAAGCTCTGAGGATCAGGTTTGTCCTACAGATCATCTAGTCCAGAGTTTCCCAAACTTGGGTCTCCAGCTGTTTTTGGACTGCAATTCCCATCACCCCTTACCACTGGCCCTGCTAGCTAAGGATGATGGGAATTGTAGTCCAACAACATCTGGAGACTCAAGTTTGAGAAAGCTTGATCTACAGCATCCCTTACCTTAGTACCTTCAGATGTTCACTCTGGGGATCATGAATATGCAAAGTGTGAGGCAGTACCTCAGTAGCAAACTGCTCCCCAACCCATGTGTGTTCATTAGAAAGCATGGAGGACTTTCTTCAGATGCTCCAAGGAATGCATATAGAATGAGACTGGCCTTTGTGTACTTGTCATAATGAACATCTGAAAAAGTTATTTAAGGCCCTTTGAAAAGGACAGGATGGAGAGGGAAGGTTAACAACTCCTTGTTGAATGGTACCCTGCATTGAAAGAGCCCCTTGAACAGCATCTTTAGACAAGAGGTTAAGGATATTATTACTATTTATCTATGAGGACTATGTTTTCCCACCGCTGTAGGACTCCGTATACCCAGTTTCTGGGAACCACAAGAGAGGAGACACCTATCATCTTGCCCTGTGATTGTCCTATTGTCTTATTATGGATTTCAGGCAGTTCATTCATTCATTCATTCATTCATTCAATATATTTCCAGGCCTATAGAAAACCAGTTCAGGACAGCTTTCTATTGAAAGCAAAACAATTAAAAAAACATAATACAAGCATCAAATTAAATCTGAAAGTCAGAGTTTGCTGGAATAATGAAAAAGACCAGAGTTCTTGGGAAGGAAATCCCACACCTGTGGGGCTGCAACTGAAAAGGCCCTGCTTATCAGATCAATGTTAGGGTCATACCAGAGACCAGGGTTTCTGAGGCTAATATTTGGGCTCAAGTGCATTAATATGGATGTAGGCTGTCATTTCAATAACCTGGTCCCACACTGTTCAGGGTTTACTTCAGAGCCCAGTATAATTCAGAGCCCACATTATACTGGGCTCAGAAGTAAATGGAAAGGGGCATAGCTTTGTAGCAGAATGTCCCAAGTTCAATTCCATATAGGACATATTCCTGCCTGGCACACCTGAGAGCTAGATGGACCAATGATCTGACTCAGTATGGGACAGCTTCACGTGTTCCTCATGGCTAATACTACTAATACGAAGTTAGTGTGATTTGATCCATCTACCTGGAGTGCAACTCCCAAATCCTTCCACAGATCAGTTCCTAGCCTAGAGCAATAAATAGGGGAAGAATAAATCTGTGGAGTGGAGGTTGAACCTGACAGCATCTGCATGTAAATAAAAGAGAGACCAACAGGCTGTTTGACTCATAACTCATTGGCTTATGCTTGCTTTTCAGACATTTGCATCACAATGAAATTTAATCCAGGGAAAGAGCCAAGAAAATAACTCAACAGGAATCCAATAAATTCTTTAAGGAAGAAATCCAGTAGTCCTTATTCAGGCAAAAAAAAGTTCCACTGATTCTAAAGGGATGATTTATTTTAGATTGGTTAAGTGTTAAGCACGGAACCTATAATGAGGAGGTATGGAAAGTATAAATAAATGATGTGACAACTAATTACTGTGATCTGAATTTTTGGCTTAGATAAGCCATATAGGTTTCAGGCAACTGCTGAAAGCTCCCATTAAAAGGAGGGGGAAAAACTTTTTACCACTATTTTAAATAGTCAACTTGTTTTTTTGTTTGAAGTAGTTTTACAGCCAGGATTCAGAAATGGACATGGGAAGCCAGCCAGCAAGTCCAAGGAGCTCTCAGTAGCAGATGTTGAGTAAGCAGCCAGCAGGTTACAGTCTCTTTCTGCTTTGTTTTATAGCAGCTTCTGGGAGACCAGAGCCAAGGAAAGTTTAAGTAGCTTTCAAGCAAGACTGAATTCCAAGGAAGAGCTGGGTTGAAGAATGATTCCACACGCACACGTAAAAAGAAGAAGCCGTGTTACTATGGCCACATTCACACCATACATTTGAAGCAGTATAATATCCCTTTAGACAGTCATTGCTTCCCCCAAAGACTTCTGGGAGTTGTAGTTGGTTAAGGATGCTGAGATTTGTTAGGAGGCCCATCTTCCCCAAACAGAGCTACAGTTCTCGGGGTGGTTTAACAATCAATCCTCCTTCACAGGGAATTGCAGCTGTGGGAGGGGACCAAGGGCCTCCCAGCAACTCTCAACACCTTTAACAAACTACACCTCCCATAATTCTTTGAGGGAAGCCATGACTATTTAAAGTGGTATCGTAGCGCTTTACAGTGGTACCTCAGGTTACATACACTTCAGGTTACAGACTCCGCAAACCCAGAAATAGTGCTTCAGGTTAAGAACTTTGCTTCAGGATGAGAACAGAAATTGTGCTCCGGCGGCGCGGCAGCAGCGGGAGGCCCCATTAGCTAAAGTGGGGCTTCAGGTTAAGAACAGTTTCAGGTTAAGAACGGACCTCTGGAACGAATTAAGTACTTAACCCGAGGTACCACTGTATATGCAAAGTGTGAGTGTGACCCTGCGACCATTTTCATGGGGCTCTGTCCTCGATAAACTCTTGGAGAATTTCTTCTTTTATTGGAGAAAATGGGCAAAAGGCCCCTCTCCAAGGGATTTCTCTGTTCACAAACAGGGTGGACATTTCTGAGAGGTCATTTGGTGTGGTTCTGATGTATGGCAGCTTTGCTCCCCCCCCCCATGGTAACATGTCTCGTAAAACTGGTGAATTCTTGGATCAGGAACCAGAGGAGCAGGCACAACAAAGGCCAAACTTACACCATGCATTTAAATCACAGACAGCACTTTAAACAGGCATGGCGTTTCCCCCAAAGGATCCTGGGATCTGTGGTTTGTTAAGGATGCTGAGCGGTGTCAGGAGACCCTTGTTCTCTGCTCAGAGCTACAATTCTCAGAGTGGTTTAGCAATCAACCCTTCCTTCACTCGGAACTCTGGGATTTGAAACTCTCTGAGGGGAATAGAAGTCTCCTAACAACTCTTGGCACATAAGCGAAATAAAACATTTGTGATTTTCTGGGATTTCAGACAAGGCTGTCTCTCGGTCCTGCCTAGACATGCTGCGGATGGGACTTAGGATCTTCTGCATGCAAAGCAGATGCTCCACCGATGAGCTATGGCCCTTCCCACGTAAGCACACATAAGATTTCACCGTTAGCCATATAACTTCATATTAGCTTTTGCCTCTTTTCCATCTGTACTGCACCGCCGTCATTCTGAATATTTACCTCAACATGTTGCCTTGTACGTTAATGCCTCACTTTCCCTCAGCTCCTATTACTGTGGATTACTCCACATGAGTCATCAGAAGCTAGCATTTTACATAATCAAGGAGTCAGGCAAGCTTCTAATGCAACGCCTGGAGTGCTCTAATTTTCAAGGGGTTGCTTTGGATTTAAATGTATTCCCCCATTTCATGAAAGTTTAACTGCTTCGGGAATGGAACTCCCGTGACTTCAAAGGCGCCTCAAACTGTGGAGCTCTGAAAGGTTTGAGGTTTTAGCAGTCGAGGCCTGGTTTTCTAACTTTGCAGGATAGAAGGAAGAGCCTGCTGAGAAAAAAGATTGCCGAAATTTAAGCAGGAACATAAACAGCTGTCTTATACGGAGTAGGACCATCGGCCCATCCAGCTCAGTATTGTTGTTTGCGCTGACTGGAAACAGCTCTCCAGGGTTTCTGGAAAGAGATTTTCCAAAAAACTACCTGGAGATGCTGGGGAAACTCTCCTATCCTGATCACTGTTTAGGAGTAAACAGTGTACAGTGGTACCTCGGGTTAAGTACTTAATTCGTTCTGGAGGTTCGTTCTTAACCTGAAACTGTTCTTAACCTGAAGCACCACTTTAGCTAATGGGGCCTCCCGCTGCCACCACGCTGCCACCACACAATTTCTGTTCTCACCCTGAAGCAAAGTTCTTAACCTGAAGTATTATTTCTGGGTTAGTGGAGTCTGTAACCTGAAGCGTATGTAACCTGAAGCATATGTAACCTGAGGTACCACTGTATTGCTTTATGCAATAGCCTCAGCAGTACACAAAGCAGGCTTCCATGGTACCTTGGACAGCTTCCTTCAGGGCTCAGGCAGGAAATGTAAGAGTGGAGCTCAGTTGCTGCTTCAGCAAGTTAGTCCATGGGTAGGCAAACTAAGGCCCGGGGGCCGGATCCGGCCCAATTGCCTTCTAAATCCGGCTCGCGGGCAGTCCGGGAATCAGTGTGTTTTTACATGAGTAGAATGTGTGCTTTTATTTAAAATGCATCTCTGGGTTATTTGTTGGGCATAGGAATTTGTTCTCCACCCAAAAAAATGCAGTCCGGTCCCCCACAAGGTCTGAGGGACAGTGGACTGGCCCCCTGCTGAAAAAGTTTGCTGACCTCTGCCCTCTGACTGAGCCTTAAAAGGAGGTGCAGGTCTATCTCACTTGCTAACTTTGGGGTGAGCAGCCAGTTCACTTAAAGGGTACTAGTTTGCTTTAGTGTGTGGCCTTTGGCATGTTGCAGAATATACAACCTTGCCTTGGAGGGGCTTTGTTTAAATTTATTGTTCTGTTTCGCGTGCTGTTATTTTGGTTGGTTGTTTTGGTTTGGCAGACTTTGGGAGAGTGTTTTGATTTGTGGGGATATTTGCAACCCCACTTACCTGAGAGTAAGCACCAAATTCCAGGACTTACTTCTGAGTAAAACATGGTTAGGATTGTGCTGTTAGTGCTGTAATGAGCTCTCTCTAGCTGCTTGAAGTATTTTACTACATGATTGTTTTAATCTTGTCCTAACTTTGTTGTTGAGCAACTTTGGAGGAAGAAAAGCAGCACAAAAGGTTTTAAGAAGTAAGCCGATGGGTAAATAAGGTCTGCATGATTATGAGTACATCATATGTCAGACATCACTAACACACTCTTCCCTAGCTGTGAGTGCAAAGAGTACAGAAGGGAGGTGGAATTTAGTGCTGGATTTCATGGTTCCTGCACCCACATGGAAAGAGGTGGTTTGCAAGTGATATTTGACCTATGGCATCGGAGGAGGGTATTATTCATAAGACACTTCGTAGGAGTCCTAAAAAGATCTTCAGAAAGGTTAAAGTATTAGATATATCACTACGGTAAATGTTATACCCAGGATTTAGATTCCAGGAGCCTTTTTCTAGCCAAGCGCGTTTCTGTCTTCCGAAATCCTTATAAAACATTTACTTTTCTTGGGGTTTATGAAGATTAATTTATAATCTACCCATGCCTTTAAGTTTTTCCCCAGTGACCCAGTGAATGGTCTGGAGGTAGTTGGTGCATTATTGAAGGTAAAGTGGTCTAAACTGACCAGTGCCAAAATGCCTTCCTGAAGCCTCTTCAGGTAAGCAGGATATAAATTCAATTAATTAATAAAATCGAAATCAAAACTTCAGAAAAAGATGAGAAAAAAGTATTTATTCCATTTGAAATTGAGTTGTTGCAAACACGGTTACGATCAGGACTATTACACACCCAGTGCTCTAGGAAAGTTGCCAAGTTTTGTATGACATGCTCAAAGTTGACGGGTCCCTGATCTAAACGTAGCACAGTTGATATTGATTTTGGTGCGGCAGGGCTATAGCATGCATTGCAAAGGAGCTGTCTGCACAGCTCTTTTACAACTGGACTGGAGCCAAAGACAGAAAGGGAAAGATCCCAGGCAAGTGAGCTGAGCTCTGGGTACGCGCAGCAAAAATACCTCTCCCTCCCTCTGAATCATTATGACCTTAATCAGTCAGATTATGTCACATCTTCCCACACAGCAGTAAAAAAAACAAACTGTATACAGTTTCACTGATGCCATTTTGTCTTGCGTTTAGAAATGTGCACTCATTTAAATCACAAAAATATGGCTAACCCAAAATACTCCTTTACGTAAGTCTGCAATTTAACGAAGTACTTTGACACTTAGATATTAACAAACCCAATGATGCTGTTGTTACTTATTAGTGAGGATCTTAAAGCAACAGGACAAGTGTAAATATATCATTCCTACGCCATCAAGCTTCTACCCACCGCAGGGTTTCTTTAATTCGCAATTAAAATAGTAAATCTTCTTAGGTTTCTCTGATGACTTGGGTTTAAAAATGTTCAGCTTCCACGCCGTGGAGAAATGTCTCTGAGCAACACGCATACAATCTCATTAAAAACACCAAGTTAATCCCAAAGTCTTGGTTATACACGTTAATTTACGCAATTGGACTTAAAGGAACAAAGAGCAGCAGTGGTTAGTTTGGTGCCTGCTTCCTGATACCAGGATTGCTACAGCTTACTTAGAGCAGTCAAGCCAGGATGTTGGTGAGGTCAGGGCTGTGTAGACACGCTGGCAGAACTAACCCAGTGCTTCTGCTGCTGCATCTGTACAGAGCTGACCTTGCTGCCACCCTACCACCACCAGATAAGATATAGAAATGGCAATGCTTGGAGTCTGCAGCAGACTTCAAGCTCTCAGATTTTGGCAGTGCCCTGTGAAGAATTGATGCTTTTGAATTATGGTCTGGAGGAGACTCTTGAGAGTCCCATGGACTGCAAGAAGATCAAACCTCTCCATTCTGAAGGAAATCAGCCCTGAGTGCTCACTGGAAGGACAGATCGTGAAGCTGAGGCTCCAATATTTTGGCTACCTCATGAGAAGAGAAGACTCCCTGGAAAAGACCCTGATGTTGGGAAAGATGGAGGGCACAAGGAGAAGGGGACGACAGAGGACAAGATGGTTGGATAGTGTTCTCGAAGCTACCAGCATGAGTTTGACCAAACCTTGGGAGGCAGTGGAAGACAGGAGGGCCTGACATGCTCTGGTCCATGGGGTCATGAAGAGTTGGACACGACTAAACAACTAAACAACAACAGCAGCACAAGGATGGGGAAACTTTGTCCATCCAGATGTTGTTGGACTATAACTCCCATCTTCCCTGACCATTGGCCACACTGGTGGGAGATCATAGAATCGTAGGGTTGGAAGGGACCCCAATGGTCATCTAGTCCAACCTCCTGCAATGCAGGAATCTTAGCTAAAGCATCCATGGCAGATGGCCATACAGCCTCTGCTTAAAAACCTCCAGGGAAGGAGAGTCCACAACCTCCTGAGGGAGACCGTTCCACTGTCAAACAGTAGGAGATGTAGTCCTACAACACATCTGGTGGGCCATTGCTTGCCTACCCTTGACTTAACCTATCAATCAAGTCCAACTAATTCCTCAGCTGGCTCTCAGGCATTTCAAAGGAGCAGAACTGAAACATCCAAACAAATCTTAGATCTGCCACTGCTCAGTTGGCATCGTAAGTGGAAAGATGAACAAGGTTCAGCCTTCATTTGGAGCATGCCGCTGAATAGGCCTTTTGACACTCGTGCAGAGTAAGGCAGGACCCCCAGGGAGAACTCAGAGCTGTGTTTAATATGATCTTGAGAAATTCATGTAAATCCTGAATGCGGAATGCTCATCAGCTGGAGTGCCAGGCAAATCAGCTTGCTTTGATCTGCTTTTGAATACAAGCGGTGCTGAAGTAGCTGAAAGTATCCTGACTCTGAGCCCCCACGTGCACAAGGAGCGGAATGGGGGGTGGAGATAGGAAAGGTGTCTCATGTTTGGAAACTCCTTCTATCCATTAAATGTTACACATGGGGGAATAGATCCAATCTTTCCCAAAAGAGTAACGTGAGGGACTTGCAAATGGAAAGGATCTTCTCTGCAGTCTTACTGCAACATTCTTCTCAAATTTTCAGTGCAGATCATAGGAGCCAACTCCTAGGGCCTGAGGTCCTTTGGGGGCCCCCAATAAAATATTTGAGGGGGCCAGCACCCCCTCCAAAGTTGATGGGCATTGTCATTCAAATGGTGTAGTTAGAATGTGTGCCATGCTTTGTGATTGATTAGGCAGGGCAGGGTCTACCTGCCCCCCAATATTATTTTTTTTTGGGGGGGGATTAACCAGATTTGCTGAGCTTTTTTGAGGGGGGGGGACATTGACGAACCAACCAATCATTAGTACGCTAGCCAAATGCAAGCACCAATCATCCACCCTGATGCCACAGCGGCAAATAGCCAGCGAACGTTGCAGAAAACACCAGTCACAAGCAAAAATGCCGCTGACAATATCTTGCTCGCAGCAAACAACAATCGCCTGTCCAAACTCTCCACTAGCTGTGTATAAGACGCACCCCCCATTTTTGAGAATAATTTTATAATAAAATAACCTCGTCTTATACACGGAAAAGTATGGTAATTACTGCAAGCACTGTGTCTGCTTCTGCGTACAGCGTTGGACAGCGCCAGAGGGGCTTTTCTGATAGCCTGTCATGTTGGCACCCCTGGTGCCAAGACCATTTAAGAATAAAAATCCAAATTGGTCCTGGCGGTTCCTTACCTACTTCCGCTTTTAGCCCGTCCCCCTTCACTGCCACTGACAGGGCGCTTGCTTCTCATAAGGTGAGACTTTGTTGCTTACTGGTAGTGAGAAACGTATCTCTGGATTGGCTCTACCAGTGCATGTGCAGCCTGACAACTTCTCTGCTTCCGACCTCCTCCCCTTCCTGCCTCCAGCCCCACCTGCTGCAGAGGTGCCCAACCTCACCTGGTGAGCTGCTGCCACCTTTTTTTTTTAATGTATATACCACTTGATTGTAAGAAAACCTTAAGCGGTTTACAAGCATATAAAATAAAATGTTGCTGTTATCAATAAATAGCAGTTAACTTAAAACAGTTAATGCTGAGAGTTATTAGGAGACCCTCCCCCAATTCCACTCTACAATTCTTAAAGGTAAACATAAAGGGACCCCTGACCATTAGGTCCAGTCGTGACTCTGGGGTTGTGGTGCTCATCTCGCTTTACTGGCCGAGGGAGCCGGCGTACAGCTTCCGGGTCATGTGGCCAGCATGACTAAGCCGCTTCTGGCGAACCAGAGCAGTGCATGGAAATGCCGTTTACCTTCCCGTCACAGGGGTACCTATTTATCTACTTGCACTTTGACATGCTTTTGAACTGCTAGGTTGGGAGGAGCAGGGACCGAGAAACGGGAGCTCACCCCATCGCGGGGATTTGAACTGCCGACCTTCTGATTGGCAAGTCCTAGTCTCTGTGGTTTAACCCACAGCGCCACCCGCGTCCCCCTACAATTCTTAGGGTGGTTCAATTCCTCTTCCCAGAAACCTCTGCAAATTTTACCTCTGTTGGGGGAATAACAGCCTCCAAACATTTCTCAGCTCCCTTAACAAGCTCCAGCTCCCATAATTCTTTGGGGCAAGCCATGACTGTTTAAAGTATCGTAGTGCTTCAAATGTATGGTGTGAACATGCTCACAGTGTGGTAATAACAATACGGCTGAAAGAATCCTTTGCTACGCACTCTCTGAAATGAAAAACATTAACATCTTGCATTGCCTCTGTAAGACACTGAGACTCAGGATCTATTCCATCCAATATTCTTGTGATTTAAATCTGGAGACAGGACGCGCACAAAATGCTTGAACAACTCTCTGATTGTGTGCTGTCTCTCTCTCTCTTATAAGCTGCAGAGTGGGAAGCAAACTTTTCCATCTGTTTATTTATGGACTGATTCTATTTTTCTCGGATTTAAAAGCGTTAAGGAGCGTCTCGTAGCAGTGGTGTGTAATATATACACTTTGATAAAAAGGAAAACCATCTAAGCCCTGTCTCTCTTTTCCATCAGAAGATAATATTGTATTACGTAAGGGCCAACAAACAAAATGTTTTAGCACTCACCACTTTTTCTGCAGTTTTAGCTTATATTGTCGCGAAGAAGTACCAAGTTTACTGTTATCTCTTTTCTTTTATATGAGAATATTTCAGGAGACAGAGAAGATCTGGCTATGGTTACTGTTAAAAATATAGTAAAAAAATAACAGTAAAAAAACCCACCTTGTCCGTATAGGAATATGGTGGAATCTATCTTGCATTTATAGGACTGAAAGTACTAGAAATCACTTGGGAAAATTTGATTTATTTTCTTATTACCATTATTTCCCATTGGTGGGGGGAGTGGAAATTCCTACTTTTTATTAAGTAAGCATACATTCAATTAACATGCAAGCTTTTTACAAGTGTAAATAGCAGGTGTGCTGGAGTCTGAGCAGCATTTCAACCATGGGAGATGGGGAAGGAAAAATTAACCCTTGATGCTGATGAACACCCCCCTTTCCCATAAGCTGCTATTTGCAAAGAGAAATAAGCCCCCATTGCTGCCAATGGAGGCTTCCACACCATGTGGATATAGTATCATAGCTGTCAACATTTCCCTTTTTTAAAGGGAAATTCCCTTATTCCGAATAGGATTCCTCGCAAGAAAAGGGGAAAGTTGACAGCTATGTATAGTATAGATACTAGGCAGCTGGCGAGGTCAGGAGTTTCCTGGTGGTGCAATGTTCTTTTTTAAGGAGAGAGAATAGTGTTCTCAACTAACTTCCTAACTGGTATGTCATAAGAACATATGACATTCCGTTCAACTTTTTAGACCCCAAACCAGGACGCATGTCTTCTGGGATGCATGTCTTCCTGGGCAAATCACATGACCCATGCCTTGCTCTTGCCCACAAAAGGGTGGGGGGACAATGATGTCAGATCTCATGCAGTATGTTTCTGGATGCCGCATGAGAGCACGGTCCCAGAAAAAAAGCACTTTTTCAGGGCGAGAGTGCAGCACCCAAAATGGCCGCCGTGATCTTGTGCGAAAAAATGGGACATCCTGGTTTTTCCAGGGCACTTGGCAGGTATGATATGAAGAGTCTGCCAGCGACCCAACTCAACTAATATCCTGTTTGTGTTGGGATATTCCGTTCCACCTTAAGGAACAGGCAAAATTGTTGTGTGTCACATGCCTGTTTACACTCCAGCACAGCTTGCTGGGAACTTCCGTTTGTGTATAGCTTTTGCCGCTTTGCTTTGGACACGAAGGAGATCAGACATGTTTCCTTTTGTCCTGCTGTACGCTGAATAAACTGCTTGTAAATATGCTCACACAGCCGTCTCCTGCCCCTTCCATTTGCGCAGCGTTTACTCTGCTGAGTAGCGTGCCCTAGCTTCTGAAGCTCAGGTTGCAGATTCATGCTGCGCCAAAGACTGGAGTTTGCCTAGCACACTGGCCAGTGGGCTGGAGCCAGCGGGGGCCTGCCAATTGCGCCCATTTCCTTGGTTGCTTGTCAACAGTTTGCACAGGTGTGTTTAAGAAACCTACATGCAGGACCTGGCCATAACAATGCTCTCCCCTCCTGCAGTTTCCAGAACAATAGCTGTTCTGTGCTAGTATTGCACTTTCACTGAAGTTTTTAATGTAACAAAGCATTCAAGAACCATGGCACCGCCATCCCTGAAGTCTAAAGTGGTACAGTCTGTTCTACCTCTATAAAGAAGGCAGCTTTTATTTCTTTATTTCATTTCCACCCCATTTTTCCTCCAAGGAGTTGAAGGCAGCATACATGCACCTCCTTTCCCCGTTTAATCTTCGGAACAACCCTGTAAGATAGGTTAAGCTGTGAGACAGTGCCTGGCTCAAGGTCACCCACTGAGCTTCATGGCTGGGTGGGGATTTGAACTCTTGTCTCCTTGGTCCTAGTCTGATGCTATAACCACTGCACCACACAGCCTTTCCATGCTTCTCATCCCCAGGCAGGTCAGCATCAGCCAGCTGTCCCAAAGCGGAAGCAGCCAGAACCCCCGTAACCATAATTCCCCCAGAAGAATCTGGAATATTTGCAGAAATGATAAAAATGAATGCCATCATGCAATGAGATTTTTGCAATTCTAAAATTTCCAAAGGGTTGACCTCCGATTGCAGTCTGTTTAATGAGCTCTTAGCACTGAGGGGATGAACCCATCATTATCGGGAGTCAATGGAAAAAAATACTAAGGCCGTTACATGCTTTGGTTCCCTTTGATTGAAATTCTATGTAAAATTCATGTAAATTCATCGGTGCCTTGGGGAACAAGTTTTGAATTGTTCTGCAATTGCTGCCTTTCCAAACATCTGTCACTTCTGCATCGAGCCAAGGTATTTAAATGTCCCTGTTGCTGGAGTAATTCAGTGTTTTGCATCATATTTAAACAGTCCGGAGAGGTAGAGAGATTTTATTATCTTTGTTTTGCAGAGGAAGGCTCCAACACACGCAGGCAAGGATGCTTGAAGATGCAAGCTTGAATCTTCAGTACCAGGCTGGATTTCCTGTTGGACCACCCCAGGCAGATGCCTAAGGCAACAGTTCTCAGGGCATTATCTTTCTTTTTCTTCCCTCCAACACCGTATGGATATTTCGGCTGCAATACAAGATGCACTTTCTTGGGATGATGCTTCATTGAGCTCAGTGTTAGCTCAGAGTAGGCATGCATAGAATTCCACTCTCAGAGTTGTACTGCCAGAGTGGTACATGCTTTAGTTATCTCCTGCTTGGACTACTGCAATGTGCTCTATGTGGGGCTACCTTTGAAGGTGACCTGGAAATTACAACTAATCCAGAATGTGGCAGCTAGACTGGTGAGTGGGAGTGGTCGCCAAGACCATATAACACTGGTCCTGAAAGACCTATATTGGCTTCCAGTACATTTCTGAGCACAAAGTGTTGGTGCTGACCTTTAAAGCCCTAAAGGGCCTTGGCCCAGTATACCTGAAGAAGTGTCTCCACACCCATCATTCTGCCCGGACGCTGAGGTCCAGCTCCGAGGGCCTTCTGGTGGTTCCCTCACTGCGAGAAGTGAGGTTGCAGGGAACCAGGCAGAGGGCCTTCTCAGTAGTGGCACCCACCCTGTGGAATGCCCTCCCATCAGATGTTAAGGAAATAAACAAGTATCTGACTTTTAGAAAACATCTGAAGGCAGCCCTATTTAGGGAAGTTTTTAATGTTTGATGTTTTATTGTGTTTTTAATATTCTGTTGGGAGAATATTCTGACTGGGTAAACCCAGCCAGATGGGCGGGGTATAAATAAATTATATTATTATTATTATTATTATTATTATTATTATTAAGCAACAAATATAAAGTTTACCTTTGTACAGTGGGCTAGTCTCTCTCTCTCTCTCTCTCTCTCTCTCTCTCTCTCACACACACACACACACACACACACAACCCTTTTCTGTCCTCTCTTTCCAGACAAGCAAGAGACATTGCTAAGGGTTCAAGGACACATTCTTATAGTGCCAAAAAAACACAAAAACAAAAACAAAAAACCTCCTCAAGGTGGGTTTGATGAAAGGGCAATGAGGGGGTGTGTATTCAGGAGTGTTTAGAGTTGCTACCTTTGGTCAGACAAAATAAAGGACAGGTCAGGCAAAATGTGGGACAGGTCAGGGGTATTGGTGCCAGAACTGAGTTCTGGCGAGTTCCGACTGAAGAAAAGCCCTGGGTTTACCTCCCTAGATGGATAGACAATTACAGAGAGAGACAGACAGGCAAGTCAATGGTTCAACCTGTATGACCATGAAAGTTATGGGGGTGAATCCAGCTACTTTCTACTCTGAATACACCCATTGAAAATAATGGGCCTAAGTTAATCATATCCATCCATTTCAATGGGTCTCCTCTGAGGAACTTAAATTGGTTACAACCCACAATATAAATCAGGAACAGTCTTTTTAACATACGCATATGTCTTTCTGTCAAAGAAAAAGAGAAAAGGGCTCTGTGAATAATGCATGAAAATGCCAGGATCTGTTCTGTAAAAATACACGTGGACGATAAAATGGGGGCGGGGGCGGGAACCTGCCCTCAAGAAACATTACCTAACTGCTTTTGCAAATCAATGACTTGAACAAGTAATGCCACTTTTTGACAATGCTGAAATGTCTGCAGAAAAAAGCAGGAAAGCTTTTGCACATCTCTGAAGAGACTTAAGTTGCCCTTGAGCTTCTCTTGTGCTATTTAGGTGAACGTGTATTTGTTCTCAATGCAGGGGGAGTGCAGAAGAGGAAAGTTTAGAACTCAAGAGTTACATTACCATTCAGGAAGGCAAAGTCCCCCGTGATATTGTTGAGGAGAAGCTAATAAAATGTGGACTGAACAAGTTATTACTGGGGCTAGTTGCCCATAGCGACAGGAAGGGTATATTGAACATGTAGTTAGGATCACAGGCAGAGATTCTGCTGGATCAGGCCCATGGCCTATTTAGTCCTGCATCCTGTTCTCACAGGGGCCAACCGGATGTCTGTGGGAAGCCCTCAAGCAAGTTATGAATATAACATCACTCTTCCCACTTGTGATCCAAAGCAACTGCACACAGAGACATACTACCTACTACTTCCTCTGAGTTACTTTAAGCTAAAAAGAGAGAACCCCCCCCCCAAGGGTTTGTGGAGGTTAGTTTCCTGACAGAAAGCCATTGCTCCTATTTCTTTGCAATTGAGTGGGGACGCGGATGGCGCTGTGGTGTAAACCACTGAGCCTTGGTCTTGCCAATCAGAAGGTCGGCGGTTCGAATCTCTGTGACAGGGTGAGCTCCCGTTGCTCGGTCCCTGCTCCTGCCAACCTAGCAGTTCGAAAGCACCTCAAAGTGCAAGTAAATAGGTACTGCTCTGGCGGGAAAGTAAACAACATTTCTGTGTGCTGCTCTGGTTTTGCCAGAAGCGGCTTAGTCATGCTGTCCACATGACCCGGAAAAACTGTCTGTGGACAAACGTCGGTTCCCTCGGCCAAGAAAGCGAGATGAGCGCCACAACCCCAGAGTCGTTCGCGACTGGAACTTAACTGTCAGGGGTCCTTTACTTTTACCTTTAATCCACTCTTGAGGGGCTCCTTTCATCTGCCTTGGCTCAAAAATTCATCCATCATTCAGCTAGGGCAGGGGTGGGGATCATGTAGCCCTCCAGATCTTGCAGGATGACCACTGGCCATGCTGGTTGGGTCTGACAACTCCCCCAAAACAGGTTACCCATTCCTGAACTAATGTTATGTTTGCAATTCTGCTCAAAGGACTGGGCAAAGAAGACCGTAAAAATAATGACGATCATAATACCAATTGGTAGACCATCCTATAAATAACATCTACTATTTCCTATTTCAATCCATGGCTGTTTCTGAATAAAGGGTAACAGTGAGTCCCTGAAAATGTTTTGCCTTCTTTGGTAGTTGTTATGTGGCCCACTTTTCCGTCTCAGCTATAAATACACAGAGATGCAATTTATCCACAGTAAAATAAACAAAATAAAACAGATGCTTTCAGCTGCAAATAATTCCTGCTCCCGGCAACGTATTGCCCAGATAGAAAAATCAATACTGAGAAATGGACTCAGCAAAAACAAATTAACTGTGCTAGTGGCTTGGACTTGCTCCGCAAACTTTTGTTCTGATATGCTTTAAACTCTCTCAGGTACTTCACTTACAGTGAAGCAAAAGGAAAAAAGAGAGGAAACAATAGACAGAAGAGATTTGTTTAATAGCAGCTGGCTATCAATTCTCAATAAAAAAATAAAAGATGTTTCTCTGCTCCTAACGTCTCCAAAGCAGAATTGCATTTCGTCACTGGAGACATGACTTTCCATTTATCACTAGCATTATACAGAAGGAGACAGTTATTGCTGCTTATGCCTCTTGCCTCCTTTTCTCCTCCCGTCTTTGTTATAGACATTAAAACATCCCTGCGATCCTTGTAATGACATTCTCATTAGGATGCTTGAGAAATAGGGACTTGAAGAACTTGCCTGGAGACCAGGACACTATTTTGCTGGCAAATTGCTCACAGAGTCAACGAGAGGCATTCAGCAGCAAGGGCTGTGTCTTGCTGTGTCTGGTGCTGGAAGTGTCTAGCAAGCTTACTGAACTTGCAGATGGTGGAAAGAAGAGGTTTTTTGTAACTGAAATTTCTAACCCCAAACCATCTCAAGGGCTTTGCAAAGTGAAATTCCTAATGGCGTAAGAGCAACCACTGAGCAAGCTAGCTAGGAAATCTCATGGCAAGAGGGTTGGTAGAGAGAGGGCTACTGAGCTTCTTTTCAGGATTGGCTGGAATTTGAACCATGTGTGTGTTGGGGTGACTTGAGGTGAATCAGGTGTGGATGCAAGCAAAAGGAGGAAGGGGCAGAGTTGTCTCCTAGGATCCAAATTGCTCCACTCCAGAGGTGGCATTTTGTGAAGCTTGATGGGACTTCCTGGCATTGCCTGTGTGACATCGCACGACATCCTGACACCATGTGTGTGATGTCCTGACATCACTCCACACCAGGCTCTAACAATGGGCTGTGGAGCAACTTTGTACTAATGTAACATTTTTATATGTCCAGTGGTACCTCGGGTTACAGACACCTCGGGTTACAGACACTTCAGGTTACAGACTCTGCTAACCTGCAAGTAGTACCTCGGGTTAAGGACTTTACCTCAGGATGAGAACAGAAATCGTGTGGCGGCGGCACAGCGGCAGTAGGAGACCCCATTAACTAAAGTGGTACCTCAGGTTAAGAACGGTTTCAGGTTAAGAACGGACCTCCAGAACTAATTAAGTTCTTAACCAGAGGTACCACTGTAACTGTGTTTTTGTAATCTTTTGTTTAAGTTGTCTCTTGTTGCATCATTTATTTGTACCCTGCTTAGAGATATTTTTGTAACATATTGTGTGGTATAAAACGTAAATAACCAATCAAATAATCAGTCAGGTACTAGCAGTATTCTAACCGCAGAAATGAAATTTCAACAGCAGTGCAGGCCTAATTTATTTATCAGCAATGAGCTCGTCATTGTTATCAGGGACTTGATCACTTCTAGGTTTCGTTTTGCTTTCTAAGCGGCACTGTGCACACTTGAACATGCGAAACAATCAAAATGAAAATGCGGTCATTTGGCAGGACCCCCCAGTCTCTGCACACACTCTGCGGCATCAGTTTGCTAATTCTAGCCATGGCAAGAGAAATGCAAATGTGTATGTTATTTTAGCTCTTGCTAATTTGTGCAATTATTGTGGTCAGTGGTATTGATTCCTGCGTCATGCGCGAATAAATTAGACTGGACAAAAGCACTCAAAAAATCATTCTCTAATTATTATCTCCCTGTAAACAACTCGTCCATCATGAATAATCAAGTCTTTAACATGGATGTGCAAATATCCAATTGCTTGGCAGCCCCGGCTAAATTGAAATTTCCACATAGGCAACCATGAAACTCTTCAGAATGCTGAGGTTTCCAGCTATGTGAACTAGACAGTAAAAAAATGCAGCTTTCCAAACACTTGGCTTAGGCAGAAATTAATTGGAAGCGGTAGACTACCAGGTATAGAAGTTGAAGGCTGGGGGAGGGGTGTGGGGACATAGTACTCTTCAGAAATCTGAAAGGCTGTCACAGTGAAGAGGGGAAGGACGTCTCTGCTGACCCAGAGGCCAGGACTAGATCTAATGGGATGAAGGTACAGGAAGGTGTATTTTCACTGAATAGCTGAAGAGATGTCTCAATGGTGAAAGAAAATATGACACTAGAACCAATTGCATGGATGGTTGCCTTTTTCGGTTTCTCTTAATTTTTTCATTTTGCCAATCTCAAATTCATAGAATTGTAGAATTTTAGAATTGGAAGGGACATCAAGGATCATCTGGTCCAACCCTCTGCAATGCAGCAATCTCAGCTAGATCATACATGACAGATGGCCATCCAACCTCAGCTTAAAAACCTTCAAGGAAGGAGAGTCCAGCACCTCTCATGGGAGTCCATTCCAGTGTGGTGTAGTGGTTAAGAGCGGTGGACTCGTAATCTGGTGAACCGGGTTCACTTCCCTGCTCCTCCACATGCAGCTGCTGGGTGACCTTGGGCCACTCACACTTCTCTGAAGTCTCTCAGCCCCACTCACCTCACAGAGTGTTTGTTGTGGGGGAGGAAGGGAAAGGAGATTGTTAGCCGCTTTGAGGCTCCTTAGGGTAGTGGTAAAGCGGGATATCAAATCCAAACTCTTCTTCTTCTTCTTCACTCTTGAACAGTACTAACTGTCAGAAAGTTCTGCCTGATGTTTAGTCAGAATCTCCTTACTTGTAACTTGAAGACATTGGTTCTGGCCCTAGCCTCTGCAGTAGGAGAAAACAAGCTTGCTCTATTTTTCCATGTGACAGCCCTTATTTGAGGATGGCTATCCTATGTCCTCCCAGTCTCCTCTTTTCGAGACTAAGCATACCCAATTCCCTCAACCGTTCCTCATAAGGCTTGGTTTCCAGGCCCTGGATCAGTATGGAAACATGAGCTAACTAAACGTTTTACAGCTAAGATACCCTGTTTTTGTCTCTTCATTTTCTCTCTTGGTCATGCACCAAACCCTGAATAGCTTGAAACAATAAGCAAGCGTAGCCTTAACTCTCACCTCCGCCCATTAAATTTACAATCGCTGATTAAAATTAGCCCCCACTAGTTGATCAGTTAAAACTTCATTTGATTAATCTATCAACGAAACTCATTAAAAGGCACACATTCCTCAAAAATACATGCATATGTATCCAGAAAGGCTGTTGAATTTAATAGACTTCCAGGAGCCTCAGAAAAGAGCATTTAGGAAATATGTATGAAAACGAAGCAGTAAAACTAATTTATCTCCAAAGCATCAAAATCCTTCTCAGCAAACAGCCCACAAGGGCACGATAAAAAACAACATTAGAGAATCTTCAACGCGGTAAAGAATTAAGAGATTGGTCAAAAGCTCAATATAAAGTCCCCCATTGTCTGATCTGCAGATTACAAAGCCCCCCAGATATGGAAATGTGCAGGAACACAGGAAATAGCTGAAGTTAAAGTGCTAATTCTGACAGACTAACTATTTAACATTAAATATTAAATAAATACAGATTTGAAAGGAGAGGAAGTTTCCACCATGATCTAATTTATGTCCTTTATCGCATCTGCGGCTTATACAAAATGCAAGGATGGAAATGAAGTCCAGCTAAGAGGACAGGGGGGAGGAAGTGGAGTTTATTAAGAAGTGTGGTGTGTGTACAATTGTATCTTAAATTCTATCAAATTAAAGCTCTGTGATAGCATGGATTAATCCACTGCAAATACCCAATGTTTCTCCAACAGTACCAGGTAGCTCATCTTGCAAAGATATCAGTGTTGTTTTGGCTAGAGATGGGGAAGAAATCCAGTTTGGTTGGCATCTTAATGCCAATCTGTTTCATCCACACTTCTCGATACAACACACAAACTGAAACACAGCAATCCTTTGAAATTCCCACTTCTCTGAATCTTGCATTGCAGTTCTCCAACAACAAATGTCCACAACAATGTGTATATCAGGGAGAAATGTGTCCAAAACACATGCAAAAATAGGCGATATTCGGGAAAGTATGTATATTCAGAGAGCTGTGCAATGAAATGCTGATGAATATTCATGAGGACTTAGAAAATGCAAATGTCTGGAAATGTGGCAAACTGAATTTAAGACGGTGGGCAATTTGAAAGCAACAGTAACTAAAATGGACAGAATTATCCATCCCAAGTTGTGAAGAGGTTTGTTCATTGTGGTGTTAAAAATGGAATGATTTCATTCTTTTAACCTTCTCTGCTTCTTTTCTTAAAAAGGTACTTAGGAGAAGTACTTCAGCAGTAGCATTAAAAAAAGAAGTCGTCAATAATTAAATAAATAAGTATCATCAAATCTCAGTTACAAATGGACTCCTCGGTCAAGGACAGCAATGCATGTGGACGTATATCACCATTAAATTTATCCATTTCCTGACAAACTGGCTATAATGCTTGCTCTCGTGCAGAGAGTGGTATTCAATTTGTTTATTTATGTGGTATTTTATTTATCTCCTTCCTTTATAGCCTGCCCTTCATCGATTAACAATCCCGGGATGAATCCCAACACAACAGAAACCTGACAATTCAAATCAAATTACAGAAATCTCTCTAGCACAAAGTTTAAAACATCAATTGAAAACTCCTAAAACAATCAGTGTAATGCAGCAGGGGGCACAATATTGTTCTATCCAGCTGCTAGAAGACATTCATCAGTGGGACATTTCAAGGCAAATCAACCTAATTCACACTTTTTGAAACAATACAAGAACCAAAGACAACCATCCTTCAAGATTTGCACTTCTCCAAATGTTGTAATGCCATTCCCCAGTCTAGCAGCGTATACAAAAATTCATATAACCATGGGTAATGTGTGCATAATAGTGCACACGTTAATGAAAAATAACACATAAAAACACATTCTATTAAGAAAAGTTGGTTTGCACAACCAATGTGCATATTAAACCAAGTTACACCAGAAAAAAAATCATTAGGAGTAATTTCCACTAATATGCTGATGAATTTTCAGGATGATTTTTCAAAAAAATATTTAAAAATGCAAAATACAGTGGTACCTCTGGTTGCGAATGGGATCTGTTCCGGAGGCCCGTTCGCAACATGAGCAGAATGCAACCTGTGTCTGCACATGTGCGGGTCACGATTTGCCGCTTCTGCACATGCACGTGATGCCATTTTTCGCGTCTGCGCATGCGCAAGCGGCGAAAAGCAGCGAAACCCGGAAATAACCCTTTCCGGTACTTCCGGGTCGCCGCGGGACACAACCTGAAAATGTTCAACCTCAAGCAAACGTAACATGAGGTATGACTGTATGTACATTTTCACTGGCTAAAATTTTAGCCCCTTCCTCCTGACCAGTCATTGCTTTTAAGGAAAATGGCCCAACAGCAATCTTTGGGTACAGACCATCCTTTCCCACACATAAAATTAATTGAGGAGGGAATACTGTTATCTGTATGGCTAAATGGAAATGGAACTATCTTTTTAAATTCACCTTCCCTATTGCTAACAAGTAGTTGCTAGAAACCACAAGCGAGGAGGGTGCTCTTGTGTTCAGGTCCAGCTTGCAGGTTCTCCACAGGTGGCAACAGGATTTTGGACTAGATGGGCCATTGGTCTGAATCAGAAGACTCTTCCTATGTTCTTATGTAAGGTTGCTATGTGTCCTCTTTTTCCAGGACATGTCCTCTTTTTCAGGGGTAAAATTTCTGTCCAGGTGGATTTTAAAAATTTGCCAAAATGTCTCTGGCTATACTTTCTGGATGAGACATAGACACAACTGGTAGGTGAAGACTTGCTTTCCTCTTCTCTTCTCCTGCCTCCCTCAGCAATATATCACAGCTGTATTTAAAATAGGGGGTATTTAAAATAAGAGTCATCATAGCATCCTCTTTTTTGCTCTTCAAAATATGGCAACCCTATCTTATTCATTATTATTATTATTCATTATTATTATTATCATTATTCATTATTATTATTATTCATTATTATTGTTATTAATATTAATTGAATATATATACCACCCTATACCTGGAGGTCTCAGGGTGGTTCACATATCCTTATCCTTATCCTTATTAATTGAATTTATATACTGCCCTATACCCGGGGGTCTCAGGGTGGTTCACAGAATAAAATTACGCTAATTAACAGACAATAAAGGTCAACTAGGAATAAAGATTGCAGTCGATTGTGAGGGTTCTGCCTGGAAAATTTGTGCCAAATAATGAGAAAGAAACAAACAAGTTTTAGTGTCGTGTAAAAGGAAAACACACACTTGTATTTTGTTTCATTTTTTTGAATTTGTCGTTGGCAAGAAATCAGCCTTAGAGAGATTAAAGGATGCACATTGTTCTGAGAAGCCTATGCTGTTCCTGAAGGTCCCCCAAGACACCTTGCTGCTTGGGGTGGTGAAATAAGGTTCCTGGCTGGCTGTTCTTTTGTTAGGCCCCTCTGCTCCACAGAACGGTTGTTAGATATCTCTCCACTGAAGCTTCCTGTTATGAGATAGGTCTCCTGGCATCTGAATATCTCCCCTGACTGTTTTGAAGGAGGCAGGCATGAGAACCTGGGGAAAGCGACACTGTAACATACACAGTTGTTACTCCCAACAAGAGGCCTATGTATTTTTCACCATCGGAGGCTACTAGCCTGTTAGAATTCCTGCTCCGTGATTGCAGTCCTAGGATTGTTGTCTTTCACATGACGATACAGTGGTACCTCAGGTTACATACGCTTCAGGTTACATACGCTTCAGGTTACATACGCTTCAGGTAACAGACTCCGCTAACCCAGAAATAGTACCTCGGGTTAATAACTTTGCTTCAGGATGAGAACAGAAATCATGCTCCGGTGGTGCGGGGGCAGCAGCAGGAGGCCCCATTAGCTAAAGTGGTGCTTCAGGTTAAGAACAGTTTCAGGTTAAGAATGGACCTCCAGAATTAATTAAGTACTTAACACGAGGTACCATTGTCTATGTTTTAACTCCACAGAGTGGGAAGTGACGGAGACATGATGTTTGTGTTACAGCCATACCTCGGGTTGAAGTCGCTTCAGGTTAAGCCTTTTTGGGTTGCGCTCCGTGGCGACCTGGAAGTAACGGAGCTCGTTACTTCCAGGTTTCGTCGCTCGTGCATGCGCAGACGCTCAAAATGATGTCAAGCGCATGCACAGAAGTGGCGAATTGTGACCCGTGCACGCGCAGACGCGGGTTGCATTTGCTTCAGGATGCGAACGGGCCTCCAGAATGGATCCCATTTGCATCCAGAGGTACCACTATACTGTGTTCCATGAAGTGGGACTATTGTCCTTTGTTCTTATTCTGTTTGCTGTCTGATGCTAGAGAGAGAGGGAGCCATGTTGCAGTGCTCCGTGTGTGTTTATATGCGCATGGTGCGCAAACTCTGCAGATCCCTAAGTGTGCCAGTGTCGGTTGGCATCGGTCGCTGTGATGTTCATGCAGAAGAAAGCTTTTGAAGCTCCTGAACGAAAGAGGGAGAGAACATGCCAGTCGGGCATGTGTCTCTGCCAGGGTCCTACTCGAGTGTAGGCTGAACTCCTGACATAGCCATGATGGCTGTGCTCTGCCTCTACAGCTGGAGGAAGTACCGCTTCTAAATACCGGTTGCTGGAAACCACAGGAGGAGAGAGGGCTCTTGTCTTGCATAGGCATACGTTTCCCATAGGCCAGGGGCATAGGAAGGAGGGCGGTGGGGGTGGTCCGCCATGGGTGTCATCCTTGAGGGGGGTGACAAAATCCCTCCTGGGTGGATTACCGCGCCACCCCCCTGGGCACCAATTGCCAGGCCAATTGCCCCCTTGGACGCCAATTGCCACGCCAATCACCCCCAATGAGCACCAATTTCCATACCAATTGCCCCAATGGGTGCTGATCTCTGCACTGATCACCCCCTATGGGCATCAATTGCTGCACCGATGGCCCCCCTGCGCTGATCAGTGCGCTGATCGCCCCCCTGGCGCACCACATGTGAGCCACTCTGGGTGCCCAAATGGCTAGCTCTGCCACTGCTATAGGCATCTGGTTGGCCACTGTGAGAACAGGATGCTGGTCTAGGTAGGCCATTGGCCTGATCCAGCAGGTTCTTATTTACAGGTTCCAAGTTAAGATTTATTTCTTTAGAAATAAAAGCAGTGAAGTCTGTGGGCAGTATTCAACCAAGTCATAGAAAAAGGTCAATTAAAATGGACGGACTTAACTTGAACCCAGGGACATGGATGGCGCTGTGGGTTAAACCACAGAGCCTAGGACTTGCCGATCAGAAGGTTGGCGGTTCTGTAAAAACGTAGACACTAGCAGGACTGGAATAATACCTTCAATGTAAAACAGTAGTGATATAAGAATAACGTGCGCAATAAGAATGGGATAAATATTCCAATTGCAGGGAGGGAGGGAAGTCAAGACTTGGCAGAGTCAAAGGGAACATATGGTAACAATAAGGATTGTTGGAAAAAGAATATGCAAACAAAATAATAAAAAATTACTTGAAAAAAAAGAAGGTTGGCGGTTCGAATCCCTGCGACAGGGTGAGCTCCCATTGCTCGGTCCCTGCTCCTGCCAACCTAGCAGTTCGAAAGCACGTCAAAGTGCAAGTAGATAAATAGGTACCGCTCCGGCAGGAAGGTAAACGGCATTTCCGTGCACTGCTCTGGTTCGCCAGAAGCGGCTTAGTCATGCTGGCCACATGACTCAGAAGCTGTACGCCGGCTCCCTCGGCCAATAAAGCGAGATGAGCGCCACAACCCCAGAGTCGGTCACGACTGGACCTAATGGTCAGGGGTCCCTTTACCTTTAACTTAAACCCATCGCTCAGAGGAGACCCATTGCAACCAATGGATGGTGATCACTTAAGCCAATGCATTTCAGTGGGTCTACCCTGGCATGCTATGACATTATATCCACCTAAGACCGATTGTGGTGGACAGTACAATATTAGTGAATTTCTTTCAGCTTCCTTTAGAATTCCCTCCAGCAGAAACCTCATCAAATTCACCCGTATCTCCGCAGGAAAATTCTGCTAGCAGCTCTATACCTGCCCCGGCACAAATTACAATGCCTGTCTTGGAGATTACATATCCAGAACCTTTTAGTATTCCAGCTGCCTTGGTGGACAAGATGCTTTACAGAGATTGAAGCAGACGAGTCCAATGGGAGACTAATGCAGTGGCTAATGCAATGTAGCTAGAAACACACTGAGCTGGTAATGAGAGAATAAATGTGAAAAATCAACAGAGCAGCAGAGGAATGAGAACCCTGCGCTGTCTTTCACCTGTTCGTGTACGAGGGTCGGCTTTATTTGTCAAATCAATGTTATTCTGTCGTGAATGGCACAACTCCTATTTACTTCAAGGGGAACATGGAGCAAACCAGCTGGGTGCCTACAAACAGCGGAGAGGCAGAGTTTAGTATTAATGTGCTTGTTTCGCACAAAGAGCACCTATCTTCCTGCATCAAGGCACAAACCTGATCTAACGAAAAAGCTACTGGGGGTGCCCTTTATTTTACGTTTAGAACTTCACTGAAATTGTATGTTGTGTATGCTATAGTTTAATTAGCATCCAAACAACAAACTCGGCTTTTTATAGGCAAGTGGAATCTGGTTGACTCGTGAACAAGCTTTTGGGTTCTTTAAAAAAGAAAAGAAAAGAAAAGAAAGGTTGATTTTATTGTGCAGTTAAATATAGAGGAAACCTAACCTATGAAAGTGCTGAATTTCTCCTATAAGTTGATTAAAATTCTGGATCCAGTTGATGAATTGCAACTAGACCATCTTAAATCTTTCTCCGATATTTTGAAAGTTTTACGTTGACATTTGATGCATTTAGCCATATAGTCTACACATCCCATTATGAATGCAGGAAAGCATCAAAGAACTCTCTGTCTCCAGTCATACAGTTCAGTTTTAATTTCATTAAAGCAAATTGATTGCAAGCTAGTTTACATTTTAAGACAGCAGGGGCAGTAAATTTTATTCTAACTGATTGGAATATATGATCTAACAAAACCAAGGGAAGACCACCTGCTGTTGTGAACATATGAGTTATTAAGTCAACTTGCTATATCTCAACCGCCGTCCATAAAAGAATTTATGTTAAATATGCCCTGAATTTTAAAAGTCGCAATTAAAAGGAAACAGTCCGTTGTGAGTTAGCTAATGTCTGCAGATGAAATGAAATCATGCAGTAGGTGAATTCTGCAAGCATTTATAAGTGATATATTTCTGGGACTGTCCAGGATGAAATGGATTACATTTATTTCCTGATACTCCACCACAGCTCTGAAAAGCTAATGTCTGGATCACTCAGGAGTGCTACCCTTTGTTGCTGAATGAGAGGGGTAATGGTAAAAAGTGCAAGGGCCTCATCATGTCACCCCTATAAGATGATCGTTCTGAAAAGCAGCATATTACTTTTTCAGATGACTAAGTAAGAACTCCTGCTATATTTATGTATTTATTAAAACTATTTATGGCCTGCCTTTCAGGATACAAATCCTTCCAAGGTGGTGTTGAAGAAAAGCAAAATTATTTCCTTTATCTGAACTACTAGTTAATGCATGTGTTACTTTAAACTACCTGAGGGCCAACCCTAAGTGACTAAGTTAGCTGCACCCCTAAAAGATGAGCCATTTTTGTTTGTTGATCTCTCCAGACAAGATGTCTGCTACTTTCTCTCTTTCATCTCCACTCACCATATAAATAGTTCCTGCATTGATAAAGCCTTTGAACTCCAGGCACTGTCAGAGATTAACCCATTGCACCCTAGCTGCAATGTCTGCTAATATGTGGCTTAGAAGAAACACCAAACTATATTTCTAGAAGCTAAACAACCTATAATAAAAACATAGAAAGCCACCAGAATCCTTTCCCCCTGTGCAGTTGGTGGAATAATGGACGTGGGGGTGAGGTAAGGGTCAAATTTGAGCAGACCCTGTGGTGGTCCTCACCTGCCTTCCCTCTCTATCTGGATTATTTTTTAAAGAAATGAATAAACCATATATTACCACAGAATTGTGGAGAACTGAATTTAAGATTGGGGGAAAATGAGAAACCAAGAGAAGCAAAACCCACAGTTCCTTCCATTCCTAGTGTTGATGTCAGGCTTCAGGGAATCTGATCCCTCCCAAGGGAGCAGCCATCTCTCTTAGATAATGGCATTGCTCCGAGTAAAGTTCTACCCCCGCCCCCGCCTCTCCTATTATACGTTATCCCTGTGTCAGCGGATCTGTGCTTTCTGCCTCTGAGCTTTCTGTTCTACTACTCTCAATGCTCGCCTGGTCCTGGGAGAGGGGTCGTGTTGGGAATGCTTTCTAAAGACACTGAGTCTGTCAGCTGTCTCTCCCCTGGTGTTTCTTCTTCCTGCTGCTCCTCTCCCAATATTTTCCAGCTTCTCCTTTCTCTGCAGCCTCTGACCTTCTGCAAACCACTGTTGTAAATCTATACTGTCCTCTTCTTGGGAAGGTGCTGGAAGAGGGGGGCGGTCCCCACATTTCCTCTTCAGTCCAGTCCCTGACAGTTGACCAATAAACTATCCATTTCCCAAGTTTCATTGAATGTCTTGTATCCTTCTTGTGCTGCAATTTGAATTTATACCTGCACTTGATATACAATAGGGATTGAGGTCCAGAAATCTCTCTCTCTCTCTCTCTCTCTCTCTCTCTCTCTCTCTCTGTGTGTGTGTGTGTGTGAAGTGAAGTGAATATATCTCTTTTGCTGAATCAAGACATTTAGCTTCACATTCCAAAATATCAGCTGCCAACAGATCTACCAGTGCTAGACTTTGGTTAAAGGAAAATAGTTTTCCACAAAAAGTTAAAATTGTATGTATTATGCTGCAAGGACACTCTGTAAAATTATTTCACTTAAAAATATCTTTAAATTATTCAAATTAGTCTACAGACTTGACATAAGTTATAAAAACACACATGTCATGTAAATTGATCACAGGAATGATTAACCAGAGCTTGCATATCAATCAAAGCAGCCTATTTTAAAAACAACACCTCTTTGCATTTTAGCCCACTGGATAGAATGACTAATCTATTTATTCCATCAATACCAAAGACTTTGACATTAGAAATAACAGAATCTCAGTAAAACTAATTAACAGAAATCTTTGCCACTTGGCATAATAATACTTCCTGAATCTAAAGTTTGACTTGCAATTTCACTTTATTATTGCACCAAAAAGACATAGTTGCCTGTTCACATGCTCCAGGGTTTACCTCACGGCTACAGACAGAAGTACCTTGGAAGTCAAACGGAATCCATTCCAAAGTCCATTCAACTTCCAAAATGTTCGGAAACCAAAGCATGGCTTCTGATTGGCTGCAGGAAGCTGCTGCAGCCAATCAGAAGCTGTGGAAGCCACAGATGTTTGGCTTCCAAAAAATAGCTCACAAATCAGAACACTCACTTCTGGGTTTGTGGTGTTTGGGAACCAAAATGTTCCAGAACTAAGCAGTTAGAAAACCAAGGTACGAATGTATCATAAAGTGCCCCTTGTCTGGTTGCAGAACAACCACTGCCTCTTAAAATTGTGCATACAAATACTCAGCGCTTTTTAAAAAAAACATGTTTAGGGGTACTCTAATTTTAACTCAAGAAAATCACCATTTTATAATTCAAATTGGGAAAAATAAATAGAGTAATTGGACAAAAGTACAAAGATTCACAAAATGTTTAGGGGTATGCGTTACCCTGCGTCCCCTCAGAATAAAAGCACTGCAAATACCCCAATAGTCCAGAACAGGGCTGAGGAGCCCCTCTCTTCCTTATTTTACAAGGAACCTTATTTTCCTCTTCCTTCCCTGTCTCTTTTCCCTTATGTGTTGTGGTTTTTCCCCAGTTTGTAATCCTGCAGGTAGGGACTGTCTTGTTTCAATGGGAGTCTTTGGGGGCTAAAAAGCAGTACAGTGGTACCTCGGGTTAAGAACTTAATTAGTTCTGGAGGTCCGTTCTTAACCTGAAAGTGTTCTTAACCTGAGGTACCACTTTTGCTAATGGGGCCTCCCGCTGCCACTGCGGCGTGATTTCTGTTCTCATCCTGAAGCAAAGTTCTTAACCCGAGGTACTATATCTGGGTTAGTGGAGTCTGTAACCTGAAGTATCTGTAACCTGAAGCGTCTGTAACCCGAGGTACCGCTGTCGTACAAATGCTCACCATCATCATCAATACCGCCCCACCGCCCCCGTTCCTGATGTAAATCTTAACTCGCTCCTTCTTCCCTGGTGAGAGGAAAACACATTTTGTGGGTCGCTTCAGGTGGCAAAATGTCTTGGCTCAGCCCTGATAGGCAGACAGCTTTTGCCTCAGCATCTCCATATCTGTATAGGACGTCCTTGCCATAGAATCACTCTCTGAGGTGTCTGAGGGTGGAGGCATGATGAATATCAACAATTTTTAAAGCAGTAAATTGGGGGGGGGGGCGTGTTAACATCTCTGCCCATTTCTGCACTTTCAGAGACCAGGTTTCAGGGGCCACCTTATCATTGCATCTAATGAATTACAGACCATTTAGTATTTATTTAAAAATATGCATAATGAATACCACTGTATTCCAATGATACAGATCGTATGGCTCCTAGGGCAGAAAAAGAATGCTGATCAATGGCTGTTAACTAGGGTTTGAGAAGTGTATTCTGATTATATCCTTAGGCACTCGCACACACTTATTTAACTGAACTGTGCCATAGATACTTAAATAATAATAAATAAATAAATATTGGTGACTTTTAAAGTAGATCGCAAATTCATTGTTATGCCTCTATTTTTTATTTTGATACCACAAAATTTCCATTAATAGCATGCTGGGAGAACTAGGAATAGTTTTTATTTTATTTTTTTGTAATTTTACAGTTTCTCATTTCTTAACCATCAGGCAAGCACCGTGAGTGCCATGATTAATTCTGTGTCTTTAGTAAAGCTTATCTCCCTAGAGACAGGGTGATAAATTATTTACAGTGCTATATATTTTGCACAGATGAGTAATATTTCTATTTGATATCTCTAAATACTAGCAGGGATTGAACAGCTTCTGGAAACCAGCTGCTGAAGTTGCTCTCGTCCTAAAGTGGGACTGCTCTCTGCAAATCAGCTGTTTTGTTAGGGGATTCAACATGACAGACCCTCCAAATAACAATTTGGAACCTAGGATACTCTCCTGTCATCAGGAGTTCTTAGTTTCCAGACTGCTGATTGGCACTTCCTGGGTTGTTTTGGGGATGAAAAACATTAAATGGCATGCAGTCGAACCAACTGTAAAATTCTGCTCTTACTGAAGCTTTGAACTGGGCACCTGAGCACTTGCAAACTGGGCAGAGTTGGGCAACCCTAGGCAGGCAGCAGGTAGGGATAGTGAAATCTGCCTGTCTATGCAACTGGTAACCAAAATTGTTAAGTTGTGGGTGAACATATCAGACAACACAGCGATTCTTCAAACAGCTCTTGTTTATTCACAGGCCAGAACAGAACTGAACTGAAGGGTTCAGCCAGCCTGCTTATATAGAGCTCCACTACAACGTAACTGTAACAACTTTCTGAAACTATCCAATCACTGAACGTCACTTATTTGCATATGTGGACCTGAGTGAAAATTATCTACAGTATCCCCCTGCTGGCCCAGGGTGAGAACTTCAGTACATAACAAAAATGATCAAGGGGGATGGAGCGAGTCCCTTCTGAAGGAAGGTTCCAGCGTTTGGGACATCTTGGTTTAGAGAAAAGGCAAGCGAGAGGTGACATAATAGAAGTTTATAAAAGTATGCGGGGCACGGAGACAGAAAAGTTTTTCCTCTCTCCCTCTCATAACGCTAGAACTTCACATCCTCCAACATGTTGAGTCCCAAAACTGGGACGGACGTCTTCCCTTCTGTGCTCCCATGCAAGTCATGTGACCTGTACAAAATCACGGGGCCCCAAAGACATGCTTTTTTGTGGGGGCTGTGCTCTAACACAAAAGCACGGTGCCCCAAAACACACATTTTGGGCCTCGCGTGAGATAGCAGGTCCGAATAAGCGCTTTTTGAGGGGATGAGATCACAGCACAAAATGGCAGCGCCCAAAATGGCCACTGTGCCCTCATGTGGGGGGAAAACAAGGATGTCCTGGTTTTACTGGGACACTTGCAGGGTATGGAATTTTTGGACACCCAATAAAGAATGTTAGAAGATTCAGGACAGATAAAATAACAGTAGTCTTTCATGCAACATGGTTAAATTATGGAACTTGCTTCCACAAGAGGTGGTGATGCTCAGGGCCAGATTTAGGTTTGATGGGGCCCTAAGCTACTGAAGGTAATGGGGCCCTTTATATGTCCAGCAGTCCTTTGTCAACAACAAATTGTCACTGTTTTTGTGTTGAATATATGCTATATATGGTAATTTGAATATATGCTATATGGTAATTTATGGACCTAATAGCTATCTAAAGCCATTTGCACATAACAAAACACTGTTGCTGTATGTAGGTTTTATTTCATTTGTTTTTTATCTTATATTTTGGAAATGTACATCCAGTGTTTTTTCGCTTTAAAAATTTTTTTTGGGGGGGCCAACATCTTCTGATGTTCTTCTGACCATTGGGAGGAGCACTCCAGAGGCAGGGAGCTTCATCACACAAAGACCAAGACCTCAATTTCACTGCCTTTGAATGGGGAAAGGAAACTTGAGAAAGTTTCTTTCTACCAGCTTTAGTAGTATTGTATACCTGACAGCAGCTTGGTATTGACCGTGATTTTCCCTCCTCCTACAGTGGAAGATTAGCTGGCACATTAAATACGTTGACTTTAGAAATGTCAAAAAAGACAGTAATTTGAATGTACCACAGAGCAATTAATGAGCTGACTTGGGCAAAAGAAAATATTTTGAATGTGAAGAAAATTGAGGCTTAATAAGATCTTAGCAATGACTCTTCAAGCAGGTAAGGAAATTAGACCATCTTCCAATTACAGTTCTTGAATCTCCAGCAAAAGTAGAATTTCATTTTTATTTAATCATAACTAATATAGCATTTTGCCCTTTCTGGAATTTTTTGATTATCTAGCACAAATATAAAATGTAAATAGCCAAAGACTAAGCAGCTGTTCCATGCAAAAAGAATAATGACAATGTCTTATAGCTTTTTGTGTCTGTGCGGAATGGATTTTAAATTAGATTTATTTATTTATTTATTACTGATCTTCATCTAAATTTGGAGGGCCAAATTCATTACCCAGCTGTTCTTGAAATCTGATTTGGGAACAGCTTCTGCTCACAGTGGCCTTAACATGTAACATTCAACAAGTATGCAGTATGTGAGCCTATGTGCACAGTAGTTGAGTCGTACAAATCAGTACACTCCTTCACACAACAACTTGTGCATGTGCAAATAGCAGCTTGTACCTATGATCGGTGTGATGTGTGAAGAAGCCTTATGTGTGGGTTTTAGGAGGGGTAATGGATGTCCTTTTCTGGTTGTCTCTCTAAAGCCAACATTAGAACAGGGCACCAATCCACAGATCTTTCTACTCTGGTTGAAAAATGCAAGTTAAAATTAAATCCTGGTAGGTTGTTTTAATGGGGGGACATTTACACAATTGTGCAATTTTGCATGTGTGTGTGTGTGTGTGTGCACGCACACACACACACACACACACACACACACACACACACAAAAACACACATTATTTCCAGGGCATTGGTGTGAGGATGAAGTAGTTCGAACCAATGAATGAGTAAAGAAACGTTTTTTTTAGGGGGCAATCCTATGGCAAGGTCTACAAGGATGGGCAGCTTATGATGTAGTACAGGCATGTCCAACTCCCAAGAGACTGCGATCTACTACCAGTATAAAAAAAACCTGGCAGTGATCTACCCATTGTCATTGGAGGGTGGAGGATCATGCGTTTTTTAGGGGGGAGTACCCAGAGTCGTTGAGCTTTCAGGAGCGGGGAATGACAAAAAACGCTCACCAGAAAACCCAGCGCTGACAATCACATGCAGCGCTAAATAATAATAATAATAATAATAATAATAATAATAATAATAATAATTTATTTATACCCCGCCCATCTGGCTGGGTTTCCCCAGACACTCTGGGCGGCTTCCAACCAAATATTAAAAACAATACAGCGCGAGACATTAAAAACTTCCCTAAACAGGGATGCCTTCAGGTGTCTTCTAAAAGTTGTGTAGCTCTTTATCTCCTTGACATCTGATGGGAGGGTGTTCCACAGGCCGGGTGCCACTACTGAGAAGGCCCTCTGCCTGGTTCCCTGTAACCTCACTTCTCGCAGTGAGGGAACCGCCAGAAGGCCGTTGGCGCTGGACCTCAGCAAACATTACTTCTGCTTGCCACCTTGACCAGCTTTCACTGCTGCTGCGGTGCCGGCGGAGGGACCCAGTGCTGGGGGCAGGGGACAGCGACATTCCTAGCCCATGATCAAATAAGATCCCGCTATCTAAAGGTGATCTACCTGTCGATCGCGGTCGACCGGTTGGATATGTCTGATGTAGTGAATCGGCTGCTCAGTTGGCGGCTTCCATCTCAGCATGAAGTTCACAACCCTTGCTTAATCAAAGATGTTCCAGCACAACTTGTTCAGCTCAGCACAGCCAGGGCTCAGCCTGGCTGAAGGTCATTCCTGGGGTGAGGTGAGGATGGCACCAGAGAGGAGGGACATAGGCTGTGCAGTTCAGTCAGGCAACCTGAGCACTATTTGAAAGGTTTGTTTTCCCTCTGCTAGAATTAGGTGGAAGCAGCTGCTGAACAGGGTTTGGATCTGGGACTCAGCTATACATCTGCAAATACAGTGGTACCTCAGGTTAAGTACTTAATTCGTTCCGGAGGTCCGTTCTTAACCTGAAACTGTTCTTAACCTGAAGCACCACTTTAGCTAATGGGGCCTCCTGCTGCTGCCGCGCCGCTGGAGCACGATTTCTGTTCTCATCCAGAAGCAAAGTTCTTAACCCGAGGTACTATTTATGGGTTAGCGGAGTCTGTAACCTGAAGCGTATGTAACCTGAAGCGTATGTAACCCGAGGTACCACTGTAAAAAGTTTTTAGTGTGTTTTAATTGCAATATACAATGTGACAATGGATGGCGGTGGTCAGTCCTATGAAAAATTCATTTTTTAAAAAAAATGCTTTTTCAAAAAGCATTTTCAGGATGATTTTTTATACGTGTGTAGATTCTACCTGGGTGTAACTTTGTGCTGGCTTAATTTACACCAGCTTGCTTTATGCCAGCTTCTTCTGCGTCGGATTGCTCCCTGAGTGTGTAGGAGGAAAAGGGCAGAAAAAGGAGCTTGAATCGCCTGTCACCAGGCATGAAAAATCCTCAAAGAAGCCAGAAGTATTTTTACTGGGCATTGTAGGAAGTGATATAAATAGAAAGGAATGTAAGTTGTTTTTATATGCAACAACGGCAGCAAGAATGTTATTGGCCCAAAAATGGAAGCAAGAAGAACTACCGACGAAAGAAGAATGGAAGACGAAACTAATGGACTATGCAGAATTGGATAAACTACGGTAACAGGAAGGATTCGAAACCGGCGAGACCAGAGATTCACAGAAGACTGGAGTAAATTTACAGACTATTTGAAAAGTATTTGTGATGATCAGACTACGTTTGTAGGTTTGCAAGAAGTTTTGTGAAGAGTATTATTGGAATTATTACAAAAATGGATAAGGGGGAGGATGGTTAGTTAAAATAGTTAAAGGCAATATGAATTTAAGAAATGCATAAGAAGTGGCCAAAACGGTGGATCATCAGAGGTGCTGATGGAAGTCCAAAAAAATGATTATATAAGTGATGAAGTGTTATGGTATGTATTATAATTTGTATGTTAATATATATATATATATATATATATATATATATATATATATATATATCCTCAAAGTATTCTGAAACCATTTAATCCAATTTTATTTTGGAGCTAAATAAACACGCCTCCATAAAAATAATGGTTCCAACATTATTAGTTTCCCAGGGCACTCCAGTAACCAAGTTCAGTAAAACTGAACTGAGGCATAATCTTGCATGCATTACTAATCCCAACTCACTTAGAGCTGCTACTTTGTTCTGTGATGTGCAAAGTGGCCTGTTCTTTGATGTGGTGTGGTCTCGACTCCTCTATACACCACGCTGGAGACATCTAAAGGGCTAGATTTGGCCTCTGGGCTTTATATTTGCCACCCCTGGTCCAAATCTTCATAATTCTGCCAATAGGTCTATTGCCGAATTCTAATTTTATTCACACAAACATGACCTTCATTGTACAAAGATAATTGGTACCATGATTTAAGACAGCAAGTCTATTATTTGGATTCTGAACTGTCTTTTTTTGACTGGTTAATGCAACAGGGATTTATTACAGTGACAGAGCAAACCAGATTTATGAAAGCAACAATTTCCTATGTTCTTTCTATCCCTTTCTTTCTTGATATGGATATAATTTAATCTTATCATACTTTTTTATCTTTCCATTAAGTCGGAGATTTAAAGATGTAGCCCCACCAACCCCAGGAGTCAAGAAGAGCTTTTTCCATCTTCTTCTGTCTGAGACAACTTTTATGAGTTGCTGCTTCATCTTAAATCTCTCTCTGTTGTGACGGTGGAGTGTTCTCTGCATTTGTCTTTGTGAAATTATATTTCTTGGCTAATCAGAGTTCTTGGGAAGGGGGAAATACTTTACATCTCTGAAATCAGCACGCAGAGGCAGACGTTGCTTTCGGATATTTGAAAAACAGCCTTCTCCAACCTAGTGTCCGCTAGATGTTTTTGGACTGCACCTCCCATCATCCCTCAGCATTGCCCATGGTAGCAGGGGCTGATGGGAAATGTAGTCCATCTTTGACAGTGCTGGGTTAAAGATGGCTTATACAGAGCTTCAGATGCATAAGCTGCTGTGTTAATTCCAGTGGGGGTAAAAGTTCTATGGATGTCTTCCATCGCATGTGCTGATGTGCTTGCCATGGAATTATACTGAATATTGATCCAGAGTAGATTCCACATTGCAGGATTCCCAAGAAAACAGACCAGAGTCAATTATATTTCATCCAGCAGAGCTTTACTGTTGTTGTGCTCATGTTCTTCTTGTGAGGTTGAGACATCTGGCTGGCCACTGTGAGAACATGATGTTGGACTAGGGACACAGCTACATTAGTAAAAAAAAACCACCAGCATTTTGAATGCATTATAAACATGCAACACCAGATGGCGCTGGAGAGCAAAAAAAAAATTCTTATCGATTTTCCATAGTGTTTTTTTCCCTTTTGTTATAAGGGGTTAATTTCTGGGTTGTTTATAGTAGTTTTTTCCCTGTGTGTAGATCCACCCTAGGTGTACCTTTGGCCAGAAACATCATGGTACTTCTACTGTTCGTATGCTTGATGCATTGTAAATAATGATCTCTGTCCTCAGTGGGGATCACTTCCTAGAAAGTGTTTTTCGGATTGCAGCTTTAGTCCCTGGGAGTTGATCTTTTGTGCTTTCCGAAGGGTTTCCAGTTGCTTCTGTTTAACTTGATTCTCTGACAGTGACATGATTGCAGACACTTTTGACTGCTTGTTTTGCATCTGCTCTTGCTAACATTCACTGGCTGGCCAAGATCTTTCCCTTAGATTACAGACAGAGTATATTTTTTTCCCAGGATTGCAGGTAGTATGATAGAAATGTATTGTTCCCTGTGGTGCATATACTCATTTGTTTTGTCCCACTGTCATCTCGGATCAAACTGGTCCGACAGTCTTTTGAAGCGCTACACATAAACCTATGAATAAAGATAAAAATCTGGGTACACCACAGAGAACGAGAGCTCTTTCGCAAAACTCTTTTGATAGTCTATTTTCATCGTAGGGGGGCTTTTGTGCCCCTCTGGCAGTGATCCACTGGGTTGGAGCAATATCTCTGATACGAAGAGCCTGTTTGATCAAGCCAATGACATATCTAGTCCAGCATCCTGTTCTCACAGTCGCCAATCAGATGCATGGGGAAATCCTGCAAACTACAGATGCGTGCAGCAGCATCCTACCCACCTGTGATTCCCAAAAGCAGGTATTTAGAGGCATGCCGCCTCTGACAGTGGAGGTGGAACATAGCCATTGTGCCTAGTAACCACTGATAGCTTTCTTTTGTTTCTCAATTTGACAGTTTTACATATATATATTTTTAATGTAATGTGGTATTTTATGCATTGTGATTCGCAGTTATTTTCATTGATCATAGTTCAGTAATTATTTGTTGTCATTGTTAAGAGTGAATTTCTGCTTAATTATTATTTGCTTAATAAATTATTGACTATTACTTTATTTGACATAAAGCCATTCTGTTTTAAAGTTATGTTTTATCATAACTTTTTGTTTTGGATTAGGTTTATACTATGGTGTGTGTTCTTTGTTGTGTATTTTGCTGCAGTAAAACCGCCTTGCATATAGTATTATAGAAAGCCGGTATACAAACTAAAAGTGAAATGAAATGAAAATATCCTCCGTGATTTTGCCTAATCCTTTTTTAAAGCCGTCCAGGTGAGCAGTTTGGAGTGTGTAGCAGTGAGTTCCATAGTTTAACTGCATGCTGTGTGAAGAAGTAATTTCTTTTGCCTGTCCTGAATATTCCATGCCCATGGACTCTGTTGTTAGAAGAGAGGGATAAAAGCTTCTCTAGTCTCTTCCTCCATGTCATGCCATGCCACTTGTCTTTTCTCTAAAGTCTGAAGTGGTGTGGCTCTTTCTCAAGTGTCCTTATTTTCCAGGAACAATCCCTGATTTACAGAATCTGCCCCAGTTTCTGATTTGATCCAGGAAAGTCCCACGTTTCTTTAGGACGTCCCTATTTTGATTTGAGAAATGGTGGAGGATATGGAGTTATCCAACCCCCCGCCGTCTGATTGCAGCCCTGTATAGGGAAGGTTTTAAAAAATGTTTCATGTTTTTATTATGTTTTTATAAATGTTGGAATGTGTCCAGAGTGGCTGGGGCAACCCAGTCAGATGGGCAGGGTATAAATACAGTGGTACCTCTGGTTGCGAATGGGATCTGTTCCAGAGCCCCGTTCACAACCTGAGCAGAACGCAACCCGTGTCTGCGCGTGCGCGGGTCACGATTCACCGCTTCTGCACATGCGCGTGACGTCATTTTGAGCATCTGCACATGCACGAGTGGTGAAACCTGGAAGTAACCCTTTCTGGTACAGTGGTACCTCGGGTTAAGTACTTAATTCGTTCTGGAGGTCCGTTCTTAACCTGAAACTGTTCTTAACCTGAAGCACCACTTTAGCTAATGGGGCCTCCAGCTGCTGCCGCACCGCCGGAGCATGATTTCTGTTCTCATCCTGAAGCAAAGTTCTTAACCCGAGGTACTATTTCTGGGTTAGTGGAGTCTGTAACCTGAAGCGTATGTAACCTGAAGTGTATGTAACCCGAGGTACCACTGTACTTTCAGGTCGCAGCGGAATACAACCTGAAAATGCTCAACCTGAAGCAAACGCAACACGAGGGATGACTGTAATAAAATTCATTTCTCCCCATTTTCATCGGAGAAATGGGGTATGGGGGAGTTCAGTGCCCCTCCCCCCCGGTTCACTGAATCACATGTTTTCCTCCATGCAGACATAGAGGAGAGGAAGAACTTATTGATACGATCACAATGGCACAATGTATAGGGTTGCAATGGCACATATGAGAGTAAGTCGATACAATCAAGAATCTATGAAGTCTATTCTTTTAAAGGAAGGCTTTCTCTGAGACACAGGCAGCTGTGCTGCCAAGAGGAATTAAATGCTTAGGATGCGCACTGTTCAGGATTATCAGGCCTTTTCACACTGCTGCGTTTAATGGGGGGAAAGCTACCCAGCACAACACTCTGCTGAGCAACACAGTTACTAGACACAGTATTTTAAGGAGCAAAGTGAGAGCCCAGCCTCCCACAGCACTAGCTCTGAAGAACAGAAGCATACTTATCCAGACAGAGCAGTAAACTAACGTTCTCCACTTTATTTACCTCTGTTGATCTCAGAACGGTGCCTGGTTAGATCAAACATAGCTTAATCAAGGAAAGGTGCCATAGAACCATCCAGTTAAAAGCCATGCGAGGGCTTTCTTTCTTTTACCTGTTTATGTCTCAAGTACAGCATCTCCGATAAATGGATGTTTAATCTTCTAGTTCTACTAAACCAGGGATGGGCAACTTCTCTCTCTCCCCCTCCCCACCCCCACCTTTGAGATGCAGTTGTACTCCACTGGGTTGCCCACTGGGCCTACTAAGATGGAAGGTACGGAGGCCAACAGCAGGGGGAGCCAGAGCCCCATACAGGCAGAGACAACTACTTCTAGGTTCCCCCTCTTGCCTCTCCCTATTGAGTTCCACAAGGATTGAGAAACTGACAGCCAATACCACCTCCAGGCTGGTTGTAAATAAGAAGGCAGGCAGGTGAAGACTGTCTGAAGGCAGGCTGAGGTTCATGGGGCAGTGTGCCATTCCCTCTAATGGACCAGCCCCCACTTGCTGTGTTGCTATATAGAGCCTCATTCTCAAGGTAACTCTTTTACGATTGGTGGAGAATGACAGGTTAGCAAGGGGTGCAGGGAAGTGTTTTTGAGCATTCAACTGCAATGCTCAAACAGCTTCCTGCACATCGTGGAGACAGTGGATAGACAAAAGTTTTTCTTCCTCTCTCTCACTAGAACCCATGGACATCCTATGAAGGAAAGAGGATGAAAACAGATACCCCATTCCAAAAGTGCCACCCCACACTTTGTCTGATATAATGGCTTAAATCAGCTTGGCTCTGTAAACTAGGCCAAGCTGTGATGTCTTAAGTTCCTTCAACCAGGAATGGCCATAGAAGGATGAAGACATTTTTCAGGGCAGACGTACATTATTCTCCTCTGCAGCACTTAGGAAAATGAGACCCAGAGATCCTTGGGAAAGAACCAGAGGACTGTTTTTAGCAGCAGGCTACAGAGTCGAAGGGGTCAGGCTTTATGAATTAAAGCAATGACACCTCAGTGCTACCCCTGAGCTTGAATGCTATCATTTCGTGGTCTGCGCTGAGATGAAAATGGCCTCGCCTATGGTGTGTTTGAGCTGCACTTCCTCCAGTTAAATCCTGGCGGCGTTCAGTACAGATTCCAGTTGACACTTCAGCTCCTTTTGGAAGCCGCTCTAAAAACTCAGCTAAGAAAAGGAATGGCAGCATTGCAAGAAGCTGAGACTGCAGTTCTAAATGTATCACTCTTCTTTTTATCTAGCTCACCACTGGCTTCCTTTATCTTTCTGTATTAAGTGAAAGCTCCTTTATCAATACAAGACTCTCTCTGTGGTCTTGCTTCACCTCTTCTCGTTGCTTTCTCTATATTCGCCCCCTCTTAATCTTCATCCCGCTAATACTACTAACCTGTCTAGGGAAAACTCCTTCGGGAGCAATCCTGTACACAGAAGAAGCTGGCACAAAGCAAGCAGGCATAATTTAAGCTGGTGTAGTTACGCCAGAGCCAAACTCCATTCGGCAGCACAGCTACTGCAGACTGAGCTGATCTAAGCCTGAAAGAGGGGAAGCAGGCCTTTACAATTGTGTTTGACCTAATGTCAATAGGCAAGGAGTACCAGAGGAGGGACACAGGTGGCGCTGTGGGTTAAACCACAGAGCCTAGGACATGCCGATCAGAAGGTTGGCGGTTCGAATCCCCGCAACGAGGAGAGCACCTGTTGCTCGGTCCCTGCTACTGCCAACCTAGCAGTTCAAAGCACCTCAAAGTGCAAGTAGATAAATAGGTACCGCTCCGCTGGGAAGGTAAACGGTGTTTCCGTGCGCTGCTCTGGTTCACCAGAAGTGGCTTAGTCATGCTGGCCACATGACCTGGAAGCTGTACGCTGGCTCTCTCGGCCAATAAAGCGAGATGAGCGCCGCAACCCCAGAGTCGGTCCCGACTGGACCTAATGGTCGGGGTCCCTTTACCTTTACCTTTTACCAGAGGGTAGGTTCTGCCACGCTGAAAGATTGCCTCTTTTGGTACAAGGCCCCCAGTATATTTAGGAGAAAATGGCCCTTCCTTTGTCATAACTGAGATCTTGGAGTAGTCACAGATCGGCATAGCCATCCAGGGGTTTGCCAAAACATTGAACACTTTTTTAAGGCACATGCCTGAATCGTTCAGTTGGCTAGCACGTGGTGCTGATGACACCAAGGTTGCAGGTTCGATCCCCGTATGGGACAACGGCATATTCCTGCATTGAAAAGGGCTGAATGAGATGATCTTCAGGGTCCCTTCCAACTCTATAATTCTGTGATGGCTTGCGGATGCTTTCCTATCAAGCCTACCTACCCAATGACCGGTGGCCTCATTTCATGCGTGCATTTTCCACTGGACTGGGCAGTGTGTGTGTGTGGAAATTTACATAAATTGCATATGCTGGACACAAGTAAAGTGGACAGAAGGAGCAGCAAAAGGCAAGGAAACTGACTTTTGCCTGTTGTGGGAGGCACGCATATTGGATGGGGTTTGGTTAATGACTTTTTGATCCTTTAGGCAACAAATTTCTACGCTGGCAGGGACTGCTAAGGATCTGAATACTGCATGTTGGGCAGGTTTTGGGAGGCAATCAGAGGTTCTCCTGTCAGTTGCGCTCCAAGCCTCCAACTTGCCAGATGGAGGGGAAGGGATTTAATAAGAGAGACGGAAATTCTTTTTCCCATCAGCAGCTGTAGGTCAGAATAGCAGGCAGGGTGCTGAAACTTGCGTTAGTTCTACACGTGTTCATCTCTTAAGGGCAATTTTTGTATTGCTGTATAAGTGGCTTGACCGGCTGTTCAGAGGCGGCCTGCTGTTTCCGATTTACAGCATCCAACTCGGGGGGCCCAGAGCAGATGTCTGTACATGAGGATCCTTGGTCTGAAGAAACTGCTGTGTTTATTTAAAAGCCAGGAGTGGAATATAGGGCCAAGAGTAGTAAAGTACATTGATTTTATTTTTAAAAAAATTAATGTACTTTTTTACTTTTTAAATAAGCTTTCTGTCTTTGTTTCTCAATATGATCCTTTTGCATGGTTTTGGATGTATTGTGGTATTTTATGCATTTTGATTTGCTGTCATTTTTTATTGACTATAGTTTAGTAAATAATAATAATAATAAATAATAATAATAAATGTATTTGCTGTCCATCTGACCGGGTTGCTCCAGCCACTCTGGGTGGCTTCCACCAAATTAAACACATTAAGCACTGTAAAACATCAAACATTAAAAACTTCCCTATATAGGACTGCCTTCAGATGTTTTCTAAAAGTCAGATACTTGTTTATTTCTTTGACATCTGATGGGAGGGTGTTTTACAAGGGGAGCCTGACTACTGAAAAGGCTCGTTTTTTTTAATTGTTATTGTTAAGAGTGAGTTTCTATTTAATTGTGAGTTGCTCATACTTTGAGAGTCAATTTTATTATGTGCTATCATATTCTAACGGATTATAGAATATTACTTTATTTGGTATAAGTTGTTTATTTTAAAGTTATGTTTTTATCATGACTTTTTGCATTGCATTTGTTGTATATTTTGCAGTTTCTTCTGCTTGCAAACCACCTTGGGGATAGTTACATAGAAAAAGCAGTATACAGATTAAAAGTGAAAATGGAATGAAATTTTCTCTTATGAGCATTCTAAATCTCCATCCTATATCTAACTCCTGGCTTTTAACAAAAACACAAGATCTAAATCCTTTAAAACTTATGGATTTTGCTGATGCTCTGGTAGTTTGGCTTTGTGGGTTATAGAATCATTCGTAGGGATATTGGGAGCTGCCTTATTCCAAGTCAGACTACCAGCCCATCTTGTTTAGTTTAGTCTACACTGACTGACAGCAGCTGTCTGGGCATTTAGACAGGAACCTCTCCTAGTCCTACCTGAGATGTTGCAGACCCTCCAAGTGCCCCTATTTTCCAGGGACAGTCCAGGATTTACAGACGCCATCCCAGTTTCTGATCTGATCCCAGAATGTCCTGCTTTTCCTTTGGATGTCCCTATTTTCATTGGAGAAATGTTGGAGGGTATGGAGTTCTGCGACCCTGAGCCAAGGAGCTAAGTAACTAGACAACCTTTGGAAGACATCTGAAGGCAGCCCTGTATAGGGACATTTTTTAACGTTTAATTTTTTTTATAATAATATTTATTAAAATTTCAGAGGAAATACAAAAATATATTTAAAAAAAAGAGAGAGAGAAAAGAGAGGGAAAAAAGAAGACAAAAAGATACAAAGTACAGAAAAATAAAAATAAAAATAGTTAAAAACAAATCAGTCATTCCATATCCTATCTTTCATCTGCCTATTTCCCTGACTTCCTCACACCTCCCTTTTTTTGTATCCTGATTCAGTCATTGTTTCAGCAAATTCTTTCTATATTTTAGCTTATAACCAATTAATTAACTCTATACATCCTATCCATCTTTCACCATATTCTGATGTTCAATTTACCTTACTTTATTTAACCTTATCTTACCATAAAATACCTTAACCTTATCTTAGCATAAAATACCGTAAAATACCTTAAAACTTAAAAACTTAATACTTATTTATCCTTATATCATTTCTGCTAAAGCCAGAAAATTTCATTCCAACATTCTCCCTAATATTCATTAATTTTACACTAATTCCCAAAATAAAAAAAATTCTTTATAGACTCTTCCAGTTTTCATCCAACGTCCCTTCTTCCTGGTCTCGGGTTGTGTCAGTCCTTATTATCCAGTTCCATCTAGTCCATCAACCTGGTAGTCTGATATCCGAGGCTCTTAAGTCTCTTCCATGCCCCTTCTGCAGATCTTTTTCTTCTTGTTTATACTTGCACTTTTCCTGGTCTTTTGTTGGTCTCTTTCTTAGTTTCTTTCCTTTCTCCTTAGGGAGTAGGTCTCCGGGGAATTTCCATCCATACTCATGTCCATCTCCCCACATCAAACCAGCCCATTCCCCACAGTCCCACTCCCCACAGTCATCAATATAATCCAAAAGATGTTTAGCAGCATATTTCAAAATCTCTCCAAAGTTGAGATCCTCCTCAGCTCCAGATTCCTTCAGGCCTAATTCAAGTTCATTCTTCCAAAACAGCGGCTTATACTCCTGCAGGGCCTCGGGTCTCACCATTTGTGTTGCTTGAGGTAGCACCGTAGCTTCCTCCATTATTATCTGCCCTTGCATTTGCCCCGTCGAACCAACCCTGTCAGATGGACGGAGTATAAATAGTAAAAACAAAGTGTTGTTGTTGTTAAATAGGGTACCCCTATCGCGGGTGGCACTGTGGGTTAAACCACAGAGCCTAGGACTTGCCAATCACAAGGTTGGGGGTTTGAATACCCGCAATGGGGTGAGCTCCCGTTGCTTGGTCCCTGCTCCTGCCAACCTAGCAGTTCAAAAGCACGTCAAAGTGCAAGTAGATAAAGTAGATAAATAGATACCGCTCCGGCGGGAAGGTAAACGGCGTTTCCGTGAGCTGCTCTGGTTCGCCAGAAGCGGCTTAGTCATGCTGGCCACATGACCCAGAAGCTGTACGCCAGCTCCCTTGGCCAATAAAGCGAGATGAGTGCCGCAACCCCAGAATCGTCTGCGACTGGACCTAACAGTAAAACGTCCCTTTACCTATCTTCATCAGAGAAACGTTGTAGGGTATGATGTTGGGAATTGAACCAGATGTAAGGCAGATGTTCTACCACTGAACCAAGGCCCTTCTCTCCCCCTCAAAAAAGGTCATTTATTATTATTTTAAACATTTTAATCCTGCTACAATGTACACCAAGATACCCAATTGGATGAAGATGCATGAAAGGTGTTTTAAAGCATCACGGCAACATTTAGAAAAAATAAGGACATATAAAAACTCAGAAACAATGCTTTAAAAAGGAGAAGAATAGAAAAAGTCGTATTAGAAATGCTATTGCTGCCTCTCCCCATAAGATTCAACTTGGAGCATGTGATCATCATCTGAGGCCCTTCTTGATGTGCCTCCCCTGCAAGAGCCCTGGAGGGCAGCAACATGAGAATGGGCCTTTTCTGCAACACGCAAAAACATTCCTCTTCTTCCAGGCCTTTGGCTAATTAAACAATCTATGGCATATGGGGAGGGGTATTCTCATTTGTTACTATGTTATGCATTTTTGAATTTTTATATTGTAAACAGGCCTGTGATCTTTGGATGAAGGACAGTATGGGGGGGAGTGAGATGGAGAAACATGGCCTGCCCATGTACAGTCATACCCTAGGTTACATACCCTTCTGGTTGCGTTTTTCAGGTTATGGACGTGTCGAAACCTAGAAGTACCGAAACAGGTTACTTCCGGGTTTCAGCGGTCACACATGTGCAGAAGTGCTGAATCGCAACCCACGCATGTGCACATATAGCACTGCGGGTTGTGAACGTGCTTCCCACACGGATCACGTTCGCAACCCGAGCGTCCAGTGTATTAAGATTCCTGAAATGATATGGTTATGTACTGAAGTTCTCACCCTGGGCCAGCAGGGGGATACTGTAGATAGTTATGCAAATAAGGGGTCGAAAGTGACGTTCAGTGATTGGATAGTTTTAGAAAATTGTTACAGTTATGTTGTACTGGAGCTCTATATAAGCAGGCTGACTGAACCCTTCAGTTCAGTTCTGTTCTGGCCTGTGAATAAACAAGAGCTGTTTGAAGAATTGCTGTGTTGTCTGATATGTTCACCCACAACTTAACAGATATAATGCAATCAGAAAAAGTAACACAAGGGCCACCTACTTCCTATTCTGATGTCATCAGGGACAGGAAGTTCTAGGGACTCAAAAGGTTATGCAGCCTAGGGTCTCCTAACTTTTCGTTCCTTTGCACAATAGAAGAATTTCCCTCCCTTCCCCCAATACTCTCATGACCTCAACATTGAAATGCTGCCCCCAAACACAGGCAGCGATTAGTGTCCATGTCCATTGCACAACAATCCAGAATAGTGCAGTCAAGAATACTGAAAGCTAAAATGCTAAAGCGTCTGGCTTAGTGGACCATGTGGAACGCGAATCGATAGGAGAAAGCATTTTCAGGCAGGCAAGCGTGGTTCACTGACTGCGGTAACACAACAACACATGTGTAATTGTAGAGTAATGTGATCAAATGTCAAAAGGGACAAAGCCAACAGTACATTGTTAGAATTACCTTGACAACCAGCCCGATCCCATCAGCTTTGAATTCAATTACGTTTCAGCCAGGAAAAATATATTCCGTCCCACAAAGCCAACAATCTGGCACATTCTAGCATGACCAATAAGAGAGAATGAGCCGGTGCTATGCAGATACAGTGTAAATTAAGTTTGATTCCTAATGGCAGGGCTTAGCGGGGGATGTTTAATCCACATCCCCCAATAAACCATGCTTACATTCCTCTTCTCCCAGGCCTCTGGCTACTTAAACTCTGGCCTTAAAACTGTATAGGTGTGGGGGGGTATTGTTTTGTTTGCTACTGTGTTATGTATTTTTGTGTTTTTATAGTGTAAACTGCCCTGTGATTTCTGGATGAAGTGGAGAAATAGTATAAATAAATAAATAAATAAATAAATAATCACATTAAATTTCCAGATTATCAGCAAATGCTGCCATTCCCTACTATGGGACATAGTAAAAACATTACAGCAAAAGCAAAGTCTGTCCTCCATTCTCCTTGACACAGTTCTCCAAAGGTGTTTCTAGCCCCTTCAGGGATCTATGAACTGTATAAACCTACCCACTGAAAGTTCTCTGCCTGTCATCATGATGGGCATTGTGTGTGTGTGTAAATATATACACACACATGCATTTACACACAATATCTTCACATTTAAAAAACGATGTATAACAAGCATATTGCTATTCTCAAAGCAGGAAGATATAACAAAATATACATAGACATAGCTATATAAACATGTATCAGGTATCGCTTTTGAATTTATTTTCCAGTAGCTGGATATTTTTCTTGAGTCTTCGTATATTAGTACATCACAAAAGGGTTGTATCCTTCTCCTCCGTTTTCTCCCCTGTGCCCTCTGTGTGCTCTGAACGGTCTCCTACTCCTCCACAACCAGACAGCCATTTTGAGGGTCTTCAAGGGCTTGGGGATGTCAGGAGCAGAAGAGGAAGTTCTGTTGTATGAGCTACAGCAGTTCCCCAACAGCTGAGAAGACCAAGACTTTTGCCATTTCTATTATGAGTCAACTGTCAGTTTGCATTTCTTAGTGCAGAAAGAATTGATCTGATGTGTAGAGATCTTTCCTATTCTAATAAATTCAAGAGAGTTCTGGAAACTTCTCTGTGTGAAAGAAACAAGCAGAAGGTTCATGATGTTTGGGTTATACCTTCAGAGAAGCTGAGTACAGCTGGTTCAAACTGGTTCTCTTATCTCTTTCAGTCAAGGTCATGCTGACTAAAGGCCAGAAGGAGCCTGGGTTTCACTTTCTCTTTCCATCTCTCTTCTGGTGTGGTGTTCTGTACATAGTTTGCTTAGTGTTAAGGTTTAGACTTATTAAAAGTTATTGTAAGTTTAAGTCAAGTCTGCTGCAACTGGATTTCTTATTGACAGTGCCTATCCTGAATGTATTGGATTTGTGACCATTATGCTCATTTGCCTTCAGTAGCAGTAAAGCTCTGATGGATGAAATATTAATTGCCTCTGGTCTATTTTGGGGGGGAATCCTGCAACGTGTTTACGTTTTTACTCTACTAAATATACGTTGGGATCTGCTCTGGGTTAATTGTTGTCGTTGTTGTTTAGTCGTGTCCGACTCTTCATGACCCCATGGACCAGAGCACGCCAGGCACTCCTGTCTTCCACTGCCTCCCACAGTTTGGTCAGACTCATGTTTGTAGCTTCGAGAACACTGTCCAACCATCTCGTCCTCTGTCGCCCCCTTCTCCTTGTGCCCTCCATCTTTCCCAACATCAGGGTCTTTTTCAGGGAGTCTTCTCTTCTCATGAGGTGGCCAAAGTATTGGAGCCTCAGCTTCACAATCTGTCCTTCCAGTGAGCACTCAGGGCTGCTTTCCTTCAGAATGGAGAGGTTTGATCTTCTTGCAGTCCATGGGACTCTCAAGAGTCTCCTCCAGCACCATAATTCAAAAGCATCAATTCTTCGGCGATCAGCCTTCTTTATGGTCCAGCTCTCACTTCCATACATCACTACTGGGAAAACCATGGCTTTAACTATACGGACCTTTGTTGGTAAGGTGATGTCTCTGCTTTTTAAGATGCTGTCTAGGTTTGCCATCGCCTTTCTCCCAAGGAGCAGGCGTCTTTTAATTTCGTGACTGCTGTCACCATCTGCAGTGATCATGGAGCCCAAGAAAGTAAAATCTCTCACTGCTTCCATTTCTTCCCCTTCTATTTGCCGGGAGGTGATGGGACCAGTGGCCATGATCTTCGTTTTTTTGATGGGTTAATACTGAGTAAAATTTCAATGACATCAACATGGCTGCGGTTGCCATTGGTGTGACTAGTGGAACATTCCTAGGTACAGAAAGCTGACCTAACGTACCTTGGCTTATGTTCCCCCTATTCCAAACTCCGCTCCATTGGTATTTGACTTGTGCCATTCTTTTTGCCAGCTAAGTTCCACCGAGTTGTTAGGTCATGAGACCAAGCTGAAAGGGGTGTAGATTACTTGTGCCTCTCCTCACTCTGTGCCCCCTTGCCACACCCCTAGACTCCATCAAATGATTGACAGGTGATTGACAGCCCCACCCACCTGTCAAATTTGCCCCTTGAGGCTAGGATCTGATAAGGATCTGTCTCGCAGAACCAAAAGAACCACCGTTTTATAAGGAAAGCTATATTTCTAGTCGTTGCATAACAGATAGCAAGGCATAGTGCAGCAAATTACCTCATGCAAATGTTCAAAATGCGAACGCCTTTTGTTGGGGTAAACGTAATGCACGGTAACACTGAAGCAAACATTATTTTTATACAATAATCTTCTTTAGCAAAGCTGCAATAAATCTGGGGATCTAGTCAATGAATTAAATGGGATAACACAGACCTCAGTGAATACCTGGCAGGGATCAATAGGAATTGCAAACTAAAAGGCAGAACAGGTATTTAATTTTAAACAGCATTCCTAGTTGACTGACTAATGCTTCCTGTGTTTTGTGATTCTTCAAAATAACACTCTGATTAGCATTTCATTTCAAATGATGTGCAATATTGTTTTGTAATGCTAATTCCGTTTCTCTCTCTTTTTGACGGTTTATATTTCAAAGGGGCTGTGTCGCCTCCGCTGTATATGGAGTGCAGCCGGTGATAACAATATATGGAATTTCTCAGCCTGAAAAATAAATGATTATGGGCCAAACTACAAGAAACGTTGGAGACCCATGATGGAATTGCCTAATACTTAGCTATTTTTAGCTTAGCCCGTGACCTAAGCATATACCACTGATTTACCTTCTTTCTGCCTGCATGTTTGGGCCCTATCAGAAATGCTTTGTGGACTACAACTGATAAGGCCATACAAAACATCAGCAGCGGCAATGTATTGTGCTGATCAGTCAAAACATTTATTCCCACTTGTGTAATAAATAGGCATGCATCTAGTTACTAAGTTAAAAACAGGTGTGCGCGAGGATGAGGAGGTAATGAGCAGGAAGGAAGGAACTCTGACAGGATAGAAGTTTGAGGAAACTTCAGGAAGCATTGAGACCCAAATAAAATGAGGGGAGCCCCAAGTCTCCAGGTTACATACCTGTGGAACACATCACTTCATTTGAATACGTAAACTACTACAGACATCCAACATGCTCCAAAATTGGCCATAAACATCACACTTATCATATGCATATGAGAGACAGGCCCTGTGAAGTACTATATTTCTGCAGCTTAATTCTATAAGTATTAATACCTGAGTATTTTTATACAGTTATATGCATTTGTTGCATTATCTGTTTAATACAGTAGTACTACCCCTTGGGTGGGGCAGTGGGGTTACCTAGCGGGGCGCTAAGAGGCAACTGGGTGGCAGAGGTGTACATGACTATCAGACTTTGAAAAGCTGGTATCACTGGATGAGGTTCCTCAATTTTGTTGAATTAATTAAGCTAAGTAGTATTAATTGGATTTTGAATGAAGTTCTAATTAATTTTTAACAGCTTTGAATTGTTCTGTCATCTTAGTGGGTCGTGCAAAATGCTATTTTGAATAATGCTTTGGATAGGGTAGGGGGGGCACTGGGCATGTATTTATGGAACCAAGGGGGCTGTGCCCCCCTCAGAGTTTGGAAAACACTGGCTTATGTGCCTGCTACTTTAGTTAATGTGGGATATGCATAGAATATTACACACCGTTATAATAATGCATGTAACACATGATAACTTTACCAAATGAGTTCTCTAATTCATGGAGTTAGATAAGAATTAGGAAGTGGGAAATCCATAAAGATATGATTGACACTGAGATTTTCAGAAAGCTCGATCCCTGGAGAAGACAGTAGAGGGGGCATTTTTATTATCCTGACTCCTGTATCCCATACTTTTATCCCTTCACTAGTTTCCTTGATTGTTACTTGCCATTGGCAACTTTGTGCTCATGTTTGCTGTTATGTCTGTGCCTAATAAAGTAACTTCTTTAATTGCACCCTGTTCAATAACTTCTGTTATTTTGATTTCATATCTGATGTACCCACCCTCTCTCCCCAGCCTAGGGATTGCTTGGTTGATAACAGAGGGGATAGAGATGAAATGAAATACATAACACGACAGCGTAAGAGTTTTGTACTTACCTGTAAGACAGCTGGTGAGTGACAGAAGCAGGGTGAGTTTCCATGACAACGGCATCGCTCGCCTCGAAGGTCTTACGCCTCCCGTTTGTGTGATTGTTAGCAGCTCGGAGGTTCCTTCATTAAAACGCAGCCTGGTGAACCAAAACACAGCTCATTGATAAGGATGTTGTCTTCCTTTTTTCTTTGCAAAATGATCACATGCACAAAGAGCTGGCTGCTCCTGCAAGAGTGATGCAGTCTTTAACTTGAGCCAGGGTAGTGAAGTGAATTAGAGTGTAGGACTAAAGGTAATGGACCCCTGGACAGTTAAGTCCAGTCAAAGGAGACTATGGGGTTGCGGCGCTCATCTCACTTTCAGGCCAAGGGAGCCGGCGTTTGTCTGCAGACAGCTTTCCAGGCCATGTGGCCAGCATGACTAAACCGCTTCTGGTGGAATGGGACACCGTGACGGAAACCAGAGCACACGGAAATACCGTTTACCTTCCTGCCACAGTGGTACCTATTTATCTACTTGCACTGGCATGCTTTCGAACTGCTAGGTTGGCAGGAGCTGGGACAGAGCAACAGGAGCTCACCCTGTCACGGAGATTCGAACCGCCGACCTTCCGATCGGCAAGTCCAAGAGGCTCAGTGGTTTAGACCACAGCCCCCCGCAGGTGTAGGACTAGGACCTGAGAAACCAGGGTTCAAATTCCCACTCAGCCACAAAAATTAAAAGTCGGCCTCGGGATCACCTCAGACTCTTAGTCTAACCCACCTCATAGGAGGGTAAAATGGGGTTGGGTTGGGTGTGGGGAACCATGCATGCCACTTTAAGCTCCTTGGAAGAAAAACTGGATAAAAAGTAATAAAAATAAATAAGATCATGAAGATGAGCAGCCTGCAGAGAGCCATTTGATAACAATCAGAACGAGAGCCTTTTCTGTGGTGGTGCCCACTCTCTGGAATACTCTTCTCTCAGAAACAAGGCACTCAGCAATATTTCAGTGCATGCTGAAAACTATTATTATCATTATTAGTCGTGACTTTGGCTGGCCATTGCTGTCTGCCACTGTAGAACTTAAGGTTTTTTGATTGCATGATTTTTTCAGTACTTTCTTTTCTGGGGGTATGCAGGGGTATGCATACCCCTAAACATTTTGTGAATCTAAGTTTGGCCTCATTGAAGGGCAGTATTTCAATATGAGTAGGAAAATGAGAGTACCCACTAAACATTTTTTTAGGGGAAAAACCACTGGATTGTTCTATTTGGAGGTGGTGGTGGTATTTAAGAAAAATGGCAAAAAAAAATATAATTACAAAATATAGAAAAACGTTCATTTGTAAGTAATTTCATATTATGCACACACACACACACACCAATTACAGCTTTGAAAGCATTATATAACTTCTTAGGCCACACCATAACTTAATGGTATTTAGCTTATACAATAATGTAATTACTATTACATTTTAAGCAGAACGCCCAATTTATATGAGTGAAAATAATACGCAAGGTTGAACAATGACTTGGTATTTTACATTACAATAATTAACAAATGAACTATTGCACTGCATATTGCTTTTGTACACCACCCTGAGTTGCCCGCCTTACAGGTAGAACATAAATATTGTGATGAGTAAGTCAAAATAAATATGAAAAAATAAACTTATTTATTTAAGGCACTTACTGAAGAAGATGAGGTAAAAATCACCACAGACTTTTGTCCCTTCCCCAGTTGCCTCAGAATATTACAGATGCCTCTCTAAACCAACCCCCATCCCCCCATATTTGCTAGAGTCTGGTCCACAGGATGGAACCACTTTGGGCAGCAGGTGGGGGGTATCAAGTTGATGTGTTTATTCAATTCATTTATGTGTTTATTTAATTCTGTTTATGAATCACTTTACATAAAATATCTCAAAGCAATAAAAAAATCAAAAAAATCAATTCTTCTTGGTGGGTTTTGCAGGACTAGATGGGTCATTGGCCTGATTCAGCAGGCTCTTCTTATCTTCTTATCTCTTTAAAATGTTGGAGTATGGAATGATCCTGTTCAGTGTTCCTGACAGACAGCCATGCCTTGTTCAGGATACATCATTCCACTGTGCGCGCGCTCTCTCTCTCTCTCTCATTTTCCCATTCATGGCTCCTCAGAAATAAGAGAATCAGGCAATATGAACCAACCAAAGTGTCAGAACATTTTTTAAAATGTGATGCTAGCAGTGATAAGGTGAAAAACAGATCACGATCCCTCAGAGAGGGGGGATTTTCTACATGTGTTGCTAACCATGTGCCTAGAGAATACCATTAGCTTGTCATTAACAACTGAATCTTCATATCTTTGGGCTCTTTTCTGAGAGACCCAACTCTGGTGAGCAACAACAATCCACCAGCACAGAGGGCATTTTGGCATTTATTTTCAGTTCTGTATATTTGAGATATTGTTTGGTATATTTAGACAGAGGAATAGCTCAAATGCTGTTCAAATTTCTTTTTAAAAAGTCTCTTGGGAAATTTCCAGGTTGTTAGCGCAAGAATTGCAGTGGTCACTTAGAAGTTGGTAGTTTTTGATTATAAAAATGTCTTCTGTGTACTATACAAATATTTATTTACTCATTTCAAATGGAGGATTGAAATTACCCAGACCTGCTCTGCCACCTTTCCTTTTTTCCACGCTCACTTGACATTTCTCTGCCATTTCAGATTCTTGCCAGAACTGCAGTAGATGTCCAGCTTAAAAAAAAAAAAAAGACTTGCAAGCTACTATGTATTTCCCCCTAGTTTCCCCAAATATTTTCTACACCACATTTTTCTCTATGGAGTACACAAGAGGCAGTGCATTAAGAAATTATTCTGTGGGTTTACTCTGAGTAGGACTAGTATAGACAACAACCTAAGTGGTAAAACTATTCCTGCACTGTACCACTTCAGACACCCTGAAATATCTATATTCCAGGGACAGGCCCTGATTTAGAGAAGCTATACCCCACAACCTCAGATATGCAGATGACACAACCTTGATGACAGAAAGTGAGGAGGAATTGAGTAACCTTTTAATGAGGGTGAAAGAGGAGAGCGCAAAATATGGTCTGAAGCTCAACATCAAAAAAACTAAGATCATTGCCACTGGTCCCATCACCTCCTGGCAAATAAAAGGGGAAGAAATGGAGGCAGTGAGAGATTTTACTTTCCTGGGCTCCATGATCACTGCAGATGGGGACAGCAGTCACAAAATTAAAAAACGCTTGCTTCTTGGGAGAAAAGCAATGGCAAAAATGACAAACCTAGACAGCATCTTAAAAAGCAGAGACATCACTTTGCCAACAAAAGTCTGTATAGTTAAAGCCATGGTTTTCCCAGTAGTGATGTATGGAAGTGAGAGCTGGACCATAAAGAAGGCTGATCGCCGAAGAATTGATGCTTTTGAATTCTGGTGCTGGAGGAGACTCTTGAGAGTCCCATGGACTGCAAGAAGATCAAACGTATCCATTCTGATGGAAATCAGCCCTGAGTGCTCACTGGAAGGACAGATCCTGAAGCTGAGGCTCCAATACTTTGGCCACCTCATAAGAAGAGAAGACTCCCTGGAAAAGACCCTGATGTTGGGAAAGATGGAGGGCACAAGGAGAAGGGGATGACAGAGGATGAGATGGTTGGACAGTGTTCTCGAAACTGCCAGCATGAGTTTGACCAAACTGCGGGAGGCAGTGGAAGACAGGAGTGCCTGGCGTGCTTTGGTCCATGGGGTCACGAAGAGTCGGACACAACTAAACAACTAAACAACAACAACAACAATACTCCACACATCTCATTGGGTTGCCCTAGCCACTCTGGGCAGCTTCCAAGATATATAAAAACATAATAAAACATTAAACATTTAAAAAGCTACCCTATACAGGGCTGCCTTCAGATGGCTCAGGGGTTAGAAAACTCTATACCCTCCAACATTTTTCCAGTGAAAATAGGGACATCCTAAGGAAAAGTGGGACATTTTGGGATCAGATCCAGAAACCAGGACAGCTTCTCTAAACCAGGGACATCCCTGGAAAATAGGGACACTTGGAGGCTCTGATGTGGTACAGTGCAGGAACAGTGTTACCACTTTATCTGCCATTGAGATTGAAGTAAGTGTGTGCTTTTAAGAAGGCATGAATACCTATCACTAAACATTTTACTTAAAAAGCAGCAAAAGATTGTTGTCAGCAGATTCCATGGTAATTATTTTTCTCCCCCAAGGATTTCGCTTTTTGAACATAGGCTGTATGCTCTTATCTAACCAAGGATTTCGGAATTAACGCCCACCCCCTCCCTCACAAAACACACACCTCCAAAAACACCGCTTCACAAAATATTTCAACCTTAACCACTTAGAAACTTGCTTTGGAGCTATGCCCTGTCACTCAAATCCTGCTTTAATTGGGGTTTATACGGCACTTTCAGCTGAATTGCCACTTCCAAAGTATCAGAAGTAACTATGAAGTTTGGCATATAAATTCAAACCCCAACACATTAAATCAGGTCTGACTGGGACAGGCTCAGTGGCCTGGCTGGTGGAGTAATACAAGCAGAAAAGTTAGGATACCCCAAGGATATTAAGTTTTATGGATTTCTTTTGCATAATAATAGGATTCAAATGAGCTCTGAACCCCCCTTCTTACTTGTTAAAAGGAGAAATGGCATATCTATTAAACTTTTTTTAACCCATTTTTATTCTTATCACTTTACACTGGAGCGGGCAGCTTCATGGAATCAGCCCTTTTAGATGAGAAGGACATAAAATGTGCCTGCCGGCGGTTGAAGAGGGATCGTCATCTGCAACTCAAACACAGCAAGTAATTTGAGACAAAGGAAATTTGTGCTGGAAACATAGTCCCTTTCTGTCTTGCAGGTTATCGGAAAGGCAAACTTTTGGTTCCAGGGCTGGCCAGCAGGTTTCTCTCCCCAAAATGTTCCAAAAGTTTATTTTGCACCTGCTATAAAAAGATGCAAAATAATTGGGGGGGAGTATAAATTAAGGGGGTGCATTTGCACCTCTCGTGTTACTGAGCTGCATCGGATGCCTAGTTTTTGCACCACCCGGCAGGCTGCATGTACTCTGCACCACTGTGATTGGCCCCCTCCTGCAGATGATGTTGAACTCTAGCTTCCATCAGCCCCAGCCATCACAGCCAATTGTGAGTGATGATGGGAGTCAACATCTGGAGAGCCACAACTTTCCCATATCTGCTATATCTTCATGCTTATCTTCTGTGCATGAAATGTTTTAGTGGGCTAGATTCCTACAGAGCTTTTAAAATTACATCACATAGAATTATAGAATTGAAGAGTTGGAATATGCAGCTGTCCCTTACAGGGATTGAACCTGCAACCTTGGTGTTATCAGCAGTGTTCGAAACTGAGATATGAAAGCTAGGAGCTAAATGGCACCTTAAGACTAGGTTATGGCCGCAACAATGGAATGTCCTGGTGCACTTTTTTATAACAAGATACAGAGCTGAAAATGAATGAACTGCAGCTAAAATATTATGTTCGTTATTCACATGGTCTAGTAGTCCTTCCTCTTCCCACCCTGGTAATATTCTTAACAAGGTCTCTTCTCCAATCTTCAGAGAGTAGCTAGAAGTGGGGAGGCAGAAAAAGGTCCTCCTTCCCTTCCACTCTGCAGTTTTAATCTGAAATCTTAGGCGCAGTACAGAGCTCAGACACTGCTTGCGCTAATGAAATTCCCTGTCGCAAAATGCGCCTAGAACAATGGGAGTTTCAAACACTGGTTATCAGCACCATGCTCTAAGGAACTGAGCTATTCAGACTCATGTGTACAGTGGTACATCAGGTTACATACGCTTCAGGTTACATACGCTTCAGGTTAAGAACTTTGCTTCAGGATGAGAACAGAAATCGGGCTCTGGCGGCGTGGCGGCAGCGAGAGGCCCCATTAGCTAAAGTGGTGCTTCAGGTTAAGAACAGTTTCAGGTTAAGAACAGACCTCCGGAATGAATTAAGTACTTAACCTGAGGTACCACTGTATAATAAAATATGATTATACATCTTGCTTCTTGAATTTAACTCTCCTTTATCAGTCTTTGCAACTTTCACTAGGAATAAATATGTTTCAAAGTGGGTAAACAGTTCCTGCTAGTCTGCATCCTTCTCTCCTCTTGGTTTGGTTTTTGAGCCAAATGAGACATTTATTTTACTATGTAGCACACAGCTAAATAGCTTGCATTTTCCTTAAGTAACTAAAGGCACAGGGGAGACCAATTTTTATTGGGAAGACATCACGAGAGGAGGGATTATCGCTTCACCACCACCCAGCAATTGGAGTTGAGATTCTCCCTGTGTAGCTAGACACCTTAGGGAAAAAATTCCCATTGGCACCAATTGAGCTTGCCTACTTTTTCAAAATGTATTAGAGACTGATTTAATGAGAGTCTGTATCTGCATGTGAATGTATGCGTGCTATACCCTATGTACCATGTTCATGCACACAGACATTATTACAGAGTCCTGGATAGATTGAATAGCTTGCAGTTTTCTGACTGCATTTTATGTAGATCAATTCATATGTAAATAAAACTCTAGTCTACATGAATGTTTACTCATATGAGATTGTGTTAGGCCCAAGAGGCTATTCCACAATAGTTAGGCACATTGTCAGCTGCATACATGCACTTATATACAGATGAGTAAATTCATAGTAATCTCAGTTGACAAGAGAGACAATCTATAAACACACACACACACACACACACACACACACACACACACACGTCCATTTTTTGTTCACGGCAATAACTATGGGAGAGCACGGCCGATTATAATTCCCCAGCAGTAAAGGCTTCATAGTTGCATTTACAACATGTTAACTCAAACACTTTGCAACAGCTTATTCATATTTTAGCTTTATAACCTATACCCAGCCTTTCCCCAAGGGTTCACAGCAGATAACAGTCTTCATAAAATGTGATTAAACACAGCATATAAAAAGGTGCAAAAAAGCCTTGCTCGTTCAGCCCAGGCTTTGCAGGGGGGTGGGTAGGGGAGAGAAGAAACAAATGCTCATGTCACTTACACTGCAATTCTATGGTCCCTAAGGAGTCTCTGAAGTTGGAAAAGGTCTATCCTCAGAAAGGGAGATTCAACCTCATACACCTCCCAATGAAGGAATAGGCAAAAAAAGGAAGTGTTCCATGGGTGTGTTTGAAGTATGCTGACATCCTATTCCATGGACTTTGGAATGGGGAACAAGCTACATCAATTCAGACCCTCCAAGTGTCCCTATTTTTCAGGGACAGTCCCAGATTTACAGAAGTCATCCTGGTTTCCGATTTGATCCTGTAACAACCAGCGTTTCCTTGGGTTTCCCTATTTTCATCAGAGAAATGTTGGAAAGTATGGCATTATGTGACCCCCAAGCTAAAGAGATAAAGTAAACATAAAACCGATAGAAGACACCTGAAGGGAGCCCTGTATAGATTTTTTTTAAAAAAAATGTTTAATGTTTTATTATATGTTGGAAGACACCCAGAGTGGTTGGACCAACCCGGTCAAATGGGTATATATAATAAATTTGTTATTGTTATTATTCAAGACATCCCTATTTTCATCGGAGAAATGTTGGAGGGTATGCAGCCCTAAAGCTGGTGTACTTACTTTCCCTCTCAGCGATTTCTCTGGGGAAACTATAGGGTCGGGGTGAAAAAAAGAAATATGGAACAGGAAATGAAGGAAGTGGAATGCCTCTCCCATACTTTCTATTCTGCTTGTGTAAGCCAGGCAGAGAATTAGAAAAGGTATTTTATCTTCCTTTGGCCTATAAAGGACAATTCCACCAACTGATATCAGTGACAATCTTCATCTTCATTGACTGAAAATTTTTGCCCAACTCCCAACCCCAGGGAATGAGGGAGGAATGTTCATGGTCTACTTTTCACAGAGGGCTGACCCAATTTGATACCCCTGAGTTTGCTTGTGGATGCAAATGCAGCTCCCGGTTGGATTATGACTTTCTCGGGGTTTTGTGATGTAGTTTTGGCATGGAAAAAGTGCACACAAGCATACACATTTTACATAAAATATGCATATACAATGCATGCAAAATGCACCATTTACAGATGAACGCATTGAAAAGTCTGGATTTATGTTTTAAAAGTACAAATTTTGTACAGTTGAGCACCAGTGAGACTGAAACATGACAGAATTAGCTGCTCAGCCTATCCTTACCCACCCCGTCCAAAAGTTATATGGATCCCTCCTTATTTTGACTCCGTTACAACCAGAGATGAAATATTTACATATGGGGGGGTCATGTTTAGTGAAAGCAGTTTTGTATTGTTAATTTGAATTGTTAATGACTTTCAGAAGATGGAGCTAACTGGGAGGGGGAGGGTTGAGGGGGGAGAATAATACCATTAGTACTTTTGCAATAAAATGTATTAGCAAATTTTGCAACCAGTCAAATAAAAGCGAAATTACACTAAGCAAATTGTAAGCAGCAAGATGTTATTAGCAAAATGCTAACTAAATGCTCGCCCCTTCTTGCTGCTTACAATTTGCTGTCATCGTGCTGCAGTTTGAATGGCTGCCATTAGGCGGCCACCGCAACTGCAACATGACCAGCGTTAGGAAGGTGGGAAGCAGTGCGGGTGGAAGGCGGCTCAGGCAATCTGTTTAATGGGAGAGATGCTATGAAATGCCTCCCTTCTATGAAAAACAGCTGCAGCAAGCTTTGGTGGACAGGGGGAGGCGCTTCACACAGTGGTTTAGAAAGCCGCTATATGAAGTGCCTCACTCTCCTTTAACAGTGGGTGGTGCTTGGCGTATGCTCTGGGGGGGATAGGCAAAGAGGTAAATGAGATGTAAAGAGAAGGGATTGGCCAGATGGGTGGGAAGGATAGGCTGGCAAGGGGAACAATAAAATAAAAGAAGTGCTGTGCTGGATTAGGCCAAAGGCCCATCCAGGGCAGTCTTAAGCATATGCGGGGTGCAAAGATCCACCTGGTGCCCTCTCCCCCAGGTTGCCCAGAGTTGTCAACCTTTTTGGGGGGGGACCCCAAAGTTGTTGACTTTTCTTGGGGCAGGGCGGTGAGGCGCGCACAGCAAAGCTGGCCTGGCCAGCCGCCTCAGCATCAACAGAGGAGCTTGAGGCAGCGGCGGCAGCAGAGCAAGGGCGGGGCCGGGCTCCGGGGGGGGGGGCAAGCAGAGCCCAGTGCAACAACAGTCAAGCCCGAGGCAGCAGTGGTGGCAATGATGACCAAGCGAAGCCAGGCGCCTCATGTGAGCAGCGTGCACTGGGTGGGCCTCTTGTTTTTTTTTTTTAAATAATATTTTATTAAGTTTAACAATAAAAAAGTAGAACAATAAAAACACAAAGAAAATATAAAACACAACAATACAAACTTTCACGATACATAAAATACAAACATTTAACAAGAAAACAAAAAAAGACAATCAACACTCAAAAAGTAGAATAAGAAAAACACAAATCACTCTTTTCCAATTATTCATCTTCAATTAACTTATTTTCCTGACTTCCTCATGCCTCCCTTTTTTATATCCCTTTTTAACAATTAGTTCAGCAAATTCGTATCCTACTACTTTATCCTTATTTATTTTACCTCCCAAATTTCAAATTTTTATCTCTTATTACTAGAACCCCTTCATTTTAATTCAATGTCATCAGCATTCATACATTTTACAATACTTCTGTAAATAAGTTTTAAATTTCCTCCAATCTTCTTCCACCAACTCTTCTCCCTGGTCTCGGATTCTGCCAGTCATCTCAGGCATTTCCATATAGTCAATTACTTGCATCTGCCATTCTTCCAAGGTGGGTAATTCTTGTGTCTTCCAATACTTTGCAATGAGTATTCTTGCTGCTGCTGTAGCGTACATAAAAAAAGTTCTATCCTTCTTTGGCACCAATTGGCCGACTATGCCCAGGAGAAAGGCCTCTGGTTTCTTCACGAAAGTATACTTAAATACCTTTTTCATTTCATTATAAATCATCTCCCAGAAAGCCTTAATCCTCGGGCACGTCTACCAAAGGTGAAAGAATGTACCTTCAATCTCCTTACATTTCCAACATTTATTATCGGGCAAATGGTATGGGTGGGCCTCTTGATGGCCCGCCAATCCCAGGCACGCAGGAGGGTGGAGCCGGCTGGCTGCCTCAGTGCCTTGCTTGCCCGGAGCAGATATGCGGCGCTCCGATGGGCTCTACTCCAATTGGCAGCAGCTCTTCCCAAACCTCAGACTCCAAATATCAGCCCTGGACTCTTGGCCTGGCGCCCCTGAGAGCCCGGCGCCCGGTTGCCCCACACCCCTAGCGCCTATGGGTAAGACGGCCCTGGGCCCATCTAGTGCAGCATCTTCTCCTCACAGTGGCCAACCAGATGCCTCTGGGTAGCTTGCAGGCAGGACTGAAGTGCAACAGAGCTCTCCCCAGTTGTGATTCACAGCAAATGGTATTCAGGGAGGCAGAACATTTGAGATATGACCTGCTTTACATCTTTTCTGCCATTCCTCCTGCAGTGTGACATGCAATTCCCTCTCCCTAAAGTAGTATCTAGAGACGCGGGTGGTGCTGTGGGCTAAACCACAGAGCCTAGGACTTGCCGATCAGAAGGTTGGTGGTTCGAATCCCCGCGATAGGGTGAGCTCCCATTGCTCGGTCCCTGCTCCTGCCAACCTAGCAGTTCGAAAGCACGTCAAAGTGCAAGTAGATAAATAGGTACCGCTCTGGCGGGAAGGTAAACGGCGTTTCTGTGTGCTGCTCTGGTTCACCAGAAGCGGCTTAGTCATGCTGGCCACATCACCCGGAAGCTGTATGCCGGCTCCCTCAGTCAATAAAGCGAGATGAGCACCACAACCCCAGAGTTGGCCATGACTGGACCTAATGATCAGGGGTCCCTTTACCTTTACCTTTAAAGAAGTATCTATTAGTCACTTCAGACATCTTTTGTGGAGACATATATTCCCTTCCCCTCAGTCTTCCCCCTGACCCATAAATTTGTATCCTGTTATTTTGGATTCCTGTCTTTTTCACCTGTTCCAGTTTTTAGAACAACAGTTTACTATTTTCATGGTACCAGATTTTCATGTTATTTTGGTATACTGCTTAGAGATTTTTAAATATTAAGCAGTTTAGAAATGTGTTCAAATAAATACATAAACATATAAATCCCAGCATAAACAAGAACTCATTGCCATCAATCAGGAGAGATGAAAAATATAAATAAATATATAGAAGGAAAAACAAACAAGTTTCTAAATTTAAAACTATTACATAAAAAAGATAAAGGCTTACTGGGAAAAGTAAATCACACAAACTGCTAAGCTAATTGAGCCACACCTCCTGACCTAATTGGCTACTGGAGTAGCTAGGAGGAACTAGCCAGGAATATAGACTTAGAACCAGCAGGCTACAGGGAGCCCTGGCAGATGAAGTATCTCAGCTCCAGCAGACAAATTTTCAAGGTGAGTTACAGATTTGTGAGTTTGGAAGCAGGGCAAGGAGGCCACGGCACCCCACTCTGCCCAACAAAATATGAAACTCTCAGGAATCATAGAATTGTAGAGTTGAAAGGGAATCTCAGCTAAAGCATCCCTGACAGATGGCCTTCCAACGAAGGAGAGGACACCAGCTCTTAAGGAAGTTGGTTCCACTGTCATACAGCTCCTACTGTCACAAAGTTCTTTCTGATTTTTAGTCGGAATCTCCTTTCTTGTAACTTGAAGTCATTGGCTTGAGTCCTAACCTCTGGAGCAGGAGAAAGCAAGCTTGCTCCATCCTCCATGTGACAGCTGTTGAGATATTTGAAGATGGCGATCATATGATATGTTAAAGCTATGGTTTTCCCAGTAGTGATGTATGGAAGTGAGAGCTGGACCATAAAGAAGGCTGATCGCCGAAGAATTGATGCTTTTGAATTATGGTGCTGGAGGAGACTCTTGAGAGTCCCATGGGCTGCAAGAAGATCAAACCTCTCCATTCTTAAGGAAATCAGCCCTGAGTGCTCACTGGAAGGACAGATCCTGAAGCTGAGGCTCCAATACTTTGGCCACCTCATGAGAAGAGAAGACTCCCTGGAAAAGACCTATGTTTGGAAAGATTGAGGGCACAAGGAGAAGGGGACGACAGAGGACGAGATGGTTGGACAGTGTTCTCGAAGCTACCAAAATGAGTTTGATCAAACTGCAGGAGACAGTGGAAGACAGGAGTGCCTGGCGTGCTTTGGTCCATGGGGTCACGAAGAGTCGGACATGACTAAACGACTAAACAACAACATCATATGATATGATATGTAACTTGGAAAAGAAAACTGCAAGCAGAAAGCCAGCAGCAGTGTGGGGGCTTCCCAGTGTCTTGCACTAACTGCCATATGTATGAATATCGCCCTGTTGGGCAGAAGTTTTGGGTATGTACAAAGTGGAATAAGCTTCTGGCTCTCCAGGGACAAGACTGTTCTGTTGTTGCCAAGACCTGCTGACAGGGAGAATGAAGGTGTTGGGGAAGGAGAATGTCACCCCTATGGAGAAAAACATTCTCATAGGACGAACCCAATCCTTGGGGGATGAGCAGGGGTTTTTTTTGTAAGCTAGAACTCGTCAGAACTCAGTTCTGGCACCTTTCAGGTGGGTGCCATTGCCATTATAAGAGAACAAGTGAGGCCTTGATGTTGACAGCAATAACATGGCAAAATGCAGTCATGAGGTCCTGGAAGACAAATTTAGCTCACTATGTAGGATACTGAAAGCCAGGACCTCCAAGAATCCCCAGCATAGAGCTAAGTGTCATCAGAATACTGCTGACAACGTACTCCAAACCTCCAGAAACCCAGTGGTTTCATGTAGATGTTAATCAATGTAGGAGATAGGATTGAGCCCTGAGGAACCCCACACTGAAGGTTCCATGGGACTGAAAAACGTTCCCCAAGCAACACCCTCTGGGAATGACCATCCATGTAGGACTGGAACCACCGTAAAGCGGTGCCACCCACCCCAAGTTCGGACAGTTACTCCAGACTATGGTCAATGGTATCAAAAACTGCTAAGAGGTTGAGAAAAATTAACAGGGACATGTTTCCCTTGTCAATCTCTTGAGAGAGGTCATCATACAGGGTGACCAAAGCAGTTTCTGTGCCAAAACTGGGCCTAAACCCCAATTGAAATGGATCCAGAAAATCAGTTTCTTCCAAAAAATGCCTGGATCTGGTCTGTGACAACTCACACCAGAACTTTGCTCAAGAAAGGGAGATTAGCAACTGGCCGGTAGTTAGTTAGGTTTTCTGAATCCTGGGAAGGTTTCTTAAGGAATTGTTTTACCACTGCCTCCTTCAAACAGGCAGGGACCACCCCTTCTTGAAAATAGGCATTGATCCCTCCCTGGTGGTTTTTATCAGTCAAGAGCGGCAAGGGTCTAGGGTACAAGTGGTCGCTTTGTCTGATCTGAGCACCTTGTCATATCCTCGAGCCATTGTCATGGATAGGGAGGCAGGCAGCCCACCCCCAACCCCAATATGCTCACACAAGTTAGCTGGAGGAGCACTAAAGGCAGCCTGTCTGAAATCTGGAACAGGACCTGCTCATTGTAATTAGAGATATTGCATACAGCGCCAATGTTTTCCCATTTTAGACTAACAAGTTTTCTTCCATCTATTGACTTGTTACTCCCCAATACATGGTAGGGGAAATTGCAGGTCCTCTGCCAATAAGATGAAAGGGGTGCTTCAAAGATCTCAGATACATCAGTGCTCCCTGGAAGCCTCCCAAGAACAGTTGCTGACCTTAGAATGCCCAGTGATCTCAGACCCATCAAGTCTCCCAGAAACCAAGAGCAGTCTGGATGAGCAACTAGAACAACTGGTGGTGCCTCCAGGCAATCTCCCTCGCTGGGATTTTTGCATTTGATTCAATTTGTTTATAATTAAAAGTCTCAGAGAAGAGCAAGTTTATGTTTGCTAGAGTGGATTCTCAAGAAGAAGCCCAGGAGGATTGCACAGCTGTTTCCTGAGCCCTTTATTTATACTGTTAACATTCTGTTTCGCAATCCAAGGAAGATGCCAGATTCAACAGTGTGCAGGCATGACACATTCCCACCCACAGAAGAAGTCAAACATCAACAGCCATACTGACGGTTTCACCATATTGTGTAGGCTGGCATCTTGTAGGTCACATCTAGAGATGTTGCCAAATTTCACACGTCTTCTGCTTGGAATATGAACCTCAGTCATGTGTAATGCTCATCTGAAATATGAGGTGAGCATTATGACTTCTAATTCCTTCCCACCATCCTTTCAATCCCCAAACTGCAAAATCCCCTTCCTTCCACCTGTGAACCTCTACCACTCTTGCCTTCCACCCTGCTTTCTTGGCTGCTGCTCTGGAGTTGGTGGAAGCAAAAGCAAGGAAGATTGGTAGGGCTCTCCCTTTCTGGTGTCTTCAGTACTCCTGCAGTTGGGAGCTAGACAACACCACAGTTATGGACACCATATGGGCATTGGGAGTCTTGGGAAGAATACATTTCCTAGGGCTGCTGAAAAGCAACAGAGGGACCTCTCCATCTCCTTCTCTGCTGAAGGGGCAAGAGAATGATAGAGGGGGAAATGGAGAAGGCACAGTGGGGGCCAATTGGCTCAAAACTGGAATTGGAATAAACAGAACTATTATTTATTTACTTGGAGCATAACTTGGTTTCCCAAACCAATTATGAATCAAATCCCCCACCCTCTGGCTCTGTGGTACACTGGTGGTCAACGAAAGAGGTTTAAAGACTGTCTCAAGGTAAATCTTTAAAAAATGTAGTATAAACACCAACAATTGGGAAACACTTGCCTGTGAGCACTCCAATTAGATAACAGCCTTTTCCAAAGGTGTCATGGGCTTTGAAGACACTCGAACTCAGGACGCAAGGGAGAAACATGCTAAGAGGAAGGCACACTTGGCAAACCCTCATCGTGATCAACTCCCACAAAGAAACCAATGTCCCCACTGTGGAAGGACATGTGGATCCAGAATTGGCCTCCATAGTCACTTATGGACTCATTGTTAAAACTGTGTTTATGGAAGACAATCTTACTCAGCTATGAGTGATCACCAAAGAGAAGAAGAAGGTACCACAACACCTCTCCAATTTTATTTGGCACCTACTCTATGTATAGATGGGAGCAGATTCACTTTTCAAAACTTCTTCTTATGTTTGAAGACAGCTAAGCTATCGTGCCTCTTCTTCAGCTTCTCTCCTGCAGGCTAAACATCTCCAGCTCTTTCAGCCACTCGTCATAGGACTTCGTTTTCAAAATCCTTCACCATCCTGGTCCCCCTCTCCTGGACACACCCATTTTTTAAATATCCTGGTTAAAGTATTCCAGATGTGAACTGAGGTGCACTCAGAACAATAAGGAATCATGCTAGCATCCTGATTCAACTAGGACTAGTTCAATGTGATAAGATTATGATAATTATGTGATACATCATCCTTTTGCCTTCTGTATGCATGGTTAGGTAGGAGAGCCACAGGTGAAAGGCTCCCAAATGGAGAATTCTGAGAATGGAGCGAAGCTGAGCTGTCCTGGGATCTGCTGCGTCCCAAGGCACTCTCACAGCTGGCCATTGTTAGATTGAACCCAAGCCATTTGCTACCCCCTGTGAATGCCATGGTGGTTACACTGCTGTGTAGGATTGCCTGTTGAAATAAATGGGCCTAAGTGACTTGACCATTGACTTTGATCTGTGTAGAACACAAACACACCCACACACTAGGGACTGCTGCCCCTGTTTGATTCCCCACCTCACCTCACCCAAACCCACTTTGCCATCCATCCCTCTCTTTACAGCTCACCCAAGTTTCCTACCCCCTCACAGCTCCTTCAGTCCGCACATCTCCTCATAGGTCCTCCAAGCACCACGACCCCCATCCTCATGGTTTCTGTGTGTCTATCCATCCCTGCTTTGTTCATACCTCTGCTGCTGCTTAAAACCACCATTTTATAATCTTCCTTCTCTTTTTGGTCCCTTCCCCATGCAAATCCAGGTGACGCGACACTACAAATCATCAAATGGGGGCTGTACCATGACAGTCTTACATTTTCATGTATATAGGAATGCCCGCACGCACGCTTTCTCTCTCACACACAGAAAATCCACCACAGTGCCAATTATAATCTTTTTCTGATTTAAATTTGCACCATCTCCAAAAGAAAATCTGGTTGTCCTATCTGGACCAAGGGAGTGGGGGTGGGGGACAAAGAGAGAGCTGAACGTACAGCAAGTAAAGCAATCACACCAAAGCCCAGTGTTTTCTTGCATAGGACATCAATGAAGGCCAAAGCAGATTTCATGAGGAGCTGTCTAAAAGCTTTGCTTGTCATTCTAAAGGGTCTATGGCAGCTGAAGTGCTAGTAATTTTGCCTTTAGCTGCTTCCCATTTGAATCTCTGCAGTGAGTTTTTTCTTAAAAGTCCTACGCTGAAGGGTATTAATGATGCAACAAAGTGACTGGTGTTCCGAGGATGTATCTATCTATTTATTTTTATGAGTGTGTTTAATTGCACATTTTTCTTAAGATTCTAATTACAACCTGCTCTAAAAGTGATGCCTAGTTGTTTAAAGATGCATTTTTATACTTAATATGCTACATTATTATTAGTTATACTGCAGATAGTTCACTAAGAAATAGTGCCGGGATGTGAGAGGGGATTAGAAATCGCATTACTAATACAGGAGCTTGTCTGCATAGGAAAAAGGGAAAATAAATAAAGCACTCCACACATGATAAGAGCTCCTTCAATTTCTTTCACAAATCTCGTTTTATTAGAATCTAAATGTCACTCTCATAAAAAGATGGAGTTGGCAGCACAGTCAGATTGGGATTGTTTTTAACTGTCCATTTTGCATTTAACATCTGTAGAAGTCTCCGTGCTTCACTGGGAGGCAAAGAGGACTGGCCCAAGACCTTTTGCTGCCTGAGGCAAAGGACAAGATGGCACCCCTCCCCGTCCCAATAATAGAAGCCTGGTGATGGAATAATAATAATAATAAAATTTTATTTATATCCCGCCCTCCCCAGCCAAATCCGGGCTCAGAGCGGCTAACAACAATAAAAGTAACACAGCATTCTAAAATCAATTTATTTTAAAATCAATTCAAAATTAAATTAAATTAATGGCAACCATTGGGCTTGAGTTCTGTGAGGATTACCAAAGGAGGGGGTCAGGCTGTGCCTTGGCCAAAGTCCTGGTGGAACAGCTTTGTCTTGCATGCCCTGCGGAAAGATGTCAAGTCCCGCAGGGCCCTAGTCTCTTGTGACAGAGCGTTCCACCAGATTGGGGCCACAGCCAAAAAAGCCCTGGCTCCGAGAATGGAATAATATTTTCCATTGTACCTGAGGCAACAGGGGGCCAAGGACAGCTCTCTTGTTTAACATGAAGAATAGTCAGGGGCCACTGCCACCTCACTCCATTTACATGTGTTATCTGGACTTGCCACACTCAGCCTAATGGTAGGACCCAGGGCTTTTTTTCAGCTGGAACTCACAGGAACTCAGTGCCGGCACCTCTCAGGTGGGTGCCACTGCCATTATAAGAGAACAAGGGAGGTGTTCATTGTGAGTTCCAGCACCTCTTTTTCTAGAAAAATAGCACTGATGATGGCCATTTGAACAGTTGCCACATGGAAGATGGAGAGAATTTGTTTTCTCCTGCTGCAGAGGCTAGGACCAGAACCCATAGCTTCAAGTCACAAAAAAGGAGATTCTGACTAAACATCAGGAAGAACTTTCTGATAGTAAGAACATTCATGGAGAGTTCTAGAAAAATAGCACTGGTAGGGCTAGGTTTGGAGGAAGACTACAGACAGGGAATTAACAATGAGACAACGAAAATTTTACAAGCCATGAAGCTAATTAGGTGACCTTGGGCCAGTCACTATCTCTTAGCCTAACCTACCTCACAGGGTGGTTGTGAGGAGGAAGAGACCCAAGTACACCACCTTGAGCTCCTTGGAAGATAAAGGTGATACACAAATGTAACTAATAAATACATTGACTGACAGTGGCTTTCTGGAATTTCAGGCACAAGTCTCTCCCAACCCTACCTGGTGATGGCGGGAATTGAACCTGGGACCTTCTGCTTGCAAGGCAGATGCTCTACCACTGAGCTAGTCCTTCCTGCCATCATCTTTTTCCACTATCCTGTTTTCTTCTTCTTTGGCAATCACTCATAGCCGAGCAAGATTGTCTTCCATAAACATGGTTTTAACAATGAGTCCATAAGTGACTGTGGAGGCCAATTCTGGATCCACACGTCCTTCCACAGTGGGGACATTGGTTTCTGGGCGGGAGCTGATTATGGTGTGGATTTGCCAAGCGTGCTTTCCTCTTAGCACGTTTCTCCCTTGCTTCCTGAGTTTGAGTGTCTTCAAGGCCATGACACCTTTGGTAAAGGCTGTTCTCCAATTGGAGCGCTCTCAGGCAAGTGTTTCCCAATTGCTGGTGTTTATTTTTTAGATTTGCCTTGAGACAGTCTTTAAACCTCTTTTGTTGACCACCAGCATTACAGTTTCCATTTTTAAGTTCGGAATCAAGTAGTTGCTTTGGAAGACGATCATCAGGCATTTGCACAACATGTCCAGTTCAACAAAGTTGATGTTGAAGAATCACTGGTGATCTTTGCTTCTTCCAGTACACTGGTATTAGTCCGCTTGTCTTCCCAAGTGATGTGTACAATTTTTTGGAGACACTGTTGATGGAATCTTTTGAGGAGCTGGAGATGGCATTTATAAGTCCATGTTTCACAAGCAGACAGTAAGGTTGGTAGTACAATAGCTTTGTAATCAAGCATTTTGGTTTCCCTCTAAATGTCCTGGTCCTCTAACACTCTGCACTTCAATCAGGAGAAAGCTGCATTCACAGAGCTCAGGCGATGCTGGATTTCAACATCAATGTTGGCCCTTGTGGAGAGATAAGTGCCCAGGTAGGAGAAGTGATTGACATTCTCCAACGTTACACCATTGAGTTGGATTTGTGGCACTGCAGAGGGGTTATTTTGTACTTGGTGGTGCAGCACTTTGGTTCTACACAGTGGCCAGCCAGGTGTTCTCAAGAAGCCCATGCGCGCAGCACAAAGGCAATAGCCCTCCCTTTGCTAGTATCCTTGGCTTAGAGAGCAATTGAGAAGAGAAGAATAGGCACTTTTGAAAACATGAATGTACTTCACATCTGAATTTTAATAGACCCCCCCCCCCATTGGATCAGATCAAAGCAATGACAAAAGAACACATTAGAAATGTTTCATTATCACCATGGCCTTGACTCTACCTTGCTGGTTTCTATTAAAATAAACAGGCAGTGCTTTCTGACTGTAGGTTTTTCAGATGTTCGCTAAAATGATAGCCCTTGGTGCATAGACAACAGCTGGGGCAGCACATGTGGACTCCTGTTTTGTTTTGCTTTTAATGCAGTGATTCTGCTGATCTGATGTTTCATAGGAGGTGGGAGAAAATAAACCCCTCTGCTCCCACTTTGTGATTTATTTTTAACAGGGCTCAATGTTTACAGCCCTGGCAGATGGGTGTGCAAAGCAGCAACATCAATGTGTTCATGTGGTTGCTTTTACAGCTAGGGAAATGTGCTTATATTCTCCTTGCAGGATTGGGGGACATAAATTATATCAGAGGTGGAAAACCTTCTTCAAGCCAAGGGCTGCATTGCTTTTGTGGTAACCTTCCTGGTGTGGTGGTTGGGACTGGAAGCAAAAGTGAATATAGCTATTACCTTTGTACGACAGGCTAGGTTCTGCACATATTCTTTCTATCTCCCATCCAAACAAGCGAGAGGCATAATCAAAGTTGAAGGACACCTTGCAGCCAAGCAAAAACACTCAAGGAGGGTGCAAGCAGAGCCTGCAGGAGGTGTTACCTGGGGAGAAGATATGTGGCTGGGGAAGAGTCTTGAGGACCAGAGAGAGGGGCCTAGAGGGGCCCATTTGGACCCTGGAATTGAGGTTCCCCACCCCACCCCTGCCTGGAATGGCCACTTGGTAGTCTATGAAGCAGAGCAAGTCTGTATGATCCCTTACTATGCTGATGGCAGCTCCTTTGGTAGAGCAGGAGACTCTTAGTCTCAAGATTGTGGGTTCGACCTCCACATTGGGCAAAAGATCCTCGCACTGTAGGGGGTTGGACTAGATGAGCCTCATGGTCCCTTCCAACTCTACAATCCTATTATTCTATTGTTCTGTTGCCCTCCCTCCCACCCACCCATCCACCAAACACATTTATTACATGATCCCTGTTTGACCAGTATCACACAGCAAAGAAGTCCCTTTAAGTAACACAAATGCTGGTGAAGAAGAAATAACGGATGCAAACCGGGACCAACAATGTGCAAAAGGGTAGTGGGTTTCTTTCTTTCTTTCTTTCTTTCTTTCTTTCTTTCTTTCTTTCTTTCTTTTCTTACATGAAATTCAAAACAGAAACCTTTACACCGAAAATAAGCATTGCAAACACACAAAGGCACAACACTAATACCGCAACCAGCATGAGCAAAATGTTATGTGTGCATATTCAGAAATAATCCCTATTGAATGCAATGGGTCTTACACCCAGGTAAATGTGCATGCACAGGATTACACAGCACATGTTACATCTTGCTACGCTTTGTGTATGTTGCTTCCAGCTGTAGCTACTTAGAGATTCTATTTGCAGAGGCTAATCGCAGGGGAAGCGGTCCAGAGGTTGGCTGTTGGGGCAAAATAAGAACAGAAGCAAAGAGCTGATGGATCAGGCTAAAGGTCCATACAGTTCAGCTTCTTCTTCTCAGAATGGCCAACCAAATGCCTGCAGGAAGCCCACAAAGAGGACCTGAGCACAACAGCATCCTCCTCACTTGCGATTTCCAGCAACTGCTATTCAGAGTCATTCTGCCTCAGAAATAAACTTCCAATCCCTCTGTTACTGTCTAGGAATCAAGGAATGATAGCTCTGGAGCCTATCATGTTTGGCCATCCCTGTAATGATAGAATTGTAGCAAGAGAACACATAGGCATGTTCTGCCTTTTCTCCAATTAGACAAAGGACAAACTATACATTACAAATACTAGCAATATATGGCTTGACATTTAAAAACAAAGGTTCTTAAGTATCTCATTATGGAGGACACTGAAAGATGTCCAATACAAGGTTATCTTTGAGGTGGCATTTTGCTCCATATAAACTTAATAGGATTTGTAAGACTGCATTACACGAATGTTCGAGATGCCAGTTAATCAATGCAGATTTTATGTATCTTTGGCAGGTATGCAAGGTTGTGGAGGATTATTGAAGGAAATTCTGAAGATAATGTGTTGTGTGACTGATAACAGGATATCCTGAGGTTGGTTGACATTTCTGAATTATTTCAAGGACTCCATTTAATTTAGAAACAAATCCCTTTTTCAAAATTTAATTAAGCCTCCAAATATTGTTTTGGTTCTTTACGGGGATCTCCCTAAGGTTTTGTCAAATATTGGAACGACTAAGAAAAAAGGTTTGGACTTCTCTGGGATGAGGAAATTGAACTTCAGCGATAACACCCAGGGAAGGAATCGTATGGTGAACATCTTTGTGGACAGATGGAAGATACTGGTGAATTATAATCATCACTATAAAAATATTCATTTTGGTGTTTGCAATTCTGTAATGGAACCGGAAGAATAAAAAAATAGAGCTGCTGTTATCTGTTCGTGAAAGCTAATTCTGTATGCCTATGACATATAGAAACTCCGTGAAATGTGGATTGGTTCAGGTAAAAATCTCCTAAGGCTTTCTTAAAGCGGCTTAATTCCACATCATAATCTATCTCTGCTTTGGACATTTGTCAGATTCCTGGGGCTCAGTTGGAGACTCCTTCTCCCTCTTCTTATCCTGCGACTGCAGGGGATCACTAGATAAGCCAAATTAGACAGCTACGTAGTTGTTCTAGCTTCACAGCAAAGACTAAAACCACTCTAAAATACCCCCCACCAAACAACCACCCCAGTATCTGCTTCCATCTACATGGAAGCTCCATTCTGTGGAGCAACATCCCTGTTTGAGATACGACAGGCACATATTAGCTGCGATTTCTGGAAACACCTGAAGATTGAAGATGGTGGGCAGAGCTTTCATTCGGTGTTCCAAGCAGCCAACCAGACACTCTTCAGAATACTCCATTTCCTTCCCTTCTGCCTCCTGAGTTTCCATCCCGAACCCACAATACTGAGGCCCAATCTGTCCTATGCAGAACTTTAAGAAGTATCATATTACTTTAAAATGGCTTGGAAAAAGAGTCCTGGAAACTAAAGTTTGTTAATGGAGCAGAGAGCTGTGAGGAGACTCGTTTTTCCTTCAGAGAGCTACAGTCTCCAAACCACTTTGGGAATTGTAGTTCTGTGAGGGGAATAACAACTCTCAGGACCCTTAACAAACAGCATTTCCCATGATTCTTTAGGGAAAATCTATGACTTTTAAAAGGTGAAATCCATGACACTGTTTTAAATATATAATGCAGATGGGGCCTCGGGCCTCATTGGGCTGTTCTTGAATCTTCGCACCTTCAGTTAGGATATGTGGAGTCTTCTTTTCCGAACTCCCTTCTGCAATAAAATTCTTCCCCATTGTTTCTGGAGCTTGACAAGTCTCCATCAAAAATGTCACCCCTCTTTCCAGCAGCTATAAAACTTCTAAAACTCCGAGACACTTGGGAAACGGTTCACAGAAGGCAACCTGCTACAAAGAGAAAGCGGAACTCAAACACCTTGTCATTTAAACTTTCTTTTCAGACATTTGTCCACATTTTCCCTCTTTCCTTTTGTCGAAAAAGCTCCAGGCAATGTGTTTTTAGAACTTTTCTCCTTCAGAAATGTCACACGCCAGCAACTGAATGGCCATCAGGAGGTGGGGGAGGGGAAAGAAGGAAGCAATGGGCACTGACTTGCCTAAAAAAAATCCTGTTGTTTGTTTTATTTGTTAAAGCTTCACTATGGAACTCATTTTCCCCGAGAAACAAATCCCAATTCAGAAATGCCTGTGAGGCTGCAATCACACAACACTTTATCCTGTTTTCCTGATTTCCCCCAAACTTTGATTTCCACATTATATTTGAGCTTTTACATGACATAAAAGCCACTTTCAGAAATATAGCACTCATTTCCATGTTATTTGCTTCCAGGAAAAAACAACAGTTTTCGAATAACATGGAAATGACCACTAAACTTACACTATATTTTGCTGTGTTTCTGGAAGTGCCCCTTATGTCATTTTGAAAGTTCAGAAAGAATGAGGAATTAACATTTGTGGAAACACCGGGAATACGGGATAAAGTGTCATGTGACTGTTGCCTAAGAAACTAACACCAATGCCAGAAGCTGCCATTTGCAGATCTCAGGGACTGAAATGGAGGTCTTCTGGCTATAAAACAAGTGTTCCAACACTGAACTGTGATCCTCCCCTGTCCTATACACACCATGCACTGAAATTATTGGCTTCATTATGATAAGCATGAAGACAAACTTGCCCACAAACATTTAAAGAACCCTGAATCAGCAGGCTGTCATTTGAAACTCCTGGAGCCATACTAAGTAATAACTGAGGAATATATGCATTTGAGAGACAAAATCCTAGGTTGGGGATATTAGGGGGAAAATTTTATCACCACAAAAGTGAGCATTTAAATATTACTTTTACTCTCAGAGTCAAGTATCATAGAAAACAGCTTGACATCTCAGGCTATTGTGTGAGCATAACTTTTGTAACAAAAGAACCTCACCAGTATCCTTTCAATTGATTTCTCCCCCTTTGAGCTGCTGAAGTGGAAGCAAGATTAAAGGTGGCAGTTATTGTTCCTTCTCCTCCAGAGTCAATTCTGATTACTTTTGGACAGCTTTTGAATACTCGCTTACAACTTTTGGGTTCCGCTAATGGCAAGCGTGAATATTTTTGAATAACAAAGGTTGACAAAAGCTGCTCATATATTCCTTGGTGTCAAAATACATTTACGATAATGTAACTCTGCAAAGGAAATTAATACCCTCAGACATTTTTTCCCTCTCTTCACTCATGTCATGACAAAGACAAGTTCCCCATGTAGAATGGTCTCTGCTTTTGTGTTTGTGTGTGTGTGAGAGAGATGTCTGCCTGTCCAGTTCACAGCCCTACAACAATGGAACTAAGGTGAGTCCAGACAGCCTATCTTCCACCATCAGATGAAAATCATTGTTTGTTGTGAGATGTATTCAGAATGGTTGTCTGTACCCGAGCACTATACTTCCAAGCATATCATATGTACATGACAAAGCACAACCTATCTATTTATGATTAGTTTAGAAAAAAGCTATTTTGTAGTCTGTATTGTTGAGATGTCATCTGTCAAGGCAGTAAACTTTCTTGTTGTATAAAATGTCACTGTCCTCTTTATTCTGTCTCCAAACATTTTAGCGACTGAGAAAAAGCACCAGAATAAACTGTCTCCCAGAAGAGTGCATTTTGTGATAACAGAAAGCACAGAGCTCGGCTCAGAGACCATCTTGGCAGTGAGTTCTGGAAGACCTACTGCCTATCTTGCCGGCCTTTTTCCACCTGGCCCTGACTGACTCCAACTACAAAAGCTGAGGCTGCTGAACTGACTCTTTTTGGATGGGGTGTTGTTTGGTGAAGGTTGTTTGGGGGAGGAGTTGCTATTGTTGATTTTTTGTATCTTTCTTTTAGATCTTATGATTTATAAGAGCCAGTGTGGTGTAGTGGTTAAGAGCGGTGGACTCGTAATCTGGTGAACCGGGTTCAATTCCCCGCTCCTCCACATGCAGCTGCTGGGTGACCTTGGGCTAGTCACACTTCTCTGAAGTCTCTCAGCCTCACTCACCTCACAGAGTGTTTGTTGTGGGGGAGGAAGGGAAAGGAGAATGTTAGCCGCTTTGAGACTCCTTTGGGTAGTGATAAAGCGGGATATCAAATCCAAACTCTTCTTCTTCTTCTTCTCTTATCAGTTAAGTTGTGTTTTTTTCTGTCTTTTAATTATTGTATGTGGCTACTTTTGTTATGTTGCAGCTCTGTATTTTTTTTTTATGTTGTAAGCCACCTTGAGCATGGTTTGAAGTGTGGAAAGGCAGCATTCAAATAACAAATAACACATATGAGCTTATTGTTACAACAACTACCAAGATGGAATTAGCAAAGCTTCTGGAACAATTCGCCTTTGCTTCAGCACAATATCACTATCTCTTGCAGGAGCAAAGGCTGCAGTTTAACTATGTGCTGTGTGAAGAAGTATTTTCTTTTGTCTGTTATGAGTCTTCCAAAATTTGGCTTCATTATATGTCCATGTGTTACCGTCTTATGAGATAGGGAGAAGAAACTTTTGGACTTCTCCTTCCTCTGTGGTTTTGAAGGAATAAAACTCCCGGTTCAACCCGAATGTGACAGTCCAAGGCCTTATCAGCCAAAGTCATGGCTCTAAAGCCTTGTTTTAAATTGTTACCATCTGCTGTAACTAAGAGATAGTGAACAGAGCAGGCTGAGAGACAATTGATTTTGCTAGTCAATGTTACTGTGTTTGCATTATACAGAAACAAATTAGGCAGATCACACTGGTGCTCAGAGAACATCTGCTGGACAAAAAAGAAATCAAAAGCAGCAATAGATCAGACAGATTTTCCCATTTTGCTAACACTGAGTAATCTGTGGCTCAATGTAGGTGTTAGGCCTAGTTTCATTATTCTTTCTCCTCACCTCCTTAACAAAACAAAACAAAAACAAAACAAAAACAGGTTGCATTTTAACATAAGAACAATGGAGGTTAAAGGTGTGATGTAGCTTAACTTCCAGAGCAGCTTATGAAAACCACTAGTAAGTCATCCCCTACCTGCAGGTTTATAAACTGAAAGACTGGCACATGAGAAAAGTGGGATGGGGAGGGGAGATGGAAAAGGAAGCTCAGATACCAATTCCTACATTTATAGTTCTTATAACACAGTAGTACAGTTTTGTTTATTCAGAGTCTTGGGAGAAGCCACGAAACACAGTGAATTGCAAAAGTGCACCAAAAAGCTAATTGTTTCTTTTCTTACCCAGATAATGAGCTTTTCCTGGGAGTGTCTATCTAGTAGCATATTGACAATGGTTGTGAGTTGGAGTAATTTTGGAGCAGCTAATTGTGTCTTTAGTAGATGTTAAGTCAAAACACTTTTCTAAAGGATAAAGGTCACTACAGAAACTGAGTGTTGTTAGGACACACACACACACTTTTAACCATACCATACCCTCCAACACTGTAGACTTGCATTCCTCAAAGACATATTCAGAGCAGACCCACTGAAATTTATTGACATAACTAACTTAAGTCTATCGATTTCAGTGGGTTTACTCTGAGAGTGATTTAATTAGATACAACCCTAGGAACAATAGCAACAGAGCATGTGTATGTGTTGTCTGCCGTGATTAAGATGAATTAGCTTATCACTATATTTTTGTCTCTGTAGCCAATAATGGATTATCTCGTAAATTAGCATTGGTCCATATTTATACTTTCACCACCGCCAACCCCCAATTAAGAAGACTTCAACTCAGAAAACCCTTGGGAACCTCAGTCTCTAATGCTTTGGCAGAACCAGCAACTAATAAAATATATGCTTTAAATAGTTCCAACTGGAGGAACCAGATACTCAGGCATAGATGCAGCTCCTGTTTAAGTCTCACTCTGAGTTTGACAGCTGCTGAAACAAAATTTGAGCTCTGCTATTGTAGAATTTCCAGCTAGAGCTGTGCATGGAGCTGTCCAGGGTACTGTAATATCCTGAAAGTCAAGCCTTCCCTTAACCTAGGCTAAAAGGACCCCTGACCATTAGGTCCAGTCATGACCGACTCTGGGGTTGCCGCGCTCACCTCGCTTTATTGGCCAAGGGAGCTGGCGTACAGCTTCCTGGTCATGTGGCCAGCATGACTAAGCCACTTCTAGTGAACCAGAGCAGCGCACGGAAACGCCGTTTACCTTCCCGCCGGAGCAGTACCTATTTATCTACTTGCACTTTGACGTGCTGTTGAACTGCTAGGTTGGCAGGAGCAGGGACCGAGCAACGGGAGCTCACCCCGTCACGGGGATTCGAACCGCTGACCTTCTGATCGGCAAGTCTTAGGCTCTGTGGTTTAACCCACAGCGCCACCCGCATCCCTAACCTAGGCTAGGTGTGGGGAAATCTTGTCCCTCCAGATGTTGCTGAACTACAACTCCCATCATCCCAGGCTGCTGACCATGCTTGCTGGGGACAATGGGATTTGTAGTTCAGTTATATTTGGAGGATCAAAACTTTCCTATGTCTGATCTCAATCATGCCCTACTTCAATTTCCCTTGCTCAGTTTGCCCAAATCCATACTGCTATCTAAGGAAATATGCTACTGAGGCTGTTGCTTGAAAGATTACAGATGATATCTACAGCAGCAGGCAACTGATAAACTCTACATGCAGCAGGTGACCATAGATCATGGATAGGCAATCTAAGGCTTGGGGGCCAGATGCGGCCCAATCGCCTTCTAAATCCAGCCCACGGATGGTCTGAGAATCAGCATGTTTTTACATGAGTAGAATGTGTGCTTTTATTTAAAATGCATCTCTGGGTTATTTGTGGGGCATAGGAATTTGTTCATTTTCCCCGCCCCAGATATATAGTCTGGCCCCCCACAAGGTCTGAGGGACAGTAGACCGGCCCCCTGCTGAAAAATTTTGCTGACCCCTGCCATAGATACATAAAATTGTATAGCTGGAAGGGAACCTGAGGGTCTCTAAACCAACCCCCGGCAATGCAGAAATCTCAGCATTTATTTATTTATTTATTTATTTATTTATTTATTTATTTATACCCCGCCCATCTGGCTGGGTTTCACCAGCCACTCTGGGTGGCTTCCAACAGAACACTAAAATACAATAATCTATTAAACATTAAAAGCTTCCCTAAACAGGGTTGCCTTCAGATGTCTTCTAAAAGTCTTGTAGTTGTTGTTCTCTTTGAATCTGGTGGGAGGGCGTTCCACAGGGTGGGTGCCACTACCGAGAAGGCCCTCTGCCTGTTTCCCTGTAACTTGGCTTCTCGCAGCAAGGGAACCGCCAGAAGGCCCTTGGCACTGGACCTCAGTGTCTGGGCTAGACGAAACAGGACAGATTGCCATCCAATCTTTGCTTAAAAACCATCAAGGAAGGAGAATCCACCACCTCTGGAGAGAGTCCATTTCACTGGTGAACAGCTCTTACTGTCAGAAAGTTCATCCTGATGTTTAGTCAGAATCTCCTTTCCTGTAATTTAAATCCATTAGTTTGGGTCCTACTTTCCAGAGCAGGAGAAAACAAGCTTGATTCACCTTCCGTGTGATAGCCCCTTAGATATATGAAGATATCTCCTCCCAGTATCCTCTTTTCCAGACTGAACAGACCCAGCTTCCTCAACTGTTCCCCATAAGGATTGGTTTCCAGACCCCTGATTATCTTGGTTACCTTCCTCTGCACACATTCCAGCTTGTCAACATCCTTCTTAAATTGTGGCTCCCAGAACTGGACACAGGACTCCAGGTGTAGTCTGACCAAAGCAGAACAAAGTGGTACTATTACTTCCCTTGATCTGGACACTATACTTCTGTTGATGCAGCCCAGAACAGCTTTAGCTTTTTTTGCTGCTGCATCACACTGTTGACTCATGTTAAGCTTCTCCACCACTGGCCATGAACTATTCATCAGCTTTTTGCTAACGTCTGATATACAGAGCTGCAACAAGCACTGTCACAAAAGGAATTGCGTGCCCGTTCTTCCAACCAAGGCTGATTCTTCGCAATTGAATCAGACACTTTACAGACTTCGCACCAGCTTTCTTTTTGTGCTAACATCTCTCGGGAAGTGATAATGAGTTTGAATTCCCTTTCGGCAAGCAGAGTGTAAACCAAGTTGGCTAACTTGAGCATTACACCACTGATGGTATATGTGGGTGTCGGCAGTTTTAAAATAACAATTGTAATGCGCAAAGCTTGAAGGGTGGTATGGTACATTAGTTCAGTGCGCCAGCAAATACAGCTTGTTTTATTTATGTGTCATCTGGGGAAACGGTATCAGTTTCTGGCCTGAAACTGTAGTTCCAGTATGGCAAGTTCTGCAATCCCATTATAGCACATTCATCCTTGGTGGGGATCTAGTTAATTAAACTGCTGTAAGTAAAACTAACACCGTGTAAGCCTGTGGAGCTGTACTCAAAAAGTCCATTGCTATGCTGCATTTCAATGTTTTGCATACATTTTGTTTCTAATAGCAACTGGTATTTTTTACTAGCAGATTCCCCCCCAGGCATTTTTATGCGTAATAAGTGTGCTGCCATGCACATATAGGCACTTAAAAACTATATTTACTAATATATATGTTGAGCCAAGCCCCACTACTACAACTTTGCTGTCCTATCCACAGGCTGTGAATTATTCCTCCTGCACTTTTCATAACTCTGTTCATGTTCTTTGCTACTGGACACAGTGTTCTCTCTTCATGTTTAACTCACAAAGAAGCATCACCCTCACGTTGATTTTTCTTCAAACGTAACTTCGGGTACCAGTCTCGCTGGGTAGGTTGCATCATCACAAAGCCAGCTGGGAGTGAGAGCAATTAGATCACTGATTGCCCTTATATGGCATGGGGAAATTCTTTTGATGCAACCTTTTAAAACCACCAAAAGGGTTTTCCACTCTACAAGAAACGGACGAGGAAAGTTGGAACTTTCAGTTTAGCCCCAGTAACTGCAGCTTAAATTGTTTGGCACAGAAGGATTCCTTGCTACCACAAAAATAAAATAATAAAATAAAATAAAATAAAATATTCCACCCCACAATCTGAGCTTCCTCTGAAGATGGAATTCCCACAATCCATCTGCAACAAAACAGCCTGCCCTGGCTCTTCTGTTCCTGTATGAGAATCCCATCTTTGACTAGACACTCTTTATGCCATATAGTGAAAGAAATAAAATGTGCCCACAGTTGCTGTTTTAATTTATTAGTTGCTTGGGGCATAAGAGGCCTCCAAGCATATTGCAAAATGTAAAAACCAAAAAGATGGCATAACTTCTGGGAAAAGAACAAAACATTGCAGAAGAAAGTCATACCATTACTTATGCACCAAACCGAAATTCAACTTCCGCAGCAAAACTATACCATCAATAGATGGAAGCATTTGACAAGAGGAGAAGAGAGAGATTTCCTTGAGTGTATACCTCTAATGTAGACCTTTCTCTGGGCTAACAATGTGCTAAGCACCATTCTATCTAGAATTCAAACATAGGAGGCAGAGTTTGGTATTTTGTTTGAGTTTGTTTGTTTTGGGTCTCCATCAGTGTCTGGCCTGGGGGAACTTTGCCTGCTCCCTGCCAGAATGAAAGCCATGAATGTCCGTGGGCATGCAGAGGCCCAAGTTACTGAATCTGAAATACCTACATTGGCTCCCAGTACGTTTCCGAGCACAATTCAAAGTGTTGGTGCTGACCTTTAAAGCCCTAAAGGGCCTCTGTCCTGTATATCTGAAGGAGCGTCTCCTCCCCCATCGTCCAGCTCAGACACTGAGGTCTAGCTCCAAGGGCCTTCTGGCGGTTCCCTCACTGCGAGAAGTGAGGTTACAGGGAACCAGGCAGAGGGCCTTCTCGGTAGTGGCACCCTCCCTGTGGAACGCTTCCCCATCAGATGTCAAAGAGAACAACTACCAGACTATTATAAGACATATGAAGGCAGCCCTGTTTAGGGAAGCTTTTAATGTTTGATGCATTACTGTATTTTAATATTTTGTTGGAAGCCAAATATAAACAATAAATTATTATTATTATTATTATTATTATTATTATTATTATTATTATCTGTACCAAGAGTTAGGATTCGAAGCTGTGTCAGGCCATTGATCCTTATAGGCCAATGCTGTTAATCCTGACTGACAGCCAATTTCTCCAGGGTTTCAAGCCACAGTGCCAGCCCTAATGGGAGACACTGGGGATTGAATATGGGAGCTTTTGCATGCAAATCCTGTGCTTTCCTACAGAGCTATGATCTCCCACCCCTTTTTATCTTTTAATGCAACTTACAATTTCACATTCACTTTTCTCTTGAACCATTTAATAAACACTTTAATTAGGAACATTCATATTATGCTATTCATATATTATTATACACACAACAATGTGTATAATTATATACAATAACGTGTATAAAATGCTTAAACTCTTAGGCATAGATAGGATATAGACAGAATATGTCTAATTTTGTTATTATTATGTGTAAAATAACAATGTGTATATTATGTCAGAATTGTTCACGGTTTTAGCAGAACTGATTAAAAAGCATTGCTTTTCATCAAGATTAAGCAGTGAAACAGTGATCTATTTTTATTTGGGTTGACATTTTAACTGACTTCTCAAATAATAAGATATATCAAAAGCTGAATGAAAGCAATTTAAATAAAAATAAAAATGAAGTTTTCCATCTTCTCCCTTTGGGAATATGTGCAGCTGTTGCCCCAATCTGTGATATACTTTCTATTTTGGTTTCATTTTATTTCACATTCAGGCAACTGTCAAACTTTGGGGGGAAGCAAAATGCACTTGAGGCTGGCATGCCAGCAAAAGCATCCGATTAAAATCCATGCACATCGACAGGAGAAAACCCTTTGCATTAATGTTCTTGTCTAGGAAAAAAAGAAAAAGGAAAGAAAAATTCCAATTATAATACTGCAGGAATAACTATTAATATATGAGTCAGTGCGTGCTTGCCTTTAAAGGGAACAGGGGAGATACAGAGAAAGGAAAATTAGCCATTGATTTGATTTCAAAGGAAATAAGAGTGATGGAACTAGCAGAGATGGGCAAGCCACCTCCATGGCTGAGTTGAGCTACAGTAGTTAAGAGCATAGCTGTCAACCATCCTTTATTTGGCGGAAAACTCCCTTATCCCAGCGCCATTTCCCACTGCTGTCCCTTATTGATGATGTCCCTTAAATTTCCCGGGTTTCAAAGGAAGCAGCTCCTCTCCCTCCCTCCCTGCCGGCCAGGGAGGAGGGAGGCTCCAACTGTGTTGCTTGGCTGCGTTGCTCACCCAATAAAGAGTCTAAGAACGACTGGGGGGTGGAGATTGCGTGCCTTGTGCCCGGCCGCGTTGCCTGGGGACTCGCCTTTGCTCAGCGCTTCCCAGCGGAGAGGTGACAGTGGTTTTCCTTGCTGCATCCCCTTTGCCAGGTTGCTGCACTGTGGGAACCACCTCTTGAGGCTTCGTTTGGCTGCTGGCTGGGCTTTCTGCCTTTGGCTCAGAGGGGCTCAGAAGTTGAACATACCTGTGCTCGGAATTGGATGGATATGTCATCGACAGCCCACTCACCCTTGCCGGGGAAAAGGTCTGTCTGGAGCGGGGGCACATGGTGGGGGAAAAGGAAAGGAGCTGGTTGAGTACAATGGCGGGTGGCGATCTCGTGGGAGGGGGGGCTTTTAGATTTGTTTTGAAGGTTCCTTTGATTGACTGTTATGGGGGAAAGGAAAGGAGTTGGTTGACTAAAATCCCTTATTTTGGCAGCTGATCCCTTATTTTCGAGGCTGCTGGTCCCTTATTTTCAAATCTGTAAGTTGACAGCTATGGTTAAGAGTGTGTCTCATTTATTTGTTTAGATTCCAAGTCATACAGGTCTTTTGAAATCATCTGTAAAAACTCAAAATCTGATTGGAAGTATATCAGCAGTCGCTTCAGACTTCAGACTTTTAAGTTGAGGGATTATATGGTGCTGACTGGCTATGCCGTTCAAAAGCATTTTGCACCAGCTGCAGTTTTCAAATTGTCTACAGGGGCAGCATTACATTACTGTGCATTACGGTAATCCAAACAGGAGGTTATCAAAGCATGAATGACTCTCGCCAGGTTTACCTCCATCCTGAATGGCTTTAGCGGGCAAAAGAGCCAGAGCTGATGAAAGCTCACTTTTCTAAGGACTGCAATGAGACAATCCATGTGCAGAAACTGGAATACGTGAAAGGGTGGTGGACAAGTTAAGTATCCTCATTACTGCAGGTAGTCAAGGCAGGTTTCACCTTCACAATGGTATAAAGAAAGACTCAAAACAGAACATTCACTAATGCCAGGCTCTTAAAGACCTCACTTGTGGCTAACCAAAGCCAGCCCAAATCAGAAGGCTTTATGATGCCTCTGAAAATGTTCAGGCTCAGCCTCTGTAAAGACTTCAGAAAGACACTTGAAGGCTAGGCGATAACTTTGTAGCTGCTCATCTTGCCTCAACTTGGCCTGAAGATGGAATAACCAAAGTGGGTTTTCTCCACGGTAATGAGAAGAAAAGAGGCAAATGGCAGGATGTATTTTGTTAGGGGTCTTCAGCCTGACACAGTAAACAACAACAACAACCCAAAAAACCAGCCCACCAGCCATGTAAGGCAGAACATCAGGTGCTCAGTGAAGCTTCTGCAACTGTGACACACTTTATTTGCCCTTGTATTTGGTGACTGGTATTTGGACTGGTATTTGTCCATTGTAAAATTTTAGCCATTTGAATTACTTATTATCCATTCATAATAAAATTACAAGTAATCTTAAAACCCTGCTAATGTATTAACCTGTGTATTTTAGCAGATAAATACCATTTTACATCAGCTACCTTTTCAAGGTCAATCACAGACTTGTTTCACTGCCATTGTCTCGTGTAAAGATACAACAGCATTTAAAGCAATATAATTGACAGCTTGTACCTATAGATAAAGTAGAACGATGAGATGTCACAGGAATAAATACTCTGCATGCATAAACTGTAAACATTATATATGGAGTCAACACTAAAGCATCAGTTGATTGGTCAATGGAAAACTGTAATTGATTGGTGAGCATAGATTTTAATCGGTAGAGATGAGAGTAAAAATTACATGTGTCCATTTTCTGAAGGCATTTTGCTCCTGGTATGTTACTGAAGTAATGAAGAGTAAAATATTAAATTTGGGCTTTAAAAAACTCAATTGCATCTTGAACTTCCTTCAGTGAAAACAAACCATCCTCTCATGGCTTTGGTAATATGTGAATGCACTTAATTCATTGATTGAAGGACAAGCATGTAATCATCTAAATATTCTCTGATCACTTGGCAATAGGGCTGAACAGATCGACCAATTTTTGGTCCATATCAGTTCCACATGCATGCATACATAGGCCCTTTCCATTCCATATTTTCAAAAAATACATTTGTGTGGTACACACATTTCCCTAAAGTACACATTTTATACATAATTGTGTGTGCTGTTCAGTAACCTTTCACTGGAATATGTATTTTTACATCAATTTTCCAGAAAAAATGATTTCCCTATAAAATATGCATTCTTGTATAATTTTTTTTTAAGTGCATCACACAATCTAGAGAAGTGGATAATCCAATTGACAGCTGCATTCTGACCTGCTGACCAGTAAATTAGATCAATTTGCTTTAAAATGCAGAAGAAAAAAGTTTCTCCTCCATCCCTAGTTGGCAGCCCTGGGATACCCTGTTGTGTCTGAAGCTGTATCTCACCCTTGCCAATAAAAAAAGGGGGGAGATATCACCCTACCATAAAACCTCTGCACAGGATGTAATAATACTTTAAAATCACTTATAAACTGATTAAATCTACACTGTACTCTCATTTTTTTGAGCAGCCTTAAAGATTTTATTAATTTGACCCCTTCTTCATTATTTTTAGAAAGCCTGATCTTGCTGACATAATTAATCCCTCCGTCGCAATAGCAAACCCAAATTACCAATAAGCAGGTAACCATGCCCTTCTAGCTAACTTTTGGCTGAGATGAGATGCATTTGTGGTACATGTGTGACATCACATGTATTGGAAGGAGGCTGCAAGGCCCGATGAGGCCCTCTGCCACTGTGGAGAGGCCCTGTGGGGCCTTGCCCCTCACGATTGGAGGGTTAGTCCCATACCCACATACATTCGGGGAGCTGAGCTGTCCTCAGCCCCACAGAGTTGGCGTGTAGGCCTCCAGGCCTCTCTCTCTGGTCCTCCAGGTCTCTCTCTATGGTCCTCCAGGCCCTTGGAACTCTTCCCAGCCACACCCACTCCCCTCAAGCCACACCCTTCACTACCCCTGCTTCATATCCCAAGCCTTTTTGCCTGGTTGTACTGTGTTCTTCTTTGGGTGGACAATAGATAGAAGTATACAAATGCATGTAGAAGTTAGTGTGCTGGACAAAGGTACAATTTGCATTCGTTGCTCCACCTACCACTGACATGTGGGCTTCAGAAGGTTGCCCAGGAGGGACAGTGGTCATTGAAGGTGAGCCTAATCCCATCCATGTCTTTCTCTCCATCAGGGCTGGGCTATGAGTGATCTAGGAGCTGTGAAGCAGGAGCCGCAAGACCAGTAGAACAAGTTCACAGAGCAAGTTGGGAACAAAGAAGTGGGCAGGGCTGAGAAGCAGGCGCTGGTTTTGCCATAGTGGAGAGCAAGTCAGAACTGGAAGACCAGCCCAGAGGCTACCAAGAGGCTACCAAGGAACTGCCAGAACTCAGAAAGTCCATGTTGCTCAAGCAAGGCTCAGTTGGAACAGGAAGCCTCTTTATGCTGTTTCCTGTCCAGGAGGATTGATGGCCAACCTGGTTGGGTGGAGTCAGTCCAGAGCCTGAGTGGACTTCCTGGAAAGATGGACTTGCAGTTCACTGGCTCACCACAGGGGGCTGATGCCAACAAATCCCAATACAGTTGCACCTTGGTTTTCAAACAGCTTAGTTCTCGAACGTTTTGGCTCCTGAATGCCACAAACCTGGAAGTGACTGTTTTGGTTTGCGAACTATTTTTGGGAGCCGAATGTCTGCTGGGGCTTCTGCGGCTTCTGATTGGCTGCAGGAGCTTCCTGCAGTCAATCCGAAGTCTCACTTCTGGAACATTTTGGAAGTTGAATGGACTTCTGGAACAGATTCCATTCGACTTCCAAGGTACGACTGTAGTTCTCTGACACTCTCGGAATTTGATTCCTGGCAGTTGGCATGAGGTCTATGGCAACAAGACCAAGACCATCATTCTCCTATGAAATTTCATCACAAAGTTTCTATGGCCAGGTGACTCTTCCCAGTTCCTTCAACTCTCAACTAATGCACCCTCCCTCTTTGGGTGTTGAAAGTGCAGGAGGGACCCATCCATATGCCTGTCACAATTTCTCTTCCCCTCTTCAGTGGTCAGTGGGATTGTATTTTATAGCAAGCAACAATTTCCTGGCATGTTCAAGTAATAGACTGACTCTTGGGATGCATACAGACTCCACAAAAACCCACAAAAACCCCCAGCTACACTTGCCAAAAGATGATCTCTGTCATAACATTAAATTAAAGCTGTCATTTTAAATCTCCTTAATCCCATGGCTAGAAAAAAAAATGGCAGAAAGGTATCAGGTAAGAACTGGAGATTGATCCAGATACCTTTATGCCTAAGGGATCAATCTGTCCTCATCATAATCCTCTTTTCTCTTTGTGATATGTGTAAAAGGTGCCCATCATATTTAAAACTCTGGTTCTCTTTCGGAATGCAAAATTTACTTAGATGAAATACCACCTTTAAAAGCCATGTGTATGATGTAGAGGGGTGAAGAGAGCAGAAGCTGTAGCAAAAGATTCTGTGAAGCAAATCTTAATACGAAAGTTAGTTTTCCATGAAAACAAATTATTTTCTTGTGATTTGCACAGAGGAGGAATGACTGCTGGGAGGAGCACAGAGAGAAGAAATGCCATGGTGCACCTGCAGCAACGCAACCGGACACCTTCATCTGCCCCAGCTGCAACAAAACATGTCTCTCCTATATCAGTCTCTGAGCAAGCACTACAACTCTCCAACAGTTTGACCTTGCCCCCTAAGATGCACTCTTCCATTGTCTCCTGAGGCAGACAGATGCCAACAACAACAGCCAAAGTACTGACACTGTAGCAGCCACTGGTTCAATTTACATAATCTTCCAAACCATGATTTGGGAGATCAGGAACAAGCTCTGCATTTGTGTGTTTCCTCCGTCTCCGTTGCATGCATTCTCCCTCCTGCCCTTTCTCCCTCTCTGCATGTACGTAGCTCAATGCAATGTTTCCTGTTTTGACTAAACCATAGTCCTCTTTTGTGTCTGTACATGACAAACCATAGGTTGCCAAAAGCCAGAATCACTGGCGAGGATCAAACTCTGATTTGCAATTCCTCTTTGCAGGGAAACTATGTTATTTTTCAAAACACAGACTGAAGTCTACAAACCCAATGACAAACTTTGGTTTAGTTACAGGTAGGTAACCGTGTTGGTCTGTCGTAGTTGAAACAAAATAATAATAATAATAAAATTCCTTCCAGTAGCACCTTAGAGACCAACTAAGTTTGTTATTGGTATGAGCTTTCGTGTGCATGCACACTTCTTCAGATACTTTGGTTTGTTCAACAAGGGACTGCAGTGGGGACACTTTGCAACTCATAGAGGTTCAATGCATGATTGCATCTGGGGAAGGCTCCTCACTCCCAAAATTACAGCTGATTTAATGAACGATGAATATGAGCAGCACAATGATTCCATGGGGCCAAAGGTGTTGCCCCACAGCCCCATTGTTCTCACTTTCCCTCATCACCCAAGTAAAGACTGAAGGGGGGCACAGCGTCTCTCAACAGAAAATAGGAAAGACTTCAAAGGCAAAGACCTGCAATCACAAACAACACAGAGAAAGAGGTTGTTGTCACCCCTGCTTCTATTTCCCCCAGTATTTCAACTCAGCAATTTAGTACAAAATAAATGAGAAACTGGATGGGATTTTAGAGATGCTCCACTCGCAATCTTCAAAAATGCACAGTGTTTGTTGTCAGCACAAACCATGAACATTGTACAGAAATGCACAATCTGTACTGGAAACAATTGACGATCAGTACACACTAGATAAATCTACTTACGGAATTTAGTTGGTACTAATAATGCTCATTGTCAAATGACCCATACTACATGAGATTAGTTTTCCATGAAATGGTGGGGAATGTTGCTCAAGGCGCTGATTTGCTCCATAGACTGACAATAAACCTCCCTATTTGTAATTAATAAATTTAAATTGAAAGCACCCACAAGTCTTTACAGCGGATCCAGCATTAATTAAAGTTTCCTCTTGGTAATTGTCCACACTGACTCAAGTCTTTATGGAGAGAAGTCTGCACATAGCATTCTCAGCATGCTCCCCGTGACATATTAATTATCCAGTGAAGCACAGCTGCTTCAAAATATTCCAGCAAAGCGGTCATATTATCCTAGATATCCAGTCCATGCAGGGCAATCATTTGCAGGCACGAGTCCATTCAGTTCAATTTGGCTTTTTCCTAGATAAGCATGTGCAGGACTGCAGCCTTAACTCCACATTAGGTGTGAGGCAACCTATGGTCCTTCTGGTGCCATTGGACTACAGCTCCCCTCATCCCTTGTCATAGACCAGGCACGTCCAACCCCCAAGAGACTGCAATCTACTCACAGTATTAAAAAAAACCCTGGCAGTGATATACCCATTGTCATTGGAGGATGGACCAGAGTTGTTGAGATCACTAAGGGTCCTACGATCAATCAGGATCAACCAGGAACACCCCACGATCAACCAGTAGATCACAATCAACCTGTTGGACATGCTTGTCATAGGCCACCCTGGTTGGGTTGTTGGGATCTGACATCCAAAACAACATCTGGAGGGCCACCAATTCCCCATCCCTGCCATAAACCTTGCCCCAGCTCCATTTTTATAGCTTTGTTATATCTACCCCTAACATGGGACTAAAGACCCAAAACACTTAATATGGGGAAGATAACCCAAGTGAAACTAATCAGATTCTCATCAAATCTGATTTATTCAGAGATTAAGGAGATATATCTTGAGACAGAGATATGAGGATACATGGAATTTTTCTCTCTGAAAGTAGTTGCATAGTGACTTTTTATTCTTATAGACATGTCAATTTATGACCGGGTGGCATTGCAAGTCTGGAAGACCTATCTGCAATCAATGAAGTACTGTTGCTGCTATTATTATTATTATTATTATTATTATTATTATTATTATTATTATTATTATTATTCCACCCTATACCCATAGATCTCAGGGCGAGTCACAACATAAAGAAGAAGAAGAGGAGAAGGAGGAGGAGGAGGAGGAGGAGTTTGGATTTGATATCCCGCTTTATCACTACCCTAAGGAGTCTCAAAGCAGCTGAGAGACTTCAGAGAAGTGTGACTAGCCCAAGGTCACCCAGCAGCTGCATGTGGAGGAGTGGGGAAGCGAACTCGGTTCACCGGATTACAAGTCCACTGCTCTTAACCACTACACCACACTGGCTCTATAAAATCACAATATACAAAAAACAAAATGCATATTAAAACAAAAAACAACAACAAAGGCAACCAAATAATCCCCCTTCCACAACACATTTAAAATTAAATTTTGAAATTTAGTCTATTTGCAGCTATTGCAACAGGTTTCATACATATTAAACACACCATGCTTAATTGTGCATGTGCTTATTCAAAAGAAAAGACATGTCTCCAAACATCACCATCCAGATTATGCTTGTGTCACTTCTTACTTGCCTTATCTCTAAACTAAAAAGTCCCAAATGCTGCAGCCTATCGTTATAGGGTGGGATGCGAGTGGCGCTGTGGGTTAAACCACAGAGACTAGGACTTGCCAATCAGAAGGTCAGCGGTTCGAATCCCCGCAAAAGGGTCAGCTCCCGTTGCTCAGTCCCTGCTCCTGCCAACCTAGCAGTTCGAAAGCACGTCAAAGGGCAAGTAGATAAATAGGTACTGCTCCGGCGGGAAGGTAAACGGTATTTCCGTGTGTTGCTCTGGTTCGCCAGAAGTGGCTTAGTCATGCTGGCCACATGACCCGGAAGCTGTACGCCGGCTCCCTTGGCCAATAAAGCGAGATGAGCGCCGCAACCCCAGAGTCGGCCACGGCTGGACCTAATGGTCAGGGGTCCCTTTACCTTTACCTTTATCTTTATAGGAGAATTGCTCCACCCCACTTGATCATTCTGGTTGCCCTCTTTAAACCTTTCCCACATGCCTATAGTGCATGAATAGGCCTATAGCTTACTATCCAGTGTTCTGCATAATAGTTTGAAATGATACTGATTCTTATAGAGTTTAGTTATGATCACCCCTCCTGCCAATCTGGAAGAAAGCAGTTAAAAACAAATGATCTTTAACTTCAAATAATGGAGTGCTGCAGTGAATGACAACCTGGAGCTTGATCTACAGCTGAATTGCCCAATTTATAAGTACAGGGCAATGAGAGCCGATGGCAAAGGATCTTTTCTAAAGTAATGAAATAGCAGGCTTTATTGCTCCCAAGATCATCCAAGATGTCCCCTTAGCATCATTACTACAACTGATATTACTGCTAGTATTGCTATTTAACTCCAACAGTGTGATAACTACATCATATACTATGTTCAGGCTCCCAGTTTGAGGGTTTCATATATATAAAAAGAAATCCCTGTGTTAATTGTTATACTAACTCATTCAAGTTAGTAAAGTGAATGTATAATTCCAGCAGTATGTTGAATGGCCCCTCATAGCGAAACAGGTTTTCACATACCCCTGCGAGGAATAAAATGACTCGTGTCTTGTAGATCATCTAGAGCAATATTAGAAACAACAGGATTCTTCTCGTATTATATTTAACACAGTTATGAGATTTGCTAAAATATGAACTAAGGGAGGCTTGTAAGCAGCTAACAGATGCAGGCGACATCTTGCATAGAGGACATAGAAAACCGTGCCTTCTAGCAAGTCATACCATTGTTCCGTCTAGCTCAATACAGTCTACAATGTCTGGCAGTAGTAGTTTTGGCAGTAGCTCTCCTGGGTTTCAGACAGGAGTGCACACAGGCAATCTGGTCTAGCTTTAGTTGTTAAAGAAGCTGCTAGGTTGTTGACACAGTCAGAAGCTCTGTGTCTCCTTCTCCTCTTCTCCCTCATCTAGCATCAACCTTGACCGCTGACCACACTAGCCACTACTGATGGGAGTCATAGTCCAATAATATCCAGAGGACCACAGGTTTGCCATCCCTGCTGTAAAGCTCACAGCAAAATAACACAAATCAGTGCACTGGAAGATAGAGCACCGTGTTACCTGTGCATCAAACACACACATACACACCTACTACTGGGAATTGTTTATTGCTTTTGTGGTGTGGTGTCTACTGATATCTGCTGCAGATAGAATGTTTATTTATTTTGGTGCCTTGTTTATGATGAGCTGAAAAAAATCTTTGGGTTAACCTTTCTAAAAAAAAGCCTGAGACTTTTCTGTTAAGCATTCTCAGCAACGATATTCCAGAAAATTTGAGAGAGGTTTTTCTATATGCCATGGCTGCAGCTCAAACATTGATAGCAATGAAATGGAAAGGGGGAAATGCTCCAACCATTACGGACTGGCAAAATAAATTACAGGAATATGTAGAAATGGCACAACTGACTGATAGCTTGAGAGGCAACACAAGGCAAGTATTTGTACAAAAATGGGGTAAATATAAGGAATATTTACAAAATTATAACAGTGGTATAATGTATATGGCAGCATTTGATTGATCCTTATATAGTGAAACAAGAGAAATAAGTCAAAAGGTACTAACTGTTGTAAGAATGTATTAGAAGGAATATAAAGAATAACTCAATAATGATAGGTATATTCATTACTAGAATAAGGCTATACCCTGGGAAATGAGAGGAAGTCCGACTACACCTTTTTCTTTTTTCCTGGTTGTTTCTTTCTTTAACTCATAATAGATAAGACAACAAAAGTTAGTGAAAATATGAATGAGTTTCATTTATGAAAGTAAACAGAATACTACTTGTATATGGTTTTTGCTTACATGGATTATATATATGTTTACTCAAGAAGATGTACAATACATATGTATATGTATATGTATATGTTATACGACATATGCTATATGAAATGTGTCATATGCTATATGAAATGTGTCATATGCTATAAGAGACTGTTAATAAAGCAGAAAGAAAGAAAGAAAGATTTATTAGATTTGTATCCTACTTTTATTTTATTTTTTAAAAAAATGACATTTATTAAAAATTTCCACCCTAATACAATAACCAAGCCAAAAAGGAAAGAAAAAAAAAAGAAAAAACAAAAACAACAAGAAAAAATTTAAAAACACATACGGTTCACAATCCTTATTTTCTATAACATATTTCCCTGACTTCCCCACACCTCTCCCTCTTGTATTCCAGGTCCAATTGTTGGTTCAACAAGCTCTTATCCCTATTTTTAAACCTTTTTATATTTAATTCCTTTTTCTAAAAAACCAATATTGCCTTATAGACTTCATATTTATACATCATTGCTTATTCTTTAAACCTTTTTCTAAAGTCGGCCTAAATTCCCTTCCACGATTTCCCCAATTTTCATATAGATATCCAAACAAAATAAAAACAGAACAAGTTAGATTATACACCCTTTGGATTCCCAAACTCCATCCCCCCCCTTTCCCGGTTTTAATCCCCTTGAAACGTCCATCAGTCCATCTACTATCAGCCTGGAGACCTCACGTCCGAGGCTCTTAATTCTCTCTCCATTCCTCTCTGCCGGTTTTTTTGATAGTCCTTGGTATTAAACACCAAATCTCGGAGGAGCTCTAGTCCAATATGGTCCATGTTTCTTCCAGCCAGACCTCCATACATAAAAGTGGAGCCTGAATCTTGTTTCTTAATCCTTTCAAGTCCAAATGTCCCCAAAGCTCCACCTTCTACCTTGATCAAATTTGTAATCCTTAGGTCTTCAGATCTCCACATAAGGAGGTCCCTCCATTTTTCAGTTTCCGATTCAAACCAGATTTTCTTCATCAAGTTCTTATTTTCCTTTGTAGCCGTCGTGTCAGGCCTCTGGCCTTCCTTTATCTTTAACAACATTACAGCTTCTCCTTCCTTTTCTTCCGGAACAACATAAACTTCTTTCCCCTCACTCTCAAATCTCTCAAGTTTCTCTTCTTGGCCAGCTGCATAGGCTTCCTGGGTTAAATCCTTATCAAATTCAATGAATTTGTTTACTGTTAAGTCCAGAGTTTCAACATTTGTAGTCAAAACATCCACTTGGCCTTGTAGCTTTCCCAAGAGAACAAAAACTCTCTCCAACTTAGCTTGAATTTCCCTTCCTTCAGCCATTCTTGTAATATCCCAAACCCCCTCTAGAGGGATTTTGGTTACTTAGTGTTCCTTACAGTTCAAATCCAAAAGTCAAGTTAGTATCCTACTTTTAAATGGAGCAGTCCAAATGACGTGCAACATTCCTCCCTACAATGTTACGAAAATGCAATAGATTGTTTTAAATGCACACACACACACACACACACACACACACAAAAGCTTGCATACATTGGTAACATGGCTTATAACTCAGTAGCATATAGATGGATGCCATGAATCCTCAGGACTGCCCAGAAGACCAATTCTTCCAGCACTCGATGAAAAGTTTCCCTATGGGATACATCAGAAATGTTTCTTTATAATAAATGCTCCCACAACCAGGGCTAAGGACAGAACGTGATAGGTCAAAAATATATATCATCCAAGCAAAGCTGGCAATTTTACAAGATCAGCCATCCCATTTGGTGCCTTGGACCGAGCTAATGAAAACACTTTGTACAGGAGCAGGTGTACAAATACCATTCCCCGCTCTGTCACCCATTAAACTATACAAGGAATGCTCTCTAATGAGGAAGCTTGCCATTTTGCCATGGCTTTTTATAGGCTTACAAATGGACACTAATCAGGCTTTTGTAAGTGAGAATCAACAGCCATTAGCATTTCACTGTTGAGTTCTGCTGAGGCTAAATTCCTCACATTATTATCAGAGTTTACACAGGCTCCCCATGTTAGCATTATCCTGCACTGACAACACAAGAAATAAAAGAGCCCAAAATGTTGCTCATATTGTACAATTGTCCTGAGCCATTCACGACCCTTTGCTATTTGTTGATGCATGGAAGAAGGTGCTATAATATTATCCCTGCCGTATTGGCCATCGCGTAAATTCGCCTTATCTTGTCTGAGATCATCCAATCTGTTTTCATATTTCTTCCGCCACGTACATTTGGGAATAAGTGCTGACAGGTCTGTTTTCCTAAGATCCATTTTCAAGTATTTTATGTACCTGGAACTGACAATGCACCTCCGTGTGAAAGGCTCTGGGTGGGTGAATTGTTTAATCTCCACGATTTAAGGCTGTGTGCTGACAAAGGGAATTTTGCAGTATTGCAAGGTGGTGTTCTCCATTGGCTTCCTCTAAAACGAAAGGGCTGATAATGACCTGAGATTTCAGGTGGCACAGGACGCATTGACCCAGCACCTGTGAGGTGAAAGAGATGAAAGCAAAAGTAGCACAAAGAGCCACAAAGAGCAGGTGCTCCTTTATTACTCCATAAGGTTTTATAGAGATTAGATGTTATCAAACACCTCCTGGCTTGCTGTTGTTAAGGTGCTTCCTTGATGGTATCTTTGCATTTCGCTCCTTTGCCCAGAGCTGGGTTGTTGTCATATCCATGCTGAATCTCTTCCTGACATAGAAAACTGCATCATACTAAATCAGACCATTGATCCATCTAGCTCAATGGTTCTCAAACTTTTTTTCTCTGGGCCACACTTTCAGAATAAAAATTTGACCGTGCCACTCGATTGATAGGAAATACATAGGAAAACAAAATAATAATCATAATCATAATCATAATCATAATAATAAATTTTATTTATATCCCGCCCTCCCCAGCCGAAGCTGGGCTCAGGGCAGCTAACAACAATCAAAATAATCCAACATTCTAAAAACATTCATTATAAAATTAATTAAAATCAAACATCAAAAATCAAAAATTAAAATGAAATAACTCCTACCAGTGCTTAATTTATAACACAGAACACAACTACTTTATAATATGATCTTGAGGCATCCATAAAGTCTAAAACAATGCAGCTACATAAGAACATGAATCATAAGAACATGTCTGATGCTAATAATAATAATAATAATAATAATAATAATAATAATAATAATTTATACCCCACCCATCTGGCTGGGTTTCCCCAGCCACTCTGGGCGGCTCCTAACAGAGTATGCAAAACACGATAAAACATTAGACATTAAAATCTTCCCTAAACAGGGTTGCCTTCAAATGTCTTCTAAAAGTGTGGTAGTTATCAACTAACATCTGATGGGAGGGCGTTCCACAGGGCAGGTGCCACTACCGAGAAGGCCCTCTGCCTGGGTCCCTGTAACCTCACTTCTCGCAGTGAGGGAACAGCCAGAAGGCCCTTGGCGCTGGACCTCAGTGTCTGGGCTGAATGATAGAAGTGGAGTCGCTCCTTCAGCTTTACAAGGCTGAAGCCATTTAGGGCTTTAAAGGTTGATTGTGCTTGGAAACATACTGGGAGCCAATTTGGTTTTCAGGCTACATGGAGGCCAACCCTTTCATCACATTTTGTTTTAACTTGTCCTTCACTGGAACAAATATTCCTATGCTCTCCGCAAATTCATGCTACCCTTCCCTGGAAGTTTAGGTTTGGGGCTTTCTAAGTTTATCATCTTTCAGGATGTTGAATGTGTGCAGATATCTTCATGGACCTCCTGACAGATGTGATCCAACTTGTTAGAAAGTAGGGAGGGAGAGAAGAGGACCTTCAGATGGGACACTATAGTAACAAGAATCTGGATCTGCAAAACTATCAGGCTTCTGATGGGCCTGCTGGCTACATGGAGACTTGTTTGTATGAAACAAAGCTTGTAGTAATGTCCTTTTAAGGCCAGGTAAACACAACTCTTGCAAACATTTTGCTCCATGCACCTTTTTCCATGAAAAAGCTTGTGATAAACATATCTTCCCACCCACAAAGAAGAAAGCCCAAGTAGCTGAGAGGAAGCTAGTCCTGGAACGCTTTATTCATCAGTTAAATCTTTGCAGCGTGTTTCCCTAAATGACTAATGAAAATTCAGCATGCGGTCTCGCACCGAAGGCATGAAAGCAACATGAGGAGATATTTACAGCCATGTCCAATTGCCCTGGAAATGGCTCTGGTTTTTATCTGAGACATAAAGTGGGATGTAGTACACGTTGGTGCATGAAATAATTTTTTTTAAATACCTTCCGAACTCAAACAGATGAATAAGAAGCAAATGCAGTGTACCTGCCTAAGCAGGCATTCTCAGAAGTGATTCTACAAGGGGATCACTAAACTCTCCAAACATAATAAAAATAAAATATACATTTATTTTCAAGATTTGCCTCCCATCTTTCTCCCATCATGCACCTCCAGGTGGTATACATGGGGTACCCTGGCATCTCCCACCCAGCCACTGTCTAGACCAGCACCCCCAAACTCGGCCCTTCGGATGTTTTGGGACTAAAATTCTCACCATCCCTGAGCACTGGTCCTGTTAGCTAGGGATGATGGGAATTGTAGTCCCAAAATATCTGGAGGGCCGAGTTTGGGGATGCCTGGTCTAGACCAATGTCTGCTTAACTTTAAACCAGGGATCGGGAAACTGTGGCCCTTTAGATGCTATTGAGTTACAACTACCATCATCCCTGTCTATTGGCTACACTGGCTGGGGTGGATAGGAGTTTATCGGCAGCATCAAGCAAAGTAGTTCTGTTTCCACAATGAATGGAACTTCCCATTCCTCTCCTTTCTCCACGCACTCCATACCATCCCCATATCTGCTCTGGAGGACTGGCTTGAAAAAAACTACCTGCTAATAGACAGAGAACATTAGATACAGCCCATTGTCATTCAGATGTCAGTTACAGAGGGTAACAGTTTGTTACCCACACAAGCTGATATGGAGGAAATATGGAAGAAACGTTGCAGCTGATTGTGCTCCAAATATTCTGAAAATGTCTTCCTCTCCTGGGTGAAAGACTTCAGTGAGCTCTGAAAGTTACCACATTTTTTGCTCTATAAGACTCACTTTTTCCCTCCTAAAAAGTAAGGGGAAATGTGTGTGCATCTTATGGAGCGAATACAGGCTGCGCAGCTATCCCAGAAGCCAGAACAGCAAGAGGGATCACTGCTTTCACTGCGCAGCGATCCCTCTTGTTGTTCTGGCTTCTGAGATTCAGATTTTTTTTTCTTGTTTTCCTCCTCCAAAACTAGGTGTGTCTGATGGTCTGGTGCGTCTTATAGAGCAAAAAATACGGTATTTCCTGAGACTGGCTTGGAAGAATGTCACCAGCTTTCTTGATCTGTTCTGTTCCCAGCATTGGAATTCTGTGCTGATTCCAGGCCAAACTTTTGCACCGACAATAGCTGCTTTTTCCAATGAATCTTCTCGGAATTGTCTGTATTCAGATTTTCACAAAGTCACGGCCAGCAGACCACCATCATCGAAGGAAACCAACCCCTGGGAGGGCAAGGGTCAGGCTGGTGAGGACTTCTGCGAGCCCTATGACTGGAGCGCTTTTTATAGCCCCATTCTCTCATTCATTACAACGCACTGGAAAACTCCCTCAAACTGCACCCAATATGCCTATTAATATTAATATCATGTTTCACAAGGGGGAAAGCTAATATGAAAGAAGACAATTAGCACCATCATTGCTTAGAAAAGAGGCTCCGCCAACGACACCATGCACACAATTAGTCACTCATTTAGCACCAGGTTATCTTCACCTTAGATCTTCACTTACAATAGTGCTTCAAACAATAGATTATTAGCCAAGATGCACAAGTCATCCTTATTAATTTAACTTTTTTCAAACATTTCTGTTCATGTCTTTCAGCATGCATGCACATGCGCGCACGCACACATGCGCGCACACACACACACACACACACACACAGACACCTGTCTTTTTCTTTTCTTTTTTAGCCTAGCAGTGATTTCTACCTCTCAGTGACTTGATTGTTCTGATGACCTCAATCAAAAGGCAATTACCCAGTGAGGGCAGAAGGTAATTATTCTCATCAAGGAGAGATTGAAGGCACCTGAATAGACAGCTGTGGTTCTTCCAGGGATTACATTAGGATGCTAGAAATTGCCTTTGCTAATTTGTGGTGCATGTCAAATTTATGATAAAAAGCCGATTTGTTTGCAGGACAACCCTGCGCCCTGGCAAGCCCAGCAATCACCCCCTCATCCATCCACTCGCCCAACAGAGAGAGGCGGCGATGCCAGCTTGTTGCTTTGGTCCAATACTTGACATTGATCAGCATGCAGACACCTCAAACAGCAGCGGCAATGTCAATAACAGTGATGGCAGTGATAATAAAGAGATTCTCAGGAAGTATTTCTGAAATACTAATTTCAGAAAGTGAGTATAATGACAAGGAATGCCAACCTCGCCACTCTGGAAAAAAATGGGGGTGGGTAGGAGGGGTGGTAGATGTTTAGAATTGATTTATCAAGTGGAGACGAGTATGAGGGGAAAATTACTGAGGTGACTAGACAAGGCGGAGTTTGAAAAGCATTTGTACTAGGTTCCTCATGGAAAACAAAACAGTACGCAAAACAGTCTTCCGGTGTTTCATAAAGAGTTCCGATTCTGCCAAGTATTCCCACATGCAGAAGTACCTGGTCCCAAAGAAAACATACTTGATCTGTGTTGCTTCTGACATTGATGCTGCAACAGTCCATGCCTGAGTCGGAATGTCTTCAGCAGTGCTATTTTTTTAGAAAAAGAGGTGTTGGAGCTCACCATGAAAGCCTCCATTGTTGTCCTATAATGACAGTGGCACACACCTGAGAGGTGCTGGAACTGAGTTCTGCTGAGTTCTGGCTGAAAAAAAAGAAAGCCCTGTGGTGGTGTAGTGTGAGAGAGCCAGTGTGGTGTAGTGGTTAAGAGCGGTGGACTCGTAATCTGGTGAACCGGGTTCTCTTCCCCACTCCTCCACATGCAGCTGCTGTGACCTTGGACCAGTCACACTTCTCTGAAGTCTCTCAGCCTCACTCACCTCACAGAGTGTTTGTTGTGGGGGAGAAAGGGAAAGGAGAATGTTAGGCACTTTGAGACTCCTTAGGGTAGTGATAAAGCGGGATATCAAATCCAAACCCTTCTTCTCTTCTTCCTGGTCTTCAGCATGTCTTCCTTTCATGCTGTGTTGTTGTTTCTTAGGCTAGAGTTCCAGTTTTCCTGGCAAAGAGAGAGAATCAGATGAACCAAGGGTCTGACAGATCCCTTTGTTCCTAAAATGGACCTGGAATGTAGAGGTGGGGGAGAAATTCATTTGGTTCACATTTTAATGATTACATAATTTGTATTTCCAAGACCAATAAGAACCGGAAAACAGCTATCCTTCGGCATTTGTCCTCCTGCAAATTTTGCAATGCAGTTCTTCAACCAAAAAATAATAATCATATATTAGTGAAACTAATGTAGAGCACTACGTTGTCTCAGCCCAAAAATGGTGGCCAATAAACTGTGCATGTTCAGCAAAATGGCATAGAAAGATGCATATATCTGAAAAATCCATATGAATTTTAATGCAGTTCTTTTTAACCCTTTTAAAAAGTTCACAAATGGATCCAGAAATGGGGCCAACTGAACTTAAGGTTGGGGAAACGAGAAAGAGAGAAAACAAAAAATTAATAATGGACAGATCCACCCATCCCAACTGCCACGAGTGGTTTCTGTGCAGTCTGTGAGGGCAAGATGCAAAGGATGGAGAAAGGTCAATGGTGGAGCTATGTGTGCATATTGCCCCAGGTTCAGAACTCAGCATCTCTAGGTAGAGCTGAGAGATAACCCTGTCTGAAATTCTAGAGAGTCGAGAGCTAGTGTGGTGTAGTGTTTAAGAGTGGTGGACTCGTAATCTGGGGAACCGGGTTCACGTCTCTGCTCCTCCACATGCAGCTGCTGGGTGACCTTGGGCTAGTCACACTTCTCTGAAGTCTCTCAGCCCCACTCACCTCACAGAGTGTTCGTTGTGGGGAGGAAGGGAAAGGAGAATGTAAGCCACTTTGAGACTCCTTCGGGTAGTGATAAGCGGGATATCAAATCCAAACTTTTCTTCTTCTACTCTTCTCTTCTATCAGTGTAGACAATATTGAGCTAGATGAAGCAATGGTCAGTATAAGGCAGCTTCCTATGTTCCCTACATTGTCCAAGGACCACTGCCAGTATTCCACACCCATGTGAGGTAAGTGGACCTCCTAATCCGCTATCAACATTGTCCTTCTGCAATTTTCGTTTCCAACACTAAAACAGATCCCAGAACTAGGCAAGCATTATTATTATTTTTTAATCATTAATGGGGGTAATGAGTGCAAGGGGAGCAGGACCACACATGCTGGGCCTCAATGTCCCCAACCCAGCTGACTCTCTCCCCCCCCTCCGATCTTCATGCATTGAATGAGAAATTCCATGGTTGGGTCCAAACATGCTTAGGATAATGCCTGAGATCAGAAATCCTGTTTTTTTCCCACGCTTAGGTTGCACTCCTAACCTTGCTTACATGTGGGAGTAGCTCCATTGAATTAAATAGGACTTAAAGAAAGAAGAATTTTTAAAAAGCCAGGCGAGGATTTTCTTGCTATAACCATCAACTCATGCCATAGGAACTGAATCCAGATAGGATCTGCAAAATAAACTTGATGGCCAAATTGCATTTTGCAATTTCACCCTCTTCTTCTTTGCCACTACCTCCATAAATAGTAAGACATTATATTGAGTTTAAGATTTCCTTTGGGGGGGGGAGTTTTGGGGAATGTAGAGGTGGGGGGAGTTGACTTTCAGATTATTAGGGACAGATTTCCTTCTGCACAGAAGTTGGCCATAATTAAAGGACATGTTTATTCACTTTTACTGGGTTGGCAATATTGTTTGAATCACCTCTAGCTGTTATTTATGACTTAACATTGAAATTTCATTTCTCTGCTCTCCCGTAACTCCCATAAAACCAGCATTTCAACTTAAAAAAAAAGAACATTAAAAAAATCTGCTTAGCTAAGGATGATCCAGGGGGTGACATTTTTCAATTTATATGAAAGCAACTAAATGTTTCCACTGCCATCATTTTATGGGCAAACGCATAATAACATTCAAATAACTTTTAACATGTAAAATTTTAATCTGCCTGTGGGTCTTTGTTTTAGACAACTGTTTCAGTACGTACTTTTAAACTCTGAGCTTTTTGGTTGTGAATGAATAGAAGATACTAATGTTATTTCCAGTTCCAGAACTGTCAATTAGAGGGCATTGTTTTCTTTTATTTCTTTTAGCAATGAAACAGCAAAAGCACAATAGTAAATCACTAGGTTGTGCACTCTAGATACAGAGTTAATTTTACCCAATAGCAGGGCGACTAGAATTTGACTGTACCACTTTCAGATCTGGAATTCATATCTTCAAATGTCTTACAGGTGGAAAAAGATTCGTAGGTGCACAGACCAAACACGTCAAAGACATTTTAGAATAGTCATCTCCCCGATATGCTAGATTATGATATGCAATAACTTTATTACGACACACAAGCATGCTGGGAGCAGCTGTCCAGTGTGTTTGGTAGTTTTCCCCCTCCTCGCCAGACCATTTAGATCAGGGGTCGGCAAGCTTACCGGACGATGGGCTGGTCCATGTTCTGTCCATCAGAGGATGGGCCAGAGCATGTGTCCACGGGCGCTCTTCCAGGTCGGAGGAGCACCCATGCGCATGCGCACATGCTATTTCTGGTGCTTCTCCAACCTGGATGTGCACTGGAAATAGCATGTGCGCATGCACACGGGTGCTTCTCCATCCCGCACACGTGAGCACATGCTATTTCCGATGCACATCCGGGTCGGAGGAACACCCGTGCATGTGTGCACAGGCACCATCAACCCGGAAGTCGGTCCCCGTGCAGCACCGCACCACACCGGTAAGAGCGGGGGGTGGTGGTGGTGGCAGGGGTCACCATGGGCTGGATAGATGAGCCCCGTGGGCCGCTACTGGCCCATGGGCCTTAGGTTGCCAACTCCTGATTTAGATGGTGGAAATCAAACCTAGAATTTTGCATGCATTAAATTGGGGGAGTTTCCATCCCTGCATTGTACCTCTCACTGTTTCTACTTGTGGGCATATATTTAACGATTTTATTATACACCACCATGATTTGTTTTTCTGAGTTGGTGGTTTATAAACATTCTTATAAATAAAACAACAAACTAAATGTGAGGGTATGAACCCCCAGAACCAGAAACCCTTGGCCGTTTCCTTTCCTTGTCTTTGAAGGAAGAGTATGTGTTGTTGTCCCTGCTGCAACATTTGCAGCTCTTAGTAATGGGGAAGAAGAGTGAATTTCTGCCACTCTGTCCTCCTCCCCAACGTACTTGGGGTTTTCTAATATAAGGCTGTTAAGGCACAGGACACAGCGCTGCATATTCATTGCTTTTCTAATCATGAGCAGCAAAGAACGACTATAAATGTCTTCTGCAGAAGTGGGTGAGAGATGGATATAATGAACGCACAGAGGGAAGACATTTTAAAACCAGTGTGTGGCACTGGTAGGCACCAAACCAATTATGCAAATAATGTGCACATCACTCATGTACTGTTTTGCAGATCAGCAAGTGCCGTAAAGTTCTATCTAATGAGAACTTTTGCTGATTGTTACCAAGGGAAGAGAGCCCCTCGACGTTTTGGGGAAAAACATGTATGTGTGTGTGTAGGCGAGGGGGCGTTTAAAAAATCTTCCTATCTTCAGAAAATTGGAATTTTAAATCTACAGAATAAAGGAACTGGAGGGCAATCACAATGCCAAATGCAAAACAGATCCTTTAGTGGCAAAAGCTTGCATGGAGAGAAGCTGCAGAGGCAAGGGTCAGCAACTGGAGACCCCTGGGCCAAATCCCCAAGTATCACCTGGCCCTCAGTTGTAGACTCAAAGGCAAAAGGAAAATGCGGACAAATTGTGTTAGCGGTATCAAGACCAGGCAGAGAATTGGACAAAAATGCAATACATGTTCCCTCTACTGCCTCAGTTTGGCCCTTAGATGAAACCAGTAACAGATTGGTGTCATAAGGAAGGGGGATCTAATCCAAAGGCAGGGGGAAATGGAGCCAGCATGGTGTAGTGGTTAAGAGCGGTGGACTCGTAATCTGGTGAACCGGGTTCACTTCCCCGCTCCTCCACATGCAGCTGCTGGGTGAACTTGGGCTAGTCACACTTCTCTGAAGTCTCTCAGCCTCACTCACTTCACAGAGTGTTTGTTGTGGGGGAGGAAGGGAAAGGAGAATGTTAGCCACTTTGAGACTCCTTAAGGAGAGTGAAAGGTGGGATATCAAGTCCAAACTTCTTCTTCTTCTTCTTCTTCTTCTTCTTCTTCTTCTTCTTCTTCTTCTTCTTCTTCTTCTTCTTCTTCTTCTTCCTAAAGCTGGGCTGAAATGCCCACTCCATTTGCAGTTAGCAAACTGAAGGAGACATCTATAGCGAGCAGATTTTAGGAGTGGGGCAAAGCGATTCGCTTCATTTGCAGAGCATTGGAATTAGGAAGAGAGAGAAAAGGGAAATCTCAAGGTGGCACACAATGCCATCCCTAACACCATCGCCACCCATCTCTGTAAGATTGGTTAGGTTCAGAGTTACTGACGTCTCCCAAGGTCGACCAGTGAGCTTCAAGGCTCAGTTGTGATTTGAACCTGGGTCCGAGATTGGACACTATAGCAACTACGAGGATGAGTGAATGTATCCACTTCAGTTTCTCATTTTTCCAATATTCAGTTCTCCACATTCTTGCATCAGTCTGGGATTTTTTTTTTTAAAAAAAAACTTGATGAAATTTCATCAGGTTTTTTTAGTGTGAAATACACACTTTTGTATGCAGCCTTTTGGGGCAAACTAATTTTCCCTGATATAATGTATTTTGAACATTATGTTCACCAATATATGCATCAGTATATGCATTTCGGTACACAATACTTGGCTGGAGAGCTGTATTGCAAAATTCAGACAAGCGCAAATTTCAAAATAAGGCTGTGTTTCAGTTCTCACATGCTTGTGTTAAGATCCACCTTTAAACATAAACTGAATGAAATCCCCACTCATCCCTAATGCCTGCACTATATTACAACAGGCAAAATTCAACTCTAGTGTTATTTCTTGTTAATTTCTTCTACACTGTGGAAAAGTTGTTTACTATCCTGAGACTCAAAACAAGACTGTCAGTGGGTGGCGAGTAGCAGTTGATTCCACATAGTACAGCTGACTAATAATCTGCAATAATGTTTTCTGTGAAGTCAAGCAGGGATGTATGGCAAGAACATCCCTGAAAAATTGCAATGCTTCTCTTAAAATTGCCTGAGAAGGAATGGCCAAACTCTCCTTGGTCTTGAAGCAAAACCAAGTTGCAACTCCTCATCCCAGGTAGGAACAATATACTCCTATTTGGCCCCAGAAAACTGCACAGTATGATTGCTCCTTACGTGCATTTAACCTGAGTGATTTCAACTATATGAAATCCCACAAGTTAAATGAGGAGTTGCAACACGGAAAAGACCTTGGTTGGGAAGCAAGGCAATGCACTTAAAAGCTCTTTTTATGCTGGATTTTCCTGGCACAAATAGAGCTTTTCAGCTCTTTGCCTTGCTCAGAAAGAAAGGCTCTCACGTCTTACCGGGTCTAGGATCTCACAGGTACTTAGGTGGCCCCATGAGATCTCGAAGCTTCTGGAGTTAGCACACCAGTTCCAGAAACCCTGGGATGCTCATGCAGGGGATCAGTTGCAAAGGTTTGAGTATATGCTTTTTTGCACATACGAGGAACTCTTGAGACTGAACCCCCATGTAAGACAGAGAAGTACTGTACTAAACTCAGCCTTTTCACAGTACTCCAAATCAGCTCCCTTAAAGGGAGTGAAAAGTGGGATATCAAATCCAAACTCTTCTTCTTCTTCTTCTTCTTCATCTAGACATATTTTCATCAGGAAGGGGGGAAATGATCAGTGCCATAGGAACAAGGGTCAAGGGTATAAGACAACTGCCTCTTTTGCAGCTTTAGCACTTGCTGAAAAGAACTGGCTTTAGCATGGTGATCATAGAAGAAGAAGAAGAAGAAGAAGAAGAAGAAGAAGAAGAAGAAGAAGAAGAAGAGGAGGAGGAGGAGGAGGAGTAGTAGTAGTAGTAGTAGTAGTAGTTTGGATTTGATATCCCACTTTATCACTACCTGAAGGAGTCTCAAAGCGGCTAACATTCTGCTTTCCCTTCCTCCCTCACAACAAACACTCTGTGAGATGAGTGGGGTTGAGTTGAGAGACTTCAGAGAAGTGTGACTAGCCCAAGGTCACCCAGCAGCTGCATGTGGAGGAGCGGAGACGCGAACCCGGTTCATCAGATTACGAGACTACCGCTCTTAACCACTACACCACACTGGCTCCTTCTGCAATCTTCTGCACCATCAGTGAGCAAATGGTCACTTCAATGCCTTCTCTAAACATTGTTGTGTTGTTGTTTTGACATTCTAGAGTTGATACATTCATAGCATCATAGGAATCATAGGCAAGGCTTACGAGGAAGATTGTGGGGGCCGACGTCCTGCGTGTGACGTCAGGACATTGGGAGGAGCTGGGGGTGGAGCAAAACATGACGGCCACATGGCTTCAATGGCCGGTGGCTCCTCCTCTACCTCCTTGTGTTGCTGACACCGGCAGGAGGATGGTTTGACCTTCCTCCATGGCAGGAGGAGAAGGAGCTGGCCACTGGAGCCACAGTGTGGTCAGCTCAGCACTTTGCCTCCATGCTTTTGGAACATTGAGGGCGCCCAGTCCCAACCCTCAAAATATAGGGAGGCCAGAAAGGGCTCAGTCCCCTGGAACTGGTGCTTTTGACTCTGAGGGTTCTCTAGCTCCATCCCCTGTAATACAAGAATCTCAATTTAAGAATCCATGACAGGTGGCCGCCCAACCTGTTAAAACCTCCAGTGAAGGAGAGTCCATCACTTTTCAAGGGAGTCTGTTCCTCTGTCAAAAAGCTCTTACCATGCTATTCTCATTTATCAACATGCATTGCAAACCCCCCCCCCAAAAAAAACACAACCAGCTTTCGCACCCTGTTCTATATAAATAAATAAAATGTCCTGGGAATGTAATGTGATGCTTCATCTCAAGCTTCTATCTAATCATAGAATCATAGAATCATAGAGTTGGAAGAGACCACAAGGGCCATCGAGTCCAACCCCCTGCCAAGCAGGAAACACCATCAGAGCACTCCTGACATATGGTTGTCAAGCCTCTGCTTAAAGACCTCCAAAGAAGGAGACTCCACCACACTCCTTGGCAGCAAATTCCACTGTCGAACAGCTCTTACTGTCAGGAAGTTCTTCCTAATGTTTAGGTGGAATCTTCTTTCTTGTAGTTTGTATCCATTGCTCCGTGTCCACTTCTCTGGAGCAGCAGAAAACAACCTTTCTCCCTCCTCTATGTGACACCCTTTTTTATATTTGATGGCCATTACTTTTTCTTTAAAAAAATATCATTTCTGAAAAGGCAATATTTCGTGAGGGATGTCCTGTTCAGATCTTGCAAGCCTCTGTTGGACAGTCATGCTTCAACCTTCTTCCTTACTAGCTAACATCTTTGAACAAATTTCAAGGACAGCTTGAGAGAGCGCATTGCATTAATCTAGCCTTAGGATATTGAAGGAACAGGCGGGTGTGCATCCATAAAAAAAAGGTCAGACAGCATGTTTGAATATCTCCAAAAATGAAAATAGCCGTATAAAAGCGATGTCTCAAATCTTTCATTATGAAATATCACTAGGCTGCGTTTAACATGACTAGTAGATAATGCCAGAGACGTCATGTTTTAAGTAGGAGAGAAGATAGATTGTTAAAGCCTGCTAAATGTTCTCTGGGAATCTGGGAAAAGATAGGTCACTACCATCATAAAATAAAATGCGAAGTATTGTTGAGTTCAGGGCAAAGTAATCACTTTATAAATGCGAGAGCCACGAAACCAATGAACATGATAGGAGAAATCTCTTGCTGATAGGGATGGACAAATATCTCAATTTGAGTTCTTCATTTTTCAAAGAGTTAAGTTTAGTTCTCCACATTTCCACATCTCTCTCTCTCTCACTTACACACACACACACACAAACACTCACACACAAAATCATTTTATTTGTATGCCACCTTTCCATAGCTAAAACCATGCTCAAGGTGCCTTACAACATGAAAAGATTTACATTATTATAAACAAATATATTCATTAACAATAAATAAAACATATCAAAGAGTACACAAACTGAAAAATTTACACATAAACCATAATTCATGAGATTGAAAAATAAAGATACAAAAATTGATATCAACAGCAGCAACAGAAAACCACAACAAATCCCTCAAAGAATGTTGTGGTTGTTTAGTTGTTTAACCGTGTCCGACTCTTCGTGACCCCATGGACCAGAGCACGCCAGGCACTCCTGTCTTCCACTGCCTCCTGCAGTTTGGTCAAACTCATGTTGGTAGCTTCGAGAACACTGTCCAACCATCTCTGTCGTCCCCTTCTCCTTGTGTCCTCAATCTTGCTCAACATCAGGGTCTTTTCCAGGGAGTCTTCTCATGAGGTGGCCAAAGTACTGGAGCCTCAGCTTCAGGATCTGTCCTTCCAGTGAGCACTCAGGGCTGATTTCCTTCAGAATGCAGAAGTTTGATCTTCTTGCACTCCATGGGACTCCCAAGAGCCTTAAAGAATACCCCATATCTATCTATCTGTGGTATTGTTAAAGAGGTTTGCTGTGGTTTTCTGTTGCTGTTATTGATATTATTTTTTGTATTTTATTTATAGATATTAGACATCAGCATTTTATTGATATTTTTCTTAAACATTTCTCTATGCAATTTTGCCCAATATAAACAAGTTTCAAATATTCCTCAATATAACAAAGTTTTGCATGTTATTTTCACTAATACGTGCATTTTATGCACATTTTGCCTAGGTGGGTGAATTTTTGTGTATATTGCTTTGCTCGACAAACTGCAATGCAAAATTTGGAGAAATGCAAATGGCTATGGTTGAGTTCGCACATTTTATCTATTTTCCAAAATGTGTGAATTGGGTAGCTTTGCCTTTACATGTGAAGAGAACCAGTTTTCCTGTTGAGAATGTGTTGACATTTTGACCTGTGCTTTGGATTTTAAGAGTGAGAAGGCTTTCTTAGGAGGTTTGATTTCACACTAAACTTTTGCTCTTTAAAATGCTTATGGAGTGGACATTTCTAAACAAGCAGATTGGGAAGGAGTACGACAAGGCTGTATATTGTCTCCCTGCTTATTTAACTTATTTAAATGCTTATTTAAATGCAGAATTCATCATGCAAAAGGCTGGACTGGATGAATCCCAAACCAGAATTAAGATTGCCAGAAGAAATATCAACCACCTCAGATATGCAGATGACACAACCTTGATGGCAGAAAGTTAGGAGGAATTAAAGAACTTTTTAATGAGGGTGAAAGAGGAGAGTGCAAAATATGGTGTGAAGCTCAACATAAAAAAAACTAAAATCATGGCCACTGGGCCCATCACCTCCTGGCAAATAGAAGGGGAAGAAATGGAGGCAGTGAGAGATTTTACTTTCTTGGGCTCCATGATCACTGCAGATGGGGACAGCAGTCACGAGATCAAAAGACGCCTGCTTCTTGGGAGAAAAGCAATGACAAACCTAGACAGCATCTTAAAAAGCAGAGACATCACCTTGCCCACAAAGGTCCGTATAGTTAAAGCTATGGTTTTCCCAGTAGTGATGTATGGAAGTGAGAGTTGGACCGTAAAGAAGGCTGATCGCCAAAGAATTTATGCTTTTGAATTCTGGTGCTGGAGGAGACTCTTGAGAGTCCCATGGACTGCAAGAAGATCAAACCTCTGCATTCTGAAGGAAATCAGCCCTGAGTGCTCACTGGAAGGACAGATCCTGAAGCTGAGGCTCCAATACTTTGGCCACCTCATGAGAAGAGAAGACTCCCTGGAAAAGACCCTGATATTGGGAAAGATGGAGGGCACAAGGAGAAGGGGACGACAGTGGACGAGATGGTTGGACAGTGTTCTCAAAGCTACAAGCATGAGTTTGACCAAACTGCGGGAGGCAGTGGAAGACAGGAGTGTCTGGCGTGCTCTGGCCCATGGGGTCACGAAGAGTCAGACATGACTAAACAACTAAACAACAACAACAAAATGGGCTGAAGGGGGAGGAGGACAGATTTTGGTTGAATATTAGGAGAACCATGTTGATGTGAAGAGAAGTTCAACAATGGAACCTGGGTGAAGATTCTGAGGCTCACTGGATGTCATTGTGAAGAGTCTGCATCACTTTCTATTGTCGGTACTCAAGTTTGGGGTGTCCCGAATACAGGAAGAAGTTGTAACAGGTCCCATTCACCTCTAAGATTCAATGTGTACTACAAATATATAACTTCCTTCTGCCTGTGGCTGGAAGACCATGCCTCCTGCTTTACAGAACACAGTAAAGTACAGATGGGCCTACAGGTCCTTTTAGTTTTTTATTTCAAAATCTCTTTCATCAATCCCGCCACATTTGAAAGAAACGTTCCTCTCTGAAGCCGCTTTTCAGTTTCCTTGACTATCCTCATGGAGCGACTGCCATATTCAAAGGAATATTGTGCCCTTCCCCCGCTGCCCCTCAGGAATAATCTCATGTCAGAAGGTTATACTTAAGGGACAAAAGAAGAGAGAGGGAAACAATAGTCAGCTGAAGGAGACTGGGGATGGGAGAAGGGGTGCTTTTATGTTTTCGTCTTTTGTATAAGATAGCCCTGAGATTTAGCAAAGATATTCAGCCCCATTCACCCCGACACCATCAGGTTCAAGTGTAGCCTGGATAAAATATTATGAAGAAAGGGCTTCAGTGGAGGACTGTAGCGACTTACATGACATAAGACAGCTTTGAGAAAGAAACTGGCAAGGATTAAAATGCAGGTCCATCTCACACTATCCGTTTGAAACATCTGCAAGACACGTTTAAAGCACATGGCTTGTCCCAAAGAATTTCGGAGACTGCAGTCCCCGGTCCCCACTCACACAGCTACCATTTTCAGCACTCTTAACAAACTAAAGTTCCCAGGGTTATTTGGAGAAAAGGTGCTTCAAATGGGCTTCAAAAGCATGTTGAATATACTTTAAATGGATGCTGTGGATCTGCCCTGGGACAGATTTGGAGCTTAGCTGCATGTGTTATTTTGTAATGTAGCATGGAGAATATGGGTTGGGAGGTGGGAAACCCAGGGTCAAATCCAGATCCCCAAGGAATGACAGCAGTCATTGAGGTTTGTGCAGAGGAGGTGGTGTCTCCAGCAGCAGGACTTAATAGCAGCTCAATTTGGAAGTACATGATAGCTCAGTCAGTAGAGCAATACCTTGTTTTGGAGTTCTGGGGTAAGTGGATCCACCATCACTTTCTGCCACTCCCCCTTCTATGTCCACTACTTCCTCAAGGCTTTCCTTTCTGGCTGTGATCCTGAATTAATTCTGGTTTGCTCCTGAACTGAGCCCCTCCCCCTCTTTTGAGCCCACAGATTTGCACATGCAACTTTGCAATGGTTTTGCACAAGTTTTGGGGTGGAACTAAATAATATCTGTCCTCATGCCTATTGTTATTTAACAGACATAATAGAACAATCAGATTAGAAGGCAGCAACAAACACAAAAGAGAAAGCCTACTGGTATGAACAGGAAGGATTGAAGTTGCTCCTCATATACAAATTCAAAAACCTGCAGGTGTGGACTGCTACTGCATAATCCGAATTGGGGGGCAGGGGGTGGATTAGCAGTTAAATAATGCTCAAATGTGGACAATCCTTAAGCAAAACAATTTTGTCTCCTGCATCCATGGGACTCTTCCTAGCAGTAAATGTTGGGGACAAATGGAAATGGATGCATTGGGAGCACCCTCTAATTTTGCAGCAGTAATTCAAGTTGTAGGGACGCGGGTGGCGCTGTGGGTTAAACCACAGAGCCTAGGACTTGCTGATCAGAAGGTCGGCGGTTCGAATCCCCGCGATGGGGTGAGCTCCCGTTGCTCGGTCCCTGCTCCTGCCAACCTAGCAGTTCAAAAGCACGTCAAAGTGCAAGTAGATAAATAGGTACCGCTCTGGCGGGAAGGTAAACGGCATTTCTGTGGGTTGCTCTGGTTCGTCAGAAGCGGCTTAGTCATGCCGGCCACATGACCCGGAAGCTGTACGCCAGCTCCCTCGGCCAGTAAAGCGAGATGAGTGCCACAACCCCAGAGTTGGCCACGACTGGACCTAATGGTCAGGGGCCTCTTTATCTTTACCTTAATTCAAGCTGTGGGAACAAGGAAGACTCTTCCTCATTGCCATGGCTTGAATTCAAGTCATGGCTAGATCTGTAAAATAGCCTCAGGGTCATGGGTTCATGTCCTACTTTGGGCAAAAGATTCCTGCATTGCAGGGGGTTGGACTAGATGACCCGTGTGGTCCCTTCCAGTTCTTCAGTTCTATGATTCTATGATTTATGTGTCCTTGGTTGAGAGCAGTCCTCTAGTTGAAGCCATGCTCTCCATCTGGTCTAAGTTTGGTCTGAAGATTTAGAAGAAATTGTGAGAAAAGAGAAGGAGGCCATTAACATCCAGACAAAAGACTCAGCAGGCATTCAGGTTCCCTGGTCATAGGCTTCCTCCACTATAGTGGGATGTGTTTCAGTTTCAATCACAGCAATCATTTTAAGTTCATATTTTTATTTGTTGAAATATTTAGGAACCACACTTTCACAGAAATACAGCATGCCAGTAATACAGCATAGAATTTTTTTAGTAAGACACATAAAAACTTCAGTGAAAACGTAAATAAATACTGGTTGGTAAAAAAGAAGTTCACATTGCAAAGGTCTGCCTGAAAAACAGAATGTAAGTGCTGTCTAAAAGAAGGCAGGAATGATTCCTGCCAAACTCCTACTGGCAAGGAGTTCCACAGGTCACAGCCCATCACATTAAAGGCACGCTCCATTGTAGAGGCTGTCTGAACTTCAGAAACACAGGGAACCACAAAAAGAGATGAACCAGAGATGGGACATGAGAAATCAGATGGTCCAAAATGTACCTTGGCCCCAAGGTGTTTTGTTTAATTGCATATATTGGCATGGGTAAAGGTAAACCATTAGGTCCAGTCACGGACGACTCTGGGGTTGCGATGCTCATCTCGCTTTATTGGCCAAGGGAACTGGCATACAGCTTCCGGGTGATGTGGCCAGCATGACTAAGCCGCTTCTGGTGAACCAGAGCAGCGCACGGAAACACCGTTTACCTTCCCGCCAGAGTGGTACCTATTTATCTACTTGCACTTTGACGTGCTTTCGAACTGCTAGGTTGGCAGGTGCAGGGACCGAGCAACAGGAGCTCACCCCGCCATGGGGATTCGAACCGCCGATCTTCTGATCGGCAAGCCCTAGGCTCTGTGGTTTAATCCACAGTGCCGCCTGCGTTGGCATAGATTGACACACAAAATTTTTCTGCAGATTAGTACCCTCATCTTTTGGTGAGGTCTTCCTATGGTAGAGACCAAGTTTGTGAATAATTATTATTTTTAAACGAAGTCAGCCTATTCGGAAGATGCCTCCCAAGGCATCCCATTGACTTTCTCTTGGCTAGACACAGTACCTCCTGTATCAGTTCCAAGATTTGCGATTGCATCAGCACTAGCCCTGTCTGCCTGTTTGCATTCCCTTCTAGGTCCAATCCTGACTTGGAGACTTGTGCTTCCATCCACACACTCTGACAGCTCTATAATTTTGTGCCTGCTGGCCATTACCATCACAACATATAATAAGTGATTAGTGTTCACAGTTATCTGGGGATGTAGCTCTCGGTTGTACAAATTATGTGCATTAGGTTATCCCAGAATTAGAGGAAATGACAAGGAATATGTTCCCCTCAAATTGCAGGAAATATGTTCACAAGTCCATTTACCTTTGCGAGATGGCCTTGAATTTTCCAGCCTATTTAAGGCTAGCACTAATTAGGTAAAAACTGCACAGTGCAATTACCTTGCTGTAAATGGCTTGTAATTTCCAAGAAGATCAAAGTAAAATTGATAGAGAATGTGTCTGGGGTATTATAAACATTGCCTATAAAATAACTTGCATGTTTAACATTTTTTTTTAAACCCTCCAAAGAGCAATGTGGAATATCCTTTGGGTCACATTGATCAAATCCTCCTGATCCTTACCTGGCACTGTACAAAATAATTAAAATTTGGCTTCTCATTTGAGCAGGGATATTGATGAACCAATTTTTATTTTTATTTTTATTCAGAGTTATGTTTCTATAGATCGCCCCTATTTCGATACTGTACTGTATATCGGAATAAATAAAACATTCCGAATAATTTAGTTTGGATGTTTTAGTTGAGATTCCTGCATTGCAAGGGGTTAGACTAGATGACCCCTGGGGTACCTTCCAGCTCTACAATTCTATGATTCTAATGAAAGACAGTGATTCAGAATTTAGACAGTCACTGCATGAGTGATATGCAACAAGATCTGAAACAAGGCTTTCAGTAATAACAAGGCTTCCACTGACTGCTAGCCATATTGAATACTGTATGTTCTGTCAGTTTTCATTTCTTAGTACAGAAAGCATTGATCTGATGTGTAGAGATCTTTCCTATTCTAATAAATTCAAGAGGGTTCTGGAAGCTTCTCTGTGTGAAAGAAACAAGCAGAAGGTTCATGATGTTTGGGTTATTCCTTTGGAGAAGCTGAGTACAACTGCCATAAACTGGTTCTCGTATCTCAGGGGTCAGCAAAATTTTTCAGCAGGGGGCCAGTCCACTGCCCCTCAGACCTTGTGGGGGGCTGAACTATATTTTTTTTGGGGGGGGGGATGAACGAATTTCTATGCCCAACAAATAACCCAGAGGTGCATTTTAAATAAAAGCACACATTCTACTCATGTAAAAACTGTTGAATGGTTTCTTTAAATGTAAAGGTTCATCATTGTTCCACCCGATGTGTATGTCTTTAAGGGGCCAGAGCAAGGGCCAAGGCAAATAACGAGACCCAGTCTTGCAGCTGTGAAACATAGCAGGTGCTGCTGAGTTGTGCTAATCAAGCTGTGTCAGCAATTGGGTGTAGTATATAAGGAGCAGCACCTAGCTCTCCCATTACCCTGGGGGATGGGTTGGTGGTTGGGTCTGGTTTGTTGATGTATTAGTGTAAATGGAGTTTTTGTTTTTCTTATTAAAACCTTGTTTAAGTTATTTTTGAGTCCCTTTTTAATGCATGGTCTCCCCAGCAAGCTCTCTGCAGTGCTACTAAACTGCAAATAGCCAACAAGCTGATTCCTGGACCGTCCGTGGGCCGGATTTAGAAGGCGATTGGGCAGGATCTGGCCCCCGGGTCTTAGTTTGCCTACCCATGTCTTACCTCTTCTGTCAAGGTCATGCTGACTATAATAATAGACAAGAAGGAGCCTGGGATTCACCTTCTTTGTGGTGTTCTGTATATAGTATGCTTAGTGTTAAGGTTTAGTCTTATTTTAAGTTATTGTAAGTTTAAATGAATTCTGCTGCAACTGGATTTCTTCTGGACAGTGCCAACCCTGGATTTGTGACCATTATGCTGATTTGCCTTCAGTAGCAGTGAAGCTCTGCTGGATGAAATACAATTGCCTCTGGTCTATTTTTGTGGAATCCTGCAACATGTTTAACTTTTTAGAAGAAGAAGAAGAGTTTGGATTTGATATCCCGCCTTTCACTCCCCTTCAGGAGTCTCAAAGCGGCTAACAATCTCCTTTCCCTTCCTCCCCCACAACAAACACTCTGTGAGGTGAGTGGGGCTGAGAGACTTCAAAGAAGTGTGACTGGCCCAAGGTCACCCAGCAGTTGCATGTGGAGGAGCAGGGAATCGAACCCGGTTCCCCAGATTACGAGACTACCGCTCTTAACCACTACACCACACTGGCTCTCACTTTTACTCTGCTAACTATACACTGGAATTAACTCTGGATCAATATTGAGTAGAATTTCATGACAAATTCAGCCTTGGCATTTTCAGCACCATGCTCTAACCAGCTGAGCTATCATGTGCTTGGATTGCTGCCATCAAAATGCATAAGCATACTGGTTATGGAAGTGATAGCAGGAATAGCCAGCAGGAAACCACAACCCCCATCATCTCCAAAGTCCCTTCCCTGGTAAGCATGTAAGGTGTAGGTTAGACCTCCATTTCCCAAACTTGGGTCTCTAGCTGTTTTTTGGACTACAATTCCCATAATCCCGGATGACTGGTCCTGCTAGCTAGGGATGATTGGAGTTGTAGTCCAAAAGCAGCTGGAGAACCAAATTTGAGAAACCCTGTACTAATTCATTTGTTTACACACAACTAGCGCTGAAATAGGACTACCTATCACAATCTGCCCTGATATCCATTATTGTGGAACTGCCTGCAGTCCTCATCACTCTTATCTGGGAGTGATCCCACTGAGCTCAATGGGGCTTACTTCAGAGTAGATTTGCATCCAGGCTTGCCAGTATCTGATGACTGATGTTCAATAGTTCACATTCAATAGCTGATAAGCCAGTGAAGAAAAAGAATTGGAAGCTGGAAAAATTCCAAGCAGGGAGGAAATGCTACTCAAGGGAAACATAATCAGTATTAAGGACTCATTTGTTCTCTCTCTACAGCAGTCAAGCATTGTTGCAGTTAATGAACTACAACACAAAACCCAAGGCAGATCCTTGAAGCAGCATGCAGACTTTTACAGTTGCATATATACCCCCTGACCAGCAACTAGATTTACAAAGAGGGTTATTTTCAGGAAGAAATGGAGGGTGGTGGGCCAGGGAACACACAAAAAAGAAATATTCCTAATGTCTTTTGGAAAAGACAAGCACTCATTTTACATACTACTCTTGCCTTTGTCTGATATCATTGGGGGTGGGATATTTAGTTCTGGGACTCCAGTCATTAGTCTCTTGAAAATATTTAAATTAAGCAGTCAAGAATAGGGATAGATGAATCTGTCAGTTTTGGGTTCCTCTCAGTTTCCCATTTTTCCAGACTATAGTTCAGTGCACCAGATTCTCACATCAGTTTGTAATTTTAAAAAATCCTCACCAAACCCGCATTTCTAATATACACATTTTGTATGCGATTTTGCCTTATATACAGCCATTTTCCCAACAATTTTGGTACACCCCCCCCCCCCGGAAGGAGAACCACATTGCAAAATTAAGAGAAGTGGGAGTTTTGCTCTTGCATTTGCTTTTTTTTATATCCTCTACTCAGGGTAACCTGCATAACCTGCCAACCTATCAGTTCAAAAGCACGTCAAAGTGCAAGTAGATAAATAGGTACCACTCTGTCAGGAAGGTAAATGGCATTTCCGTGCGCTGCTCTGGTTCGCCAGAAGCGGCTTAGTCATGCTGGCCACATGACCCAGAAACTGTACACTGGTTCCCTCAGCCAGTAAAGTGAGATGAGCGCCGCAACCCCAGAGTCGGTCACAACTGGACCTAATGGTCAGTGGTCCCTTTACCTTTAATGAAAGGATTGCACACAGAAGAGGGAGATGGAGGGCTGGTGAAGGAAACTGTTGGGGAGGCAGAGAAGGGAAGATGTTCCAGGGTGGGAAACTAGAAGAAGAAAGGGAAGCTCTCAGGTGAGAGAGTTGGGGTTGGGAGTCCACCTCTTTCTGCGTGTGAGAGGACTTTGTATTCTTCTTTCTCTTTTTCTTTAGTTTGTTTAATTAAAAAAATTTAAGAAAAAATGAGAATTGTGAAGCATAGCTGCATTTCGGTTCACGTCTTGTTTCAGGAAGTGCAAATTAGGTAATTTCACATTGAGGATGCGAATTGGACCAAATTTCTCCCCCATCCCTAGTCAGGAAACACGTTCCATACCTGGAGACGGCAACTTTCCTCCCTTACGTTTCAGATTCACAGATGTGTTCTCAAATATTCAAATGTGTTTGTTGCTATGAGAATTTGATCCAAGGACTTTGAGGTTTTAGAAAACCTTTCTGCCACTTTCCTTATCCCTAGGCCAATGCTTCCTAGTCAACAACTCTGTTATCCAGCCAATTAAAGATTAAAATTGTGACAGAACCAACAAAACGAACGTTGCCATCCAGGGCTAATCTTCCTTAAACGCACAACATGTGCACCCCTGAATAAGTTCAATTCTATTTGTCATTTTAAGAGACTGAAATCTTTAACTAGATCCCAGTGCCATTTGTAGTCACTGGCAAGTAGTCATGCACACATCATTTGGAAACCTTGGATGTAGCTGCAGATATCCAAATTTGCACTCAGACATTTCAATAGTTTGGCACCACAATGTTCATGGAATGTGTGCCCAGATCTGCAGCTGGAAAGGCTGCTGGCTTGGGGGTTTTCCATTTTATTATTATGTATTATCATTTAAGAATTTAAGAATGAGTTCTCTTGCTGCAACTTGGGTGACAAGACAACCGAGTGCTGCTGGAATCCCAGAGTTTAACTATGCGCTATGTGAAGAAGTGCACTTATCTGTCCTGAATCTTCCAGCATTTCGATTTCCCTGAGTTCGAGTGTTATGAGAGAGAGAAGCTTTTCTCAATTCGTTTTCTGCACGCCGTGCATAATTTTATACACCCCTATCATATCTCCTCATATTCACATTCTCTCCCCCCCTCAAAAAACCTAAAAAGCTCCAAATGTTCTAACCTTGCAAATTGAGCTGCAATCGCTGCAATCTCAGGCAGAAAAAATGAATTTCAACAGATGCCTTCAATGTCCTGCTTTGGCATCTCTCTTATACCTTGGGTCAAGGACTTAATTCGTTCTGGAGGTCTGTTCTTAACCTGAAACTGTTCTTAACCTGAAGCACCACATTAGCTAATGGGGCCTCCTGCTGCTGCCGCGCCGCCACCACGCGATTTCTGTTCTCATCCTGAAGCAAAGTTCTTAACCCAAGGTACTATTTCTGGGTTAGCGGAGTCTGTAACCTGAAGCGACTGTAACCTGAGGTATCACTGTATATAGATATATAAATATAAATATAGATATAGATGTATAAATATAGATATAACCTCTTAAAAAACCTCTTAAAAAATGTTCAGTGCCACATTTCCTCCTTTAACTTCTGAAACACTCCTTTCTCTCTTTCTTTTATCCTTTTTCCCACTGAAGCGTATGTAACCTGAAGCGTATGTAACCCGAGGTACCACTGTGTGTGTGTATATATATCTATCTTTAGGTAAGTCTACCCAGAGATGTAAAGTTGGCATATATTTTAACAAGTGATTTTATTTTATAAAACTTATATTTGTGATTATAATTGTATTTTGCAAAACCCTTTAGGTTTACTTGTTTTCAAACATGACTTCTATCAAAAGTTTTAATATATAGATTGAATATATTCGTTAAGGAAATGCCTGTGTTTTCACTACAGAGCCAGTGTGATGTAGTTTTTTGAGTGTTGGACTAGGACCTGGGATTCCAGGGTTCAAATCACTGCTTCTTAACCTTAACTACCTCACAGGGTTGTTGTGAAGGAAATAAGGAGGAGGGGAGGAACCAAGTACCACCACTTTGAGCTCATTGGTGGAAAAGTGAGATATAGATGTGACAATGATGATACTTTGGACCCATCCCTTCTATGTTGTCATATTTAGCGTGTTCTCCCTCATGGAGTGCACGTGTTGCGGTGGGGACTACCAGGCCACCCCTCTGTTGCCAGGCAGGATTACTATGGAATCCTGGGGCAATGATTGGATGGCTGGGTTGCTGGGGCAAATTCTATGTTGCAATTTGGTGGGAGGGATCAGAGGTTTTAAATCTTATGCTTGCAGCTTGGGCGGTCTCTTTCGCTGCGTGCAACGGATCACCCGCCCACCTGCCCTAAATTTAGGTTGCTCTGACCTTGCTATGCCTGTCATGGGGTCGTCTGCCATTGGGGCAGGGGCCTGGTAGGAATTTTGTCCATCTGGCTGATTGGCTGGGCCATTTGGTTTTTGCCTACTGTGTAGCAAATCGTCACAACTTGTAAAGTTGCAGTTAGGCATTGGTTATCAATTGGTTGGTAGACGGGTTAGGATTGGCTGGGCCTGCCCCTCCATGGTTGCTGCGGAAAGGGAACTTCCATTAAAGGAATCTAGGGGGCTTGCCATCTTTTCGTCTGAATCCCTGGAATTGGGCTAGGGCCGGCAAGCCCTGCAGAGCATGCGGGGAGAGGTGAGGGTCTGTGCCTCAGCTCCATTTCTCCTCAAGATTGTTTTCCCTTACTGACTTTCGGTGGTGTCCGGGTGGGGGGACAGATAGTCTTAACCAATGCCTAAACAACCACTCACATTTTATGTATTTCAATGAATTTGTGGCCAAAATTATGCCAAAAACCTTAAATTATGTGTGTGTCGTGAGTTATTGAGGGGTGGCTTGGGGACCTCGACACGCAAATCCATTTATCCATTGAAATTTGATGATAAAATTTTCTTTCTTTCTTTCTTTCTTCCTTTCCTGCAGTGAGTAAACTCTTAAAAAACAGTTCTGATCCCCCCCCTCACTCCAACCACCCCCCGCTAATGTATTGAGGTTTCCCACAAATGGGTGTCTGTCAACTTCACAAAGTGATAGAATTCAAACATTTATTATCTTCAAAGTACAGAGCTGCTTCTTTTTTTATATACATAGTCACTAGGCAACCATTTCCCTGAATTTCCCCTCCCCTTTTCTTATGCAAAATGTGCCCAGGACAAGAAAAGCATAGAACAAGAAGAAAAATGATTCCTGCAGTGAGATATTTTGACATAAAAAGTCTTCTCTCATCAAAGAGGGAAAGCACCTTGTCACTCATGTCTAATTACAACCTTGTCTCTGTCAATGGCACAAAGATGACAACTCCCTGTGGTGATGTCATACAGTGACATTTACAAAATGACGCTGGTTTTGGTCTACTCTCCATGTTTGCAAGGATCAGGGAGCATCACAAATGATGGCAAAGGTGATTTACAATCAAGAGGCTTATTATCTTTTTAAGTCAAGGAAAATGCCTAATGGTTGTTTTGTTTTGTGGTGTCTCTAGTTACAGTATTGAAGGCAATGGGATTTCTACTGAAATCAGACCTACTGAAATGAATGGACCTGAGTTTGCCATGTCTATTAATTTTAGCGGGTCTGCTTTGAATATAATTAGCATTGGATAGAACCCGGTATGCCCATAAGCAGGGCCGGCCCAAGGCACTTTGCTACATGAGAGGAAGTAAAAGACAGCATCTGCCTTCCTTCCACATGCAGAAGCCTACCAGACTGGAAGTTGAATCTTATTTCAGCACTGACAGCCGGAAAGCGACCACCATTGCACCTCAATGGCAACTGGCAAGTTTAAGCAGGAGAGGCTGTAGGGCACACACAATGCTGTCCTTCTGCTGCAGTCCCAAACACAGTATCTGCTGCTTGATGGAGTTGTCTTCACCCTGTCCTATAGTAGCTTCAGCCATGAGCCACAGCTTCTCTACCACGTCACATGAAGTTAGTCCCCAAATCAAAGAATGACTGAGAAGAGACAGAGTCCCAGAGAGGTCTTGCATGTTCAAGCAATTAAATAATAACAAGAATCTTTCACAGTGTGTCCTTCAGGACACTAGCACAGTATGCAATACCCCACACCAACTTAAGAAAGAATCATATCTTCAAATTCATGCCCAGTAAATTTGTTCAGTCTTGAACTTTTCATTCCCAACCCACAGTGTATGCCTATAACTTTGACGGGGTTTGCTACAGTTGTAGCCTGAGATTTCTTATTTATTGTTTTAATTTTGTTAGACACTGCTTTTGGGAATGCTTTGGTTGAAAACCCACATATAAATGGAATTGATGATGATGAGTGTAAATGGGTAATGAATAATTGTGAAATAAACTCTTCCTAGAGAAAGCTGCTAAATTGACATCCTGGCCTCTCGTGGTCCCAGAACTTTCCATCTTCTCGGTGTCTCCAGCATCTGCATCTACTTCTGTTCAATTTCTATTTTTTCCTTAAAAACTCACAAGCTGCAAATTACTTTTTTTTCAGACCCTTACCTACTGAGTTATCTTTTCCACGACTTAACCTTTATCCACCTCTTCCCTTCCAGAAAAGGTATGGCCAAAAAAATGGACTTATTAGGGATCAGGAGATGTCACAAAGTGGGAAATATACATGTATGCTTAATATAATTAATAATAATAATAATAATAATAATAATAATAATAATAATAATAGTTCCTTGTCTTTTTCTCTGACAGGGGCCTCAAGGTGGCTTACTTATAAAAATGAGTGCTGCTAAAAATATAGGAAGAAACAATCATTTAAGAGCAATTAAACATTGATAGGTGTAAAACTATATACACATAAAGTACAGTGGTACCTCGGGTTACATACGCTTCAGGTTACATGTGCTTCAGGTTACAGACTCCACTAACGGAGAAATAGTACCTCGGGTTAAGAACTCTGCTTCAGGATGAGAATAGAAATTGTGTTCCGGCGGCGCGGCAGCAGCAGCGGGAGGCCCCATTAGCTAAAGTGGTGCTTCAGGTTAAGAACAGTTTCAGGTTAAGAACAAACTTCCAGAACAAATTAAGTACTGTAAAGGTAAAGGGACCCCTGACCATTAGGTCCAGTCGCGGACGTCTCTGGGGTTGTGGCGTTTATCTTGCTTTATTGGCCGAGGGAGCCGGTGTACAGCTTCTGGGTCATTTGGCCAGCATGACTAAGCCGCTTCTGGTGAACCAGAGCAGCGCACGGAAATGCCGTTTACCTTCCTGCCGGAGTGGTACCTATTTATCTACTTGCACTTTGACATGCTTTCAAACTGCTAGGTTGGCAGGAGCAGGGACCGAGCAACGGGAGCTCACCCCGTCACGGGGATTCGAACTGCCGACCTTCTGATCGGCAAGTCCTAGGCGCTATGGTTTAACCTATTAAAACTGCATCAATAATTACAATAATAAAAACAGCACAGCAAAAACCCTTTAATTGAAAGCAGTCAGGTCCCAAAAGCTTGCTAGCAGAAATACACTCATTGTTGTCCTGCCACCAACGGCCAGGCTCTGAGGCTTCTTCCTTTGAGGGTTCCCCAACTAGTTCCTCCCACCATTCCTCTGCATCAAACCAAACCTTGACAATACATCATAACCAGCACTTTGAATTGTGCATGGAATCATACGGGTAGCAGTGGAATTAGGAGAGCATATGTTTATATTCAGGTTAAATCCTTGGTCTTTACAGCTAAGGCTGGAAACTCATGGAAGACTGTCTGGTGCCCCCACATAGTGGGTGGGAGTGGACTCTATTGGCAAAACCTATTTGGTGTTTTGCAACATTCTGACTAGTTGCAGGACCTTAGCCAGACCTAGCAGAGTACACGCAGAATCCACGGAAGCAATTGGTGACTTGGCTGCAGACAGAATAGACGAACCAGGAACCAGGAACTTGTAGTTAGGTGTTTATTATATACAGTGGACTATTTACAGGAACAGAACACGGATCTTTTGGCAGCTCTCTCAGACATGACTCACAACTCCTACACTGACTCACAGAACTCCTGATCCTCTGAACTATGAACACTGAACTAACACATTCCAGTTAGTAGGCCACTAATTATCACTCCTTTGAGAAAGCTTGACCAATCAGGGAGATGTCTCCATGCCTCTGTTATCACCAGGCAGACTTACTCCTTCAGATTGCCTTCTGGCTGCCTGCGAAACCTTAAGTGACTCTGTGTGAGTAGCTGCACATACACAGCTTCCCAACAGACTCGGTCACTCAGGTGCATGGCTAATTACTCACAAGTGATTATGTAGCTCGGCCATCCTGTGACCTCACCTACGAATCCAACAAGTGTACTGGGGGTGCAATGTTAGTTCCCCCAAGGTTGATAGCATAATATTGATTGACTTTAATGGAGCCAGAGTGTGACAGTTGTTGTGATCTATAGCAGGGATGGAGAACAACTGGCCCTCCATATATTGTTGGATTTCAATATCTGCTGCAGGTTCACTTGGTGATAGCCTTTTGCGTGAGTTAAATTTATTAAATTATGAGGATTTTTAGGCAAACTGGTATACTTTTCTTAACCATGAGTGGAAGTGAATTTGCCTACAATGAATTTTAGAAAAGGCAAAAATAGTTACCAAGGTGCAGTATTAGTAACAGATATTTTCCCCCTCCATCCCTCTATACAATAAATGATATAAAAACATTGAGGTCATTCTGTGTACATGCGTTGATGATGCCACTTGAGTAGAAATGAGATTTCATTATCTCATAACACAGATTCAGGAGACGAGCATAAACACAACATATTGATTTTTTCATTGGCTTTGCAAACAAAGCATTCAATTGAGTTAAAAGCCACTTAATTTTGAAAACAAATAATTATCACCTTAATTAAAATCTTGATTTATCCCAAACAGTGTTGTTATACCAAGAGTGACCCACATTCTGTCATGCTGAGCTGTGCTTTCACAAGCTAAGCTTATCAGTGAAACGTCCTCATTTTACAGTGCAATGATACAATATGTCTACATAGAAGTAAGTCCCACTGAAGTCAATGGAACTTACGCTCAAGTAAGCGGGGTTTCAGCCTTAAACATGCTCCAATATTTACAAGTCATGCATTCATTTCTGAAAACATTTGAGATGTCATTGGCTTTATTCCTCCCTTCCTCTTTATTATCAATTTCAGTATAACCTGTACTCTGAGCATCACACCAAATAGCTTTTCACTGCAATGGTGAAAGGCAATCAATTTCAGAAACAAATTCTTTTCTTACATACTCTGGGGGTTCCAAATGTTCTTTTAATCAATTCGTCTTTTCCAGAGAGCACGTTCCATGAAATGCCCCTATTACTAGATAAAAATAAAATAAAATGCAAACATCACACTCTCTTTCCCACACTGAAATTACCTATTTGGGGCAGTTTTGATTAACGCTATTAATTAATTAACTAATCAGTTAATTAATCATCTAACACAGGGCAGTTAATAGGCAACTTACTATCAATTGTTTGCAACATACTAATTTTTTTTAAATGTAACTCAGAATCAGTAACAGCACCAGCCTCCACAGAAAGAGATCACGTTATTGGCTTATTCTCAGTTGTCCAATGGCTGATTCACATTTTATGAATGTGCTCAGCTCAGCTGTGCATCTCTCTCAGCTCTTCTTAGCTTGGTGGCAGAACAGCATCCCTTCTCTGCCAGGCATCCCCGGCTCAGTCACTGGCAGCGAAAAGGCCCAGGTAGCAGGTGATGTGGAGGACCCTCTGCCTGAGAGGCTGGAGAGCAGCTGCTCATCAAAGTAAGAAATATGATGCAAAATGGACAAATAGTCTATCCAGGTATAAAGCAATTTCACAGGGACTTCCTTCCCCATTCCAAGAAGAGACCAGCTAGCTTTTGCCCACAGACATCTGCAGGAACAAACATCTCTCCCACCCCCACCCCTTTTAATTTACTTTAGGATATTTGCTGCATCCCTAAGCCAGACACCTGTGACACATTCTGCCTATTTCTCCAAGAGCTAATCCTCCTTTGCTCTCCTTCCTTCATGTCCATCAGATCATTTATCTTCTGGCAAGCTGCACACAGGAGGGAGCCTCCAATATAAGCACAGCTACAGGAGGAAGTGCTAGTATAACTTATACAGTGGTACCTTGGGTTACAGATGCTTCAGGTTACAGATGCTTCAGGTTACAGACTCCGCTAACCCAGAAATAGTACCTCGGGTCAAGAACTTTGCTTCAGGATGAGAACAGAAATCGTGCAGCGGCAGCAAGAGGCCCCATTAGCTAAAGTGGTACCTCAGGTTAAGAACAGTTTCAGGTTAAGAACGGACCTCCGGAACGAATTAAGTTCTTTACCCAAGGTACCATTGTAAGTGCAAAAGTGGACTTATTCTCAACAATTCACCTGTGCAAGGGAATAGTGCAGCATACTTCAACCTAGTGCCCTCTAGATGTTTTGGACTACAACTCTGAGCATAGCTGATCATAGGCCATGCCACCTGGCACTGGCGACAACAAAGTGGGAGGGGTAGGTAATGCCTCAGAAGGCAGAATTGGGATTCAAGGTGACCTTAACAGATCGGAGGACCGGGCCCAGTGAATTTCAATGGGGACAAATGTAAGTTCTACGCTTACCCTGCAATATGTATTTTTTTGCACAAATGGCTGGAGAATGCCATTGCAAAATTCACAGAACTGCAACAAGCAAAGGACAGCTGTGTTTAAGTTTGCATACTGTTTCAGGAAAAAAAGGCACATTTGGCAGGTCCATATTTAGAAGCAAGCCAAATCAAATTTCTAGTTGGAGATCAAGTCAAGGAAATCAAAATTCTTCAGGCATCTCAACTCTTAACAAAGGCCGATATTCAAAAGCACAGGGCTCATACAAACAGGCAAATGGCAAGTGTAGAGGACAAGCTTCTAAACATCATTTCTTCTGGAGCAAGTCTTACCCCAGCCCTGTCTACAGTGGATTCCTATAATTACACTGTCGGTTATTTCACCGTCTCTGCCGAGCAAGCTCTGAGCAGCCATTACGAAGAAAAAGTTCAATTTTAGAATGAAGGAAACCTAATTATTTGCTTTTGTCAAATCCTGCCACATTAAAAAAAAAAGCTTTTAGTGAAATTGTAATTCAGCTAATCTGAGCAGCTGCTGAACAATGCTCTTTGCTCCCCTCCACTCGCGCGCGCATTAACCCAATTGTGTTAGAACACCAAATACAGATTTACATTAGCTGAATTTTAATTAGGCTTTATTAGTTTTTAAAAGGTAATCTAAGACCAAAGGGGATTGACATTAGCCATGTGCCGACCTCCTGGAGTTAATGGAAGCTTTGTGAATGGAGACAGCATTCTTTCTGTGTCAGGAAAGGTTAGACGACACATGCAAAAATGTTCCCGCTCACTGAGAATCGCGCTGCTTTACAAAGAGAAACAACTCTTTTTCCCCCTGTTGTAGCTCTGAGGAGAAAAGATGAATTCTCTTTGGACTGCCATGAGTCATCCATTTTTGTGTTGTGCTATAAGAATATCCTGCTTGAAATACTTACCAATTACATTAAAACACACACACAAATTACATCAGTTTGCAATACGCTGCAAATCTTGCACAATGCTCTCCAGGTTTACATTGCCAGTGGCGCCCTCTTATGGCCCAATGGCTCAGCCCTATTGATTTCAATGGAAACAGATTCAAATAACTCATGCTCTCATCTTAACCCCAACCAGTCCCCCCAAAAGACATGACACATAAGGAAAAGGGGCTAGGGAGGGAGAAGGGAAGATGCCAGCCCAGACACCAGTTCTTAAAAGTTCTTATTAGAACCAACAGGGATGTAAATGGTTCATGTAGCCCAACATGTTTTAGCTGTTTATAATTCTGAATTCTAAATTGTTGGGACCTGCTGGGGTAATAAATATAAATAGAGACAGTCTATTATAAATAAATAAAGACTGTCTTTATATAAGTAAACACTATATATCAATATGGGCTGTCTCAAGGCAAATCTAAAAAAACTTAAAATCCATTGTTGTATATTGTTTTAAATGTTTCTTTTGCTAGTGGGATTGTAGTTCCATTTGTGTTTCTCAGGCTGGTCTCTGACCGTAATAAATTTCATGTTTCGTGTAATATAAACACCAACAATTGGGAAACCCTTGTCCGTGAGTGCTCCAGTTGGAGAACAGCCTTTACCAAAGGTGTCATGGGCTTTGAAGACACTCAAACTCAGGATGCAAGAGACAAACATGCTAAGAGGAAGGCACGCTTGGCAAATCCACACCGTGATCAACTCCTGTCTGGAAACCAATGTCCCCACTGTGGAAGGACGTGTAGATCCAGAACTGGCCTCCACAGTCACTTACAGATTCATTGTTAAAACCGTGTTTATGGAAAACAATTTTACTCGGCTATGAGTGATCGCCAAAGAGAAATATAAATAATTGTTCTGAATCGCAGGTCCAGAGGATGGCTTGTGGGAGTGGCTGGGTGCAGGGATACCAAAGAAAGATGTCAAAAACATCAGCATAGCCAGTTCTAGTGCTTTATTAAGAAGGTGTGGACTTAGAGCAAAGCAGCCTGCCAGATCTCCTGGCCTTTGCAGACATCGGACAGACTCCATAGCAAGGAGATGGCTCGTCCATGCTCAAGCAAGCATGTATACATTCTTGCGGCAAGAATATTACTGGCCCAGAGTTGGAAACAAGAGCAAATACCAACGTTGGAGGAGTGGAGAATGAAGCTGATGGATTATGCAGAACTTGACAAACTGACCGGGAAGATCAGATATCTACGAGATCAAAAGTTCATCGAGGACTGGGGAAAATTAGTTGAATACTGGGAATGTATAAGTGATAATGGAATAATGCTAGTGACATTTAGAGAAGCTCTGTAACAGCGTAAGAAATATTGTAAAAAGGCAAAATAGAAGTGACAAAGGCAATAGTAAAATTTGGAAATGTGTAATTAAAGGTTAGAATTTGGATGATTGGCAGAGAGGCCGAAGGAAGTCAAAAATGGAAAATTTAATAGAAATTGAAATGTGGTATGAATGTATGGAAAATTAATAAAATATAAATTCCAAAAAAAAGCATGTATACATTCTTTATACACAAAGCAGCATACTGCACTTTGTCTAGGACTTCCAATCACTTCACCTGCCCAGATGAGGGCATAGGTGGCAAATACCCAAGTCTTACAGATAGCTCCCCTTTCTGGGCTCAGACCCCAGCACCTTAAGCCCACAGATAAGGGAAACATCAAAGCAAGCCAACTACCATACTTTTCCATCTATAAGATGCCCCCATCTATTTGGGGGGGACTCAGTTTTTTAAAAAAATATTTAATCCTTTTTTCAATACAAACAACAATCGCAAATGACTCAGTTTTAAGAAAATGTGGGGGGAGAGAGATGGCTCAGAGTTGTACAGATTTTTTGGGGGGAAATTGCTGAAATTGCTCTCACACAGCACCAACGCTGACAATCGCTGGCAGCCAACAATCGAACGCCCACTTGCCACAGTGACAGCCAATTGCCGTAAGACCCTTCCCCCAGCAGAAAATGACTAACCCGCCAGAGCAAAGCTGTCCACTGACAATCGTGTGTGTCCCAGAACAGCAGCTGCCAATCATGGTAGTGACAGCCAATCCACAGCAGTGTGTGCTGCAGAAACCAATCACCACCCAATTAGAACTGTTAAGTTGTGGGTGAACATATCAGATGACACAGCGATTCTTCAAACAGCTCTTGTTTATTCACAGGTCAGAACAGAACTGAACTGAAGGGTTCAGCCAGCCTGCTTATATAGAGCTCCACTACAACGCAAAACAACTTTCTGTAACTATCCAATCACTGAACGCCACTTTCAATCCCGTATTTGCATATGTGGACCTGAGTGAAAACTATTTACAGTATCCCCCTGCTGGCCCAGGGTGAGAACTTCAGTACATAACAAGAACAGCAGCAGCCAATCCAAAGCAGCTCTTCTAGCAGCCAACAATCGTCGCTGAAAAGGTCCTGCTTGCAGCTGCAGCCAATCACCTGTCCACCCCATTCACTACCCATGTATAAGACGAGGCATGTTTTTGAACATTATTTTAGAGTAAAAAAACCTCATCTTATACACAGAAAAGTACTTAGCTTATATCAAAGCAAGTGGATATAAATGTGAAAAGAGCTCGTTGCTACAATTGTGGGGTCATTGTGTCTACTAAGACTACACAGTAATATTAACAACAGAAGCCCATGGGAGCCTCAACTGAGCTGCATCTGAAAGTGCAGCAGAGGAAATGTCACTATCGTTGCCCTCAAAATGAGGTTTTGCGGGGAAGGAATGGAGCTGGTCTGGCTATGGATCCACTGGATCCTAAGCCAGTTCATTTCCCACAGAAGATCCTGATCCATGCCCCTCTTCTTTGGCCTGCTTAGAGCTGGCGCACCTAAAAATATTATTCAAATAAGCAACAGAACAGTCCAACCTTCCACCCTGCCCACCAGAGCTATGGATGTGGCGGAAGATCTGATGGTCCAGGCCTCCTTAGCCCCTCTTAAGATTGCCCTGTTAGTCTAGATCCAACTCATAGTCATTTTAGAATGAACATTCTACTTTCTGCCTCCCAATTACCCTATTTGTGGCAAAGAAGAAGAAGAAGATGAGGAGGAGGAGGAAGAAAGTGACAATAAAGGTGATGAAGGAGAAGGAGAAGCTTTCTCCAGCTATGAGGCAATACTATCCAAATTGACTTCAAAACCTTAGTTCCAGTTTTGCTACTATAAGAACAAACAGTCCCCCCCCCCTTTCCTCTTCCTCTCTTTCTTACAAGGAAAGAACTGGAGAACTTTTATATGTTCCGTTTTTAAAATTACTTTTGCACATTTCTTCAAGGAATAAAATTAAGCATTTCACATTTTTTTCTGCAAAAAAAAAAAACCCTGCTAGAGACACCAACAAAAAGTATGAGAAAGTGTACCTATAGTGTAGAAAGGTTTCCTTTTCATCTTCACCCAGGTTTTTGTTTTTTGTTGAAAGTACACTTCAGTGATACATTTCCCCCTCCTCTGTTATTTCCCTTCCCCTGTTATTTCTTTCTTTCTTTCTTTCGGATATTCTACCAAATTGCTTATCAGAACACTTTACCTGCCTACATTTTCGCTTCATCTTTCTGGGCTTTGAACTGAAGAGTCATTGATTCCTCTTAACGGGTTCGCCATAACTCTTATTGAATGTTCTTTCATCACTGTCTCCAGAAGATGACATGTCAACATCGGAGGTCATTGGGTGAGCTAGCACTATGTGTTTGTGATTCCAAATAACAGTTAACGGTCGGTATGATTTAACTTAGAAATTTCGTTGTTGTTGCTGCTGTAGCTGCTGCTGCACTTATTAGTCACCCTTTCCCCCAAATAATTCAAAGCAACAACAGCAAAAGCATACACGATTAAAACGAACACAAAACTAAAAGAAAGTGAAACCTAAAAAAAACTCCTATAATTTTTGGAGACTATTGATGCTAGATATATTGGCACTCCACTGTGGCCAAGGTGCAGAATCATTTTGTCAGCAAACATTCTCATTTCAGCAGCCTTATGGGGACCATATGGGGGGGGGGGAGAGACAAAAAGTGGATAGATAAATGAATGTAAACTTTAATCCCTGTACGGTTGGCTTCTGCACTATCCAGTCTCTATCAAATCAAAGTTCAAGGACCCATTCTGGTCAGAGAAAAACATTTTTTATTATTATTTATTAAACTTGTATTTTAAACTTCATCCAAAAATCACAGGCCACTGAATTTTGCACCAGCTCAAGTTTCCAAACCTTCTTCAGAGGCAGACCCATGTATTATGCATTGAACTAATCTGACCATAGGGACATGGGTGGCGCTGTGGGTTAAACCACAGAACCTAGGACTTGCCGATCAGAAGGTCGGTGGTTCAAATCCCCATGACGGGGTGAGCTCCCATTTCTCGGTCCCTGCTCCTGCCAACCTAGCAGTTCGAAAGGACGTCAAAGTCCAAGTAGATAAATAGGTACCGCTCCGGCGGGAAGGTAAACGGTGTTTCCGTGCGCTGCTCTGGTTCGCCAGAAGCGGCTTAGTCATGCTGGCCACATGACCCGGAAGCTGTACGCCGGCTCCCTTGGCCAATAAAGCGAGATGAGCGCTGCAACCCCAGAGTCAGTCACGACTGGACCTGATGGTCAGGGGTCCCTTTACCTTTTTAATCTGCACATAGCTGTCAATGTTTCCCATTTTTTAAGGGAAAATCCCTTATTCTGAAAAGGATTCCTCGCAAGGAAAGGGAAAAGTTGACAGCTATGAATCTGACCTATAGGTTACCAGAACATAGGCAACAAAACTTTGGCTGTCCCTGTCTAGATAGAGGCACAGATGTGACACCAGATGAAGCAGATCCTCCAAGTGTCTCTTATTTTCCAGGGATGTCCCTTATTTAGAGAAGCCATCTTGGTTTCTGATTTGACCCCGAAATGTCCCATTTTTCCTTAGGATGTCCCTATTTTCATTGGAGAAATGTTGGAGGATATGGAGTTATCCAACTCCTGAGCCATTTGAAAGCAATCCTGTATAGGGAAGCTTTTAAAAATGTTTTTAATGTTTTATTATGGTTTTTATATATGTTAGAAGCTGCCCAGGGTGGCTGGTACAGCCCAGTAAGGTGTGTGGGGTATAAATAGTAAAATTATCATTATGAAATGGGAGATCCCTATTTTCATGAGAGAAATGTTGGAGGGTATGAATGGAGCTGATGGAAAGCATTCTGTGCTGCTCAGGCTACCTGAACCTCAAGAAACAGCCAAGGGTCCAGAAGTATGCCCAAGCTATGCACCCACTCCTTCAGAGGGAGTGTAACCATATCAAGAGCAGCGTGCAAATTATCATTGGTGAAGGGTGTGGCCAGGGCAAGGGGGGCGTAGCTGAGGATGAGATGTAGCCTGGGAATAGTTCTTAGGGCCAGATGGAGGGGAGCCTTTGGCCCCCAAGCTTGACCTTCTCCACCACTGCTCTATGGTTTCACTGCAAGCACAACACATAGAGCAGCGGTTCTCAACCAGATGTTGTTGGACTACAACTCCCATCATCCTTGAGCTCTGGCCTTGCTAGCTAGGGGTGATGGGAGTTGTAGTCCAACAACATCTGGGGACCCACAGGTTGAGAAAGGCTGACATAGAGGAAAGCAGGAGAGTATCAAATCTCCCCTCCTGGAGAAATTTAGTGGAACGGTCTCCCCATTTCCCCCTCCCACAGAGAGTGTGGAGAATTTCAAGAGGCCATTTGCCCTTGGCTCAAATGGACTGCAACAACCCAGCCAGTGCGACCAATGGCCAGAGATGATGTGAGCTATAGTTCAACTACAATCTGGTCCACATATATCAGTAGGTCTTAAAATTCTGCCATGAAGAATTCCTTCATGGTGGATTGAGAACAGCTTCCCTTCCTCTTTCGTAATACAGTGGTACCTCGGGTTACATACGCTTCAGGTTACAGACTCCGCTAACCCAGAAATAGTATGTCGGGTTAAGAACTTTGCTTCAGGATAAGAACAGAAATCGCACAGTGGCCGCGCGGCAGCAGCAGGAGGCCCCATTAGCTAAAGTGGTGCTTCAGGTTAAGAACAGTTTCAGGTTAAGAACAGACCTCCGGAACAAATTAAGTACTTAACCCGAGGTACCACTGTACTGGAACTCAGAGGCCATCTAAGGAGGTGCATTTTTGGAAGATTCAGGGCGGACAAAAGGAAGTCCTTCCTAACGCAGTGCACAGTTAAACCATGGTTTTCATACCCACAAGATTCAAAGATGGCCACCAACCTGGATGGCTTTAAAAGGGATTTCAGCAAATTCATTGAGGATATGGCCATCAATGGTGATTAGCAGTGATAGCTAAGTTCTACCTCCAGTGTTGCAGGCAGTATGCTTCTGAATTGCAGTTGCTGGAACTCACAAGTGAGCAGAGCACTATTGCACCATGCTCACTTGCGGGCTTCCCACAGGCATCTGGCTGGCCACTGTGAGAACAGGATGCTGGATGCGATGATAATAATAATAATTTATTATTTGTACCCTGCCCATCTGGCTGGGCTTCCCCAGCCACTCTGGGCAGCTTCCAACAAAGATTAAAAATACATCAAAATGTCACACATTAAAAACTTCCCTGAACAGGGCTGCCTTCAGATGTTTTCTAAATGTCAGATAGTGGTTTATCTCTTTGACATCTGGTGGGAGGGCGTTCCACAGGGAGGGCACCACTACCAAAAAGGCCCTCTGCCTGGGTCCCTGTAGCTTTGCTTCTCGCAGTGAGGGAACTGCCAGAAGGCCCTCGGCACTGGACCTCAGTGTGCGGGCAGAATGATGGGGGTGGAGACGCTCCTTCAGGTATACTGGGCCGAGGCCGCATATGAGCCTTTGGCCTGATCCAGCAGGGCTCTTCCTATACATTCTTATGTTTGTTTGTTTGTTTGTTTGTTTGTTTGTTTCGTTTCATTTCTATACCGCTTTATATTTTTAAGAAAAATCTCAAAGCGGTTTACAGCATATTAAAACGTCAATACAACAATCCAGAATCAAACATTTCTGAAGAAAGTCAAATATAGAGTATACAGTCAAAGCAACATAACTAACAGAAAACTAAAATATTATCTTAATGATTTCAAAATAAAACATTACAAAGGAGGTCAACTACAGAATACATATTTAACACAAACAAAATTAACAAAAAAATCTTAAACATTTTTTTTAAAACACCATTGTGAAGTGAAGTCCAATATAAAACGCACATTTAAGAAATAATTAACAAGAGAATAAAATATTATCATAAGTATGACACGGCTGTTTGGCAGGCACAAAACGATGGGGCAGAAGAATCCAATAGTTAGGGTTTGTTGTCAGGCATAGCAATGTCCCTCTGGTCTCCTCAGGCACCTCTGGTGAGTCTGGGTCCCATCCTCTAGGCCAGGTGGAGGGGCCTTGCAGGAAGCAGCCTTCAGCACTCACAGCCGTGTAGGCCTTGTAACTTTTTGGACTCAATTTTGTGTCCTGAGAAAACACTGCATCTCCCCTCATAAGCTCCTCTTGCCTGTGCTTGTACGTGTGTGATATATATTCCTAGGCACACTGAGCAGGGCAGGAAGTGGGGAGTCAACATGCTTGTTGGATTATGATAAACACTTGCTACAGAGGTATTGATTTGTCCTCCTGAAGACCGTGCTTACATAACGTTGACATAATAAAAGATGAAAGGCGCGGAAGGGGCAGTGGCGTGTGACTGTCACATTTGTTAACATTAACTAACAAGTCTGTTGACTTGTACAATGACTTATGTCAGGTGGTTAATGGTAAACTTAATAAGATGTTGCACGCTGTGTCTGAAAATGCCATTAAAAATATCTGGGAGTTGAGAGCACAATCTCTCGCCCATCGTGTCGTGAGTATTAGCAACGTTTGAGCAACTTTCAAGAATTTTTTTAATCTTCTTAGTGACAGCGCAAAACACCACTTCACTGCACATTCGCCGGACAAGGTAACCATGGTCATTGTTCTGACTTGCATCTTCCACCAACGCGGATGGAAATTGACTCAAGAAACAAACACTGATTACCTGAGATAGAAAGAAATTACTTTACCTTCAAAGGCCAACATAATCCCTCCCTCCGTCCTTTGAGAGGTATTATTTGAGGCCAAAGCTTTCCCAATGGTCTCTGTGATCTTATTTTTGTATTGCACAGAAGTTCAGGACACTGGATTGGGGGTAGGACCAGAGAGGGGGCATTAGAGAGTATAGCTTTGAAAAAATGTAGATATCGGGCAAAGTTGCATATATATCAGTGGTACCTCAGGTTACAGTCACTTCAGGTTACAGACGCTTCAGGTTACAGACTTCACTAACCCAGAAATAGTACTTTGGGTTAAGAACTTTGCTTCAGGAAGAGAACAGAAATTGAGGCAGCAGCAGGAGGCCCCATTAGCTAAAGTGGTACCTCAGGTTAAGAGCATGCTGGGGAATTTTCATGAATAGTTCTTAAAGGGGAAAAAAATATCTGATGTGGAAAAAATGGAGAGAGGAAAGTGACAGAAACTGACAGAAACTGAAATTGACAGATTTGCCCATCCTTAGTCTCAGGCACATTATCACCCTGAGAGTAACACTCTAGGGAGACTGGGCAGAAATGCAATGTAGAAGTTGCTGCTAAAGCTCAGTAGCAGTGCATGACTCACCTTAGGCAAATAGTTATGACTTTGCAAATTCACTTTCCAATTTAGCAGAGGCAACCATGGTCCCTGAAGGACCAGGTGCGCAGCCTGGGAGTCATTTTGGACTCGCAGCTGTCCATGGAGGCGTAGGCCAATTCTGTGTCCAGGGCAGCTGTCTACCAGCTCCATCTGGTATGCAGGCTGAGACCCTACCTGCCCGCAAACTGTCTCAGAGTTCTGTGACGCTCCTTTATGGAAAGTAACCAAAGCTGTTGCAGAAATGTTCTCCACTCATCATTTCTGAAGCCCTTCCACAACCTCCTGATGGTTTATTTAAGAGACTTAGTCACAGCTGTCCTCCCCCTCATACACTGCAGCAGAGAGTCATATTTCAGACAACCATCTGGGCATGAAGCAGAAGGGGAAAATGTGTATGTGAATGTTAGTTTCTAACCTTAGATGAGCCAGATATGTGCACCGATTGTCATGTGCGGGATTCAGATTTTGACCCATTATTATTATTATTATTATTATTATTATTATTATTATTATTAGCTTTTGCTAAAAACTGAATCCTGTGTTGGGTGGTAGATATAAATAGACAAGATTAGCTTGCCAGGAGCAGGAAGCAAAGATGTGCAAGTGTTTCGAGCCATTGCTGTAATACACTTGATGTTTGTGTGAATAAGCTTAACTATGCCTTTAGACAGGGGGGGGGAGCCTCAGGTCTGGGGGCCAAATGAAACTTTCCAGGCCCATTTAACTGACCCTTGAGACTCTCCCCAAGCCAAATCCCTCACTCACCTTGATTCACACTTTCTTAGTGTTTTTGCCTAACTAGAGTATATGCTTGAACTCTGATGTTGACTCTTGCTTTCCCGCATGGGGAGGATAGAGCTGGGTGTGAGGGTAGAAAAAGAGTTTGTTGTAAAATTGTAAATTCATGGCTCCACCCAATTTTGCCTGTGGCCCCACCCACTACTGGCATTTGAAAGAAAACAGTAATTTGGAAAAGTGAATTTAAGCCTGGGGAAATGAGAAACTAAGAAAAACCAGATTTGACCACCCCTAATTTATACTCTGGGATGCGGGTGGCACTGTGGGTAAAACCCCAGTGCCTAGGACTTGCTGATCGTAAGGTCGGCGGTTCGAATCCCCGCGGCGGGGTGAGCTCCCGTTGTTCGGTCCCAGCTCCTGCCCACCTAGCAGTTCGAAAGCACCCCTAAGTGCAAGTAGATAAATAGGTACCGCTTTATAGCGGGAAGGTAAACGGTGTTTCCGTGTGCTGCACTGGTGCTGGCTCGCCAGAGCAGCTTCGTCACTCTGGCCACGTGACCCGGAAGTGTCTTTGGACGGCGCCGGCTCACGGCCTCTTGAGTGAGATGAGGACGCAACCCTAGAGTCGGGCACGACTGGCCCGTATGGGCAGGGGTACCTTTACCTTAATTTATACTCTGCTTTCAGCAACAATTAGCTGATTCTGTTACAGGTCTGCTGACAGTACCCTATGTGCATTAATACAAGTGTTGTATTTGCTCTTCTGTCAGTCTTATAGCTTGCTCTGGTCCCAAAGATTACAACTGAGAACCCTAAATATCCATCTCCTTCTAAATGCCATTCACAGTCCACACCTATCAGTCTCCCACTTTAGCACTGTACTTGATGCTAATAAAACCACTTATTACAGCAATTACAGGACTTTGAAGCCTGAACACTTTCCCATATTCCTTCAGTACATCCTTTAATTTTACATTTGCCTGACCTTTGCAAAACTAAAATAGCTCAATTTAGATATAGAAGTAATATCATTAAACCTCTTAAGGAACCTAGGTTTTTGGTTGGATAGGTAACAGGTTAAATAAAAATCATCCATTACAGTACCCAATTAATCAGGAACCAGTACAGGATTGCTAGTGCATCACCAATAACAAATGCTGGCATTCTAGGAAATAATTTGTTAAACCCTTTGGGCTGGAATTCGATCTTACAGAAGACCAAGGCTGATGCCAAAATCAGAACCTTTACGTCTACCTTTCTCCTCTTCTCTCGTCAATATTGGGCATGTGATGTGATTTCAGCACACTGTTAATCTTTCTAAACCCACAAATAAGTGGCAGTCATTGGAGAACAGCAGGAAGAGGAAAACTCACAATGCAGTGATGTCAGGACATGAGATATGAGAGCCACCTTCAAATATATTAAGGGTTGCCAAAAAACCAACAAGCTTATTTTCTCTTCAAATATCTCAATAGAAGATGGAGCAAGCTTGTTTTCTTCTGCTTCAGAGAGGTTAGAGCTCAAACCAATGGCTTCAAGTTACAAGAAAGGTGATTCTGACTTAACTTCAGGAAGAACTTTCTGGTGGTAAGAGCTGCTCCACAGTGGAATGGTCTCCCTCAGGAGGTTGTGGACTCACCTTCCTTGGAGGTTTTTAAGCAAAGGTTGGGTGGCTATTTGTCCAGCACTGAGGGTCTTCTGGCGGTTCCCTCACTGCAAGAAGCCAAGTTACAGGGAACCAGGCAGAGGGCCTTCTCGGTAGTGGCACCCGTCCTGTGGAACGCCCTCCCACCAGATGTCAAAGAGAAAAATAACTACCAAGCTTTTAGAAGACATCTGAAGGCAGCCCTGTTTAGGGAAGCTTTTAATGTTTAATAGGTTATTGTATTTTAGTGTTCTGTTAGAAGCCGCCCAGAGTGGCTGGGGAAACCCAGCCAGATGGACGGGGTATAAATAATAAATTGTTATTTTATATTATTATTATTATTATTATTATTATTATTATTATTATTATTATTATTGAATGCAGTTGGATCTGCTCCCAAGTAAGCAGGGTTAGCATTGCAGTCTTAGCCTTTACATGGCTAAGTCATGAATGAAGCAGAAATGTATCAAATAAAATGTGTGCTTGACATGGTAGTGATAATCGAGGAATGCACTGTTCCAGCAACCTTATCAATGTTAATATTATTCTGGTTTTGTTCCCTCTTGCATGTTTATTTAAACTTTGTTTTGTGCTGGCTAATCTCTTCTTCCAAGCACCTTGGAGGTGTGTTTTCACTAGAATGCAAGAATGGTTATTATCACTGATCTCATTAATGTTAATTGGAATTGCATCATGACTAACTTTAAGCATGCTGCTCTGAAAAACATAGCCTTTGGCTACAGCATTGCATTTAGGGAGCAGGCAAGCCCTTTGTGTATTACCTGGTGCTGTAGGAAATAAAGACCAGGAGTTTCCTGTAGCAAAGTTGCTTTGGAGGTGAGAGCATGTGTGTTTTCCACCCTCCAAACACAGTTCCAATTACTGTTGGCAGCAGAAACCAAACCAACATGCATAGCTAGCTTTGGGGAGAGTTTTGTTTCTGGTCAACTTTGAACTCCGCAAGGTAGTTGATACTTTAAAAAGTATCTGAAAACTGTACTGCAGCTGGCCCTGTGCAGTTAAAGTAAGATTAAGGCCAGGGGGTGGGGGTGGGGTGGGGGGGAGAGACTAACTGCTTCTAAATTCTGCCTTGAGGTAATATTTGAAATTTCCTGACAAAGAAAAACTTTCAAGCAATTTCAAGAAGAGTAAAAAGAGGTTTCAGTAGAAAAGTGGGGGTTTTTTTGGGGGGGGGGAATCACACATATACCATTTGGCCGTCTCATAAATGTGCATGTATAGATCTGACCGTGATCATACAAACACACAGTTTGTTGAATGGGCACTGATGTTGCCAGCTTCAGAAGTGATTATCAGTGTTATTGTGTTTATAGGTAAATCTGTACTGTTTCTAGTATTTGCTTCTATTGGCTGCCTGAGTAAAAGAAAGTGGAATTCTTTTATTCCCCCCCCCCTTTCTTGCACGTTGATAAATACTGGAGATTCCATCTTATGCATGGATGATGCAATTTTGGCATATCCAGATAACAAATTACAGAGCAATGCCAAGCATAAGAAACTGGCATAACTTACTCCATCGTAATTTACGCCAGCGTAAGTTATTCCAAACTCTATTCCAAACTCCATTTAGAAGCCTCTGGGAGAAGGTACAGCAGGTGAATGTGGGCCTGAATTTTGAAGATTGGGATCTAAGTCGCATGACCGAAATGATAGTTATTAGGATACAGGATAATGTCCCATGACAAGCATCCTAGGCAGTCACCTGGGTTATCTGCCTTTAAATCTGTTCCTGGCTGCTGTTGAGATGCAGTCTCCATTGTCTACCTCTCCTCCTCAGCCATGCCTACATCCAAATCATAGAATCATAGAATTGGAGAGTTGGAAGGGACCCCGAGAGTCATCTAGTCCAGCCCCCTGCAATGCAGGAATCTCAGCTAAAGCATCCATGGCTGATGGCCATCCAACCTCTGCTTAAAAACTTCCAAGGAAGGAGAAACCACAACCATCTGATGTGACCATTCCAGCTGGCATATGAGTCCTCCACCTCTCGTGGGAGGGACGCGGGTGGAGCTGTGGTCTAAACCACAGAGCCTAGGGCTTGCCGATCAGAAGGTTGGCAGTTAGAATCCCCGTGATGGGGTGAGCTCCCGTCACTCAGTCCCCACTCCTGCCAACCGAGCAGTTTGAAAGCACGTCAAAGTGCAAGTAGATAAATAGGTACCACTCCGGCAGGAAGGTAAACGGTGTTTCATGCGCTGCTCTGGTTCGCCAGAAGCAGCTTAGTCATGCTGGCCACATGACCCGGAAGCTGTACGCTGGTTCCCTCGGCCAATAAAGCGAGATGAGCGCTGCAACCCCAGAGTCGTTCGCTTCTCTGTAACTTGGCTTCTTGTAGCGAGGGAACTGCCAGAAGTCCCTCGGAACTGGACCTCAGTGTCCGGGCAGAATGATGGAGGTGGAGACTCTCCTTCACGTATACTGGGCCAAGGCCGTTTAGGGCTTTAAAGGTCAGCACCAACACTTTGAATTGTGCTCGGAAATGTACTGGAAGCCAGTGTAGGTCTTTCAAGACCGGTGTTATATGGTCTCGGCGGCCGCTCCCAGTCACCAGTCTAACTGGTGGATTAGTTGTAGTTCTGGATTAGTTGTAGTTTCCGGGTCACCTTCAAAGGTAGCCCCACACAGAGCGCATTGCAGTAGTCCAAGCGAGAGATAACTAGAGCATGCACCACTCTGGCGAGACAGTCCATGGGCAGGTAGGATCTCAGCCTGCGTACCAGATGGAGCTGATAAACAGCTGCCCTGGACACAGAATTGACCTGCGCCTCCCTGGACAGCTGTGAGTCCAGAATGACTCCCAGGCTGCGCACAGTTACCCCATTCAGGACCAGGGAGTCCTCCTCACATGCCCACCTCCTGTCCCCCCAAAACAGTACTTCTGTCTTGTCAGGATTCAACTTCAATCTGTTAGCCGCTATCCATCCTCCAACTGCCTCCAGATTCAATAGGATTTAGTAGTTCAGATTACAGCCTAAGACCTGAATTAGGAAAAGGAAGAGAAGCTCTAACCTTCCAGATTTTGTTGGACTACTTCATGTGTTTGGAACACTCTCTCCTTCTTTGAAGTGAGCCTGGCAGGCTAGACAACCATCCCTGCTTTTCAGTGCTGGGGACAGGGAAGCTTCATTCCATGCACAATGACTTCTGTACAGTAGCAGCTCATCATAAGCAGGCACAGCAATTTCAAACACATCTCCAGCAGCCAACCAGCTCCCAATGGCCTTATGTTGAATCAACCCTCTTATCCTTTCCCTGCAACTTACTGCCCTAGGAACCTTTGGACCAAAACTGGGGTTACAAATGGAATAAATACATGAATTGAGAAATAAAAACTGGGGAAGAAAACAGTCAGAAAACAGCAGAAATTAGGAGACTGGTAAATTTGATTTAAGGGGAAAGATTAAGAATGCCTGGTGCTTATATCTTCATTAAATGGTGCTGAAGGGTGGATCTGATGAAAATCCATAAATATTTGAAGGACAACTTTATCCTGAAAAGGGGGGGGGGATATTTCTGAAGCTAGTATTTGGAAATTGGCTGAACAATAGGAATAACTTTGAGACATTGATAGATGGTGTCTCTACAAATCCCATCAGCAGACACCAAGACTGAGATGTGTGTTGGGGGGAGGGGAATCACACTAGCTAAGGTAACTGAGGTGTATAGTTTTCCATTTGGAGCCATTTGAGTAAGAGTTAAAAATAAAAAAGTAAGGTGTGAATTAAGTATTGGATTGACTGATCATGACTGTAGCTCTCCAGGATTTCAGACAGTGTTCTGTCCCAGCCGTACCTGGAGATGCCAAGAGATTGAACCCGGAACCTGCAAATCAGATGCTCAGTCACTGTGCTACATCCTAGAGAGCTGGAATACCTTGTGAACTATTGTGACCTAATGCTTTAGGCAAAATACAACCCCCTGCCCAGGGCCTGGACCAAAGCAGGGTAGAGGAGCCATGGGTCTTGTTAAGACTATCCTACCCTGAGTTGACTAACCGGACCAGCCTGGATAGCTCAGTTGGTTAGACCATGGTGCTGATAACACCAAAGTTGCCAGTTCGATCCCTGTATGGACCAGCTGCATATTCCTGCATTGCAGGGGGTTGGACTAGATGATCCTTAGGGTCCCTTCCAACTCTACAGTTCTGTGATTCTGTGAAACACCCAAAGTTTAAGAAAAGAAATGCAATGTGCCTTCTTGGACATTGTGGCAGCTGTGTGACAGTCCACACCAGATGGTTTGCAGACAAGGGAACCTTCCATGCATTGCTACTCAGCTTGGCTGTCTTCATTGGAGAACAGCCTTCACCAAAAGTGTCTTGTGCTTTGAAGACGCTCAAACTCAGGATTAAAGGGAGAAATGTGCTAAGAAGAAGGCACGCTTGGCAAACCCTCACCATGATCAACTCCTGCCTGGAAACTATGTCCCCACTGTGGAAGGACGTGTGCATCCAGAATTGGCCTCCACAGTCATTTATGGTCTCACTGTTAAAACTGTGATTATGGAAGGCAATCTTACTCAGCTACGAGTGATCGCTGAAGAAGATGACGACTCAGCTTAGCTGTCTTCATTATGGAAGGCTCACATTTAGATGAGGGGCAAAGAGCTCTAGCATCATGGAGGATGAGACTATCAATGGATCTTCAGTATCAGAGACCCAGTTGCTGGAGAACAGAGAGAGAGAGAGAACCCTCACATCCTGCATGTCAGTTTCCCATAGGTATCTGGTTGGCTACTGAGGGAACAATGAACTGGGCTAGATGGGCCTTTGGTCTGATCCACCAGGGCTCTCCTTATCCTCTTCTGACTTGCCTTTGGAACTTACATATGCATGAGATGGATAACAGAATGATGCCAAAGCTACTCAGGCACTCTCATTGTTTGGTCTAAGCTGTATGGGTGTGTGACTTTCCCCCATGGAAACTGTAGCCAGGAACTGAAGTTGGGACCTCACATATTGTGATGCATAGGGCTATTTCACTGCAGGTACATATTGGCGATGTATTGAGCTGGGGATTTGGAAAAAAGGCATGTCATGGTCTAGGCTCAATTGCAGTTATACCATGTGCTGATGGCAGGTCTGCCTACATTCAAAAGCCATGAGTCACAGCTGTTGGTGTAGCACCATCACAGAACCATGTGGTAAAAGAATGAATATATAGTTTACTAAATTCTCCTGCAAGCCGGCTGTCAGATGTTGTGAAATCCTGATTGCTGCATGTCTGCTGCTGTCCATTGTTGACATTGTCTGCATGTAGATTCTGACTGCTGCTCAGTGCCAGATCTCGGATGCTGTCAAATGTTGTTTGCTGTTTCTGCAGAATCCCTGGACGTCAAAAGCTCAGGCCAGATATCAAATATTCAGCAAATATCTGCTCATGCAGAGAACATTGAGAGGATATTTACTAAAGGTGGGAGGTGACCTTCCTCATGAATGATAGAAAAGTTGGGTATAAGTGTGCAAATGAATGAATGGAAACCATTAACAGGACTTTAGCAGTCTTCGCCACACAAATTCACCAAACAATAGCAATGGACATTAAGATCGGCCAGTGCTACTGTTTCCTAGGCCGTGCTGAGCCTGGGCAGAACATGGAGGAGATTATTGGAGAGGCCTGAGTTAAGCAGCTAATTTCACCTGGTTCTGGTCTTGCTAATACTTATTCAGAGATTCATTCCATCTGATTCCATTGCCTTGAGTGCCATTGCTTCCTGCCCCATGGTGTGCATTTTACATGTATTCTGTGTACATTTTAATGCAAAATGCACACTTTTCACACAAATACATTTTTAAAAATACATTCACCAGTAAAAACACAAATTCTTCCAGGCATCTTTTATGTAAAATACTTTTTTTTTTTGCACACCAAAAATTCACTACAAAATTCACTTTCCTGCTTGGCAGGGGGTTGGACTCGATGGCCCTTGTGGTCTCTTCCAACTCTATGATTCTATGATTCTATGATTCTATGATTCAGATAGGTGTAAAATTCAGCTGGGAGCTGTACTCCAATCCATGGGCTGTTTCAAGAGCACTGGATTGGGCCGCTCCACTGTGAAAATTGAACCACGGCCCACACACTGCCACTGCTGGAAATGCAGCATAGAAATCAGTTAAACAAATGCATGAGCTTTCCATTCCTGCGACTCCTTAAAATTCCAACCACATGTTCAGATACTTGGTTATAAGCTGATTTCGCTGGTGAAGTGAGCTGGGTCTAAATCAGCTTAAAGTAATTCATCTTAACCAACTGCAGAATGAGATGTTAGTTTGTCACATTCTTTAGTGTGCTACTAAGAAAGAAAATATGGCCATCCCAAGAGGCACTAAGGTAGTAGGCGAGGGTCACGAGTTTGATATGGGTCACTTGCATTTTAGGAGGATGGGTTAAATAATCATCAGGGTCCCTTTCAACTGCACAATTCTATGATTCTCTGAATCACAAGTTGAGAGAGCACTGTTGCACTCAGGTCCTGCTTGCAGGACTTTGGTGGGAACCTGGTAAGGCACAATGAGAATGGGATGCTGGACAAGATGGGCCTTTGGCCTGATCCTGCACAGCTGTCCACATGCTCTTATTAGAAACAGTGAGTGAAGAGTTTTAATAGGACAAGCTAAACTCCCTCAAAGAAGGGAAGGGTTCAACGCACCCCAACTTTGCATCATAAGTAAGCAGATTAGGAACCAGGTTTATTTGGCATCTTGAGCAGATAGTTTTTCTCTCTTTCTTTTAATTATTTTTTTAAAAACAAATCTTCACCAGGTGGGTCTTTTTTTTAGCAGGCACTGAAAGCACCCCCCTCCCCCGCATTGCTTTGCATAGATAGAATTTTTGGCACGTCGCCAAACAGGTCACCATGAACGGGATAATGTGACAATCTGTTATCATTAACTGTGTTGGAAAAGGCTCTCAAGACACAAGAGAGAATTAAATGACCTGGAAAAGTCAGTCTATGGGAAAGTCTATTGTACTCATCTTCGTTATTTCCAGCTCTACGCATCGCTGGGCCAGGGGAACAACATGATTTGCTGAGGTAACAAATACAAAGGTCATCCCCCGCCCCCACTTTCCAGCTTTGCGCTTTCTCCTCAAACCATCTAAGGATCTATAGTATCTAATTCACTGAACATTGGAAGGAGAAATATGTAAATTCTGAGGAGAGAGTAAAATCTCTGTGTGTGCACCAAACCCAAAGCTAAATGAAAGTTTCCCACTCCAAAGTAAGAAATGAGCATTTTTGTTCTCTGGAATTACAGATAAATGAGATCTGCGACAAAACGTTGAAGCGAGGAATTCCCCCAATTTTAGATTCTGCCCACTTCATTCCCCATCCTTTGGTGTTCCATTACCTCCCAGTAACACACTGTCAGCATTCTGTGGCCATTGAACATCCTCAGTCCCTACTGGGATTTTGGTGGGAGCAGGTCTCCTCCTTAGTATTTTATATATCTTTCCAGTGCTTTTTTCTAAAAAGATGTTTAGGGTACTCTGATTTTCCTACTCATATCAAAATACTGCTCTTCAATGAGGCCAAACTTAGATTCACAAAATGTTTAGGGGTATGTGTACCCCTGCGTCCCCACAGAAAAGAAGCACTGTATCTATCTATATCTATATTTCTACATGGGTGGACCCAGGGCCATCTTTACCCAGGGGTGCAAGGGGTGCGGGGGCACCCAGGCGCCGAATTCTGGGGGGCTCCAGTTGCCCGCTGCTGAAGCCATCTAAGCTCTTAAACTATCTACCTGTTATGAAATAATAAACAATTTTGATCAAGTTGGAAAAACAAAATACATATATACCTAGGTATTACCGAAACGTATACCTACTGTTTTACTAAAGGACTTTGGTGCATATGCTAAAGACTGAGCTGTGGTCTGACTCTGTATAAAGTGGTGCATATGCTAAAGACTGAGCAATGGTCTGACTCTGTATAAGGCAACTTTCTATATTCCTGTGAAATGAGATTCACATTTCGAAGGGAGCAGATGTCATCCATACCCTTCAAAACAACACAGTCCAATTCTGGGACACCATCTTCCAGCTATGAAATCCTGCATGCATCACATGACCTGCAAAAAATAGCAGACCCAGAAAAATGTGTTTGGGGGCATTGTGTGAGATTGCGGACCTGAGAAAAGATTTTTTGGGGGTGGTGAGATCTCATTCCGAAATCACGAGAGAGCAAGACACCCAAAATGGCAGCCCCACTCTTGTGAGGCGAAAATTGGATGTCCTTGTTTTTCTGGGTAGGTTGACAGGAATGGCCATCTTGTGTTTCATATCATAAAACAGTGGTTCTCAAAGGATGTGGCGTGCCATATTAATGTGGTGGGAGAGGATGGCAAGTGTGGTGGGTAGATTCAAGCACAATCATAGAAACATTTAAAGATTTTTATGTAAAACGAACCATGGAAAGAGAAGAAGGGGAGTCATTAATATCTTAAGGATGCAAAATGAGTATTTTAAATTGTAAAACTGAAAATTAAATAATAATAAAAGAAACATTTAAAGATTTCAGTGTCGTATATTATACAGTGGTACCTCTAGTTATGTGCTTAATTCGTTCCGGAGGTCCGTTCTTAACCTGAAACTGTTCTTAACCTGAAGCACCACTTTAGCTAATGGGGCCTCCCACTGCTGCTGCCGCGCCGCTGGAGCACAATTTCTGTTCTCATCCTGAAGCAAAGTTCTTAACCCAAAGTACTATTTCTGGGTTAGCGGAGTCTGTTACCTGAAGCATCTGTAACCTGAAGTGACTGTAACCCAAGGTACCACTGATATGTATGCAACTTTGCCAAATATGCACATTTTTTCAAAGCTATAAAGAGAGCCAGTGTTGTGTAGTGGTTAAGAGCGGTAGTCACATAATCTGGGGAACCGGGTTCGCGTCTCCGCCCCTCCACATGCAGCTGCTGGGTGACCTTGGGCCAGTCACACTTCTTTGAAGTCTCTCAGCCCCACTCACCTCACAGAGTGTTTGTTGTGGGGGAGGAAGGGAAAGGAGAATGTTAGCCGCTTTGAGACTCCTTAAAGGGATATCAAATCTGTAACCTGAAGCGTATGTAAACCGAGGTACCACTGTAGTATCATTTTTAAAAAAACACAACAACACAGAATGGATAGATATCTTTTCAAAATGAGAGCAAGAGCCTAAAGTAATTCTGAGGACAATCCTAGTTGTGATCCAGAATCACTATTTGGACAAATTGCTGCAGAAGACTCATTTATAATTATATTTTGGGAATGATTCATGTTATTATGTAGCTGCATTGTTTTATACTTTCTGGAAGTCCCCTGATCACATTATAAAGCAGTTGTGTTCTAGGTTATAAATCAAGCACTGCTAGGAGTTGTTGCCCCCCCATATAAAGGTAAATGGACCCCTGACCGTTAGGTCCAGTCGTGACCGACTCTGGGGTTGCGGCGCTCATCTCGCTTTATAGGCCGAGGGAGCCGGCATACAGCTTCTGGGTCAGGTGGCCAGCATGACTAAGCCACTTCTGGCGAACCAGAGCAGCACACGGAAACACCGTTTACCTTCCCGCCGGAGTGGTAGCTATTTATCTACTTGAACTTTGGCGTGCTTTCAAACTGCTAGGTTGGCAGGAGCAGGGACTGAGCAACGGGAGCTCACTCCAACACGGGGATTCAAACCGCCGACCTTCTGATCAGCAAGCCCTAGGCTCTGTAGTTTAACCCACAGTGCCATCCGCGTCCCTGCCCCCCAATATATTTCTTATCAATTAAAAAACCCCGGTGTGGCACAAGCAACTTTTTATTCTGAAAGTGTGGCCCAGAGAAAAAGGTTTGAGAACCACTGTCATAAAACAAAGTCTGCCTATCTGTTTTTACAGCTCTGTGATCAGATGCATGAAGCCCCGAGATCAGATCTACCAACTCCCCCCCGCCCACTGCTCTGGTTCAAAGATGCTGTTAGAGGCCTCCGATTCTGATTATGCAGCTGTATTGTTGGAAGGGTATCTAACCTCCTCCAGCATCCTGTCTTTCATTCTTCCTCTCGGAAAAAAGAAGAGCATCACACTTCCTTTCCCTTCCCAGCTACAGTGCATTTCATGAATATTAAATAGCGAGAAAGAGACAACACTTTTGGCTTAGTAGGTCAGGGGAGTCCTGCCATTTGTATAATCCGGATAAATTTAGAGCAGCTGGTCCCTTGCCAGCTGTAGAAAACTCTTGCATGGAGTTTGAGCTCGGCGGTGGCTGCACCAGTCAGAAGTCAAAAACGGTGCAGGCCAGGGACTGGAATCGACCGCTCTTTTATCAAATGGATTGCCCTTCAATCAAATCCCTTCCCAGCATACAAAACATGAAATAATCCATCATCAAGTTAAACTGCTTGGAACACTTTGTAAGTGGTCCTGCAATGACAGATCAGGTGCAACAAGATGAATGAGGCTGGAGTGTATTTAAAGTGACACAGTGAATCCACTCTAATCAGGTTCATCAGTTCTAATTCACTTATATCTGTTTTGGAGTGGTCCATCTCTCTCGTTTATTTCAATGGCTCTCTTACACCTCCAATATAACTCTCAATTAGCTGCTCAGGAAGGGAATGCAGTTTGACATCGCCACAACTGAACTCTGCACTTTCCCAATCTTTCCGCACAGACACAGGGCTATACGCTTTTTAACAAGGCTCCTTCTTCTTCCCGGCAACCTCAATTGCTTGTTTATTACCAGGTCACAAAAGAAGAGGAACACCTCTACAAATTAATTAGAGGTGTTTTGAACTGCAAAGATATAATTCACTCTTCAGGTACATTATGGAGCAAAACCAGTTAACGGGACGTTTGCTCCTCCATCCCCTTCCATTCTTCAACAATAAAATTTAATTGGATAGACATCATCCATCTGGATAATGAGCTTGAGACCCAAAAGTCTCCGACTTACAGCTGTTGTTACTACCTTGGTAGGCAGTAGGTTGCCAGCAAGCATAGAAATGAAATGGGCTCATTTTGTGCTTGCAGAATGTGCTATACTTTAATAATCCACTTATTAAAAAGAGCGGGTTTTTTGTTTTCTTTTTCGCTATTTATTAAAATTGCATTCCTCTTCTTCATTCACATTCTTTTTGCGGACTCACTCACAGCTCTCATCCCCTCCCTCCTCCCCGTTGACATCTGGGATTGAAAATTGGCCACAGCTTTATTGATTACAGATGTAGGTAGGATTTGGCTCAGGCACTGGGTGCATACCCATTATCAGCCTCCAGATGGAGAGCTGAAGGGGTCATGAATGGGATCTGGACCACGTCAAGATGCAGGTCAGCAGAAGTGGTCCACCCCCCAGTTGCTGTTGGAAACTCTGTGGCCCATCCGCACGCCCAGCAGAGCTTCTTTTAAACTTCAGTTGCTTATTTCAGTTACTACTCTTCAATTGCAGGTTTCTAGACTAGATGGTGGGACGCGGGTGGCGCTGTGGGTAAAACCCAGCACCTAGGACTTGCCAATCGTCAGATCGGCGGTTCGAATCCCCGCAGCGGGGTGCGCTCCCGTTGCTCGGTCCCAGCGCCTGCCAACCTAGCAGTTCGAAAACACCCCCGGGTGCAAGTAGATAAATAGGGACCGATTACCAGTGGGAAGGTAAACGGTGTTTCCGTGTGCTGCGCTGGCTCGCCAGATGCAGCTTGTCACCCTGGCCACGTGACCTGGAAGTGTCTTTGGACAGCGCTGGCCCCCGGCCTCTTAAGCGAGATGGGCGCGCAACCCCAGAGTCGGACACGACTGGCCCGTACGGGCAGGGGTACCTTTACCTTTACCTTTAGACTAGATGGTAAATGCTTAGCTTATTTCCAGTTCTTTCACTTCAGTTCCTCAGCTTAATTACATAGGTGCTGCAGCTTAACACTTTGGTTCTTAAACGAGGGGGTACTTTCTGTCAGATTCCCCACCTTCTAACAATCACACTCCTGAGGTACTTTGAATAGTATAGCAAACCTAGGGGATCACCACACCCCTCTTAACTGGTTAGGGTGTCTTCTCTTTCTAGAAGATCACTCCGCTCCTGACTAAAATGAGACCCATGTAGACTGTATTCTCACAGCTCTGCTCCTCCTTGCTCAAACTCAGCCCTCCACCTGTCTGAATACTCTCGCAAGACACCACACACTGTCTTCCAATCTAAGCTCAGAGTCTCCTTTCTCTAGCTGTAGATATTGTCCTCAGAGTGGATGCTATACATAGATCAGAGCCAACTCTCTAAAGCTCTCCACCAAACAATCTGAACCATCTCTTAGAAAATGCTCCTTTTATTTTCTCTCCCAAAGTGCTAGCTCCATGCTCCTCTGGCTAGGTGTCTTGGTAGCCAATCAGAAAGAGGCTCCAACAGTCAGGAGGAGTTCCAACATACTGCATCACCAGACTATGGTCTAGCTCAGCTGTCCGTCATAGCAGTCTAGCTGCCACATTCTGGATTAGTTGTAGTTTCCGAGTCACCTTCAAGGTTAGCCCCATGCAGAGCGCATGGTGAGATAACCAGAGCATATACCACTATGGTAAGAGAGTGTGCAGGCACGTTTGTGGCCTAGAATAAATCACTGAATTTTCTGCAGCACAGTGGGGTTCTGTATCCAATCTGCAGGCATTCCTCAATACACTATTCCTCAATACACTATTGAATCTGGAAAGTAAATAAAAATAAAAATTGAACACCACTGTTCCAGACAGAAGATAGAGGCCTGGAAGTTTACTTCTTTGCACAAATATCTAGTATCTGTACATGATACACGCATGTTAGCTATCCCCTTTTATATTTATATATAACCAAGGGAATGTTGTTGTTTCCCACAAGTTGCAATTACTATTCCTTGGAACAGTTACAGATAGGTAGCCGTGTTGGTCTGCCATAGTCAAAACAAAATTTTTTTTTTCCTTCCAGTAGCACCTTAAAGACCAACTAAGTTAGTTCTTGGTATGAGCTTTCGTGTGTATCTGAAGAAGTGTGCATGCACACGAAAGCTCATACCAAGAACTAACTTAGTTGGTCTTTAAGGTGCTACTGGAAGGGAAAAAAATTTTTATTCCTTGGAAGTAAGACCGTGGCTTGTTTATTTTATCATACGTCAATTAAAATTTGGTAAGGCTGCAAAAGTTCAAATAAAAGAAAAACCACCCAAAGGCACTATATTGTCCCATGTTTTCCTGAATCAACTTTACCCTTCATTCTCCACCTATCAATGCTCCATCCACAGTCAGCCAGTTCCTTTTGCCAGTTCTCTGTAAACAGAAGCCCTATCAGGTTGTCAGTTAAGCTATGGAGAAATTGCCAGAGGAGGTGAAATTAACAAAATCTAAATGAAATTGACATGCCTGCTGTTAGAATGACAAGAGAGCACACTGATTGCTGCATCCCTGTGGTAATTAATGGCATGTCCAGCAAACCAATACTGACTAAGGGACTGGGAAACGAAGGAAGAGACTACACCTTACAACTCAACTAATTAACCTGCTTGGGGAGAGGGAGGAGCAAGCACAAAGTTTATAGCTTTAAAAGCAGAAAGCAGGTGAGCAATTAATTAAGTAACCTGCGGAGAAGGCAGTGCAAGCAGAAAAGAACACAATTAGTGCATCTTCCAATTTATCACATGCACACACACCTTATAAATTAACACCACATGAAACAGCATGGTTGGCAGCCTGTGAATATTTGTGTGCATAAGCACTGGAAATTTTATTTGAACCATGGAAAGATGTATATATGTAGAGAAGAGATTCTGTTCTTCATGGGGAAGAAGCAATTACTCTTCTACAGACATGCTGCCCATTTTTTAATATATATTTCCACTGTGAGGTTATCGCCAGTTCTGTTGTGCAGAATCCTGATTGATTGTCTCAAACTTTCCTTACATCTGATTCTTTCAGGTTTACTTTCTGCTGGGGGGAAATAAAATTGGCACGTTGGACACACAACCTGTTGCACAAGCCAAGACAGAGGTGCACTGAGGAAAGGGCTGAGTATGTATCACAAGAACACAAGAATGTAAAAAGAGCCTATTGGATCATGCCAATGGTCCATCAAGTCCAGCATCCTTTTCTCATAGTGGCCAACCTGTGGGAAAGCCGTAAGCAGGATCCAAGCACAAGTATTATTTATTTATTTCAATTTCATAAAAATTCTACACCACTTATTGTTGTTGTTGTTATTTTAAAAAACTAATTACTGTCTCTGACTACAGAGACAGAGCATAGCCATCATGACTCGTAGCTATTAATGCAAATCCAAGTAATAAATTGGTCAGCACTGCATTCCTGGCAAAATGATGCAGATTCTCAAACTGCAGCTAATGAAAACATTCAACGTCTGTCAATTGGCTCATCAGTATAAAGCACATCAGTTTGCACAGCCACTTTTATAACAGGTTATATACACACACACCCCAAGGAGCAAAGGAACTCTGCATGTGCAAAGAAAATAATCTGCATAAGAATTCTGCATGGATGTAAGTTTTGGGGAAAGCAGGGTGTGGACTGCAATGGTTCAGACTGATATTTTCAGGAGGAGGCTTTGAGGGGTTAGGTGAAACAGCTGAAATGGGGGGGGGGCGAGTTGACTTATCACCAGGTGTTGTTTTTGTTTATAAAATAATAGTTCTAAGTGCTCAAATCTCCTCCTCCCCCAAAAGTTTGCACAGCCACATACTCTCAACAGAGCAGATACCTGTATCAAAAATAGACAAGGGAAACACCCTATGGAACAGGACAGTGAAACAGAGAGAGAAATTTTGGTTCTGTCCCACAACTGATAGCCCTAAAAAAGAGAGAAAATCTGGATGAAAGTCTGAAATAAATCCACTCAATTGATTATTAAGTTCATGATAATGTACCTCCATGAGATATACAAATATGTGAGATTTTTCCACATAGCAGATAGAGTATGCTTTCATTCATTCATTCATTCATTTGTTCATTCATTCTTCACTCCAACTCGCCTTTTCCCACCAAGGATGCTGAACAGGTAACAAGTCCAATTAAAGAACAACAGTTAATCAAACAATACAACAAAATTTATAGGAGGTATAACCTCAAATGTCAACACTTAGGATCCAAGAAATCTTGCTTGGGGGGGAGGGGAGATGATGAAACAGGTAAGTTGCCCTTGCGTTATAACATGTACAGAAATCAACTAATAATAGATACTACTAGCAAACATACATTTGAATTAGCCACCCATTCAAGAACAGATTCTTGATACCATTGCTGTATCATCTCAGTAACATTAATGGGATTACTCAATTCAGAATATATATCTGGAAGCATTTTTATTTTGAAACGTACACATCTCAGATTCATTGCGATTCAGGTAACCGAAAACCACAGCAGCACCCCGTCAACACTTCCAATGGAATATTAAATCTATCTTACCTACTAGTTGGCTTCCAATCTGTGTAGAAGTGCCTTTTGAGATGGACACAGTCACAGCAAAATAGTCCTTAATGGGTGCAAATGGATGAAGAAGTGGCGAGCAGCGTGTTCAGTCAAAAATAGAATCCTTTCAGATAATCTGCTGAACAGAAATTGCCAAAATTATTATCATCTTCATTCTTTGTTTTATAGCAGCAAAAAGTTCACCTAATCCAGAATTCTCTACCCAGCAGCGACCAGCCAGAATTCTATCTATGCAAATTCTGCTATCAGCTTTCCTGCTCTGCACCTCCAGGAATAATGTGGGGATCAGAATGTATGGCACAATTCTAACCAGGTTGACTAAGAAGAAAATTCCCATTTAATTTATTGGAGCCTACAGCTTGATAGGTGTGCTGTTTACTCCTGGGCAAGTGTGGCGAAGTAATTAGAGGTGTCAGACTAGGGCCCAGGGATCAAATCTGCAGTATGTCTCTGTATAGCAGCCAGGAGGGAGTTATTGCCTACAAGCATCCCTTGAGGGCTTCCTGAAGGCACATTGCTCAGCCACTGTGATCCAGTAATGTTCTTATATTTCCTTTGCATTTAGACTTCCAGTATCTGAGGAAGTGTGCATGCACACAAAAGCTTATACAAACAAACTTAGTTGGTCTCTAAGGTGCTAAGGTAAAGGTAAAGGGACCCCTGACCATTAGGTCAAGTTGTGAACGACTCTGGGGTTGTAGTGCTCATCTCACTTTATTGGCCGAGGGAGCCGGCGTACAGCTTCTGGGTCATGTGGCCAGCATGACTAAGCCACTTCTGGCAAACCAGAGCAGCACACGGAAACGCCGTTTACCTTCCCGCCGGAGCGGTACCTATTTATCTACTTGCACTGGCGTGCTTTCAAACTGCTAGGTGGCCAGGACTCTAAGGTGCTACTGGACATTTTTATTTTTTATTCCCCCCCCCGACTTCCAGCAAAGTCGGGGGGGGGGACCTACTGCTCTCCAGAAGCCCCAGAGAGCTTGTGTCCAGGATACCTTAAGGACCACTTGAACTCTTAAATCTCAGCTCGATCGCCAAGATAATCTGGAGGAGCGCTGTGAGTTTCTATGCACTTACAGAGGCCCAACTAGCATCCACTAGAAGTCAGGCTTTTGTGTGAAGCCCTCTTTTCCAGCAGAGCTCCAGCAGGCACCCTCGCTTTTGACTTGCTTGATGACCTTTTTATGTCGACAGGTCTTCCCAACTGTTTCATTTTATTGGCCAGTCAACTTTTTTAAAAAGTTTGGTTTTTAAAAAATGCTTTAATGTGTCAACTGTCATATTTTATGACATGGCAAAACTGAGTGGTTGTTGTTGTTGTTTGGAAATAAATAAATGCTGTTGGAGTCCCGCTCCCTGTTAGTCCCAACATAGCCAATACTTCAGGGATAATAAGAGTTGTACTATCTATCTATCTATCTATCATCTATCTATCTATCTATCTATCTATCTATCTATCTATCTATTTATCATCCATCTATCTATCATCTATCTATCTATCTATCTATCATCTATATCTATCTATCTATATCTATCTATCTATCTATCTATCTATCATCTATCTATCTATCATCTATCTATCTATCTATCATCTATCTATCTATCTAATCAATCTCTTTTGGGGGGTGTTCCAGGGATCCCAGACCTGTTTAAAGTCATACCATAGAGAGAAATAAAGTTTCAGTTGGATAAACCTAATTGCCAATAAAAACAGATAATGCCAAAGATTACATCTGTACCTTTGCGACATTACTGTTTCTTCTCCACTCTCTGATTTTGCAAATGTAACTAGATATCCAGGCCAGATGGGTATCAGCCTTTACCTGGCCATTAAGGACAACTACAGCACTTTTATTTGAAGAAAAATCTGTGAGCAACCCCTGATGCAATTTGAAATGGAAGGAACATCAACACACTTTGTTACATGTTCAGGAAGGAACTCTTTCCAACTGATAGGCTACCAGCTCTACAGGATCACTCTTCTAAAGAGATTCATTCTCAGCTGGGTTCCCCAAGTAACCCAGTTAATGTATTAGAAAATCATAATGAGTTGAACTCTAGGTATTACTTAAAAAAGGGGGGGGGAAGCTTTTCTGAGGTGCTGAATTGGGCTTATAACCCCTCACTGGACTGGTTCCACCTTAGGAATTTATCACCATCCTATTTTATTTATAAAGCACCCAAATTACTAGGCACGCTGTACAATAAATTTGTAAAAGGCAATTTTCCTGTCTGTAGGAATACAGCATAAAATTGACTGACACAATAGGAATGGTCAGAGGAGTGGAGGGTGGGGTGAAGAAAGGAAGACAAAAGAAGAGATTCTGTGGATAGTGTTTGTAGAATTTGTACTGTTAAAACGGAAAGGGGTCAAACCATCCAAAGAGGTGTTGAAATTTTGGGAGGTTAGATAATTACAATGGCATGGTCTCGGTGGTGGAGTGAACCTCTTTATTCTTATTTCTTTATGATTATTACTTTTTAATAATAATAATAATAATAATAATAATAATAATAATAATAATAAATAAATGGAATGCACACAGATTGTGCACGGTTACTGGACTGCACTGGGGAACTAATAATGTTGGGGCAATTATTTTTATGGAGGTATGTTTATTTAGCTCCCAAATAAAATAGATTTATGGAAGAAGAAAAAAAGAAGGGATTCTGAAACAAAGTTGGGGGAAAGGATAAAAGAGAGAGAGAAAGGAGTGTTTCAGAATTTAAAGGAATAAATGTGGCACAGAACAAGCAGGGTGGATTTTTTAAGAGGTTATATCTATATTTATATATCTATATATAGATATATCTGTCTGCATATTATGGAGGGGGATGGGGTCCAGATGGCTGCTGACCATACTTCTTTCTGATCCCCATTTACCTCACAGATAGGTACTTAGTGGACACACAGCAGTCATGTCCCATGACTCTTAAGATGTTTTCATAGTATATTACTATGGTTTCACATTGTGGTCTAAATGATCCTTTGGGTCTCTTCAAACTCTGCAGTTTTATGATTCTATGCTTTGAGGAGATTTTGTTTTTTCCTCTGGTATCGTAGTCTTTTAATTACACACTCTGTGTGTGTGTGTGTGTGTGTGTGTTGTGGTTATTAATAGCAATAATAATAATTTGATTTCTTTTACTTGCCTTTCACCACAAGGTGCCAAGACACATTGCAACACTTTAAAAACACAATACAATGGTACCTCGGGTTACGAACTTAATTCGTTCTGGAGGTCCGTTCTTAACCTGAAACTGTTCTTAACCTGAGGTACCACTTTAGCTAATGGGGTCTCCCGCTGCTGCCAGGCCGCCGGAGCACAATTTCTGTTCTCATCCTGAAGCAAAGTTCATTATTATTATTATTATTAACCTGAGGTACTATTTCTGGGTTAGCAGAGTCTGTAACCTGAAGCGTCTGTAACCTGAGGTACCACTGTACCAAAAACAGCTAAAACAGATTGTGGCAAGTTGTCAATGCAGCAACATCTTTAACCTCTAGGCTGGATGGCTGCAATATGCTGCAGGTGGGACTGCCCTTGAGATTGGTTTGGAAATTGTTTGGTTTCGCTCCCCCAGGAGGCAGTGATGGCTGCCAGCTTAGATAGCTTTAAAAGAGGATTAGACAAATTCATGGAGCAGAGGGTTATCAGTGGCTTCTAGCCACATTGGCTGTGCTCTGCCTTCACAGGCAATGCTTCTGAATATCAGTTGCTTAGAAACTCAGGAGGGAAGAGTGCTTTGTGCTCAACTATTACTTCCAGGCATCTGGTTGGCCACTGTGAGAATGGGATGCTAGATTAAATGGGCCATTGGCTTGATCCAGCAGGATCTTCTGAAATTGCATCAAGTGCAGATGGTTGCAGCTAGTAGTTTTGGCCTGAACACACTGCACTGCAGATGACTCTTGAGGTATAGATGACGCTTGAGGTCCCTTCCAATTCTGCAGTTTTCTGATTCTATGGATCAGGTGCATGAAGCTCTGCCCTGGTTGCCAGTTGATTACCAAGCTAATTTGAAACTATTAGTGTATAAAGCCGGAAACTGCCAAGACCAAGTTACCCGAAGGACTAAGGTCAGTCCTTTGGACAGCTATTTGTTAGGAATGCACTTGCTCCAGATTTCCTGCAGGAGGCAGACTAGTTGACCTACAGCAGCGGTTCTCAACCTGTGGGTCCCCAGATGTTGTTGGACTACAACTCCCATCATGCCTGAGCTCTGGCCTTGCTAGCTAGGGCTGATGGGAGTTGTAGTTCAACAACATCTGGGGATCCACATGTTGAGAAAGGCTACAGGAGCCCTCCAATTCAGTGATTCTACAGCAGGAGATTATTTGCGTTGCATCTGTCCATGGAGTTTGCCTTGTCTAACTTGCTTTGACTGCTTCAGTACAGAGATCTGTAACAGCAAGCACACCATGCAGTCTGGTTGGGGATTTTGTTCTCCTAACTTACACACTAAACAAGGAATAACCTTGTTACCGTTGCCTATCACACATCTCCCAGTGCAGCCGGTATGTTGTCAGACTCTCACCTCCCTTAAGCCTGCCATTGCAAAACAAAAACCTCATACAAACAAACACAATACAGTCAAAAGAGTGGAGGGAAAAGGAAGGGAATCAGAAGAGAAAATGTTCGGCTTGAGCTGCTTTTGCCCATAGGACTGTCCAACAGATCGCTGCTACAGGGGCATGATAACCATGTGATACATGCAGCTATCACGGGAACGTGTACTATTGCCACAGGAATAACACTGGCGGAAAAAGCCATAAGTACAAAGACATGGCACATTTCGTGGCAAGTAATCATGTTGTATTTCTGATGATGTCATTAATTTTAACTGATATCATATCCTTCTATTTCTATCTATTTCTATCATATCCTTTTTATTTCTCCATTGTACCCTGGTATTAAGTGGTACATAAATTAGTGAAATAAATATGCTTCACCCAAAATTAAAGCAATGCCCAATCTGGTGATAACAGAGTAAATGCTGCAAGGAGGGAGCTGAAGCACAAGATATAGTGTCCAGATCAAGGGAAGTGATAGTACCACTCTATTCTGCCTTGGTCAGACCACACCTGAAATACTGTGTCCAATCCTGGGCATCACAATTTAAGAATATAAAATAATAATAATAATAATAATAATAATAATAATAATAATAGTTTATTATTTATACCCTGCCCATCTGGCTGAGTTTCCCCAGCCACTCTGGGCAGCTCCCAATCAAGTGTTAAAAACAATACAGCATTAAATATTAAAAACTTCCCTAAACAGGGCTGCCTTCAGATGTCTTTTAAAGATAGGATAGCTGCTTATTTGCTTCACATCTGAAGGGAGGGCGTTCCACAGGGCGGGTGCCACTACCGAGAAGGCCCTCTGTCTGATTCCCTGTAGCCTCACTTCTCGCAATGAGGGAACCGCCAGAAGGCCCTCAGCGCAGGATCTCAGTGTCCGGGCTGAATGATGGGGGTGGAGACGCTCCTTCAGGTATACAGGACCGAGGCCGTTTAGGGCTTTAAAGGTCAGCACGAACACTTTGAATTGTGCTCAGAAACGTACTGGGAGCCAATGCAGATCTCTCTGGACTGGTGTTATATGGTCCTGGTGGCCACTCCCAGTCACCAGTCTAGGTGCCTCATTCTGGATTAATTGCAGTTTCCAAGTCACCTTCAAAGGTAGCCCCACGTAGAGCGCATTGCAGTAGTCCAAGCGGGAGATAACTAGAGCATGCACCACTCTGGCGAGACAGTCTGCGGGTAGGTAGGGTTGACAATGAGGTTGACAAGCTGGAATGTGTGCAGAGGAGGGCGACCAAGATGATCAAGGGTCTGGAAACCAAGCCTTATGAGGAGCGGTTGAAGCAGCTGGGTATGTTTAGCCTGGGAAAGTGAGGAGATATGATAGCAATCCTCAAATATCTAAAGGACTGTCACATGGAAGATGGAACAAGCTTATTTTCTCCTGTTCCGGAGGGTAGGACCTGAACCAATCACTTCTAGTTACAAGAAATGAGATTCCAGCTAAACATCGGGGAGAACGTTCTGACATTAAGAGCTGTTTGACAGTGGAACGGTCTCCCTCGGTAGGTTGTGGACTCTCCTTCCTTGGAGGTTTTTAAGCAAAGGTTGGATGTCCATCTGTCATGGATGCTTCAGCTGAGATTCCTGCATTACAAGGGGTTGGATTAGATGACCCTCGGCGTCCCTTCCAACTTTACAATTCTATGATTCTGTGATGCTATCTCTGATTAACTGTACCAGACCCATGTTGTTTTCTAGTATACACACACACAGCCTAAGAAAGACCCATCGATGACTCACCATCACCATCACTTTGCTAATTGCTTTATACAAACAAGTCTCAAAGTGATTTAAGAAGATAAAAGACATACAAATAAAAACAGAAAAAAACAGAGTACAATAACAGAATAGAAGGGACAAGTCGTAACATGCTTCCCTAAAAGTAGAGCACTGCAGCAGTTGCCAACTTAGTCAACAAAGGCCTGAGAGGATAAAAAATGTATTAGCCTGGTGCCTAAAAATGGATCACAATGGTGTCAGGTGCATTTTCTTCAACAGAGCATTTCACAGGCAGGGGGCCACCATTAAAAAAGTGTATTCCTGTATGACCACCCTTCTCGTCTCCCTTGGATGAAGCACACAAGAGCAGAGTGGAAATATGTGAATGGGGAGCCTAACCATGTCTCTTCCTCTGAGGGGGGAAATATGGATAACCTTCAAACTTTTAAGGTATTTTCAGCCTTATATTGACTAACAGGGAACTCAGTTGCTAGTATGTATGTAACACAGCATCATTGAAACACAAAAGAGGCATCAGCAGACTTGGAGGAACTCTCAGGTTTGCAGAGGTAGATCTTAACATCCCCCTCTAACTGAAATCTAAAATCCTTTGTTAGGCCTCTCAATTTTATTTCTCAATAAATTTTAAATACCCACCACATTCTGTTGTAAAATATCAGGAGGGAGTGGTGATTTGCTTTTCAGGACTATCTCATCAAAACTGGAACACTTAGCAATTGTATTGGCAGCCTCAAAATCGCCCACAAGACTCTTCCAGGACTCAAAGAAAATAACTTTCTCTCTCAGCATATGCATTTTAACAGAAAGTCAGATGTAGTAAATGCCTTTCTATCGAAATATTAGGCACAATTATTCCTTGAAGTCAATCTTGCCCTTCTGAACATAGTAATACTTTCACATGAATATTTTTTTTAAGGGAGTCACTGTGCACAAGTAGCAATAAATTAGGACAGAAAGAATATTCATGGCCGACACTTAGCAGATCTGTGATTTTTCTCCTCAGTGCCTCACCTGCCCCACAAAAGCTTTCAAATGATTTTAGCTGTGCCATCTATCAAATAAAGTGTCGACATGAATGCATTTAGGAAGCATGCTAATAAATATGCTGATTTTGTTTTAGGATGTGAACCTCCAATGAATATGAAGTTGGGTCATTGTGATGCTCGGCCACCTGCAACTTCTATGACTCTTTGGTGTTTAAAGTCAGAACAAAGTGGCTTTTAATGCATGCACAGTTTTGAACACCGTGTCTGCCGAGGACTGGGTAAGTCTTTCCTTGCAATTTCTACCAACTGCACCCTGCTCAAAGAAGTCTTTCCCAGACCTCCCCACAAGATTCATCTAGTGTTTGAAATCCTGGATGTCAAGACCTACGTTTGGGAGCAAGTTCTCTTTGGCAAGAGAACCCCAGCAGAGATTTGACATGGTTAAAAGATGCAGCAAAGAAAATCATGGATATATAGTGTGTAACACCTTCAAAAGGTGTCCTTTCTAGTGAATCATAAAGAATCCCACTTGTCTGAAGCAAAAAAGGCCGGTCAAAGCCATGCAGCTTGAGGGAGCCGCTCAGAGCTCCTCACACATCAAATACAAATGCAGACTGAGTACAACAAAAGGCTTGGTTGCCCATTTCCTCCCAAGGGGGAAGTGACATAGGCTAAGCCTGGCAGGACAGCTTACTCTATGACATTAACCCCTTCGTGCATTAATTAGACTCAAGCAGGCTGGATATATGAGGCTGGTTACCTTAGATGATGATGATGATTTATTTATTTATACCCTGCCCATCTGGCTGGGTTTCCCCAGCCACTCTGGGTGGCTACCAACTGACTATTAAAAACAATACAGCGTCAGACATTAAAAACTTCCCTAAACAGGACCGCCTTCAGTTGTCTTTTAAAAGTAGAATAGTTGCTTATTGCCTTGATATCTGCTGGAGAGAGCGTTCCACAGGGCAGGTGCCACTAACGAGAAGACCCTCTGCCTGGTTCCCTGTAACCTCACTTCTCGCAGGGCAGGAACCACCAGAAGGCCCTCGGCACTGGACCTCAGTGTCTGGGTGGAACGATGGGGGTGGAGACGCTCTTTCAGGTATACAGGACTGAGGCCATTTAGGGCTTTAAAGGTCAGCACCAACACTTTGAATTGTGCTCGGAAACATACTGGGAGCCAATGAAGACATTTCAGGTTGTTCTTGCCTAGGCGTCTTTGTGAAGTTCTACATCTTCTTTCCTTGGGAGTAAATTGCATGTCAGTAATCAAAGGAAGAACAAACAGTCAAATTACCCTGGATAGCTGTAGAAGAGCCTCACTCGATCTGAACTGTCTGGGTATTTTGGGGCCATACAATTTAAATACTGTCTGGGAGTTGTTGTTTGTTACTATGTTATGTAGTTTTCTGTTTTTATATTGCAAATCTCCCCGTGGTCCTCAGATGAAGGGCAGTATAGATTTTTTTTCTAAAAATAATAACAAGGATTTTCACAACGGGCAAAAGCAGCCCCATTTTTAACCATGGGGTTGGACACAGGGTTTCCCCCCAAAAAAAGTGGTGGAAGGATTTTCCTATTCATAATGAGTGCAGAAAGCATTGCCCTTCACACTAAATTGGCTTTAAAATGTTGCCAGATCTGATTATATCCATGGCAGATCATTCTGAGTGAGGGCATGAAGTGGCTTTCTGACATCAGCATAGGCAGATTGGGCAGGCTAGATGACTACATTACTAGATGTACATTACTAGGCTAGATGTTACATTACTGAGTTCAGTTCTCAGTTTCTGGTTGGTGGATCACTTGGGGAAAGAAAAAAGTTGGGTGGGGTCAGGGTGGAACAGCAGCAAAAAGTGGAAATGGCAGCAGTAAATAAAAAGGTAAAGGTACCCCTGCCCGTACGGGCCAGTCTTGACAGACTCTGGGGTTGTGCGCCCATCTCACTCAAGAGGCCGGGGCCAGCGCTGTCCGGAGACACTTCCGGGTCACGTGGCCAGCGTGACATCGCTGCTCTGGCGAGCCAGAGCCGCACACGGAAACGCCGTTTACCTTCCCGCCAGTAAGCGGTCCCTATTTATCTACTTGCACCTGGGGGTGCTTTCGAACTGCTAGGTTGGCAGGCGCTGGGACCGAGCAGCAGGAGCGCACCCCGCCACGGGGATTCGAACCGCCGACCTTTCGATCGGCAAGCCCTAGGCACTGAGGCTTTTACCCACAGCGCCACCCGTGTCCCATAGGCAGCAGTAAATAGCTGCAAGCAAAACAAGCTTATGAGATTTGTTGGCAGCATTCCAGGATGTCTCCAAAGCTCCCCTTTGCCCTGAAAATGTTCACAGGCAAAATCTGCCACAGGCTCTACTTACAGTGCAAGAAATGCTCCATGCTCTGGATGCTGGGGTACAGGAGTGAAGCCCACATTGAACTACCTGCACTTAATATTTCATGTGAGTGAGCACTAACGAAATAAGCAGAGTCTGAAGTATGTTCCAATCCATATACCAGTTTAGCTGTCTTTGTGCCTTTCTGCCACCTTGCAATGCAAAATGCTAATAATAGCCACAAAAATAGGAAAATTTCAAAAGGCAGATTTCAGCCCTCCCTTCAGGAAGTGTAAACCAGTTAGACATCTGATACCAAGACAAATAATATTATATATATATGCTAATGATGACTAAAATGGTCTGACTTGCTCAAGGGCTTTGCAGGCGTTTTTTTGTTTGTTTCTGCAAGAAAAGCGACTTTAATTCATGTTTAATGCCATCCATTTGTTAACATGGTGTGCTAATGTGCAAAAAATGATTAAGCCTCTGCCACGAGGCTTAACCTCTGTAGTTGTAAATGCTGTTTAATAGAGTGTTCATGAACTGAATAGTTCAAAAAGTTTAATTTTATGGTGGGTACTGCAAGGATTTCTCTCAACCTCAGCAGTAAACATAAATAATCGAAATTTGCCATGTGTAATTGGATTTGGTCTGAAAGCAAACATAAACTGGAACACTACAATTGTAATATTCTTAAGCGGGTCTCTCGTGCCTCCACTCACGTGTTTACACACCTTCCATTTAACCACCCAACACAGCAGAATCCAAAAGGATAGCCGAACAGTTGCTTTATTAAGCAGATGATTATCAGAACCAGCTCTGAAGTTGGCATACACACATCTGATCTATTAGAGGGCAGAAACCCACTGAGGAACACTAGTGGAAGTCAATCTCCTTTTTAATCCTTTACACACCGCATACAGTGGTACCCCGGGTTACATACGCTTCAGGTTACACACTCCACTAACCCAGAAATAGTGCTTCAGGTTAAGAACTTTGCTTCAGGATGAGAACAGAAATCGTGCTCTGTCTGCATGGCGGCAGCGGGAGGCCCCATTAGCTAAAGTGGTGCTCCAGGTTAAGAACAGTTTCAGGTTAAGAACGGACCTCTGGAACAAATTAAGTTCTTAACCCCAGGTACCACTGTACTACCAACATAAAACCACACTTCCCATTGCTGCATAGCACAGGTCCATGCAACCTTTGGCCCTCCACATGTTGCTGGAATAAAATTCACACCATCCCTAATCGTTGGCTGTGCTGGTTAGGGTTGATAGCAGCTGTAGCATAATGGAAATGAAAGATTCAGGCAGTTGATAACACAGGCGATCATGATTTACTAATTTCAGATGGAGCATTCTTCTGGATGTCTGCTGGCTCACAGAAACACAAGGCTCAGAATGAGAGAAGTCCCTTAATGGTTGTTTTCCTACATTGCATCGTGGCACATTGCAACAGGAGTAGTTGCCCAAAATGTCTTGAGAGCACCATGTTGGGGAAGGAAGGCTAGCCTGCAGCAATCACGATGGTGAAGCCAATCTGCAGGAACTCAATTGCCATTCATCGATCAGTAAAGTGGGCTTGATTTAATATTAATACCAAGAGTTTATATACAATTATGCCCACATAACAAATGAGCCCTTCAATTTTAAAAACCCAGGAAATTGAACCCCAAACAAACAAATCTAATGGACAATCACTCAGCCTTAATTGGGCATTGAATTCTGCATGGCAAAGCTGTGTGCTTTTTACTATGTGGTATTATATGCAGGCTCCAGTACCTTGAAAATTGCCACTTCTTTATTTTTAAAAAGATGTTTCTCATTATTAAGGATGCATTGGAAACTTGAAACCAGGCAATGCATGGTTAAATCTCAAATTGGCATGTTCTTCAATCAGCTCAAATATCACCAAATACATCCTAACAAAGTCTCCTTCCTTTGCCTGAGTTTTGGACTCTAAACTGTGTCATAATGAGCTGATCGATTTCCTCCTGGTAACCACATAAATGACGGTGATGAGTGGAAGACATATTCAGACTTTATGCTTGGCAGCTGCTATGGCTGCACTGGACGTATTGTCCTCTCAAAGCATGAGATTGGCTAAGGGTCAGTCCAAGCTGAGTCAGTTTTTAGGGCTGTTAACATCTCTCTCCTCCCCACCAATCTGGGGCAAGACTGACTCAGATCTTGTCCCATCAATTCAGAGGGTGGGGCTAACGGTTATCCAAGACTGTCTCAATCTGACTTGGCTCAAGCCTGGATCCACCTGATTCAGTTTGTGATTCGGGCCTTGGCCAAATCAGGTGCACAGCCCTAGTTTCCATTCATTTTGTGTCTGAAGAAGGAATGAAACTGCCGAATACTCAGGCCATTTTGGGAGAGGACTCCATAAGGACCCAACCCATACGTTTCTCAGATAACCCTTTCCATCACTCGCCATGGCTTATTCCCTGAACAGAACAGCAGAATAGATAGAAGGGGAAGAAATGGAGGCAGTGAGAGATTTTACTTTCTTGGGCTCCATGATCACTGCAGATGGTGACAGCAGCCACGAAATTAAAAGACGCCTGCTTCTTAGGAGAAAAGCAATGACAAACCTAGACAGCATCTTAAAAAGCAGAGACATCACCTTGCCAACAAAGGTCCGTATAGTTAAAGCTATGGTTTTCCCAGTAGTGATGTATGGAAATGAGAGCTGGACCATAAAGAAGGCTGATCGCCGAAGAATTGATGCTTTTGAGTTATGGTGCTGGAGGAGATTCTTGAGAGTCCCATGGAATGCAAGAAGGTCAAATCTCTCCATTGTGAAGGAAATCAGCCCTGAGTGCTCACTGGGACAGATCCTGAAGCTGAGGCTGCAATACTTTGGCCGCCTCATGAGAAGAGAAGACTCCCTGGAAAAGAACCTGATGTTGGGAAAGATGGAGGGCACAAGGAAAAGGGGATGACGGAGGACGAGATGTTGGACAGTGTTCTCGAAGCTACCAGCATGAGTTTGACCAAAATGCAGGAGGCAGTGTAAGACAGGAGTGCCTGGCGTGCTCTGGTCCATGGGGTCACGAAGAGCAGGACACGACTAAATGACTAAACAACAACAACAACAAAGAACAGCAGAAGACCCAAAGTTTTTATTTGATTGTCCGGTGCATTTCATTTGACTGCTATTCATGAATGTATCAGTCTATTTAAAATGATGAAGTAACCCAGGGATAAGTCTCAAGAAAATGACACATAGCATTGATTTGGGGGCTAAGATTTTAGACCCACACCTGCATACCACAAGCATGAAGCCAAAGACCAGGAACCCTAGAACTCAAAAGGTAGCAATCAAAACAAATTAAGTTTTTATGAACTGTGAGCAGGGCTGTGCAGACATTTATTAGATGTGTATGAAATTATCTGGGCTTGCCAGTCATGTGTGTGTGTGTGTTTAAATGACAGGTTGCCATTTTCTTTAATTACAAGGCCTGATATATTTAACAGCAGATATCTGGCTGTTAGCGCAAGTGCTTTCTCTCTCTAAAAAGAAGGAAAGAAAGGAAAGAAATCAATGGTTAGACTCCAGGGCACCAGCTTGGTCATCAAGATCAATATTTTTTTAAAAATATAGCCTGTCAAGACCCTTTGGCCCCCTATTGATTCAAATAAGGAGCTGCTAGTGCGCTGAATAATGATAGCCCAACTGCGGCTGAAGCAGCTTGTGGATATCAGTGCCTCTGGCTAAGGAATTTTCAAGCAATAAAAATGAAGGAGTCCCGCAGCCCTCTAAATTGGTATGTGGAAGATGACAAATAAAATTAGCCACACAAAAACCTTTCATTTTTGCACACTTATTTATTAGTATCTGATTTCACAAGCTTTACTAAAAGGGAGCGGGGGACGGGGACGGGGATTTATTGGATTTTGATTGTGTACGCATGCTTTTCAAAGTTTCTACTTTGGGTTTTTTTGCTTGTTTGAGCATTTTAGAAATCATCAAGGCCAGCTCTACCATTAGGCAGGGTGAGGAAGCAGATACTGTGTGCCATAAAAGGGCAGCAAGTTGTCAGTTATTGAATTTGTGATTTAAATTGAGAACCAAAGATGGGCTGCTTGGAACAGATTCAGAGATGGTCCTAAGCTGAAGTGGGATCTCTCTGAAGCAAGCTGAACTGAAATGGGGACCTCTGAGGAGCTCCAAGGTGCTTCAGTGATTTGGGTGTTAAAACGGGTGCAAAATTTGAAACATTTCTAGTGGTACCCAGTGAAGTAGTTCTGCTAATTCAAGGATTTCTGGCTTGGCAATGGAATTTCCCTGCCCTCTCCTCTTGCTGTGCACCCTCTAAATCTGTTCTGGGTTTTTTTCCCAACCCTCTAAAGGAATTTTTACATATTTATTTATCTCTGTTTATAAATCGCTTCCTATAATACGTGTCAAAGCTCTTTAAGAATAAACCAATTTTAAATCCCTTGGTTCAAAGGAAGGAAGGCTTTCATAAATTTGGGTAGGTTTCAAAACATTTATCAGAGAAGGATAAAACCCAGAGTTGAATAGGGAAATAATAGTAACCACAAGAAGAGTATTATAAGCCGAGTTGTTGTTGTTTAAGCTCCATCCCAATTCTGCAAAAAAATACTGTGGATTTCCTCTATTCTGATACTGTCCCGTTTCCTCTGCACATTAACACACCACACTCAGGTCCCCTTTTGCCAAACTATGCACACTGTTTGCCACAATTGTCAGTTAACATCTTCGTTTTCCCTTGCAAATTATTAATGTGCATGCACGAGCACACATGTTCATTGATTAAATCACAGCATGAAAAGGAATTGTGGTGCAATCAAGCATCCCGAGTCCTTTTTGCACTGTAATTGATTAAGCCCTATACATGCTTACTCAATAGTAAATTTCATTGAGTGCAATGAGGCTTGTTGTTTAGTCATTTAGTCGTGTCTGAATCTTCATGACCCCATGGACCAGAGCATGCCAGGCACTCCTGTCTTCCACTGCCTCCCGCAGTTTGGTCAGACTCATGTTTGTAGCTTCGAGAACACTGTCCAACCATCTCATCCTCTGTCGTCCCCTTCTCCTTGTGCCCTCCATCTCTCCCAACATCAGGGTCTTTTCCAGGGAGTCTTCTCTTCTCATGAGGTGGCCAAAGTATTGGAGCCTCAGCTTCATGATCTGTCCTTCCAGTGAGCAGTCAGGGCTAATTTCCTTAAGAATGGATGCATTTGATCTTCTTGCAGTCCATGGGACTCTCAAGAGTCTCCTCCAGCACCATAACTCAAAAGCATCAATTCTTCGGCGATCAACCTTCTTTATGGTCCAGCTCTCACTTCCATACATCACTACTGGAAAAACCATGGCTTTAACTATACAGACCTTTGTTAGCAAGGTGATGTCTCTGCTTTTTAAGATGCTGTCTAGGTTTGCCATCGCCTTTCTCCCAAGGAGCAGGCGTTTTTTAATTTCGTGACTGCTGTCACCATCTGCAGTGATCATGGAGCCCAAGAAAGTAAAATCTCTCACTGCCTCCATTTCTTCCCCTTCTATTTTCCAGGAGGTGATGGGCCCTGTGGCCATGATCCTCACTCCCAGGTAAAAAAAGAAGAAGCTTGCAGCCTTAATTAGTGAGCCTGTATTATTTTCCTATGTCACTTCCCCTACAAAGGATTTGGAAAAAGAACACAGACACGCATGGCATAGGAGGCCATGCATCCTCTCTTTGAAGCCATCCCTTTTTTGTAGCCTATCCAGTCCAAGCCCAGTTTAAAGATAAATAACCCTTAGAAGGGAGAGCTAAAGAGGCCTTGAAATTGCCCATCAATCTTCAGCACCTGGACAGCAGACTGAGCAAGCCCACGGGTGAGCCAGTCACAGCCTTCTGCATAATGGTGAGATGTAGAGTATTTCTAGTTAAATTATTATAATCATTTCCAAATGTTCTTCCATGCATGTAAATTAGCATAACGAGTTTTTATGCAAATCTGTGTGCCCTATCTTCCACATTTCGGCAGTATCGCATTTCCCATTTGTGACATTGTGCTCTTGGCAACCCTCTAGGGCAGTGGAATGAAATCCATACAGATGTCTCTGATCCTTGTTTGGGAAAGTGATGCCCACCAGTTTTAAGATGGCGGACATGATTCATAATGGCAGCTAAAATGCAGGAGAGGTACCCCTGTACTCTGCAGGAGAGGGCCTCTTGCAAGATACCATCTTATCAAAATCTCAATTCCATAAGTGACAGTAGTGCAAGAGGGGGAGCGGGATAAAGTGCCCCCCGGAACAAGGAGCTCTCCCCCCATTACTGGACTCAGGTTATTAACAGATGCTGTTATTTTTCTTTCATATATCTTAATATGGGGCGTAACTTGTCTTTTCTGTGCATTTTGCTTTCTAGTGCTGCCACTGCCCATGCAATATAGGATTTGGACCTTTAGCATTGTAGCAGCTACCCTTTGGAATTTCCCCCACAGGGAAACACCTGCTGTGCACATAAGCACATTTGGCCAAATCTGGTTGGAGAAGGTCTTTGCAATTCCAGCACATCAAAGGCTGCAATTGCTCTAGCATTAACTGTAGCATTGGTCCTGCTTCCACAATCAGGATAATCACCTGGTTCCTAATATATACCCTGCCATTTATTTGCATCCCCTTTCCTCACCTGCTCCCCCCCCCCTTGGTCTCCTAGTATGAATAAATCATGAGAACAGATGGTGGGAGATTATCAATAAAAGGCGTTGTTAGCCTCAGTATAAATCCACTACACTCAGTCAACACACTTTCCTTTGCCACCTGCTCATTTATTACACTATGAACAACACTTCACTGTTTAAAGAACTACCCCCCTTCCTTTCCTTTTTTTTTTAAGGTGCTGGTGTTGCAAAGTAAACTCATTTTAAAAGTTGGCAGTTTGAAAGCCGTAAACCTTTTCATGAGACCAAAGTCTATTTTCAACTAAACGCCTGCTTTAATAGTCACATTTTAATTGATCATTTTGAAAAACGTACAAACGTGGTTTTTTAGATTTTGCGTGCAACTGTAAAAGGAAAGACAGCTGTGAATTATTATATGGTACATTATGCTAAAGGAACTGGGATAATCCATTTGCCAAAGCAGCAGGGGTTTTCTTTTAAAAAGAATGCAGGGAGGAATCAAAGTTTTACAGAGGTAAATGAGCGAATTTTGCTTAAATTTGTGGCTGGCTATTAATTATTCTGGCTGTAGATGTATATTCTAGCAACAGACTGGAGAAAGCATTTTGTATGGAGAATGTTAAATTGTGAGGCCCCAGCATTTCCAAAGGGGAAACTCCTTTCAGAAACCCAGTACAACTGCTTCCAGTTGGTGCTGAAAATATGGGCACTTTGATTAACCAATGGAACCTAGTTAGTTCTGCCATGACCGGATGATTATTGGCTTGTGGTAACACAGAGGCGGGCTTTTCCACTGGTGGCATCAGTATTGTGGAACACTCTCCCTGCAGAAATATGAAAAGCCCCACCAATGTTGGGATTCGTCCAGCTCCTGAAAACACCTGTTCAGGCAAACATTCCTCTGAACTGAGATTTTGCTTTACCTGTTTTTAAACTGTTTTTAGTTGTTTCACTTTGTAAATGGTTTGTTTTAATGCATATTTCAATTGAAGCTGTTTTGCTGTTATTGTGTATGTTAACTGTGGGTTGAGGTTATAGTGGTAAACTACTTAAAGGACAATTTGGCGTATAAGGAACAGTTGATGGAGTTGGGTATGTTTAGGCTGGGAAAGAGGAGACGGAGAGGGGATATGATAGCCATCTTCAAATATCTTAAGGGCTGTCAAATGGAGGAGGGAACAAGCTTGTTTTCTCCTGCTCTGGAGGCTAGGACTCGAACCAATGGCTTCAAGTTAAAAGAAAGGAGAATTCAACTAAACATCAGGAAGAACTTTCTGACAGTAAGAGCAGTTTGACAGTGGAACGGTCTCCCTAAGGAGGTTGTGGATTCTCCTACCTTGGAGGTTTCTAAGCAGAGATTGGATGGCCATCTGTCATGGATGCTTTAGCTGAGATCCCTGCATTGCAGGGGGCTGAACTCGATGACCCTTGGGGTTCCTTCCAACTCGACAATTCTATTAGTCTAAGTGATAGACAGGTGATAATACTGAGCTAGATGGAGCAGTGGTTTGACTCAAATGGGGAAATGCCCTAGTTCAAGGGTAGAACATCTGCTTTGCATACAGAAGTTATGAAGTTCAATCATGGAAGCTCCAGGTAGGGTTGGAAATTTCTTCTCTCTTTCACCCTGAAGAGTCACTGCCAGTTTGTGTAGACAATACTGAGATATATAGACTAATGGTGTGACTCAGTATAAGGCAACTTCTCTTGTTCCTATTATTAGTTTTTATCAACCTATATAGGCCTGCTGCTATATACAGACACAGCTGAATAAGACCTGCCTCTTGCAACATTTAGGGGAATGGACCCCTAAAAGTACCAGATTCACTTTTGTGCTTCTACAAGATAGAGAAAATCAGTTTATATTTGGTTTATCTGGTCTTGGTCATTTGAGATTGGGATACTTGAGGAAGTAATTCTGCTGGAATTTCAACATGATTTGAAGTGATCTGCACTTCCAAGATGAATCTGCAGATCAAAATTCAATTATCTACCAACTTTCACACTTCCTGACATTCAATTTTTTTTTTAAAAAAACACAACTTAAACTCTATAAGTGGAGAGAAAATACGTATTTAGAAATAAAATAAATTGTTTTTAAAAATATATATTTTAATGTGAATTTTCATGTATATTATAAAGCAACTGCAGATTGATGTGGAAATGGGATGGAACAGATATATGAACATGCAAACCTGACTTGGACTGGAAATCGACTGATTCAACCATCCCTATTTCAAAGAAAGTACAGTGTAGTTAGCAATTAGCTAGAACGTCACAGTAACACAGAACTTCCTCGAATGTTTGACTTCTAACAAGCACTGAGAATGACTCGCAGTGAAATTTCACTAAGCATATTCAAATACAGTGTAAATATGCTTTAATGATAATATAATCTTACAAAGTGCTGATGAATACCCAACAATTACTTACAGTCATCAAGCTGTCTAATTATGAATAATCACTTGGCTCTCATTTACATATTAATGCCAGTGATTTTCATGAAAGGAACATACACAGAATATTGGGTTGGGCTAAGAGAGCAGATTCACTGAAACTAAGAAGGTAGATTCACTGAAATCAAGGAGACTTCAGATACTCATTGATTTCAGTGGGTGCGTTCTAAGCATGACTCAAGCATGCCATTCAACTCATGCAACATACTTTCACTTGTGGAACTTTCCCCCCTCTCCTGCCCCTGTGCATTATCAAAATTGGTCTGACTCCCTGGAGCAGCTGGGGGGGGCATGCAGGGATAAGATAGGGAGAGGAAGTCTCACTGTGTGAACAGGACCAGAACCACAGCCTGTTTTATTTAACCATTCAGGCAACCCTGGACCTAAGATCTAATAAATCCTGCATCTAACAAGCAAAATACTTGTCATGTATCTTATATACACATACATAAGATAGAGGGATAAGATAAGCATTTTCTCTAAGTCAGTAAAGGTAAGGGGACCCCGACCATTAGGTCCAGTCGTGGCTGACTCTCGGGTTGCGGGCTCATCTCACTTTATTGGCCGAGGGAGCCGCCGTACAGCTTCCAGGTCATGTGGCCAGCATGACTAAGCCGCTTCTGGTGAACCAGAGCAGCACACAGAAATACCGTTTACCTTCCCACTGAAGTGGTACCTATTTATCTACTTGTACTTTGACGTGGTTTCAAACTGCTAGGTTGGCAGGAGCTGGGACAGAGCAACAGGAGCTCACCCCGTTGCGGGGATTCGAACCGCCGACCTTCTGATTGGCAAGTCCTAGGCTCTGTGGTTTAACCCACAGCACCACCCGCGTCCCTCAGTACAGCCTAGTGGAAGTTAAACAAGGACCAGCTTTATTCGAAAAGGGCACCTTGTTGTGACTGGTGCCCACTGGAACTGATAGGGTGAAAGCTAGGTAGGCGGCGCCCAAGCCCATAGCAGATGGAGCCAACCAATTATCGGTTTGACCTCAGCTCCTCTTTGCTGAGTTCTACAAGGGCAAAACTGGGACTTAAGGAGCAGGAAGCAAAATAATCTATGACTACAGTATGATTCCTTGTCTCTAGATTACCTACGACATTGGTCTGAATAGGTTTCACTGATGCACAACCTCTTCCAAGGAACCAGCAGTGAGCGATTTTCAACATACGTTCTCCTGTGTTTCCTGATGGAAATTTCAAAGGGGGTGTATTCATAAATAACTATAGAAGAAGAGCTTGCTGGATCAGAGCAGTGGCTCATCTAATTCAGCATCCTGCCCACGCAGTGGCCAAACATCTGCCAGTGGCAAGCAGGACTCAAGCACAAGAGCACTATTTCCCTGCTGTAGCTTCCAGCAACTGGTATTCAGCAGCATTGCAGAGCCTTACTGTCGTGGCTGGTAGCCATACATACAGAGTCCCACAAGAACCATGCCCCCATCATTCCCCCAAGCCTTTTCCAGACTAGCCTTAAGATATTAACCACTGAATCGTGATTGTGTAAACAAGCCTTTTTTAAAAAATAGCAAGGTATCACTGAAAGGGATATCATTAATTAGGGGAAATCACACTTCTCTCGGAGATAATCATGCCTCCTGCTGCTACATATAATAATGTCTACTGTTACTAAAATTAAAAAAGGAAACTCAGTGGGGACCAATCCTTTGTCGCTATTTTTTTAAAAGCCTTTTGTGCAATTAATGATGCTTGTGTATAAGTCAGTTGCAATTTGTCAAATACGGTATTTCCAACTGCAGGTTCCATTGAACAGCCAAAGCCTGTAATGAAGAAACAATATGCTCAACCTTATGGATTAAGATGGATGATATTGATGAGCAGAACCCTTATGGGATTTTGTTGTTGTCATCAGTCCTCAACATTTTTTCCTGCCCTTAACATCCCTGAAGGTATCTCTTGCACAAAACCTCAAAATGTTCACATCAAAATGTTTGCTCCAGGCCTCCAAACTGAGTGACAAGCCCGGTTCCAGGGCTCACTTCAGAGAGTGTTTCTTCACCTGTTGCAAAGTGGATATCCAGCGTTTGGTGAGGCGGATGACACCCATAGCACATGACTGACAAGCTGCATCATTACTTCCCAAAGATCACTTTCTCCAGTCCTTTCAAAATTCTTGTTTCTTCCTAAATTCCTTAGATAATATGCTGAGAAAAAGCTTGTTTCTATATTTCACATTAGCTAACTCTACTCAGAAGTGCTAAGGACATAGGAAGAGTCCTAGACCAGCTTCCTGGCCAATAAAGGGTTGCCACAGGTAGATTTCGGCAAATTTTTGAGATTTAGCAAACAACAACCTTCTTGTCTGGATCAACAACTTTTTTGTCCAGATTTTCACTTTTTTGAAATATGGTAACCCTAAGGTAATCAGATGCTTCTGAAAAGTCCCTGAGGCCCTCCAGAGGTCATTGGACTCCCAGATCCCATCAAGTCTGACCAAGACTGGTGTAAGTCCAAAAAAAGGGGGCATTCTTTAATGTTTTAATGTTGTATTTTAATCTTGTTTTTTAAGCTGTATTTCAATCATTTGTTTTTATATTTGGTGTTAACCACCCTAAGCCCAGTCTTGGCTGGGGAGGGCAGGGTATAAATAATAATAATAATAATAATAATAATAATAATTATTATTATTATTATTATTATTATTATTATTATTATTATTATTATTTATTGGTGTGGGCAAGCAGGGCTTAAGTTGGAACCTAACTCTGTTTAGCTCAGTCACATGACCTGGAAAAAGGTAATCAAATTTTAAAGGTGTTTTTCCCCCCTCTGATATTTTTAGGCTGGTTCAGCCTTGTTCCTGAGTGGAGTTTGGATCTGCTGTAACTTTATCTCAGCTTAATGCACACCAGCTTGTTTTATGTTAGCTTATTGTTTCTAGAACCACACTCTTGGCCTCCTCAGATGAATGGAAAATAGGGTGGTTGTGGGCCTTAGCATAATGTACGCTGGCAGAGCACAGGTGTGGCGTTTGCTCATTCCTTGTGATTTTGTTTGTTCAGGGGGGTGGGAATGGTTAATGTAGACTGACCAATGAGAAAGCTCAGAGGCGGAGCCTACCTGGTTTTGAGGCTCAGCCCAGGGATTTTACCATGGGGTGATTGAGAAGTGAGAGTCAGACAGAGCCAGTAAGACGAACATAGCAGTTGTGACAGCTAGAGTGAGAGACAGGGATAGAACTGAGAGAGAAGAGTGTGACAGTGTGAGATAGTACCACATCTAGTTAAGGGCATACATTTGAGAAACTGTTCTGAATATATTTAAAACTTGTTTGTTCTTCAATAAACTTTAATCTTCGTTGTTGGCTTTACAACCTGATTGAGACTCAGTATTTCACCAGAAGAAACCTGGTTGATGGCAGCCAAAGAATAAAGCAGTGATGTACAGGTCAATATTCCGTGAAACGACTGGGGACTCTGTGTGAATGCCACAAAGGGCATCTGCAGGAGTGTTTCCAGAGCAGGACAGCGCAAAACACTGAAAGGGGAACAGGGTAGTTTCTTATAACAGAACAAGAAAAAAGGGGTTTAGGTGAGACTCAGCAGGGAGGACATTTCACAACCAGGGTGCCACCACTGGGGAGGCCCTTTCCATTTTGGCCAGAGGGCTGGAGAAGCCAGAGAAGATAACCTGGTAAATTTCTGAGTCCTGAGCCATGAAGTGCATCAAAAACCACTCTTTGAACCGAGCCCAGAAATGGGCTGGGAGCCGGTTCCCTTGACAAAGCACCCACATGATATGATCATAACACCCAGTCCCAGTTAGCAATACAGCAGCTGTGTTTTGCACTAATTGGAGTTTCCAAAGCATCTGAAAGGGCAGCCCCACCAAAGAAGAATTTTAAAAAACCACCCTTAGAGTAGTATACTCTGGGGAATATGCATAGAGAGCTGAAGCCAGGTGATAGCTGCCCAGTTACAGTCACATCTGCACACTAGCCTAGGCAGGGGAAAGGCATTCAGCATCCCTAGAGCTGTATGGCAACTTTACACTTGATCAGTTTGCCTAGGGAGACACAAAAGCAAATCCAGTACTGAAACAGAACTGTGGTCCTGTGGGGAAAAAATACCTGATTCTGCCAGGATTCACCAGCTTATGCTAGTTCCCTTCCTAACACCCAAGAACAGGGATGGCCACTCTCCTCATCCCCCAACCGTTTGGCCAGTGGTTGAGGATGATGGGAGTTCTGGAGGGCGCCACATTGCCCTAGATTCTGCCCAGAATCCATCCCTAGCCTTCTGATTTACATACTGGCTCCACCCCCAGCCTGCCAGTTCTAATCTGGCTCCTCCCTATAGAAGCTAGTCCACATATTGGCTCTGTGCCAGTGGAGAATTTAAGGTGGTGTGGGCAGTCCCTCTATATAGCATTGAAAAATGTTGCCCACTCCTGTTTGAATGCATGGACCAAAAGACTGAAGGGGACTCTTGTATTCCAGATAAAGGAGAAAACAGAGGAGGCTGGAATGAAAGCCTTTTTTAAAAAATCCATTCATAATTTTTAATTGTGTTTTGAACTAACCTTTGGCTGTTGTGGCTTAGCATGGTTTTAATTGGAACCGTCAGCTGGTTATGCTGCCTCTGTTACGAAAGAAGTTTGGGTGTTTTCTGTGTTCCTTTTCCAGGTCTTTTATTGCTTATTGCTGATTTTAATTATTGAATGCTGTATTTTTAATATTGTCTTGTTTGTAGACTGCCTAGGGAAGGGTTATAGATCAAGCAGCTAAATAAATAAAAATAAATAACGACTTTCCAGTACAATATCTCCTCAACATGAAGAATTTTCTAAATTTCCTGCCCTTCCCTCAGGTCAGCCCACAAAAAAATCAGCTGTGGATCTTGCTTATAAAACCGATACCTGCACAGCCTGAGCCTAAGCAAGCTTACTCGGAAGCAAGTCTCCCTATGCAGACATTATACCTTCAATGTTAATGGTACAGTGCGTGAGACTGTCCCAACAAGCCCTATACCCAAACACCCTGTGTTCTCTAGCCATTGTGGCTAGTAGCCATTGATAAGTCTTGTTCATGTGAAAGAAGCACAGGGAGCCACACATTGAGTGACCCCTGGTTAAGAATGTCCAAATGCTTGGGAGTTGTTTAAAACTGCAATATTAGGTGCTCAGCTAGTAAAGTGCTCCTTCACATTTCACAAAGCCAAACTATGGAATCCTAGAATTGTCGAGTTGGAAGGGACCCCAAGGGTCATGCAGTCCAACCTCCTGCAATGCAGGAATCGCAGCTAAAGAAGAAGGAGAGGAGTTTGGATTTGATATCCCACTTTATCACTACCCAAAGGAGTCTCAAAGTGGCTAACATTCTCCTTTCCCTTTCTCCCCCACAACAAACACTCTGTGAGGTGAGTGGGGCTGAGAGACTTCAAAGAAGTGTGACTGGCCCAAGTCACCCAGCAGCTGCATGTGGAGAAGCAGGGAAGCAAACCCGGTTCCCCAGATTACGAGTCCACCGCTCTTAACCACTACACCACACTGGCTCTCCATGGTAGACGGCCATCCAACCTCTGCTTAAGAACCTCCAAGGAAGGAGATGCCACAGCCTCCAGAGGGAGACTGTTCCACTGTCAAACATTTCTTATTGCCAGAAAATTCTTCCTGATTTTGAGTCAGAATCTCCTTTCTTCTAATTGGAAGCCATTGGTTCAAGTCCTACCCTCCAGAGCAGGAGAAAACAAGGTTGCTCCATCTTCCATTTGACAGCCCTTGAGCTATCTGAAGATAGCTGTCATACCTCCTCTCTTCTCTTTTCCAGGCTAAACATACCCAGCTCCTTCAACCGTTCCTCCTAAGGCCTGGTTTTGCAGAAATCATTCCTACAAGAGTTGGCGATGGCTACCAACTCAAATGGCTTCAGAAGATGATCAGACAAATTCACAGTAAATAAGGCTATCAGTTGCTTCTAACCACAATGGCTTGTGTTCTCCCTTCGCTCAGGTCTGAATGTTTCACTCAGGTCCTTCTTATGGGCATGCTCTAAGCATCCGGTTGGCCATTGTGAGAACAAAATGCTGGACCAGATGAGCCTTGGACGAGAATCCAGCAGGGATTTTCTAATGTTTGTACATTCTTAATTCTTCCTGTGCTGGGGAACATTTGCTGCTGCTATTATTATTAATACTAATATCATCACCATCATCATCTCCTGTACTTCACCTACCTAGGCATGGAACAAACGGGTTGCAAATTTTAGGCAGAGAGATAAGAACCTTTTTAAAGTGGAAAAAAAATATGATTCCTGTTTATAAGCCAGCTGCATCTCCAGGGCATCTCAAACAAGGCAACCTGGAATCCAGCCCAGGAATCACATTTCCATGTGCTGCAAACTACCAGCCATGGGGTCGATGATCAAGCTTGGTTTGGAGACTCTGTTTGGGAACATCCCAGCATTTCATTTACAGGAAGAGGAAAGGAAGCCAGAGGCTTCGAGCACCCACATTCCTGCTAGATGCATAATAAATCTATCAAGGTCATCTGCCCAAGCAGCTGTTAATCCAGCCTTTGCGCCAGTGAAAGGACGTTGAACAAGAGCGACTGAGGATGCAACACCAGATTTCTCTGTAGTACTGGCAGCTCACACAATGAACTGTTTTGTGTTTCCTTGACCCTCCTGTAGAAATAATATATAGAAGCCTATGCTGTAGAATAACTGGTCACAGGTTAATGGGAAGGGCTGTTGTCAGTCAATGTAGACAGTACTGATTCAGTATAAAGAAGCTTCTTTTACACACAACTATTTAAGCTCTAAGATCTCTCATCACTTTGCAAACAGGAGCCTAAATAATGATTTCTTCAGTGCTTGGCGGAGTATAAAATGGTTTATATCAACTCATTTACCCACAATTAGAGGTGCCAACACTGGTAGATGAATGTAGAATAAGGAGAGGAGAGTTTGGTCCTCTTCTCAAGAGATTTCTGAATGCTCAGGTAGGATGAGCAAAAACCAAACCTGGCTTCCATACCCCATTTATGAATGGAACATGTTTTGAAAAAGGGAGTGTTTGCATAGTGCTGGAAAGCGGCAAACAAATGGAACAGGTGAAATGAAATATTTGTGATGATGACAGGATACTAGTGCCAACAACAACAACAACAAAAACCTGGTTCGCCTTCTCTGCCATTAATAGTGGCCTTACAGAACAGAAATTATGAATGCTGACAAATGACAGGTGAGCTTTCATAGCTCTAGAATTATTCTCTGGCTTGGGCTAAAATCCAAGCTGAATAAGAATTCCTGGATTCCCCACCCCTGCCAGAGGGGAGTTGCTGCAATGATTTGATCATTTTAGTTGCCCCTTTCTGAATGTTTTCCGCTCTACAATATGCTTTTTGAGATGTTATGACCAGAAAGCTCCGTAAGTTCCTGTGATTGCAGGAGAGGGAAAATGAGGCTCTTTTAAAGACACACAGACCCTTCTTTGTTGAGGGGTACAAAGGAACATAAAACTGAGTCATGCCATCGGTTTATCTAGTACAGAGGTCAGCAACCTTTTTCAGCCATGGGCCAGTCCACCATCCCTCAGACCATGTGATAGGCTGGACTCTATTTCGGAAAAAATATATGAACGAATTCCTATGCCCCACAAATAACCCAGAGATGCATTTTACATAAAAGGACACATTCTACTCATGTCAAAACACGCTGATTCCTGGACCATCCATGGGCCAGATTTAGAAGGCAATTGGGCCGCATCCGGCCCCTGGGCCTTAGGTTGCCTACCCCTGATAGTACCTCATATAGTGACTGGCAGTTACTCTCTGGGGTTTCAGACAGGGGATATTCTAAGGCCTATCTGGAGAGTGAACACTGGGCCTTCTGCATGCAAAGCAGATGCTCTACCAATGATCTTTCACCAGCTGCACTTACAAAATGGCTCAGGCTCATAATTTACAAAGGAGGAAATAAGAGGGAAGGTGGGAGACATTTTTACAACTCCCATTTCTGTTTTGCAAAGAACTTACTTCTGAGCTTTTGCCCTGAGGCCCACTTACTCTCCCAGTGAAACCATCAGGCTGTGCACACCACAGCCAGAGTCATTTTTTCCCCTGTAGCTCAAAACCATTGACAAATTCAATCTAAGTACTTAATGGAGGTAGCAATAGTAGGTTCTGTTGCAGCTTGGCTTTGAAGTTTATCAGAGAGTGGCAAGGATAATTATAAAAGACAAGAGATTAAAAGCAACACTCCTTTTAATCAGTATGATATAGCTACAGAGTGTTTTTTCTCACATAAAAGACCAGCTTTAAGATATCAAGAGGTTTAGGAGGACCTTCAAAAGCAGTTGCTTTTCCTTTTCCTTTTCTTCCCTTTCTACTTCCAAGCACCTGCAAACTGGGTTGTTTTGTTTGTCTCCTATACATCGCCACAGCAATTTCTGTTAAATCCCATTCTTCCCCTTGTAACATACTGATGTTTTATCTTTTTTAAGCCTCATGTTTCTTTCATGTAGCAAGTTTTTGTTGTTGTGGGCCGCAATATCTTAATGGGCAATCTTTTCCAGGCACATATCACTAACAACACAATGGCAATCTCTTGCCAGAGTGGTTTATTTCCATGATTGCGCAAGGGTGTGTGTGTGTGTTTGTTTGTGCATCTGAGGCTTGCGTTTAATTTCAACTCCTTCCATCAAATTGAAATACTCCCCAAACTGTTTTTGAATTCAAAGGAGTTTGATTGCTCAGTCGGTACGGCGTGAGACTCTTAATTTCACGGTGGGTTTGAGCCCCACATTGGGCAAAAAGATTCCTGCATTGCAGAGGGTTGGACTAGATGAACCTCGTGGTCCTCTTATAATGCAAGCAAGCTAAGTGGAAATGCCAGTTATGTCTAAAATTTCTAGAAGGACCATTAACTGACAGCAGTTTTTGGCTTAAGAACTTTACATCGCCAAGGCCATTGGTGGGGAACCTCACAACAACCCTGTGAGGTAGATTAGGCTGAGAGGCAGTGGCTGGCTGAAGGTCACCCAGTTAGCTTGTTATCCCTGGTCCTTTACTGCAGACTACTGCTTATAAATAAAAGTAATGAAATAAGTTGTTAGTACAGTGGTACCTTGGTTTACTTAACAGGGGTCAGCAAACTTTTTCAGCAGGGGGCCGGTCCACTGTCCCTCAGACCTTGTGGGGGGCCGGACTATATTTTGGGGGGGGAAATGAACAAATTCCTATGCCCCACAAATAACCCAGAGATGCATTTTAAATAAAAGGACCCATTCTACTCATGTAAAAGCACTCTGATTCCTGGACCGTCTGCAGGCCGGATTTAGAAGGTGATTGGGCCGGATCCGGCCCTGGGCCTTAGTTTGCCTACCCATGGTTTACTAACTTAATCCGCTTCCAAGGCAAAGTCCACAAGCCAAAACACCTACTTCCAGTTTTGCAGCGTTTTTAATCCACGTTGTTCATAAACCAAGCTGTTCTTAAACCAAGGTACCACTGTATTATATTTCTGAAGTATTTCATTTATTCAAGAGCCATTTCCCCCCCCCCATTCAGCCCAGAAATAAGACACTCCTCTAGCAGTGCAAACCCAGACATGCCTACTCAGAAGTAAGCCCCTTCTGTTTCAATGCGACTTTCTCCCTGGTAAGTGGGTGTAAGAATGTAAGCTCAGCAACTCATCTGGATTTCCATTCATGTGGTGTTATAAAGTGTAAAGCGGTTACCAGACTTTATTTAGATGTTGTAAAAAGCCTCGTTTCTATTAAAGCATGTGTCTCTTTCTCTTTGAAGGGGTTCCTATTTTATCATCCTTTACTAACGCTGAGGTTCTTTGCTACCTTGCTTTCAAAATGCTTTATCATTTTTGACACATGCTTTCAGATCACTATGCGCAAGTCACTGTGTGCACAACTGGTTCTTTTAAGGAGGAGGGGAGCTCTTTCTATATCTTGGAGAACCCAACTGTGCCAAAAGTATCTCCACTTTCCTCCTCCACCACCACCCATCTGTCAATTAGTAAGAAAAAGGAAACTATCAAGGAGTTTTGTTGTGCTTACCCTACTTTCAAGGGTGCCAAAGGGGTGTATATGAGCATCATTTCTTACATTCTACAAAGCATCTCCTCAAACTGTGTCACTTCGCAGCCTTCCCAGGTGACTGCATTTCAACTGAAGCCCAGAGGAAACTTCTCCTATGGGGCTTTTTCACATCAGGAAGCATAGGCAGATAGGGGGGCTGCAGGGGGCTGCAGAAATGCTTATAGGAAAAAACAAAAATAGAAAAAACCAACTAGCGGTAGAGTGGTAGAGTTCTGCATTGCATGCAAAAGATCCCAGGTTCAATGCCCATCATCTCCAAGTAGGGCTGGTCAATATTTCCATCTTAAACCTTGGAGAACTAATGTTGGACTATGCAGACAATACTGAGCAAGATGGACCAATGGTTTGATGGAGTAAGGCAGCATCTTATAATAATAATAATAATAATAATAATAATAATAATAATAATAATAATTTATTATTTGTACCCCGCCCATCTGGCTGGGTTTCCCCAGCCATTCTGGGCGGCTTCCATAGAAACCAAAAATACACTAAAATATCACAGATTAAAAACTTCCCTGAACAGGGCTGCCTTAAGATGTCTTCTGAATGTCAGGTAGTTATTTATCGCTTTGACATCTGATGGGAGGGCGTTCCACAGGGCAGGCGCCACTACCGAGAAGGCCCTCTGCCTGGTTCCCTGTAGCTTTGCTTCTCGCAATGAGGGAACCGCCAGAAGGCCCTCGGCGCTGGACCTCAGCATCCGGGCAGAACGATGGGGGTGGAGACGCTCCTTCAGGTATACTGGGCCGAGGCCGTTTAGGGCTTTAAAGGTCAACACCAACACTTTGAATTGTGCTCGGAAACGTACTGGGAGCCAATGTAGGTCTTTCAAGACCGGTGTTATATGGTCTCGGCGGCCGCCCCCAGTCACCAGTCTAGCTGCCGCATTCTGGATTAGTTGTAGTTTCCGAGTCACCTTCAAAGGTAGCCCCACGTAGAGCGCATTGCAGTAGTCCAAGCGGGAGATAACCAGAGCATGCACCACTCTGGCGAGACAGTCCGCGGGCAGGTAGGGTCTCAGCCTGCGTACCAGGTGGAGTTGGTAGACAGCTGCCCTGGACACAGAATTGACCTGCGCCTCCATGGACAGCTGTGAGTCCAAAATGACTCCCAGGCTGCGCACCTGGTCCTTCAGGGGCACAGTTACCCCATTCAGGACCAGGGAGTCCTCCACACCAGCCCGCCCCCTGTCCCCCAAAAACAGTACTTCTGTCTTGTCAGGATTCAACCTCAATCCATTAGCCGCCATCCATCCTCCAACTGCCTCCAGGCACTCACACAGGACCTTCACCGCCTTCACTGGTTCTGATTTGAAAGAGAGGTAGAGCTGGGTATCATCTGCATATTGATGGACACCCAGTCCAAACCCCCTGATGATCTCTCCCAGTGGCTTCATATAGATGTTAAAAAGCATGGGGGAGAGGACGGAACCCTGAGGCACCCCGCAAGTGAGGGCCCAGGGGTCTGAACACTCATCCCCCACCACCACTTTCTGAACACGGCCCAGGAGGAAGGAGCGAAACCACTGCATAACAGTGCCCCCAGCACTGTTATGTTCTTATATGTTCATTGACCACCTGATGGTGATAAGGAAATCTCAAAATCCTACACCCATAGGAATTCTTCTCAATATGCTTACCAATCTTGCCTGGCACCCAGGTTGTTGCCCTTATTTTCTCCCTAGCTTTTTCAGATCTTCTCATTTTAGTCCTAGTTGGTAGAGTCAGTTCAGTGGTACCTCGGGTTAAGTACTTAATTCATTCTGGAGGTCCGTTCTTAACCTGAAACTGTTCTTAACCTGAAGCACCACTTTAGCTAATGGGGCCTCCCGCTGCCGCTGCACTGCTGCTGCATGATTTCTGTTCTCATCCTTAAGCAAAGTTCTTAACCCGAGGTACTATTTGTGGGTTAGCGGAGTCTGTAACCTGAAGTGTATGTAACCTGAAGTGTTTGTAACCCGAGGTACCACTGTAGTTTTAGCGCCTGCATTTGCTGGTTTTATGCTCCTGTGATTTGCATTGTGTTCCATTGCTCTTTTTGCATTTGGCTTCATGCCGGTTTGGTGTGAAGATTCATCGCATACACACTCCAGTTGTATTATGATGTTTTAAACTGATTTTATGAGACACCCAGAGAACTTATCTTACGAAAGAACCTTACAACACTAACTTGTAAATAAGAATAATAAATAACACTGTACCGAGGGACCAAGTGGATAGATTCTGAACAATGCATGACTAAAGGAGGAGGACAAGGCAGAGCCAGGCCATAAATAGCTAGCTTACCCGCCCCCCCTGCTTTGCTTGTCTTTGCATGCACACAAGTACACACTTTTTTTGCAACTGTTAAGATGCCAAGTCACTCCCTGATAACCCATTATTTAGAGGTTCAATCTTAAAATCTGGACTGTGACAGAAAACTGAGAACTGGCTTTATATGGATGCAGCACTTTTTTTCTTAAAAAAAATGTTTAGGGGTACTCTCGTTTTCCTACTCAACATCATCATTTTTTATTTGTATGCCGCCTTTCCACAGTTAAAAAAGCAATGCCCAAGGCGGCTTGCAGCATAACAAGATTTACATAATTACAAAAGTCATAAACAATAAATAAACCACATTAAAAAAATACACAACCAAATGGGAAACAATTTCCACATAAATCAGAATCTAAAACTAAGAATACAGCATTAATATCACAGCTTAAAATGACATAGGTGAAAAATAACAGCAATTTAAACAAAAACAAAACAAAATGGAGCCCTTTCTGCCCAGCAGCAGCAGCGGCAGCAATCCTTTATAGAGCCCATCAGGCCCCGCCCTAGGCCAGGTGTTGAGTGGCAGGACCCGGGCCCTCAGGCACTGAGCAGGGGAGTCCTCCTCATATAGAAATACTGCTCCTCAATGAGACCAAACTTAGACTCACAAAATGTTCAGGGGTATGCGTACCCCTGCGTACCCCCAGGGGGAAAAAGCACTTTATGAATGTATAGGATGTAAGACTCTGGAAAGCCACACATCCCAAGATGGAGTTGTGATGAAAGGAAACACCTTGAGACCCCTGGGTATAGGGTGGTATATAAATTCAATAAATAATAACAATAACAACAATAATAATAACATGCTTGATTCTCAGTGGCTTAACCCCTACCCAGGGCTGCCAATAGCCAGTACAGGTCCCTGTGAAAAATCTTTTTCAGGCCACATAGCAAGGGCGGACCGGCTAAAAACATTCACATGAGGGAAAAAAATGTGATCTCATTTTTATGATAATAATAAAATTGATAATATCCATGCCTGTTGAGAATATTAATATCCTAATGACCAAGGTCAATAATATAAGCACCCACATGATTAAACTTTAAAAACATAATACTTGTCTGCATATTATCAATATTTGGGTTGCAAGTTGGACGCAATGGGAGGTTACAATGCTGCTCTTCAGTCATTCAGTCTTGAGAGCCAAGTTATCTCACAATGAATCCAATGAAATCCAAACTGCCAGATGAATCATTTGAAGAGTGCCCTATAGTAACTCCATCCAGGAATAAAGCTAATTCACAATAAACTTAATTTGCCCTTTGATTACCTAAACTGATTCATGCTGTCCAGATGACCACACAGATGGCCCAAAACACAAAATCATCATTGGATATATATTAAAAAGCAAATTGTAAAAAAGAAAGGGGTAAAAAAACACACACCCAGCAATCCTTAATCCTTCTCATATTGCTGGCTCTTGAGGACAGCGAGGAAAGGTCATTACTCAGATGAAAAGAAAGCCAGAATAGTGAATTTATATTTCATGCCCTGTTTATCAATTAAACTCCCCATTTTTAAAATACCCAACTAGCAAAATTCCCATGGTTATGTTGGCTGTGCATGGAGGAACATAAGAACATAGCTCAGTTGGTAGAGCATGAGACTCAGGGTTGTGGGTTGTGGGTTCGAGTTCTGCATTGGGTGACAGATCTAGATGTCAAGATCTAGATGTCTAGATGACCCTTGTGGTCTCTTCCAACTAAACAATTCTATGATTTTATGATCATAGAGGAGCCCTGTTGGAGCAGGCCGGTGGCCGTCTAGTCCATCATCCTGTTCTCACAGATGTCAACCACATGCCTTATGGGGAAGCTCCCAAATAGGACGTGACTACAACAGCATTCTGCCCACTTGTGATTTTCAGCAGCTGGCATTCAGGGACATACCGCCTCTGACAGAGGGGGATAGAACATAGCCATTGTGGCTTGTGTCAGGAGTGCGTGCAGGAGCCGGGCCCTGTGACCAGTAGGGCTTCGCAGGACTGGGGCCTTCCTAAGTTTGTTCTGGAGAGGCAAGGCACAGCCGCACGGGTGAGGCCGCTTGGTAACTCACTGCACCTGGTGGCTAGAGCCGGGAAGGGATATAAGGTCAACATTTCCCTTTGGCTCTTTGCCACAGCAACACGTTTCCTGCCTTGCTGCATTTGACTTCTTGCTTCCTGATCCTCCGACCTAGGCTTCTTGACTCCCTGCTTCTCGACCCTCGGACCCTTGACTTCATGCTTCCTTGCTTCTCGACCCTCAGACCCTTGACTTCATGACTCCCTGCTTCCTGACCCTCGGATCCCTGGCTTCTGGACTCTTGTTCCTGCTCCCACCCCACCATCTTGCCCCCGGTCCTGGCGTCCTCAGCCGGGACTTTGATCATCCGTAGACCGGACCGTGACAGCTCGTAGCCATAGCAGTAGTAAGCTCTCATTATCTCTGATGCACAAACCAGACAACATGTGAAATGTCTGGCTGCAGATGTTCTACCACAGAGCCACAGGCCTCTCCTGCTGCCACGTTTGACCCCAGGTTTGAGGGACTTCACAAAAGCTATCAAGAATACTTTGCTAATGACTGAGAGGTGGCATCCTAGCACTGCAAGAGACAGCGGCTGCCTCCTCTCCCCTCGTCTGTTCTCATTGAGAAACACAAAGAAAATGAATCTGCATGGACTGTTTCACCTGCAGCAACAAAGAGTGAGTCAAATTCAAGATCTAGTTCGGAGGCATCCTTGGTCTCTGTGTTTCTGCAGCATCCCAGCATCCATTGTGCAAGTTTCTTTAAAAAAAACCGTCTCGCCACATTCATGTCAGCATCATAATGTTGCAGTGTGCAGAAGGGTAGGAGGTAACCAGCCTGTAGCTTAGGCAATGAAGTGTGTCACGATCACCAAGGGGAAGGACAGTTCACGGAGGCTGTGCTGGCTGAGATTAAAAGACAGGTCTGAGATTTGAATTCCCTCTGAAGAGGCTATCCAGTATTTGGCTGACTTTCCTTCTCTTTATTCTTCATATTCATGTCATTTCATTAAAATAATCTGGAGTGGAGGCTTGCGATGAATGGAAGAGCAAGCAAGGATGCTACCTTGCTGTTGCAAACAGAGCAGGATTTAGGTTTCATGAGGCCCTAAGCTACTGAAGGTGATGGGGCCCTTTATATTTTAGGGAGCAGGCGGGGCCCGTTACTTGCATCATAGGAGCCTACACAACACAAAACACTGTTGCTGTATGTAGGTTTTATTTTATTTGTTTTTTATCTTATATTTTGGAAATGTACATCCAGGTGTTTTTTTCCCTTTAAATTTTTGTGGGGCCCCCAAGAGAGTGGGCCCTAAGCTATAGCTTGTTTAAGGTAAAGGTAAAGGGACCCTGACCATTAGGTCCAGTCCTGGACGACTCTGGGGTTGTGGCGCTCATCTCGCTTTATTGGCCAAGGGGGCCGGCGTACAGCTTCCAGGTCATGTGGCCAGCATGACTAAGCCGCTTCTGGCGAACCAGAGCAGCACATGGAAACGCCGTTTACCTTCCCGCCAGAGTGGTACCTATTTATCTACTTGCACTTAGAGGTGCTTTTGAACTGCTAGGTTGGCAGGAGCAGGGACTGAGCAACGGGAGCTCACCCCATTGCGGAGATTCGAACCGCCGACCTTCTGATAAATCCAGCACTGGCTGCAAACCATTACAGTCGTACCTTGGATCCCGAATGCCTTGCGAGTTGAATGTTTTGGCTCTTGAACGCCGCAAACCTGGAAGTGAGTGTTCTGGTTTGCAAATGTTCTTTGGAACCCAAATGTCCAATGTGGCTTACACAGCTTCCAATTGGCTGCAGGATCTTCCAATTGGCTGCAGGATCTTCCTGCAGACAATCAGAAGCCATACCTTGATTTCTGAATGTTTGGAAGTAGAATGGACTTCCACAACAGATTCCGTTAGACTGTACTGGGAGTTGTGATCAGTGCAAAAGAGGAGGAAATGTTACTGATCACAAATGAGAGAATATGGACTGGATGATCCCCAGGGTCCCCTCCAGCTCTACAATTCTCTGATTCTATAAAGGTCAGGGTAAAAATTACTGGAATATTTCACTATGACATGTGTACCATTGGCAGTTTTCATTCCTCTTATTAACCTGTGCATTTTCCTCATACAGTTCAATTTGAATAAAAGTTTGTGTACAATTGATATTGAAATATCTCAGCAATTCTTATCCTGACCTTTATATTATTTTTAAATAATATAATATTTCTAAATAATATTTCCCCTTGAAACAAAGAAACTAGTGTCTTTGACATACAAACCTAGGTTTGGATTCCAATCCTACACATGCTTACTTGGGAGTAAGCACCACTGAACCCAGTATGCCTACTCAGATGTCCCATTGTGTTAAATGGCATTTATCCCCATATAAGAGTGCAGAGGATTGTAACCATTTGTTGTGAATGTTTTAGTTGAGATTGGCCACCTGTTGTTTATGCTATAGTTCAGCTAATTAGTGAGGAGCCCCTATTTTCCAAAAGCCAAGCCACAGACCCCCTTACTTTTGAAAAGTTTGATAACTCTAAGGTAGTTCCCTCTGCAAAGCAATTTTTTTGAACAAAATGTGGGGTAGCCCCTAATAAGCAAAGGATTTTAGGTATACTAAAAAAACCCAAACAGACTAGCTCTGAGCAATACAGTGGTACCTCAGGTTAAGAACTTAATTCGTTCTGGAAGTCCGTACTTAACCTGAAACTGTTCTTAACCTGAAGCACCACTTTAGCTAATGGGGCCTCCTGCTGCCGCTGGAGCATGATTTCTGTTCTCATCCTGAAGCAAAGTTCTTAACCCGAGGTACTATTTCTGGGTTAGCGGAGTCTGTAACCTGAAGCGTATGTAACCCGAGATACCACTTTATTGAAAACTATGGTGGGGGAGTTCAAGTAGGTGAGTTACCTGATAAAAAAGGTTCTGGTCCCTCTGCTCTCCTGGGCATATTTACAGCCACAACCTGTGGCCACATAGCAAACGATTAGAATGCAGTCCAGCATTCACAAAAGTGTGCCTGCCAAGTTTCAAGGACATTCCCAAAAAGTGTTGTTTCAAGCCAAAGGCAATGGAAGATATTTCAAGAGTGCCCTGCCAGGTAGTTCAGAAACCAAGTTGTAGAGTTGGAAGGGACCCTGGGGTAGGGGCATTCTGAGGGGGGGTTACCATTCCAAAGGGGGGGCGACAAAATGCCTCCCCCGATTGGTGGCAACCCCGGGGCACACGCCACTGGCCACGCACCTCCTGGGACATGCGTCACGCCCCCAGGACGTGTGCCAAGCCCCCGGGATGCGTGCCACGCCCTCCACGGGCAGCACACCACACCCCCTGGGATGTGTGCCACATGCCCTGGGATACGTGCCACGCCCCCTGGGACAAGCACCGCTCTAGATACCAGAGCAGGTTGCTTCGCCTCTGCCCTGGGGATCATCTAGTCCACCCCCTGCAATACAGGAATGAATATTTAGCTGTCCCAAAAGCCAATCAGGAACTTCCCCCAAAATTCCTATTCAGCCCTAGCAAAGGTGACAAGCAAAGCCCACACTGTAAAGGAAATGTATGCCATTGTCGGCCAAGGGGTGTTAAAGACAGATATAACTTTTTTTATGTATGCTACAACAGCAGCTAGAATACTCATTGCGGAGTACTGGAAGACACAGGATCTACCCACACTGGAAGAATGGCAGATGAAGGTGATGGACTACATGGGCTTGGCAGAAATGACGAGCAGAATCCGAAACCAGGGAAGAGAAGCGGCGGAAGAAGAATGGAAAAAGTTTAAGGACTATTTAAAGAAATACTATAAAATTAATGACAGTTAGAATGATGTTGGACTAAAGTAAATGGTTACTATTAGTAATGGTTAAGACAAGGAGAATAAGGATGATTAGCTTAAATTTACAGTAAAATAAGGGAAGATTTGCTGAGCAATTGATTAGAATTTGGAATACAGAAATGGGAGGCATGAGGAAGTCGAAGAAGAAAGGTTTAAGAAATTAGGACATGAAATGGTATTTGTTTCTTGTTCTGTTTTTGTTTTTTGTTTGTTTATGTATGTTTTGTTTGTATGAATATAAAAATTGTTTAATAAAAATATTATAAAAAAAAAAGGAAATGTATGCCTTTTGGAGCTATACGTTGTCTATCAAAGCATGGCTTCCCACGCTGTGCTTTGTTAAAGCAACATCCTTCCTACTGCCAAGGAGATAGATGGAGTATATTTAATGTTGCTAGCTCAAAAACAAAACAAACTACCCTCTGTGATGGAAGGAAGAACAGATGGAAGAGAGTTCGTATGACGATAGCTAGAATAAAAATACCCTCCGCGTAGCCCAAATGGTCTAAGCAGAAGGTCTTCCAAATTTTACACAAGGCATCAGCAAGTCCTGTGTTTTTTGTTGTTGTTTTTCTAAAAAAGAAAGGTCAGCTTAATGAATAAGCCAGTTTATTTTTCCCTGACAGGAAGCCCATACAACTTGGATGTGGCGAGGAGGGAAAGATCACCCTGTAACCCTTTGTCCTTTCTCTTCAGTCTGATGCTAACCCAAATTGAGGTGGTACCGCTTTGCTCAGTAACATTTTGCATGCTGTGCAAAGTGAATAAAATTCCAGAGAGCAGTATCAAGGCTTACCACATGCAGCTTGGGTGGACAGATGCTCCCAGGGATAAAAACAGAAAGGGAATACTCCCATCACATTGCATTACAGACACAAAGGGATGGGCAAATCAATGAATTTCATTTTATCCTTCTCCCAATGATACATTCCGTTCTGCACAATCCCATAGCAGTTTACAATTACTATACTTTTTTAAAAGTCCTCATGAAAATTCAACAACATTCTCGCGTGAATTTCACATAACATACATATTTTGATTTGTAATTCTGCTTTCCATTTTGCTCTTTTGCAGTGATTTTTTTCCGATAGGATGCATTTTTTACTATGTTACTTTCACTAATGTGTGCATTTATAGGCACACTTCACCACAGGATGAATAGAATAGATGCTACAGAAACGAATATCTGTACACAATACATGGCTGGAGAACTGCACTGAAAATTCATAGAAGCACAAATTTCAAAAGATGGCTGGTTTGTGGCTTGCATATTGCTTCAGAAAGTGCAAATGGGTAAGTTTGCCTTTAAATGTGAACCGAGTCTAATTTCTCTGCCATCTCTGAATGCAGATGAAGTTAACTCCCATGGGAGCACTACTTGGTGAGAATATGAAGAGGAAAAAAGGGACGACAAGAAAGCTATGTTGTGCTTTTACACTGTCAGAGTTGGTTTTCCCCCCATAACAGTAAAACATACAGATCACAATCAATTACCGGTAAGCACATCTACTGTAGATATACCTGAACATTCAGCATGATTTGTTTTGATCCTCTTGATTATTAACCTCCATTAGTTATGTAGCATGATCAACATGCATGTAAGTTTAAAGGGAAAAAAATAGATCTCTGCCTCTAGAGGCATACAGATTAAGGCTGATATCTTGTGCCTTCTTCCCTGGGATTAAATCCCATTGAGCTCAATTGGATTTAGAGCTGAGCAGATTGTGCTGTAAATGGTTTTATTCAACTGTATTTTGCTCAAGGTAGACCCATTGAAATAAATGACTCAACTTAATCAGGTTCGTTAAGTTCACTGGGTCTGATATGAACAAATGAGGCTACATAGGTTTCGTTTCGATTTCAGTTGCAGCTGAGGACTAAGAGGTTAAGACAAATCTTTAATGAGGCTTACAAAAGTTTTGAAACTTGCTGGTGATGTTTGCATTCCAGGAAACGGCTGGGTACATCTGTGTCCCATCTAGTTCATCTAATCTTAGATTATCTCTGCAATTAACACTATGCTCACATTAGTGGCTTAAATTTGCAGCAGCATCTCCCTCCCCCCCCCACTGTGTTTCCAAGTCACATTCTCCCACCACTATCCACAATGGAGTGGGGGTAGAGATGTATTTGCCTGATTATTATTATTTTCCTGCACAGAACTTGAAGTCGGTGAAGCTTTCACCTGCGCATGTGCCATCATCTACACATGCATGAAAGCCACCACAATGGAATGGCACTGTCCATTTCTCGAATTGCACAGAAGCTGGTTTGAGGGAAAACACATGCTTCTCTAAAAGCAACAGGATACAGATGGATTGGGGAGAATGTCATGCAAACCTGGCTTAAAGAACCAGTGGTGGGAGCATTGCAGTAAATGGCAATGTGAACACACCCCTAGACTGCAATGTTATGGAAATGGGGGTTCTATGGCTCAGGTCCTTAATGTACATGGAAAGATTTGCTTTCATTAAACATGGCTAGGCGAGTTGGTTTGAACATGGTGCTTATAACACCAAGGTTGCAGGTTTGATCCCTGTAAGGGACAGCCGCATAAATCTGAATTGTAGGGGGTTGGAGTCGATGATCTTCAGGGTCCCTTCCAACTCCATGATTCTATTATTCAAAGCTGTGTGTAGGTGTAGCAAGGAGCGCTTTTTATAAATACTTCTCCTGTTTGCAAAAAGTACCCATCATTTTGATGATATGTATATATATATTTACCAGTTCTGCAAACAGTGATGAAAGTATTCACTCATTCCCTGCCCTTCAACTCCCAGCATCCCTGATCATTGGCTATGCTGAGTGGGACAGATTCTTATGCAAGGCAAATACTAAAAAAACATAAGAAGAACTCTGCTGGATCAGACAGAAGGTCTATCTAGTCCAAAACTTTGTATCCACCATGGCCAACCAGACCCCTATGGCAAGTCCACAAGCAGGACAAGAGTGCAATAACCCTCTGAGTATCTTGGAGTAGAATTCCCTATGTATCCTCTCTAAAGTAAACTCCATTGAGTTCAATGGGTTTTACTCTCACATATATGGGCCTGAGCCGTGAATAGAGCTAGTCTGCTCTCTTTAGCTGAAACTGGTGTGTTGTGTAAGCATCCAAGAACACTAAAAATGTGCATAAAATCTGTAATTAGGGCATTATCCAATAACCATCAGTTGTGCTGGCATTTGTTTCTATACCATTATGAGGATTTGCATACCAGCCAAGAAAGAAACATTTGAAACCCAGACAATGTGAAAATTAATTTACAGTCAGCCTCTTGTTTAACATTCGTGTCTGGGTATGAAAAGTTATGTTTATCTTGCCTTCAGATTTGGCTTTCAGATAGAGTTGAAACAACCCATTATCTTAAGCAGCAACCGTGAACCTTGTGGTCTTCCAGATGTTGCTGGACTCCAACTCCTATCAGCCCCAGCCACCATGGTCCCCTGATCCAGCGATGAAAGCTAAAACCAGCAACATCAAGAAGGCTTCCCACCCCTGATCTAGAGCCTCAAACCCTCTGTAATTTATTTATTGATCCCATATACACAGCCTTTGTGTCAAAGCATGCAAGGCAGTTTGTAGTTTAAAGTACTGATTATAGATTACAGCACGAATCGGGAAACCTTGAGCCATCAGTTATTATTGGTGTATGACTCCTATCATCCCCAATCATTGGCTTTTCTGCATAGGGCTTATGGGAGCTGGAAAGTGAAGATGCAAATCAGTAGACTAGAGTAATGAGGATAATATATTTCTCCCATCTGGTACATTATCAACACACATGCTTGTTATGTCAACACTGTTTCCCCTTTGGCATGTTTCAAATGGTGTTCAAGGAATGCACATCTGTGTATACATGTACAACCACCCACTCAGCCATGTCAACAGAGTCTTTTATGTGTGTGTGTTTCATTGATAACTTGTCAATCCCTAGTTTCAAGAGTCTTGATAAGAAGTGTTCTCTTTGAGCGGGAGTCCACTGGGAAAGACTCAAGGGTTGTTTCTCTTTTTGTTCAAGCCACAGGACAGTTTAAAACAAGGAAATAGACCCCTCACAAATCACAGAACAATTACAGCTATAGGAACGGGGCCTCTTCTCTTCTCTTCCAAATACCTGCCCCCAAAAGATGTGCATTAACCAGTCACCTAAAACCAGATGGGTCCAGACATAACTCAGGAAGATAGCTCCACAATACATGGGTTCATCATTGAAAAAGTCATTTCCAGTGCCCCACACCACATAATTCACATTCAAGCGGGACCACTGGGAGGGCCTCATCTGCTGATCTTACAGGATAAGAGCCAACTCCTAGGGGCTGTGGGGGTTTCAGCCCCCACAATAAAATATTCAAATGTGTGCGCGCACTGTGTTATGGGATGAATTATGTGGGGCAAGCCTTACCTGGGCCCCCACAATATTTTATTCAAGTTGACACTCCTGTCTTAAAATATTGGCTGTCTGACATGGAAGAAGGTGGTCTTCTTGCAAATATTTTGGTCCCAAGCCGTGTAGAGCTTTAAACATTAAAGCACCTTGTCTGGGGGTGGCGGCAGCGGCAGCAGCGGCGGGGAGGAATGAAAACCAGTTTAGCTGTTTTAAGATAGGATCCATATGCTCTCAAGCCACTGCCCCTACCTTTCCACAGCATTCTGCACCACTTGCAATTCTGGACCATCTTTAAATGGCAGCCTCATATAGAACCCATTACAGTAGTCCTGCTTGGAGATGACCAGAGCATGAGTCATCATTGGTCAGGCTATCCCTACCCAGAAATGGCCACCAGCTGAAGCTGGGCATTCTCACCTGGGCCTGGAGATACAGAAGCAGCTCCAAGCTATACACCAGCTCCTTCAAGGGGGTGCAACTCCATGAAGGACAATAATCATGCCAACCCCCAAACACAGGAACCATTCACCCGCAGCACTTGTGTCTTGTACAGATTCGACTTCAGTTGGTTGGCCTGCATCCAGCTTATTAACAATAGCCTGAACTGATCCTCTTCTGAACTGAACTGAAGTGGACCTCTTCCACTCATGCCTTTCCCTCTTCACAAAATGTAAGACAGTCCTATAGAGCTTCCTTCTTATGCCTAGACTTGGTATGGAGGGCATATCACCTTTCAGATGTTGTTGGACCATAGATCCTATTGTCCCTCACCACTGACCATTTTGGCTGGGGATGATGGGTGTTTTGAATCCTGGAGGACCTCAGGTTCCCTACCCTTGGCTTACAACCAAAAATGCATTTTACAAAAGACAAATGACAACTAATTGTGTGGGGGGGGGGATAAGCAAACTCAGGTACAAATTATTTTGTCCTGTTAAACAAGGAAATGACACAGTGGACAGGCAGAGTGTCATTTCCACAGGTAGCAAATGACTGCTGGCCCCAGGCTTTTCATCCCAAAGAGCCAGACGGAATGACGGCTACTGTGGGACCAGTTGTAGGAATGGAAGAACCATATGGCTGTTGGTCCCAGCTAGACCAACATGGGGAGTCTTGCATTCTTTACTTTCCCTAGGAGACATCTAAGTGCAATAGGATCTGCTGGAGACATTCCTGGAAAGGGTGAGTGACGTGGTCCGATGAGATAGAGGCCGTTTCCAGATGACATCTAAGCCAGAGACACCAGAAATTGAAACTGATATGTCATACATGCAAGACCATAAACAACCAAGTGTTGAATGGAAAGAAACATAGACCTGCAACATGCGACAGCTTAAAGGCTACTGGATCAGAGCATTTTTGTCCAGCACAGTTTAACACTTACAAACTTGAGCAGCTAGGAGGGAGCAGCAGCTAGATGGTGCAGTCCTACTTGCCTAACATCGATTGCCATTTTCTTGAGTCAAAACGTATTGCAATTATGTTTTTTATGGTTTCCCAGCAAACTACCTACTCAGTCCTCTTGACTACAATTATCTCCTGTGTGAATACCAAGCTGCTCACAAAAGAAAAAGGCTTTAAAAGAAACTTACTGGACTGGCTCTTTGGACTAAGACATCAAATGGGCCTCTGTGGTGTTTCTGCTCCTTCATAACTGGACACCATCGCTTTAATGCCGGAAAATATCAAGATATTGAAAGAAGACAGGCACCAATACAAATGGACACTAATTCATTTGCTAATGATCAACGTCAGCCATAAGGGGCAGCCACCAGCGGTTTTTCATGTCCGTTTGCTAAAGAAGAGAAGGAGCCTATTCAAATGTTTTAATTGTTGCGAGAGGAATGGATTTGCTTTTATCAGATCAATATTACTTTGACCAAAAATCAATTAAACTGACAAGGCTGCTCCTACTGAAGCAAAGAGGAAGCATAATTAAATTTCATCCTGGAGATTGTGTGTGGCAAAATAAGAGAAGGGGTGTGCAAAGGGGCAAACTCTTTAGCTGGTGGATGAATAACAGGGTTAGGATGGAGTCCTAAATTAAAACACTGGTGCTGTGCAATTTCAAAGAGAATGTTTTTGTGGATAAGGGAAGAACCCACAGCCTTAGGGTGGATCTTTCAATATTCTGCCACAAGTGGATAGTTGGATGCACACAACAGAGTGCATTGGCGGCTTTAAAAATATTCTATATACATAGAAACATGACTGAATGTCACAGACATAGAATCAGGCACCAGACCAGAGCCTAGCAAGACATCGGTGTTAGAGCTTCAGGCCTTGAAACTCTCCTTAAGATGCATTTATTTTTTTTATTCATTGCTTTGTTTTATCAAAACATATTTACTGCCTGCCTGTCCAAGAAAATGTTCACAGTGGATCAAAATTAAAGAGATTTTTTAAATAAATAAATACATAAATACATAAATAAATAAAATAATAATAATATAAGCAATAGTAGCTGAAAAATGTCTTTCTTTCTTTCTTTCTTTCTTTCTTTCTTTCTTTCTTTCTTTCTTGCTTGCTTGCTTGCTTGCTTGCTTGCTTGCTGTCTTGCTTTTTATAACTTTAACTGTGACCCGTCTTGAACATTGTGTTGGAAAGATCATAAGAAGAGCCTGATGGATGAGTCCAGCATCCTGTTCTCACCCAAGCATAAGAACACTCTCACCTTCCTGTGGTCTCCAGCAATTGGTATTCAGAAGCATTACAGTCTCCAAGCATGGAGGCAAAGCGCAGCCATCATGGCTTATAGCCATTGAAAGCCTTGTCCTCCATGAATCTGTCCAATCCTCTTTTAAAGCCACCCAAGTTGGTGGCCATCATTGCTTCCTGCGGGACAGCGTGCCATAACTTAACTATTCATGGAACTTAAATATGTTTTAATACTCTATTATGACAGCAAGTGTTTTGTTGTTTTCAAACACAACCTAATATTAAAACTAAGGAGTCATATGCCAGATTGAATGGTCACACCAGAAGGTTGCGGATTCTCCTTCTTGGAAGTTTTAAAACAGAGGTTGGATGGCCATCTGTCATGGATGCTTTAGGTGAGATTTCTGCCTTGCAGGGGGTCGGACTAGATGACCCTTGAGGTCCCACCCAACTCTACGATTCTTTGATTCTGTCAGCTAAAACGAACAAGCAAATAGGCTGAGCAGCAAGTAGGCCGGTGGAGGGGGAGTGAGGTGAACATCTGCGAGAGTTTCAGTGGGCAAATAGTACCAGAGGAAAGCATTAAATTGCCCTTTAATATGCATCTGGGATGGGAAATATGAAGCTCGCAAAATGTTGCTGGACTCCTTCCCATCAGTGACAACCCCCCTCAAACTGGGGTGATGGGAAATATAAGGCCACTTCCACACCATACACCCACTTCAACCGTCATGGCTTCCACCCAAAAAGATCATGGGAAGTGCAGTCCGTTAAGGGTGCTAAGAGTCATTAGGAGACCCCATTACAGTGGTAGCTCAGGTTAAGAACTTAATTTGTTCCGGGGGTCCGTTCTTAACCTGAAACCGTTCTTAACCTGAGGTACCACTTTAGCTAATGGGACCTCCCGCTGCCGCCGCACAGTTTCTGTTCTCATCCTGAAGTAAAGTTCTTAACCTGAGGTACTATTTCTGGGTTAGCGGAGTCTGTAACCTGAAGCATATGTAACCTGAAGTGTCTGTAACCTAAGGTACCACTGTACACACCCGAGCTATGATTCTCAGAGTGGTTTATCAATCAGTTCCTCTTCAGAGGGAACTCTGTAGATCTGAGAGGGGAATAGGAGCCTCCTGACAACTCTCTGCACCTTTGACAAGCTAAAGTTCCCAGAATTCCTTGGGGGAAGCCATGCCTTTTAAAGTGGCATAAGAGTGCTGTAAAGGTATACTGTGGATATGATCAATGGTCCAGCAACATCTGAAAGGCATGGGTTCCCCATCTGTATCATACACAATGGTCCCAACGGAGGCATTCCGAAGATGTTCAGAGTTCCAGTCACACAGCTCCCATGTCACAACTAGTTTGATCTACAGCTGAAGAGTCAAAGAAACAACACAAAGGGCATGGTTGTGTGCACACACAAAAATAGATATTTTGTGACTTGCATGCATTATGCAAATGCAGTCTAACTATATGAATTATCCCGATTTATGTGGTCATTTACATGCTTTTGCTTATTCTTATGCCTGCTTGTTCTGCATATTTCCCCCACTATGTTATTTATTCTACTTCCCATGGAAAGGGTAGTAAGGGAAACAAGGAAGATGCAACTAGTAACTGACTGTATGCAAAGAAAAGGATACTGCAATATTCTTCAAGTCAGCACTGGTAAGAACTTATCTGGATGTGAACTAGCAATCAGATCTTGACAGAATGAGATGATAGCTGGAAGGATGGCAAACATTAGGAGGACAAGCTGAACATGTGCAGCAGAGGGAGGGAGTCGGGGGGAGGCACAAACAATATTGTACATCAAATCCCTGAATGACAAGAAGTCTGGCAGAGCTAGTATTCCAGAACGTAGCACCAGCTAGCCTCTGTCCAACAGTATGTACTTGCTAGAGGTGTGCATGGATCCCAAGATCCAGGCTGTATCTGTACTTAAAAAAATAAAATAAATTCTGATCTGTTTTGAGTCGCTCTGTCCTCTCCTCTGAGAGCCAGTGTGGTGTAGTGGTTAAGAGCGGTAGTCTCGTAATCTGGGGAACCGGGTTCGCGTCTCCGCTCCTCCACATGCAGCTGCTGGGTGACCTTGGGCCAGTCACACTTCTTTGAAGTCTCTCAGCCCCACTCACCTCACAGAGTGTTTGTTGTGGGGGAGGAAGGGAAAGGAGAATGTTAGCCGCTTTGAGACTCCTTAAAGGGAGTGAAAGGCGGGATATCAAATCCAAACTCTTCTTCTTCTTCTTCTTCCTCACTTCAGTCTGTAAAACAAAGTTATGTGTTTCCCATTCACTATTTAAAAAACAAAACAAAACAATCACTTTTCCTCCTTTTGGCCGAAGTGGAGAAATTTGCAGGCAAGGGAGACCCTCTAAAATTCTTGCAAGTTACAGACAAATAGATCCAGGCCAAGCAAAAGGCACTCATTTTCCTCTGTTGTCCCATATTAGGGTGGTGGTGGAAAGGGTTTGCCTCTTGGTCTTTTCCCCCTTAATATAATTAAGAGAGGCTGAACGATGTTTACTCTTGTTTCCATTTAAAAAAGCAACAAAACTTTGTGGTTTCATGGTGGTCTTTAATTTGCAGTACACACTGTGCTTGTTTGTGCCCATCAATAAGCCTTGTGTTGTGAGGCTGTCTAGAGTACTGCTTGTGCAGGCCTCTATTGAGTTCGTTCTCTCTTTCTCTCATTAAAGCAGAGTAACATACTTAAAAACAACACCACCTTAACTGAAGCTTTAAACATTTTTTTTTAAAATCCTCACTTAGTGCACTTTAACAAAAAACAACAACAATAGACAGATATACTGCTCAATATATAATATAATTATAACAATATAATAATATCTCTAAGTGATGCACAGCAAACCCAAATATCATGTTACAGCAATAAAAAACATTAATATTAGTTACTAATAAATATATACTGGTATCAGCTCCTTCAGGGACGCGGGTGGCGCTGTGGGTTAAACCACAGAGCCTAGGACTTGCTGATCAGAAGGTCGGCGGTTCGAATCCCCATGATGGGGTGAGCTCCCGTTGCTCGGTCCCTGCTCCTGCCAACCTAGCAGTTCGAAAGCAACTCAAAGTGCAAGTAGATAAATAGGAACCGCTCCGGCGGGAAGGTAAACGGCATTTCCGTGCGCTGCTCTGGTTCGCCAGAAGTGGCTTAGTCATGCTGGCCATCAGCTCCTTCTCTGGAGGACACACCTCCTCAGTCTATACCTTTCAGCTTCCTAGCTTCCACACAGGACTGCATCCACCCACCTTGCCTTTCACACAGGGCTCAGAAAAACTCACAGATCACCCCAAAATCTCACAACAGAGAGGGCTCCTAGAACCTGCTGAAAGCACCCTAGTATTTCACCCTAGCCAGTGTGGTGTAGTGGTTAAGAGCGGTAGTCTCCTAATCTGGGGAACCGGGTTCGCGTCTCCGCTCCTCCACATGCAGCTGCTGGGTGACCTTGGGCCAGTCACACGTCTCTGAAGTCTCTCAGCCCCACTCACCTCACAGAGTGTTTGTTGTGGGGGAGGAAGGGAAAGGAGAATGTTAGCCGCTTTGAGACTCCTTAAAAGGGAGTGAAAGGCGGGATATCAAATCCAAACTCTCCTTCTTCTTCTTCTTCTTCTAGCCACCAAGGTGGATGGAGCTCCCTTGGGCCACCCATAGCTATGTAACTTTCAATGCTCAATTGGCACACACCAAGGTCCAAGAGATAGCAAACTGGGTGGGTCATAGAATCAAAGATGGAAGGGACCCAAAGGGTTATCACGTCCAGCCCCCTGCAATGCTGGAATCAGTCTTCCAAGGTGTCCAAATGTTACAAAAGATGACCTTCCTCCACACACCTCTCCAAACACACACAGTAATATCCACATATCCATCTGGAGCAGGACGGGGAGGGGTTGCTAAATAATCCACCAAAGAAAACTGTTGTATGAAATCAAGCGGCGACGTGCTGGTGACGATAATGAAGAGCTCTCTGAGCAAGAAGCAGACGGCGCAAGACCTTTCCCCATCCTGCAATGCTTCCGAACCCTTTGCCTGCAGCTCCTCTCACCCAAGTCTCCCAATGCAATAGTCGGCTCTCATTCTTTTGTCCTCCGGCTGCCTTGCTCACTGAGGCAAGTAATTAAGACTGCCAAATAATAGAGCCAAGCTTCCAAATTAGCTTCCAATACGGTTGTCTCTTTGCCAGTGGCTAAAACAATGATAACAATGGGGGGAAATCCATATTCTTCCTTGCTAAACATAAATCGGAAGCAACAATTCATTGAGAACCAGCTGTAGCTTCCTTGGTAAAAAATAAAATAGAATACTGATCTTTCTTGTGCAGTGTATTCTCCAGTCAATGTAATCAGTCCCTTGCATTCCATTCGCCTTCTACATAACCAGAAGCGACTCTTACATTGACTATTATTATTGTTATTATTATTACCCACCCATCACTCTAAGATTCCAGGACAGCTTAGAACATTGAAATACAGTATTAAAAAACAGGTTAATTTATTATGACACCCCAACACCATTATTTCCCCCCTCCCAACCCCATCACTACCAACCAATAAAGCTGAGCAGATGCTGGAAAATCATAGAAGATGACCATGAGGGTCATCTTTTCCAACCCCCTTCAATGCAGGAATCTTTTCCCCAACGTGGGGATTGAACCCACAACCCTGAGATTAAGGGTCTCATGCTCTACTGACTGAGCTAGGAAACATTTCATTCTAAGTTAGCTGTTAGGAGTGAACAGTCTTCTGAGGACTGCATGCCAACTGACGAGAGGCAGAAATGGGTGGAATGACAAATGTAGATTTGGGGTGGTATTCCAACTAAGGTTTACTCACAGTAGACCCTCTGAATTAATGAACATGATCCATTAATTTCAATAAGTCTACTGTGAGTAAAACTTAGCTGAATACCACCCTTTGACTTCCTACAGTAAGACTAGTGTCTTCCTACACACACCACATCCCTCTCTGCCCTCCAGCAGGGAAGTGGAAAATAAGGAAACTTGGCTACAAGTTATTTCATACTGTTAAATAATGATGTTCTATAATGATGAGGTGAAGTAGTTATATCAGGAGGCACCTGGGAGAGAGGATAATCCAACTGATACATTGGCTCCTGGTGAATGAGACTCATTCTTGCCTTTCCATCCATGACAGACAGATTGAAGAGCTGCTATTGGAGCAGTTCTGGGAAGGGAGGAGCCAAATGGATCTAGCTGAGCCAATGGATGAGGGTCATTTCCCTGGCATTCTTTATGATGTAATCAAGTGGAGTGGAAGCTACTGAGGACCGTTCCAGCAGGCAGGGGAAAATGGGTGTTGGTTCCAGCCTTTCCCTATGACCAAGAGAGTCAGCTGAAACAGCTGCTACTGTGGAGACAGGTCTGAAAATGGGGAAGCCAGAAGGCAGTTGATACCAGTAGGGATTTTTTTTTGGGGGGGTGTAATTTGCATTTAAAGGGGGACCTACCTAAATTGCATTCTCTGAAACAATACAAGAATCAAAACACATCCATCCTTCAAAATTCACACTTTGAATTATTTATTATTATTATTATTATTATTATTATTATTATTATTATTATTATTATCATTATCATTATTATCTGCCCGCAGGTCTCAGGGTGGATCACAAGATAAAATCACAATATAAAACCACAAAATACAAAATCAAATAACAGCCCAATAACCCCACGCCCCTTCTTGCAGTTCCCCAGATAAGTAATGTGTAAAACACACACACACACACATACACTCCCCCCCATGCCTTTCCTAGGGTAGTTTGTGCAAATAAATACAAATAATATACAAAAATGCATTATATTAGGGGAAATTGCCTTGTAAAAATGTGCATGGTAAGCAAAATTGCACACGTGTGCATATTAGGAGAAAACAGCACCCAAGCACTTATGAACTTTTAGGAGGACATTAAAAAAAATATTCAGGCTGATGTGGAAATATGGAGAACTGAATGTAAGATTAGAAAAATGAGAAAATGAGAAAAACTTGTCGCGGGTACCGCTGTGGTCTAAACCACTGAGCCCCTTGGGCTTGCTGATCAGAAGGTCGGCGGTTCGAATCCCCGCGACGGGGTGAGCTCCCATTGCTCTGTTCTAGCTTCTGTCAACCTAGCAGTTTGAAAGCACATCAAAGTGCAAGTAGATCAATAGGTACCGCTCCGGCGGGAAGGTAAACGGCATTTCCGTGCACAGCTCTGGTTTGCCAGAAACGGCTTAGTCATGCTGGCCACATGACCTGGAAGCTGTATGCTGTCTCCCTCGGCCAGTAAAATGAGATCAGCGCTGCAACCCCAGAGTCAGCCACGACTGGACCTAATGGTCAGGGGTCCCTTTACCTTTATCTTTACATTGCAGCTAGGCCAATCAATAGGTACCGCTCCGGCGGGAAGGTAAACGGCGTTTCCGTGCACAGCTCTGGTTTGCCAGAAACGGCTTAGTCATGCTGGCCACATGACCTGGAAGCTGTATGCTGTCTCCCTCGGCCAGTAAAATGAGATCAGCGCCGCAACCCCAGAGTCAGCCACGACTGGACCTAATGGTCAGGGGTCCCTTTACCTTTATCTTTACATTGCAGCTAGGCCAATGGAGGGGGCCTTACTTCCTGCCTTTTCCATCTGAAGCACTCAGGTGGAAAGGCAGCTTCTGGAGACTCATCTTGCCTGACTTAGAGAACTGGAACATGTAACTCAGTACAGCTTCCCATCAGACAGATTTCTTTCCTGGTAACCACAACTTTGTTCTTTAAATGTATATGTGACAAATTATACCAGGCATTTTCCGTATGCAAAGGGAGCGCTCTAGCATTGCATTGTGTTCCCTCTCTTGCCCTGCTGATCATCCCTGATTTATGGGGTTCCTTTTCCTTTTTCATCTACATGAATCTACCACGCAATCTACATGGTGGACAGAGGATCTGAATAAAGGCTCCTGATTCGAGGTGCATAAGCGATCACTTGATGTTGCAGTTGTTCAAACAGTTATCATTGTGTAGGAATCATCTAATTTCTGTAGCATGCAGAGGACTATTATTTTAAGGGTCCTTTCCCTCCTATTCCCCATCCCTTCTGCAGACGTGGATTTAAGGGAGCTCAACCACGCCCCCAAATGGTGTAGAATAGAAGGCGAGAGGCGGGGGATGCTGAATTTTGGCGGTGCACAGGGTGCCACTGCAATCTGAGACTCCCAGGTCCACGACTGCCTTCTGTTTGCCGATGAAAGGGAGGCGAGAACAGCATCAGCCATGCCTGCCGTTGCTCACTGTTAACCGTTACAAGATAATTGTTACACCAGGTCACACTATTCCTGTTCACAACTGCACCTGTTTATTGGCAGTAGCATTGTGAGAGAAATAGCTTATGGAAAGCTCTAGAGATCTGCATTTTAATGAGTGTTTCGTTTCCAGAAAGCACCTAGCTACTTCATTTTAGCAAAGAAAAAAGAATATGACGATTGCTCAGTTGAAACTGACTTGCACAGACTAAAATTCTGAAAAAGGTTGACGACTCCTGCAACACAGAAACTTCCCATAAAGTAAAAAATACAGTTTAACTTTACAGACGTGAGAGGGGACCTTGAAAAGTTCTCATGCAGCCATTTATTTATTTATTTGCGTAGTAAGCTTGATCCCAGTAATTTGCAGGAAACCTATCAACTACCACAGTCTGAGAATTAGTATACCATTACTCCGAATACATTGACAATTATGCTGTCCGGCTAAATAATCCACCAAAGATTTTCTTCAAGGACCCAGGTAGTAGACTTATAGCATTCCTTTGTATCACAAGTGCTGAATAAATTAATATCCAAGCATGCCACAATTTATGTGACCACTTTCCACTTAATAAATTCCCTTCTGTACAGATTTTTTTTTGGCAGGAGGGAGGAACTGCAAGATTCAGAGAAATGCAAATTTCGAAAGATAGCTTCGTTGTGGTTCATGTGTTGGTTCAGGAAGAAAAACTCAGTAAATGCAAAGTAAATCAATTGCTCTCCCCATCTCTAGTGCCAACAAACGTAGCAGTATACAAAACTATTTTCAGGGGAACTATGCCAACTGTTTCACAAAACAGATGTGTTTCCTTTGACACAGCCATCATACGGAATATCATCTTGATGTTAGGAACTTTAAACAAGGACTTTGATGGTTGTCAATCAAGCTGTAACTCTCTTTCTTTGAGGGATTGGAAAAACCCCATCCACTCTGGAGGTCCCTTGGGGATCACAATGACTGTATTTACCACGTCTGGCCGTGCTCGATTTAACAGTATAATTATTTTGCCTGCGTACGAAGCTGGTTTTATGTCCTTCCCACTTACACTCTCATCTTCCCTCCATTTGATTATATTTGTTTCACAGACAATCCGCTCCATGAAGCAAACACACATGACTGAGCACTGCAGCATACTGAGATAAGGTAACATAGCCGGGAGGCAGCTGAAATATTCAACAGTTAGACCTACACACCAAACTCCCCCCCCCAAGTTCTCTCTCAGGGGAATTCCTGCTGAAAATGCGGATAACATTGTGCTGAAGCAATCAAGGGCAGAACAGAGCTGGGAGACACTTGCATTAGGCAATTTATCTTGGGGGGTATTTTCAAATGAGTACCTTTAAAACAACTGCAAAAGCGAGCTCTCTGAGGTTCCTTAGGTAGCGAGACTAGTCTTTCTGTACAATAGAGGATGCATTTGTTCCTTCCACTCTACTACTTCCATATTGTTTTCCCCCCCACTGGACTGCAAAGTACAGGAATGTAATACCCATTATAACTGGGGCACAGTGCTCTTTGCAGTCAAGTCAATCCGCTGGCTTCAACCTGCTGCAAATGGCAAAATGGCTCTATGGAAAGTGATAAACAAAGGCACTGGACTAGGATGGCGTCCTTTCATAGCCACTGGTTCTCTTGTGAAACGGACATTAAAATAATTCATCTTCAGTGTTTGATCTAGGGAAGGGTTTGTACCAACACCTGACCAATGAGGAGTCTGTCAGCAAATGGCAGAAAACCATGGCTAGAAAAGCCACCTCTATTGGTCTGTCACCCCCCCCCCAAACTTTATTACCTGGGTTATGAAGGTGCCCTAAATACGTTAAAGCAAAGATTATGGGACTTGCGATCTCGATCACACACAATCTGTAGTCTGCTGGCAGTAGGAGTACAATATGGGCATGTCTTTAAGTTAACACCTTACATTAAAAACCTGACAGTACTAAATTCTCGAAGGTTATTCACCAAAGCCAGACTAAACGTCTTTCCTTCTGCAGTGCTGGATGGCAGGTTGAGAGGAGGCTCCCTACCAGGACAGACTTTGCTCGTGTGCTCAATACATCGATTCTATAAAACATATTTTGCTGCACTGTGCGAAATACGAGCAAGCCAGGGCTGAATTGATATTACCCTTGCTGGTACCTTTCCCGGGAAAATCAGAGGCTCACTATGTCAGGTTCCTGAGAGCCAGTGTGGTGTAGTGGTTAAGAGCGGTAGACTCGTAATCTGGGGAACCGGGTTCGTGTCTCCGCTCCTCCACATGCAGCTGCTGGGTGACCTTGGGCTAGTCACACTTCTTTGAAGTCTCTCAGTCCCACTCACCTCACAGAGTGTTTGTTGTGGGGGAGGAAGGGAAAGGAGAATGTTAGGACACTTTGAGATTCCTTCGAGTAGTGATAAAGCGGGATATCAAATCCAAACACTTCTTCTTCTTCCTATTGGAAGACCGGACAAACTCTAGAACATAAGCAGTGGTGAAGTTTTTATTGGTGGTTGCAAGAACCAATGATCCCTATCTTTAAGTCTGAACAAAATGCTTGTTTAACCTGGAGGTAGGGTGTCTGAATTGTGCATTGCTTTGTAACGATTTGTTGGGTCTCTGGACCGTAATAAAGATTGATTGATTGATTGATTGATTGATTGATTGATAAATCATCTATGTGTCCGTAAAGACACTAGCTGACTGGGGCCCAATCCAGGGTGTTGGCACTAGAGTACAAAGTCCTGAACAGCTTGCGGCCTGGCACTGAGATCCATGACCACTTTGCACCTCCCTAAGAAGGAATTAAGATTGGGCAGAGGTGTCCTTCCACCCAGCCCTGCGTCACCCTGCCTATGCAGAGTCCCTTGTTCCACTCAAAAAACAAACAGAGCAGTTTGAAACATTTTTTAAATCTGCAATATTAAGATCAGTTAAAACAAATTGCAATTAAAAGATTTGGGTGGGTATGAACAAGGTGTATCTTCGGCCTATGATGAAAGCTATACAATGAAGGCACCAAACATAGGAGCCAACTTTTTTGCTCCTTCCTTATAAAATATTTAAGGAGGCTGGCCCTGCCCACCAAAGTTGATGGGCATTGCCATTCAAATGGTGTGTGTGCAACAGGTCATGTGATCAATTATGCAGGGCGGGGCTTATCTGCCCCTCACCATATTTTATTTAGGGACGCGGGTGGCGTTGTGGGTTAAACCACAGAGCCTAGGACTTGCCGATCAGAAGGTCGGCAGTTTGAATCCCCGTGACGGGGTGAGCTCCCGTTGCTCGGTCCCTGCTCCTGCCAACCTAGCAGTTCGAAAGCATGTCAAAGTGCAAGTAGATAAATAGGTACCGCTCCTGCCGGAAGGTAAACGGCGTTTCTGTGCGCTGCTCTGGTTCGCCAGAAGCGGCTTAGTCATGCTGGCCACATGACCCGGAAGCTGTACGCCGGCTCCCTCAGCCAATAAAGCAAGATGAGTGCCGCAACCCCAGAGTCGGCCACGACTGGACCTAATGGTCAGGGGTCCCTTTACCTTTACCTTATATTTTATTTAAGTTGGCATCCCTGGTGCTGGACATCCTTCTGTGGGTATCTCCTGGGTTCACTCAAAAACTTCTGAAGGCAGTGATATGAGTAGTAGTGCTCACTCTGCTGATCTAAACACCAAAGAGGGAAGGAGGTGGACTTCCATTTGTTGACGGCTCTAAACACTAACGTGAGCACCTTGATTTTGGTAGGGAAATAATAACAATAATTTGTTTTAACTCAGTTTACTATTGCATTTTTTGAAATAAATAAAAATAAATGTTGTAATGGAATAGTCCAATTCTCTAAAGACAGCTGCAATTTCATTTTGCATATTGTTTCAAGAATTGTGAATTAGGAGGTCTGCATTAAGATGTGAATTGAATTGAATTTCTTCCCATTTCTAACCTTATCTTCAAATACTTTACAATGTACTTGCTCCGCTGTGACTCCTCAGGTTTACGGTAATGAGGACAAATCAAGTGATAGCCATGCATGGATGAGCCCACTCATAGATGTACTGCAGGCAAAAGCAGACAAACTACATAAAATATTTCTGTTCATGATTCAGAAGATTTATTTCCGATATTAGCTACTCTCTGCTCAGTTCTCCCATCCAGTAACTAACAGCTTATTCCCAATATGGGTTACCTTTTTTTAACATCCTACATTTTGCTTGCACGATCACTCCATTTTTGGACTACTCAGTCATAGGATCTCTTGTAAGTTTCATTTAAACCCATGGCTTGACATTTCCCTGTACAGCCCGATTTCTCTGCAATTTATCTAGCATATATATATATATATATATATATATATATATATATATCCCCCCTATCCTCAAAGAGGTGCTTTTATGAATGCCAAAATGGAACTCGCCAGATTTTAAACTCTTGCTTGTAAATCTCATATTCAGCTCTTAACAGAGCTCACACCCTCACCTTTTCAAACAAATGATCTCCGTGGTTCATTTTTAAGGACAAAGAATAGTGAAGTTAAGACAAGCTAGAATAGGTTTCATTCCCCAATTCTGGTGCACTTGGAGCTAAATGGTGTGCTTGGCATTTCCTGAACAGGAGGTTTCCAGCTGAGCAAAAATTATGCGTCTGCAAAAGATTCCGATTTGAGATAGACCAAGAAGAGATCTGAGCAGGAGCATAATTGTCAAGCCCAAACATGCTAAATTTACTTTACTTACTTATATTTCATTCGCCAATATTTTGCATTCCAAATGTTAATCTCTGTCATGAATGTAATACATACAATTGTAGAGTTGGAAAGGACCCCAGGGGTCATCTAGTCCAGCCCCCTGCAATGCAGGAATCTCAGCTAAAGCATCCATGACAGATGGCCATCCAACCTCTGCTTAAAAACCTCCAAGGAAGGAAGGTCCACTGTCAGGAGCTCGTCCTACACTCGAGTAGGACCCTGGCAGAAACACATGCTCGACTGGCATGTTCTCTCCCTCCTGGTCTTTTGTTTGGGAGCTTCAAATGCTTTCTTCCACTCGAACATCCCAGCGACCGATGCCAACCGATACCGGCACACTTAGGGATCCGCAGAGTCTTTGCAGTTTGCGTAACAGACCTCAGCAACTCAGCATTTTGGCTAATCTACTTTATTTACATATAAACACACACGGAGCACTGCAAAATGGCTCCCTCTCTCTCTCTAGCATCAGTCAGCAAAGAGAAAGAACAAAGGACAATAGTCTCACTTCAGGAAACACAGTAACACAAACATCCTGTCTCCATCACTTCCCACTTTGTGGAGTCAAAACATACACCGTCATGTGATAGACAACAATCCTATGACTGTGATCATGGAGCAGGAATTCAAACAGGAGAGTCCATAACCTCCCAAGTCACCTTCAAAGGTAGCCCCACATAGAGCGCATTGCAGTAGTCCAAGCGGGAGATAACTAGAACATGCACCACTCTGGTGAGACAGTCCGCGGGCCGATAGGGTTCAGCCTGCAGACCAGATGGAGGTGGAAAACAGCTGCCCTGGACACAGAATTGACCTGTGCCTTCATGGACAGCTGCAAGTCCAAAATGACTCCTAGGCTGCGCACCTGGTCCTTCAGGCGCACAGTTACCCCATTCAGGACCAGGGAGTCCTCCACACTGGCCCACCCCCTGTCCCCCCAAAACAGTACTTCTGTCTTGTCAGGATTCAACCTCAATCTGTTAGCCACCATCCATCTTCTAACTGCCTCCAGACACTCACACAGGACCTTCACTGCCTTCACTAGTTCCGATTTGAAAGAGAGGTAGAGTGCATATGCCACAGGACATGCTGATGTCATGTGTGCACACCATGGAGCATGCAGACATTGCGCGGCCCTGGCCCCCTCAATCGCAGGGGCATGGCTGTGTGTATGTGACACAGCCTCTATGCTCATTGTCAAAGTATATAAACAATGCATGCATGTTATGGAACAGGGTTGTTGAGTTCATCTCCAACTTGTCATTTCCCAGGTTGCAACCTCTCCTACAAAAGATATTGTTAAAGGTGGGCACAATGTTACTGCAGTAATTTCAATCAAAAGGTATGTGTGTGTCTCATTGCACCAGTTTCATTGCCATTTGATATTGTGTAAATATAAGCCTGTGTGGACATTGTCACACCAGGGAGGAAGGAAGCACTTCTCTAAACTGTTCATTTTGGGATCACTGAACATCAAACCCATTTTCTACTGGATGAAATAAAGTGAAACAACATTTAAAGCAGCAACGCAGACCCCAACTTTTTATCCAGGGCTTTTATGTGACATTCAGATTCTCATCCCTGCTGAGATTTAAAATACACAAGGGAAATGTCCATTTGACATTCTCATTCCTATTGTTTTTGTGAAGGACCAAGCAGACCACATTTGTGCTTCTATCTATTTATTTTCCCAACACAGAGTTTCCCATCTTCAAATGCCACATGCAGTTCTGCTTCGGTCTGATTAGCAACTGCAGAAGATTGCAATGTTTAGAGGTTTTGTATTTTAATGGAAGAAACTTTGCTCTCTGGCTTCTCAGTTGGGTTTTAGAAAAAGGGAGAGTTTGATGAACCTACTGACTTTAAATAACAGCTAACCTCAAGCAGGATGCAGCTTACAGTATCTGACGGTACCATCTCACTTCTAATGAAAAAAAACAAGACTTGCTGTTTAAGTAACACTGATTTTTGGTTGCTTTTTCTCAAGCTATGGGAAACAAACAGGAATCAGAAAAGCTGGGAATATTGTAAGATGCATGTCTGTAAGTGTGAAAAGGGCTGTTCAAGGCAACCCTGTGTTGATTCACGGTCCAGTTTGGGGATCCTGATTACACATGTGGTTGAGCAGTGAAAATGATGAAGGTGAGTTAGCTATAGCCCAGGCATGGCCAAACTTGGCTCACCAGATGTTTTGGGACTACAGTTCCCATCATCCCTGACCACTGGTCCTGTTAGCTAGGGATGATGGGAGTTGTAGTCCCAAAACATCTGGAGGGCCAAGTTTGGCCATGCCTGCTATAGTCCAACAACATTTAGAAGGCACCATGCTGGTTACCCATGCTCTGCAGATGTCCTGAATCTGGTGTACTCTGAGGTAAGTCCCAATAGTGCACACAGTTTCAATGGCAACATCACAGAGGAGTCAGACAGACCAGTGGTCAAATATGGGTTCAGGTCCAATGCAATGCAATGAGAAAGATTCAAAGTCAAACCTTCTGAAGAAGATCCAGGGTTGGCATTGTGGGGTCAGTCCTGAAATTGCAGCCCAGTGGAGTTCCCAATGCAGCCAAGCCATGGTCCTTCAAGAGTGAAAAGTTGAGCAAACACAGTCTCTGCCTTGCTTCTTTGTTTTTCCTCTCAATCTAACTTGATGTCCCTGAGTTTGCTCCAGCTGAGTAGCTGTGTTTCTCCACTTAACAAACATGTGGTCCCCACCTGGTCTGAGCTTAATGAAGCTGAGTGGCCACACACCTCCGCTCAGATCCATCAAGTCCTATGATCTTCACCTGATCAACCACTAAGCTAGGCTGCATTCTCACCTGGCTCGGTCTCTTAAACTGCATTTCCCACGGTTCCTGACACCTCAGAGCGCACTGTGTTTGGGGAGACAGGGGCACCTTTGGTTCTGGTGATGTGCCCACTTGCCCTGGCTCCCATCCTGCCCCTTAAACATCCTCTGATGTCCCCTGACTACCTCCTAAGTCCCCAACCTCCCCTCCCCCAGCTTCAGCTTGTCCTGGTGTGTACCAATCGTGCCAACACTCCTCACAAGGGGGTACCAGTCATGCTTACACTCCTGCCAATTCATGACAATAGAGCACACCATTGGCTAAAAGTGATAGGAGGGAGCGATGGGACTGCAGGACCACTCCTGACAGCTCTACTAAATGACAATTTCTAACAGGCCTCTCCTTCACTTGCTGCCTTTCAACAGCCATTCCATCTGGCTTTAGAAGAGGTAGCACTGCAGAGTCCCTTTGCTGAAAGACCAAGAGCTTTGGCTCCTGCTTTCCAAACTTCTCATGGATGCTACAAGAACTCTATAGCTACGACTACTACTACTACTACTACTACTACTACTACTACTAATATATTTATACCCCGCCCATCTGGCTGGGTTTCCCCAGCCACTCTGGGTGGCTCCCAACAGATGAAAAACAGAATAAAACTTTAAACATTAAAAACTTACCTAAACAGGGCTGCCTTCAGATGTCTTCTAAAAGTCAGATAGTTGTTTATTTCCTTGACATCTAATGGGAGGGCATTCCACAGGGCAGGCGCCACTAATGAGAAGGCCCTCTGCCTGGTTCTCTGTAACCTCACATCTCGCAGTGAGGGAAGCACCAGAAGGCTCTCAGAGCTGAACCTAATATCTAGTTCCAAAGCTTGCTTTTTTCCTCCTCCCTCCCAGCCCCCATTCCTTTTGTGTCATATCTTTTCTGACCAGAGGTAGCCAAAGTGGTGTCTTCCAGATACTGCCAGACTCCAACTCCTATCAGTCCCACCCAACATGGTCAGTGGTTAAAAGAAAAATGGTGGAAACTGTATTCCAACAACATCTGGAGAAGACCAAGCTTGCTATCTGTTTTAGAATGTGAGTTTGAGGCAAGGGAGTGTTTGGACAAGGAACGGGGACATTAATAGATAGTGGCTTAAAAGGTAAAGGTACCTCTGCCCGTACGGGCCAGTCGTGTCCGACTCTGGGGTTGCGCGCCCATTTCGCTTAAGAGGCCGGGGGCCAGCGCTGTCCGAAGACACTTCCGGGTCACGAGGCCAGCGTGACAAGCTGCATCTGGCGAGCCAGCGCAGCACACGGAAACGCCGTTTACCTTCCCGCTAGTAAGCGGTCCCTATTTATCTACTTGCACCCGGGGGTGCTTTCGAACTGCTAGGTTGGCAGGCGCTGGGAACGAGCAATGGGAGCTCACCCCGCCGCGGGGATTCGAACCGCCGACCTGAGGATTGGCAAGTCCTAGACGCTGAGGTTTTACCCACAGCGCCACCCGCGTCCCTCTAGATAGTGGCTTACACACGGATAATATTTTTATCAGACAAAACAATCCCCCTCCCAGTGGCACAATGGGTCAGTGCATCTTAATGTTAACCAGAATGTTGGTGGTTCGAGCCCAGCCAGGGATGGTTGTGGGCAGGATTCCTGCATTCCAACGGGTTGGACTAGATGACCATTGAGGTACCTTCCAACTGTATGAGTCTATGAAATAAAATGTGTTGATATTGCTCACTAAGATTTATTAACAGATGTATGACCCACTAAGTCCCAATAAACATATGCCCATAGTTCCACCATATTTGGGGTGCCTGGATTTAAACCTAAAAGGAAAGATACTTTGCAGGCAGGTGTTGTACCATTAATAAGTATAATTAAGTACCACCCAAATGAGTATTTAGAAATTGTCAGTCTCTAATAGTAATTGTTTGGTTCAGGGAAGAATCACAGCCATGTGCAAAACGGAAAGAGGATACACTACGCATTGCATTACCAGACCCCATAAATCACAAGCTACACTGTTTCAAAAGGCTGTCTTGGGAATTTAATGATAGATGGAGCTCTACCTGTAAACTTCTCTATTTTGTTCCGTAAGCAGCTTAATTATTTAATTTGAAGTTTACCCTGCAAGGAAGCCACATGAGGTTAAAGCTTGTTTTGCCGATTGCCCTAAGGAATCAGACCTGGTACATATTCTAGAGTAACAGTTGCATAAGATACATATTTATCATCCCTTTTAGTATGCAAGGCGTAGGGTATAGTTGTTCGAACAGTGCCTGTTCAATGCAAAGGGGAATAGTAATTCTAGCGTACCTTACGCTAAGGTTGTGGTCCAACAGGTGGGCACTTTGATGGACAGACAAAGCTCCCCATTCAAGCACAGGACTGGTTCCTTGTTGTTTGAAGGTTATGGGAAATGCCAGGTGTACAATCCCATTGTACACAAAAAACCATCTTTCTGGCTAAATTTGGGATGGGTGAATCTGTCAATTTCACTTTCTGCCAGTTTATCATTCCCCACCCCTCAGGTCTTAAATATGAATCATAGCATAACATCATAGATTTGTAGAGTTGGGACCCTAAGGATCCTCTAGTCCATCCCCCTGCAATGCAGCAATATCAGCTAAAGCATCCATGAGAGATGACCGTCCAACCTCTGCTTAAAAGCCTCCAAGGAGCTTTTGGAACCCAGTACTAAGAATTTGTCAAGAATGTATAACTTGCTGTTGAAATGGAACACACAGGATGAGACGGTTAAATCAGCTATGATTAAATGGGCACAAGATATTGGACATGACATTATGTTGGCTGACTGGGAACAGTTATGGACCACCAGTATAAAGTTCACGGCATGTAATGCCTTAAGAGAGAATATTATGAAAATGATTTATAGGTGGTACATGACTCCAGTCAAGCTTGCAAAAATTTATCATTTGCCCAATAACAAATGCTGGAAATGTAATGAAACTGAAGGTACCTTTTATCACCTTTGGTGGACATGCCCAAAGATTAAGGCTTTCTGGGAAAGGATTTATAATGAAATGAAAAAGGTGCTTAAATGCACTTTTGTGAAGAAACCAGAAGCCTTCCTCTTGGGCATGGTAGGCCAATTGGTGTTAAAGAAAGATAGGACGTTTTTTATGTATGCGACAACAGCAGCAAGAGTACTTTTAGCAAAGTACTGGAAGACACAAGAACTACCCACACTGGAAGAATGGCAGACGAAGGTGATTGACTACATGGGATTGGCTGAGATGACCGGCAGAATCCGTGACCAAGGGAAAGAGACGGTGGAAGAAGATTGGAAGAAATTTAAAGTTTATCTTAAGAACTGTTGTAAAATTAATGAGTGTTAAAATGTTTTGAGTAATGCAAAATAGAATTGCAGCGATAAACAATTGGACATGAGAAAAAGGATTTAAAGGAAGTGCCATAAGTAATTAAAATTAGGGGTTGCTGGAAAGATTTAAAACAGGGATGCAGAAAAAGGAGGTATGGGGAAGTCGTTGAAAGAAGGCTTAAGGAAAAGAAGGTTAAGAAATTATACGTGTTTATATGTTTGTTTGTTTTTGTATTGTTTTGTATTGTCTTTTAATATGTGTTGGAAAATTAATAAAAAGTTATAAAATAAAGCAATAGCCAAACGGCACATAAAAAAAAAAAAAAGCCTCCAAGGAAGGAGTGTTTGGGTGATGGTTTGTTTAGAAAGAAGTCTTCATGAAAATTCACCAACAGAGGTGCCAACTTCTCAAAAACATTGGGGGAGGCAGCTGACATGACGTCCTAACATCGCTCACCCAACATCACATGGAGCCAAACGGCCTCATCCTTCCCCCTTCCAGCCAGTGTGGTGTAGAGCTTAAGAGCGGGGGACTTGTAATCTGGTGAACCGGGTTCGCATCTCTGCTCCTCCACATGCAGCTGCTGGGTGACCTTGGGCTAGTCACACTTCTCTGAAGTCCCTCAGCCTCACTCACAGAGTGTTTGTTGTGGGGGAGGAAGGGAAAGGAGAATGTTAGCCGCTTTGAGACTCCTTCGGGTAGTGATAATGCAGGATATCAAATCCAAACTCCTCCTCCTCCTCTTCTTCTTCTTCCCCTGTCATGGCTTCCCCAGAGGGAAGCTGCCCCCAGCCAGTGGCAGCAGCAGCTGATCACTGAGCCATGCCATGCCAGGATCCGCATTTACCCTCTGAACAATGGGGGGGCCCTGGCCACCTAAAATAAGAGAAATACATTGGGAGGGGGCAAAGTGCCTCAGACCCTAGGAGTTGGTGCCTATGTTCATCAACTTTCCTGTTTTAATAAGCACATATTTATATACAATTTGGATAACATACAAAGTTTTTGCAAAAAGAATTCTCCTGATATAATTTGTTGTACAGTGGTACCTCGGGTTAAGAACTTAATTCGTTCTGGAGGTCCATTCTTAACCTGAAACTGTTCTTAACCTGAAGCACCACTTTAGCTAATGGGGCCTCCTGCTGCTGCCGCACCGCCGGAGAACGATTTCTGTTCTCACCCTGAAGCAAAGTTCTTAACCTGAGGTATTATTTCTGGGTTAGCGGAGTCTGTAACCTAAAGCGTTTGTAACCTGAAGTGTCTGTAACCTGAGGTACCACTGTATATGTTCCTTTCACTAATATATGGATTCTTATGCACACTTTGTTGAGGGGGCTCAGAACTTACAGGGTTAAGAGTTCTGAGTGATGACGCCTCACATTCTGAGGGCGGGCATAGAACACGGAAGGGGTGTGGATTTCTCTGTGTGTTTTCAGTCTGCGTGTTTGCTCTAAGGAGAGAGCAAGCAACATGGGCGAACTCTCGCCAGGCAAGAGATTTATAGCTGTTGTGTTTTGCTAAGGAATAAAGACTTTAAAGATAAGGACACTGCCTGTCAGCCTGAGTTATTGCTACCACACGACAGAACGTTCAAGCTTCTACTTCCGCTGTGTTTTACGCTCTGCTGAGTCAAAGGTCCCGGGGGAAGACCAGAGCTGCGAGAGGGAAGTGTGCCGGACCCCGGTCGAACTTGACCCCGAATAGGTTATGGCGATCAGCAATAAAGATAAGCAACGTTCGTGCGTGTGAGGAGGCTGCAGTCAGAGGCCAGCTGATGAGACGCTGGGGAAGTGAAACTTCAGGCACAATCGGCTGAGGAGCAGCCAAAGGCCAGCTAAGGAGTAGCTGGAGCCAGCCGGGAGGAGCTGAGATCTGCCGGACCGGGAGGTACCTGTGAGTAAGCTGGGCCCCCGGGGAGAGATGGCAGACAGCCATGAATCGCGTGCAGTCCCTTTTGAAGAGGCAGACGGGAAGGAGCCCTGGGTCGGTTGGCAGGCACTGAACAGAGTGGGAGCCACACCAGAGAGGGCTAGACGCCAGCCTGAGGGACGCCCAGAGGGGGCCAAGAGCTGCACAGAAGCTGGGGAACGCCCAGAGAGTCAAGGAGGGGCTGTGGGACGCCCTGGAAGCCCAAAGTGGGCTGGAGCCGTGTCTAAAAGCTGCTGCGATGCTTTGACACGCCAGAGAGACAGGCAGCCGTGTGCTGGAAAGCTGCTGGAAGCTGGGAAGAGGAAAGCAGAGGCAAGCTGTTCCTCTGGAGACTGTGCACCCAAGTTTGGGGGTGCAGGCCAGAAAGGCCATTCCAAGGGTCTTGAGAGTGCCCAGGCTGTTTGGCAGGAGCTGGAGGGGGTTTGCAGAGAAACCACAGCAGAAGCCAAAAGCCATTTTCCCAACGGCAGAAAAGCTGCAAGCAGTGCTGCTGGAAAGGTTGGGGGGGCAGTGAAGACCAAAGGCAAGTCTGCAAAGTTTTCCACTCGGAGATGTTTTGTTTGCGGTTCTCCGGAGCACCTGCGCCGAAGCTGTCCACAGCGAGACAAAGGGCAGGAAAGTCCCAAGGACATTTCCCATGGGAACCAGTCGGGTTTCCATGGCAACAGCGCAGGCAGGCGTGTGAAAGTTTATCAACTGTCTGCTTCGATGGCGGTTTTGGACAACACCACCTGCAGCGAGAGCCCCAAGGTCGGGGGCAGCAGGAAGTCAGTTGCTAAGGCAACAAAGAAGGACAACTCCGGTGGGGGGAGAGTGCTACGTTGGGTTGTTGACTCAGCTGCGAATGCCCATTTGGTAACAGCGCCACCTGATGGACAAATGTGGAACTGCAAGGCTGTTTCAACTGAGAAAACTGTTAGGTTTGCTACAGGTGCACAGGGGCGTGTAACCCATGTTTCTAACATGTTTGTCTCTTTTTTACAGGCTGAATTGAAGGTTTATGTTCTCCCTGAGATAAAACATTGCTTGCTGTCTGTACCTTCTCTTTTACAGGAGGGATATTCTGTGAGTTTTGAAAAAAATGTTTGTACAATTTCCAGAGGTGGAGAGCAACTGGTACGTGTTGAAAAAAATCAGAACAACCTCTTTGTTCTGGAATCACCTCTCGAGGGTGAGGGGAAAGCCACTGACCACACTCATGTGTCGTGTGCTTGCGTGTGGCACAAGAGAATGTCACATGGGTCCTGTGAGGACGTCCAGATGTTATCAGAGTGCACCAAAGGTTGCAAGGTAAAAGAATGTGGTAAACCTTTGAATTGCAAGGCTTGCAGGAAAGCCAGAAACAAGGGATTTAATGATCCCAGGGTAGAGAGAGTCACCACAAAGCCTTTTGAGCTTGTGCATGCAGACCTTTTAGGTATGCCACAGCCAAGTCTGGGCAAGGCCAAGTGGCTGATGGTGCTGACAGATGATTTTACTAGGAACGCATGGGCTTTCACGCTGAAAGCTAAGGAGGTAGCAGCGCAACTGATCAAAGATTGGGTTGCAGAGGTGGAACAGAGGTTCTCCACCAAGGTGCAAGGTTTCCAGTTTGACCGTGGTTCTGAGGTCACTGGGTCTGCTCTAAAGGGTTTCTTTCGCCAGAGGGGGATACGTCACAAGGTGACTTCTCCTCAGGAGAGTGGCGTGGCAGAGCTGAGGAGTAAAGCTCTGGTTCGAGCATCCGAGATTCTACTGGATGACTCTGGTTTGCCTCACAGTTTTTGGGGGGAGGCGGTAAAAACGGCCAATTTCTCGATGAACAGGTGCTACAATGCAGTGGTAGGTGACACCCCATATTTCTTGCTCAACGGACAGAAGCCACAGGTGCATTTCTTCCGTTCTTTTGGTTGCAGGGCCATGGTGCCTGTACCAAAGTGGTTGCAGCAAGAAGGTGGTCCAAAGTACCAGGAAATGATCTTCTGTGGATATGAGCCCGCGACAAAAGGGTGGAGATTCGCATACCCAGAAGGTGATCAGACCAAGCTTCTGGTCAGTAAACAGGCTGAGTTCTTTGAGCAGGATGGCTGGGCAAGGCGCAAAGTGCGCTCTGACGTTCACTCAGATTGTCTGTACGACTCTGAGGAGGAAAGAGAGCCAGAGCCTGAACCTGCTGGTGGAGACCAGGTCCCTGAACAGAGTAGGGCGTCTCCACAGGTTGTTAAGGGAGTGTCCAAGAGTGAGCCCTCATCTCCTGTGCGCATAATGGAGAAAGCTCACAGACGTGTCAAGTCAGAGGGGGAGTCTTCTGATGAGGAAGACGCACAAGCTGGCCCCAGTGGGTCAGGAGGAGCACCCCAGTTTGTGCCCAGGCGGTCTTCAAGGGCAACAAAGGGAATTCCACCTGAGAGGTTTCAGGTCACAAATGCGTGGGTTGGTTTCGCACAGTGCGAACCTGAGGTTTGTGAGGTTCAACAGGTGCCTAACAACGTTGCCAGGAAGGGGCGGAAGGCAATGGGGAAGGTGTTGAACACTCAGAAGTCCTCTCAGAATGTGATTCGAGAGGGGGTGTTGAGGGGGCTCAGAACTTACAGGGTTAAGAGTTCTGAGTGATGACGCCTCACATTCTGAGGGCGGGCATAGAACACGGAAGGGGTGTGGATTTCTCTGTGTGTTTTCAGTCTGCGTGTTTGCTCTAAGGAGAGAGCAAGCAACATGGGCGAACTCTCGCCAGGCAAGAGATTTATAGCTGTTGTGTTTTGCTAAGGAATAAAGACTTTAAAGATAAGGACACTGCCTGTCAGCCTGAGTTATTGCTACCACACGACAGAACGTTCAAGCTTCTACTTCCGCTGTGTTTTACGCTCTGCTGAGTCAAAGGTCCCGGGGGAAGACCAGAGCTGCGAGAGGGAAGTGTGCCGGACCCCGGTCGAACTTGACCCCGAATACACTTTGCCCTCATATGTGCATCTATGTACGTCTTACTTGGCAGGGGGACTGCATTTCAAAATCGAAAAGTACAGATTTTTGAGTGACGGTAGTTTCAGTTCACCTATTATTTGGGTAAGTGCAAATAAGATGGATTCATCTTTCAGTGCAACCTGCACCAAACCTCTCCCCCATCCCTACACTTGGTAGGGTAATGCCAGAGGTTTGCCACCAGCAACCAGAAAAGCTGGAATGTGTGTCTGATATTGTGGTTCCCGGAAAGATGGCTTCCTCGCTGCTACTGACATTCTGCTGAAACCATGTGCATAGCAGTGGAGATAGAAAAGTTTTCCTCCCTCTCTCCCAACACTAGAATTCATGGACCTCCAAATTTTGGAAGATTCAGGACAGATTTTTAAAAAGTCCTTCTTCATGCATCGCAATCATTAAGCTACGGAACTCGCTCCCCACCATAGCTGTCAACTTTTCCCTTTTCTTGTGAGGAATCCTATTCGGAATAAGGGAATGTCCCTTAAAAAAAGGAAAACGTTGACAGCTATGCTCCCCACAGGAAGCAGCGATGGCTGCTAACTTGGATGGCTTTTAAAGGGGATTAGACAAGTTCAGGAGGATAATGCTATCAATAGCTGCTAACCATCACGGCTGCTGTTCTGCCTCCATGCTCAGAGGCATTAATGCTTCTGAATGCCTGTTACTAGAAACTGTCGGAGTGGAAAACATTCCTGTGCTTGGGGGCTCCGTTTGTGGGTTTCCCACAGGCATCTTGTTGGCCACTGTGAGAACAGGATACTGGTTTATATGAACTATTGGCTTTACCCAGCAGGCTCTCTTTATGGAGACTATATCCCAGCATGCTCTGCAGCGTGCAAGGGTTCTATCACAGAAGCATGCATGCGGACAGTGTTTAATAATAATAATAATTTATTATTTATACCCCACCCATCTGGCTGAGTTTCCCCAGCCACTCTGGGAGGCTCCCAATTGAGTGTTAAAAACAATACAGCATTAAATATTACAAACTTCCCTAAACAGGGCTGCCTTCAGATGTCTTTTATAGATAGGATAGCTGCTTATTTCCTTCACATCTGAAGGGAGGGTGTTCCACAGGGTGGGCACCACTACCGAGAAGGCCCTCTGCCTGGTTCCCTGTAACCTCACTTCTCATAATGAGGGAACCGCCAGAAGGCGCTCAACGCTGGACCTCAGGGTCCGGGCTGAACGATGGGGGTGGAGACGCTCCTTCAGGTATACTGGGCCAAGGCCGTTTAGGGCTTTTCTTGAGTATGGAAAGTTTGAAGATCATTGCGTTAGAAACCCCAGTCTGATCTCATTCTCTTTCTTTCTCCACACACTTCCCAGGGACAAGATAGAAACAGAATGATCATTAATGTCAGGGAAGTTTATTTGCCTTAGTTATGCTGACACCGTGGAACACAATGAAACCTCCTGCTCCACCAGGAGTAATAATAAAAAACCGCCTACTTTAGAAACATGAATTCCTCTGTGGAGCCCCAGGGGACCAGCCCTTCAAGATTTCCTGACTGCCTCTAAATGTTTAGATTTGTACTTGTGTGTTCTGAGTAACAATTATTTAACTTCTCTGCAATCTTTCCCTATCGCCTCCCCATTGCACACTGACATTTCTGTAACTTGCTATATTAGTTTTATCATCCAGGGCCATGAATTATTGATTTGAGGATTCTGTTTCTCCATCGAACGGCAGAAACCGCTCACTATTGCACCGATGCAAATAGGCTAATAGGGAGAAAGGAAATATAAAGTTTCTCAATGTGGCTTTAAAAGTTATGTCGTCGAGGCTTCCCATCTCCTATAGCATGGCTAGCACTGATTTGTGTATAATAAATCCCAACTTGCGACCTGAAGGCTTTTTCAGTCTAGTTAGCATCTTCCAAATTATCATAGAGATTTAAGACAGAACATTTTTTAAATTAAAAAAAAAGTTGTAAAAAAAGGAGACATTCTTCCCAATATTCCCTAATGGTAAGTGCCTCTTATGCAGGCTGAGTGTGATGTTAAAGACAGGCTTAATATGTGAAGGATGATCGTGAATGGGGAACGTTATTTCATCTTGCAGTGTGATACAATTCTATGAGTAAGGAACCCTTCTTCTGTGCAAGAAGCTGACATAAAGCAAGCTGGCTTATTATTATTATTATTCTGCCCTTCATACATGGAACTCAGGGTGGTTCACAACATAAAATTACAATATAAAAAACACAAAATGTATAGTAAAATTAAGAGCAACAACAAACAAATAATCCGTCCTCCTACAACACATTTAAAGGACATTGGATGTCAGCCAGCCAAAGGCCAGGTTGAAGAGGAATGTTTTCGCCTGGTACCTAAAGGTGTATAATGAAGGTGCCTGGTAGACCTCCCTGGGGAAAGCTTTCCACAAACGGGAAGCCACTACATAAAACCCCCATTCTCGCGCTGTCACCTTCCAGACTTCTCATGGAGGAGGCACATGAAGAAGGACCTCAGAGAATGATCTCAGGACCTGGGTTCGTTCATCAGCAGTTGGGCTCCTGCTGTGCCTAAGCCTGGCAGAGGGGAAACAAGTCTTTAAAACAGTATTCTACTTTGGATTGTTGCATGACCAAGCTTAGGATCCAGCCCAAGTTTCCCCTCTCTGCTGCCTACCACACAACACAGGGATTTTGTTGGGTTGAGGTGGAGCAGCAGTGAGGTTGGGCCAGTTGGCTGCACTGGTGTTCCCAGTGGTGCCACCTCTGGTACATCATTGTAGCCCTCACCATACTGCAGCCCCACCCCATCCAGGAAAGCACTAGAAATTCCAGTGTTGGGAGGGCAGTTGTAGGCCCCCACACCCATTAATACTGAGATCCACTGTAGTTCAAACATGAGCAGAATATATGGGGGCAACCCAGCTAAGTTGTGCACTTTGCTTGGTAGCACAGGAGCTCAGTGTGCAGGTGGGACGTTATCACCTCATGGAGATCTCACGGGACTGAGATCATCTCACAGGATCTCAAAAGAGGGAAGGAGGCCTTGGCTAAGAGGGGCTATGACTATGTTGCCACACAAACCTCAGTCTCAGAGCCTTACTAGGCTATTTGGGGCACTTAGCAAATGCCACAGAGAATGCCCTCTCCCGAGCTACCAACCCCTTGAGCTTCTGAAGATGGAGGAACAACCAATAGGGACCCATTTGCTGATCTTAGCACCCAAGAGGGTGTGTAGGGAAGGAGAAGGCCTTTCAGATATTCAGGGCCTGGGTATTTCAGGGGTTCAAACACTGACATGAGCACCTCAAATTGGACCTGAAAATGAATTGGCAACCAGTACAGCTGTTTTAAGTTAGGGGTTAAGTGAGAGCTAAATGAAATCCCAACCAGTAATCTGCAGCCTAAGGCCGTTCAGCTCAATAGGACTTACTTCTGAGTAGACATGCATCAGGCTGTGCTGCTTGAAAGCCGACATAAAAGGTGCAGGAGTAGATATTAATTAAGTAGGGAAGTCACTTCAATAAAAAGAATAAGCAAACAAGGGCAAGAATGGTTAGAACATTTGCTTGCTATTTTAGTGGAGAAGAATAAATTCAGGGAGTCACAGAAAATAGCAAGACACTAATGAAAAGGACTGGATGTTCTCTGTACAAATATATTGAGGGGAAAACCCAGATTTTTTGTGAAACAGAATTTTTTTTTTTGAATTTGGAAATATGTCTGGTAAAGTATTGCCCTAGAAATGCGAATCAGTCTGGATCCCCCCCCCCAATTGAATGTTGAGATAATAATTATGTGTATAATATGGATGAGCTGCTCAAAGAGGTTGTATTATTTTTATACTCTGATTCATCCATCAGAAGAGGGGGAAAAAACAACTCAGGATAACATTGCCAACTGTTTTGAATGTATTAAATATTCTAATGATTTCTTTTTCAGGAAGAAAGAGACCTTATTAAATGCTTCAATATCTATTCAAGAGAAACAAAGCAGTATTGAATGTTTGAAAAGTAATAAATTGCTTGGGCTAGATGGCTTTCCAATGGAGCTTTATAATAGATGTTCAGATGCTTTATTACCTATTACTGCAATAGTATGCAAGACTCTTAACAGGCCCAATAAGTTGCCAGAATCTTGGGATGGAGCCAAATTGACTGGTATTCTGAAAAAGTAAAAAAAAATCCTGCTCTTTCAAAGCACTACGGGACCATATCTTTACTTAATGTTCAACAGGGGTGGGCAACAACAGACTGGGGGGGGGCAAACTCTCCCCATGTCACCCCCTCCTTCAGGGGTTTTGCCTGGAATATGTCATTGAACTCTGATAAGCCTCATTCCAAGAGCGACCTGTGGGTGGGGTAGTTTTGCCCAGTGGCACACAGCCCAGGAAGTGGTGGAGAAGGTGGAGTTACATCTCTCTCCATCATGGTCTTGTGAGATCTCCCCCATGAGATCTCATGAGAAGAAGGAGGGGTTGGGGCTTGAAGAAGAAGAGGAGGAGGAGGAGGAGGAGTTTGGACTTGATATCCCGCCTTTCACTCTCTTTAATGGGTCTTAAAGTGGCTAACAATCTCCTTTCCCTTCCTCCCCCACAACAAACACTCTGTGAGGTGAGTGAGACTGAGAGACTTCAGAGAAGTGTGACTAGCCCAAGGTCACCCAGCAGCTGCACGTGGAGGAGCGGAGACGCGAACCCAGTTCACCAGATTACGAGTGCACTGCTCTTAACCACTACACCATGCTGGCTCCCACAAGAATTTAGGACCTGAGAGCAAGGGAACAATCTTCTCCTACAGTTTCCAGGAACTTGTCCAGGAACAAGAATACTGTCTCTGACCATGGATGGTGAGCGATGAAGATCTAGGCCTAATAGAAAAAGAAAACCTGGATGGATGGATAGATATGCACCGGCAAATTACCCTCCAACATTTCTCTGATGGAAATAGGGGCATCCTATTCAACAACTACAACAATTTTACTCTTTGTACCCCATCCATCTGACTAGGTTGCCCCAGCCACTCTGTGTGGCTTCCAACATATATAAAAAAAACACAATTAAACATTAAACATTAACAAACTTCCCTATATAGGGCTGCATTCTGATGTCTTCTAAAGGTTGTATAGTTACTTATCTCATTGGCTCAGGGGTTGCATAACTGTGTCTGTGTCAATTGCACTAAGAAAGGAGGCAATCTGTTTTTGGATCTACTGCTATCACACCATATGTTTGAAGCACAGCCCTTTAAAAAGAATCTTGGGAACTTTAGTTCATTAAGGCTGTTGTGAATTTTAGCTCTGTGAGGGATAAATTGCAGCTGCTGTGATTCCTTGGGAAAGTCATGTGCTTCAAATGTGCCTTAAAGGAATGGTGCGTATGCAGCCTGTTTTTCCACTTTGACCCCCCCCCCCCAGATCTGTTAAATCCAAAGTGTTGTCCACTCCAGCCCCCCCTAATTTGTATATTTGAGCACAGCGAGTGAAAAGGGACATAGCAAAGAACAAGGGCACTTGCAGACTCCATTGCACGAAGACTAATGGCCATCTCAGGTCAGCTCGTCATGCCTGCTAAGGAGCACAGTTCATGATTCAGAAAGAACAAGCTCCTGCTGAGCTGCCCGTTACCTCCAGATCCATGCTTTTCATGGAAGGTTTTCTGATCTACACTCCTTCATTCTGTTCGAGTGAGAATGAGAGGTGAACAATAGGACAGCCATTGCAGCCCTGCTCTATTTGTGAGCTTCCCATGGACATCTGGCAAGCCATTTTTGGGCATTGAATTACAAGAGGATCTGTCCTGGAGTGTCAACACAAGGGGGCTTGTGAAGAAGGCGCAGCAGAGACTGTACTTTTTGAGAATTCTAAGGAAAAACCATCTTCCGCAGAAACTGCTGCTTGCCTTCTATCACTGTGCCATTGAGAGCATGCTCACTTATGGCTTATGTGTGTGGTACAGAAGCTGTACTACCCAGGACAGGATGGGGTTGTGCAGAGTTGTTAAGGCAGCAGAGAGCATTGTTGGCTGCCCACTCTCCACCTTAGAGCAGATTTATGCCACAAGCTGCCATAGGAAGGCACTGGACATAGTAAAAGATCCATCGCATCCTGGTCACTGTCTCTTCGAGCTTCTGCCGTCGGGACGGAGATACAGGACGATGAAGACAAGAACGAGCCGTCTTAAGAACAGCTTCTTCTCCAGAGCGATCTCGGCCCTGAATGGGAAGCCTGGACTTTGAAAGTCATCTAATCTTCCTTGCTGTACTATACTGTATTGTTTTAATTAGTGTTTTTATGGAGCAGTCAAGTAATTTCGTTGTCCCCGAGAGGGCGCAATGACAATAAATATATTATTATTATTATTATTATTATTATTATTATTATTATTATTATTATTATTATTTCTTGGAGACAGAGAACTGGTTCTAAATAGAAGTCAAATCTAACAAGGATATTTTAAAGGTATCCTAAATAGCCAATATACACTTAGGGGTTTTTTTTCCCCTTAAGAGAATTGTTCATCATTGCCAGTTTTGGTACTGATTCTATTTATCCTCTCATTGTCGTGTTTATTACAGAAAAGGGACAGTTTTAAGTTATGCAGCACAGTACAGTAGCACGTATAGAGTAATGGCTCCGCAAATGCGCTCCCCGAACAAACTGTATATATGCTAATTATATGTAAATGCCTCAGATGAAGTAAAACAAATGTAAGGATGGGGAAAGGACTGGGAAGAAGAAGGGTAGATATTGAATGAATTCATGGAGCCCAAAGGTGCTGTATTAATGCCTCGTCGCAATTTACCTGTGTTCTACAGAATGTTTACAGTGTTGTAAAAGTAATGGAAAGGTCTTTCGCAAATGTTTAGGCACTATTAGGTGGCATTTATACCACTCCTGGGATTCACAGTGCAACTCTGTGAATATAGATTCAGATACTGCATTCCCCCCCCCCCCGCTTTAACTTTGCACGGAACAAAAGGTTCAAGTGGAGAGCTGAGTATGAATCTGTTTATGGGACTGTCACTTATACAAATCTCACATCAGCCATGAACTCGCTCGGTTCAAGGATTGGGATTGATCCTGCAGGGTGCAGGTGCTGCATCGTAAGAAGAAGAGTTTGGATTTGATATCCTGCCTTATCACTATCCTAGGGAGTCTCAAAGTGGCTAACATTCTCCTTTCCCTTCCTCTCCCACAACAAACACTCTGTGAGGTGAGTGGGGCTGAGAGACTTCAGAGAAGTGTGACTAGCACAAGGTCACCCAGCAGCTGCATGTGGAGGAGCGGGGACACAGGAAAGCCACTCATGAAGCAGCACGATGCTGCCTCCTTTCAACAACCTTGTGGAGGAGCAGCCTGCAGAAATGAACCCCCTGCTGGGTGGTAAGGAAGAAGATACTGTTGTGTGGGTGCTTGAGGTTCATAGGAGAAGTGGGCAGAATCAAGGCACAAATCTAACTCAGAGCATTCAGGACCCTGGACAGCTACAAAGGGTCCTGCTAAGTCAACTGCTTATTTCATTGCATTTATTTCAAACATTTCTTCCACTATTTTCATTGCATGTGCAATTCCAGAGTGGGTTTCATCCTGACATACGAGTCCATATGCCAAATCAGTTCCCACATAGCATGCAGATGAAAGTAAGAAGAATGCATATCCATCTTGGAAGAAAACCCAGCAACTATCTGGGTGATTTGTCAGCTCAATTGAATCTGTCAATTCTCAGAGGAGAGAGAGTTCTATAGCTGGAGTGCCACCACTGAGAAGGTTCTTCCTTGCCTTGGTTAGAGCCACTACAGCCTACAGAGCCTTCCCAGCCAATCTGAATTTCAGAAAAGGGGAGCAGGCAACAAACCAGCGCAAGTACTTTGTAGCATTTTGAAAGCCAGGTCAGGTCTATCAGAAATGCTCCCCATCTTCCTACCACATTCTCCACTAGCTGCAACTTCTGAATCAGCTTCAAGGGCCCCACATAGAGTGAAGTACAGTAATCTAGTGCTGAGGTTACCTGCCCATGGGTCATGGCTTGTCCCCAAATCCACTAATAATAGTTCCAAAGGGCTTCACTTCATTCTTAAACAGAGTGGGACACTGCTGAACTTTACGAGCCAAGAGATTGATGACACATTACTTATTGCTACTCTCTGGCTCTTGCTCTGATTTAAGAAGCAGAGCCATGTAAGAAGCAGGCCTGCAACTCCCTTCTCACAGATTTAGGATGGCTGATGGTGTCAAAAGCAACAGGGAGATCAAGGACAACCAACAGGGTCAACTCCTTCGGTCGCTCTCCTAATAAAGATAATCTTTCAGAGCGGTCAAGGGTAATTCAGTCCCTAAACCAGGGGACCAGATAATCTGTTTCTTCCAAGAACGCCTGCAGTTGGGCCACCACGTTCCTTAGGAAGCTGATATTTGCAACCAGGCAGTAGGTATTACAGGTCCAATGTTGTTGTTGTTTTGAGTCATGGGGTTTAATAAGCAAGCTCTTGGAACTGTAGATCTGTGAAGGGGAACAGGTGTCTCCTAACAACTCTCAGAACTATTAAGAAACTGCAGCTCCCAGAATTATTTGTGGGAAGCCATGACTCTTTAAATCGGTAACATTGCACTTTAAAGGCATAGTGTGACTTAACTAATAGGGAAGGGGGTGAAATCTGAACTCTCCACATCTAAATCAGTATAACCATATTCACTCTACAAAACTAAAGCACCTCCCCCCCCCAGCCGCCCCCTGAGATGCAACCCATTAGTAAACGTTACCATGGAAAAAAATGCTTTTCTATAATAATTACTACAATCATAATTATTACACTCGACTGAAGGTTAATCCCTCTGGTATTAATTTAGCTCCAGCGTAAGCAGATACATTGTTCACGTTCATCTCACTGCACTTAGCATATTACTAAAGATTAAGGTCTGCATGGCCAAAAATAGAGATATTTCAAACCCAGTGTTGTCGGGATGGTATAAATGCAGCTTGACTCAAACTTGCTTTCATCTATCACACGGCAAGCCTCACCTTGCAATGTTCCAGAAATGAAGGAAGTAAATTGCACAAAGCAAACCCTCTTCCCCAATGCGAGAGTTTTGTTTATGCCTTGCCTTCTTCCCCTGAATCTTTCTGTAGGTACCTAGCAAAGTTCAGCTCTCTATGGAAATGGCATCAGGGCACATTCAGATAAAAGCTGGTAATCTAAAAGTCTGTGGCTCTGTGTTTGTGTATACACAAACACACACAAATAAATTGCAGCTATAGCATATTAAATTTCAAAAAGTGATCTCGTTAATTAAGCACATGCAATTTCTCAGATTTAATTAAGATCACCCCACAGCTCTGGAAAGATTGTTCTTTTTATTAATAAAGATCTCGCTGCACCCGTTTGCTCATCACGGAAGAGCACATACTTTTTTGTCTCTTTCTTTGTATAAGGGGGGGGGGGGCTTTTCTATAAAAGCAGGGATTTAAACAGCCATATGCTTGTTGGATTTATGCAAAAAGTGACGGTATAAGAACTGTAATCCAGGTCACTGTGAAGGAACTTGGAGAGGGAGAGCAAAAAAGACTAGGAAGCGATCATACAAACTAATCCCAATCTCAATTCTTTGAGTGCCGTTGCTTATCTCACCAAAACAGCGTAATCTGTACACAAGAGAGAGATATCAGGGAGCTCAGGGGGATTCCAGAGTTGCAGGTGCCTAGCACATCCCTCAAAAGAAAAATTAAGAAAACCTAAGGGGGAAAGGAAACCCCCAGATCAGCCCAAATAAAGACTGAATATGTTTAGTGGCCACAGAATACTGACTGGGATGTTGCAGCGGATGGGTAGAGAGAGAGACAGAAAACCAGGAGTGGCAAATAGACTGGAGTACAATAGAATAAAATAAAATGGAATAAAATAGACTAAACCACAGAGCCTAGGGCTTGCCAATCAGAAGGTTGGTGGTTCAAATCCCCGCGACGGGGTGAGTTCCCATTCCTCGGTCTCTGCTCCTGCCAACCTAGCAGTTCAAAAGCACGTCAAAGTGCAAGTAGATAAATAGGTACCACTCTGGCGGGAAGGTAAACGGCATTTCCGTGCGCTGCTCTGGTCTGCCAGAAGTGACTTAGTCATTCTGGCCACATGACCTGGAAGCTGTACACCGGCTCCCTCGGCCAATAAAGCGAGATGAGTGCCACAACCCCAGAGTCATCCACAACTGGACCTAAAGGTCAGGGGTCCCTTTACCTTACTCTGAACAGAAAGGCTCAATGCTGCAACATTTAGTTACAGGCCCGACTTGTCCTTTGTCTTGCAAATAATACTGCACCAAGACTGACGTGAACAAACATCAGCACACATTTTCTTTTTAAAAAAACAACAACAGAGGACGTTGTTTTTCAAATTGTTTCATAAGAACAGCCAGTTAGAAAGGATCTGATTCAATGGGGTGGTGAGGCCTGGTCTGCTATGAGGGATTCCACGACCACAGAGAGTCCGGCACATCAACAGGTGGTGGCATCTCCTCTTTCCCCAGAGCTCTCCAGATGGTAGCAGACGAGAATTAAGAGAGAATTCTCCAGTTTCATGCCTTGCCTCTTCCAAACAAAAGTGACCCAAGCCTCTCCCCCTCTCCTGGAAATTCTGGAACCGGCCCTGGCTGCTGGTAAGAGAACAGGGGAAGCCACAGCTTGCCAGTAATGCATAGTAAAATATAAATCGTCGTCCCTTACCGTCCCGGCATCCAGTGATGCGGAAGGACAGGCATTAAAGCTCCCTTCCAAGAGATAATGCTTGATGCTGGCAAAGCAGCACAATGCTCTCTCTGTGTGTGTCTAGCTGGTGTAGTATTCGATGCTTATGATACAATTATTACGCTACCGCCGATTGCTTCAGCCTTTTGGCAAGTTAATCCCCTCGGGTATTAATTTACTTACTCTGACTCTTCAGTGTAGTTTCTGGCGTTCTACCCCGTTGAGGACAGCCCCTATAATTATCCCACAAGTTACAGCCCTCAGGTTTTTTACTTGTGTGTCTTCTTTACCTCATCAGTTGAGCCACTACCATCCACAACCCATTAAAGCTAAACTGATGGACTGGCAGAGAAAGTCCCCAAAAAGCAGGGGGGGGGGAGAACCAGAGGGGAATGGATCACCAAATCCAAAACGTTGGCAAGGTGGGAAGGAGGAATGGATGTCTGCCTTCTCCCGAATAATAATAATAATAATAATAATAATAATAATAATAATAATACCCTGCACATCTGGCTGGGTTGCCCCAGCCACTTTGGCCGGGGCGCCAACAAATATAATAACATAATAAAACATCAGACATTAAAAACGTCCCGGTACAGGGCTGCCTTCAGGTGTCTTCTAAAATCCCCTTGCTATTGCTTCTACAGTGGTACCTCGGTTTATGAACTTAATCCGTTCCAGAAGTCCGTTCTTAAACCAAAGTCATTCTTAAACTGAGGTGTGCTTTCCCTGAGGCCTCCTGCCACCGAGGTAAAGTTTGCTAACCGGAACACTACTTCCGGTTTTGCGGAGTTCATATACCGAATAGTTCAGGGGTCAGCAAACTTTTTTAGTAGGGTCCCTCAGACCTTGTGGGGGCCGGATTATATTTTTTTGGGGGGAATATGAACAAATTTCTATGTCCCACAAATAACCCAGAGATGCATTTTAAATAAATGCACACATTCTACTCATGTAAAAACACACTGATTCCCAGACTGTCCGCGGGCCGGATTTAGAAGGCGATTGGGCTGGATTTGGCCTTAGTTTGTCTACCCATGGAATAGTTCATCAACAGGGCTGTTCTTAATATCCCATAGGATGCCCTCCCAGGTACCGTAGCATTAAACCTTCAGGGTGGTATCCTGCACACTCTGGAAATCTGTTCCAGTGGATTGGGGGATGGATCCATAACAGGTTTAGGGGATGCCCAGGGGTCACACAAGGAAAGGAGAGGGTGGGGAATTTTCCATTGCACAGCTAAAACTCCTTGTGATAATGGAACTGTGGGGATTCTCCCTAAAAATGAAACCCTATGCTCGATTATCTGGGATAGTGAAGTAGAATTGATGTGATAATTTCTCAGAAAATATCATCATCATCATCATCATCATCATCACCACCACCACCACCACCATCAAAATCATCACCATCATCAGAAATCACTCTTCACCTGCAGGAACTTCCAAACACTCTTCAAGTGTAGTTGTACAGTATTGCACACTGAAAAGTCCATTCTGAATGTTACCTTTAGATTAGCAATCATACTAATATAATAGGACTGTGTTTCAACTTATTGACCTGGGCTACAAATCAGATCTGTCAGCCTAGTGGAAAGCAGCCCAACTGCCTCATATGGCATTTTTAAAAAGCCAATGCTGGTTTCTTAATTAATAGTTTTTCAATTAGTTTGTTGTCTTTATGATGTTTTATGTGTTTTACCATTTTTGCTGGAGGGGTGGGGTGGGCAAACTGCCTTGTAAGAGCAATGTTCCATGAAAAACGGTCAGGAATCGTATTATTCTAATTGTTGTTGTTTTGGGTTCCGGAATGATATATACTTAGAACTAAAAAAATGTTGAATGTGAATTTCCTTAAAAAACCAGAATCATTCCTTCTGGGCATTACAGGTACTGACATCCCTAAGGGTATAAGAAAAGTTTTTTTTGTATGCAACCGCGGCCGCAAGGGTTCTTATTGCAATGTATTGGGAAAATGACAATCTCCCTACCAGGGCTGAATGGTTATTGAAATTGACAGATTATGTGGTGTTAGCCTCCCTTTTTGAAAGAATTAGAGACAAGCCTAGACAGGAGTTCATTCTAGGATGGGACAATTTTAAGAAATATCTGAAAAATAGCTGTAACGTAAATACGGAAACTACAACTAATCCAGCAAGCGGCAGCTAGACTGGTGACTGGGAGTGGCCGCCGAGACCACATAACACCGGTATTGAAAGACCTACATTGGCTCCCAGTATGTTTCCGAGAACAATTCAAAGTGTTGGTGCTGACCTTTAAAGCCCTAAACGGCCTTGGTCCAGTACACCTGAAGGAGCGTCTCCACCCCCATTGTTCAGCCCGGACATTGAGGTCCTGCTCTGAGGGCCTTCTGGTGGTTCCCTCCCTGTGAGAAGTGAGGTTACAGGGAACCAGGCAGAGGGCCTTCTCGGTAGTGGCATCCGCCCTGTGGAATGCCTTCCCATCAGATGCCAAAGTAATAAACAACTATTGGACTTTTAGAAGACATCTGAAGACAGCCCTGTTTAGGGAAGCTTTTAATATCTGATGAATCATTGTATTTTAGTATTGCAATGCAGATCTCTCAGGACCGGTGTTACATGGTCTTGGCGGCCACTCCCAGTCACCAGTTTAGCTGCCGCATTCTGGATTAATTGCAGTTTTCGAGTCACCTTCAAAGGTAGCCCCACGTAGAGCGCATTGCAGTAGTCCAAGCGGGAGACAACTAGAGCATGCACCACTCCAAGCACGCCTGGAGGATGTGGACCATTTGGATCCCTTCCAGTCGGGATTCAGGCCTCACCATGGGACTGAAACTGCCTTGGTTTATATGTTTATATTATATGTGGCAACTATTTCTGGCACATTTTCCTTCCTAAGCACAGAGAGTTCTTTTTTCCGGCTCCCCTGATACTTCCCCATTAATCTGTTCTTGGGTGAATGAAGAACTTCTCAAAGTTCACCCTCATTCCCTCTGAGGCCCTTGCCAGCAGCTTCCAAGGTCAAGGAGACTGACCTTTCTTTTTGTCCAGAAGCTTGGACAAGGCTTCCTGCCATTCCTATCAATGACGTGCCATGCATACTGGCCAGAGGCGTTGCTCAAGAGCAGGATGAGCCACTGTGCAGACTAAAGGCTGATTAAATATCGCTCCCAGCATTTCTTGATCTCTGGAGCATGTGATAAAGCTCAGACCTGAATCCTGATGCAATACACAGCCGGCCAAGCCAAACATGCGAAAAATGTCAGAAGTAGCAGTGCGGGTTGTTCGTTTTGTATTGATTTCATCATTCCAAGATAAGGGGGGATACAACTGTGCTGATCTGGTGGAGTATACACTTTTTTTAAAAAAAAAATCCTTAATGACAACAGTAGCTATATAAAATTTAATCCACAGCACCATTTAAATTACATGTGAAGCATAATGGTGGATTGTTTCAAGGAAAGAAGGAAGGAAGGAAGGAAGGAAGGAAGGAAGGGAATGTAATACAGTGGTACCTCGGGTTACATACGCTTCAGGCTACAGACGCTTCAGGTTACAGACTCTGCTAACCCAGAAATAGTGCTTCAGGTTAAGAACTTTGCTTCAGGATAAGAACAGAAATCGTGCAGCAGTGGCACGGCAGCAGCAGGAGGCCCCATTAGCTAAAGTGGTGCTTCAGGTTAAGAACAGTTTCAGGTTAAGTACGGACCTCCAGAATGAATTAAGTACTTAACCCGAGGTACCACTGTAAACACATAATTTAGCAGGAAAACTGAAGATTACACCTTTTACCTCTTATTGGCATTCTTGCCAATCTGAGGGTACATTCAGACATGGGGAATATTGCATTAGATCTCATTATTATAAGAATAGCACTTCTGTCTTGTTTTCTAAAGTTCCTTTCACACTGCAACACCTATTGTGTTATGGGGCTGTGGCTTTTTGACCAATATGCAACTTGTTGCATTGAATTTCATTCACACCAGTGGGTGTGATGTAACACAATAACACATGTCATTGGACAGTGTTGCTACTCCCCCACCTTTTCCGCACATGTGTTCTTTCGCCCCTTCAATTATTTCCCTGATACACCACCCAGATCTCATCACGTTTCCCCCACAATTTTTCGGTTTCAAGGGGCCGCAAATAGATTTCCACTGGAATCAAATAACTTGGAAATGAGCAGTATAAACATGCACTTCATTCATTTGTTTTCCGGAAGCGGCTTTTGTGTCATGTGAAATCTCAAACACAATGTGGGAATAAAGAGTTGGGAAAACATGCTGAGGAAACGGGGGAAATGGTTGTGTGAATGCAGCCAGAGATGCTTAGAATCATAGATTAATGGAATTAGAAGGGGCCATGATGATGATGATGATGATGATGATGATGATGATGATAATAATAATAATAATAATAATAATAATAATAATTTATACCCCGCCCATTTGGCTGGGTTTCCCCAGCCACTCTGGGCAGCTTCCAACAAAACACTAAAATACAATAACCTATTAAACATTAAAAGCTTCCCTAAACAGGGCTGCCTTCAGATGTCTTCTAAAAGTTTGGGAGTTATTTTTCTCTTTGACATATGGTGGGAGGGCGTTCCACAGGGCGGGCGCCACTACCGAGAAGGCCCTCTGCCTGGTTCCCTGTAACTTGGCTTCTGGCAGTGAGGGAACCACCAGAAGGCCCTTGGCACTGGACCTCAGTGTCCGGGCAGAACAATGGAGGTGGAGATGCTCCTTCAGGTATACTGGACCGAGGCCGTTTAGGGTCATCTAGTCCAACTCCCTGCTATGCAGGAATCTTTTTTACCCAACGTGGGGCTCCTTCTCTTCAGACATGCCCGTATTCTGAGCAACCCTCACTAATCAAACCTGAGTGATTTTCCCCTGGCTGAAAGGTGTGCTTGAACTCTGATAATGCTATTTTCTTGCCAGATGGAAAGTAGAGGGGTTTGTGGCTGGGTGTATTAGCCTACTGTGCAAAGGTCCAACACACACTCATTGTTCCACCCATTGCCACTGGTATGTGGCCCTTGGAAGTTTGCTGGGAATAAAATGTGGCCCTTGTCCTGAAAAAGCTTTCCCACTGTGGCTCCTAGGTGTGTGACATCACACTGTCCCTCCTAGGTGTGTGACATCATACTGGGTTCATAAGGAAAGGGTTAACTAATTGTAAAATAATAATAATAATAATAATAATAATAATAATAATTTATTATTTATACCCCGCCCATCTGGCTGGGCCTCCCCAGCCACTCTGGGCGGCTTCCATAAAAACCAAAAATACAGTAGAATATCACACGTTAAAAACTTCCCTGAACAGGGCTGCCTTAAGATGTCTTCTGAATGTCAGGTAGTTGTTTATCTCTTTGACATCTGCTGGAAGGGCATTCCACAGGGCGGGCGCCACTACCGAGAAGGCCCTCTGCCTGGTTCCCTGTAGCTTTGCTTCTCGCAATGAGGGAACCGCCAGAAGGCCCTCGGCGCTAGACCTCAGCGTCCGGGCAGAATGATGGGGGTGGAGACGCTCCTTCAGGTATACTGGACTGAGGCCGTTTAGGGCTTTAAAGGTCAGCACCAACACTTTGAATTGTGCTCGGAAACGTACTGGGAGCCAATGTAGGTCTTTCAAGACCGGTGTTATATGGTCTTGGCGGCCGCCCCCAGTCACCAGTCTAGCTGCTGCATTCTGGATTAGTTGTAGTTTCCAAGTCACCTTCAAAGGTAGCCCCACGTAGAGCGCATTGCAGTAGTCCAAGCGGGAGATAACCAGAGCATGCACCACTCTGGCGAGACAGTCCGCAGGCAGATAGGGTCTCAGCCTACGTACCAGATGGAGCTGGTAAACAGCTGCCCTGGACACAGATTTGACCTGTGCCTCCATGGACAGCTGTGAGTCCAAAATGACTCCCAGGCTGCGCACCTGGTCCTTCAGGGGCACAGTTACCCCATTCAGGACCAGGGAATCCTCCACACCTGCCCGCCTCCTGTCCCCCAAAAACAGTACTTCTGTCTTGTCAGGATTCAACCTCAATCTGTTAGCCGCCATCCATCCTCCAACCGCCTCCAGACACTCACACAGGACCTTCACCGCCCTCACTGGTTCTGATTTAAAAGAGAGGTAGAGCTGGGTATCATCCGCATACTGATGAACACCCAGCCCAAACCTCCTGATGATCTCTCCCAGCGGCTGCATGTAAATGTTGAAAAGCATGGGGGAGAGGACAGAACCCTGAGGCACCCCACAAGTGAGAGCCCAGGGGTCTGAACACTCATCCCCCCCCACCACTTTCTGAACACGGCCCAGGAGGAAGGAGCGGAACCACTGTATGACAGTGCCCCCAGCTCCCAGCCCCTCAAGACGGTCCAGAAGGATGTTATGGTCGATGGTATGAAACGCCGCTGAGAGATCCAGCAGAACTAGGAAACAGCTCTCACCTTTATCTCTAGCCCGCCGGAGATCATCAACCAGTGCGACCAAGGCAGTTTCAGTCCCATGATGAGGCCTGAATCCCGACTGGAAGGGATCCAAATGGTCCGCTTCTTCCAGGCGTGCCTGGAGTTGTTCGGCAACCGCTCGCTCAATCACCTTGCCCAAGAATGGAAGATTTGAGACTGGGCGATAGTTGGCCATCGTGGCCGCATCTAAAGATGTTTTTTTAAGAAGCGGTTTAATAACCGCCTCTTTCAGTGGGTCTGGGAAGGCTCCCTCACGGAGGGAAGCATTCACCACCCCATGAAGCCCATCGCCCAGTCCTTCCCGGCTAGCTTTTATAAGCCAGGATGGGCAAGGATCCAGGAGACAGGTGGTTGGTCTCACTCGTCCAAGCAGCCTGTCCACATCCTCGGAGGTAACAGATTGGAATTGATCCCACTCAACTTGACTAGACAGAACTCTAGCACTCTCCCGCCCCGGCCCTGCTCCCACGGTGGAGTCTACTTCTTCCCGAATCTGAGCGATTTTATCTGCAAAAAACTTTGCAAAATCATTGCAGGAGAACATGACTAACATTGCAGGACTAACATGACTAAAATGACTAACCTATAGGAACCCAAGGGGAGGAGTTAGAGTTAGAGAAGAGAGAGGGAGGATAAGTCTGAGGGTTGGGCTAGTCTGATGTGAGAGAGTGAGAGAAACTGTTAAGTTGAGATAATCAGTCAGAAAGTATTAGGAAGGTATAGGCCGGTAAAGAAACTAAGTTTAAGAAACTGACAAGAAAAATTGTCTGAAACCATAAACTTACCAATGCTTATAAAATAAACTTGTTTATTTGGTTTAATGTTAACAACTGTCGGAACTCAGTGTGTACCCGAGAGAAACGGGTTGGTGGCAGTGGGGAAGTGATCCCCGTAGTGGCACAGGGATCAATAGTCAGTCAAAGGTCCGGGGACCTTGTGTGATTGTCACACCCACACTGCTCAAATGCATTAGTAGTTCCACCACTAGCACATGGAGAAGCTTTCTCTGGCGAGAGCTGCATCGAATGCCCTCACAATGTCGAGCACTTATCTCTGTAACCTGAAAACCAGGGATGAATGGCTCCGATCATGATTTCACAGATTGTCACTCATAAAGCAAGCAATAACTCCCCTTCTTCAGACAAAGCAAACTCTGGTTCATTCCAATATTTGGAAATGACAGGTCCAGAATGATTTGGGTGAAATGAAGCAAGCACAGAGCGAAATGCCCTCCTGCCAGATGCACACAACTGGATGTTTGCCACTATCGCTCTGTCAACTGAATATGCCACAGGCCATTAGCTTTCCCTAGAAGACTGGGACATAATCCAGAAAATATTTTTCATTACTGCAACTCCAAAAGTCCTCTCAATTCACTGCTTTTAAGCTCGTTTTGCTTTGTTTTGCTGTTTGTGCCAGACTGGGGAACCTCAGACTCAGAGGTCAAACCCTGTCTTCCAGGACTCTCTGTCTGGGCCTTAAAACAACCCCCAGGAGAAACCTCTGACTGACCCTGCTCTGTATCATCCTTGGCTGCTTCTGCCAAGTTGAAATGTGTCCTTCAGCTGTGAATCTGATTGCCTGGGTGGATGATGGAGAGATGTCTGTGGCATGTGTGCAGAAATCTCTGACTCTTGTGTGACTAGAATTTAGGCTACTGGAAGTTGCATCCATTGCCACACTTATCCTTTATTGGCTCAGTTGGCAGGGGCTGTAGCTGGAAAGCCAGAGTCTGTGAGAGCAACTCCTCCATGGTGGTTAAAAATAAAAACAGGTGCCTATAATGTATTCTGCACGATCCATGAAATTTGATGTATGCTTTTATAATAAGAGTGATTCTGGTGATTTTTCACTTAGGAAACACAAATGAGGCCAAAGCCTAAGAAAAGGGGCTTTCTGAATTCAAGAACTTGTCCTAGAAAATTTTGTTTCCCCTTTGGATCCCAAACAATGCATCTTCTTTTGTCTGTGAAATCACACAAAATAAAAAGATTTGAAAGTGAGCTTAGAATTCACCATCCTGAGAATCTCAGCTTTCGTTTTGAAATGAGCAAGTTTCTGTTGCGGTGGGGAGGCGGTCTTGAAACTGTGCCAGAAATATCTGGTAAGATCTCTGAAGCTGTTGGAGATGAGGACAGCTTGCCCTGATTTAAGTAATTAGGAAGTGGTGCGTCCATCCTCATCCCCAATCAGCTTTAAATTTAGAGATATGTGAACTCCACCCCTAAGAAATGTCAATAATCTCAGCAACTCTCAAGGTTATTCAGATGTTTTCCTCAAGTGGGGACCTTTGCCTCACGTGTCACATTCAGTTCATTCATATTAACCTAGAGATGTTTTGAATCTCTCTGAAGAATTTAGCTAGCTCATTTTGTATTCATTGAAGCTCCTTAGAAATTTTGTTTTGACTAAGAGGGATTCCAAATTCTCCTCAAATTCTGCTTGAGGTAAAATTCATGGCGAGTTAGAGATGTGTAGAACTAACCTAAGAAATTTCACAAGTCTCATCAAAAGTATGCTAAATTCCCCTTAGATGTTCTCAGCCAGGACATCCAACCTCTCTTTGCAATTCACTTTAGACACAATCCAGTGGCCACTCTTGACTTCTTAGCAATGCTCACCCATTTGCCTTGAAAAAGTAGCATGCTTGGCTTGCTGCTGCCATGACCTTACTTCAGCACATCACGTTTCCTTGACTTTGCACTTTCCGCTTCTGTTCAAGCTGGTGCTCATTAGCATGCATTGATATGCCAAAAACTTTCGGAAATCTTAGGCTGTGATTGATGTTGACTATTGACTATATTTGAATTACGAGTGTACCT